>NC_142009.1:252743567-254009817 GCF_049901735.1 Notechis scutatus | reverse complement strand
TAGAATAGAGCTGGAGAGAAAAGCTACGGCTAAGATTCCCAAAAGAGGTAGTTTAAGAGGTCCAAGATCAATAACTTGTTGGATTTGTAGCAACATAAGAAGGTCCTTTGAAAATGCTTTGGGAAGGCCAGAAAGTGGCTGTGTGTGCAATCTCCAGCCATTTTCTTGATTTCATTCTCTTGAAGTCCTTGGGAGGCAGCTGGCCAGGAACATTTGGAGCTTTCCAAATTATTATGAGTATTAGCTTTTCATAGATGTATTTTTTCTAATCCCCTACTGAAACCATCCAGGAAATTTTAAATAAATTATTGCAGGGTATCAAATTAGCAAACATTGTATACATAAAACTGTGTGAACAATGTGATACAATATGTAAAAAGGAAAATCTGGAAAATTATATTGCTACAAATCAGACCAGTTTAACACTGTTAAACTCCTATGTTGGTGACTTTCTGTCCACTTTCAAACAAACAACATTGATTCAGGAAAAATAATAGTAAGACATCCCCTTGTTCACACAGTGGGTTATTTCAGATGACACAATCAACTTGGAATTAGGATACTAATTATCATATCTATGTAGAATGCCTTAAGCATCCCAGGAAGATGTTTATGTTGATTACAGCAATGGTGTAAGACTAGGAGATCCAGATTAAGTTTCCCTGCTCAATTATGTAGCTCACCGCATGACACTGAGCCAACATCCTGAACCTTCTGTAGTCTATTCAGTATAGTAAAGGATGATGTGAAGGATAGTATAGTTAAGGATGATGTAAATGTATAAATCCTAGCCAGTAGATAAAGATCTAATATTTAGTTATGGTTTTCATAGTGTAGGTTGGTCCTTTAAATTCAAAAGTATAATAATCTGTGCATATCAATTAATCCTCTCCAGAGGTGGTATTCAGCAGATTCTGACCAGTTCTGAAGAACTGATAGTGGAAATTTTGAATAGTTTGGAGAACCAGCAAATACCACCTCTGACTGGCCCTACCCTCATCTATTCTCTGCCTCCTGAGTCCCAGTTGATCACAGAGGAATGGAGTTGCCCTGCACAGAGGAATGGAGATGTTACAGTATCCTTCCCCTGACACGCCCACCAAGCCACACCAACAGAATCAGTAGTAAAAATGTTTGAATCCCACTACTGATCTTCCCCAACACATAATACATCTATTTTTCAGCAGTTCCTTATAGAGCTCTACAAGACCTGAAAAATCATCAATTTTCAGCAAAAATTGAGTCTTATGTTTTTCTATGATTTTTCAGATTTGTCTAATTTCCTCCAAGATTCTTATTTTTACCATGAATTACACAAACAATGGATTACGTTGTGACTCATTTACACATACTTACTGCCCAAATGTAAGGGAGCAACAATTATTTTCAACAATGTGATGTTGCCTTAAGGTCTTCTGCAACCTCACCCATGTCTGACTGGCTTAAGTCATCCTTATTTTACTAGTATTAAAACAGTATATTCTCCTTATTCAACGACTTTCCAAAGGTAGTTTCAGAGTGCATCAAATCTATGTGGAGAGAAATGAGCAGACTGGCAGTGACAGAAACCAAAGGTCATAGGGTTGCAACAGTGTTGTGTGAAAAGCAAATAGCTGATTTGCAAAAGGGTATTTCCAGTTTTAATATTTTCAGATCAGATACTGATGAAGGTCTAAACAGAAGACATCTTTATGATGAAAATTTAGATTTATTTTAAAAAGTACAAAAGTCTGAACTGTCTGGTCTGATACAGCAACCAGACAGGACAGATACAGATTCCAATGGATAGTTAGTACTGCAGAAAAAAAAATTGCAATCAGCCTGCCTTACATAGAAGACCTGTATACAGCAGGGGTCAGAAAAAGAACTGAGAAAATATCTACAGACGCTTCATATCCTGGACATAAACTGTTTCAACTTCTCCCCTTAGGATGCTGCTACAGGACATTGCATGCCAAAACAACTAGACACAGGGACAGGTTTTCCTCTTGTGCTATCATTCTGCTGAACACCTAATTCTCACCTCACAATACTGTCTTATGTCCAAGGATATTTACTCACGTTGTATGGCTATAGCACTGTGATTATCCTTCCCATCTTCTTTACTATTACCTCTTATTGGCATCATTATTATGATTATTATTACCCTTTTGCTTTGCATGTACACTGAGAGCTTTTGCACTGGAGACAAATCCTTTGTGTATCTAAGCCCATTTGGCCAATAAAGTATTTTCTGTTCTGCTCTACTACGCTACGCTACGCTATGCTACGCTACTCTATGCTATGCTATGCTATGCTATGCTATGCTATGCTATGCTATGCTATGCTATGCTATGATTAAGATATCAGAGTGGTTGATCTTCGACCTGCCAAGTTGAGCTAAAATAGTGATAATGGTATAAATATCATGGCATCTGCTTTTCTTAGGCAGGTTTTACAGCTCTTCAACTTCTTTTTTCCCCTTCTGTCCCCAACCCTGTTACTTAGTTAGACCTCAGCAAAGGAAGCTGACATATTAGTAAGGGTTAGCTACAATGTTAACTGTTAAGTTAATGTGTAGCAGATATTAGGTGCCCAGTTAAGACAAAAATGGGAAATAAGTATTCAGCTTATCTGTCCATTAGCATTTAAGTATTTAGCTAATTCATTAAAGAAATGTCTTCTCCCTACTCCCTTTTTGCTATATCACTTGCCTAAGGATGTTGAAGAACTCCAAAAACTCCCACGCTCTTCTTTTATTAATTTTTCCCATTAGCTCAAGTCACACTGTTTTTTTTAATGAATCTTGTGTGTGTGTGTGTGTGTGTGTGTGTGTGTGTGCTTTTTCTAAAATGGAAGTGTTTGTGTTTGTTGTCTTCTTTCTGGTTTTCATCTATCTTTTGCTTAAGCATAGGAAATGAAATGTTGCAGCTAGTTGGTTTGCAAAAAGCCCATCATGCTGTTTTGTACTGCTTTATCAGTTCCTCTATTCTCCTTATGTCAGGAAGGGAAATGAGTAATTGGAATGTGATATCTCTAGTCCTGTGAATAGTGTATTTACCTTCACCAAGAAAGATGAGACAAAACAGGCTTTCATTCTCAAAACTCATCTCTAAAGCTCTAACAGATTAAACTTAACCCTATATTGGGTGAGTTTTGTTTTAAAATCTAGTTTAAAATATGGAAATCAAACCATTGTGAAAAAAACTCCTATTGAAATTTATGACTGACCCAAGATCTTCAAATCCTCTGTCATTTTGCAGGGCTGAATCATTGTTCAATATTTTATCTGAGAATATGTTGTGATTGATTTTAAAACATCTAGAAAAATGGGCATGGGTTCTTTTTTAATTCCCTCCACCATGTGGGAAAAAAGTAAAATATTGATTGCAAATGTGCAAATGTATATCTGTCCTAACTGAATTGGGATTTATTGATTAAAAGACAAAGTGAATTGTAACTAAAATTAAAATTCAGCTATTGGGATCATTCAAGAAAGGATTCAAAAAAGATGCACCTTTTTTTTCTGTTGAGAAGGTCATTTGCTCATGCATAAAAGAGAATTGAAAGTTACCAGGCATAAAAAGGCCCATAGTGATATTGCTATTATTGTGAAATATTATTTTGGGTGGCAAATGAAACAAACTACAGACATGTTTTGTTTCCCAGGAGAAAATTATTGTATATAATTGTTTTCTTTTCAAACTCTCTGCTGCTCTGCCTCTCTGCCAGTCTCTCACTCACTCATTCTCCCTCCCTCCCTCTCTCCACCTCTCCCTCTACCTCCCTCCTTTTCTCTCTCTCTTTCTCATTTCTAAATTTTATCTATTTTCTATAGATACTCTTACAATTTTTATAGAGCTTCACTCTATATCCTATTCTGTGGGCCTTACAAGTTTCTATCAGTTTACTATGTCAGTAAACAGTCTCTTTCTCCTCTTTTTGTTGCTGATGTTATCAGGGTTTAGCTAACCACATCCCCCAACTGGGATGTATTATTGTTTTCTTCATCAAACCAAGTCTATGCTTCAGGCTCGCAGGCTTGGCTCCCTTGGCTGTTAGCAATGCCAACTGGCTATTGGTGCTGCTACAGAAGGAGATGTGGTTGCTGAACTCTGTCTCTCTGGTAACAGTTTGTAGCTGGATTCTAAATTACCAGTAGCTCCTTGCTTTTGAATCAGGCCTTGCTGCTTCTGCACTTCCAGGTATCTCTTACTGATTGCTGATTCTGGTCCCCACAAACCAGCTTTGCTATTGACATATTTTGCATTGCCACATACTCTTTCCAATGCATGCCTTTGCAATGGCTCCTCGTGATATAGCCACAAAAGAAAAAGAAAAAAAAGGGACTTCACAGAATAGTATGCTCCAACAACAGCACAACATGACTCTTGGGAGAACAGGGATACATGAGAAGAAGCACAGAGGAGAAAGTAACAAACTGCACTGTGACATTATGATGTGAACTCCATGTCTCCATGCACCTTACATCTCATTTTAGCTCCTACATGTCATGTTAGTGTCTATATTGAGATGCCATGACACATATTTCCAAATTTTTCTTCATTGTAATTAAAAGCAGGTCCCTATGCTTGGTAGCGACCCCCTTGACCAATGACCCCAACAATGTTCAATTATGCAACCCCATTAATTAATTGATTGGAAACTATGCTATTATTTGCAAAAGTATAATTATTGGTTTTGGAAAGTAGGAGGGGGAAGAAAGAAGGTATATGCAGATGCAAACAGACTGTAAAAGCTGTGCAAAATGATTTGAAAGAATCATTTGCAGAGCAAGCAAAGCATTCCTCCCAACTCAGAGTGCTACATCTTCTTGAAGGGCTTGGTGTGACAGCTCTGAGGGCTTCCTTATATTGTCTGATAAATCTAGCTCTGCACATACTTCCCGTAGGATTGCTGCTATTTTACTTCTGCAAAATCTCTGGATAAATCTCTAAGGAAGTCAGGTTTCCCTAATAGTAAACAGGGTTTTTTTTTTAAATGTTGTAAATTTACAGTAAGTGAATGACACAATACTTCTCCAGAGAGTTAAAAATGGTTTTTGTTTATTCTTTTGATAAATATATTATTTCTCCAGAACTGGAAGAGTGTCACTGTATTCTCAAACATTCATAGGGTTCCAAAGTTCATATCATTGTTGTTAATTGATGATGTTAATGATATTAATAATGATAAGCCAACAGTAAGCAATGACCAAAAACTTCTGGGAACGCTATATTTTCATCTTGTAATATGCAAGCATGCAGGTGGAATCATAAATTGAAGGGTGAAAATGTATATAAATGGACATTTGATTTTTTTTTCTTTCATTTACTAGGGATAAACATTTCCTTTGTATTTTTGAAAGATTTAATATTATGAAGAACTACTATAGAAAGGGAGTTCTATGTTTTTGTATTCTTCAATGTAAGAACCCAATCTGGTAGAAATTGTGTTTTAGTGGTGGAAAAATAGTGGTTTAAGTGGTTAAGTCTTAAGGCTTGGGGTTGAAAACTTATTTGTGCAAAAGTCAAATTAACTTTGGCAAAGTAAAGTTGATGCACACAGAAGCTTTTTTCCAGTGGAAACCTCTGTACTGGTGCCATCTGGTGAATATATTTTTAATGGTGGTGCTCTCTGAGCTTGGTTGTTTTCTTGCAGATGTTTCATTATCCAAACTAGGTAGCATCATCAGTGTTAGTTATGAGTGGGTTGGGGGAATATCAGAGGTGGTATTCAGCAGGTTCTGAACTGGTAGCAGAAATTTTGAGCAGTTCGGACAACCAGCCAATCCCACCTCTGAATAGCCCTGCCCCCATCTACTCTCTGCCTCCTGAGTCCCAGCTAATTGGGTGGGTCTTCTTTTGTTGCTCTCCACAGGAGAACGGAGCTGGAAAGCAGGTTAGTGGTGTGGGGACAGAAGGGGATTTTACAGTAACCTTCCCCTGCCATGCCCACCAAGCCGCACCACACCCAACAAGCCACACCACACCCAACAAGCCACAACCACAGAACCGGTAGTAAAAAAGCTTGAATCCCATCACTGGGTTTATATATACAGGACATGAAATTAATTTCAAAGGAACCAAATTAATATCCAACATTGAACACTCCAGCAAGAGAATAATCAGGAAGCCATCGAGATAGAGAAACACCCTCATAATATGAATAGACGGGATGATACCTCCCGCCTACCAGACATCTGGAAGCTAGCCCTCACCAACAAACGAGTCCCAACCATGAAAACCAACACCAGAGCCAAAACAACTCGGGACACCACCGCCAATCCCCCTCATCAGACCCAGGCCCAAGCCCATCCTATAAACGAAGGACAACCACCATCCAGAAACCAGACCATGGCTGCTTCACCAGCTGTCGCACCGCCCAACCCCAAAACCAAACAAGCTGACACACACCAAGAACACAGACCCAGACCTCAAACTTGAAGCCAGACTAAAACCCAGAATGCTACACCATAGCCACCCGTTCAGGATATCACATCAGAAAACTCAGGAAATTACACCACAAGAACTCAAGAAGTTGCAACACAGCAAACGACCCAGGATATCACAGCACAAGACCAAGGATACCACAGCAATAAATCTCACAAGGTCATCACACAACCCATTACCCAAGCCATAACTACACAGGAGGCTAATGGAAAAGAGATCAAACCACAAATGACCCAGGAGATTACAACGCAGGACCCAGGATACCACAACAAAAGAACTCGCAAGCCCATCACACAACCCATTACCTAAGCCATTAAAACATGAGAGGCTAATGGAAAAAAATCATTACAAAACAAACGACCCAGGAGATTACAGCACAAGATCCAGGATATCTCCACAACAAAACTCACAAGGCCATCACACAGCCCATTATACCAACATCAACTCCATCAACCAATCAAGAGGCAGCAGCACAGCCAACCAGCCCAGCACACCAGCCCCCCACCACCACCAGTATTTATAGAGAGACGGCAGCTCGGGTATTTTCCCATGTCATTATAGTTGTGCTTTTAAAGTTGTAGCAACGTTTTGGCAGAATCTCATCTGCCATCATCAGGCTTCTGTATTGTGTTCATCTGTGAGTCAGACTTTTACAGTTATTTCAGTTTTAAATTTGGGGCTAGCTTACTGCTGTGCCAGAATGGTTTTTTTCTTCATCCTGATTGGTTGGGAGTCTTGGTCTGTGTTTATTGGTCTTGGAGTTTGCTGTGTTCTGCTTGATTGGTGTTTCTAATATCTACTGTCTGTTTTGTGGCTTTTTTTGTGTCTTGATTGGCTGGCAACGTTGTGTTCCTGTATTGGAGGCTTTTAGTGCAGCTTGGCTCCGAATAAATGGACGGCTATCATTTGTAAGGAAGCTAGGTTTCTCTCTTGCTTATTCTTCTCCTTGCCCTTTTTACCCCTTTGTCTCTCCTCCTCCCTTTTCTTCTTCTGCTTACCCCCTTTCTGTTGTTTTCTAACCTTGTATCCACCTTTCATCTCATTTTTCTCTTTTTTGATTGTTTTTTCAAACCTTAAAATCCCCTTTTTCTTTTCCTCTTTCTCCTCCTCCCCAACAAGAACCCATTGTTCATCAAAGATGGCTTCTTCTTCTTCTTTGTCCCAGTCGTCCTGCTGAGTAGTCAATTTTTCATAAGTGCATACCGCCATTTCTCGAATACGGGTTTTCCGATTTCTTAAGTTGTTAAATCCAATGTCCAGGAATCCTTTATCCCTTGGCTTTAACTTTCAAATTAAGTTACCTTCGGTGCCCAAATAGACTTTCCAGATCTCCATCTGCTATTTCTATGGGGTGGGAGAGTGAAGGAAAAAAAACTTTCCCTTGACAGCTTTTTCTGCCGCTTTCCAATCTTCTTAGGGATACAATGTATCTTTCAGGCAATTCAAGCAATTCAGTTTCCAGGGTATTTAAGAGTTATTATTGTCCCGGCTCAGCCAGCACTTTCACTGCTCCTGCTTCTTCTTTCTCCTTCTTCCTCCAGCACAATCTTGTCCAGCTGCCGGCTTCTTTGTGGCGGCCATTACTGAACGCTGCTCCACCGCCTTGAGAAAAGGAGGTTATGCCGGGTGGAGAGGGGGTCTGCGATACCCCCAAACCCCTCTCCGGATCCTCCCTATCTTCGGCTGCCTCTACAGGGCAGCCTTATCCTCCAGACCCGTCAGGATCGGAGGCACCAAGACAGCTAGCGCAACAGGGATCGCGCAGGATCGCGAATCCCCGCTGCCACCGAAGCCTGGCAAACCGGAGGGGATGAGAAGCCTTAATGGTGGGAAACAAGATTTAAAGAAACAAAACTTATTTAGAGACAATGGGTAAATCTAATTGAAAAAGGGATTCTGGAAGGTACATAAGATTGTGTTTTTACATGTGTATTTAGAGTAAAATGTTTAAGATATAAATGAGTATCAATATATATGATTAGCTTTTTAATGGTATTGATAGTGGTTTTATATGCTTTTATTTTGTTATTGTTGGGTTTTTGCTTTTCTCATAAAATTTATTGTGTAATTTTAGAATGTACTAAACAGAATCCCAATATAAATTAAGTGTTATATTAAGTATTATTAAGTTAGGGGAAAGAGTCAAAGGCGTCACTCCAGTCAGTGTACAGGAGAAGTATATTTAAAGAGAAAAGATGAATGGATAGCTGGAAATAGAACAGACAAAGAATGATAAGTATTATGAATTGAATTGAGATAAGATAAATAAAATAAAACTAAGAAAGATAAAAGAGGGAAGAAGCTATATAGAAAATTGAAAATGGTAATAAGATATGGAATGATATATAAAGTGGATATGATTTTTGAATTTGTGTCTGTGCAAAGAGTTTTAACCCGGGATCAAGCAGCTTTCAGAAAAGATGTTTTATGTTTTTATGTTTTATGTTTTGTATGTTTGTGTATTGTTTTTGAAAGGCAATAAAATTTTAATTAGCAAGAAATATAATTTGGATAATAGAATGAAAAGGAGAAGTTGGGATAAGATATGAAGTTGAACAGATAATGTAAATATATATATTACAATTTGGAACCATTTTGTATGTTCTATTGGTTTTCTTAGAAAAGATCTTTTATGTTATTATGCCTTGATTGTTTGTGTATTGTTTTGTAAAACTAATAAAATTTGTCTTTTTTTAAAAAAAAAGGAAGCTAGGTTTCATCTGGGTGCCTGGTTGGGGTGTGTTTGAGCTGGAGGTATCAGGGGGGATCTGTTTGTGCCCAGATGTTTGTCTGGCTTGTGGTGTGGAGATTTTTTTGTTTGTGAGTGCAGGCTTCCAAATGATTGACAGTCTGGTGGAATCATCTCTTCTATTCATGCTTTCAGGTCTTTTTTCAATCTCTATGGCTTCTCTGATAATTCTGTGGCTGATGTGTGTGTGTGTGTGTGTGTGTGTGTGTGTGTGTGTGTGTGTAAAATACACACACACACACACACACATATTTAAAGGTGGCATGCATTACTGTACACATGTAAGATAATTTAATGTATATAAAATGTAGTTACTCTTCATGTATCCCATACATTCACCATGTCCTCTGTGCATAGTCATTAGTTTGCATTTGAAATTATTAAAATATTTTGTTTACAGGGAATAATAATTTAGCTTAGACAGATGATTGTAGACATGGATTTTAGACATGGAAGCATAATTAGCTATTTTCTTTGGAACAAAATTTTTGTGGGCCATTATCAAACTTCAACATATATTGAAATATTTAGGATTTTGGCATCTAACATGAACCCAGAGAAAGGATGTTTCAATGTTGATACAATTAAACAGTTCTAATTCCCACTTCATTTTTTCTCTTTGCTTTCATTTCCATTTTCTTCACTGTAAAATGATAGGATCATTTTTTCCCCCTGAATTTTATGTTGTAAAATGCTACCTTTGGTTTTAAAATAATCTGTCTAGATTATGTGTATCTCTTTACAAGAAAGACATAAATGAAGTCAAAATTCAGTACCTTCTCACTCATCTTAGGAATATAAATTTTACAAAGTAATAATGGTTTGAAATGTTCCTTTTCAACAATAATATTTTTCTCAAAATGATCTGAGGTAATTGTTTTTGCAGAGATCAAACACTTCTGTTAACTATTTTTAGATAAAATAGTCCCTGATATATTACACACATATACCTTTATTTTATTTTAATTGAAGGCACATCCACAGACGATGGTTCTGAGCAGATAAGAAAAAGAAATGGTAACTTTGCTCTGGCCATTTTTCAAAAAAGATACAGATGTTTCTAACTTTTCAGTAATCCATGGAAATGCAACAGGGGAGGGGTAGGAGTGATGATGATCTATTAAAAAAAAGTGAAAATATCTGTCTTCTAGTGATCAGTGTGACAACATCATGATTTTTTAAATAAACTATGCATTTTACCAATTTCCACTTTTTAAAAAAGTCATTGGCAAATAGATTCACACTGTGCTGGATATGAGACCGACATAAATGAGACGTTTAAACAGTGTTATGATTTCATCACTTCACTCCAAGCAGTAGAATGTCTTCTATTTGCACTGGAAATTGGTTGAAAATTTCCCTCATTTGTGTGATTTGTAAATTTCTTTAATTTGCATTATAAACTGTTTACTATTTCCTTAAGAGTAATATGCAATATAGCAACTAGCCTTTCAATGTTAGTTCTTTAATTGCATTGCAGACTTTACTATAATATTCAAATGCAGTGATCAAAGGTAATTATAACATTGTAATCTGCCAGGAGATTTCCTAGCTCAATCTCTGGTGCAATGCAGAAATATGATAAATAATAAATGAATGAAAGCCAGTTTAAGTTTAAATTCATTTTGACAGGAAGGCATATGAAATCATAATATTAATACAATTGCTGATGATGTTATCTATCTCAGTAATGGCAATTATTATCCAATCATTTGGTACTACAAATTTGTCATTCTTATTGAGAGATAAAAAGATACCCAAGGAAATAAAACAAGTTGCATAGCACCAAGTGTACTAAGTAGAATAAACCCATAGTATTTGTTTACCCAAGGGTGTTGAAATCTATCTTCCTAACCAAATCATTCTGCTTTTGGCTATATAAACAGGGGAAGTCTTCTGATTATAATGTTTTCCTAGATGTTTTCCATGATGTTTTCCTAAAAATATATTTTAAAGTGGAAGGTTTAAATGTAATTACAGTCCAATCAACTCTTTTTGCCCTTTTAAAGACTTCTCGTTTCTTTTCCCCAGTTTATCAAAATTCAGAATTTTCTAATACCGACATTGTCTCAAACTTCACGTTAGGCAAAATAAGTGGAATTTTGGCCTGGAATTCAAGTGCTAAATTAATCTGGAATCTACTTGAAGGTCAAACCTGAACCATATTTTTAAAGTGAACACTAATTGTGCTTATATATATATTCACCAGACAAAACACACACTTTCTTGGAGAAAGTGCACAACTCAAAATATGGACTAAAATGGTTTCATGGAATTTGTTGCAAAAAGAAGGTTTGGGGAGAGGGTTGGGGAAAAGTTTCTAGCAAAAAGAAACCATTGCTGAGCTGTTTAACACTCTATATTTTCATCTTTTAGTACTATACATGTAAAGAGCATTCTAATTTATCAGCTCTTCAGGTCTACAATATTTCTATGGCAGACATCCATCCCAAACTAGCAGACACAGTTTTGAGCTTGGATTTTCATGATGTAGCACATAGGAACACCAATCTATGTGTGTCATTTTCATCCAGTTAAGCCTAAATATCTGGCCAGCTAAATTTAGATCATGTTTAAACCAAAAGCACTGGACTGAATTCAACAAATCTAAGACCAGCATCCATTCAAGAGAAGGTTCTCGCAGGGCTGCTTATGGAAAGAGGAATATTATTTTTGGCAGCATCCCTTTCCATAATGGCAATTTCGTGCTCATGGAAAATGTGCTCTGGAAGATAGAGAAATTTTGGAATATTAATTTAAAAATACTGTTAACCCCCCCACCTCATATGAAGTGCTGGACAGTCACATTTATTGCAAGCCTATTGGAATGTTGTATATTTTATTAGTAGGAAATTAAATTAATAAAATGAAATGAAATGTGATCACTCAGAGTTATAATAGTCTGAAGGCAGCCTATCAGTTTTATTAATAAATAATCTCATTCAGGCTAGTGGCAGGGTAAACTGGTGCATCTTGATTGTGTAAGCAGTTTACTGCATCCAGTTTTGGTCACCACATTGCAAAAAAGATGTTGAGGCTTGGGATACAGGACAAAGAAGAGCAACTGGGATGATTAAGGCCCTGGAAACTAAAACGTATAAAGAACTGTTGCAGGAATTGGGCATGGCTAGTCTAGAGGAAAGAAGGATTAGCGGTGACATGATAGCAGTATTTCAATATTTGAAGGGCTACTACAAAGAAGAGGGGGCAACTTATTTTTAAAAGCACCCAAAAGCAAGAAGAGAAACAATGGATGGAAACAAATCAAGGAGAGAAGCAACCTGGAACTAAGGAGAAATTTACTGATACAGTTAGAATAATTAATGAAATATCTTGCCTCCAGTTGTGAATCCTCCAACACTGGAGGTTTTTAAGAAGAGATTGGACAACAATTTGCCTGAAATGGTATAGGCAGGGTTTCCTGCCTGAGCAGGGGATTGGACTAGAGGACCTCCAAGGTCCCTTCCAACTCTGTAATCCTGTATTCTGAATCCCACCAGTTTCAAATGAATTTGAAATACACTATATTATTAGCCATGCTGAAGACCATAGTGCAAACAAGAATCTTGGGTTGTTCTTTTACTTCTTCCTCCCAAACTTAAATCAATATTTTGGGACTTCAGAGACTGAAAATCAAAAGATATATAATAGTCAGCTAAGTTTTCATGATAGAAACTGATTTCACATTAATGAAGAAAAATCAAGGCATCGGTAGGGATGAGGAGAAATATGGCTGAGATCATCTTCAATTCCAGAATGGGCAGGTTACTTATTTTATTACACTTTTCTGATTTGGTATTAAAATAGAAAAGAAAATCTGATATTCTCTATCTGAAACACTTCCCATTTTTTTTAAAAAAAAGAAGCCTTATTGATTTAGGATCTATTAAGATTAGAATTGATTTAGGCTGAATTTTTCACAATTCACAGAAGTGTTTGATGCTTCTGTAAGTCAATCAGATTTGCTATAAGGGAGGGGGGAAAGACTCTTTCCCTTCTTCATTCTATTTTCAAGTGCCTAAATGAAGTATGGTGTTTTAGACTTGAAGTACAGGTGAAACTCGAAAAATTAGAATATCATGCAAAAGTTCATTTATTTCAGTAATGCAATTTAAAAGGTGAACCTAATATATGAGATAGACTCATTACATGCAAGGCAAGATAGTTCAAGCCGTGATGTGTCATAATTGAGATGATTATGGCTTACAGCTCATGAAAACACCAAATCCACAATCTCAGAAAATTAGAATATTGTGAAAAGATTCAATATTCTAGGCTCAAAGTGTCCCACTCTAATCAGCTAATTAAGCCATAACACCTGCAAAGGGTTCCTGAGCCTTTAATGGCCTCTCAATCTGATTCAGTTGGAATCACAATCATGGGAAAGACTGCTGACCCTGACAGTTGTGCAGAAAACCATCACTGACATTGTTCCCAAAGTGCTGTATCAAAGCACATTAATAGAAAGTTATGTGGAAGGGAAAAGAGTGGAAGAAAAAGGTGCACAAGCAGCAGGGATGACCGCAGCTTGGAGAGGATTGTCAGGAAAAGGCCATTCAAAAGTGTTGGGGACTTTCACAAGGAGTGGACTGAGGCTGGAGTCAGTGCATCAAGAGCCACCTTACACAGATGGAGCCTGGACATGGGCTTCAAATGTCGTATTCCTCTTGTCAAACTGCTCCTGAACAACAAACAACATCAGAAGTGTCTTACCTAAAGAAAAATAGAACTGGTCTGTTGCTCAGTGGTCCGAAGTCCTCTTTTCTGATGAGAGCAACTTTTGCATCTCATTTGGAAACCAAGGACCCAGAGTCTGGAGGAAGAATGGAGAGGCACACACTGCAAGATGTTTGAAGTCCAGTGTGAAGTTTCTACAGTCTGTGTTGATTTGGGGAGCCATGTCATCTCCTGGTGTTGGTCCACTGTGCTTCATTAAGTCCAGGGTCAATGTAGCTGTCTACCAGGAGATGTTGGAGCACTTCATGCTTCCTTCTGCAGACGAGCTTTATGGGGTTGCTGAGTTCATTTTCCAGCAGGACTTGGCACCTGCCCACACTACCAAAAGCACCAAAACCTGGTTCAATGACTGTGGGATTACTGTGCTTGATTGGCCTGAAACAAACTCGCCTGACCTGAACCCCATAGAAAATCTATGGGACATTGCCAAGAGAAAGATGAGAGACATGAGACTAAACAATACAGAAGAGCTGAAGGCCACTATTGAAGCATCCTGGTCTTCCATAACACCTCAGCAGTGCCACAGGCTGATAGCTTCCATGGCACGCCACATTGAGGCAGTAATTGCTGCAAAAGGGGCCCAAACCAAATACCGAGTACATATGCATGCTTATACTTTTCAGAGGTCCGATATTGTTTTATGTACAATCCTTGTTTTATTGATTGCATGTAATATTCTAATTTTCTGAGATTGTAGATTTGGGGTTTTCATGAGCTGTAAGCCATAATCATCTCAATTATGCCACATCATGGCTTGAACTATCTTGCTTTGCATGTAATGAGTCTATCTCATATATTAGTTTCAACTTTTAAGTTGCATTACTGAAATAAATGAACTTTTGCATGATATTCTAATTTTTCGAGTTTCACCTGTATAAAATCTTCCTGACTTAAAATCAATTGGAACATGCAGGACAGAATCATTGTTCATGAATGCAGGCAAAGGAAAAAAAATCAACTCAACTCTTCAGATCCTTTTCCAATTATTGATTTAAAGCAATCTACGGTTGGAATGGTATTATTCTGCAATTCTAGCAATCCTCATTAAATATGACAAATAATTGTATCTGCAGTTTAGTCAAAAATAATGATAATTCCTATATAATTAGCTCTCCTGTATCATCGTACATTAAAAAAAATTCTCATAAAATAGGATCTATGGATCAACTTAATTTCTAGGTGATAAAATAGGAAGGAGGTGGGTTTTTCTTGTCCAGATGTAATTTTGTTTATTTGGAAAAGCTTTCTACTTAGGATTGTTAGTTTGGATTGATACACATTTAGTTTGCTACAGTGTGTGTATGTCTGTGTGTCTGTGTGTGTGTGTGTGTGTGAACACTTGGTCTAGCTCTGATTGTATTTATGTATTATTGCTTCCACTTGTGCTAAATCTTGTTTTAGCTTCTGCTTATTTATTCTGCTTGAAAAATTGTAACCCACCAGCTTAAAGAGTGAATTTTGCATGAAAAAAATGTGCTGTAAAATATTGTCATTGCATTTTATAGCTTCCTGCGACCCAGTAGAATTCAGAATGAGAACGTATAGGACACATTCTATGAGGGTACATGATTCCGAGGTAAACAAGATATACTTGATACCAAGAAATTACAGCAGAAATGGCAAAAAAAAACCAAAACCAATGGAGTTCAGTTATTATTTGCAGCTGCTAAAATTTAATTAACAACTAAAAAAATTCTACTGAAATGACTGTTTGAAAACAACTATGATATGGGTACACCAGGGATAGGATTCAAAATCTTTAACCACCGATTATGTGGGCGTGGCTTGGGTGGTGGGTGTGGCTTGGTGGTTATGTGACTGGGTGAACATGGCTTGGTGGTTATTGACTGGGTGTGGCCAACTCAATATCACTCACATCGAGGCACGCATCTCCTCGCCTGGCCTCTCATGACTGTGGGGATGCTGCAACAGTCATGTGAAAAGTGGTCATAAGTCACTTTTTTCAGTGCCATTGTAACTTTAAATGGTCACTAAAAAGTACCAGAAAAGGAAGGACAAAACACTCCAGAGACGTTCCTGAGACAGGAAGTGTAGTCCTGCCAAGAAGGTAATAAGGGTTAATGGAGAGGCAGTTTCTGTCAGCAGCACCAGAATGTTTCCTTCCTGCCTTCCTCACAGGATTAGGCCAGTAATTTCTTCTAACAACCGGTTCTCCAAACTGATTAGAATGTTAACAACCGGTTCTAGTGAATAGGTGTGAACTGGCAGAATCCCACCCCTGGGGTACGCCAATAACATGCCAAGTATTTTAAGATTATTTGATGTCAATTATTTTAGAATGAAATAGCCATATAAAAATTACAGATGTTTTGTACAGTTGACCTAAAAGCTTCAATGGGAAAATAGGATCTTGTGCAGCCTGTAACTCAACAGGTATGAGTTAAAACTTTTAAGGAGGAAGAATATTAAACCATATTGGATGGAGGAAATTAACTCTTGTTTGAAGATAAGAGTAAGAGTTGCTTGCTTGGAATTGCTGCAGTATGGATTGAATGAGAACAGGTGCTCCTGTTCAGCCCAGGATGTAGTAAGACTAAGTTACCCTCATTCCGCCCAGCTTGTAGTAAAATTAAGCTACCCTTAAAAACAGGCAGTGATCTTGTTGTGTGTCCAGATTTTTGTCTATAATTTTTGTCTCATAATTAATTTTGTGTGCACTCCACTTTTTATTCTGCACATGAATATAGTATGTGCACACATACATATGTAAACAATTAGAAGGAACATGGTTTTATTTAAAAACTTATGCAAGAGTTACAGCTGATTCATTTGGAGACCTCCTATTCTGGTCTTTAAAGAATCCATAGCATAATTTTCTCTTTTTACAAGGGCCTGTCAGTTTTGTTTAAACCTGCTGAATAGTCTTTTCAGTTTGTTCCCTCTCTTTGTCCCCACTCCCCATCCATTTCCTAGGTCTTTCATGCAAATTCTTTAGAACTTTTAAGTTTCTTGGTTGATATAATGACATGACCCAATAAAAGGGTCATATCTTGGATGGGATTTGTCTCCTGTAATTTGGGCACCCTGATTTAACAGTCATCCCAAGTTTGAAGCTGCTTCATTTCCAGGTCCAGACGAATCCAGCTGCTCTTAGCTGAGAACGAATTTGGTGCCAGAAGGCAAATAAAGTTTAACAGATGGAACAAGGGACTTGGCACAATTCCATGATTAAAATATGTCAACTGACAGATATATTTTGTTCAAAGGTAACAAAAGAGGGTTGAAAGAGGGAGAAAAGGCACCCAAAAGTTTCCTCAGTTGAAACTCATTTAAAATATTATAATACAATAAAAATATAAAAGTATCCATGTAGCAGAGAGAAGGAGGAGGAGGACGAGGAGGAGAGGAGGAGGAGGACGAGGAGGAGGAGGAGGAGGAGGAGGAGGAGTTTTTACCATCCTCTTGAATGTTAGAAAGTAAGAGGGCAGGTACACCCCCTGCAGACAGTGTATTCCACAATATAGTTACAACCATTGAGAAGGCTTGACTTCTGCTCCTTGCTCCTCTAACCTCTGGCTAAGGTTAAAGATCATGAAAAGCTGAATGTCAGTTTTGATACTTTGTTTTATGGGATTTGCCATATAAAATAACCTGAGTGAAATAAGTGCTAGTTTATGTAATTATAAGCAATACCGATATGCATTTCTACAATAATGGCCCACTTCATTGGGCGTGGGGGCCAGTGTTTGTTTTTGTTTCAATAATCAGATATGAAGAAACTGGGCAAAAATGTTGTTGACTGTTTCTAATGAGATATAAATGAAATCAAACAATTCTCTTCTGTGGGAAAAAGTACTTTGGGAAAAGATATATTGGCCTGGCGAAGTATCATTTAAGTTTGCCCTGTGGCTTACCCCATCTTTTCTTTTTATATTTGTAGAGGCTTCCTTTAAAAACCAGATGAAACTTTTCTCTGCTGTATGCCTAAATTTGACTCTGGGAATAGGAAATACATTTAACTTATTTTTCAAAAAAAGATCACCACACAAAAAAAGCAAGATTTCAAGTTCTTTCAAGGTAAAATTAATGCAAACTGCAAAACAAAATAAAAAATAATATTCAGAGTGAGGCAAACTTTGAATATGATTTGTACTTAAAGCTGAAGAGGATTCTAATTCAATATTTAAAGAATGAATAAATATTTGTCTTAACAAATTTCATGCTGAAAAACATGCTAAGCATCCCAACTAATAAAATTAATGAAATATGATAAAAAGAAGCACCTTAGAAAAACCAAATAAACATTAACATATTTTCAACTCACAACCCAAGAAGCAATGGATTGAAACTAATCAAGGAGAGAAGCAAGGAGAACTAAGGAGAACTTTCCTGACAGTTAGAACAATTAGTCAATGGAAAAAAATGGCTCTGGAAGTTGTGAATGATCCAACGCTGGAAGTTTTTAAGAAGGAGGGATTGGACAGTCATTTGTCTGAAATGGTATAGGGTTTTCTTCCTGAGCAGGTGGTTAGACTAGAAGACCTCCAAGTTCCCTTCCAACTCTGTTATTCCTTTATCCTGTAAGGATCAAGGATATTTTGAAATTCATACAATTTGAAGACAAATAATTTAATGGCATAGATATCTAGCTGATAAAGACAGTTTTAGACACTCTGTTTTATCCTGCCTCTATTGTTTTATCATTTCTTATTGTAGAAACCTAGCTTTGACCTAAACATGTTTCATGGCTAGAATTTTTGAAAATTAGTACTGTGCATGCAAATGAAAGTGCTTTTGAAACTTCTACTGATATGATCAAGGAAGGAAGGAAGGAAGGAAGGAAGGAAGGAAGGAAGGAAGGAAGGAAGGAAGGAAGGAAGGAAGGAAGGAAGGAAGGAAGGTTTTCTTGCCATAATACTACTGAAAGTTGTGATATTGCCCAAATTTACTTCAAATGGATTAATTCATTGTGGTTCCATCAAGTTAGTGTACAGTCTTTGTGACCACATAGATTTTTCTCCATGACAATCTTTCCCTAACCTGGTGTTCTGGCTTTTCCAATGTTACATAAATCAAAATTGTAACTGAGTCCATCCATCTTGGTGATGTTTGTCCTCTTCTCTTTCCTTCCATCTTTCCCAGCACTACAGCCTTCTCTAGAGAATTAGATCTTCACATAATATGTCCGACACAGAATAAATTTTAAGCTGGTTAATTCCTCAAGTGAGAGGGTTGATCTGTTTGATGATCCATGTACTTGTTTTCTTGGCGAATACTTCATAAAGGTTTCTGCTATTGAAAATGCCATCAGTGAAGAGGAGGAGGACTCAAGAATTGTTTTCCATTCCCTGTATTAATCTTTAATTTTTAAACCAATGTTCTTTGAGACTGATAAGAATCAAATTAATTGCAAATAGTACTTGCTGATTTTAGCAGAAAACGTATTGTTTGGGAATGCTGAGCTCTTGGGAATTATGTTCTCTTAATGGCTTCATCCATTATCTCCTGGTTTAAATTGCTCTAATTTAAAGGTGCAACTACTGTTGCAAATGGTAATCTCAGGAGGATGGATTTAAAAGGCCGATTTCAATAACTGATTTACATCTAATTAACCCAATTTGAAATAGGCATTTCCAGAACGATTTTGCAAGCTGGTTTACTAGTGTGCTTGTAATGTTTGTATGTTTGCAACTGAAAAGAGTAAAATTAGATGATAATTACCAGTTTGTGATTCTAGTATAAAATCTGTTGTTTACATTCAATTTGGGTATTTAGTTTTAATAAACATCACTGTGGATTATTTATAAATCAACCAACTAACAATTTTCTTTATATAATTCAAACATCATCCAAATTTGGACCATTAAGCACGTTTTTTTGCATATCAGAATTAAGTTTGCATGGAAACAACGGATTTCTGATCAATTTTCAATGAACAAAGTAACTTATTTGATAATTCATGTGCTGTGCATAATTTGGAATTTAAACAAACTTCCATCCAGTCAAAATATATACAGGAACATTCTAGGTACAACAACTGATTCTTACTGAGAAAATTCAGAGAATAATAATATAACTGCTGTGCTTTAGATTAATAAACTATAATTCCAGTGGTGGGCTACTGCTGGTTTGGACCAGCTTGCCCATACCAGTAGTTATGACCACCGGCTGGGTCCATCCACCCACCCCGGTACTATCCCATCCTATATATCTGGCTCGCTTGCCCAAAGGCACGCGCACTCACATTTTCGGGAAATCAGTTGTTACAGTATGTGCAGCCCACCTCTGTATAATTCACATGAATGAATATTAGTTTGATTTATCTTTTAATGTTAATCAGTTACATTTTTCAGGTTAACATGCAAAGTGGAACAATTATTTTGATGATCTCACATTTCTTTACATTCTTATACTATTTTTATAGTATTCTCAAGAGTCTTTTCCAATGCCTCCAATTTTAAGATATTCTCAAGAGTCTTCTCCGATGCTAAAGTTCAAAAGCATCAACACACTTACTATGTTACAAAGTCCAAAGCTTCACGTCCACAGAAGGTCACGGGAAATATCATGGTTTGCACAATTCTGATCTGTGTAGGCAGGGGTGGGATTCTACCAGTTTGGCCCAGTTCAGGCGAACTGGTAGCTCTGAGGATCATCCGTGAGCAAACCGGTTCGCTCCGACGATCAGCTGTTAGGCCTGCCTACCAATCCTGGCTCTATTCTGATCTTCATTTCCTGGTTTTCAAGCTTAGCCGCTTCACGCAGCAGAGTAGATTGCCACGTTCCAGCTGTTTAACACAGAGAGAGATTGCAGGATTGCAGGAGAAGGTCAGTAGCAAACTCCCTGTGCATGCACAAAGTGCGCGCTCACCGAACCAGTTGTTACACCAGTTGAATCACACCCCTGTCTGCAGGTATAGATGTATCATAGCATTTGAATATCTTTTGAATAGCATTTGAATACCTTCCAACCTGTCTCTTCTTTTTAATTCCCAACTTTGGAAGTAGACTATTAAACTAGATGTGATCTGATGCATGAAGCAATTTGTAGATCCTAGGGAATCTCTACTCTGGATTTTAGTTTATGGTGGTTCCCTTCCCTGCCACTATAGAGTAATGAATAAAGCATATGAAATTTATAAATGCACAAATGTTATGTTTATAAGGTTTTCATGGCTGTCTTACCAAGGGTCTGTGAAATGTATTTCTTGGCTGCTTGTTCCTTTAGTATTGCTATAAAAGCCAGACTGCCACCTTTAAGGTTGATCTGTTATCATTAGTTTCTTTACATTTAAAGAATGTAGTTTCTTTATCTGTTCTAACATGACCCTGGCTTTGTCTGTTAGTATTAAATGCACTGCTGTTTATAAAAGAACAGCAGTGTTTTCTTTTAATAAAACTTTTGCTATAGTTTGATATTGGGATATTAGGAAAAGGAGCACAAAAATGTGCAAACCCTGAGCACCCTCTAGTGGTCTCTGAAATTCTATCCCTCCAGTTGTATACATACTTTCTCAAAGGTATCTTCTGTCCCTCAAAATCAGTAGGGCAATTACATATAGGATTGCAGCCTCAATAAATCATTTTAAACAACTAGTAAATCAAAAAAGTAAACAAGCATTCGCATTAGAAATTATTAATAGCTGTGTCAATGACTGTGACAGCAATTAATTGGAAAGAGCTTGAACTTGCCACATTTTGATTTATGTTCTTCAAAAAGTTGGTTAAGCCAATACAAGTTCTGAAATCCAATGCTCACAAAGCAAAAAATAAAATAAAAATAAATGGAATAATATGTTCCATCTGCTTAACAGTCTTAGAGCCATAAACATCTGGTACAAACCACAATGATGAAAAATGATGAAATGTTGCAGGAACCAATCTGGGTCAGTCACCGGGACCAAATGATGAAATGTGTTTTGTGAAATCACAGCACAAATCCAAGACTCATACGCTTGTGTCATGTCATTGGGTGCAAGTGCATAAATCACATGGTGTTCACAGTGTGTCTTCCCACCTGCCTCTTCTGTTTAATTCCTTGATTCAGATGTGATCTGATGTGATCTGAGTTCTTAGATCCTGGTTGATCTCAGTTTACTGTGGTTCCCTTCCCTGCCATTTATGAATGTGCAAATGTTAAGGGCTATGACTATAATTATTTACACAGTTTAATTACCAGTGAATGCTGTGCAACTTAAATCTGAATAAACAAGCAGAGGGTTGGGTTGCAAATAATTAAGAGAAAATGGCTTTAAAGCATAGAACCAGATTGCCTTGTTTTTGCTGAAGTTTTAAAAATTATCAAAATAATTTTAATGGCAACAGTAAAAAAATAACAGAGTTGGAAGGGGCCTTTGACAACTTCTACTCCAACTCCCTGCTCAAGCAAGAGACCCTATACCAGGGGGTGTCAAACTCAAGGCCCATGGGCCAGATCCGGCCTGTGGGGTGCTTAGATTTGTCCTGTAGGGCTGCCCTGGAAATAATGAAGGACCTGTCCATAGTGCCTCTGCCAACAAAAATGGAGCTCAATAGGGTGGCCCTCCCAAGCTCCATTTTCACTGGCACAGGGTAGCAGGAAGCCATCGCAGCTGAAAACGGAGCTTGGGAGCACTTGGGCCTCAGGCAACCCTGACACGAGTGACGTCAAGCTGGCTACACCCACCCTGGCCTACCAAGGTCAAACACAACCCTGATGCGGCTCCTCAATGAAATCAAGTTTGACAACTCTGTCCTATACCATTCCAGACAAGTGGCTATCTAGTATTTTCTTTAAAACTTCCGTTGGTGGAGCACCCACAACTTTTGAAGGTAAGCCATGGCACTGATTAATTATTCTAACTGTTGGAAAATTTCTCCTTAGTACTAGGTTGTTTCTCTCCTTATTTAGTTTCCATCGATTGTTTCTTGTCTTTCCTTTGGAAAATAGGTTGACCCCCCTCTTCTATTCTATTGATTCTATACCCTCTGGTATAGTTAACACAATTGTCTATATATACCTTGAATTTCTTGCATGCAGATTTTCTAAAGATGAATGTAACTGAGAAAGTGTTGCCATTATTTAAGTGACCTAAGTCTTAACTACCTTAAAAAAACCAAAGATCAAGGAAGGAAAAGCAGATTTCAACTCCAGTAACTTGAATGAACTAGATGATATGTTTTGAAAGAACTCAAAAGTACCAAACATTCTGCAAAACCATACTTTTAAGTATGTGGCAAAGCAGACAGCAGCAAATATAGATCAACAAGTTTGTCTTCAGACTTCTGAAAAAAGGAAATAAAGAAGGAAAATGGTTCTCATTCTAAGAATCACATTTTTTTATAAAAAAGTTTTTATTTTTTAAGACAAATATATACAAACAATACATAAAAACATAAAAACATCTTCCATTTTATATACATACAGTGTGCAGTTGGTTTTGAATCTTTTGTGCAATCCTTTCTTAGTCATTGCTCGCAGTTTATATCAATCTCACATTGTCAAACTAATATATGCTTATATATTTATCAATTGTTAATCATCCAAACTAAACTATTTATTCCATCATTTTATACGAGATATCCCAAAAAATTGTATTACGCTTTCATCCAATGGCTATATATGCCTACATAATGTTTTATATCAATCTATTAAACTTCTACAACAAAATTATCTATTCTATTACCTTACCATGTCTTTTTATCCAACCATTGATAAAACAAATCCCATATTGTATAAAATTGTTCTCTTTGTTCTTCTTGTTCTCTAATTTCAAATGCCAATTTACTCATTTCAGCACAGTCCATAATTTTTTTAATAACTTCCTCCTGCATAGGTATTTTATCATTTTTCCAATTCTTCACAAATACAATTCTAGCTGCTGTTAAAACATTTACAATCAAATATTTCAGCTCTTTGTTGTATGTTTCCAGTATGATTCCCAATAAAAAGATCTCTGGTTTAAAGTCTATATGTTGTTTTATCATTTTTCCAACCATGTGTGGATTTTAGTCTAATATTTCTTTGCGTCTGAACATGTCCACCACATATGGTAATATGAGCCGGGTATCTGATGACATTTCCAACATTTACTAAGAATCACACGTTAAGGAACAATCAGCACCCACATTCAATGAAATGCCACTATGGCTAATGGGATTTCATACAGTAGGAGAAAAGGTGAACGATGTCAGTCAATAATAAAGAATGTCAAACTTAGTTGAAGGAAATTCAGATGAAATGTTGACCAACTGGAAGATTTTATATTTACAAAAAGCAATAAAGCAGATGTGAAAGAAGATTCAGTTTATCACATCCTTAATAAAACACCACGAAATCATCTCCCTGTATTTATCTCTATTCACTGAGCAGTTTGATCTGTGTAATTTTGTAATGTTAAGCTTTTAACTGCAGCTCATATAGTGTATCTTTATTCAGACGATGATATGCCTGCATGATATATGTGCTTTATTTTATTTTTATTTTATTTATTCCTCAAGCAAAAATTACAAATTTGAATGAACAAAGTAAAAAAATAAATAAAGTGTGACACAGATGATGGGGGTCTTAGTATTCACGCCCCCCTTAGGAACCTTTTAAATACAGGGTGAGGTCTACAGAAGTTAAGTTACAATTAAAACTATAAAAGTTAGTAGCCAAGACAACTGAATCAAGTAAGATATTGACAATTCTGTTCAGAGGTGGTATTCAGTAGGTTCTGGAATTTTGAGTAATTCGGAGAACCAGCAAATACCACCTCTGACTGTAGATTTTACAGTATCCTTTCCCCTGCCACGCCCACCAAGCCACACCCACAGAACCGGTAGTAAAAAAAAAAATGGATCCCACCACTGTTACAAATTTTTTTTTACATTCAAGTTTCAAGCAGCTTACTTGAAGTTCAAAGTGGTTGTTTGCATGTGTTCCATTCGATTAAAACTAAAAAAAGTCATTTACAGATCAACTGTTACTATGTACAATTTTATATGCAATACTGAATATTATACAATACCAAATCTCACCATAAGTGTCAGAGTTCTAAACTATCCAAACCAAGAAATTCAACCCTAGTTGTCAAGCTTCAAATGGCGTTTTTGCTGTTGCAACTATTATCGCTTGTCAGCTTGCCAACAAACTATGAGGGGAGGGGAGGGAGAGATAGAATGAAATGCCAGACATCAAGATGCCAGCCATGGGAACCAAGGACATTTTGGCAGGTGTTTACCAGAACCGAATAAGACTTTCTTACAACAATACTAGAAGTCTCCATTGGACAACATGACCTGGCCTAATGGGGGGGGTTGAATATTAACTATATGGGATTGTTCGGGAAATAGTTAGATCTGGTTTTTCCCTCATCTTTGCTGATATGATGTACTCATTAAAGTTTTGCATTAAGAGATTGGATTGTCTCAGCCATGCTTGCTTTTGGTTGAGTTTGTCATTTGGTATGCTGACACTGGTAGCATAAGGTATTCTATTATGGACAGAAGAGTGCAAGATTTTTCCTGTAAACTACTTCTGAAATTGCTCAATTGTACAGGTAGTCCTTGACTTACAATAGTTCACTTAGTGACTGTTTGAAGTTATAACAGCACTGAAAAAAGTGACTTATGATTGTTTTTTTTCACAAGCAACCCCTTGGTCACCTGATCAAAATTCAGATGCTTGGCAGCTGGCTCATATTTATGACATTTGCAGTGTCCCAAGTCATATGATCACCTTTTTCGACCTTTTGACCAGCAAAGTCAATGGGGAAGCCAGATTCACTTAACAACCATGTTATTAACCTAACAACTTCAGTGATTCACTTAACAACTCTGGCTAGAAATGTTGTAAAATGGGGCAAAATATACTTAACAAATGTTTCACTTAGCAACAGAAATGTTGGGCTCAGTTGCAGTTGTATGTTGAGGACTAACTATATTTGATATGTGGTAAGGATTCCAAACAGTTAAACAGTGTTCTAGGATTGGCCTAATGTATGTTTTGTAAACTCTAGTGAGCAATACGGCATTTCCAGAAAAATGAAAAACTTGATAGAATTGAATTAACCACTTTTAGTGTTTTTTTAGCAGTGCTGTTGCAATGAATTTTAGAACATAAATGGTTATGGACTATAAACTGCATTTTTATTTTGAAGAGTAGAATATAAATTTTTAAAATACATTTTTTAAAAATTAGAGGAGAAGAATTTGAACTCAGAGCTCTCACTTTTGAGGATTGAGAGAGCCAGTCTCAGATTCCTCTTCCCACACTTATGCTGTTGTCTGGAGGTATGTTATGCTGGGAGTAGACCTGGGAGCAATTTCTAAGAATTGTAGAACTAAAGAGACTTTAGTTTTACAAGAAATTTAGGCCAGCCGTTGGGATTGTGCCATTAATTGCTCTCCCATTGATTGCATAATTGGAAGGGCGGCATGCCCAAAAGAGGAAATGAGAACAAAAGCAACTGCTTCTAATTTGTTCCACTAGGAGCAAGGGTCAGGGCTACAAAAGAACAACTTCAAATACTAAAAGGGAAATCATACAGAAAGCCAAGATCTGTCTCCATCATTTTAGAGTGAAGAGCATGAAATAATTCAGGAAAACAGATTTAGCTGAATTCTGGAAAAAGACTTTTGACATTAGGTTTACCTATCTGGATTTCTCCAATTCCACTGTATTTTCTTCAAGCTGAGTCTAGACTGCCATTGGTTAGGATGCCTTTAATTTGGACTTAACTGAGCAAAGAGGTTGACTTGACTCTGCCAGTCCTGGGATCATATAAATGTTTTGGACTTTCTGTAATTTTAGAATTAGCCTTTCAGAGTTGCTTTCGTGTACATATATGCTTCTGTTGAATCTGTCCATACATGCCCCACAAGCCTTAAAAATAAGCTTTGAATGAGAATATATGAACTTTCATAGACAAAGCAGGTTCAACACTGGAATGACATTGCATACAACATGCCCAAATTTATTCTTGAATAAAGAAAATTCAGATTCCTTATAGTTCGATGTCACCATGATACATGTTCTGATCCAAATGATAACATTTCATAATCAAATAAATTATAGCTAAAAGTGTTAATTTGAGTATTTGGCTATTTTTTAAAAATTTTAATTTATTTTTAACTCACTGGCTTGCAGTGAGACTGGGAAAAACATGTGAATGATCTTGGTGATGCAAGAAAAGCAATATCAACTTTATTTTTGCAGGAAAATTTAAGGGAAGAAAAGAAAAGGAAAATATACCTTATTGGCATAGGATAAAGAGAAGATATACCTTATGCATATCATTATTCCTGAGCTTTCTGTAATTCTGAATTGATCCGGGGAAATAGAAAGTAATACTATGTGAGCTTACCAGAGCCAATCAAATAAACCTGTTTGTGGACAGACAGTGCTCTTAAGGCATTGTAACAGTTACTTGTACTAGTCTTAAGAAGACCAGAATCAGAACTGAACAATAGTGTATTGTGTAAGCCACTCAGTGGGTTTCTTATTGTATCATTGTGTCAGCTATTTAGTTAAATTATCTGTATATTGCCACTCACTTCCGCACAAATACGTTACAAACTGATCATGAACTGCCACGTTTAATCACACCTAGGTTTGATGTGTCCCAGCAGATGGCAGCATCCAGCCAATTTTGTGTGGGCTCAGAAGCTAAGCAAAGAATTTAGGGCTAGAAACTAAGCTACAAAGTTGAAGGGACTGAGAAAACATATCACTTTCATTCAATATATCTTCCATTTTGCTGTCAAGAAAATTTCATAATGTGTTGAGTTCAACTTGTAGAAGATTGAATATTTAAATATGTTCATGGTTACGATATGCATTAATGCAGACAGAGCCTGGCGTGTCACTCCTTGGTGGAGGCAAGCTGTGAATGCAGGAAGACAAACTAAAAATATTCCTTTCAAGTCCCCTGGGGAAGGGCTTTTAAACTCATGCAGCCTTTTTGAAGTTTCAGGTTGTCCTACTATAAATCAAACTATAATTTCAACAAAAGAGAACAGCCAACCCAGCATCCTAAAAAAAAGAGGGAGGGCTGAAGGTAGAACGCTGCTCATGAGATGCCAGTTGCCTTTTGTAGAAGACTACATTTATGTGGTTTTTTTTCCCCCCTCTGCAACAGATTTTGAATGCCAGTATCACTGAAATTTAGGAAGGCCTGTCACCTTCCAGACAACATTTCATTGAAGAACTGGCAAGAAGCCCATTCAAGACAGGTAAATTGTCCATGAAGGATTAAGGGAAATTTATAGGACTCAGCAAAAAAAAAAATCTTGCCCCAGAGTTTTTTCCTGCCACTGCAAATGGTGAGAAGAACTTCATATTGTGTGGTATGTGCAGTTAAAAAAAAAACAAATTTAATCATTATCTGTTGCAAAACCTTAGGTTTACATGGAACCCTAATTGAGAAAGGCTCTTCTAGGCTCCTGAATACTTTCTTCTTGATGTGTGGGCTTATTCCTGAAGAGATACATTTTTTCCTGTGAGACTAATAGATGCTAACTTAGAATCTGCTTCTTGATTGATACATAAAAATGCATGAAAAGTTACACTTGAGGGGTGTGTGCTTTTCTACAGAGGTGCAGAGATAATTTATAATAGTCTTACAATTTATCCTATATTCTCACAGATAATGGTGCCTATAATTTATGACAAACATAAGGATTCAGTCCCAAACAGAGATGGATGAATTGGTTTTAACCCACTGTCTCCTATTTCTCAGTATCTCCTTTAAAAAGTGAGAATGAAAAGCTAGTTGAATATATGTTCATGTTTCCAAACATATTTTGCATTGAAGTACACTTTTTAACATGATTTCCACTGAGACCTGCAGCGGTGAATCATTTAGCAAGTTAATCATTTACCAAGCAATATCAGGATGATAGGTGGAACTACGTCCCTGGGAGGAGCCTATCATTTTCAAAAATTGCTGCTAAAATTTGGCTGTGAACTGCACCCACTCTGTCTGAAACAAGGCGCTTTAGGACACCATGTGGTCCCTAGATGAGCTCCTAGATGGCTAGGACCCGGGCTGAAGGAAGCTTCGGACATGCCACAAAGTGCACTTGCTTCAAGAACAGGTCAATGGCAGTTCAGATTACAGTATTCCCAGCACTCTCAGGGAGTTCCATGATAAAGTCAATGGATATCTCTTCCCACAGGTTAGCGGAGTTGGCTACTGACTGCAGTAAGCCTGGAGGTTTCCCAGGTAGGTGCTTCATGGATGCACTCATGGGGCAACTGGTCACAGCTTCTATGTCCCTTTTCATCTTTGGCCATCATAATTGTCTCTTTGCCAAATGAAGGTTTTTCACAAACCCAACACACACACACACACACACACACACACACACACACACACACACACTCTACATGGATTGAAAATCATTTGGAAGAATGTTTTGGTTCTTCAGTACAGCCAACCCTTTTCTCAGGTTTTAGTCTGACCGTGAAATAAGATGCCATTGTTTTAAAAGCCATCACAGTTAATGGAGCACTTAAGTTTGCAAAGTGGGTGGTTGTTATTTTAACGCTGTGAATGGGAAGATGAATGAGGCTGAGAGAATTTTGGTCGGAGTAAGACATCAAATGGAAGGTCCAATTTTAAGATTGAGGGGGTTGTAATTTTTCTTGCTCCATAGAGTCCTCCCCATTTTGGGGATCAAGTGGTAAACAAAATCAAGTGGTCATTAGTTACCCTGTTTTCTTATGTGAAAATGATTGTGTGTTGCTAGAAAATAAGAACAGAAGGTAATATTTAGAACTGACATCACTTTGTTATCTGAGCCTGGCATGAGAGCTGAAATATTTACACACTAAATCAGGAGCAGGCTGGAATGCTAATTTTAGACATAATAACTGTAGATTTTAACATGGAAAAGATCATAGCAAGAGGATTATTTTACCAGTTGTTGTGAATATAATTTGGCTGGTTTTATTCCTCCCTATACCTTCAAGATTGTCATAAATAACCTGGATGAGGAGATAGGAGAGAGATCAAATTTGCAGATGATACCAAGCTGGGGGAGAATTACTTACACTTTGGAAGATAGACTCAAGATCCAGAAGGATATTGACAGACTTGAGCATTGTGCCTTACCCAACTAGATATGGTTCATTGATGGGAAAAGTATCCTTAGCCAGGAAAAAAACAAAAACAAATGCACAGGTACAGAATATGCAGTACCTCTCTCATCTGTGAGAGAGATCTAGGTGTCCTGGCAGATCACCACTTAAGTGTAAGCTAGCAGTATGCAGTAGCTGCAAAAACATCGAGTCAGAGAAGGCTTAGAGGTAGTATCAGGGGTGGGCTTCAAAAATTTTAGCAACAGATTTTCTGTCCAGTTGCTGGGTGCGTGTGGCCATGGTGGGCATGGCCTAATCAGTCTCTTGCACCATGGGGGGCATTTTTGTTCTCCCCAGGTTCCGGAGGCTTTCCTCGAGCCTCCAGGAGAGCAAAAACGGCCTCCTCAGGCTCTGGAGGATGTTTGGAAGCTGGAAACAAGCCCATTTCCAGCCTTCCAAAACTTTTGAAAGACCGTTTTTCATCCTTCCCAAGCCTTCACATGTGCCCTGCACTTACCTACATCCAAAACCAGCCACGTGGGGTCTCCTGGGAGGGGAGGGGAGGGGTGGGGAGGAACCAGCCAGGAGTGGGATTTGGGGGTTCTCCGAACTATGCAGAATCTTAGCTAGAGGATCTCCTGAACCAACCCCCAAGCAGATAACCCCGGGTAGTAAGATAGCCATCTTTCCATACTTGATGGCTGTCACAGAGAAAAAGTGGTTGTCCAAAGCACCTGAGGGCAGGATGCACCAGGTGGAAGCTCATCAGGGAGACATTCAACCTGGAACAAAGGAGAGAGAATGATTAATCAATGGCAAAAGCTTGTCTCCTGGAATTCTCTCCATCACTGGAGATTTTCAAGAAAAAAATTAGACAAATATTTGTCTGGAATGGTATAAGGATTCGTGTCTTGGATGGGGAGTTGGTTTACAAGACCTCTAAAACTTTAGTATTACATTGCAGAAAGAGTAATGGAAACTTGGAACCAACTTCCAGCAGAGGTAGTGGGTCAAGCAGTAATTGGATTTAAACACGCTTGGAAGAAACACATGTCATCGCCTGATAAAAATTTTAATAATAAAATAATAAAAAAAAACCTTGAAGGACAGATGGGATCAATATACAAAGAGATCACAGAGGAACAATCAGATACAACACCCTTAATAGCCACCCATTCATAGTTGGATGATTAAATTCTGAAATTACTTAACTTAATCATTTTAATTATGGATAATTACACAATAAAGCAATGTGGCCCAATGTGAAACAGGAATTTGCTGCTTAGTGAAAATATCTCTAAGAAACTGATGGAGTACAAGCTTTACATTAGGAAAAAAAAGTGTAGTAAAGAGTGTTGATTGTGAGATTCAGGGTGCGGACTACAGTTTATTACAATCTGGGTTTTTTTATGGCTTCCCCTTTTCATTTCACTGGAGATCTCATTAGAAATCCTAAGACCCTTGAGTAGAGCTTAAAACCCTTGTTTAGAAAAAAACTACTGTATATACTGAGGTAATTCAGAATGTTAACACAATCACAACATGCTTTAAAGGATTTTTTTTAATTTAGTATAAAATTTTTGATTTGGAAGCATCAGAGAAGTTGCCACACATGCCAGCATCTTCAAAAGATCCACAATGACACCAACATGACAACATACATCTAGTGCATAACTTTCATGTTCCCCATTGCCCTTTACTTGCCTCTGACTTCCATGGTCATAAATGTTGATTCTCTAAGAGTTAAAACATTGACTTAAAATAGAATAGATATTGCACCAAATGGAATATAAGTTTTATATTCCAGTGAATAGAAATTGCCAATCAAGGGATGAGAGATCATTGTTTATAAGATCATAGTTGCCTTTTTTGAAGTTATATTTGGAGATTCCATCATTGTGATGATTTTTGTGTGGATGTATGTTGAGACAAAAGTCAATCATGTTGTGGTCACTGTTGAAAAAGGGTTCTTTAATTTGTATTCTGTAAATTGAATTCAAACTATTGCAGAAGATGAGATTGAGGCAGTTGTTAAGTCTAGTGTTGTTGGTTACTAGTTGTTCTAGTCCCAGATTTGTCACTGCATTGTAGAAGGTTGCATGTGTGGGTTCAGTTGTACATTCGTTAAGGGTCCAGTTAATATGAGGTAGATTGAAGTTACCAAGAAAGATAAAAGCGTGTTGGCAGGATGCTGCCCATGTTAGTAGTGTATTTAGCCTGTTTGCATGTTTGATGTCATAATCAGGGGCTCTGTAACATACCATGTTTCTCATATAATAAGGTCAGGTCTTATTTTTTTTTTTGAGCCCCGAAAAAATAGCTAGGCCGTCTTTTTGGGGGTGACTTAATTCCCCCCCCCTTGCATCCTCGGGCAGGCGGGCGGCAATGGCTTGGATGTTGACCTCGGCGTTGGTGGGGAACTTTGTATCGGGAGACCTTCCGCCACCATTGCTTTCCCTTCTCCCCATGCTGCCGCGGCATTTAGAGCAACACTGTGGTGTTTGGTACAGCCACGCAGCATTTGGCGCAGCCATGCCCATGCCGCTGCAGCGTTTGGAGCTGCTGGTGAGTTTGGAGATGCGTGGAGACAGGGACAGGCTGGGTGAGGGGTGGAAAGGATGGGTGGCTTCGGTCTCTCTCCGCCGGACCTGCCATCCAGGAAAGCTGCACCTAAAGCCAAGGGTCTCCACCAGGCTCAGGTTGCAGGGAGGAGCCCTGGCTGGCCACACGTGGCTGTGCCAAACGCCGTATGGCTGCGCCAAACACCGCGGCATTGCTCCAAACGCCGCAGCAATCCCCCCGCCATTCCCCCCATTTCGCATGTTTTAATATAGGCCTTAATTTGGGGGGAGGGGCTTAATTTCATTTCATGCCGATAAAACCTGCTGGGACTTCCTATTGGAGGAGGCCATATTGTTGGAGAAACAGGGTAGTAAGAACTGAAATGTGATATTTAAGGACAGTTCACAGACGATGGTCTCAGGAATAGCAAGGTCCTGGGTAACTTGGATGTTTTTTAGATGTAATGACTTTTTATAGAAGATAGCAACACCACCTCCTCTACGGATTTCACGATCTGATCGGTAAACATGATAGTCTCTTACTGTGGTAATGGAATCAGGGAGAGATGCGTTGAGCCATATTTCACAGACAAATATAATGTCGAATTTAGCCGTATTTAGTAAGAGGAGAAATTCAGGTATTTTGTTTACAAGGCTTCTTGCACTGAGTAGCTTGCATTTAAGGCCAGTTGTGGTTGGAATAGAGGTAATTAGGGGCGTGCATGCCTAGTTATGAATGATGTTGGATTGGATGGGGTGGGGTTGGATGCAGAGTTGTGGGTTGTGTGACTTTCTTTTGATGCAATCAGCTCTGTAGTCAATGTATAGGTCCTTTTCTCCATTGTCTAGATGGTTTTTGAGTTCTGCGCAGAGTTCACGGGAGCGGATTCTTTGCAGTATGGATAAATCTGGTCTTGAGCAAAGTTTTTTGTGGTTGGGATTGGTTTTTGCAATGGCATTTATTGTATGAATGAATATGCATTTGCTGGACTCATTTTTGCATACAACTCTACAAAATCTTAGGGCCACAGAGCCGTCATTGCATTTGTACCCATGGTCATCTCTGGTTATTTCAATGATATCTTCAGGAGAGATGTTTGTTGTATTTGAGTTGCTTGTAATATCATGAACTTTGGTGATGTCATCTGATTCGTTGGTATCTTTGAGACCAAATAAGATGGCATTTGGATGTTTTTGTTCACGTTCCTGGTGTCTCTGATGAGTAAGGAGAAATTATTTGTGGAATTATTTGAAGGGATAGTAATTGTTTGTGGCTGTGGTTTGGTGGTTATTTTTGGTTGTAGTTGTGATTGTAGTTGAGGTAGTGGTTGTGGTTGTTGTGGGATTTGATTTTGAGTTGATAGGTTATCAGTGCTGTATTTTTTTTTCCAGAGAAATTAGGCTTGCTTGTATAGTTGTTTCAAAATGTGTTGCTAAGCGTTCTTCTATTGAGTGAATGAGTGATTCTATGCTTTCAACTCAGTCAGGTAGGGTACTCAGTTTGTTTAGCTTAGGAGAACATGATGGACATAGCAAAAAGAATGTATCTGAATTTTTAACCATATCAGCTAGGCTTTTGTTTTTGTTATAATCAAGGTCCAATGGATTTGTGCACTGATATCAGTATATTCCACTGCCCTGGAGAACACTTTTCTTTTGGGTTGCTAATTGGTTAAAAAAAACAAAAAACATGCTGCTGAGCAGCTATTGTCAAAGCTAGCTAGACGTTATCACTGGTTGCTCTAAAATGAATCAGCTCCATTTTCTCAGCTTTCTTGGCTTGGTCATGCAATACAATATCAATGATTCTGCTTTGTTGGCCAAGTTAACAAACATCAACCATATGAAAGGATGCTGCCTTGTGATGTAGTTAGAGTTCTTGGGCCAGCCAAAAAAATAAAAAATCCTATTCTAACACTAGATTTTGGCTTCTGCTGCTGGAATAGAGGAGGATGTATTGGATGATCCAGTCCCTTTCCCTTTCCTCCAACTAAGTTTTCTGTCCTCTGCCTAAGCCATTTCCACAACTAGGAGCTCTTTCCACTGGGGGAGATTATCAATTAAGGTAATTGTTCCCTTCTTCCTTAGGTCAAATAACCTGGCAAGCATTAATATTTTGCTTGCTGCTGCACAACTCCAATGTGAAATATTAAAACACTAACATTCTCAGAGCCAAGTTTCTTCTGGTATCGAACAAGTAGATGGAATTCCGTTGAATAGGTAAAATCTGAGGGATCAGGTGTAGGGTTGGGTACATTATGACTGTGCATTGATCTAACACTTGCGTCCCCTTCTTATTGCATTGAACATTGCCATAACAACTACTCTATGAGACTTTCTCTAAGAACACTGATGGTAACTTGGTGCCAGCTGCAGTTGGCATTTTCAACAACCTGGTGTTGTCCCTTCCAGACCAAAACAATTCCATACAATCAGACATAGTTTAGGACTAATGCAGCTGATGCTAATAAATTGTTCCTTATGAGTTATCCACTTCATGTTGGATATCCTGTCCATGATCACAATTGAGATTTGGCTGGCCAATGCTTTCAACATGTGATTCATGTTCATATTTACTTGAACTGCCACATGGGCCACAGCAGTTTGGAGTCTTACCCACATTTACCTAGGTTGTGTACCATAAAATCCTACAGTAATAGACATATTTTACTCCACTCCTATTAATGCTTTCTTAGGCAGAGGTGGAAAATGTGCAGTCTACTTCAACCAAACTAAGTGCATGAATTGGATATGTAAATGGAACCTACTGATTTCAGAAATACTGACACTTCCTTGCTGCATTGGTAATATAAAAAAGGCACCACCTGCCTGCTAAATATGGCACATTAATGGAACTGGTAATGAGAAAGTACCAGAATCCAATATTCTCCACTATGTTGAATAGTTCTTATGTGAAGCCATCTTCATTGTGATAACATGCATCATGCTCAATATCTTCTGGCTTCCTGTCGTTTGACTCCCAGCTTCAATAAGTTTGTATGCATCCTGCTTTGATTAAGAGCAAGTATTTGCTTCTCGTTGGCAACCCAGTCTTCCTGTTGCTGCCAGAGGAGGATGACAACCAAGGAGGTGCTTAAGTATCCTGGGTATGAAAGTTGCCTGCTCTTCTTTTCACTGCTGCCTCATGGCTTGCCTAATGAATCTTCAAACATGTTGCCATTGGGCCCAAAATCTTAATTCTTTCTTGGTAGAGAGTAATTTGATAACAGTTTGCTGGATCACAATCATTCACTATTATCAAATGCTATGACCTCTGATTCAAGAGGAAGCAGTTCCTCTAACCCTCCTCTGATGCCTTCAACCCATGGTTTGGCAGAGGATTAGAGGTTAAGCATCGTGCAGAAATGTATTGTTGAGATAATGCTTTTCAGTGTCACCTGTCATCATTGTGTATCTCTTCCTCCACCCAGTAATTTTAGAATGTTATTTTTGTATAGTTACTCAAACTAGCTAGTATAACACCATTTGAACAAGAAACACAGATTATTATATTTTTCATAAGTCTAACTTTCTTTGGTAGTTATATAAAGAACTTTGCAAGGCAAAATAATTAAAAAGCAATTACTGTTTCAGCTACTTGTAACTGCACACTCAAGTCTTTGTTCATTTACGTCAATAATCTCACATCATTTAACCCAGTATTCTTGAATTCATTATGCTAAATTGTGAAAAAAACTCTGTTAACCATATGATCAGCCCAACCTATTTCTATTTTCTAATTGCTGTGAAATAAAGAATATAAAACACACAATATGGGAAGGTGGAGTATTGAACCTCATAAGTGATCAAATGTAATAGATAATTCTTATATTGTTAATGGTCTTTCCTAACATTACCTTCAGGTAAAATTACAGCTTCCATTATATACAGCTCTATATCTATGTCCAAACACACAAGCTTTGGCCTCTTCATACTGCATGCAATATCATGACACATGTATGCAAAGATTGCTTCTTGAGACCATGTAATCAGTATTACGGCTCCAAGTTTGTGAAGGAACCATCTCTGTCAAAGTTGATGCTTGTTGCTTTTCTCAGCTGCTGTGTATTTTAATTTTTGCATACTTACAGGCTTTATTTTTTATTATTATTTTTGCCATCCAGACTTCTTGTTGAGATGGGTGACTATATAAATTGATTAAATAAATAAATGGCCCTGATTTCATTATTTACCTTTCCTCTTGCATCCTTTGAGGAGGCAAGATCTGAGATCATGATCAATAGGAAAGGTGGAAATAGTTCTTGAAGAATTGGTGTGAAGCAGTTCTTACATGGGAAGAGATAAGAGATGCTTGGTCCCAGTCAACCCAATGGGAAGGCCATTGCGTCAAAAGGAATTTACCTCACCTGCTTATTCTACCACATGGAACAGGTTCTTATTAATCTTTCTTGGAAGGATCAAATGACATTTGTTTCTAGCTGGTGAGAGGTGTGCTCTTGGAGGCAATTTTTAATGAAATAAATGCAACTTATTTAGGGAAAGGTATCTGATTTATCTTCATTCTCCTATACCACTTGGGACCAATTTATTTCTTCATTCTTCTATGTCTCTTGAGGCCAAGAGGCTTTAAAAAATAATTTTGCCTGATAGTCACAAAGAATTAGATTTAAATTGTTCTCCAATGGCCAATTTTTCCATCCCTCTATAGCCACCAAGCAGTTTTGCACAACTGGCAGTTTAGCACTTTCCCAGAGCCAGAACCAACTTTGCCCAGGAAGGAAGCAAATGTGTCTGGAGCAAATTAACTGAATGATTTTTATTTATTTTTTTGGTTGGGAGAAATTGTTCAAGTCTGGCTTGCATAATGTGAGCTACCATGCATTCCCCATTTTCAACCTGCAGGACTTAATTATTGATATTGATTTTTTTTACTTTACTTTTTTGGCATTAATTCACTGGTCATACTTAAGAAGAAGTAGCTTTCTCATATTTTTGTATGTCAGATCTCTAGAGCAACTTTAATTGCTTTTTTATATTTCAGTAGAAAAATGCACTTTGTGAGTACTAGAACAAAACTTTGCTTATGGGCAAATAAATGGATATTGCTTTCATTTTAAGCAGCATACTTTTAACCTTGTTCAGTAAGCTGAAATTGGCTTAGAATGAGCCAGTATGAAGTATGACTTTTGGTTTGTTTTTGTTTTTTTAAAAAAGGTGTAAGTAAAAGGAACACATTTGGGGGAAAATATGGGACCATGTCACTCGGTCATTCCTTGGAGTCTTTACCTAGTAGGAATCAATTCTCAACTTCACAATTCAATAAACATGTGAAGTAGAAATAAGATATTTATACACTCCACTACAAAATATCTTTATTTTGGAATTCATATTTTTTTCATTTTGAGTGTTTTTGACTAAAGAGTATAGAAGAATTATAGAGTTATAGAATAGAATAACAGAGTTGGAAGGGACCTTGGAGGTCTTCTAGTCCAACCCCCTGCTTAAGCAGGAAACCCTAAACCATTTCAGACAAATGGTTATCCAATCTCTTCTTAAAAACTTCCAGTATTGGAGCATTCACAGCTTCTGGAGGCAAGTTGTTCCACTATTAATTTTTCTAACTGTCAGTAAATTTCTCCTTAGTTCTAGGTTGCTTCTCTCCTTGATTAGTTTCCATCCATTGGTTCTTGTCCTGCCCTCAGTGCTTTGGGGAATAGCTTGTCTCTCTCTTCTTTCTAGAAAGCTTCAGAACTGCCTGCTGTGATCCAAAACAAACATTCACTTACAAATAAAGAAACCATGCATATACTGGAAAATGGGGGCATTTAACTCAGGTATAACTAATTCAGAATAATTTCAGAGCTCCAGTCAATAGACAAAGTAATAAATTTGTGTTAGGATTTTGCATATATAACAGGAAAATGTACAAAACCGGGTATCTGAGTATTTATTTATTTATTTATTTATTTGATTTGCCAATTGTTTACAAGATAATAAGTATAAGCGTATACATAGTTGTGAATACATGAAATGGGTACATATAAGAAAAATAAAAGAATAAGAGAAACAATAGGACAGGGACGGTAGGCACGTTGGTGCGCTTATGCACGCCCCTACAGACCTCTTAGGAAGGGGTGAGGTCAATAGTAGACAGTCTAAGGTTAAAGTTTTTGGTGTTTGGGGAAGAGACTACAGAGTCGGGTAGAGTATTCCAGACGTTGACCACTCTGTTGCTGAAGTCGTATTTCCTGCAATCAAGTTTGGTGCGGTTTACTTTGAGTTTGTATCTATTGTGTGCTCTTGTGTTGTTATGGTTGAAGCTGAAGTATTCATTGACAGGTAGGACATTGCAATGTATGATTTTATATACCATGCTTAAGTCAGACCGAAGACGGCGTAATTCAAGGTTTTCTAGTTCTAGAATTTCAAGTCTGGTGGCATAAGGTATTCTACAACGAGTAGAAGAGTGGAGAACTCTCCTTGTGAAATATTTCTGGACTTTCTCGATTGTGCTAATATCAGATACGTAATGAGGGTTCCAGACTGATGAACTGTATTCGAGTATTGGTCTAGCAAATGTTTTGTATGCTCTGGTTAGTAGTGTGATATTACCAGAGAAAAAGCTACGTAGGATTAGGTTAACAACTCTTAATGCCTTTTTGGCTATGTAGTTGCAGTGGGCTCTAGCACTTAGATCATTAGAGGTGAGTATTCCAAGGTCCTTTACAGAGCTTGGGTCATCAACAAGTTCTTGACTATTCAGCTTGTATTTTATTTTCTAATTATTTTTGCCAATATGTAAGACAGAGCATTTATTTGTTGAGATTTGAAGTTGCCATTTGTTTGACCATTCAGATACATAGTCGAGATCTTTTGAAGGGTAGCAGTATTGTCTGTGGTATTGAACAGCTTTACATCATCAGCGAAAAGAACGCAATTGCTCTTAATATGATCGCAGAGGTCATTTATGTAGAGTATGAAGAGAGTTGGTCCTAGAACACTGCCCTGGGGACACCACTATTGACAGGTACTGGATTTGATAGGGCGCTCCCGATTTTGACCATTTGTTGTCTGTTTGACAGGAATGCTTCTATCCAGTTATTCAGTTGTCCAGAGATACCATAGGATTTTATTTTTAGGAGTAGTTTGTCGTGTACCACTGAATCAAAGGCTTTACAGAAGTCTATGTAGATTGCGTCTATTGCTTTGCCCTGGTCGAGTTGTGTCGTCCATATGTTTTTGCAGTGTAAGAGTTGTAGATTACAGGATAGTTTTTCTGAAACCAAATTGTTTATTGGAGAGTAGGTTGTTTGTCTCTAAGTGGAGGATAATGGATTGGTTAATAATTGATTCCATGACTTTACAGGTGACGCAGCATAAGGAGATTGGCCTGTAATTTTCAACTAGGCTTGGGTCTCCCTTTTTGAAGATGGGGATGACTGTGGCTTGTGACCATAGGTTAGGCAAGGAGCTGGTTCTGAAAGATTTTCCAAAGATTATGCTTAGAGGTTTGGCTATGGCAGTGGATAGCTTTCTTAAGAAGTAGGCACATATTCCATCCGGTCCAATAGATAGAGATGGTTTTAGATTGCGTAGTGATTTTTCAACATTGTCTTCTGTGAAATCGATATGTATTAGATCATTGTTGTTATCTGTGGTACGGCTAGGAAATACTGGGCATGATCCATTGCTGTTTACAAATACTGAGCCGAAGAATGTGTTAAAGATGTTGGATTTAATGGTGTCGTCGTTGCAGTCTTTACCATCAGGTCCTATCAAGGGAGGGATGGACCTTGAGTCTTTTAGTTTGTTGTTTACAAAATTGTAAAAAGCACGGGTGGAATTGGTGCTTAGAAGGTTTTCCTCTTGTTTAATGTGATAATTGGTGCATTCGGTCTTTATCTGGTGGCATAAATTTTTGTATCGGTTTTTGAAATTGGCAACGTGACCAGATTTGTTTTTCCGCCAGAGTGATCTCTTTTTGGATTGAAGTTTCCTTATTGTTATGGGTAATCTGCTTTTTTGTTTTGTTTTGGGAGTTGTTGTTGGAACATATAGTTTGATGACTCTTTTGACTTCAAGTAAAAATATGTTGTAATGGTCTTCAACAGTATTGCATCCAGTGAATAGAGATTGCCAATCAAGGGATGAGAGATCGTTGTCTATAAGATCATAGTTGCCTTTTTGAAGTTACAATTGGGGATTACATCATTGTGGTGATTTTTGTGTGGATGTATGTTGAGACAAAAGTCAATCATATTGTGGTCACTACTGGAAAAGGGTTCTTTAGTTTGTATTCCGTAAATTAAATTCAAACTATTGCAGAAGATGAGATCGAGGCAGTTGTTTAGTCTAGTGTTGTTGGTTACTAGTTGTTCCAGTCCCAGATTTGTAATAGCATTATAGAAGGTTGTGTGTATGATTTCAGTTGTACAGTCATTTAGGGTCCAGTCAATATGAGGTAGATTGAAATCACCAAGAAGGATAAAAGGGTATGGGCAGGATGCAGCCCACATTAGTAATGTATTTAGCTTGTTTACATGTTCGATGTCATCAGGTGCTCTGTAACATAGTAAGAATCGAATTGTGATATTTAAGGATAGTTCACAGATGATGGTTTCAGGAAGGGCAAGCTCCTGGGTAACTTGGATATTTTTTAGATGTAAGGATTTTTATAGAATATAGCAACACCACCTCCTCGACGATTTTCACGATCTGATCGGTAAACATGATAGTCTCTTACTGTGGTAATGGAGTCAGGGAGAGATGCATTGAGCCATGTTTCACAGACAAATATAATGTCGAAGTTAGCCATATTTAGGAGGATGAGAAATTCAGGTATTTTATTCACGAGGCTTCTTGCATTGAGTAGTTTGCATTTGAGGCCGGCAGTAGTTGGAATTGAGGTAGTTGGGGCGTGCGTGCCTAGTCTTGTGTGATGGTGGATCGGTTGAGGTAGGGTTGTGGTTGAGGGTAAAAGCTGAGTATTGGGTTGCGTGGCTTACTTTTGATACAGTCAGCATGGTAGTCAATGTACAGGTCCTTCTCTCCATTGTCTAGACTGTTTTTGAGTTCGATGCGGAGTACACGGGAGCGGGCACGTTGCTGTATGGTTAGGTCAGGGCGGCAACGGAGGTTCTTATGGTTGGTGTTGGTTTTGGCGAGTGAGTTTATAGTAGAAATGAATTTACGTTTGCTTGATTCATTTTTGCAAATGACCCTGCACAAGCGTGGGGCCACAGAGCCGTCTCTATTTTTGAGCTCTCGGTCGATGCGGAAATGTCAAGTATTTCATCAGCGGAGATGGTTGATGCTTGATAATCTCTGATGATGTTTCGGACAGTTGTGATGTCATCATTGACATTGATGTCTTCTAGACCAAATAAGATGGCGTTTGGACGTATGCCATAAGAAATTTATCTTTAGTGGAGCCAAATCATAAGCCATTGAGGAAATTTGTTCTTTATTATAGTAATTAAAGATCTTCATATATGTGTTAAATAGGTGTTTATGAATATCTTTTTATTCTTTGGTGTCAGAGCATAAAGTTCTTGTCTCCTAGCTTGGTGTGTCCTTCAAATCTTCCTTGACTGTAACCTTTCATTTATTTTGTCAAGATTTTCCCAACTGTCTGAATTACTTTCATAATTCAAGATAGTTTTAAACAGTTTTAAATTGTTGATTCATACAATCAGCAGAGCTGTAAAAACACACAAGCAGTGAATGTCAATTACTTTCTTAACTTGAACTCCAAGAATACATGGGCACTTCTTCCCCAACTCCCACTTTTTTTTTAATCTCTTCAGTCAGATGTTCCCTGCTGGTTAGGATCAGATCTCAAAGAGGTAATCCCTTATCTCTTCTTCAGCCTTCTGGAAAAATTAAACAGCCAAAGGAAACTGAAATAAGTTGCGGGTTTTGAAGTCTCAGCTGTGTTATTTTTCTAATGCATGGAAAGATGGGGTACTTAGAATCCCCTCTTATTACTACATCTGTTCTCCTTAAAGATAGATGGAAGGGTGGGTGGGTGGGTAGATGGATGGATGGATGGATGGATAGATGGATAGATGGATAGATGGATAGTTGGATGGATGGATAGATAGATAGATAGATAGATAGATAGATAGATAGATAGATAGATAGATAGATAGATAGATAGATAGATGTAGATAGATAGATAGATAGATAGATAGATAGATAGATAGATAGATAGATAGATAGATAGATAGATAGATAGATAGATAGATAGATAGATAGATAGATAGTACAAAAGTGTACACATACATAACTATGTAATATAGTCCAGATAGTTATTATCTAGATCAGGAGTGTCAAACTCCTGGCCTATGGACCAGATGCATCATGTGCTGGCCAACCCACATCCAGTTTAGTGAAGCGGGGAAAAGTCCTGATACATCATGTAACCATGACAACGTGAGTTTGACACCCATGATCTAGACTATGCCTAGTTTGGCATAATCACCTCCTCCCCATTAGAATGTCTACTGCTTCCCTTCCTTTGTATTCTTATCCAAATCTTTCCAACTGAACCTTCATTCTCAATTTCCTTGATTCCAACACATGTGTATATTTCCTTCACACATAATTCCACCATTCCTCCTTTCTGTCAGGATCTATTTCTTTTTCTTTTATTTATTTAAGTATTTAATTTATTAAACCAATGACTATGGCCACCCAGCTCACAAACAGGTGTCTCCGGGTGATTTACAACATTACAAATCCACAACATGGAAATTATACCTCACCAACACCTCCACCAGTAATGGTGGAGTAATGCAGCAGTAATGCAGTCAGATCAACCACTTGTTTAGTTCCATCTCCAAGTCTTCAGGTTTTTCAGATGGGAACCAATCATACCTCCAGGTCAATGATGCTCCATAGAGAAGGAGCTTTTATGCAAGCTGTATCCTTTGTATTCCATTCATGAATTTCATTCCTTCCAAGTTCAGTAATGCTTATTGAGGAATATATTATTTGCCTTTTTGCATTGAATCTTCTAGTTCTTCCTGTTTGGTTTCTATGGTCTCTATAATTGTATAGATACCCTAGAGTCTTAGGACACAGAGATTAACCTAATTTCTTCCTGTCTTGGGTATTTCCACATCACACTTATGCTTTCTTCTATCTCCCACACAGGATTCAATTTGGAACTTTCTCAATTGGGTACACAAGATACCTTCCGAACACAATCTTAGTGAAGCCCACCTCTTTCAGGAGTCTTATATAGTCATTATTCCCATTGAATCCAAATTGTCCCTGTTGGCAATTTCGGTGTAGTCAGTTGTTCACCTCTTATACTCTTCTCTCTCCCCCACCCCCTCTCTCTGCCTATCTTTTAACATGAAGGAGTGAATAAAATTTTCCCACACTTCTTTCATAGTTTGCAGCATGTCATTTTGCCTTGTAGGATTTTTTATTTTTCTCTTCTTAGATTATTCAGATTGGATCTCATCATACCTTTACAGGAAAAAGCATTCTGCTATGAATATAACATTAAGTGCCTATCATACCAATAACATTTAAACCATCAGTGACTTTTGAGACAACAGATATTGGAAAATGCATCTCGGATACAACTGGTGAACTGCTTATTTCTGGAATGTTTCCCATATTCTATTTTCTATAAATGAGATTTATTTGGGTATATCTCAGTTTAAAGAAGATACAAATAAAATTTAAACTGAAGCATGAGATAATGAAAGAATAAACCCTCCTCTTAACAAAAACAAATTGAAAGCTTCTTTTGGGGTCATAGTATTTTTCTTCTTTCTTCAGTGGCTACCAAACTCTTAAATTGCACTGTATTATTCATTAGCAAATAGATTAAATGCAACATGCTCTAATGGTTTTCAAAAAGTCATCTACAGTGTGTAAAACTACTGCGATCTATGCCAAGCTTCATATGCCCATTTTTTATTCACTTTGACTTCATTTCCTGTAGGATCAGAGCAGTTCCAAGCTGTTGAAGCAAGATCAAGCAATTTTGGAAGTGCTAATCTAATATAATTAGCTAGATCTGGTTTGTGAATGACTCTGTGTTAATTTGGGCTGTATTGGTGCAATACCCCAAGATGCTTTTTCCAGATGCCCGTCAGCCAATGCAAAGTTGCACATTTTGAATGATTACTGTATGGTAGTGGAAACATGGTTAAATATGCTGAAAGTGTACCATTCAATATGCAGCACCAGTGTTAGGTTGCAAATGTCCTTATTAAAAAGTTAAAAGGTAACTTTTGAAATGCTGCAAAAGCATTATATTACACAGGTGAAATGGGCATGGAAACATTACTTTTGTGAAGTCTGACAACTAAGAAGGTGTACAGTAGCTAACATGATAATGGCATGCCATATGACATCTGTTTTGCTAATGATATCCTACTTGCCTTTAGCTCTTTCTTCCTACATCTGTTCTTCCATTCACTGCCAGTTCCTCACAATTCCCTAGCTTTTATTTAGAATGCTATTAACATTTTATTTCATTCTTGCCCTCCTTACATAAGTAATTAAATAGTCAAAATTTCAAATCAATCCTCATCCTGCAACAATTCAGAGAACTGTCCTATCTTAGTATACATGAAGGTTTGGGTCACTTCCAGAAATGTACAAAGTTTTGTGACAAACCGATGAAATTCGATCCAAATATAAATTGCTACCACTTGAGGAAAACTTTATGAAGCTCAACATTTCGTGTTCAGTGGTAATTGTTTCATTTCCAATTTACTGGATTTTTGAATAGCAATTGGACATTTAAGTAAGTTGAGTATTTTAAATTGAAGGGCTTTTTTTATAAACATTATTATTGAACAGGTGACAAAGCATTCTGTTATGTATGAGGCATGGGCGGAGACGAAACTGCTTCTTGTGAACTTCAGCTCTTTATTTAAAGCATGATAACAGAGACGAAAACCCCCGGATAGCTTTTATAGAGTGACTGCTATCCGGATGACCAATGGATGTTGTTATCGGGTCTGAACCTCGTCCAATGGGACTCGGCCCGCCAACAGCAGTCAGATTGCTCGGAATTAACCAATCATAACTTGCCATTATAAGGGCCAATAGGAAGTGCAGGATTACGATCCTGCTATGCAAATGAATCTTTATTAATTACATTTCTTTAGTTCACAACACCCCTCCCCCCTGGGTTCCATTTGACGGCCGTGGTGACATAATCTCACAGGTATGCAGGTTGTTTTACCTGCCTAGTTGATTTCCGCTGTTCCACCAGTTTTTGTTTAAAGTTCGGTTCCGGTGGAACGCGAGGCTCGTTTCCGCCCGGGGTTGCTTCCGCGATACTATCAGAGTCCCTTAAGTCCATTCCTGGATCAGGTGGGCCTGTTTCCGCTATGGTGTTCCTCTGCAGGGAGGATGGCCCCAATCCCAGACTTCCTTCAGGTGGCGCGAGTACTCGGTTTAGCGGCCGCCTGTCCTCGATTACGTCGTTGTCTACACGGCCCTCGTCCCCTCGGCACTCCCTCCCCTGAGTTTGGAAGTCCGGAGGGTCGCGGATATTGGTTGTAAACGAGATCGAAGTTGGTCTATGTGGCGTTTCCATATCTTGCCATCTGTTGTCTTAAGGCGGTAAGATCTAGGGCCAGTGAGGTAGACTACGGTGGCAGGGACCCACAACGGTTCACCGGAAAGGTTTTTAGCGTATACCAAGTCGCCTACCTTGAATTGGCGATACGTTCCGCTGGATCCGCAAGGTTTCTCTGGCGCATAAGATGGGTGTAATCGGTCGAGGTGGGAGCGAAGCTTCCGCCCCATTAAAAGTTCGGCTGGAGTCTTGTTGGTGACACTGTGGGGGTAATGTGTTGTAGTAAGAGTATTTTGTTCAATCTAGCGTCGATGTCCCCCGGATCCATTTTTGGAGTGTCCTTTTAAGGAATTGGACCATTCGTTCCGCTCTACCGTTTGCCGCAGGGTGAGCCGGCGAAGTTAAGGCATGGTGGATGCCTCGGTCCGCCAAGTATTGTTTGAAGGTGAGAGCAGTAAATTGGGGTTCGTTGTCGGAAACTAGAACGTCCGGGAAACCGTGTGTTGCGAATAATTTATCTAGTTTTTTAATAACCGAGTCAGTAGTCGTGCTTTTTATCTTGTGGATTTTGAGCCAGTTAGAGTAAGCATCCACGGTTAGGAGAAAAGTGTGTCCCTTCGTAGGTCCCGCGAAATCAATGTGGATGCGGGACCACGGGCCTCGAGGCGTTCCCATTCAGTGGGGTTGCTCTCGGTGGGGCGTTGCTGACTTCTTGGCAGTTTCTACACGTGGTTACCCAGGCTTCAATTTGTTTATCGATGCCTGGCCACCATGCGTAGCTTCGAGCGAGAGCCTTCATGCGGACGATGCCCAGATGTCCTTCATGGAGGGTTTGCAACACGAGTCGCTGTAGTCTCTCTGGCACGACGACTCTATCTCCCCATAGGATGCAGCCCTTCTGGGAGAATAGTTCCGTTTGGCGGTTTTTGAACGGTGCAAAAGTGGCAGAAGTTTCTTCGACTGGCCAACCGCGTTCGACCCAACTGAGAACTTTTGCGAGGATAGCGTCCCGTTTTGTGTCGGTGGCGATATCCCTTGCCGTTAGTGGCGGTGAGTTGAGGGTTTCAATTTGCCGCGTATTGAGGGTCAGAGCTGGGTCGCTGACGGTTTCCGGAAGTGGGGAACGGCTCAAAGCGTCAGCGTGGGGAATGGCTTTCCCCAGGCGATGCTGTAGTATGTAGTTGTAGGCTGCTAGGAATTCTGACCAGTGAGTCATTCTAGGTGATAATATATGTGGCGTTGGTTTATCACCTGCTAAAATGCCAAGTAAAGGCTTGTGGTCTGTGACTAGAGTAAAGGGCCGCCCGTAGACATATTCGTGAAATCGTTTCACGGCCGATACAATAGCAAGAGCCTCTTTGTCAAGTTGTCTATAGTTTCGTTCAGCCTTTGATAACGTGCGGGAAAAGTAAGCTATAGGAGCCTCATTCCCATTTGGTAACACGTGGCTCAAAATGGCTCCAACCCCAAATGGTGATGCGTCGGAAGTAATGTTTAATGGCAAAGTCTCGTTGTACTGCATTAGCACAGCGTCGGAAGTTAATAAGTCTTTAACCTTTCTAAAAGAATGTTCTTCTCTGTGACCCCAAACCCAAATAGCTTTCTAGTCGAGAAGTCAATGTAAGGGTTCGGCTACAGTTGCTTTGTGAGGCAAGAAGATGTTATAAAAATTGATGAGTCCCAAGAAGGCCTGGAGATCAGCCTTATTTTTAGGTCTTGGGGCATTTTTAATTGCTTTGAGTTTGGTCTCGGTGGGGTGGATTCCTTGTTTACCGAGGAGATACCCAAGAAACTCCACCCGCTCAGTACACAGTTGACACTTATTCTTTTTCACCTTGAGGCCAGCGTCTTTGAATCTATGTAGAACTAGTTTGAGATGTCGTTCGAGCTCTTCTTTATTAGGGGCCGCAATTAAAATGTCATCAAAATATGGCACAACCCCCTTTATGCCTTGCAAAAGTCTCTCCATTAGACTCTGAAATATCCCGGGAGCTACACTCACTCCGAACGGGAGTCTGTTGCATTTAAAGGCACCTCGGTGTGTAACGATAGTCTGTGCCTCTGCGGTTTCCGTATCAACGGGTAGTTGTTGATACGCTTGCGCTAAAGTCTAACTTTGCGAAGATCTTCCCGCCCCCCAGGGAGTGGAGAAGATGTTGAGCCACCGGCACCGGATAAGCGCTCTGTTGGAGGGCGTGGTTCAGGGTGGCGCGGTAGTCTCCACAAATTCTGATCGACCCATCCGGTTTGATGGGGGTCACGATTGGGGTCTCCCATCGGGCATGATCAATAGGCTCCAACACCCCTTGGGCTATTAACTTATCAAGTTGCTCGTCGATCTTGGGTTTAAGGGTGAATGGTACCCGACAAGGCTTAAGGCGGATAGGGGCTATTTCTGGGTTGAGGTTAAATGATATAGGGGTCCCTTTGTACTTGCCTAAGTTGTCCGAAAAGACGTCCTGGAATTCCTGGACGATGCCTTCTTCCCAGTCGTTGCTCTGGGCATGGTGAATGCCGGCTAACTCAATCCCTAGTGGGGCGAACCACTGTAGGCCTAGCAAACTGGGCCGGTTGCCATCGACAACAGTCGATGGGAGTGCTGCACTATGATTTTTGAAAGTTACTCGGACTTGAGTCAAGCCAGCGACTGGAATCATGTTCCCCTGGTAATCCCTGAGGACGATCCTCTGGATGCTGAGGTCCTGACGGCGGATGGTCGGGATGAGTTGTTTGAGGGTCTTCCAGGAGACCATCGAGAGGGACGATCCCGAATCGACTTCCATCTGGCAAGGTTGGTTTTCTATGGCGACTCTCACTCGGATTTTCTGAGCGTCAAGTTGCGAAGCGTGGCCAATGGTTGTCGTTTGGTGTGCCTCTTCCCGTTTTGCTTGAAGAGCCGGTGCTCTGTTTCTGTAGGAGTGGTTGTTTTCTTGGTTACCCAAGCGATGCCGGTTTACAAGAACGTTTCTTGCGGTTTGTCGGAGGGTGTTCTCCCTTCGGCTTGGGTTGGACTCTCTCTTGCTTCTGCAGGCCCGTGCGATGTGGCCTCTCTTCCCACAGGCGTGGCAGAGTGCGTAGCGGAATTTGCAGTTGCTTCTCTTATGGTTGGCTCCACAACTTTGGCAGAGTGCATAGCGGAATTTGCATTTTTGCGGAGTCCTTAAAATTTGTGGACTCTGATTGTCCCGAATCCTGATGACTTCTTCTTCATCACTCTTCGGTTTGCGATTCTTTGTTGCCGGAAACTTCTCTAAGCCTGGTGAAGTGTCACGGGCGAGTTGACGAGGTGGTGCGTGGTTGCGGTGCCTTCGAGCAGCCAACTTCCTGGTTTCTTCTGCTGCAGTAGCATAGGTGATGGCCTTTGGAAAGCTGATGTTGTCTTTCTCCATAGGCCTTCTATGCCCGTGTCGTGCATCTAATCCCGGAACTGGGCAGATACGGCTTTTCTGTTGTTCCCTCTGGTAACACTCGTGTCTTCGGGCTAGTGTTGATGCTGTGGATGCATAATGAGCCTGAAGGAGGGGTACGAGGGTGTCCCAACCCATTTCTGTTACTACAGCCGGTTTTGCGATTGCTATAGCCACCCGGAATACGGCAGGCCCGCAGTACGTCAAAAACACTGCTCTTTTCTTGCTGGTGGACACGTCCTCTAAATTGTTGGTTTCCAAGAATATCTGGAAACGTTCCATATACGACTCCCAGTCTTCTTTGTCTGGGTCAAAATGAGCAGGTGGTATAGCGCTGCCTGACATCCTGTCGATGTAGGTGCGCTCTCAGCCACGTGCTTCGGTTGGTGCTCTGTAGGGTTTAGCCAGCTCTATTGTCTCCGCATCCCATCCTCGTCGCCAGTGTTATGTATGAGGCATGGGCGTAGAAACGGAGACGAAACTGCTTCTTGTGAACTTCAGCTCTTTATTTAAAGCATGATAACAGAGACGAAAACCCCCGGATAGCGGCTGCCCTTTTATAGAGTGACTGCTATCCGGATGACCAATGGATGTTGTTATCAGGTCTGAACCTCGTCCAATGGGACTCGGCCCGCCAACAGCCAGTCAGATTGCTCGGAATTAACCAATCATAACTTGCCATTATAAGGGCCAATAGGAAGTGCAGGATTACGATCCTGCTATGCAAATGAATCTTTATTAATTACATTTCTTTAGTTCACAACACATTCAATGCAAACAAAACAAAACAGTAGAAACCTGAAATGTTAGCAGAGTTAGTAAGGTAAAGGTAAAGGTTCCCCTCGCACAAACATACTAGTTTTTCCTGACTCTAGGGGGTGGTGCTCATCTCTGTTTCTGAGCCGAAGAACCAGTGCTGTCTGATGACAATTCCACGGTTATGTGGCCTGCATAACTAAAAGTTGAAGATGCATGGAATGCTGTTACCTTCCCACTGAGGTGGTCCCTGTTTTTCTACTTTCATTTTTACATGCTTTCAAGCTGTTAGGTTGGCAGAAGCTAAGACAAGTAATGGGAGCTCACTCCATTACGCGGTGCTAGGGATTCGAACCGCCAAACTGTCAACCTTTCTGATCGACAAGCTTCACCACTGAGCTACCGCGTGCTAAAACACACGCTAAAACAAAAAGGCGATGATACACTAGGCAAGGTGGCATTTCATAGAGAAAAGCCATCTTCCCTGTAAGCAGTAAGAGTGAGCTCATAGGTCAGAGACTGGAACCCTCAAGTCAGTTCTTCAAGGAATTGTTTTGAGCATTATACCTGTTCCATACTAGCAGGCTTGTAAGCCTGCATTCTGATTGGTCCGGAAAAGCCGGGCCGTGATTGGACAATATATAGCATTCTGATTGGTTCGTATATGGGTTGCCCCGATTGGGTAAAACCAAGCGCGGCAAGCTCAAAAGCCTGTCATAGGCTGCCTAGCCTCAGCCAGCTCTATAAAAAGAGCTGCGGCGGCTAGGGTTTTGTCTCAGTATCTGGTTTCCTAATAAAGAGCTGTTGTTACTACTTCGAGTCTCGTCTCTCCTTGGGACCCACCGCCCAGACTTAACAATACCCCTAGCTTTTCTTCTTTCTTCTTTTGTAAAGATACAATTGCTTAGTAATTTTATAGCAGCTATCTATCTATCTGATTACAGGATGAGTTAATTTGGCACCTCTCTAATTAGCATCAATTTGTGGAAGAGGTAGGAATATCACAGGCTGTACTACCAAATCAGAATTAAACCACTGTAAAAAAAAATGAAGGGAAATAAATTCTTGTAATTTGTGGTGATATGGAAAAATTCACCTCAAATATACAGAGTGTTTTTGAAAGAGTCTTATAAGATGGGACAAAGGAGAAGTTGTAGTGCTGAATAGACCAAAAGAGTTTTATCAGCATTTCTGGAATCACTCTGGTGCTTCAATTGCCATGAATTGTCAAAAGGTTCTTATCTGGTTGCCTTATTCCATTAATCTCAAAACTTAGCTAATGAATTGCATTGATTGTTCATTAATTATACCTTCACTTTTATACTTCCAAAACACATTCATCTGTTTACTGGTAATGGTAAATCTTGACAAAGAGTCCTGTTTCACAATATCTATAACTAAAAGTCTAGGCAAAGCTATTATTTCATATTGATCCACATAAGTCTCCTCGAACGTGGTATACATTGAGAAAGTCAACTTTGTTTTCTCATAAAACAAGCGGGGAATAACATAAATACTAAATTTGCAAACTCACAGAAACACTACAGCAAAATTCCTCAAGAATTCTTTGTTGATATATGCAAATAAGGAGAGTCTTCTAATTTTTGTACTTTACTTTTCTTCCTTTTTAATTTTTTTTAGTATCTATTAACTATTAATTTTTTGTGTTTGTCTGTTTGTATTCTCCAATTAGCCCAAACAGTACATTGCACTGTAACATTTTTGAAGCAACATAATTAAAACAGTCTACCTTAAAGAATCCAGGACCCATCACTCCAACGGGATTGAAATTTTTGCAATGTTTACTCCAGTTGCATTTGCAAAGTTGTAGCTGTTGCTGTGTCCTTACAGTCATATGATTGTGATTTCTGACATTCCTTGGTAGCTTCTTAGAAATAGATCAATGAAAAAGCCAGCAGGAAATCGGACGTTGCTCCTACTCCCACTCTTTTTTACCCACACATTCAGAAAAATGACATTCAGACAAATGTAACGGTCTTTCTGGTCACATCAGACTGTACTACCTTTCTCTTAAAGAATGATCTACTGGGTCACAGATTGTTTATGGATGTTGTTTATGTTTTAAGAGCAGGATGGTCTTGTGATTATCCCATGAAGGCTTCCCCACACAATGTGCTTCAGACTTTATTATCACTGATATGCATATAGTTATAAACCCTATATGTACTTTTCCAAACATACTGAAGCAGACTTGGGGAGAATGAATCAGAATATTTATTATTTCCATAAGTTAGACTTCTGGTAGAAAACAATCCTTTATTTAAATGGTGGTGTATTTCACATCTAGTTTAAAGAAAAATGATTACAAGTAAGGAGAGCAGATATAATTTTTAAAATTTCAGTTGACAGTAAATAACAGGGTAGCAACTTAAATAGTGGCTGTTTTCTCCACTGTGTTGTGATATGAGGTTTGTTTATTTTATTTATTTAATGTATTGCATATCATACATGGACTAGCAATATATATTAATATTTCGCCTACATTAGTAAAACACAATAAAGTATAAATGTTAAAAAGATCTATGTTGAAACACCAATGTGATATACGGTATTTTCATAGTAGTGAATGATAATATTGTAGTTGTGTATGAAATGGAGAAGAGACCACATCATATTTCAATAATTGGTGACTATATGGGAAAATAGATTGTCATAGTAGTTTCTACTATGGTATTGTTGTTATTCTCAAAAACTCCTCTATGTTTCCTTTTGGGCTTTCATTTAAAGTGGAGATGGTAGGAAAAATAATCAGCAGTTTGGTTACCTTCACTCATGGGAAAAGTTGTTTTGAAATGTGTTGATCTTCCTTTCTAAAAGCATAATCATAATAATCACACATGAATAACCAGCAAATAAAGGTTAAACTTTTAAACAGAGATATGCAGAATTCCTAAAGTCCACTTTGTAATTAATATATTCTGTGACAATTTTGGAGTGTGTGTGTGTGTGTGTGTGTGTGTGTGTGTGTGTGTGTGTATAAACAGTGTTTTCATTTGAAACATGTAAGCATAAGAAGGAAAAATTATATTCCCTATTTTTTAATAATGCTAAGTTTAAATTCTGTTTTCATATAATAGGATGATAACTAATTTTTACTATATTGCTCCTTTGCTGTCCCTACCAAATAACATAATGTGATTTTTCAAAGGCCACCTTCATTAGTCAAACTGAAATGACTGCCAATATTCAAAGTATTTGTTATTTCAAGTCAAGGCATGTCAAACATTCATTCTAACACTACATGCATTCCTAATGAATACAGAAATAATAAACTATTCTTTTAATAAATGCAATCATACATGTGTTGACATAGAAATTATTCTCAGTTAAGTTCAACAAATCTTACTCCAAACTATAAAAGATCTGCTGACTGATTGTAGTTTCCAGTGGCAGGGGAAAAAAAAGAGAAAAATGATCAGTTAGTGTGTTATGGAGGGTGCATATGAAATAGCTCTTATCTTGTGAGATTTCAAGAGGGAATGTGGTCATCTCATAAAGTCTCCTGAGAGTATGCATATACATACATAAGCATTTTCTTTTAAACAATTACCCTTCAAAAAGACCTTGACTATGTATCAGAATGGTCAAACAAATGGAAACTTCAAATCTCAACAAATAAATGCTCTGTCTTACATATTGGCAAAAAAAAAATCAGAAAATAAAACAGAGGCTGAATAGTCAAGACCTTGTTGATGATCCAAACTCTATCAAGGATCTTGGAGTACTCATCTCAAATGACCTAAGTGCTAGAGCTCACTGTAACTACATAGCCAAAAAGGCATTAAGAGTTGTTAATCTTACGTAGCTTTTTCTCTGGTAATATTACACTCATAATTAGAGCATACAAAACATTTGCTAGACCAATATTCGAATACAGCTCATCAGTCTGGAACCCACATTACGTATCTGATATTAACACAGTTGAGAAAGTCCAGAAATATTTCACAAGAAGAGTTCTCCACTCCTCTACTCGTTGTAGAATACCTTATGCCACCAGACTCGAAATTCTAGACCTAGAAAAACTAGAACTACACCGCCTTCAGTCGATTTAAGTATAGTATATAAAATCATACATTGCAATGTCCTACCAGTTAATGAATACTTCAGCTTCAACCATAACAACACAAGAGCAAACAATAGATACAAACTCAAGGCTAATCGCACCAAACTTGATTGCAGGAAATATGACTTCAGCAACAGAGTGGTCAATGTCTGGAATACTCTACCTGACTCTGTGGTTTTTTCCCCAAACCCCAAACACTTTAACCTTAGACTGTCTACTATTGACCTCACCCCTTTCCTATGAGGTCTGTAGGGAGCGTGCATAAGTGCACCAATGTGCCTACCGTCCCTGTCCTATTGTTTCTTTTATATATATTTTTATTTTTCTTATATGTATCCATGTATTCATAACTATGTTTTTACTTATACCTATTATCTTGTAAGCAATTGACAAAATAAAAAATAAATAAAAATAAAATAATTTGAAGATCAATTGACTATCTAGCAACGTCACAAGTGCTTCTTCTAAGAAAATGCACAGTGTTTTTAAACAGACTTTTAGATACTGTATGCTCTTCATCAGGACACATCTATCAGTTTCCTGCATGCTAACTAAAGCTGTTTTTAAAGATTAAAAACAATGAAGAGAGTATCCAAGGAATAATATAATATTTATAATATTGATGCACACGTAAATTGCCAGCTATCAATTCACAGAAGTCTCTGCTCATTCAAAATGTATAACTGGGCAAAAAATGTAACTTTCAGCTCGCTGGGAACAACAATATTCTTTCACACCCATGATTCTCTTCCAGTTCACCTAGCATTGAAATAACATACAGGCTTTCTTCTAGAAGCCTATTTGGAATGCATTTGCTGTAAAGGATTTATCTAGCAAGAACCACTTTCATTGTATTTTAACTGAATCTCAGTTTATTTCATGGAGTTAGATTTCTTAGGTTTCTCAGAAAATCCTTCTGAGGCAAGAAGGAGGATTTAGTTTTATATTTTTATTTACTATAGTTTTGTATGCTACTGAAATTACTGATGCGCTATATGCCAATTGGGTTTCTAAAGAGTCTTTATAGGCACTCATCCATGAATGCATTGTAATAACTAGTTTCAAGGAGATAAGAGTGTGTGTTACTATCATCAAGGTTCCCATTCTAAGAAGGACTACAATTGGTGTGTCAGCTATTAGAGCAACAGCCAAGAGTCTGTCAAGTAACAGACCTGCTTCTTTATGGGAAGTTACATTTCATACTTCCTTTCCTTCTTCTCTCTCTTCTTTTCTCTCCCCTTTTTACCCCTTTGTCTCTCTACCTCTATTTCCCTCTTCTGTATTCCCCTTTTCTGTTGCTTTCCAGTATTATACTTATTTTTCAAATTATTTTTCTTTTCTTTGGTTGTTTTTTTAAGTCTTAAATTCTCCATCCTCTTTCCCCCCTTTCCTTTTTCTTCCCCACATAGTTACTTGTTCATTAAAGATGGCTTCTTCTTTGTCCCAGTCTTCTTGTTTTGCAGGTGTTTCTTGTTGTTTCTCATAGTTCCAAATCTCCATTTCTAGAAATTGAAAAACGAAGCCAAAGGAACCCTTCCCTTCTTGTGCATCTTCTTTGTACTTTTTAAGTTCCATTTTCAATTCATCCAAAAGTAATGCCATTGTAGAAATTTTTAAACAACCACCCGATTGATTTTAGTCATTCAAATATAATAGCCAAAAATCCAAAAGTCACCAAGTAATCCAAATACACACAAGCTGTTTCTTTTTGCTCTTTCTTTTTTTTTTCCCACTTTCTCTTCCTGGGGTAATATTAAGTTGCAAAGTTTCAGTTAAAATGTATCTTTTAGAAGTCTTATTGAAATTTTACTTTAGGTTCTTTTAAAGTCCAGGCAGTCTCCTCCCTCTTCCAGATCCTGCCCTTATTCTTTTTCTCTCCCTTCCTGCTTATAGAAGAAAAAGTTTTTAATGTCCAGAAATCTTTATTGTCCCTTTGGCATTTACTTATATTTTCAGCTTAATTGCCTATTGATGCCAAAGCGGATTTTTCCAATTTCTTATTCTTAATTGTCAATATAAGGAAGGAGAAAGAAGAAGAAAAAAGTCAAACCTTTCCCTTTTCACTTTCATTCACTGCTTCCGACTCTTCTTTGGGAGCGATGTTATTTCTTGTAAAATTTAAATTCCAGGGTACCTTAGTTATTGCTTTTTCAACTTGGCCCGGTCAGCCAAAACTTTCACTTCTTATCTTCCTCCTGCACTTTCTTTTCCAGTTGAGTTCTTCTTTGAGGTGGCCATTTCTGACCACTGCTCCTACCACCTTCGGGAAAGGGAGTAATGGCCAGCTGAGGAGGAGAGATGCAGCTCTCCTCGACCCTGCTAGCAGTTTCCCCCTTCTTCACCATCTCTACGGGGTGGCTTAGCCCTGAAGCCAGCCAGCTCGCGGCACTCCAGCGGTGAGCCCAGGCAGAAACTGCGCACGATCACGGATTCCTGTCTGTTGCCGAAGCCCTTCAAACTGGAAGTCACTCACTGAGACATTTTTAACATGTTTTCTCTTTACTGTCCTCCATAGCGGGCAAATATCAGCTCAAAGTTTCTTCCTACTGCATTACCAAATGGAACTCCTATTCAGCAGCAGAGCCAGTGTAAAATAGTATCATCCATTCCCAAAGATTACAGGCAGTCCAGAATACTGGGATTAAATATATCAAGCAGTGCTATATTCAGTCATCTACCAGAATGGCCAATGCAATTTTAGTTCCATGTCTAGGCTAGAAACTGAATTAAAAGGGATCAGACCTTAGGATCTCTTGCATCTGACCTGCTTATATATGTAGTATATATGTACTGTATTGAATTTATATAGTCTTTTCCCCATTTCTGTAGCAGACACTATCTGATGATTAGATAAATTAAGAGTGGACATTTCATTCTTCTTCAAGACAGTTGGCACAATTCCAGTTCCCAAATTTTTGAATCTAGCTAGCCACTCTCTCGTTAGTTGGCCAAATGAACTTGGCAAAGTATGAATCCAACCCACAGGTTGTCAAACTCATATTGTAGAAAATCCTACCCATATTCTCGAAATTCACAAGCAAAATAACCTCACAAGACATTCCTAAATCCAGCCACCTTATTTGAATCTACCCATACAGAGTCCAGACAATCAAATATAGGTGATGGTATTAGAAAATGTTTATCAAACATTTCAGCAGCCTATGAATAAATAACTCCTGTCCATCTACTATAAGCAATATTTCCAAATTATATTCTGCCCATACAATCAGTGTGGAGAAAAATAACAATTTGCCATACCTATTCCTACAGTGTACATCCCAACATGGGTTCTCATCAAGGTTTGATCATATTTATTTCTCATTTTCCTTCACCAGTGATCTAATCATTATTTCAATTACTTTATCTTCTACATAACCAGGGAATGTCATCTTCTAAGAAACACATCAGGATCAGAGAAAAGCCATTCAAGAACAGAAATATCAACAAACTTAATTATCTTCATATTCAAGAATTAGATGGAAGTGTGGTGAAATTGATTGCCAGGTTACTGGGAAAAATCCCAAAGATCTACTGGAAAGCAACTAGATCCATAAAGCACCTTGGATGGATAAATTTAATTGGTCCCCCACACCAGCAGTGATAAGCTACATATTGTTCAGAAAAGAATAATAGTAAGATCCTTCATTGTCAGATCACAATCTAGCAAATAAAATGACATTTAGCGCATGAATGGGTTGCAACCTGAGATTACAATGGTATTTCCCCCATTGTTTCTTAGCCTGCATATCTTTGAATTCCCCGTGAATAATAAAAGTTGTGACCATTAATTTCACAACTAGTTCTTAACTTCTCTGGTGATAAACCAAGCCTTGGAATGACCTTTGTTTTACAAGATCCTAGAATAGGAATCATGGTGGCTCAGTGGTAGAATACAGTATTGTAAGCTAATTCTGCTCATTGCCAGCAGTTTGATCCTGACCAGTTCAAGGTATACACAGCTTTCATCCTTCTGAGGTCAGTAAACAAGGACCCAGATTGTTGGGGATGGTATGCTGACATTGCAAACCTCTTAGAGTGTGCTCTAAAGTACTATGAAGTGGGTATATAAGTCTAAATGCTAAGTGCTATGTTCTACAGGTACCAACTACAGTATCCTGACATACTTTATTATCAAATTGAGATTGCAGAAGTCAACAACTGTCTACATCAGATAATCTACAACCCTTTTTACTTTGTCATCCTGTACATTCACAATCAGTATGATGTTCCTTGAATCATTTTTTTATTTCCTGAAGACATTAAAAGTATCATTTGAATCCAGGGGTGGGATTCAAATTTTTTAACAACCAGTTCTGTGGGCATGACTTAGTTGGTAGGCGTGGCTTGGTGGTCATGTGACTGGTGGACGTGGCTTGGTGGTCATATTATTGACTGGGCATGGCCAACTCAATATCACTCACATCGAGGCACGCATCTCCTCGCCTGGCCTCTCATGACTGTGGGGATGATAAAACAGTTATAAGTGTGAAAAATGGTCATAAGTCACTTTTTTCAGTGCCATTGTAACTTTGAATGGTCACTCCACACAAGCAAAATACCAGCAAAGGAGGGGGAAAAAACTCCAGAGAAGTTCCTGAGACAGGAAGTCTAGTCCTGCCAAGAATGTAATAAGGGTTAATGGAGAGGCAGTTTCTGTAAGTAACACCAGAATGTTTCCTTCCTGCCTTCCTTACAGGATTTGGCCAGTAATTTCTTCTAACAACTGGTTCTCTGAACTACTTAGAATGTTAACAACCAGTTCTAGCAAATAGGTGCGAACTGGTAGAATCCCACCCTTGTTTGAATCCTTCTTTACTTAATGCAAGTATATTGAGCCAAGAGAGCAAATTAGATTGTATCAGAATCCATCTCATCTTAATGGGATATGCATTAAAAAGTTACATATCTTCACTGGATTTCATTGAAGCCACATGCCCATGTATGGTGATATTCTGTAAAGTTGGTTGAAAAAAAGTTTGTATCTTTTTTTGTTTTGTTTTTCTTTCTTTTCTATTTATTTTTCTTACTTTCTTTTTTTCTTTAACTTTGTAATCTTTTACCTTGCAAAACCTTTTCAAATAAAAATTAAAGTAGTTTTAAAAAATTGGTTTATGTAGTCCAAAAAGTAGAATCTCTGTATTCACAAAAGGACATACTAATATGCTGGCTTCAAAATGTGATTTGCCATAAACCAAAAAGCAACTCTGACTCCCCATGTTTTTATATGCTGAAACTTGTTCCATGAAAAAAAAAAAAGAGAGAGATGGGAAGCAAGTGATAAGAAACTATGAAATCAAATGTTGCAGTGATCATCTGCAAAATTCTTTGTCGTCAGACCAATTTTCTCCTCTACTATAGCTTAAGGCAGTCTCTATTGTTGATTGGCAATGCTTCATTGATGAAAGGTACATTTAAAAAACAACAGTCTTCTAGAAACCTATTGAGTTTCCTTTCCTTTAAAAAAAAGAAAAGAAAAGAAAAGTACCAAGATTCAAAAGCAACCCAGTGCTGCATTTTCCCATCAGATGGATGTAGTGAATTATACCTAAATCATCCACTAAGGGGAGCATAAGCTGGACCAGCCTTTCTAGTTTCTATGACAACGGTGGGGAGTAGAGTCTTCCAAGCCCAACACTCACTGAAGCAAATCCTGGATTACACAGTCCTTCCAAATGTGCTGGATTCTATGGAGCAGCAAGCTGCTCTGCTTCCTGTTTTGCAACACCTTAATTCCCTCAAGCTTTGTAAATTGGCCCATCCGAGCTCTCATTTATGAAGATGGTTCATCACTCCGGTTCCATACAATCATTTAAACAGCAAAAAGGTCAGTAGGAATCGTTTCTTTCTCCAGCGATAAGCATCAAATCATTAAGTGCATGCCCTTGCAGTATTCTTCAGCTTCAGCATAGCAGCTGCTAGAAAGATTTGGAGCACAGAACCAATGCAGGCAGCTTTTAAAACTCTTGCAGTAAGTTAAAATGCTCTTTTGCACTGGAGCTTGAAAGAGTTCTCTGGGTGGAGGAATAATCCTCTTGGCTACATTAAATACTTTATTTCTGTAAACTATTTAAAAGGATATGAGTGATGTACTTAAAAAAAGCCTCTTCATCACAAGATTGCATTCTTTAAGAATTAGAAATGAACAAATGGGTGTTGTACTATTATCCACTATTATCATCTATGTCTGTCTATCTATTTATCATCTATCTATCATCTATCTATCTGTCTACCTACCTACCTACCTATCTGTCACAGTATAGAATAATATTTTCAGAGTATTGGAAATCACTGATAAGTAGAATAATGTCTTACTTCATAAGTATGTTTGTGTTTAACTCTGACTCTCAAAATGATTCCAGGGGTTAATACTGTAAGTCCATTCAAGGTTTTAAAGCTATTCTATTGAGTAAACTAATGAGATACTGTTTTCTGATGTGGAAAGGCTGTGATTTGGTTTGTAGCATGGAACGGAAAACTGGTATAAAAAAAGAACTTCGTAGGGAGCTGATTTGGATGATCTTAAGATGCATCCCATTACTGTGATTCTGTTCTTGTCTTTACAAATATGCCTTGAGGCTGGTTTACATTTTCATAGGAAACATGTTTCTTCTTCTTTTTTACTTTTTTTTTCTTTGAACTTTTGAGAGTGCTTAAAAAGCTTTCTGCATTTCATTGATTTGGATCATAACCCTGTGAAGCAGTAATCCCATTTTTATACATGGAGGGGAGGGAATGGGAGGGGGAAGCCATGAATGAGACACCTGCTGGTATAGACTAAATCGTAACATTAGGAAAGGGTCAAGAATCTCCAAGCCTTCCCCCCTGGCTGTTAGGCTTTTTAATTTGCTCACATATTAAAAACAGAGTCCTGAAAAACAGAAGTACTTTTCCATGTAGTCAAACTTTGCTTCTTTTCCTCCATTTACCTATTTTGTAGTCATTTGCAATAGTCAGACTCCAATGTGGCCTAATAATAATATGTCCTGTAGTGTAACTCATGTCTAACCAATACATTTCTGAAGTATTACAAAACAAAAGATGTCATCAGTAGCAATGCCTGTGCTCTATCTATAGTTAATGAAAATGTGGCATTGAAATGTGTATGTGTTTACAGATTTAAGCATTTACACAAGCATCCATGAGTTAGGTACAGGAGGTGCAAAGATGGCAAAGTGATAAGGGTGATGGTAGTTTTGATGGGCACAATATGGAAATAGGTAACTTCTTTCTTTGTACAAATATACTTTGAGTAATTTGCCTAGCAACTTCACTACTTTTCAGTATTTAGTGATGGAGTAAGCACTTTAGAATACATTTCCATCAAGCCTTTCCTCAAATTATTTTGGGACATTATTGTTCTTTATTTAAGAAAATTAAGAAAAACCCTATCCCTAACTCTACTGGATAAATGTTACATTGTATTTTATTGTTTATTTTATTTTCTTTCTACAGCAGATTTTCTACTAGTAAAATCCTAGCTGGTTTTTATTTGTGGGTGCCAACCAAATGAATAAACACTTTCCCCAAATTCTTGCTAGTATCAGAACAGAGGTGGTATTCAGCAGTTCTGACCAGTTCTGGAGAACCGGTAGCGGAAATTTTAAGTAGTTTGGAGAACTGGCAAATACCACCTCCGACTGGAGATTTTACAGTATCCTTCCCCTGGCACATCCACCAAGCCACGCCCACAGAACCAGTAGTAAAAAAAATTGAATCCCACCACTGTATCAGAACCTTTCAAACGATGTTATAAAAAGTGTTTCAACACAGATTGCCCTGTAAACACTTTAATTCCCTGAGACAAGTCTATCACGAATAATGTGCCTTTACAATTCTTCAATGCAGGAAAAAATATAACTAATCTCCTTAAATAGTTATTACTGTAAGTTATTTTCCAAGCTTAAGCACTTAGATCCCATGCTTTTGGTTAGATCGGGGTGGATCGGTTCCCAGAGAGACACGAGACCATAGCAACTTTCAGCTCTTTATTTTTGTTCAGCTCAGTACAAGAAAACTGGAGCCGCAGCAACCCTTCATATAGGGCTTGCTCCCGGCTTGGCGGCCAATGGCAGTGCTTTGAATCTCCCGCGATCGGCTCGGCCAATCGCAGTAGATTCCCAATGCTCCAATCACAAGCACTGAGTCAACCAATCCGGTTGCGGTCCGTGCGGACCAATCAGGTGTCAGGTTTTGGAGTATGCTAATATAGCACACTTTTAATTTTGTGTTTGGCCAAATGGAAAGAATCAGAGTAAACTACCTACTACTCTCTGAAAGTTTTCGTTATAACTCTTTGGATCCCTTGCCCCTTGCCACAGATGTGGGAATGGTCTGAATTAAAATGGACACTAAGCTGCCCATCTGAGCTATAGAAATCTCAGGCTCTGAAAACAAGATTGTCAAGCTCTTTGAAAAAGATCTCATTCCAAGGAATTCCAACCAAGTGTGGCTGGAAAAGATGGAGTGTTTTCTGAAGCTACTTTGCCTAATATAAACTGCTTAATATAAATTGCCTAAATGTTTTATTGGGAATTACAAATATCCATCCCTGCTCCTAGCCCAGTAATAGGACAAATACTGAATTTAGATACATTAATTTGCACACATGTATAATTCCAAGTCTGGTATATTTGTGTGTGTGTGTTTGTGTGTGTGTGCAGAATGACCTAATATGCATTTTATACAAAGCATGTTGAAAAATGGCCCTCAGAGGTGTGAACTCTATGCTTCTAATCCCTTAAGCATACAGTTGATGTAAGTGAAGTTAGCAAACTTCATACTCCCGGTTTTATTAAGTGGTCTGTCTTTCTTTTCTTACACCAAATTTTAAATTTGGGGAAGACGGAATGAGGAGAGTTTCAATAATCTTGAAATGAAATTATCATTTTAACTCCAAATTCAGTAGCTCTTAAATGCAAAGGTATTAGCAGATAGGAAATATTACTTTTCATAAAAAAAACAGAACTACTAAAAATGAATACTATTGTATGTTTTAAAACTGTGTGTCTTAGAGATACATACACATACACCTTAGGCTTAGAGGATGGTAAAATAAATGGTAGTTTTGCCATACATCTGTATCTGATATGCACTGATATGCATATCAGATATGATATGTTCAGCAGCAGCATGGAAGACATGACTCGGAGATATTCCAAGTAATTATATGCAGTGTCACTAAATGTTCTTTATTTACATCTAGTCACATTCATTTTAAAAGACAAATCTACCTACCTTCATATTTTAGAATTATTTTTATACTCAGTAAACAACAGTGTACATGTGTTATAATTGTTAAAGTCCATTGATTCATCTAATGAACAATATTATGCCAAAATAATTGCAAATTAATGTATTAACATGTGAACCTTCAAAATTCAAATTATGTGAAACGAAGCATGCACTTTCTTATTCTCTTGCTATCTCTATGTTTTTTTTAAAAAAAAATGAAATAGCAGTTAATAACCAAGTCTCATCTGCAGTGATTTCCCAGAGAAACTTCAAGGTAAAAATGATTATATATTATTCTTATATGTCAGTCTTACCATTATCAAGTTTGAAATAGACATTGACCTGATTTGTAAACATTAACTGCATTTACCTGAAGTTCATAAATATTTCCCTCCTTTTTTCTATGTCATGGTTGTGAGGAAATGAGGAAATATAATAATAATAATAATAATAATAATAATAATAATAATAATAATAATAATAATAATAATAATAATAATTTAATTATAAGTGCATTTTATTATTCTCACTGAATCCTAAGCTGTAGTTAACAGGTTATATCATGTAATAAACCAGTTCTTAAACTATGATATGAAGTTAACTTGGTAAAACAAATTTGACTTACATTTGACCATAAGTAATTTGATTTGGGTTGACACTTCAAGATAGAAATGAAACAGAAATGAAACTGTCCCATCTCTTCATTGTGACTGTATTAAATAAACTCAATACCACAAAACTGAGCTATAGCTTAATTAAACGACAAAAATAAAATCAGATTTTTCAGCAAATCTTGTAGAAGCTGAGAGAAATTGTATAGGAAAGGCAATATGTTGATACTAATAGATCCAACACAAAATTATATAGCTAACATGCTCCATTGTGAAAAAGTAATTGCCATCCTGTCAATTCAGTTAAAGGAATAAATAAAATGAGTTGTGTTCATTAAACAATCAAGGATGATTTCAGTGAGGTTTAGGAATCTCATAAGTTTTGGCTCTCTTTGTCCCAGTGATGTTTTACCACACAGACTCTAGATGTACATGATTATTCCATTCATCTCATACAAATTGTCAATAATGAGAGAATTAGCACAATGAGGGGTCCTTGGTGCTTTCTGAGTTTGGCTATTTTCTTATAGATATTTCATTACCCAAACTAGGTAACATCCACAGTAAACAATGATTAGCATTAAAATTAGCACAAGGGCTGAGGGATTGCTTTGCTGCCTCAGGACCTGTGCAATATTAAGTAATTGAATGAAGTGCACATACTGCTTTGGATCAGGATTACTTACATACTACTTCTCAATGCTTTACAGCCCTCTCTAAGTAGTTTACAGATTCAGCATATTGCCCTCAACAATCTGGGTCCTCATTTTACCGACCTCAGAAGGATGGAAGGCTGAGTCAACCTTGAGCTGGTGAAAATCAAACTCTTGATAGCGAGCAGTGAATTAGCCTGCAATACTGCATTCTAACCATGTGCCACCATGGCTCTTTAAGTTTTTTTTTTTAAACTTACCCCAAACATTAATTAAACACTGCCCACAAACAATCCTGTTCCATTCACATCAAATGATTTCTTCCTTCCCTCCTTCTACAGTGTTTTCTCCATATACACTGTACCTAAGATAGGCAATACAAAATACAGTATGTGAGAAACACAGAACAGATGGGGAATGAAAGTTGTTGTAAATGAAAATTTAATTTATGGTGAAAGTCTCTCTTCTTCACCATCCACAAGCCTGTATCATCTGAAAATGGCAGTAAATAAAGCTGGCAGAACAGAGGGAAGAACAATTGTACGGTGGACTATAAAAATATATAAATGAATTTAAAAACACATCATACTTTAAAAAAAAACCACCTGTAATTCATGCCAAAAAATTTTAGATTTTGGTGAAACCTTAAGACTTGGCTTCATTTCAAATCAAACCTCTTATAAGTATGCCTAGTCAACCATGAGCTGGACAGAATTGAACTCCTGGCAGTGAATAAGTAAGTCATAATGGAAAACCTCAAGTGGTACTGAGTTGAATCACTTTGTCATGGGGGAATAGGACAAAGTAGGCAAGATGAAAATCACAGTTTTGCAAGCAAAGTTACTTTCATATCAGTGTCAATGTCAGATGCATGAATAAAGTGAGGAGGCATCAATTGCATTGCCATAACTGTTATCTTGCCTGCTATATCCACCCTTCTGGATGGCAATATTCATGGGAATATAAGAGACAAATCATAAATTACAAAATAGGAAATTTTTGTCACAATTATTCTACTGAAAGTTGATTACTGAATCTAAGGGGATAATTTTTCCTGTCATAGTGGAACATTACATTATATATGAAATATTGAAACAAGTGCCTGACTTCAGTGTTAATTGTTGTCTTAAAGTCATTGGCAAATATATGAAAAAAGTCAGACAATCCAAAAGGTGTAAATCATTTTTTGCAGAATTCTAAATAATGTAGTTTAAATAGAATGATCAAGGAATGCTTCAATTTACCTCCCTGATAAATTAGGCTATGAATTTGTTTCTACCAAAATGCTTTGCATCCAGAGATGGCATCCAAATGGGCATTTTTACTCTACCCTGTGATTACAATAATTGCTTATTTTAGTGTCACTTTCTGAAAGTCAACAAGTGTACTCATTAAATCTTGCTTTGATTTTTTATTTCATTAGTTAGTTTCTCTGTGTGTGTCTCTATCTCTTTGTCTCTGTCTCTGTCTCTCTCTGTCTCTCTCTCTCTCTCTGCCTCTCTGCCTTTCTGTATCTCTCTGTGTGTGTGTGTGTCTCTGTGTGTGCGTCTCTGTGTGTGCGTCTATCTCTCTTTGTCTCTCTCTTTTTCTCTCTCTCTCTCTCTCTCTCTCTCTCTCTCTGTGTGTGTGTGTGTGTCTTTCTGTCTCTCTATCTCTCTCTATCTCCCCCCACACACACACACCTTCTCTGGAACTCCCTTGAGACTTTCAACTCTAGCATTATAGAGTTTGATGCATTTTTCCTACATAATTACTCAATTTCATTTGTAACTATTCTGGATATAGGGGAGTGTGACATCTCAATGGTTAAAAATGCTGAATTTGTCAGTTGGAAAGCTGACAGTCCAGATTCAACACCCAAGTGTTGTGTGGCCATTCCTTGCCCAGATAAATAGGTACTTAAGGTGGAAAAGTAAGTGTGCCTTGACATATAATCATGCTGGCCACATGACCACAGAACTATCTTCAGACAACACTGGCTCCCTTGGCTAAGAAACAAAGATAAGCACTGGCCTCTAGAGTTTGACATAGGGGAAACCTTTACCTTCACTTATTCTGAATATAGCAATAGCACTTAGACTTATATACCACTTTACAGTGCTTTACAGCCCTCTCTAAGTGGTTTACAGAGTCACCATATTGCCCCCAACCATTTGGGTCCTCATTTTATAGACCTTGGAAGGATGGAAGGTTAAGTCAACCTTGAGCCTGGTGAGATTTGAACTGCCAAATTGCAGGCAGCTGGCAGGCAGCAGAAGTAGCCTGCAGGTACTGCACTCTAACCACTGAGCCACCTTGGCTCAATATAAACGTTTCTTATATAAATGTCAATATTGGCTTTAAATTAATTTAATTAATATCATTAATGTGAGTTTAGCTGGAAATTTTCAGATATACTGTATACTAACCTCGAATTTAAGATAGATGTGCAAGAGACAGACTATGAAGCATCAGTGAAGAGTTAATCTGCCTAAATTAGACTTGTCTCTAAGAAAGTGGTTCCAAAGCTACTTGGTTGTTTAATCATATCCACAAATCAATTAGAACATTCAGCTGACTTTAAAACAAATCCTAGTATTATGGAGCTTTCAGTACTATGGGCTGGAGAGCAGCAGAAGGGTACAGCAGATGGAGTTACCATTTTGATGATTAAGACAAGTTGTATACAAAATCCAAGTCAAGAACAGAATGTGAACACCAAGTGTTGAAATTTACAAATATGTAGCTCGGAATTTTTGGCTAACAATAATAGTAATTTGTAATTTTGCTATCCCTGGTTCTGTACCATAAAATGATGATACCACTTGGCAAGACTTACTAGGAAACTTCTATTCTACAAAAAACTAAGGTCATCTTTATCCTTTTGATATGCTAACTTGGCCAGCATCCAATGGTTATCTTATTTTTGCAGTCAAAATTTGATAGATTTATCAAAAAAATAAAACACTTTCCCCAATACATTAATTTCATTGTTGTTGCCACATGTAATAAGTCCATGTACCAAGTTAGTTAAACATAATGGAAAAAAGATCTAGGCAAATTTTTCTTCATTTTAAGTAGGTTGATAAATATGAATTCATGGACCAACATAGATAAATAATATGTAGAGTTTGCTGGAAAGATGGAGAAAATTCTGTTTAGGCTTTCCACTTCTAATAAAAATTAAGTACACCTCCTTTCTTTTAAGTATTTTATAATTTTATTGCTGAATCATCAAATCATAAAGGGTTGAAAAGGATAATGGAAATCATCCAGACAAACTTCTGTCTGGGGATGAATCCAATGCTATAGCATCTCCAGATTTTGCATCCTTTGCATGATGATCATTCCGTGAGGTAAACTCTTCTTTGGCATAGTATTCCTGGGACATGGTTTATAATAAAATAATTCATTCCAGTCTCTGGGTAAAGATTATATGCATCACGTAATTTGAATATTCCAATTCTAGACGAATATTAGAAGTAAACTTTGATCATGTTTCTGGCATGTTAATCTACCAATCCCTTTTTATTTTACTAAGCCTTAACATCCTGTTTAGGAAATAGTTCTCTGACTACAGTTTTGAAATTTGAGGTTGGCTAGGCTATTTTTTTTCTAGAAGCTGTATCACTTGTCCAGGTTCCCAGAACATCACAACAAGATTCATGGCTGATAACAGAAATATCACCAGTGTGGGCAGAATTGAAAGTGAGGCTTAATACAAAGTATTTAAGACAAGTAAGTATAGCTGAGGGCTTTTTAAAAAAAAATAAAAAGGTTTCCCAAATTTCAGTCAGTGCTATGATTTCAGGAAGGCTCTTGAAGTAACTAAATAGGGTCACTATTCATACAGCCCATAGGGCACAGGTGTCAAACTCACAGTATCACGTTGCCATCACATGACATTTTGTGACTTTCCCCCCCTTCACAGAGCTGGGGTGGGCATGACCTACACATGATGCATCCGGCCCAAGAGGCACCAGTTTGACACCCCTGCTATGGCAAGAGTTACCACCTATATATAAAACCATGTGATATCAAATGTAGCAATAGCACTTAGACTTATATTCCACTCCATAGTGCTTTACAACATGCTCTGAGCAGTTTACAATGTCAACATATTGTCCCCAACAATCTGGGTCCCCATTGTACCAACCTTGGAAGGATGGAAGGCTGAGTCAACCTTGAGTGTCAAGTGCCAGGAAAATAAGAAGATTCAGGCAGTTCAGATTAGTATAAAGATTTATGGCAAGCTTAAGTGGTCTACAAGAATCTGAAGTACTAATGGTCAAGGGAAATAAGCAAGAATTAAGAATAGAAAGGAATTTAGGGTGGCCTAGACCTAGACGTAGACGCATGCAGGGACAAATGCCTTATTATGCATTGATCCCTTCCTTGGGCTCACCCTGGTCTTCCCTTACATCAAACTCCATCAGGGTCAAACTCCAGGCCAGGAGTCTTCAAACTTGACAGCTTTAAGACTTGTGGACTTCAACTCCCAGAATTCCTCCTCCAGTCATGTTAGCTCAGGAATTCTGAGAGTTGAAGTCCACAAGTCTTTTTTTTATTTTTATTGGTTTTTAAAACAAACATAAACAAACAAAACATAAAAACATCAGGCCATCTTCCATATACGTACATACAGTGTGCTGCTTGGTTTACAAATTGTTTTGTGCTTCCATTTCATAGTCTTCAATTACAATTACATTGTATATGATCTTATATTTTCAATCCAATATTAAATACATTGGTATCATTATTAATCAATCATTTGACTATACTTTTATTCATTCATGCTTTGGAAAATAATCATATTTTACTTAATTTGGCTTGTAACAATTCATATTATCATCCCAAATCTATCCTAAAATCATTTTGTAGATATAATAAGAAAAAATACATCTTTATATATTTAGTATTTTCTAAAAGTCTACATATTTCATCACTATACTTTATTGTCTAACCATTGATAGAATAGATCCCAAATTTTATAAAATTGTTTATCCTCTTGTTCTCTAATTTCAAATGTCAATCTACTCATTTCAGCACATTCCAATATTTTCTTAATGATTTCCTCCTGTGATGGTATTTTCTCATTTTTCCAGTTTTTAGCAAATACAATCCTAGCCGCTGTTAATACATTTACAATCAGGTATTTCAAATCTTTACTATATATTTCAGGTAAAATTCCCAATAAAAATATCTCTGGTTTCAAGTCTATATGCTTTTTTGTCATTTTTTCCAACCACGTGTGGATTTTTGTCCAGTATTTTTTAGCATCCGCACAAGTCCACCACATATGGTAATATGAACCAGGTGTCTGATGACATTTCCAACATTTTTTGGATTTATTCTTGAAAATTCTTGCTATTCTTGTCGGGGGGAAATGCCACCTGTAAAACATCTTATAGAAATTTTCTTTATATGCTGTTGACATTGTCATTTTATAATTTTGAGACCACAATTTTTGCCATTTCTCTAGATCAATCCCATATCCAAAATTCTTCCCCCAAGCAATCATAGTTTCTTTAACTTGTTCTTCTTCTAGTTTAATTTCTAATAAATATCCATACAATTTTTTAATCACCTTTTCATCAGTACCTGTCAAAATATTATCTAAATCAATCAGTTTATCATAGAAACCTTCCGTTTTAAAATCTTTATCATACCTTGAATGCATTTGTGCATATGAAAACTAATTCATCTTTATACCTTGTTCCTCTAGTTTTTGTATAGATTTAAGTTCACTCTTTTCATTCAATATTTCACCATATCTAACTGTTTGTTCCTTTTTGTATATTATAGGATAAAAAAATGCTTCAATAGTTGATAGCCAGACTGGAATTTTCAAATAACATTGTCTTTTAATCTTCTCCCAGTTTAACCACAGAGACTCCCATATATAATGTCTTCTAAAGTACCCCTGTGTTTTAGTTCCTTTATACCATAGAAAAGCATGCCACCCCAACAACAGATCATGTCCTTCTAATGTCAACAATCTAGTATTTCTTAATGTTATCCATTCCTTAACCCACATCAAATTTGTAGCTTGGTAGTACAACTCCCAATTAGGCAAACCAAATCCTCCTCTTATTTTAGCATCTTGCAAAAGTTTTAACTTTATTCTCGCTTTCTTACCTTGCCATATAAATTTCAAAACAATTTTATTTAAATCTTCAAAATAGTCTTTTCCAAGCCTAATTGGAATTGTTTGAAACAAAAATAAAATTCTGGGTAATATATTCATCTTGATTGTTGATATTCTCCCTATTAATGACAGTTGTAAATTTTCTCATTTCGCCAAATCTAGTGCTATCTGCTGTTTAAGTTTGATATAGTTATTTTCTTTTAGTGTAGTGCATCTTGCTGTCAAGTATATCCCCAAGTACTTGATCTTATTCGTGACCTGAATTTTCAATAGGTCTGCCAGTTCTTCCTTTTGTCTTGATAGCATATTCTTTGTCTTATCTTTATTTATTTTCAAACCAGCCACCTTTCCACATGTCTCTATCTTTTCTATCAATTTTGATGCTGTTTCTAGTGGGTCTTCTAAAATAAAAACCAGATCATCTGCAAATGCTTGCAACTTAAATTCTTCCTTTTTAATTTTCATCCCTTTTATATTCTTTTCATCTCTAATATTTCTATTTAGCCCTTCCAAAGTTAACACAAACAACAGAGGTGATAGTGGGCACCCTTGTCTTGTTCCTTTTCTTATATCAATAGAGTCTGTCAGCTCTCCCGCTATCATTACCTTTGCCGTTTGCTTATGATATATAGCTTCTATTGCTTGAATAAATTTCCAACAAAGCCCATCTGTGCCAGCAGTAACAACATGAATCGCCAATTCACATTATCAAATGCCTTCTGTGCATCTAGAAATATCAAAGCCATTTGTTTTTCAGGATGTGCCTCGTAATATTCCAAAGCATCCAAGATTACTCTCATATTGTCTTTAATTTGTCTCTTTGGCAGAAATCCATTTTGATCAGGATGAATAAAATTATTTAAGTATTTTTAAAGTCTTTCTGCCAATATTGAAGCAAAAAATTTATAATCTGCGTTTAGTAGGGAAATAGGTCTATAGTTCTTGATTTGTAATGGATCGGCCTCCTCTTTTGGAACAAGTGTAATATAAGCTTCTGACCATGATTTAGGTATCCTCTTCTTTAACATAACTTCATTCATAACTTCTAGCAATGGAAGATTCAACGATTCTTGTAATGTTTTGTAAAATTCTGCCGGAAGTCCAGCTGGGCCTGGTTCCTTTCCATTATTTTGCTTCTTGAGTGCTTCAGTTAACTCCATCATTGTTATATTGTTTTCTAACATTGTTTCAATCTCTTTAGGTATCTGGGGTAACTTAGCATTCTGTAGGTACTGTTTGACTCCTTAAGAATATTATCTTGTGTGTATAGTTTCCCATAACAGTCTCGAATGATTTCCTTCTTCTCTTTACTACCATAGCAAACTTGGCCTTGATCATCTATTAATTGCAATATTTTCCTTGATTCTTTCTCCTTTCTCAATTTATATGCTAACCATCTACCTGGTTTATTTGCATCTTCAAAGTAATTCTGTTTAGCACCTCTAATTTTCTGTGCTAATTCTTCTTTTTCTATTAGACCCATTTTATGTTTAGTTATATCCATTTTTAACTTAATGTCCTTTTTCTGTGGCATTTTCTGTAGCTCTTTTTCAAGTCCTTTATACTCATCCTCTAATGCCTTAGAGGCTAATCTTTTCATGGTATTTCTTTTCCTTGTATAGTCTATTATCAAGCCTCTGGCATATGTCTTCATTGTATCCCATACATTCTGGATTGATGTATCTTCTTTTTTGTTTTCTCTAAAGAAAAAAGCCAGTTCTTTCTCCATCCACTGTGTGAAGTCTTTTTCCTTTAAAATAGTATTATTTAGCATCCATCTAGATCTTCTTCTTTGTCCTTTCCATTTAATTGTCATTGGATTGTGATCTGCCCAAGTACTTGTTTCAATATTTATTTCTTGGATATTAGTTAACAATTCTGTTGACATCCATATCATATCTATTCTGGACCATGATAAGTGTCTATTTGAGTAGAAGGTGTATTGTTTAGTTTTAGCATTTCTTTCTCTCCATGTATCTTTTAAGTTTATTTCATCTACCATATTAAAAAAAGATTTTGGGAGAGTCTTTCTGTTTTGCTTTATTGTTTTCTGTGCTATATAGTCCAGTTTGTTGTATACAATTCCATTAAAATCTCCCATCATAACTATATTAGCATAGTCCAGTTCAATTATTTTGATATGTAATTTTTTATAAAATTCTTCTTGTTTATCATTCAGGGCATAGATTGCAATCAGGAGTGTTTTCATATTATTATCCATTATTTCCATCATTAGTATTCTTCTATCGTCATCAGTATAAATCAATTTCGCTGGAATGGTCTCTTTAATATATAAAACCACTCCTATTTTCTTACATTGTGTCTATTTTCCCTAGTTTTGGCTGTATCAACAATTGTTCATATTGCTTTTCAGTATGTACTTCTTGTAGGCAGATTATATCAAATTTTAATTTCTCTAATTTATGGAAAGTTTCCTTCTTTTAACGGCTGAATTAAGTCCATTTATATTTATTGTAATCAATTTTTTCTCTTCCATGGTTATATTTTATAATTAGGATTGGCAGCTCTCATGGATCTTGGTTCACATTGTCCTTTGGCTTCCTCCTTTTCACCTACTGCACCTTCCTCTTTTTCAGTCGTCATTTGGCAGTCCTCTTGGAATTCAATTAGTGAAATTTCTTTTTCTACCTCTTCCTCTTTCCCTCTGAAAAATTATGTATAAAATGATTCAGCTTTCTCAATTGAATCAATTCTGTATCTCTGTTCTTGCCATGTGAACATTAAATCTTCTGGAATCAGCCATCTATAATTCACCTCTTTTTAAAGTAGCAATTTGGTCAGAAATTGGTATTCTCTTCTCATCTCTCTCACTCTTCTGGGTACTTGTTTCAAAACCACAATCTCCTTATCTTTATATTTCAATGTTTTCTCTCTTGCCACTTGCAATATTTGCATTTTAATGGCTTTCTTTGTAAATCTGATGTGAACTTCTCTTGGTAGGCTATTTCTCATTGCGTATCTTGTGAAGACTCAATAAACCTCATCTATTCCATCCATCATCTTCTCTTCTGTTATTTCCAAAGCTTCAGCCAATATTTCTATCATTATCTCAGCTAGGTTTTGTCCTTTTTCTTCCTCTCTGTTTTGGAATCTGAGATAAAATTCTGATCTGTCCATCTCCCATCTCAGCATACCACTTTTATCTTGTTCAACCACAGTTAATCTGGTATCAATGTCTCCAATCTTCTTATCTCTTTGTTTATCTTCTTCTTCAATTTTTAGTAGTCTCTCATCATACTTCATCATCATTTGTTGGATGTTCTCGACTTTTTCATCAGTTTTCCCTGTTCTTTGTTCAATGTTCTCTGTTCTTTGTTTGATGTTCTCTATTCTCTTTTCAATATTCTCTGATCTTGTTTGGATGTTTTGAATTCCTTGCATAATCATCTGCAGGGTCACTTTTTCTTGTTCTTGTTCTTTCTCTTGGCTTAACATTGTCTGTATTAAATGTTGTCCTCCAGATGGTGGAGAGGAGGAAGTAGAAGTTGAAAAACTAGTAGTTGTTAATTTCCTACTCATTTCAGACAATTCAAAATCTTCAGGTTCTTTTAGACCTTAATCCGATTGTAAAGTAACCAATTGCGATTCCAAATAAAAATAGTAGGGAAAAAAAGCCAAATAGTAATAATAATAAAAAAAGAAAAAAGAATTTCTTCAGGTTCTTGTATACCTTAATCCAATCGATTAATTAGATAACAATGAAAATTCAAAAATGAAGGAAAAAAACCATAAACATACACAAAGGAGAAAAAGTTGTAAAATCCTAAAAAAGATGGAAAAGTGAAGAATAAAAAGCTTAAAAAAAGGAAAAATTCTTCAGGTTCTTCAACACTTTAATCCAATTAAGAGGTCTCAAATATGAAAGACTGCATAAGAGAAAAAGAAGAAAAAAGCCAGGAATATAAAAAGAAAGAAAAAACCAGTATTGTAGGTAGATGGAAAAATAAATATACCAGAAAATCAAAAAGAGAAAAAGAAAAAAAGGCTACTCCCTTAAAAAGAAAAGGAAGGGAATCATTAATACTAAAATTTTTCTTTTAAAATAAAAAACAAACGTAAAAAATTAACTTCCAAAGACAAGTATAAAGGGGAAAAAAAGCAAAGACAAGTTCCAAAGAACTAAAAGTCCAAAAAGCTATTTCAAAAAGTAAACTGTTGAGGGGGGGTAGCACAGCTTAGAAAAAACCAAGAAAACACACTGCAGTTTGTTTAGTTATCCAAGGCTCTTGTTATAACACTCTTCTCCAGAAACTTATCACCTTTTCTTTTTCTATAAACTTCAACACCAGACTCCAGCTGTTGATAGAAACCCAGAAGAGCACCTGCAATAATACTCTCCCATGCTCTTCCCTCTATCTTATCGAATAGCAATGTCCTTGAAAAAAAGTCTCAGTTCTTTCTTTCTCAGCTTTGCCTTTTCACAAGAGAAATAGAATATTTCCAAGCCTCTAATTGGCAGTGTTACAAAGATTCTTTGCTTTCACTTTCCCCTTCCTTTTCCAAGCAAAATGCAATCAGAATTAATAAAAAAAAGAAAAAGATATTTAAAAAAAAGAAATAACTAAAAGGGAGTCTCTAGCCTAAAATAGTTACAAAATCAAAAAGGAGAAAAAGAAATAGATGAAAAAGAAAAAACCAGTCCAGTTTCAAAATATAAGATCATGTATAGAAAATCCAGCAATGAGAAAAAAAAATTACTTTGACATTCCTGTTTAAAATCGCCGCTTAATCACTTCTGTCAAAACTTTTACAGATTCTTTCTTTTCCTTTGGGTGTCCTTTCAGATCTTAGAATAAAGAAAAAGTTCTCACCAAACCGGCACACTCTCTCTTTCTGTTCTCTTCCGTTTCGGAGCTGTCCCAACTTCAGCAGCTTTAATGGCTGCCTCTTTGTCGCTGGCAAGAAGAGTTTCTCCTGGATCTACCACGAACTTTGCAGAGTCCCTGGAATCTACAGGATGTGCTCTTCACTTTCACCATCTCTTCGGGATGGTTTAGATCCGATAGGATCGTCCAGGAGCAAAGATATCGGCAGCGATCTCAGACCTCCAAGATCACATGCCGTATCATCTCAACGCCAGCTCCGCCCTCCCCATAAGTCCACAAGTCTTAAATTTGCCAAGTTTGAAGACCCTTGCTGCAGGCTGTTGGCAGAGTTTGCCTGCAATACTGTATAATAACCACTATGACATCAGTGCTCCTGGTGGTAGTTTATTGGACCATTTCAAAATTATGAATACATTGTCAAAAGTTACAGGGTGACATGAATGCTATAACCTTTCAACAATACAGAGCTAACAAAGGAAGTATTTTCCTCAATTTACAGTATAAATTTAATATATTATTAAAGCTATGTTTTCATGTCCAGCTGATTTTAAAATGAACTTATTTTCTTTCTTAAATGTGTGCTTGAATGCTATTATTTTTAATAACACATAATTATTCCCTATCTGCAGAGAATAATAGGCTTTAAAATTCAGCGGGGGGGGGGGGGAATCAATAACTACTTATTGCTTTTACATAATTTAAACTGTTTTCCTTAAAAGATAATTAATACTGAAAAAGCTGTACCACAGAGTTACAAACAATCATTTCTTGATTTATATTTTTTTAAAAGCACATGAAATCTTCAGATTTGCTTTGGAGCATAAGATTGCAAATTTAAAGTCTTAGTGTTACAATAAAAGAAAATTAAATGACTCTGTATCATATGATGCTGGGTGCAACAAAGCAGCTGACACAAATTTTCCTGATTTAGTTATCTCAAACTGTGTCTGACTACAATTTTCATTGTTGCAAACCATGCGAGTTGAAGATTATAGAAACAGAAATCTTAGCACATGTTAGTACCGGTTGTCCTCAATTACAACCATAATTGTGCCCAAAATTTATGTTCCTAAGTGAAACTGTTAAGTGAATTTTTATCAGATTTCACGACCTTTCTTGTCACTGTTGTTAAGTGAATCACCGCAGGTATTAAGTTAGTAATGTAGTTGTTAAGTGAATTTTGCTTTCCCATTAACTTTGCTTGTTAGAGGTCACAAAAGGTGTTTGCATCATCTCGAGACATTGCAACTGTCATAAGTATGAGCCAGTTGCCAAGCATCCAAATTTTGATCACATGACCATGAGGAGTGCTGCAAAGGTTGTAAGCGTGGAAAACGGTCATAAGTGGCTTTTTTCAGTGTTGTTGTAACTTTGAGCAGTCACCAAATGAACTGTTGTAAGTGGAGGACTATCTGTACTGGAAGGTAGATTTAATTAATACATCTATTCCAAGTATATAGTGTCCTGTGAGAGAGAAAGAAAGATGTGTGTGTGTGTGTGTGTGTGTGTGTGTGTGTGAGAGAGAGAGAGAGAGAGAGAGAGAGAGAGAGAGAGAGAGAGAGAGAGAGATTTAGGTGATTTCTTAGATTGATTCCTTTATTTATCCCTTTATTTTTTTGAAGGTTTGCCTATTTTCATTTTACTCTTTTATTTTTTGAATAATTCCTAACTTTATGTTTGGAACTGGGAAACATATTTAATTGCAGCTCTGATTTCCTTCTGTGTAAAAACTCCTGAAACCCCTTGCGGTCAAACACCGCAAACATCTTAATGGCCCAGTACATATTATTTCAGCAAGATTCTTTAGTGCACTGTTTTACTGATATTCCTTTTGTCTCACGTTAATAAGAGAGTATGCAGAATTTTGGGTGGGGGGCTCACACTTTTTCCAATTTGCCTTAAAATCTAGAAAGCAATAAGGGTAGAAGGAAAAATATATAAATGCATTGAAGATAGTTTAAGCTACAGCAAGCTACTTTATGCACATTTCCATTTTTAAAATTAAAATTTAAAATTAAAACCCAAATGAATCCTTTCTAAACCAAAAAAACAAACAAACTAACCCAGAGGCAAATTTGGATGAAGAAATTTCAGAAACATCCTTAGGAAGAAGCCTGTTAGGACTTCTGTCCAAGTACCATGCCTTTGATTTTTTTATCTGATCCTTCTCAGTTAGATTCAGCAGAATAGTTCAGCAGTTAATGTCTGCCTTATCTCAATCAGGACGTGTCACCAACAGCATTCCAGATGGGGGTATGTATAGAAAGAAAAAAGAGTTTTGAGATAGTTGGGCTTTTTATTTAGTAAATGGTGCACACATAAAAGACATCCAGGCTTTCTTATTTCTTTCCACCAGCTTTGGAAGCTTTCTCTATCAGCTTTTCAACTGGGGAGCAGAATACATCACATTAATAATCTAGAGCAGAGCCAGAAAAGCAGAGGTGCTATTCAGCAGGTTCTGACCAGTTCTGGAGAACTGGTAGCGGAAATTTTGAGTAGTTCGGAGAACTGGCAAATACCACTCTGACTGGAGATTTTACAGTGTCCTTCCCCTACCACGCCCACCAAGCCACTCCCACAGAACTGGTAATGAAAAAAATTGAACCCCACCACTGCAGCAAAGCATGTGACTTGGAAACATCTAGAATTCCAAACCAAGAGGCCTAAAGAATGGCTACCCATTCCTGCTTTTCACATTTTCTGCAATGATAAGTCCTATTTATTCATGACTCTTATACATGAATAAGGAAGCAGTAGGGCAGCATTGCTTTCTCAAACTTCAGAGGCCTGCATGGCACTGTTTTGATCCTAATCCTAGCATCATGTCATATTGTGAAAGTCTATTTTGTCTGCATTGTCACTGAGAAGCAATTTTGTTTTCTGTATTATTTAAATTATTTTAAGACTTCCCTATCTTTAGTTTTGCTTTTGCTTTGATTTTTAACTGAGTACAATGGCCTTTACATAATTGAATACTATTGAACCATTCCTGCATCTCTTTTTTTCCATAAGGAAATGACCTTACGCCTCCCAATCACTCTTTGGTTTTTCCTTTTACTGCCAAGCTTCCTGGCTTTGTCAGGCATTTCTATTATCTGTCCTCAAGAGATCCTGGAGAATTCCCAACCATTACATGAAAAGATTGAGAGGAATTTTTTCAGAGTCAATTTCACCTCATTCTCTTTAAAAGCATCGTTCCCTGTGCTGAGATTCAGGGGAGGAAATCAGGGGTTACTTTTATCTTTCAGTCTAAGGCTACATATGTTGGCATGGGATGCTCATTACATGATTTTTCTTCATTATGTTAGGTCCTGTTAGTTGAGGATAACATCAACTTCATTATTATTTTTTAATTGTGCAAGCAACTATATCCTGGAACATAGTGGGAAACACTTTGAATTATTTGTACCAATATTGAGAGATCTTGGCTTTCTGGTTTAAGAGTAATAAATAATACACTCTGCTGTAGGAGTAAATAACTGCATTGTCAAAGGCAAATTGAACATAATCAGATAATCTTGGCAATACTACTGCACTAGAGAATTACTGCTGAGCATAGAACAGTGGCTGTAATAATCACAATAGTTGCAATATAATAATTCCACCTTACCTATTGGTAGAATCCTGTAAACTAAAGTTTTGCATCACTGCAGCAGAAACAAAAAGGTGAAATTGTTTCTGGAATTTAGTCAGAATTCCCCCTCAGTAGACAGACTTCTCATATTTCCAGGTTCTTTTCTTTATTTACACACAAAAGATATATTTGAGATATATGAGCAGCCAGTTTTAGTTTTAGAGCCAAACAGTCCTCTGAATTGTGCCAGTTAAGCAGTGTTATTGATCTGCAAATCCCTATCCCTTTAAGCCTGTCATTCCTCATTTTGTAAACATTGTTTGAAAGTATTTCAGAAAAAAAGCTACAGTAGCTGAAGGGTTAATAGAAGACATGTAAAACTTATTTAACAAAGTTCATTTTTAATTATTTAAAGTATAACCACATACTGAACAAGTTACAAGAAATCTTCCTGCCTTCCTGGCCGAATCCATGGAGGCACAGTTGGCAATATAAACAATAAAATAACCTTGACTAACAATTAAGCATTGAAATTTCCATGATAAGAAGTATAAAAAAATAAAACATCCACAGTAACATTTTAACACAATAGATTAATTTATAAATGGTAATTAGCCTTTTAAAGTCCTTCATTAAAATTCCCACAGTTCACAAACATACAATTTGAGCTTCAAATACCAAAGGAACTCAAAGTAGCTTGATTTTCACTGCTTTCAGGAAAGAAGGAAAGCATGGGAGCTGGTCTCCAATATTCAAGGGGAAACTACCTAGCAGTATTTTGTATAGTATGCAGCTTGCTTCCCTTCTGCTAAGAAAAGTTTGCAGCCGCTCTCTCACGTGCACTCCCCTCGCCATGAAGCCATTTCTATCGGCTGATGGAAGCGGCTGGTGATTCTGCCTTTTGGGAGCTTCCATCAGCCGATAGAAATGGCCTCGAGGAGAGTGCGTGTGGGGTGCTCCTCTCAGGAGCGCCCCACAGGCAGCCACGCCTCACCGCAAAGCGGCTAGTGACTTTGGGGAGCTTCCACCAGCTGATAGAAACAGCTTCATGGCGAGGGGAGTGCGCATGGGTGCTCGCCCTGAGGCCGCTTCTACTGGCCGATAGAAGCGATTGGTGACTCTACTTTTGGGTAGCTTCCAGTGGCAGCCTCATGGAGAGGTGAGTGACGCATGGGGCTCTCTAGGTGGAGGTGCGCATGGGGGAAGAAATTAAGTCACCCCCGAAAAGACATCCTAGCCGTTTTTTCGGGGCTCAAAAAAAAAAAAAAAAAAGACCCGGCCTTAATTTATGAGAAACCCGCTATATAGGGAATACATACTATATAGGGAATATAATATATTCTAGAATATAATATATTCAAATAGCTTCCACTCAAATGGAAGAAAGCCTGCTTGTGGTAACAAGGCTTTCACATGCCTTTTGAGCCTCCCAGAGGCTTCCTGGAATTGGGTAGCTTTAACAAATCCAGTAAATAATATGAAAATAGATTAGATAGATAGATAGATAGATAGATAGATAGATAGATAGATAGATAGATAGATAGATGATAGATAGATAGATAGATAGATAGATAGATAGATAGATAGATAGATAGATAGATAGATAGATAGATAGATAGATAGATAATAGATGGTTGGATGGATGGATGATAGAGCTGTGTCAAGTATAATCCACTGTCCAGCTTTGTGACTAGCTAACAGTTCATCAATTCCCCCAAAGTAATTTTTTCTGCCTGCTTCATGCATTTTTTGTTGTTGCTAGAATTAATGTTCCATTATCTTGTACTATTCGATGAAGAGTAGTATAAAAATAGAAGTCTAAAAGTACCATATGTGCATTCAAGTGTAGGATTACTCCTCATAAATAGGATTTCTAGTCAACTGAATATTAATTCAGATTAATTCTATAGAGGAACAATATTAGACAGGTGACTGGTAAGATTGTTTTGGAACAGTGCTATAAAATAGGCGAGTGTTTTCTTTGAGATATGATGGATTGTAATTCTTAGAATTCCCAGTTTCTCTTGATAGACACTTTAGAAATTGTCTTCCAACGCATATAAAGGCAGTTGGAGAAGGATGAAGTAAAACTTCCCCAGAGATGTTCCATTTTAACTTGTTTGGAAGAATAATGTAAAATATAGAAGATTTCGGTAAGCAAAGGGCAGAATATGGTCATCAGTTAATTCAGATCAAGAAATAGTTTGAATAACTAACTGTACTTACAAATGGTCCTATATAAATTAAATATGAAATTTGAAGGACAAAGCAGAATAGAAAAACACCACTAATATGTGTTGTCTTATACAAAAGAGAAACAGAAGTAAGATTTGATAAAGGTTATAAAATTGTCCCTTATATGGAAGAAGTAACTCAAAGATTTCTTAAATTGCTCTTTATACTCCAGCTTAGCCAATAGTGGAAAATAGAGCCAAAAAGAAGCAAATCATTCAATTATCACCAGGCAGTCTGGGAAACTTACATTATATTATCCTACATGGCTTGGATAGAAAGGAAGAATTATCATGTTCCTCTTCTCTAACAACTAGATTCTATTACATTACATCATCTAAATATTTCACATTACTAACATCTTTCCTCAAATCAAGGATGCTGGCCAGATATTCTGCAAAAAGGCAGGGCTTTAATTATTAATTCAATGTTTGTACTGTCTCAATTTATTTTTTTCACTTTTTATTTTTATCAGTTGTTAAGTCATCTTGAGCACCCAATTTCAGTAAAAATGCACGAGATCTATGAAATGCATCTCTGAGCATCTGGTTGACTTTGAAGCTAATCAAGTTCAGATATCATTAGCACATGGATAGGTGATACCAAGTAATATCATGATCATATATTAGAATGAGACAGCAAAAGAAAAAAAAATCAATAGGAATGACTACTGCCAATAAAAGTTCAATACAAACTGGCTCAAAACATGAGTGGAAGAAAAAAATTCAGATATACATCAAGGGTTTTTAATGATATAAAGAGGTTTAATGAAGCTGCTTTGATCAGTGTTGTTGTGAATGAATAAAAATTACTAAGCCTAAATGCAAAGCAGGTTTTGGAAGCCTGCACATTTGATTGGTCCTTAAACAATGAACAAGAATTGGTTCATAACAAGCCCCTGATTGGCCAAGCTTAGGACACTTCTTATTGGTTATTAGTTTGAACTTGATGCACTTAGTATTGGTTAATAGGGTAGCAGCCAACCCTATAAAAGGGGCTACTGCTGCCCATAGCCTTGCTCTGTTCTGTTCTATTTACTGTTATTAAAGAGTTGAAGTCACTGGTCAGATGTCTGGTCTCCATTATTCTCCAAACTTAACACTGGCGACGAAGGTGGGATCCGAAGACCGAAGAGCTGACTGATTTACAGAGCAACCAACAGAGCACGTGGTCGAACACACACCATCAACGGCAACATGACCAGCGGTGCCGTACCACCCGCTCCATTCGACCCAGAAACCGAAGACTGGGAGTCATACATGGATCGGTTCCAGATGTTTCTGGAGACCAACAATTTGAAAGACGCAACAACCAGCAAAAAAAGAGCTATATTTCTAACCCATTGCGATGGGTTAGATGAGATGAGGAAGAGGTCAACCGACTCCGAATGGAACGAGACCAGTTCACACAACCCTCATCTCGACCTTGTGCAGGATGTGGGGTGAATCACCCACGATCCAGCTGCAAATTCCTCGACGCACTCTGCCGCGTTTGCAGGAAAAGAGGTCACATCGCAAAGGTTTGCAGAAGCAAACAAAACTCCAAACCCGACAGGCCGAATGCCAGTCTTCAGAATTCTTGGCACACCCGAAACAAACTGAATCACCAATGGGGAAGCCACTCCTACAGAAACAAACCGTCCACCACTTCCACCAGGCGTGAAGAAACCAGGTGGGAAGAGACCCACCAAACAATTATAGGCCACGCTATATCCCTTGATGCCGGGAAAATCAGAGTAGAGGTCGCTATCGAAAACAAACCTTGTGTAATGGAGGTGGACTCAGGATCATCCCTCTAAATGGTGTCCTGGAAGACGCTTCAACAGCTCATCCCAACGATTGGCCGCCAAGACCTAAACCCTCAAAGGGTTATCCTCAAAGATTACCAGGGTAACCGAATTCCCATTGTCGGGTCCCGCCGATTCCAGGTCTCTTTCAAGGACCGCACCATCGCACTGCCACTGACTGTCGTGGACCATGACCGGCCTAGTCTTTTAGGCCTTCAATGGTTCAGACCGCTTGGAATCACTGTAGCCGGAGTCCACCGTGCCGAGAGCAACAATTGGGAGGAAGCCCTCGTGCAAGAATTCCAAGACGTTTTCGCGAACGAACTAGGCAAGTACAAGGGGACCCCGATCTCATTTAACTTGAACCCCGAGGTAGCACCCATCCGCCTTAAGCCGCGTCGGGTGCCATTCGCCCTGAAACCTAAAATCGATGAACAACTCGATAAGCTAATAGAACAGGGCGTGCTGGAACCCACCGACCACGCCCGATGGGAAACCCCAATAGTGACGCCTATCAAGCCTGATGGGTCACTGAGAATTTGCGGAGACTACCGGGCCACCCTAAACCATGCATTTCAGCAAAGTGCGTATCCAGTGCCGGTAGTGCAACACCTGCTCCATTCCCTGGGCGGCGGGAAAGTTTTCGCTAAACTAGACCTAGCACAGGCATATCAACAATTGCCTGTAGATCCAGCCACCGCGGAGCGCAAACTATCGTCACGCATAGGGCGCATTTAAATGCAACCGGCTCCAGTTCGGGGTGAGCGTCGCTCCAGGAATTTTTCAGAGCTTAATGGAAAGGCTGTTACAAGGAATAAGAGGGTCGTACCGTATTTCGACGATGTGCTCATCGCCCCCGAACAGAGACATTCTAGAAAACGACTCCATAGTTTTACAAAGGTTCCAAAAGCAGGCCTCAAAGTTAAAAAAATAAATGCCAGTTATGTACCGAAAGGGTGGAGTTTTTGGGATACCTCCTGGACAGTCAAGGAATCCATCCCACTGAGGACAAATTAAAGGCAATTAAGAAGGCCCCCACTCCAAGGAACAAGGCAGATCTACAGGCGTTCCTTGGACTTATCAATTTTTATAACGTTTTTTTACCCAATAAAGCAACGGTAGCTGAACCATTACATAGACTTTTAGACAAAAAAGCAACGTGGGTTTGGGGACAACGTGAACAATACGCTTTCCAACAAGTAAAGAAATTGCTAACTTCTGATTCTGTACTTATGCAGTACAACGAGACTCTGCCGTTAACTATTACTTGTGACGCCTCACCTTTTTGGGGTTGGAGCAATCCTGTCCCACGTATTACCGAACGGAGCAGAAGCTCCCGTCGCATTTTTTTCACGAACTTTAGCTAAAGCTGAAAGAAATTATAGTCAGCTGGATAAAGAAGCTTTAGCTATTGTGGCGGCAGTTAAAAGGTTTCATGAATATGTGTATGGGCATGCGTTTACAATAATTACTGATCATAAACCACTACTAGGGATTATTATGGGTAATAAACCAACCCCGTATATATTGTCCCCCAGAATGACCCGCTGGTCTGAATTCTTGGCGGCGTACAACTACACCTTGCAACACCGCCTGGGGAAATCAATTCTCCATGCTGATGCATTGAGCAGAACACCGCTTCCAGAATCGGTTGAAGATCCAGCCCCAACCATCACAACGTTGCAAATTGAGACTCTACATGCGCCGCCATTGACGGCGAGAGACATTGCCCTCGAGACAAAACGAGATCCGGTCCTGCAACACATCCTACCCTGGGTTGAGCGTGGTTGGCCAACAGAACAGCTATCACCTGAATGGGCGCCTTTTAAAGCCCGCCAAACCGAACTGTTTTCTCAAAAGGGCTGCATCTTGTGGGGCGATAGAGTCGTAATCCCAGGCAAACTGCAACGAACTGTTTTAGCTGTATTGCACGACGGACATCCGGGCATCGTGCGGATGAAAGCACTCGCACGGAGCTACGCCTGGTGGCCGGAAATCGACAAAAGAATCAAGGCCTGGGTCGCTACTTGTCAACGTTGCCAAGACGTCAGCAACGCCCCACCTAAAGCAAGCCCAACCGAATGGGAAACTCCGAGAGGACCATGGTCCCGTATCCATATGGACTTTGCGGGGCCTACAAAAGGGCACACTTTCCTTATTACAGTCGATGCCTATTCAAATTGGCTCGAGATCCATCGAATGAACACAACTACAACAGACTCAGTTATCAACAAATTAAACAGGTTATTTGCCACACATGGTTTTCCGGACGTTCTCGTCTCGGATAACGGCCCACAGTTCACAGCATTACCATTTGAACAATATCTTGCTGACCGGGGCATCCGCCATGCGCTAACCTCGCCCGCGCACCCTGCGGCGAACGGGCGTGCAGAGCGCATGGTACAGTTTGTAAAAAGACCCTCCACAAAATGGAATTCGGAAACATCGATGAGAAAATCAATCGAATTTTATTGTTGCAGCACATCATGCCCCACAGCGTTACCAACAAAACGCCCGCCGAACTTCTTATGGGGCGGAAACTACGATCGCACCTCGACCGGCTCCACCCCACATACGCACCCGAAAAGCCTTTCGGCTCCAGCAGCAAATGCCGGGAATTTAAGGTAGGCGATTTAATCTTTGCCAAAAACTTCTCCGGCGACCCTTTATGGATACCGCAACCGTTACCCACCTCACTGGGCCTAAATCTTACCGCCTGCTAACAGACGATGGGAGGGTGTGGAAACGCCACATAGACCAACTCCGTTCGAGATTACTACCCAGCGCCCATGGCTCCCCGGGTTCACCAACTGAGGGGGGAGGAAATATCGAGGAAATTGACTTCGATATGACGGATAGCAGGCCAACGGAAACCCTATGGCCCAGCGAAGTACCGGGGATTGAAGCGGGGAGGGAGTTGACTTTTCCATGGGACTTGAACACGGGGGAAACCGAACTGCGAAACCCCGAAGAAACACTGATTGGCGGAGACAACAACAACGGAAGCAGCACGGAATCACCGTGCAGCGAAACGGAACTTAATAAAGATCATCCAAACGCTCCACCAGAACCGGACTTGAGGACAAACCCGGTGGAGCCACGGAAATCATCCAGACAGACCAAACGGCCTGTCTACCTTGAAGATTTTGTTACAGCTCCCTCAAACGGAACCCAAGGGGAGGGGTGTTGTGAATGAATAAAAATTACTAAGCCTAAATGCAAAGCAGGTTTTGGAAGCCTGCACATTTGATTGGTCCTTAAACAATGAACAAGGATTGGTTCATAACAAGCCCCTGATTGGCCAAGCTTAGGACACTTCTTATTGGTTATTAGTTTGAACTTGATGCACTTAGTATTGGTTAATAGGGTAGCAGCCAACCCTATAAAAGGGGCTACTGCTGCCCATAGCCTTGCTCTGTTCTGTTCTATTTACTGTTATTAAAGAGTTGAAGTCACTGGTCAGATGTCTGGTCTCCATTATTCTCCAAACTTAACAAGTGTCATATCAAACAGGTCCACACATAAGGTCCACACAATCAGTACAATCCAATATTATTAAGCACACCAAAAATTCTACTAAGTAGTATTTATTTTATTTGTTGGATTTATAACCTACCTTTCTTTCATTTTTCATAATTGTACATAATATTCTTCACAATTGTTTCCCCCCCCCCCCCAATAAACCAGTGATCAGGCCCCAAATCATTAGAGAGGTGCCATGACTGAATCTGGATTTCCCTGAACTTTATCTAACAATTTAACTTTTATATCATGATGATTTTCTAATGGTAGGCTTCTGAAATTGTTTTGGATTTGCAGCAGATCTTAAAATTGTACGCACAAGAAAAGGTAAGGAGTAGCTAAGAAGAACTAATGCTTCGAAATCAGGATGTGGTTGTTTGAGCAAACCAGGCAAAAAGAGAAAGTATTTTTAGATGCTTAAATCAATAATTAATTGCATTTCAAATAAAGCAAGAGAAATTTTATTCCATCCATTAGTTCAATAAGTGTCTTCATTCCATAAGCAAAAATGGTAGATGTAATGATAATAAAGAATGGATATCCTATGAAGAATGTTGGAGTACTTTATAGAAGTCATTCTCATTGGTGCATTCCTGCTATTTTTTTCTAAACAGTGTATTTCTATAGGTGACCCTAACTTCTCATGTTCAGCTACAAGTATCACCTCATACTGCTAGGTACCTGTAAAGAAAAAACTATTCACAGGAGTTTTTTGTTTTTAAAAAAGCAACCGCTAGCAAGGTCAAAAAGTAAATCCAGATGTATTGACTTGGATCTATTTCTCTGTAGATGAAACAGAATTTCTGTGTAGAATGAGGTTCTCAACAAGAAGTCACAGATGGGAAGGAAAACTTATTTGTATTTTGCACTTTATGAAGAAATGTTTGCTCAGATAATGTTGCACCTAAGCCTTTACTTTCAGTATTTCTGCTAATTCAAATTCATTTACTTAAAGATGGGTGGCAAATTAAATAAATAAATATTAAAACTGGGAAAATTACAGTTTCATATTGGCTCAAAAACTCATTAAAATGTTTCCTAGTACGATTTGATTGCTTATTTGTACCCTATGGCTATTATTAAGTGTTGTACCTTATGATTCTTGATGAATGTATCTTTTCTTTTTATGTACACTGACAGCATATGCACCAAGACAAATTCCTTGTGTATCTAATCACACTTGGCCAATAAAGAATTAATTCATTCATTCATTAAAAATCTAGGAGATTGCAACCAAAAGCCAATACCTTAACAGATAGACATAACTGTTTTCTAACCCAATATAAATCTAGAGGAAACTATTCACAGAATTTTTTTTGTTTTTAAAAAAGCAACTGCCAGCAAGGTCAAAAAGTAAATTCAGACGTATTGACTTGGATCTATTTCTCCGTAGATGACTTGGATCTATTTCTCTGTAGTTTGATCTTTGAACCCTTCTCAACCTCAGAGCAAAAATCCTTGAGAATTCTTGGCAGGAGGGAGATATCACCATAATTGAAAAACTAGGAGCTAGAATCACCAGGATCTTCTATTTTTAAGAGAACAAACCAAAATTACAAAATTTCAAAGGATTTTCTAATATTCTGTTAACAATAACATGGAGCTCATCAATGCTGATGATTCAAAATTAATGTTCTTCATAATGTTTAAACCATCTGTTTTATTTTAGATTTATTTGTCACAGGATTCTGAAGAAAGAAATCTATCACAACATCGACACTATAGTCAAATCATGCAGATAAATTTCAGATAGGAATTCTGATTTCTGTATTACTCTACAGGTTCAGGTTCCTGGATTTCAGTGATGTAAAATAAATTCTAGTTTTGACATTTATTTATACTACTTCTTAGGTAATGGTTACTGCTGCTTCTGTTTGCATACGGTTAGTTTGCATCTGTCTTATTGCTATAAATATTTCCACCAATGAACCTTTACAAATTTCATGCTTAAAGACCCAGAGAAACATTTACAACAGGTCTAATTTCAGCTGCAAATAAACATCAGTTAAAATTAGCCCTCCATGTTGACAAGAATGTTCAGTTTATCCAGCAACTCACCTAAAATAATAGGACTACGCATGATTAAAATGTGTAAGTGTTTTTCTGGCAACAGCTAAATTATAGCAAATGCTATACCCTTATATAATGGAGGGGCTCAAAAGCACTTTCCCTTTATAGTATTACCTTGGGCAAGCTTTATGTTACTCTAAAAAATTACATCATGTAAAGAAGTTCTAAAATAAGAGATTATATGGCAACTACATGCCAGTAGATTTCAGCCTACTAAAAAATCTAGCTGAAGTCCAACTATTTGCCATAATAACATCCTTATAGCTGGTGATGAGATAAATAACACTGCTTAGAAACTAGAACTTAACAGATAACAGATAATCAGAGTTGGAAGGGACCTTGTAAGTCATCTAGTCCAACCCCCTGCCCAAGCGGGAGACCCTACACCATTTCTGACAAATGACAGGCCAATCTCTTCTTGAAAGTCTCAAGTGATGGTGCTCCCACAACTTCCGAGGGCAAGCTGTTCCATTGGTTGATTGTTCTCACTGTCAGAAAGTTTCTCCTTATGTCCAGGTTAAATCTCTCTTTGTTCAGTTTCCATCCACTATTTCTTGTCTGGCCTACAGGCACTTTAGAAAATAGCTTGACCACTTCCTCTCTGTGGCAGCCCCTCAAATATTGGAAGACTGCTATCATGTCTCCCCTGGTCCTTCTCTTTACTAGACTAGCCAAGCCCAGTTCCTGTAACCATTCTTTGTATGTTTTAGTCTCCAGTCCCCTAATCATCCTGGTTGCTCTTCTCTGTACTTTTTCTAGAACTTTATCCATTTCTAATTGAAAGTGACCTTATTTATAGCCATAATAAACCTAGACACTGCAGCTTTGGTGACTTGGAGAAGAAAATATATAAGATGCTGTTACAACTGAAGAATAGCATCTTGATCCAAAGTGATGACAATTGTGTGTTTAAACTATGAAAGTACATGATTTGGTATAGATTTTTTTTCTTAATTTCATCAGGACCACTGAGTGTGATAATGTTTCTCCTTTAGTAAACAAGTTTTCTTTTTGACTGTAATAGGAAGATAAAAAGCCTACATCTTTTTTAATGTTTTGACAAAAATTGCATTATTTTTCAAAATGGAGGAGAGAGTGGAGGTTGTGTGGTGCAGAATCTTTGTAGATGTTTCTTTTTATAGGTTGCAAGTGATGAGACATATGCTGGTTTGTTGGGATTTCTGGAGCCTACCTTTTTGGGGCATTTTAATGATGAGTTGGAGTGTTAAGAACTGGAGCCTGGGCTGAATCAGCTGGACTGTGGGGCTTGGCTGTGAGCGGGGTGGGATTCAAAATTTTTAACAACCGGTTCTGTGGGTGTAGCTTAAATGGTAGGTGTGGCTTGGTAGTCATGTGACTGGGTGGACATGGCTTGGTGGTTATTGGCTGGGTGTGGCCAACTCAATATCACTCACATCGAGGCACGCATCTCCTCGCCTGGCCTCTCATGACTGTCGGGATGCTGCAACAGTCGTAAGTGTGAAAAATGGTCATAAGTCACTTTTTTCAGTGCCATTATAACTTTGAATGGTCACTCCACACAAGCAAAGTACCAGCAAAGGAGGGGGAAAAACTCCAGAGAAGTTCCTGAGACAGGAAGTCTAGTCCTGCCAAGAATGTAATAAGGGTTAATGGAGATGCAGTTTCTGTAAGCAACACCAGAATGTTTCCTTCCTGTCTTCCTTACAGGATTAGGCCAGTAATTTCTTCTAACAACCGGTTCTCTGAACTGCTTAGAATGTTAACAACTGGTTCTAGCGAATAGGTGCAAACTGGTAGAATCCCACCCCTGGCTGTGAGGGGAGAAAGCAACACTTGTTCTTATTCCTGGAAATTACCATCAGCAGTGGCTGGGCTGAGATTATTCTTGTGGAGGCTTCTGGACTATGACTACTGGTGTTTTTTGATTGTTTGATGGTGGTGAAGCACCCAGTAGGTGGCCAAACAAGGAGAGATGCAGAGCTGAAGGCCTTGACAGAAAGGTGATCCTTATAAGAGTGTCTTTCCTGACCCTGGTGGCTGGAGTTTAGAAGATGGCACTGGGTGCAATAGCAACACTGCTCATTTGTTTGGTGCCAATGGTGTGCAGTTACCTAGAGCTATTATATGAGACAGTGTAGGAGATGACCAGACTGAGCCCAAGGGAAGGGTCCAGCACATTATCAGCCTTGAGTCCCTTAGTGCCCACAAGAGATCTAAGTCGAGGCCACCTTTAATTCCACCAATTTGATTTGACCATTAGTAGTTCAGATTCTTATAGGGAGTTATTATTAGTTATTAGCAAGCAATAAACGTGTACTAATTTAAATCATCTTGCTTCCTGATTTCTTCTGCCTGACATGGATACAAATATGTTCAATAAATAAGTATAGATAAATAAATATAGAAACAGTAGTTTCTTGTAAATTAATGAAGCCTAATCAGACAAAGATGAGTTAGTATGGCATTTCAAGTACTACAGTGTCTTTTTAGGCTGTGAAGCAGGGGTGGGATACGAAAGAGTTAACTACCGATTCGGGATTTACAAGCTTCCCTGCCCGCTGTGAGCCACACACCTGTAAATCGTCATAAATCATCATTAGCATGTCATTAGCACGCTGCCTGCTGAGAAGCAGCCTTTGAAACAGCCCTCTTTTCTTTTCTTTTTAACTGCAGCTGTGCCTCGTTTGGCAGCTGAAGTTGAAAAAACAGGAAATAAAGATCAGATAAGAGCCCAGGTGGGCAGGTGGGCAAAAACATCAGCAGATATAGAACCAGTTCTATGTCTACAGCTCTTCAGAGCTATCGGTTCTACAGAGGTGGACAGAACGGGTAGAAACCCACCCCTGGTCTGAAGAATGTTTGTTATCTGAAAATAGAAGGTATTACAGGAATAAATAAAATCTTTTATATGTTTCAGATAAAAAGACATAAGGATTTATATAAAGGGAATCCTAAAATTCAGAATCTGGAGGAGAAAGCATTTGCACCTTCCCTACACTGCAATTTTTTTTTATTGCAATGATGAACCTAAGGAAAAAATCTCCCTAACAGACAAGACAAAGTGACAAATGAATGTCTCGAGGCTTTGTTTTTGTATTCTGTTCAGTCAATACTTATGAAAAGTCTTTCTAAAACCATTGAAAGCCACATTCTTTATAGACTGATATAGCTTTGAAGTTTTGAGAAACTTCAAGTTTAATTCAGACCATATTGCTTTGCCCTGGACATAGCCATTAAAAATATTCCACAATGATTTGGAATGTATCCAAAATGAATTTCTATTATTTTATAAGCTGTATGCCTATAACATTGCTTACTCTTACTAAAATCTTACATACATACAGAACTTACTCTGCAGGCCTTTTAAAAAAAGATAAGCAAATAGCCGACAGTACACTATAGGCTTGGATGATATCCAAGGTGTGAGAAATACAAATAGTCTCTATGAGAAAGATGCATGTATTAGAGAAAATATTCATAAACATATAACTGTTAATGTGGACATTTGTGAAATGTGTATATTAAGGTGGAAATGAACAAAATAAATTTTAAAGTGAGAAAATGAGAATCTGAGTCCAAAATCCATCCATCTTTATGTATTCCTCGATACTAATGCATTATTTAAATCAAAGGAAATATTAGGTCCACTACTTCTAAGACAAATGAAAATTCCATGTATTTTTTTTCATTAATTGGAGAATTTTGGAGATTTATGGCATTTTTACAATGTGTCTTTCTTTACGTATCTGTTACAGGCCTAAAAGTGGGAAATCTGCCAATTGCACATTATGCTTAAGTAAAAATATACCATTTTTGTAAATTGTCTTCAAATAATCTGTGCTAATTCAGCAACTGTTGTCAATAATGGATCAAGTCTTCCTATATAAGTGGAGCTTTCTATTTAGTATTAGAGCAACAGAATGCCAAAGCAGAGTTTCTGATGGTAACTGGATGAGTAGGAACTGATATTTGATGACAGATCTTCCTCCATGCTGGTAGACTTCAACATATGAGAATAATTTACCTCTTTCAGAACTGCTCCTCTTCTACTGAGAGCTTTTCCCTAAATTCTTGATCATTCACCTGGTCTTCCTCTATAAATAATAGTAAAACATGAATTTCAGAAATGTGAGACTGAAGAAGAAGGATTATTACTTCCTTTCCACTTGCTGTTTTTTCTTACAAAATTTTATTTTACCTGTTCTACTGTAGTCCAATTCAAGTCAGTCTTTGCTTTCCTTATGAAGAAATTTACAATAGGTTTTATTTCTTCATCTCAAAGGGCTTATACCAGATCTTTTTGCAAAATAACTCCATGGAAGTGACTCATACAGAGACTCTGCAATTATTGTCACCAGCCAGCTTGAATAGCATTGGATTAATAGCAGTGCTGCTGACTGTCTTTAAGTTACCTCAGTGCAATCAGGTGAATACAGATTGACTTTCTTATAGAAAGAATTCTTAGTTTAATGGGCTGGCATAAAAGGAACTAAGTATGACAACTGAGGCACTAATCCCTTAAATGACTAATAATATGTGAGTCATGTTTCCCGCATGATGTAGATTATTGTTTTCCCACAAAAATTGATGGAAATTCATCCAGTGTGGTTAACTTTATCATCAATCTTCTAGAATAAAATACCAAGCAAGGAAATAAGGACAATAACTAGGAGTCAGTGGAAACAAGGGAAAATTCCATGACATTTTAGCCATTCATATATACTTTGCTAACCTAAGTGCCTGGCATCAGGAAGTGAAATGGAAGATATGGATTTAAATTTCAGATTCTGATTGTTGTGGTGTGGAAGGAAACTATTAGTAAGAGATATTGTATACCATTTACTCAGAGAGAAGGTAAATTTCCCTTCACTAAAAGTGTGCCGATGGAAGCTAGAGACACATCTATAATGGATACATTCATTTTGATTCCCGCACTCAAGAGTTTGAATCAATGGCAAAAATAATCCTTCCAACTTTAGCATTTTATGACCACTACATGAAAATAATGGTCAATCAGCCATTATTGGATAATGATATGAGCAGGACATGAAAGAAATCTTTAATGTCATTTTCTTCTTCAATGACCAATATCATTTCAACATGGAAGATTCTGTTAACTCCATAGCCAATAGATATTGGTGTACCAATGCTACATTAATTTGTACTGTGTCCTTTACATGCTTTATCTTGACATTGTATCCTGTGGGAGTAAAACAGACCTCAATACTCACTCTGCTTATTCTGTAGACATTCAGATCTATGCCCAGATCCATCTTGTGTGACAGTTATATTTTCTGGATCAGAAGTCTTTGCTTATGACCAGTCTCTCAATCACCTCTATCAGTCACCTCTTGTTTGAATCACTTCAGTGTATTGTATATGAGAATTGTCTTGACAATACAACTGATCCCAATTGTGGCAGGTGGAAGGCAATTTGTCCAAGTAACATTTCTGCTTTGAAGTCTGTTGACTTCAAATTCATTTCCAAGTACAATTCAGATTGCTGAATGATACTTTTAAAATGCTTCAGAATTCAGGTCTTGATATCTTCAAGCCACCTTCTCCAAATGGCTTCTGCCCAGGGGTGGGATTCAAATTTTTAACAACCAGTTCTGTGGGTGTGGCTTAGTTGGTGGGTGTGGCTTGGTAGTCATGTGACTAGGTGGACATGGCTTGGTGGTCATGTTATTGGCTGGGTGTGGCCAACTCAATATCACTGACATTGAGGCACACATCTCCTCGCCTGGCCTCATGACTGTGGGGATGCTGCAACAGTCGTAAGTGTGAAAAATGGCCATAAGTCACTTTTTTCAGTGCCATTGTAACTTTGAATGGTCACTCCACACAAGCAAAGTATCAGCAAGGGGGGGGGGAACTCCAGAGACGTTCCTGAGACAGAAAGTCTAGTCCTGCCAAGAATGTAATAAGGGTTAATGGAGAGGCAGTTTCTGTAAGCAACACCAGAATGTTTCCTTCCTGCCTTCCTTACAATATTAGGCCAGTAATTTCTTCTAATAACTGGTTCTCTGAACTGCTTAGAATGTTGACAACCGGTTCTAGAAAATAGGTGTGAACTGGTAGAATCCCACCCCTGCTTCTGCCTGTCCTTTAAGAAAAGGAACAGGAGAGAATCCCTAGCTTAAAGGAATGTTATCTGATGAGGTCCTGGATCAGGCATTCTCAGATAGTTTGCCTTTTCTCTGGGACAGCATTCCCCTTGAGATATGACAGGTCCTGATCTTGTATGCTTTTTCTGATACTATTAATAGTCTGTTTCAATAGGTCTTTGGATTTTAAAGGATGTTCTTGTATTTCCTGGGGAGTAGTTGTATGCATAAGTTATGGCTGTTCCTGAACATTTGGAAATTTTACTATAGCATATAGTTTGTATTTTAGTTTATATCAGGGGTGTCAAACTCATGGCCCACAGGCTAGATGTGTCATGCACTGGCCATGCCCACCCCTGGTTTAGCAAAAGGGGGAAAGTTGCAATATATCACATGAGGACAACGTGATGCTGCAAGTTTGACACCATTGGTTTATATTTTTATTACAGTCCTGTTTTGAAGGACTGAGAGCCAGCCAGAGTCAAACATAATTAAAGTGGCATGTCTCATTTTCAGCTTGCTTTATCTCATTTTTTTTTTCAGCCATCTGAAAAGTAGAACACTTAGAGGAATCCCTTCTATCTCAGGAGACCAGAAAAGTAATAAAATGGGGAACTCCTGAAACAAGGCTAAGGTGGGGGGGAGTGAGAGAAGGACAATATTAAAAGAAAATGTTTTGCTAGGTTTTGAACAAATGACCTTCACAAGACAGAAGTTACATCCCTTGCGTTAAGAAGGGTCCAAAAGATATTAGAAGGAATTACAATTTTTTAAAGCTACCTGTTAATGCCCGATTGGAACCAGGACATTTTCATTTGTGTGTGTGTGTGTGTGTGTGTGTGTGTGTGATTCAGTTTCATTTTGTGTACAAATGCTTTATGTACATTAGAGAAGTATGTGTGTTTATATTGATGTATGTATTTATACAATACATGTGTGAGGATAGAAGACAGAGACAGAGAGAATTAAAAAGATTCACCTACCATAGGAGGACATAGGATAGGCTAGAATTATTTATTTATTTATTTGTTTGTTTGTTTGTTTTTGTCAATTGCTTACAAGATAATAGGTATAAGTAAAAACATAGTTATGAATACATGGATACATATAAGAAAAATAAAAGGAACAATAGGACAGGGATGGTAGGCACGTTGGTGCACTTATGCATGCCCCCTAGAGATCTCTTAGGAAAGGGGTGAGGTCAATAGTAGGCAGTCTAAGGTTAAAGTTTTTGGGGTTTGGGGAAGAAACCACAGAGTCAGGTAGAGTATTCCAGACATTGACCACTCTGTTGCTGAAGTCGTATTTCCTACAATCATGTTTGGTGCGATTAACCTTGAGTTTGTATCCATTGTTTGCTCTTTTGTTGTCATGGTTGAAGCTGAAGTATTCATTGACAGGCAGGACATTGCAATGTATGATTTTATATACTATACTTAGATCGGACTGAAGGCGGAGTAGTTCTAGTTTTCTAGGTCTAGAATTTTGAGTCTGGTGGCATAAGGTATTCTGCAATGAGTAGAGGAGTGGAGAACTCTTCTTGTGAAATATTTCTGGACTTTCTCAACTGTGTTAATATCAGATACATAATGTGGGTTCCAGACTGATGAGCCGTATTCGAGTATTGGTCTAGCAAATGTTTTGTATGCTCTAGTTATTAGTGTAATATTACCAGAGAAAAAGCTACATAAGATTAGGTTAACAACTCTTAACACCTTTTTGGCTATGTAGTTACAGTGGGCTCTAGCACTTAGGTCATTAGAGATGAGTACTCCAAGATCCTTGACAGAGTTTGGATTGTAAATACGGTCTTGACTATTCAGCCTGTATTTTATTTTCTGCCAATATGTAGGACAGAGCATTTATTTGTTGAGATTTGAAGTTGCCATTTGTTTGACCATTCTGGTACATAGTCAAGGTCTTTTTGAATGGTAGCAGTATTGTCTGTGGTGTTGAATAGCTTTACATCATCAGCAAAGAGAACGCAGTTGCTCTTAATATGTTCACAGAGGTCATTTATGTAGAGTATGAAGAGAGTTGGTCCTAGAACACTGCCTTGGGGGACACCACTGTTGACAGGTACAGAATTTGATAGGACCCTCCCAATTTTGACCATTTGTTGTCTGTTTGACAGGAATGCTTCTAGCCAGTTATGCAGGTGTCCAGAGATACAGTAAGATTTTAGTTTTAGGAGTAGTTTGTCATGTACCACTGAATCAAAGGCTTTACAGTAGTCTATGTAGATTGCGTCTATTGCTTTGGCCTGATCGAGTTGTGTAGTCCATATGTTTTTTGCAGTGTAAGAGTTGCAGATTACATGATAGTTTTTTCCTAAAACCAAATTGTTTATTAGAGAGTAGGTTGTTTGTTTCTAAGTGGAGGATGATGGATTGGTTAATAATTGATTCCATGACTTTACAGGTGACACAGCATAAAGAGATTGGTCTGTAATTTTCAACTAGGCTGGGGTTTCCCTTTTTGAAGATGGGGATGACTGTGGCTTGTGACCATAGTTTTGGCAAGGAGCTGGTCCTGAAATATTTTTCAAAGATTATGCTTAGAGGTTCAGCTATGGCAGTGGGTAGCCTTTTTAAGAAGTAGGCACATATTCCATCCGGTCCAATAGATAGAGATGGTTTTAGATTGCGTAGTGCTTTTTCAACATTGTCTTCTATAAAATAGATATGTATTAGATCATTGTAGTTGTCTGTGGTTCGACTAGGAAATACATTGCTGTTTAGAAATACTGAGCCAAAGAATTGTTAAAGAGATTGGCTTTAATAGTGTCGTCATTGCAGTCTTTACCATTAGGTCCTTTCAGGGGTGGGATGGACCTTGAGTCTTTAGTTTGTTATTTACAAAATTGTAGAAAGCACGGGTGGAATTGGTGCATAGAAGGTTTTCTACTTGTTTAATGTGATAATTGGTGCATTCAGTTTTTATCTGGTGGCATAAATTTTTGTATCGGCTTTTGAACTTGGCAACGTGACCAGATTTGCTTTTCTGCCAAAGTGATTTCTTTTGGGATTGAAGCTTTCTTATTGTTATGGGTAATTTGTTTTTTCTGGTTTTGGGAGTTGTTAATGGTACATATGACTCTTTTGACTTCAAGTAAAAATATGTTGTAATGGTCTTCTACGGTATTGCATCCAGAGAATAGAAATTGCCAATCAAGGGATGAGAGGTCATTGTTTATAAGATCATAGTTGCCTTTTTTGAAGTTATAATTAGGGATTCCATCATTGTGATGATTTTTGTGTGGATGTATGTTGAGATAAAAATCAATCATGTTGTGGTCACTGTTGGAAAAGGGTTCTTTAATTTATATTCCGTAAATTGAATTCAAACTATTGCAGAAGAGGAGTTCGAGGCGGTTGTTAAGTCTAGTGTTGTTGGTTACTAGTTGTTCTAGTCCCAGATTTGTTACTGCATTGTAGAAGGTTGCATGTGTGCGTTCAGTTGTACATTCGTTAAGAGTCCAGTTAATATGAGGTAGATTGAAGTCACCAAGAAAGATAAAAGCATGTGGGCAGGATGCTGCCCATGTTAGTAGTGTATTTAGCTTGTTTGCATGTTCAATGTCATAATCAGGGGCTCTGTAACATAGTAAGAACTGAAATGTGATATTTAAGGACAGTTCACAGATGATGGTCTCAGGAATAGCAAGCTCCTGGGTAACTTGGATGTTTTTTAGATGTAGGGACTTTATATAGAAGATAGCAACACCACCTCCTCTACAGATTTCACGATCTGATCAGTAAACATGATAGTCTCTTACTGTGGTAATTAGGTTATTACTGTGGTAATTAGTAATCTAGATTAACCTTAGGGTAAAGCTGCCTCTACGATCCTGTCATATGTTATCCTGTCCTATCCTGTCCTAAGGTAAGTGTTGTGCCTTATGATTCTTGACTCTTTATGAATGTATCTTTTCTTTCATGTACACTGAGAGCATTTGTACCAAGACAAATTCCTTGTGTGTCCAATCACACTTGGCCAATAAAGTATTCTATTCTGTACTATACTGGCTTTACTCTAAGATGACTTAAGACATATATTTAGTACTGAGATACTTCCATAATGGCTTGCGAGGCATTTGGTTTAGACAGCAAGCTTCCATCTACCACTGGACAATTTGCTTGCTACTATTATGCCCTTCTGCCTTTCTTTTCCAGAAAGCAAGTGCCAACTGCAGCAGGCAAATTGTCCAATGAGAGATTGGAGCTTGCTATCTAGTCCAAATGCCTTGTTGCAAGCCATAATGGAAGTGTCTCAATACTAAAAGTAATTCTTAAGCCACCTTAGAGTAAAGCCCACATTAGTATAGAACAGGATTGTAGCAGCAGCTGTGCCCTAAAACTATTCTAGATTCCTAATTCTAACCTATCCTATGTCCTCCCTTTCTAATCTGCCTAGTAACAGCTCAAAACAGAGAGAAGATTAGGCTTCATTAGTGCTGTACATTTTACCATTTTCCTATACTACGGAAAGGTCCCCTGGAGATGGAAAGGCTAGTAAAGTCTCCAGCATGTTTCTTCTTGTTCATTAAACTAAAATCTGATAATAAAGGAAGTTATGTTCTCCTTGAGGTTCAGATCTCTGTTCATTATTCTCTGTTTCAGTGGAGCATAGGACTTTTTTTTTCAAGCAGCTATGTATTTTTTATTTCTTTACCTCAGAAATGTTAATAAATGAAAGTCTACCATGTAGGAATTGCTTGCTGGTGGGAACAAAAGAGAACAGAACTAAACCTATCACCACGGAAGCCACAAATTAACATTGGTTCTTGGTGCTACTTTTATTAAAAAGGAAAATTTTGAATTTCTATAAAATGCAAGGAGTGAATGCCCTTAGAAGTATGCATTTTTCCCTTATGAAAGGCAGCTGAGAGGGCAGTACAACTTGCTTGTAGGAAGTCCTGAATTAGTCACAGAAGGTTAAATGAAGGAACAGATTTAAGCTAGTATACATATTCAGGTATTTCTCAGTTTATTATACTTATTAATACCTCATGTTTTAGGACCCAGATTGGGTCAAGGTACTTTACAAGTAACATAAATACTAACTAAAGGGAAAGGAATCAAAATAAACTCAAGCTTTCTTTCAAGAATCCTTCCTAGTAATGTCCAGAGAGGGAGAGTAAGCAGGACACATCCTTAAAGCAGGTGTCATGGCCCAGTTGGAGCCTGAGTTCAAGGAGGAGGATGAGTTGGAGCTGGGGTTGTCGGAGATCAAGGGAGCAGCCTCATTGACTTTGAAGGAACTTGGGATTGGGATGGCTTGCCAGCAGGGAAGAACAGGGGTAGGATGACCAAGAGAGGGCAGGCAGTTGAAAAAAGGAACAATGGAACTCAGGCGATGAGCAAGGACCACCCCCTCCTGATCCTCAAGCACAAGGAGTGGAGAGGAAGCAAGAACAGCACAGGCTGACCCAACGACTCAGGAGGAGAGTGTCACAAGGCACACCTGGGGACTGAGATTTAAGGAGTCATTGTGGGGAGGAGCTCTTGTCAGGAACAAGCACTGAATTCGTAGAGTTTTGTGTGTCATTGCTGATGTCTGGAGTTTGCTGGACTTCTTGCCTTATCATTGCCTTGTTTCTTTGCTTCATGGACTCATTGCCTTGTTCCTTTGCTTCATGGACTCATTGCTAGTGGGCTCTGGGTGAACTCGGAGTTCACCCAGAGCCTGTCAGCTCTGAATATGCTTTGCAGCAAGTTAGCTGGCCATGTCACCTTATCTCTGCTGCTCCATCAAATGTGGCCTATAACTGAGGAGGTCCCCAGCTGTTCTGTTGTGGTCCCCAAGGGGACTTATAAAATGTCTCGTGTCTACATCCCTACACTATTCTGACCCCACCTGGTGTCACCTTCATGTTTTAACCTAAGTCCTAATTACCTAATTACTTCCTATGCATCCTGTGATTAAAAAATCTTGCCATGGAGATTAAATTTGGAACTGATGTGTGCTTTGGATAGGTTCCACATGGTTCCTATACATCTCTTCTGTTTGGGATCTGACCTGGCCTAAGGATTCCATCCAATCCTTCCCAGCTCCTTCATATCAATAAAGTTGATACTGTAAATGCTCCCACCTGAGGTTGAGAACTTGACAAACCTGGAGGAGGGGAAATAACTATATTCTAATTCTTCTCTGGGAACACAAATAAATGAAAGGCCACTTCTTGGTTTCCAACAGAAAAAATTAACTTGCTGCTAATATTTTGAATAGCTCAGTTTTTTTAAAAAATATAAATGCTTAGTACCATTGGCATCAAGTTCTTTTACTCTGGGCTAGGAATAATATGTAAACAATCCTGAGTGTGTGCCGATTTCTTCTCATCCCCATAAAGGGGCATGTGATGATAATACAGTATGTCTGCTTAGTCTCAGGTTGTGTGTTTGGGCACACAAACTATACCCTGAGAGAACTTTAAATCTGGGATTCTCTCTCAACACTGGCAGCATTAAAGCCATTTTTCCCAGTCATCTGGCTGATTCTCTTCCCCTTCAAGATCAGCCCCATCAAACAGCTGGGATTGCAAAACCTAATATAATCATTCTGTTAATTCAAGTCTCTCCTTTGTGCTGATCTGCCATACTCAATCATTTTTCTCTTCTTCTTCTTCTTCATGGTCTCAGTCTTTCCTTGTATTCCACCCTTCTTTTTACTTAATATTTTAATTTCTTGCTTATTCCATTGTCATCGCAGGGTCTTTTGATCCTTGTGACAAAGATCTCTGAGCTGTTCTCTCCTTCTATTGCACTTCTCTCTAGCTAAGCATCTGCTGAGTGCACAGGGAAACTCCTTTTATCTCCTGCATCCTTCATAAATCCTTCCTGCTCTTCTTTTAAACTTGTACCTTTCCATATCTTTTCTCCAAAGCAAAACTCCTCCTGTGATTAAAAAAAAATAAAAATCAAACCCCCTCTCTTTTTTCCAAACACCTCTTCTAATTTCTGCTGCCAATATTCTCCTCACCAAAACCTCCCTCTTTGCAATCCTGTGTGGGTGGTACTCCGTATGTATTGAAGTGCGTATTTGATATTGTGTGTATGGACAAAGAACATAGAACATGAAATGCAAAATTGGGTGGCTGGCTAAACTCCAGTCAACCAATTTATCCAAGATATCTCATATCATATATATATATGATATATATATGATATATGATATATATATATGATATATAATATAATATATATATATATATATATATATATATATATATATATATATATATATATATATATATATATATGTATGTATGTATGTATGTATGTATGTATGTATGTATGTATGTATGTTGTGGCTCCGAGTCCTGAGTCTGCATTCTTAGAGGAAGAGGATTTGGAAGAGGAGGAGGAGGTGGAATTGGGAATGCCTTCCTCCCCAGGACCTTCCTCTTCGGCAATGCCTTCCTCCCTGATTATGCCTCAGGTTTCGGCAGATAACCGAGAGGGACAGCATGAGGTTAATCAGGAGGAGGAGGAGGGCATATCGGAGCAGCCTTTGACAGAAAATCAAGCAGACGAATGCTGGCTTGATGCTAGGCAACGTCGCAGGAAAAAGTGTGAGCTGCTACGCAGGAGGCGTGGATGAATCAGAGACTGAGCTGAGTTAGTGACACACCCCACAGGGAATAAAAGTGCGAGTGTTTGCTCTGGGTTCTCCGTAAGGGACAAAGTGTGAATTTTTCTGTGGAGCTTTGGTGTATCCTGTTTCTAGAAAGTTCTAGTGATTTATGTTTCTGTTATCTTGTCGGACTTGGCAGGCAGTGTGTGTGATACTGCCAAGAACTTAGCCAGCTCAAAGAAATTAACTCAATAAATACTGAATCTTCTTGCCTGCTTGTATTTAATCGGAGTTTGAACTTTTCATCTATCTTGTGAAGGTGAGACATTATATATATATATATATATATATATATATATATATATATATATATATATATATATATATATATATATATATATATATATATATACATAAGTTTTCACAGGTACTTACATGTATGGTATTCAGCTTTGTTCGGGTATTTTCCCACATCATTATATAATATATATGCTGAAACATTGCTACAACTTTAAAAGCACAACTACAATGACATGGGAAAATACCGAACAAAGCTGAATGCAATACATGTAAGTACCCGAAAACTTAAGAATATATATATATATATATATGTTTTCTTAAGTTTTCGGAGTACTTACACATGTATATGGTGTTCGACTTGGTTCGGAGTATTTTCCACGTCATTGTAGTTCTTTTAAAGTTGTAGCAACGTTTCAGCAGAATCTCATCTGCCATCATCAGGCTTCTGTATTGCAAATACAGAAGCCTGATGATGGCAGATGAGATTCTGCTGAAACGTTGCTACAACTTTAAAAGAACTACAATGACGATGGAAAATACCGAACCAAGCCGAACACCATATATATATATATATATATATATATATATATATATATATATATATATATATATATATATATATATTCAAATTATAATATTTTCAAGCATCCTTATGTTGAAGGTCTGCTTTGGGTTTTTATTTTGTCACAATAGGAGATGGAAAAAAATAGGATATTTTTTAAAGGGAATCACATGGGATTAGAAAATGTATACTAAAGCTGCATATTTTCAGTACAAAATCCATTGAACTACTTAAAATATATTCTGAATTAAAATTATGCTTCATCCTTGGTTACAAATTTGCTTAAATCAGTGATTCATTGTGTACCAATCTGATATGGACCATTTATTCAAATGACAGATATCAGATTCAAGATATCAGATTCACACTGAAACAAAAGGGTTGTTGCGAAAACAAAACAGCACTGGAACAAACTAGACAATTTAAATAGACAAAAAGAAAGCAGGGGCTATGATAAAAAAAATCAGTCATAAATCCATGTTAGTTGGAGGTATAAGAATACTAAAAACCATTCCATGAGTTATAATTTGAGTCTTAAATTTAAGCAATATTTTGGAAGAAAAAAACTAATTTAGATTTAAGCAAAAGTTAGAACTATCAGAATTTTGTTTTACTAGCTGCTAAAATAAGTCAAAACAATATACAATACTTTAAAACACAGTACATTAAAAGGATAAGGAGGCTTTGGAATACATTAGAAACATCTCAAGATAGTGGCAGAATGCTGGAATCACATTAGAAAGTGTAAGATTTAAAATAAAAAAAAAATCATGTCGGCCTTAGAGAAGACAATACATTTTTATTCTTTTCTCTTTTTAGCTAGCTAATGATAACAGAGCAAAAGAGAACTTGGTTAGCTACTCCTGTTAGATATTCAGAACTAAAAGGGAGATTTTCCTTCAAGAGCTCAAGATTTTATTTTATTCCTTAAGGAGTTCTCTGATGCAAGTTCACCTTTTTAGATCATAAATAATATATGGAAACATATGGGAAAGCTGATTTTTTTTTCTCTTGTGTACAGGAAATAAAAAAGTGACCTAATACATAAGACTGACTGTATACCAAAATGTGAGCAGATAAATCCTTCAGGAAACATTAGCTTTTACAGATCTTGTAGGTGCCAAAGCCCAACGCCTATGCACGTATAGCTCAATTAATTCTGAATTAAAACTCATCTTAAAATCTTCATAATTGATTTGTAAAATGAGTCATAATATATGTATGTGGGAACAAAAATGGTCAGAGGGAAGACAAGTGTGACTTGCCACCTGTTCCCTTCCTCTCCAATCATTTGATTAAGGCTTTGATTAAATCTAGACTACTACTCTCTTTGTCGCCTACTTTTCTTACTTCTGTATTTCCTCCTTTCTTGTTTGCTCTGAACTCAGTCCTCTTTGTTCCCTTATGGATGGATGTGTTAAGTAAAATGTGGAGATGACCAAAATTGATTTGAGGTAGTAGAAGGTCTTAATTCTTAGATTATACCTATGGTGGTTTGACATTGAAATGAGACACAGGGAACTGTCTCTGAGAAAAATGCCAACCCTGAGAGAACTCAGGTAGCAGTATTTATTGAGAAAACACACAAGCAAAATATACAGTATGCATATTCAGAAAACAATGACCTCAACAGGAGATTACTTCACCAGCATGAGAACACACAATCTTGGAAAGTCCCAGATGTTACCTTGCTAGGATGAGATCATGCAGCCACGGAAAGTCTCATGGGAAAGTTTGGAAAGTCCCATGAGAAAGCACAACTGTGTATCTTGTACCTTGAACTTTCACCCATTTTCCTATTCCTTCTAAACTGGCAGAATCAAAACAGAATGAGGCACTCTGAGCAAAGATACTCCTACCCCCACCAAGAATGCCCACATCTTCCTAGACTTACTGCTAGTTATACAAAGGCCTTACAGAAAATGATAAAATGATCAATAGGTTATATTACCACATTCCCTCCTTTTTATTTATTCAAAGATAGGGGGTGTTTTAGTGGCATAGTACACAGTTCCCTCATGACCTGATCCCTCACGCCGGAAGACTGAGGTACACATTTGTAATAGATTAGGAATACATTGAATAAAACAACATAATAAGATACATATAGCAATAATAATAACAACCCCTTGCAATAAGGAGCGAAACCATGATCCATCAGGAAGCCAGGACCACAGACTGTCCCAGAATGATGCATTAAACCCATCAGCTCCAGATTGATGCTGAGCAATACGATCTTCCATGTCCTGAACAGTTTTTGTAATGTTTGGCTCATAATTATGTATAAAAACACAACAATGTGAATGAATTAAAGCACAAACTCCTCCTTGGGCAGCTAACATAATATCTAAAGCATATCGATTTTGCAAAGTAACTGTACGAATTTCAGACATTTCTACATTAATCATCTTAATATTCTTTATAGTATCATTAAACATAGCAACAGTAAAATTATTTAAAATATGAATATCTCTATAGTTCATAGCAATTCCCAAAGGCGGGATAAGACCTCGAGAAATTTGTGTCCACAGATTACCTCCCATGGTTAGACCCGAATCCAATTCCCGACGATTTCGGATCCGAACCTCAGGAGGTAATGTATCTAACTTATAGATAACCGGAATGACAAACCCCAAAGTACATGTCCCTGACCAATTTGCAGGGATTTGTTGATATGCCCACAGTCCACATAAAAACCAAAACCCTTCCAACTGTACATAACCTTGTTGACTTGCCGCTTGCATCAGCTGTTTCATGTCTAGATATTGATACTGGCCAAATGCGTCAGACTCATTTTTCCCATTTACCCAAATTATGTTGTTCTCTGAACCATTTGTCCACTTAATAGTGTAATTGCAGACACTATGATTCCCCAAGAATTGTGAGTTTGTAATGTGTTGGAAACATAAATGTGCTGGAGACTGCAGTGCAGTCTTCACCTTGACCGTGAAGTTCATGGCATATGAAATGTTATGCTTTCCGGTCTGCAAAGTAGACCGATTAAATGGAACTCCATGTAGAGTCAGTCCTTCTCCCACTCTCCCAGGAAGGTGCATACACAACCAACAATTGGTGATGTTCAAGTTTTTGGCAGTTGTGCGCAAATCTTTAATGTAATTATTATCGGTCCACAAATCATCGCCCAAATCTCCGGCACGCTGAACATGCTGTCGCTGCTCTCTCCGCACCCGAGCAGCCCAGGACAGATTAGGCAGAATCAACAGGATCAGGAACCACAGATGCACCATCCTGCTCCTCCGAAACTTCCTTCACAGGTGCCTGCGAATGATCAGGTCGAACACACCGACCAGGAACCCAACGAATTTGACCAAGATGTTCAACTGCTGCATAACCACGTCCCCATGTTATCAGCTCAGCAGGAACCCATGCTGGATCTGGAAGGAACCGCACCAACACCCGAGGTCTCACCGCATCTGTAGAAGGAGAAGAAAAATGCCTGCTGGCCGCGCTCGCAGGGGGGTTACCAGACAAATTTAAAAAAATTTAAAGTATATAAAGCTAGATTTAATTGATCTTGAATCGCCGGAAGCCCCAGGAGCTTCCCTCCTTTTTTATTTAATTTAGTCAACATGGTCTTGAGCGTAGAATTATGACGTTCTACAATAGCCTGCCCAGTAGAATTGTATGGAATGCCAAATTTATGTTCCACGGACCATTGTTTGCAAAACTGATCAAAACCGGTGCTCCGATAAGCCGCACCATTATCAGTTTTTAAAGTTTTAGGTGTTCCAGCAACTGAAAAGTCTTAATGCAATGATTGATGACATGTTTAACCATCTCACCTCTTTGAGGGTAGCCATTAAAAATCCTGAGTAAGTATCCACAGTCACATGTATATATTTCCAGGGCGCAAATGGCGGATATTGAGTAACATCCATTTGCCAAATCATTGAAGGTTTCAACCCTCTGGGGTTAACTCCCATAGGGATATTCGTGCCCTGCTTTGAACAAGTTGGACATTGTTGAATTATGGCAGCAGCTTCTGCAGTGGTAAGTTTAAATTGCTGTGCCAATGCTTTAGCGTTTTGATGAAAATAGCTATGACTGTCCCATGGCTGGACAGTGAGGACTGAAGTTACAGCACTGTCAGCTTTGGCATTACCTTGTGATAAAATTCCAGGCAAATTACTATGACTACGAATATGAGCAACAAAACACACATTCACACGCTGCTCCAAACATCCTTGTAACAACAAAAGCAATCTTAAAATATCAGGTGATATTCCAGGAGACAAATAAGAACCTGCTACAAAGGGTAACAAATTATACACATACAATGAATCCACTATTAAATTAAAATCCTGATTGTGAAAATTTTGAAAAGCCAAAACTACAGCAGCAAGTTCTGCCTGCTGGGCAGACTTCTGCTCTGAAGTCACTTTTGTATGCCAAATTCCAGATTTATCTTTCCAAACACAAGCACCAAAAACTTTCCCTCCATCAGTAAAAACTGTAGGAGCATCTGATATGCCCAATGGTATCCTTTCTTACATTTTGGGCACACTGATTTAGGACGAACACCCTGTCCCATTGATCTCTTATTTTGCTGACTTTGACCCTCTCCAGGAGCCCGACATTGCGCTTTAAAATGTCCAGGCTTCCCACAATTGAAACAATTCCCCTTTTGAGCATGTCCTGTTTGTAAAGCCAGAGCTAAAGTCTCCATGTTAAAAGACTGACTTCCTACCTTTCTACATGCATTAATCAAATCCGCGATTTCTCGCTCCCCACTTGCTACCAGTGGATTTAAAATCTTTTTGCAATCTGTGTTAGCTTGTTCTACTGCTAACTTAAAAAGCAACTCTTTCTGGGCGAATTGATTATCAATTTGTCTTTCAATAGCCAATTTCAGTCTGCTAATGAAATTTTCATAGGGTTCATTGTTCCCTTGTTTGATGTTAGTAAAGGTCTTCTCACCACCTTCGCCGTCAGGGAGAGACCCTATGGCTTGAAAAAATTATTTGTGGGAGAAGAATGAACCCTTCCTCAGGCATACCATCTCTCTGTTGTTCCACTGTTGTAAAATTACCAGCTCCGTAAAGCTGATCTGGGGTAACATTTGCTGTTCCCCTCTGGACTGCCAGCTGTCTCCATTTCTGATCTAACACCAAATATTGAGCTGGAGTTAAAATCATATTCAACAGAGCTTTCCAGTCAGCCGGAATCATTTTATTTCCATAACCAACTGCTTCTAACAATGCCTGAGTATATGGCGTTCTAACACCATATTCTTTTGCTGCTTGCTTAATTTCCCTCAAAATTCTGAGCTGTAAAGGCTTCCACTCCCGCTGCGGATTTAATGCAGCATCCATGACAATTTCCACTGGATTAAGTTGAACTTCTACTCCAAACTCCACCAAATCATCTCCTGATAGTTCCCCTCTATTCTTTGCTTCTTGAATAGCTGCAGTAACTGCATCCACCTGAACCCTTAAAGGTAAACTCTTATCCTCTGACAAAGTATTTCTAGCGCCAGACAGTCCCCCAGATTTATCTGGAGGTGCCGTCGGCGGCAACAAACGTACCGCATGGTAAAGCGGCAAACCTTCTTCGGGGGTGATAGGAGCGGTTGTTCATAAGTAGCTAATGCATCCATTATCACTCTCCAGGTTAACAAAATTGAAGAAGGGGCACGGGGTTCCTCGTGCAAAAATTTCCCTATCTTTTTCCAGGACTCTACTTTAATACTACCTCCCTCCGGATATGACTTAATATTTTTCCAAACATACTGTAGTAAGTCCTCAATTTCTTTCTTTCCTACAGCACAACCCCTACTGCCAATTCCAAACCCAAAACTATTCCCAATGATCCCTCTCAATTCCCTGATGTGCTCTTTCTGAGCCTTCGAGAGATCTCCCCCATACTCACGAAAGAATCTATCTTCGTCCAGCGAAGAAGATGAGGGCCCAGTCGACGTCCGCGACGATGAGTATAGGATGCGGGAAACGTATAGCCTTCCAAGCTATCACGTCGGGGTCACCATTTATGGTGGTTTGACATTGAAATGAGACACAGGGAACTGTCTCTGAGAAAATGCCAACCCTGAGAGAACTCAGGTAGCAGTATTTATTGAGAAAACACACAAGCAAAATATACAGTATGCATATTCAGAAAACAATGACCTCAACAGGAGATTACTTCACCAGCATGAGAACACACAATCTTGGAAAGTCCCAGATGTTACCTTGCTAGGATGAGATCATGCAGCCACGGAAAGTCTCATGGGAAAGTTTGGAAAGTCCCATGAGAAAGCACAACTGTGTATCTTGTACCTTGAACTTTCACCCATTTTCCTATTCCTTCTAAACTGGCAGAATCAAAACAGAATGAGGCACTCTGAGCAAAGATACTCCTACCCCCACCAAGAATGCCCACATCTTCCTAGACTTACTGCTAGTTATACAAAGGCCTTACAGAAAATGATAAAATGATCAATAGGTTATATTACCACAATACCATGCAGTTTTTATTCTATATCAGAGAATGGGTTAATTGGTGATTTTCAATTTAGTATCTCTTAGTCTAAAATTTATACTATGTAGTTACATAGTTTTAGTGCTTCTTCCAGTTGACTTTTCATATGAATTAAAATATTTGTTGGGGTGTCCAGAATACATGATTAAAAATCAAGACATGGATAGGATAAAATGATCAAAACTCCACCTGGTTTTTATGGGCATCATGAATAAAATATCATATGGAGCTTCCATTAATCTTGGTTAATGATAGTGAAAACTGCAAAGAGGTCTAATAGCACCAGAAGATATGCATTTGTACCCTTAAGATTTCAATAAAAGTGATCCTTCAAGATGAAATGTGGAGAGCACAGCCAGGTACAAATAAAGAACTGAGTATCTAGAAAGTACAATGCAAGAGCTTGAATATATTCACCAGCCTAGGACATCTTTGTGATGAATGTATTCAATTATTATCATTAGGGACAGTAACCTTTTAGGACTTTCTATCCAATGAAATTCAAGCAGTAGCAATCTTCTCTTATAGCAATGATTTCACAAAGTGTATTTGCAAAAAGGATTACAGTAATATATTATTGAGAAGCCAGAATACAATGTAGATACTAAATCCAAACTACAATGTTATATAGATTCCCCAAATCTTTGTTACTAGTGAGATACTCTTCATTATCTATTCTCAGGAAAGATAACCCAGCAAAATGTGTGGTGATGATTCTTGGCAACAACATACTGTGTTCTCTTTCAAAACTTAAGGCAACTTTGGATGCAACTTTGCATCCAAAGCAAGATTGGTTCAGAGTTACATGTTGATTTTTACTGGGTAAGACATTTTATATTCTATATATACAGTGACAATAATAAAATAATAAAATCTTTCATTATTAGAACTCCTTGATCTGCAATTTAGATGCTAGAGAATCACACTAGTATAAAATTGCACTGAGTCTATGTTTGTACATTTTAGCCTCCAGTTCTAGCCAATGTGAAATGTAACTCTCCCTTTTATGACTAAGACCCATCTCACAGAAATCAACAAACTTTGAAGTATTAAAATGGCTTTTGGATGGCAATACTTGCAAAAGTTGTTTGCAATATGCTCTTTGTTCAAAGAAGTGGAAATAAAAGTTCCATGAATGACAGTCAAACAGCTCTTAAAATAAAATAAAAGGCTATAGAACACACTATGCTGATCTTTTTGTTGTTGTTGTTCTTTTTTGATATCCACAGAAGTGGATATGTATCTGCCGTATCTGGATGGACTCATTAAAATGAAGAAGTAACATTGTATCATTATAATGCAAGCTATTCCCCTTTTGAACATGCATATGATGTAACAATATAGGTACAAAAGAGCAGTATGATGTTTTTCTCATTTCCTTCCATCCTTGATTTTCTCCCATGGATGCTTTTGGAGCCATGTAATATAAAAATATAAAAATGTTACTTCCAAACTTATCTCCAAGACTTTTAATTTAATAGAAGCGAAGAAGTGAATGTCTGAGAACAGTCATCTATACTGTTCAATGCATCTTTGATATATTCACGTGTAACCATTTTAATGAGAGCATAGTTTATTTGGGTTTCAGAAAACTATGCCTTTGCCAATTAAACTTGCAGAAATGTCAGCCATTAATTAATCTCTCAGCAATAGCTTTGATACTGAGACAATTATCTGTTTAAAGGTTATCCCCTCCATTTAATCAGAACTGTTTCATGGTGGGATGTCAACAGATGTCTTATCTCAGCTCTGGGGTCATGCCAGGAAAGTGAATTCAAAATGGCAAGAGACAAGAACAGTGATAAGCATTAGTCTAGAGATCAGTAATCAAAGAAAACAAATACTAAATAAGTCTATCTATTGATATCAGGATGCATAGGCCAGGATTCCACATCTGAAAAAGTCCAGTTCTGCACACTAGTGAATAGTTCTGTATCTGTCAAAGAATTCCAACTCACTGAAGACAATATGCTGAGCAGAAGTGTGCCAATAACAGTATTGAAACCTGTTCTTTCACCAATCAGCTCCCCAAAAAAGACTTTTTCCCAACTGGCTCCCAAGTAGAATTATTGCACTTGAAGAATTCTAATAACTGAATCCTTGTCCACTTTCTAATTTTACAGCATTTGTTGTTTCTGCTCTTGTTTACAGCAATGATGAACACTGAGGATTGGGAGGTAAAGGGGATATCATTAAATAGATTTGTAGGGAAATAGGTGCATGGATGAACCAATATGATTAATTTTTGCTTTAGATAGTAAATAGTAATAATAATAATGCTTTGCATTACTAGTCAAATTTAAGATAAATTGGTTTACTGAGCCAATTTCAAACTTTATACTTTATCCCAGAGGTGAGAAGATGCAACAGCATTTTTTCCTCTTCATTATTTTGTAAGCTATCTTTTCTAATGCTAAAATATCTTTCGGGCAGATTTTCATTCATCCAGGTCAGATGGTGCTTTTTTTCCAAAAGCAACAGGACATGGCTTTTCCTTAAACACATTTCACTTCTCATCCAAGAACCTTTTTCAGTTCAGTTTTCTAAAGCTTTCATGCTTTTGTGCATCATATATAGCCTGTTAGACAATGCTTTGGTAGCTGTGCACATTTCCTATCTAGTATGCCATATTATTTTCTTCATTTGAATTAGATATTAATGTGATACAGATCTGAACAAGAAAAGTATGGCATGCAGTTGCCAATTGTTTGTCTCTATGTGGTTTCTTTGTGTGTTAATGTTTTCATCTGGGAAATACAAAGATTTGATTTGGAAGTGTTAATTATTTTAAAACATCTATATCTGTACTGTAGGCATTTCATTTATTTATTTTGATCATAAAGCATATTGTTCAGAGTAGTTCCCTTTTCCAAGCAATTAAGTGCTTCTGTTTTTTCCCCAAATGTTTTAATAATAGCTATGGGAAAAAATTTTACAGAGTGATCCCTTTGTGAATTAAAAACTATGCTATCCCTGAAATATATAACAAATTAAAAAGCATTTGTTAACCTATCTTTTCTGAGAACAAAGCTTGCTTTGTCCTTACTGTCTGAAATGACACAAATGTGAAGGGGAAAGAATGCTTGCTCTATTTTTTCTGATTTGTGGCCATTTGGGGAGGGATACTTGAAGGTATGACTAAGCAATAAAATCAATGCAACCTATTCTAAAAGGCCGAAATCTTGGATAAATACTTTCTCCCTCAGAATGTTTAATTTTTGTTTAAAAGAAATCTTTCATAACTCCTCATTCTTTCCAAGGTAGATTACAAAATACAATAAATATACCTATATCAAATACACAGTCTAATGCGTTTCCAAATCCAGGAGAATAAAAATGAATTTTGCCTGATTTTGAAAAAATAAGACCACTAGTACTTCAGGAGTCTTCCTGGAAATAAAACTGATGGCCCATTTGTAGTCTGACATGGCTCTGCCTCTGGCTGTGTATGTTGTATGCTTGGAAACAGGAAGATCTGAAGGAATGGCTTTAATGTATAAGCATTAAAGTGGGTGGAGTGAGCAAAGGAACTTAGTTCTAAAATGCAGTGCCAGCTTTTTCATTTGCAAATGGAAATAAAGCCACACTTTCAAAGAGTGAGATACTGTAGGTTTTCACAAATTGTTTGATTCAACATTAAGTAAAGTAAATTCAAGTAAATACATGTTGTGATAACTGAGAATCTTTCAAATAGTTCCACAATTTTATTTCTATTTATTTTATTTGTTTGTTTGTCAAACATGTACAAGATAACATATGAACATAAACAAGAACAAAGGAAGTAAATAGAGATAAATGGGGACAGTAAAACAGAGATAGTAGGCACGCTGGTGCACTTATGCATGCCCCCTTTAAGGACCTCTTAAGAATGGGTGAGGTCCATGGTAGACAGTTTGAGGTTGAAGCTGTGAGGGGTTGAGGCTGTAACAATGGAGTTGGGTAGGGCATTCCAGGCGTTGACCACTCTGTTGTTGAAGCCATATTTCTGCAATCGAGTTTGGAACAGTTTTCCTTTATGAATCCTAGATGTTTCAGAACATGGGTGTCCCTTCTCTGTCTGAACTCAGTGGAATGTGCAATGAGAGTTGTAGTGTTGGTGTTGCTCAGCTTCAACATTCAAAATTCATGAATCACTGGATTGCACCAGTGGTGAGATTCAATTTTTTTTTACTACCGGTTCTGTGGGCATGGCTTGGTGGGCATGGCAGGGGAAGGATACTGTAAAATCTTCAGACAGAAATGGTATTTTCTGATTCTCAGGACTACTCAAAATGTCCACTACCGGTTCTCCAGAACTGGTCAGAACCTGCTGAATACTACCTCTGGATTGCGTGTGAGCTCATAATGAAGTTTCACCCAGTCGATGTATAATACACTACTCTGATTGGAGAGAAGCACCTAACAGAACTACATCATCCTGCTTTTACAATCAAGGCAACTTCATTCAGTCATCGTCAACAACCACGGGAAACAAAGCAAAACGCCAGCCTCTTAGGGTAATAAGTAGACAGTAGAAGAAGTCTTCATTTTTCAGGCAAAAGGATTTTTTTTCAAAATTTTATTAATTTTAAAAAAACAAACATACACAAACAAAACACAAAACATAAAAACATAAAACATCTTTTTGGAAAGCAGCTTGATCCTGGATTACATCTCTTTGTACAGACATAAATTCAAGTTCATGCTCACTTTTATATACCATTCCATATCTTATTACCATTCTACATTTTTATATAGCTTCTCCCTTCTTTTCACTCTCTTAATTCTATTTTATTTATTTCATCTTAATTTAAATCATTATACTTATATCCTTTGTCTGTCCTGTTTCAGATGTCTATTATCTTTTCTCATTAACACAAAATTTCTCCTGTTATCACCGATTGGAGTATGACGCCTTTATATCTTTCCCCTAAATTTAACACTTAATATAATACATAACTTTCATTCGGATTCTGCTTAGTACATTCTAAAGCTATTTTAAGAAAAGAAAAAAATTATAAATATATAATATAATTAAAAACAACAATCCATACCAATTGAACTCTATCGTTAAAATTAATATTCATTTAAATCTTAAACATTTTACACATTCCTTTTCAAATAGGTATCATGCTTCTATGGGAACAGTTATAAATTTTGCGTAATTACTTCCCCCATTTCACTTATATTTTAAAACATTATGTAATTAAAATGTTACCATTCCTTCTTAATTCAGTTCTCTCATATGTCATTTCATTTATTTTGTTCAAGAAAAAAAAAAGATTTACACTGAATTACATTGAATATTTTATCCCATTTTATAATCATATGTTATTCCAATTTTCTAACATTATTTCTAATACAAGGGGGGTTGTGGGGGGGGGCGGGGGGGGGGGGGTGGGTTTTGGTTTTTCGGGGAAGGGGGGGTTGTTGGGGGGGGGGGGGGGGGGGGGGGGGGGGGGGGGGGGGGGGGGGGGGGGGGGGGGGGGGGTTTGGGGGGGTGGGGGGGGGGGGGGCCGGGGGGGGGGGGGGGGGGGTGGGGGTGGGGGGGTGGGGGGGGGGGGGGGGGGGGGGGGAGGGGGGGGGGGGCCGGGGGGGGTGGGGGGTTGGGGAGGGGGGGGGGGGGGGGGGGGGGGGGGGGGGGGGGGGGGGGGGGGGGGGGGGGGGGGGGGGGGGGGGGTGGGGGGGGGGGGGGGGGCTGGGGGGGGGGGGGGGCGGCCCCCTCCGGGGGGCGGGGGGGGGGGGGGGGGGGGGGGGGGCGGGGGGGTGGTTGGGTAGGGGGTGGGCCGGGGGGAAGGGGGGGCGCTGCCCCCGGGGGGTGGGGGGGAGGGGGGGCGGCTGGAAGGGGGGAGGGCTAAAAGAAATTTTTGGGGGAATAATTATAGTATGTGGTTTTTACTCATGGCTGCCATTTATTTTTCTTTTACTATTGTAGGCTTTGAATTGCACAATTTAATGGCCACGCTGTAATTTGTTTGCCATCATGGGGGGGGGGGGGGGGGGGGGGGGGGGGGGGGGGGGGGGGGGGGGGGGGGGGGGGGGGGGGGGGGGGGGGGGGGGGGGGGGGGGGGGGGGGGGGGGGGGGGGGGGGGGGGGGGGGGGGGGGGGGGGGGGGGGGGGGGGGGGGGGGGGGGGGGGGGGGGGGGGGGGGGGGGGGGGGGGGGGGGGGGGGGGGGGGGGGGGGGGGGGGGGGGGGGGGGGGGGGGGGGGGGGGGGGGGGGGGGGGGGGGGGGGGGGGGGGGGGGGGGGGGGGGGGGGGGGGGGGGGGGGGGGGGGGGGGGGGGGGGCAGAGTTGCCGTGATTAGATGGGTGGCCATGAAAAGCTAAATAAATAAATAAAATGCTATAGTCCCTCAGAATATGCTTTCAGCAGTCTACAAAATAAACATAGATATCATAATCATTCCATTGTTTTTTGTTATTTTTTGTTGTGGTTTTTTTTGTTCCCCAAAAACTGGCTTTCAGATAACAAAACTGGTTACAAATTGCCTTTTTAAAAAAATAAGAAATCCTCATGGTTTATCAGTTACTTCATGAACAGGAAAAAACTTGGTATATAAATATTTAAATGCAGGGCAAAGTGAATGACAGATCTAATTCAGGTAGGGGGTTGAATACCTTGTCAGTAAAATGAGTAGTCTGTGCTAGCTTTATAATCCATGTTATTTGTCTCACTTCTAAAGCCACCTAAGTCCTTATATACAGTGATGATAAATTCCATATGAATTGTGGGGGAGAAAAAAACAGCTTTCTTTTATCTGAGCTAAATGCCCCACATCAGATAGCTTTTTTTTAATGAGAAAGAGAAACGAAAAAGCTCCACAGCATAAATGGAAAGTTCACTATATATGATGTATGAAACTCTATCATCTTTCATCTCAGGTCCTTAAAAGAATAAAGGGCCTTTGTGTTTTCCAATCAGAATGCCCCAGTGGAACAATAAAGTGAAGAAGAAATTTCAAAGCCTACATTAAAAAGATTGAATTCAACTTGTGTTTAAGAACTGCTGTATTAAATGGCCAGCAATGGGAGTCTGTCATATTGAACTATCCTTTCAGTGTTTCAGCCATCTGTTTGAACAGGCTCACAGAGAAATTCATAACTCCCAGAAGGCAAAGTTTAGATCTCACAAATCTTTGATATCTAGATTTGTGACATTTTAAAATTCTGTCCAACTAACACGTGGTGCTCAAATTATTGTTATAATAATTTAATCTCAGGTTCTTTGTTGGTTTCAGGCATGAATACAAGCAGGAGTGAGACTGTGAAAGAACCACCCTTAAAGCCCTCCCGAAGATCCTTGCCATGCCTTGCCCAGAGTCAAACCCATCCACAAAGTCTCAGCAAGCATTCCTCATTTCTTCAGTCAAACCAAGTGATGCCTCTGCCTCAGCCTCAGCTTCCATCTCAGCCACAGCAACAGCCTGTGACTGCAGAGGCATCAAGTGCTACAGTCAATGTAGTATCAGAAAGAGGTGAGTGTTGATTTAGCCAGATCTCTCCACTTCTTTGCAATTTACAATACCCTCTCACTTATTGAGCAAACCAAAGCAATTCATCCACAATGGATTTTGCCAATGTAAATTACTCTGATGCAATTTTTTTTTAAATTCCCTTTTAGCCAAAGTGATGGAAACCTTGGAAAACAACTTACTCAAGTTATCCAATACAGAATACTGTGATCCATTTTTAGGTGAGCTTTCTCTATGTTGTTATATTGTACAGTACTTATTAGAAATAGCCCTATTTCTGTTTCAGGAGGTGAGAGAGTGCTAACCAGAAAGTTCAATTATCTTGTTATCCCATAAACTAAAGGGTGGTCAACTATGGTCCCTTAATGACCTCAACTCTCAGAATTCTTGAGCCATCATAGTGACTCACAAATTCTGGAGTTGAAGGCCACAAGTTGTAAAGGAGCCATAGTTGCCCACCACTGCCATAGACCATTGGTAGTAGTGCTTGAATTTATGAGCGTAATCCTTCACAACGAAATATCAGTTATTTGCTAAAAACGTGGGGTATGGGATAGAATGTTTTTCCAGTTCTCATTGATTACCAACTCATCAGCATTCTTACCATGAGCCATGCCAGCTGGGACTACTGGGAATTAGGGTTCAGATTCTCCATCCTTGATTCAGATTACTAGGGCTGATAAGTAGATTAAATATTATTAAAAAAAACCAGATGATGTTTATGTCTGTTAAATTGATATCTGACCTTTTCTTCAAGAGCGGCACACACATTTCCTCATTCAATTTTTACATTACAACAATCCTACAGCATAGGTTAGGTTGCGACAGAATAATTAGTCAAAAGTCACTGAATTAATTTCCTGGCTGAGAATAAACTTGAACTTGGGTCACTTATTTAACCCAGCTTCTTAACCTATTCACCATGCTGTCCTTTCATTCAATGGCATTACTTTTGGATGAAGTGGAAATTAATTTAATGAAAGACATACATTTGTAAGATACCTGCTGAATCTCAGCATTTCTCTGTATATTGGGTTCTGTGACTGTAATGAAGATATGCTGAAGGTGCCCTGGGGAGAAGCAGATAAACCAGCAATATTTTTATTATCATAACATATTACTGGACAAGTAGTGATTCAAACATTTACAAGGATGAATCTGATGTTGAGATATTTTTTCTTCTGTTTTGTTTTGCATCAAACCTTTGTTTCCAACCAACTCTTTCTTCCCTAGACTACTTCCAACTCAACTATCAATTTTAGAGGAAAACCCCTTGATTTTTAAGATTGAATTGTTCATTCTCAAAATGGCCTATTATTTAACTGTGGCTACTTCTTCTTCTTGTGAACTACTTAAACAATTGGTTATAAATGAAAAGAAGTGACACATCTAGATCCTGTTCTTCACCAGTGATAGAGCTTATTCAGCACATATGGTGAATGAGTTTCATTCTTTTCATGATCTACTGTGAGCTTCCCCCTGGGGATATTAAGGATGGATCTGAATTAAGTGAGTTAGATAAATATTTAATCAAGTAGCTTGAAGAAAGGAAAAATAAATGGAAAATGGTAAGATAGAGCTGCAAGAAAGTGGTGGAGAATGAAGCTATTAAAGGATATTGTATAAAATACAATTGATTTTCATCTGTGTTGTAACATTGGCTGTAGAATTTCAAGTTGTTTTAGAGCTCAGGGGCTTCATTCTTGTTTTTGGATTTTGTTTTTAAAAATACATTTTAATTAAGTTTATCAGGACATAAAATACAAAAGAAAATGAAAATAGTGGGAAAATAGGGGAGAAAAAAAGGGGTTGGGGGAGAAAGAAAGAAAAAGCATTGCCTTCCAATTCTGTTTAGAATAGGATAATAACATTACAGTCACAACATATTACTTTTACATGCTAATATGAATTAGCCATTTTTTTAACAACAAACCTACCTCATCAGCAAAACCTAAAGTCAAAGTTTCTTTTTCTTTTTCCATCTCAAGCACAAAACCTAGAAACCTAGTTTCCACATAGAAACAAAGTTGGATGTGTTCTTTTCAGATCCATTTTTTAGTCTATTTTATGAAAAATCTGGATTATTTTTTTCCTGAACCATTGGTGCTCCCATGAAAGTGAATACAATCGATTATATGCTTTGTTCTATCTGGTGTTTGAAGATTTCCTTCCCCAGCAGCTAGAACAAATTAGAAAAATACTTAGGCTACATTCACTACAGTGAAGGATAAAACCCTAGACTTGAATGTTTTGCTTAGGCCATTGAATAAATTGCCTACTTCTGTGCAATGCCCCTTAAAAAAAAAAAAACCTAAAATGACATCTTGAACAAGTGACTGGATGTGACTATATGAATACATCCAATGAAGAATCAATTTTGAGTCATTGCTTATATACCATGCCATATATTTGCACTGTGGGAAGAAAAATCCAGTATGGTTCCAAGATGGGAGAAAAATCACTGGAAATAAAATGAAGGCTGGCTACAAGGAGACATGGTTTCGGTTTATTTGGTTTTCAGAAACTTCAGTGACAGCAGCATGTTTCTGGGGTGGCTGACAAAATGGCTGACTGAATCTTTATAGGGTTCTGGGGTTTTGTGATTGTGCAATGTAGTAAGCCTTGTGTCTTTTACTATTTCAGTGGTGGTGGGTTAATCCCATTATGTCCTAAAGATCATGTCCTGTCCTTAGAATTTGAATGGGGGGCATGTAAATTCTTAATCCCATCAGTTCCAGTGGGAGCTGTGGCTGAAAGCATTTTGTTTATGATTGGCCCAGTCTTTCTGAATAATTACAAAATCTACATTCCTACAGGCCATCCTCTTCTTAGTTTGAAGCTGTTTTCCTATGGCAGGAAGACTGGGATTGCTTTCTGCCTTTGTTAAGATTTTTTCTCCATTTTCCCTTTGGGGAAATATAATGTTCTGCCTCTTTTTAATATTAAGAACAAAGAATATTTTAATCTGGGGAGGGAAGGGCTTCCTACAGCATCCTAGAGATAATCTAAGAAAATGCAGATACAGGTAGTCCTACAGCCAGAATTGAGCCCAAAATTTCTCACTGTTGCTAAGTGAGACATTTGTTAAGTCTCACTTTGCCCCATTTTACAACCTTTCTTGGAATGAATCACCTCAATTGTTAAGTTAGCCACACGGTTGTTAAGTGAATCTGGCTTCCCTGTTGACTTTGCTGGTCAGAAGCAAAAGCTGATCACATGACCCTGGGACACGACAACCGTCATAAATATGAGTCAGTTGCCAAGCATCCGGATTTTGATCACGTGACCATGGGGATGCTCCAATGGTTGTAAGTGTGAAAAAACGGTCATAAGTTACCTTTTTCACTGCCGCTGTAACCTCAAACAGTTGGTTAAATGAACTATTGTAAGCCTAGAGCTACCTGCACTATACTATTATCAATGTAATTCAGTATTGCTTCTGACTTTCAAAGAATCCTGCATAGCCACGAAGGTAAGAAAACAGACACCGCCACTCCAAAAAAAAACCAAAACATTATTGAAGAAACTGTCATCCAATGTGACAGCAGTGAAAAACCTACAGTGCATGTTATGAATGCATTGTCAAGTGCTTAAATTCAAATGATTTTAAAGGGACTTATGTGGGTGTCCTTTAAAATAAACATATGTTGGGTTCAATATATAGATAACCTGATGCAATATTATAGATAGCCTGATACAATTTGTGAGGCCGGATCAGAGGTAAAAGGTTTCAAGAAGGGCATGAAAGGGAAATGTTATCTCAGCTCTTTCATCAAGACCTTCTCAAACTGCAGTACTAGCCAAATGAAAAGGACAAACGATTAAGACAAACAAATTGTAGGCTAGCAGAAAAGCAGCTTATACCAAATGCCATTCCAGGGGAATCGTATGGGGGGAGGGTTGTACTAAAACAACCCAATTTGCTATTATGTATGAATGTCTGAGTTAAGCATAGATACTTATTAAACACAGTATAATGCTTCAGATCCAAATCCATAAAGATGCTGAGGATGGGTTGTAGAAGAAAGCAATGTCTGTAACATTTAAAATAAATATGTCTTAACTGAACGGCAGCTGTAGAGGGTTCTGGGGAAAAAATATGGCTGCTTTCAAGAATACAAGCAGCACTAAGCTTGCATTCGCTGTACTCCATTTTGGAACTGATCTACAGAACTTATAACAAAGCTAGATCAAACTGTAGCATCAGATTCTAGTTTAACCAATTGTTATGTGATTAGTTTAAGTAAACCACAATGGCCCAGGTTAGCGTAGAATCAATCACTCTGGTTTATTCCAAACCGCAAAAGAAAGTTATAAACTCTTCTGTGAACAAGGAGAAGGTAACAATGTAAACAGAAAGCTCATCTAAATGAGACTAAAGTGAATTATAGTTTATAACACTAATTGTATTTGGTGGAAAGGCTCTTTATAGCCTATACATTCCCTGAAAACTAGTCTGAAAGGATAAAAGAAAAGTGTGTGAAAAGGGAGAGAATTTGCAAACATTGCTGTTTTCCTTCCATTCAATGAAAGACTCTGTTGTATCTCAGCCCCTTTAAAAAGTACAAGGGCGCCTTCCAAAGGCTAATACAATCCTCCATAGGCAATTTCAGGGATGATAAGAGCAAGTAACATCTCATCCATCATAATATGATCATACAAATGACATGACTTTTGTGATTTGTATCAGTCATATCACACAGATATGACATCAATGTGGCTTGTATAGGTATCTGTACAATCTTCTCCTAGAATGCCTGTACTTCTAGAATACATATGAAGATAACATATATCAAAATTGTTTTACACAGAAGAGACTTTATGTGCAAAATCACAGCCAATACATATTTCTTGGGGAAAACACTGTTACTCATAATAGAAACAAGTCATGTATGTCAACCTTTTTTCAGAAAAATCCATGAAGTTGAAATATTAATTAGCCTACCATCATGGTGTCAGAATACTTATTAGCTTACAACCTTGAGATGTAAAATACACTACCAAAACAAAGGAAAATTCTTTCAAAACTACATCTCCTTACAAACCTGCCACATGCTTGAAAATACAAAGCAGGGAGTGGTTCTATGCAGTGAAATCTGCTAAGAACTTTTACTTAAGGTTGACACAGCCAAATTCACTGAAAGAAGATGAGTCACTAAAGGGAATATCTTTTTTCCTCACATACAACAAAAATCAACTTCCTTAAATTTAAAATCCTTTCTGTTGCTGTATTTTTGGGAACAACTTTCCTTTATCTTCTACATGAAATTTGGGAACAATTTTCTTACATGACAATTTTTCAGGACCTGAAAATAGCTGTCACTTCTCCCCTTCATCTTTCCAGGTGAAATGGATAACTTAAAATGTCTTGTGTTTTTATCACACCTAGAGAAGGAGGGAGGAAGTGAAGGAAGGAGAGAGACAGAGACAGAGACAGAGACAGAGACAAACAGAGAGAGACAGAGACAGAGACAGACAGACAGACAGACAGTCTCTCTCTCTCTCTCTCTCTCACACACACACACACACACAGAGAGAGAGAGAGAGAGAGAGAGAGAGAAACAGAGAGACAGACAGACAGACAGACAGACACTCTCTCTCTCTCTCTCACACACACACACACAAACACACAGAGAGAAAGAGAAACAGAGAGACAGAGACAGACAGACACACAGAGAGGGGGGAGCACAAAGCAATAATATCGAATAGCAATAATTTGAATAGTTGGGCCACTCAAATTCTGCATCAAAAATGCCAGTTTGGGACAAATCAATACTTCTCCTACTCCATACAACATGACCAGTTGTACTTACTACTGAAAACTAAGGCCTGACTGGGAAGGGATGGAGCAGCCTCCTATTGTTCTAAAAAGAATTGAATTTTGGTTTCATAGGACAATCACCAAATCTGACATTTATTTATTTATTTATTTAATCTATTTGTATACCACTGCAATCAAAATTACTCTCGTCAGCTCACAGAGAAAAATACTAACCAGGTAGACCTCGGCTTACAGCAGCTCATTTAGTGACTATTCAGAGTTACAATAACACTGGAAAAACATATGGTCTTTTTTCATACTTATAACCCTTGCAAACACCCCCATGATCACATGATCAAAACCCGGGGATTTGGCAATTGACTCCTGTTTATGATGGTTGCAGCATTCCGGAATCATCTGATCACTATTTGTAAACTTTTGCCAAGCAAAGTCAATGGGCAACTTTATTTAACAATGTTGTTATTAACTTAACAACTGAAGTGATTCGCTTAACAACTGTGGCAAGAAAGGTTATAAAGTGGGGCAAAACTCATTTAACAAATGTCTCAGCAAAAGAAATTTTGCACTCAGTTTTGGTGATAAGTCAAGGACTATCCATATAAAACAAAAGTCATACATAATTAAAAGCACAACTGCAAGAATATGAAAAAAAAATGGCAACAACACAACACAAATCAGGGGAAAGCTCTCCAAAAAAAGCTCAGTCTTTAGAAGTTAGTGAAAAACTAGCAAAGAGAAGATTTTTTAAAAAAATAATATTTATTGTAGTGTTCATGGCCAAAAACGCAAAACTATTCAGCTCATTGACTTCCCTGAGACGTTTCAATTTTTCATTTACCCCACCCCACCCCCCAAAAAAAATTATTACATGAAAATAATTTAATAAATATTATTTTAAATATTACTATAACAGTAATAACAGCTTAGATAATTCCATCAACCCTTAGGGGTCACTATTGTCCACTTTGGAAAATTCTGGCTCATGACCTTTTCTTGGGTGGGGAAGAAGGGCAGTTTCCCTTATTGGTTCACAACACAACCCTTATCCATAGATAACACAACCCTTATCCATAGATAACTGAACTGCAGTTTACTGAACTAACATCAAGTAAACTGTTATTACTGGAGAAAAATGCTAGTAATAAATGTATAACAATACCTGATAATAGGCTTAGTAATCTGAACCTAGAGCAATAAAAGTTTCATGAAAACCAGTATCACTAAAATTTCATTTTTTCTACATTATATTAAATATTGGCAAACCAAAAAAATTAGAGATGAAACAAAAATGTTGACTATGCTTCTGGAAAATATTTTATTAAAAAGCAAACAAAAGCAACGTTTGGTTTTGATCCGTGTCTAAAACTTTTTTGATTTTCAAGTACCAACAAGGCCAGTCATGATTTTTTGTGTGGAAAAGATGAAAAAAAAAGTGCCTCCATCTATTATTTCTTTTCTACAAAGAAAATAAGGAAGAATCTGTTTTAGGCTTTATTTTATTCCTAAAATTATTCAGTTTTGGTTTTGAAACAGTGTAGGCATTTTTTATGAAATGTCATAAATTATATTCTGATTTGAAGAGAAATGAAAGGTTATTGTATTCATAGACATATTTATTGTATATAAGTAGGAACCCCTTCTGCTTGATTTGGTTTTAGACCTTTCTTTATAGTTCATCCATTAACCAAGAAGTGATACCACTGTAATTTCATCTTTATCTGAGAAAATGTCAGCTTTTGATAAATTCCCCTAAAATAGAGTCAGTCAGAGGAAGACAAACTAGAAAATCTCAATATATACGAGTACAACCCCCATGAGCTCCAACTATCAAGATAAATGGCCCTGGCTATAGGAGATGTAATGCAAATATCTGAAGCACCAGATCACCCACCATTGCTTTACAGCCTAGTTGGAGACTTTAAATAGAATATAAGTTCCTTTTGGTATACAAAAGGTCTCTGATGCATAATGGCCATGTCTCATGAAACAGACCAAGACTGAGAAAGAAGATTGTTGGGGGAAAATGTGTTCCATTATCAGTGCAACTACACCAACAAGCAAGAAGAACATTCTGGCAGCTTAACTATAATTGTTCTTTACAAAGCTCAGATTGAAAAGAGAATTGTTTAGAAGTGAGAAGAGGGCAAAGATTAAATTATCCCTGGGTTCCCTGTTTCTATCTTATTCAAATACTCACTGATCAATCGCTTCTATCTCACTTCTCACCTGGACTTCTATTAGCAATAGCAATAGCACTTAGACTTATATACCACTTCACGGTGCTTTACAAGCGGTTTACAGAGTCAGCATATTGTCCCCAGCAATCTGGGTCCTTATTTTACAGACCTCAGAAGGATGGAAGGCTGTGTCAATCTTGAGCCTGGTGAGATTTGAACTGCCAAATTGCAGCCAGCCAGCAGTCAGCAGAAGTGGCCTGCAGTACTGCATTCTAACCACTGCACCACCACAGCTTTATTAGAATAGAATAGAATAGAATAGAATAGAATAGAATAGAATAGAATAGAATAGAATAGAGAGTTGGAAGGGACTTATTAAGTTAACAAGTAAAAAAGCTTTTCTTTTTTTAGAAGTTTCTTTAGCAATGTTCATTGGTCTGTTCTACAGTGCCTGGTGTCTCAGCAAGCACTTCTTTCTCTACAGCTGTTATACCTCCACATTACAAGGAAGGTCATGGTATATGCTAATTAACAAAAACATTCAGGTTATATGAAATGCAACATCTAAAGTTATAAATGAAAAGTTACAGATGTATTGATTTCCTTTCTTTCTTCTTTGCTGTTTATAGATAACTGGATTCTTTATCTGCTGTATAACTTAACTGTATTATTACTGGGCCTACCTTCTAATATGATGGACTTTTTTTTTACAACAACATCTCATGCAATTGGATTTTTTTTTTTAAAAAATATCTACTGCAGTGTACTGACATAATCTGTAAATGAAATCTATTCATATAATTAACTGACAAGTTGGGTGCTTATCCCAAGTATGCAGCAATGGGAAAGAAGTATTAGTAGGTGGACCTGTTAAAAGCCCTATATAGCACCATGATATTTATATAACACATTGGAACATAAAGAACAATAAGGCTGTCTGTCTATACCTATACCTGTCTATCACATAAAATCCATAATTGTATATACAGGGGTGGGGAGGATGAAAAGTAGAACACATCCTGGAGCCAGGTCATCAGGTTCATAAGAAAGATTTGAATTTATTCCATTCAATGCTCCCTATAGTAGAAACTGTATATAATCCCTTCAGAATGCCTTGGTGCAGACCCCGAAGCCTCCTATCAACATGACTTTGGGGAAACAATCACCTGAAAGATATTTTAAGCAATTGTCTAAGGTTTTTTGACTATGTGCCCTTCAACCAGTAAGCTCTGCCTTTGAGAATCTGATCTATAATAGATATGAAAACACTGATAAAATGGGGGTAGTTTATTTTACAGCCGTTTGACTTGCAATAACATCTCTATCTCAGTTCAAAACTTAAAATGTCCACCCCTAGCCCGTGTCCCCCCACTACTCTTGACTTTCTACAAAGGTATGCAACTGAAACTTCACAAAGGCTGTGGTCATAGAGCATGCCTAGTTAAACTCTGTAGGTAAACTTATAATAAAAATTCAATACAATTATACTTAATGTATAAGCTACCACAGCTTCCAATCGACTTATAAAAAAATCAATGTATCTTTTAAGCCATTTCACAATTAACTATCTCACTAATACTGATGGCTGACTTATTTTTCTACTGCAATTAGTAGGGGACTGTTTTGATTTTTCCTGACATAAACTTCCTGAATAATTTCCTTAATAACTGATCATTTGTGTACAGAAAGCTCTGCTCTTTAATCAAATAGTTCTAATGCTGGAGCACCAGAAACCTGATGCTGAAAAAAGTTGAGATTTTAAGCTACAAGTATTCAGTCCATTTTAATTATTTGATATCTTCAAATGCTAAAGAACAAATGGCACATTGCTTTTATAAAACATATTTCAGAATTAAGAAAGAGAAATATTGCTTAAAGTAAATATTGACTTTGTCCCAAAATAATAGGATACTGAATATGTGGCAAACGCAAATAATAAAGGAAACTATGCTTGTATCTTTGCCATAATGTTTCCATAGTAATACTATATGAGTCCATGAGTTTCTGGTATTTTTTTTCCCCGCTCAGACATAGGAAGAGAGAAAGACATATATACAGATGATTCAGAACATGGGAATTATGATTCTCGTACAGATGAATCTCTGCTTATTAAAAGTACACCTACAAAGCAGAAACCAGAACTTCGGACAAAGTCTTCATTGAAGGTAATAACTTTTACAACGTGTACAATATGTTTCCCCTATTCTGATACTAGTATTAAGAGTACAGGTAGTCCTCCAGCTATAACAGTATATTTAGTGATTGTTCAAAGTTACAACAGCACTGAAAAAAGTGACATGACCTTTTTTCACACTTATGACTATTCCAGCAACCCCCTGGTCATGTGATCAAAATTCAGATGCTTGACGATTGGTTTATATTTATGACAATAGCGGTGTCCCAGAGTCATATGATTCAACTTTTGTGACCTTCTGACAAGCAAAGTCAGTAGGGAAGGCAGATTCACTTAACAATTGGGTTACCAGCTTAACAGCTACAAGGTTTCACTTAACAATTGTAGCAAGAAACGGTGTAAAATGGGGTAAAACTCACTTAACGAATATCTCACATAGCAACATAAATTTTGGGCTCAATCATGGTCATAAATCGAGGACTACATGTAATAGCATCTAAATAGTAGATTATTATAAATTTAATCCATGTAAACAAGAGTCAGTTTGATCCAGTGGCTAGGCTATCCACTGAACCCAGTAGACTGAGAGTTCTGGCTGTGCCTTAGGTTTGTAAGCCAGCTGTATGAATCTGGGCCAGTCATTCACAACTACATCAGGATCAGGCAACAAGTTGGTTAGTCAATCCTGCTACAACCAATGGATCAACATTTAGTTGATCCAAAAAAAAAAGTAGACCCTGTACTTGTGAGAAAATGCTAGGAAGAAAAAAAATGTAATCCATACAAACAACAAAGCCAAAACAGATGAATCAAAAAACAAAGTTACAATATCTTAACTTTTTGAGTCAGATCATAAGAATGCAGTGGACAAGGCAGTAATAGAACAATAATTAATGAAATGGGAAGGGTTACGATCTGTAAATCATGTTTAGTTATGTTAGGGAAGGGTCTGTGGTATTTTAATTGCTGGAAATTGATGTGATATAAATTTGAATTTTATAGTGATTACAATAAAGCAAATTTGGGTGAAAGTTCCTCCCACTCCATTTAAGCATAATTTAGAAAGCTTGATTTTTTATTCAATAATAAATGGTTCTCAAATTATTCGACATGTAATCATCTGTATAACTCCATACGTGACATACAAACATACAATTTTCCCCTTGAGTTTGTTTTTCATTCAGAGCGAAAGAAGTAAAACTGCAAGGTCAAATGAAGGAAGGTATTTGTCTCTTTTCTGGGGTCCATTTTTCTTATCAAAATTGCTCTTAAGGGATGCTTTTCATCCCATTAACAAATGAAAGAAAATTATGTGTCCCTACCCCCGCAGAAGGGAAAATCCAGATGGCTAAAATATGGGGCATTTTATCTTACACATGAGTGGATTGGACCTTCAGAAATCCATTGCACATCTCTAGCCTGTTATACTTGCAGAATCCCCTAACATTGGGAGTCTTTGAATGGTACATGTACCACAATTTTCACTGCGCTCCTAGAATAACAAATATACCCCCTGACACTACATGAAATAAACAGAAAATGAATTGTTAGCACCCACCCTTTCTGAGTTTTTAGTCCTTTCTGTATTCATTTGTCTGGCCATCTGTTGGTAGGCTTCATGAGGAGGCTTAGGATTACCTCAGTGTAAAGATTTGTGTGATAGGGATAACATTCTCTTTGGCAAAGAACAGAGGCAGAGTGCTTTGATGAAATACATTCCATTGCCCTGAAGTGTTCCTTTTTCTTCTACTTGTTACTTGTCCTTTCCCAAACCTTGGAGAAGCTGTGTTGTTGGAGAAGCTGTGAGGGCATGAAAAACAGATCAAAGGGAAACAACATTTGTTTAATTTCTACATGAAACTGCTGTGAGAGGTCATCCATTGACACAAGGTTAAGTATCATCAGCATGTACATAATACTCAGTTGTATATCTGTGCCAATGTTATTATACAGTACATTTGGCCAGTTAAAAGATGCTGCCTCAGTTCTTTCCCAGGGTCTGGAGGATGCGGGGATTGAGATGAGGAAGAATAAGATCAACGTATTCTAGCAAGACTAAGTCACTATGAGGTTTGGGGTCCTCTGCCAATCCACTTTTCATTCTGATTTTTACATAGAAAATGCACACCGATTCCTTACTTAAGCCTTTCTCCCAACCAGAATGGTTGCTCTTCAACAAGCCATTTATTATTGGCTGACTTCCCGCTTTGAGAGTACCATTCCTTTTTCAGTTTAAAATCTTGGTTAGCTATGATGATGAAATATGATAGCTGTGCACATTTTTGCACCCAGATATTTTTCCAACAATGTGAGCCATGATGTTTGTAGGTGCAGAGACTCACTATTATTCACACTATACTTTTGCTGATGTTTAAATACCAAAATGTTAAGAGGAGAGGCAGTAGTTTAAAAGATATTAGAAATGATGTACAGTACATCATGATTCTATTCTGGAATCTACATATTTAGTAATTCATATCTCTCCTCTTTGATGTTACTCCTACACACTTACTCCTACATACCTTGAGTTATGAAATAGCATAAAGTTAAAGATGGAAAGCCACTACTATTAAATAGCAGGTAGTATGCTATTTCTTTTCAATAGCTACTGTGCTATTTCAAAGCCAGTCATAAAGGAATGCAGGTATCACTATAGAAAATTGTTCAACTGTACGTTAATCATTAACTGTAAGTTAATGGTGAAGTTCTATACTTAGATATCCATGGAGCATTGAGTTCATTTATGTGTGTATAGAATTTCAGCTATAAAAGCTGCAAAAGAATGCAGTAGGGCGCATAGGCATTAACATTATAGAAACAATCAGTGGCTAAAAGAGAAATTTCATTCCCTTTTCTATTATCCATGTACAGAAATAAAAGCCGTATCATTGCTAAAGTCATTTCATAAACTTTCATTAGAAACACATTTCTGTAGCACCATCTGATAACATTCTGCTGCACCTTTTGCCTTAATCAACCAAAAAACATAAAGTAATCTGAAGAGGATTCTGCCTTTTACTGCCCAAAATATATTTGATAGGCTGCATTTGTACAAATCCTTAACAATCACATCATCATCTTAATGTGTTATATGAATCCAGCCCATGAAGTTAATTTATAGCTAATGTATTGTGCAAATCTAGAATTTTGTCTTAATTTAGAAAATTGTAGTCCAATTAAGTATGAACAAGCATGTTATGCAAACAAATAATACCATATCAGTTTTAAAAGTATTAATAGAAGCTTTCTGCTAGGGATCTTGGTATCTGTGTTTTCCTGAACTCCCAATACAGGTAGTCCTTGACTTATGGCCATGGTGGGCATCAACATTTCCATTGTTAAGCAAGGTGGTTGTTAAGTGAGTATGCCCAATTTTGCAACCCTTTTGCCACCATTCTTAAATGAATCACTGCAATTGTTAAGTTAGAATCACATGACTGAATCTGGCTTCGCTCATTGACTTTGCTTGTCAGAAGCTGGCTGGGAAGCTCATAAATGGTGATCACATCACCCAAGGATGCTGCAGCTGTCATAAATATATGCGGGTTGCTAGGAGCCCAACTTTTGATTGCATGGCCGTGAGGATGCAGTGACAGCCTTAAGTGTGATGACCAATCATAAGTCATTTTTTTCAGTTGCTCTATATTTGGCACTTGAAACACAACCATTGTAATCAAAGGGCTGTAAGTTGAAGACTAGCTAGTAAAATCTTCTGTGGGTCTTCTTCACTGCAAATAAATGTGCACTAATATTATCCATGAACGGACTTCAGATTGGTAAAAGAAATAAAACGGTACCTCTGCCATAAGTTCTTCTTCCAGAACTAGATCCCATATTAGTACAGACCTGCTGATGAAGCCAAGTCTCTTAATATTTCCAGGCAAAGTTTTATATCTTCACAGAATATCATACATCAACACTGTTGTGATAAACTACTTAATTGAAAGATTCTTTATTGCTAGAACTGCCACAATTCATCACATCCTATAATATTTCCTACAATATTCCATTGTTTGAAAGTCCATTAAATAGTGATGTTTTGCAAGGCATCTTCCTGAGTCAGCAGAGGCTCTAGATTCTAGTATGGTTTTCAGTCAGACCTGAAGTGTTGCATTAAGCTAAAGTGTGATGTATGTTCCCAGTTCATTGAGCTCAGAATAAATGGATATAGATTGTTATACAATTTGTCACAGGTTGTAAAAAGTCCAGACTAATGTAGAAAATGCCAACTCCCCAGTGATATTTAGTGCTTATATTTATAATAATTTTTTCAGCTCAACACTTAAAAATGAAACATGTTTATATTTTTCATTGAACTGCTTTTTACTAATATATATAATTAATTGATCTTGGATAATCTCCAGAAGCTAAGCAGGGTCATATCTGGTTAGTAAATGAATGGGAGCTCATTAGGAAACCCAAATGAAAAACATAAGCTCCACTAGGAGTTTTGTTTGGGGTGTGGGGTGGGACAAAGCACTGGAAGAAGGTAATTAATTCTGTATTGTTTGAAAGACAATTAAGTAGACCTGCCTACTTAAGTCATAAAGTCAAAGTCAAGTTGGACTATTTACCAAAAACACTTAGATTTACCTCCACAATGCTTTATAGCACTCTCTAAGTGGTTTACAGCATATTGCCCCCAAAAAACTGAGTCTCAGTTTATCAACCTGAAAGGCTGAGTCAATCTTGAGCCAGTCAGGATGAATCTCCTGGCAGTGGGCAGCGTTAGCATGCAATACTGCAGTCTACCCATTGCACCACCGGGTAGTATGTTTATAGCTAACATACTGTAATTATTTTTTTTACCATTTTCATGGTACTACTATTAAAGATAAGCTTCCAAATGTGAATTCTCATTGACCTGACAGTTATTTGAATTTTTAAAAAAATATATTGAGAAAGGCTTTTTCTTAAGCGATGTAACCCTTCAGAAAAATTTCTTATGTCTTTAATATAGTTGGCCCCAATATATTAAAAATTAAAAATTAGTCTTGGCTTAAATGCTTTCCAGTCTTCAAGTGGTACAAACATTTGAATATGAAATCTACTTTCTTTAAAAATATCAAACAACTTGAGGTAGGACATTTGATACATCATTCAGTTTTTAATTTTAATTAGATAGTTGGCAAGAGAAGTTTCCCATTTCAAGTGATTTTGCTCGTCTGTCTTTTAAATAAGAGTCATGCTGAATGTTTTTAGCCTCACGAAGCAGCTTCTACCAGTACTCAGCTTACTCATTTTCTTAGGTATAATAATTAATTATCACATTTTGCCTTGAATGCTTTCAACACCCACTAAAATAACTGATGGTTGATATCAGGTGTGACTTAGTGGTCCATATTTCAGCAAGTGATATAATATAATTCATATGGTTATGAGCAGTGGTGGGATTCATTTTTTTTTTAACTACTGGTTCTGTGGGCATGGCTTGGTAGATGTGGCAGGGGAAGGATACTTTAAAATTCCAGTCAGAGGTGGTATTTGCTGGTTCTCCGAACTACTCAAAATTTCCGAACCTGCTGAATACCACCTCTGATTATGAAGAACAGACAGTTACTTAGCATTTTGAGGCACTACATCCTTTCAAAGGGTCTGTAAAGCTACTTTGAAAGTCATCTTTACACCATCTTCAGATTCATAATACATAGCTTCACAGTGGTTTGAACAGCCAAATGTTTCCTCTTGATTACATAACTAACTAGGCCAGGGATGTCAAACTCACAGCATCACAGCAGCATCACATGACATGCTGGCACTTTTTTCCCCTTCGTTAAATTGGGCGCGGTCAGCACATGACGCATCCAGGCTGCGGGCTGTGACTTTGACAGCCCTGAACTTCATTCTTTCATTAGTAGTTAACCATTCTAGCCAATGTCAATTTACAGAAATCTGAAGTGTGCAAGTGACAATAAGTATATGGACCAAGTTTAGCAAGAATCCCAACATGTAAAGGAAATGGATATATGAAAAAGCTTTGAAGATCTTGAGTAAAAAATAGAAAGATAATTTGATTTTCACATAATGTCACTTAACTCCTTTTAAAAATCTATCTGTGTGTGTGTGTGTCTGTCTGTCTGTATATCTATCAAATGTATATAGCCACTATCTTACAAACAACTCTGAATGGTGTTCAACAAAGCTGACAGTAAATTAATAAACACTAAATAGTTATAGTAGTTATTATTAAAACATTTAAAATATAAAAACAAAACTAGAAAGAAAGAATATTAGATTAAGAGATGTTAATAAAAGTGGAGCCACTTTAATAATTCTCCGGTTCCTTAAAGTCTCCAGGACAGATGATGCAACCAGGCTTTGAGGGACTTTCGGAAAGTCAAAAGTGGTAGATCCAGGTTCAATTTAGGTGGGGAGATGACATTCTATAGAGATGGTGCCACAGTGGAGAAAGTGTGCCACCTGTGGCCCATCAAATGTAACTCCCTAGAGGTACCTGTAGTATGTCTTCTCTGCTGGATCTGATGGAACAGACAGATGTAAATAGAGTGGTCATCCCTCACATAACCCTTCTCAATAACAAAGTTCAGAACCAAACAAATATACATTATTCCTAACTAAGCTGCCCTTTCTTGGAATATGGAGATGACATCTGATTTGAGGGCACTTGTAAAACAATGCCAGATAAGTTAGTGATGGTTTGTTGTTACCAACTTGGTCTAAAGTATTATGAAGTTGATGCTTTACACTAGACTAGTTAGGTAGCATTTTGGGGAGAAGGATCAATTTAAGATAATGTTTTGTTCTGACCAGTTCTGGAGAACCAGTAACGGAAATTTTGAGTAATTCAGAGAACCGGCAAATACCACCTCTGACTGGAGATTTTACAGTATCCTTCCCCTGCCATACCCACCAAGCCCACAGAACCGGTAGTAAAAAAATTTGAATCCCACCACTGACTATGTTGTCAGTTCTGCTCAAATATGTCCTGGCAACACTTTATTAGATCAGCTGGTTTCCTGCAGGATGAGCGATATTGGGAAAATGGCTCTTAATCTAGATAATGATTCAATTTCTGCAGAAAGCACCAATGCAATATCTTGCCTTTTCTTCCATACCTGATAATATGTTGCAAGTGGATCTTACTCTTCGTGTTCCAGAATTTATTTGATGAATGTAGACAGTATTTTCTTTGCATTCTGCATACCAAGGTTGTAGAAATAAGATTCACCATAGCTAAAGATACAGGGTGTGTTTTCTGCATTGTGGAATCAAGCAACACATTTGTCTGATACAACTGTCTGAAAGGGTACAATGTGCATCTTGCAAGCACTCATGGGAGTAGCATCTCTTGTTTCAAAAGGGACATTTTGAGGTACTCTTCCTTACTCAAAAGGGTTAGACTGCATAATTCTTTTGGATTGTGTGTGGATGTTCTTGATCTCTGGCTGAAATGAGTTCAAATCCATTTCATAATTTATTCAAAAGGATATTCAAATACATACATAGCAAATTACTTTGGAATTGGTTATGAAGAACCCTATTAAAACAAAATCCTCTCTCACAACAGCAGAAGGCTGTGTTAATGGATAGGAGCTACTGGGTAGAATTTGGAAATTTACTCTATAGCAGAGGTGTCAAACTGGCAGCCCATGGGCTGGATGTGTCACGCCATGCCTACCCCAGCTCCATGAAGGGGAAAAACATCATGACGTCGTGTGACAGCAATGTAACGCCACAAGTTTGACACCTGTGCTCTATAGCAAGTACAAACCTTTGATCTTTAAATATTATTACTTATATAAATAAATAATGCATTTGAAGTAAAGAAATATAGAAACATAGAAAGCTTGTGGCAGAAAAAGCCCTAGTGGTCCATCAAATGTGCCCACTGAGGGGTTTTTTTGTTCGCTTTTTGTTTTCTATTTAATTCAAGCATTGATTATTATTATTATTTTTATTTTATTTTAATTGTTTGTTGGATGATGGACATGTGTTTAACCCAAGCATGTTTAAATTCAGTTACTGATGAGAATGGTTTTTCTTTATGACCCATGGTGGTTCAGTGATTAGAATGAAGTATTGCAAGCTAATTTTGCTGACTGCCAACTGCCAGGAGGTCGGCAGTTCAATTCTCACCAGCCCAAGGTTTCTATCCCTCCAAGATCAGTAAAATGAGGACCCAGATTGTTGGGGGCAATATGCTGACTCTGTAAAGTGCTTAGAGAGGGCTGTAAAGCACTGTGAAGCGGTACATAAGTCTAAGTGCTATTGCTAAATGCTTTTCCTGAAAAACAATTCTGAAATGATCTAGCTGAGTTTTGTCTATGTTTCATCAAGCGTCTTGATAATGAGATGGTAAATTATATACTTCCTAGACTAAGTCTTTTAGACATGAAGACAAATGTGAATTATTTTGGAGTGCTTATTCTGTAATAAAACTCTACAAGTTATCAAAGCTGACCTTATTTTTTTTTAAAAAAAAAAAACCCTTGAATTCTTTGCATTATAAGGAGATATGATCTTTTCCTTAAAGTTCTGCCCAATATTTTTTTTTTATATTTGGGCTTTGGAAAGGATTTAGAAGAAGAGCTGACAGGAAGAAACTTCTTTGATTAATGTCTTCTATCTTCCCTTGAGTGTGTATCATTGAAATTTAATATGGTTTCCTCTCAGTTTGAAAAATAGATTAAAAGGTAATATGATTACTATTTCTGTTTAAAGCAACAGCATTCCTAGATGAAGAAAAAGAGCCTTTGAACAGCTATTTGTCTGCCAGAGAAGCATGACTCCTATACTTTTCCTTTGTTCAAATATCTTAAAATAACTTATTAAATGAGACTTAATTTATCTTTTTTTTTCAGTTCAAGAATGAATCAAACCAGGTTAAATTGGATAAGAGAAATGTGCTTTGTCTAATTTAAGAAAGAATTTATTGATTTGTTAGCAAAGAACTGCGTTCAATGGTTTGCACTTTAAAGTTAGTTCCCTCCCCTCACCATATCCACTTTTCCAGAGAATATAAGGTTTCTTCATTTATCTGGTATCATAAGTAGAGTACTACTTAGAGTGCTGCCCACAGTCACATTGTAGGGGGTGTGAGCAGCATAAAAAATAAATAAAAAATAAAAAGTGGTCAAAAAGCTACCAACAGAAGTGGTTAAAGATTTTCACAAAAGGTTTTTAAAGGTTTTCAGATAAGAGAAATGGCTGGGTGATGCCAGAAACCTGTCAGGATGCTTTGGTAAACCATTATATTTAGCTGTTTAGTGTTAAGTGTGATCAAGTCACTGTGACTTCTTCAACAAAGCATGGTTAAAACCAGGGGTGGGATTCTACAGGTTTGCACCTATTCACTAGAACTGGTTGTTAACATACTAAGCAGTTTCGGAGAACCGGTTGTTAGAAGAAATTACTGGCCTAATCTTATAAGGAAGGCAGGAAGGAAACATTCTGGTGTTGCTTACAGAAACTGCCTCTCCATTAACCCTTATTACATTCTTGGCAGGACTAGACTTCCTGTCTCAGGAACTTCTCTGGAGTATTTTTTCCCTCTTTGCTGGTACTTTGCCTTGTGGAGTGACCATTCAAAGTTACAATGGCACTGAAAAAAGTGACTTATGACCATTTTTCACACTTACGACTGTTGCAGCATCCCCACAGTCATGAGAGGTCAGGTGAGGAGATGCGTGCCTCGATGTGACTGATATTGAGTTGGCCACGCCCAGCCAATAACATGACCACCAAGCCACGCCCACCAACTTAGCCACGCCCACAGAACCGGTTGTTAAAAAATTTGAATCCCACCCCTGGTTAAAACAACCCAAGGCTTATTACAATTTGTGTCTCATGAAATAATACTTTTATCAGTGATAAAATACTTTATTGGACTGGTCCACTGATGGGTAAAATTGAGAAAGAGGAAGTTCCTAAACCAAATCATATTTTCAGTCGTATCACTTGACCACATAATTTGCATTGTAAAATGAACAATCTTAGCAAGAATTTAGAATCTTACTGTCAAAGCGTCTTTTAACTGTGCTACTGGGAGTGAACTTAACTGAGATATATGCTTAACAATTACCTTTTTTTTTTACAAAATGTGACACATTAGCATAGGTTTTCTATATTTTATTGAAAGCAATAGTGAGGAATGTCAGCATGAGATGTCATTTCCAGCAGTATTGTCTTATGCAGAGATTTGATATGTTATCCTGGGCAATACCCTCTGCTGGACAAAATGTGCCACAACAGTCACATTTAAAACAATAACATTCCCCACTTGTCACCTGTAGGCTCTGTAGTTTCTCATTAATGAAGGATTTGCCACGAATAGTCATATATCTATGCAAGGCAACCCGCCCCCCCTCTTTTTTTTTTTTTTTTACAATAGAACCTATTTCCAAGTGATGCTGAATATCAGTCACACTGAAATAAAATCAATTGTGAATTAACAGTAGATTTGAGAATAAAATTGAAAACAGTTCTTCTTAGGGAACAGTTGAAATGTAGATAAAACCAAACAAACTAATGGGATCCCAAAAGAGGCAAAATAAAATAAAATAACTGAATGGCATTTCATTGCAGGATCCACTGCCCTGATCTGCCAACTTTCAGGAAGCCTTAAATCTCTGATTATTTACAAGAGTGTTAACTTGATTTAGTCTAAGCCAAAAGAGTCAAAGCTTGATTCAAAGGGCAAGGCAAAGATATGGTCAGGATGAAGCAGAGGATTAAAATTCCAAGAAACAAACCCCACATGCCAGCCAGGATTGGAAGAACAATGTAGAAAGATACACCTAGCAAAACAGGACATTCAAGATCAAATGTGACAAGGTCTGATGTACATGAAAATGGATTCTTTCATCATTGAATCCCTTTGGGTAAAGCCATTAGTAAACATGGTCTCAGCCTCTGTTAATTCACAGCCAGTACCCAACAGATCTAATTGCAAATGATTGACATATCAAGGGGATATGCTGCTAATAAGCAGTGCTATTTGCACAACATATTGGGAAAAGTAAACTCCTCCTCCTTTCAGCCTTTTGGGTCTATACCCAGAGCTGATGTTCTCTTTGTGGGGTAAGCAGGGCAGCTAGCATGAGTGGGGTAAGAGGTAAGGATGTCTTAAGTAATTTATTTCAGTGATATTGAGATCCTCAGTTATCCGTATCAATACTGCTAGAGACGGATTCACTGCAAGGATAAGACTAGGAGTTGATCTCTGTTCCTCCTCCATCCAGAGAGGAAACAAACCTTCCCCAGAATGTGTCAGTCCTTCAAGGGAACCCTTGTCCCTAGAACTAAAATCAGTCTGGAACTATTGAGAGAGACTACAGTAATAACAAGTTGAGGTTTTTTTCCTCCCTCTCTCTCTCCTATTCTAATGCATAACCTTGGCAAATTTAAGATGTGTGGATTTCAGTTCCCAGAATTCTCCAACCAGCCATAATGGCTGGGGAATTCTAGGAGTTGAAGTTCACACATCTTAAAGTTGCTAAGGATAACAAACACTGCTCTAATGGTTCAGGGAGAAGTCAATCTGAGTTTCTTTTTCAAGCTTTTTCTATTTTCTAGGCTTACTTCATGTCTGACTAACCTCTCCAAGCTGATCTCCGATTCAACAGAATTTCATGCCAGCTTGCTTGAGTGATGGGTTATGGTACCTATTGCTGGTGTGTAATTCTGCTCTGCAAGAAATATGCTGAAAGAAATGCATGAAAGTCCCTTATTATTGGAAGGGAGAATTATCTAAACCCTTATTAAATTAATTTGTTTGCTAATTATTTTCTTGCCATTACTCTTTTCCCTTCAGGGTGGCAGAACACCTGTTGTTTTAGTATACTTGACTCATACCCACAAGCACTTGTTGTGTCCTAATAAGTTCCCTGTAAACAATTTGGCTGCACATCGCTTGGTACTGTGATTTCTCTTGGCAAAGTCAAGAGTCCAGAAATTGCATCATTTCATTTTTATTATTATTATATTTCTTCAGTCAATAGGATGGGAATGGTCAACCAGTCTTACCTTTTGAAGAGACAAGCACTTCAGCAGTTATCTCATGGTCAGACAGACAGTTGTCATGCTGGTTGAAATGTTGCAGATGGGTTGCTACTGATGATTGCTTTTGTCAGGAAAATGTCTACAATTATTTACAAGAGCCAAAAACATTTCCTAATAAAATTAAACACTGTTTTCCCATAGCTTCTCTTCCAAATTATGATTTCCCCCAAGTGACACGATGTTCAAAGATATGCTAAAATAGACTTCATCTACCTGAAAAATGTAAGAGGAAGAAAAAGCAAGGTGTGTGTCAAGACCCCATAAAGTTTGCAGTACTGTTTCTCTTGATGAATCTTATCCATCCAGTTACCCACCTAAAAAATGTCTGGCCTTTGGCTTCCAAAAAAATTGCCCACTCCTGATTAATATCATGACATGAATGAACTGCAACAGGCTCAATATATAGATTAAACTGTTTGCATTTGATTTTTTCCAATCTTATTTTCTTGTCTTATCTTGGGAGGTCAGTTAAGGTGATGAATAAATGACTGCAAATATTACAGAAGAACAAGCTGAGCAGCACGTTCTTTTATTTCAAGCTGACTGGTAGAAAAGTGGAGAATAGAAGAGATAACTTTTATGAAGATAGTTCTTTGCCTTTCACCAAAGAAATAGGAAAACACCAGGATAACAAATGGCTACAATGAGCTTGATAGAGTGCCAGCCAGCAAAGGAACTATTATGCAATACATCTTCCTTTGGCCTGTCGGTGACAACACAGTCAGAAATAAAGCTTGATGTCTTGAACTTATTTATATAGAACTGTGATCCATTCTATAAAAGGGACATTGGTTCTCATGAGGCAGTTTTAATTCCATATTTTAAAAGTGACCATTAAAAAAGTAAAGTTGCTGAGTGAAGCTAGAATTCTGGGTACATCATAGAGATATATATGCAGCTTTTTGGGCAGCAGTATATACATTTGCCAGGGCTTTGATTTCCCAGTTTAGCTATAGTCCTGGTATTTCCTGGTAATAACCTGCCTAAGTCCTAACCAAACCCAACAAACAATATTTTTTTTAATCTTCTAGAAGGTCGGACAGGTGATACCATCTGAATTAATGCATCTTTAAATCATGAGTCTATTGCCTTTGATTCTCTGTTGTTTGTTCAGAACACATATAAAGTAATAGTGGAACTGCAGACTGGTTGTAGAATATTCATTAATTCAAACTTCAAGGACATACTTTCATCTTCCAGGTCTGAACTTCTAGGAACTGTAGTTCAAAGTGTCTGGAGAGAACAAGAATAGGACAAGCTGCCAAAGACTAATAATGACCTGGTTCATTGTGTGGGTTCTAATGAGGTGAAGAAGCACCAAGAAGGAAATATTGAAGATTTATAGAATTCCCAAGTTTGGGGATTAGAATTATGCTATCTCTCTCTCAACTTGTCCCATACATATCCTTTAGAAAAGCTCAAAATCAGGAGAAACAAATTTACATTGGGGTGATACAAAACAATTCAGCAAGGATTGTGTGTAAATGGTGGTCATAGATTTCTGAATGAGTATAAGGACAGGAGATGGATCCCCAATGAAGGGAAAATAGAGAATGGGATATTTATCAAGTAAATAAGTAAATAACCTGAAAGTTAATTATAACTTGACTAGCTGGAATCTCAACAAAAGCAAATCACTTATCCTGTTGTAGGTTTACATTTTCTGCTCGAAAAGAGAGCTCAGGGATGGTGTATAATATTTATAGAGCTAATTATATTCTTCCCACATTTCCTCCATACTGTTAAACATAAACTTTACTGATAACAGAATTATGGTATGTGCAACATAGTATTTGCTCATGATTTCCACTTACCAAGAATATTGCACTTTTCTGTCATTCTGAATCAGGTTCATCTGAAGTATAAGACTAGAAACAAAAGAGAGAAATGCTGAACCTATTTCTCCTCTATTAGTAGGATCTGATGTTACTATTTATTAATAGATATTATACTGTTGTTGCTCCCAGATATTCTATTCATAATGGACAAAATAATGTATTAGAGTCGATAAATCAGAAGCAGTTGCACCTGGATAGATACCAAATCTATTTTCTTGCTTGTCCCTCTTCTTTTCTTATATATTTCATGTATCCATATAGGAGTATAGTTATTACTGCAAATGTCACCCAAAGGCTATAAATACTTCTGAAATGGAAATAAATGCAACCTGCAGCATTTGAGTTCAGAATTTTGATGACTTTCTTGTGTCTCGTCATTTCATGAATTGTTTTGTTTTGTTTCCTATTTTCTGAGCCACAGCAAAAGTGGAAGTCATTGTCAACCTAGGCCTCAAAGCCATGAAAGGTGTTTCTCAAGGGTAGGATTTAATGTTTAGGAAAGGAGAGGACAACATGTTTAAAAAATATTCATGGAGATTGTCTCTGTGAAATAGCTTGCACTGGTTTCTGAGCAGCGATATCCACAGGGAGGGTCATAAAAGTCAGAGGGCAACCACAGCTATGTGATTGAAGACTTAATTTTTCTTTAATGTGCATCACAGTTGCCCTTGTTTCTGAGGAAAGGCAGATAACGCCAAAGCTAAGCAGCTTCAAGGCCATGGGGACTGCAGGGAAGGATGGATTAGAATTCAAAATGTTGCCATTGATGTCTAGATAACAGTCCATGCTGCCTTTTCCAAAACTGAACAACATTAGCTGCGCTGTTTTGAGGCAGGAAAGATTAAAATAATAACATATAGTCAGAAAATAGACTTAACATAGTGATTTCATTTTTAATGAAACAATTCTAATCTGAATAATTCTTTAATTTCCAATTTCTTCCACTTGTTTTCACCCAGCTATTTTGGATTGTATGCTTGATATTTTGGCTTTTGATAGTAAAGCTACTTTAATAAGTTTATGCTTAACATATTTAAAAAGAGATGTATTGGTTAAACCTCCATTAGGGAGTCTGGGGTTTTAAATCTCTGCTTCATCGTGGAATCACTGATCCTTAGTCACTGGTCTTTAGTCCAACCTATTAAGATGTATTATGGGATAACATTAGAGGAGTTATCCTATATTAGTACTGATCCTTTATGAGACACATGGGTTATAAATCAAAATAATTAAGCAAAGCAACAAAAGTTCTCAAAATTCTTGCAAAAAAAAAAAAAAATCCTGTGTGACTCACTTTGTACTGTCAACCTACTTATTGAGCCCCATATCTTCCCCCTGATAAGGGAGGCATCACATAGATTTACAGGACTGAATGTCACCAATATCCCGATTACCTTTATCTAAATTTGGGAACAATTTGTTTAAAAAGATTTGAGAATGAGCAATAAATACTTTCTTCTAGGTTTCTCTTCTGTCTTGGATATACTTCTTAGAGATAAAAAGAAACTGATGTGCCTAAAAATACATTCCATGTTTTTCATCATTGCCTGGACTGTGTTCCTATGTTTAAGAGTCCATTATACATCCCCTTTTTCTTTCAGAGTGACATGTCTGCATTGGCAACATCGGGTCTATTCTTCAAAGATGGCAAAAAACGTATTGATTACATTCTAGTCTACAAAAAGTCCAGTCCTCAAATTGAAAAAAGAAGCACCTTTGAAAAGAATTTACGAGCGGAAGGATTAATGTTAGAAAGAGAGGTGGGTAGTGTTTTATATTTGCTCAAAATGGCTGCTACTGTGAGGAAAATCCATTAGATATTTTGCATCTTACTGAAGTGGTTGCAGGATTAACTGGGCCTTACCTTCAAAGAAAAAGTAGAAGACCCTGAAGAGTAGAAAAGAGGGAGGATTAGGAACATGGGCAGCTTGAGAGATAATGTAAAAAGTAGGGAAAGGAAGGAGGAAAAAAGCAAATAAATATTTTTTTAAAGGGGAAAAAAGAAAGAAACTAGTACTCTGTCTAAAAAGCTAAAAAAAAATTCTGTAAATGAGTATGGAGGAGTTTTGTTGATGGAATTCTTTAAGGAGAAACCATTTACTGTTTGATCTGATCATAACAGTATTTGTCTCAAATTGTTCAGTATCAATTAAATTTCTGAGAAAGTGAGAGACGATTTATAACCTCCTCTCCCATCTAAGGAAAATGACATTTTTGGGCTAGTGGCAGTGAGATTTTAAAGTATTATTTATGCCTTAAATAAACTTGGGCAAAAATAATGTCCCTTCTCACCAAATAAATTCAGCTTCATCATAAATACAACAGATCAATCATAAAGCAGAGAGAATAAAATGTCAGATTGTCAATTGCTCTGCAACAGGGGTCTTCAAACTTGGCAGCTTTAAGACTTGTGGACTTCATCAAACAAAATTTTCCCCTGTAGTTACTAATTGGAGTATGACACCTTTGTATCTTTTAATTTTTATCCATTCAACTCTTATTTAAACTTCAATTTATGCCTTTACAATTATAACATTCAATATAATACATAACTTCCAGTCGAATTCTGCTTGGTACATTCTTAAAATACGCACTAAGTTCTTAAAGAGAAAATATATCTATAACAATAATAAATAAAATACTTATTCTATTCCATTTCAGCTCTATCATTAATGTTAGTTATAATCTTTGACATCTTTAACATTCCTTTTCAATAGGATATCATACTTCTAGGAACACTTATAATATTTCCATAATTTTTCATGTTTCTTTCATATTCCTCTTCACTTAAATTTTTACAACACATTTATAATAATTAAAATTTTCCTTTCCTTTCCTAATTTCATTCTCTCATTCTCTTTTATTTCATTTATTTATTAAACATTCCATTACATTGCAATGAGTATTTTATCTATCATTTTAATCACACTTGTTTCATATTTTCAAAGTTCATTTCTATTTCTAATATAACAATACTATCTTATGTACCCTTGCAGAATCTCCCTTGCAATTAATTTTTCACCCATTATCTCTGTGTCTTGTATGTTTTCCCTGTTTCTCTATGTCCTGGTTCTGTCCTTTATAATTTCTTTTCCTTTCCCTCTTCTCCCTCTTCTTCTCCCTTCCCTTTTTGACCCCTTCTCTCTCTAATTCTGATTCTCTCTTCTGTAGTCCTCTCTTCTGTTTCTTCCTAATGTTATAATTACTTTTCAAACTATTCTTTTTTGGGGTTGTGTTTTCAGATCTTAAATTTTTCACTCTCTTCCCCCCTTTCCTTTCTTTTCCCCACATAGAAATACTTGGTCATTGAAGATGACTTCTTCTTTGTCCCACCCTTCTTGTTCTACAGACATTTCTTGTTGTTTCTCATAGTTCAGGATCTCCATTTCTACAAATTGAAATATGAAGCCAAAAGAACCTCTTCCTTCTTGTGCATCTTCTTTCTGTTTTTTAAGTTCCGTTCTCAGTTCTTCCAAGAGTGATACCATTTTAAAAACTTTTAAACAACCACCCGATTAATTTTAGTCCTTTAGATCCAATAGCCAAAAATCCAAGTTAATCTAAATTAGTTAATCTAAATCACCAAGTAATCCAAATAATCCAAAGCTGTTTCTTCTTGCTTCTTTTTTCCACTTTCTCTTCCTGGGGTTCTCTTATCTTGTTACAAAGTTTCAGTTAAAATGTATCTTTTAGGAATCTTGTTAAAGTTTCACTGTTAATTCCTTTCACATCCAGGTGCTCTCCTCCCTTTTTCCAGATCCCACCCTTTTGTTTTTTCCTTCTTTTAAAAGTTTTTGAGAATCCAGAAATCTTTATAATCCCTTTGACATTTTATTTTCAGCTTAAATACCTGTTACTCTCAAAGTGGATTTTTGCCGATTTCTTGCTTAAATCTCTTAGTTGTCAATATAGGGAAGAAAAGAAAAAAAAACCAAATCCTTTCCCTTCCCTCTCTCATTCGCAGCTTCAAAGTCTTCTTTGGGAACAATGTTGTTTTTTATAATTCAAATTCCAGAGTACCTTGTATTGTTGTTTTTCCAGTTTGACCTGGTCAGCCAAAAACTTTCTCTTCTTATCTTCCTCCTGCACATTTTTCTCCAGTCAAGTTCTTCTTTGAGGTAGCCATTTCTGACCACTGCTGCAACTGCCTTCGGGAAAGAGAGTAATGGCCTGCTGGGGAGGAGAGATGCGGCTCTCATCAACCCTGCTGGCAGTCTCCCCTCTCTTCACCATCTCTACAGGGTGGCTTAGCCCCCAAACCAGCCAGCTCGGGGTGCTCCAGTGGCGAGCACAGATTGAAACTGCACACAATCGCAGATTTCGGTCTGTCACCGAAGAAGCTCAAACCAAATGAAATTGAAACAGGACAGACAAAAGTATAAATATGATGACTAGAAAGGTATTGAAACTTAGAAAAAGATATATACAATTGAATTTAGAAAGGAATGAGATAATTAAAAGTAAGATTGAGAAAACTAAGGGAAGGGAAAAATTATTGAGAAAATGTTAAAATAGTAATAAGATATGGAATAGAACACAAAGACGAATATGAAATTAAGTTTGTGTCTGTATGGTGAAGTGATAACCCGGGACCGTGCTATTCTCAAAAAAAAAAAGAAATTTTACTTGTATTATGTTTTGTGAAAACCCAAATTAATTTTATATATATATATATATATATATATATATATATATATATATATATATATATATATATATATATATATATATATATATATATATATATATATATATATATATATATAAAAGACTTGTGGACTTCAACTCCCAGAATTCCTCCTCCAGTCATGTTAGCTTAAGAATTCTGGGGGTTGAAGTCCACAAGTCTTGAACTTGCCAAGTTTAAAGAGCCTTGCTTTGCAGTATAAAATAAAAACAGGGATTTGTGGAGTGGAGAGGCAGGTTTGGGGAGTGACTACTGCCCTCTCCTTTGCCTTGTGAGGGTAGCATGAACTAGAAGCCTGGAAACTGAAAGGTCTTCCTTCCCCAGCCTTCAAAAGGTCTGATTTGTGGCAGAACATACCTGTAATATTAAATGATATATGCAGTTTTCTTGAGCATATAAAATTCCTTGGATCTATGCCTTCGAACTAGACAACACTCCCCTCTTAACACCTTTGTCTGAAGGATTGCTCTGTGATTTATTAAGATTGGTCAAAAAAATAACTTATGACTTTATGGGATAACATCCATGAAGCTTTTGAACCAGTGTGTTAACTCTGGCTTTTTTTGATAAACTGCAATCCTAGCTAGGTTACAGGTAAGCCAAAATTCCTCTCTTGTTTTGACCAAAGAAGAATGCATACAGGTTATTTGTACTCCTGCATGTATTCTTCTGTTCAAGTAGACAGTTTAAATACCATACACTTATGTAACTAAATGTGAACTTTTAAAGAAGAAAATAAAGAGAATGCACCTGAATCTGAAAGATTTGTGCCTGTTACATTGTTTCTTTTTTGCAGCCAGCTGTTACAAACAATGACATTATGTTTGTAAAAATTCATTGTCCTTGGGACACACTCTGCAAATATGCTGAAAGAATGAACATTAGGATGCCTTTCAGGTAACAATAAAATGCTTAATTTTGTCACTTGTTAAATTAAGAATGTATTTTTTCTAACAAGCACATTTATTTCCAGCTATCATGGTGTTTTATTAATAGCCATATCAATAGCACTTAGACTGCACCTCTCTGAGCGGTTTACAATGTCAGCATATTGCCCCCAACAATCTGGGTCCTCATTTTACTGACCTCAGAAGGATGGAAGGCTGAGTCAGCCTTGAGTTCCATCAGGACTGAACTCCAAGATGTGGGCAGAGTTAGATTGCAATACTGCAATCCAGTATGAGCCAACCACTAGAGCTCATTCACAAACACACTACACTGTGCATGAAGGGATACTATTGCTTCAAGGAACAGTGTGTCGATCCAGTCACTGGGGAAATAGAATCTTGTCTGGGAAGTTTTTAATAGAGGGAACAATATTCCAGAATTTATAGCACTCGGTATGGCTAGGAGACACAGAAGATCTTCTGCCCTCTCTATATTTGCATCATGCAAAGCAAAATTAGCATGTTAGGTACATCATTTTCCTTCCTACTGCTTGCAGTCCAGGAAGGAATCAGATCTTCATCTTTGGCATTTTTATTATAGCTAGCAAAGAAACCAGACATTAGAGTAGAGCAAGCCAAAGCTCTTTGTCTCATAATTGCTCAGCTAACCCCTTGTTGATTCCATAAGCAATAGATAAAGTGAAAGCCAAAGTGAGTCTTTCTAGACATTGTGGTCATTCTCAAACGTGCCTGTCTAACATAATTTGAGTTCATCCTTCTATGATGAATTTATACCAACTGAAAGTGAGATTTATGCAGTTTGTTTGCTTGTGTACATTTAGCACATTGAAAGTTGTCTTAAGGCACAAGCTTCTATAATTTTGAAATATCCAAAGGAGCACTAATTGGCTCCCTGCTTTAATGCAAATTAATCCCGATGGAGGATAAGTACATCTGCTGGCTCATGGGTTTTGATTGCAGCTTCCAGTTATTTACTCCAGAGAAAAGGTCTTGAAGTTAGTCGGGCTCTTCCAGAAATAAATACATTACATCAATCATCACAAAATAAGCCATTGGCTTTAACAGCAAAAAGGCAAATCAATTTCAGGGAATTATTACAATGCTCTTTAGCAATGCTATAAACAATCCACTATTTCTCTCATATTAATTTCATTCAGGAAAAAATAGTAAAAGATGAGCAAGGAAAGATTAATAATAGCAGGATCATTTTAGCAAATTTTCCTATTGTCCTTAATAAATAACTTTGCTCAGAGTTATTCCTTCCACAATGAAAGCATAAAAATGACATCTAATGACAAAATCCTTTAGATCGGCAGTCCCCAACCTTTGAGGCTTAGTGGTCCAGGGGAAGAGAAAGGAACTGGGCTGCACAACCAGCAGGGTGGCACAAGAAGTGGGCTGCTGCGCACACATGCAAGTGCTCACCAGCCTGCCGCTCACATAAGCTGAGCTGTGTAGGTGTACGCACATGCTCTGGCCAGGTACTCAGATGGCCTAATTCCAAATAGGCCACAGCCTGGTAGTGGGCCACAGCTTGGAGGTTGGGGACCCCTGCGTTAGATTTTAAGATTTAAAAACTGATGGTTCCTTCAGCAGAATCTGCTGCATCCAATACACATTGGTATCCTTCTGCCACTTCTTAAGTCTACAACAAAACAAAGAGAGTCAGAATGGTATAGTATTTAAGAAGTTGTATTTAAAATTCCAATCTATCCTTAACCACAAATACTCACTGATGAGTTGGGTCTATTTCTGTCTCTCAGCCCAAGTAACTTCATAAGCTTTTTCTTCATAAGTTTTAAACTCCTGGATGAAATTAGAATATAAATCTAAATAATCCTGCTATGATAGAATTGGATTTGAGAGTTTCCTGTGCAAATGTTGCCAAATGGCCCAGTGCTTATCCATGTAGTTCTGACTCATGGATCTCTCTTCAGGTCTTGTCCAGATCTTAATTTGAGCTTTATGGCAGGCAACTCAACCAGCTGTCTGAAGTAGTACAGAAAGGCCACAAGGCCAGAGCAATGTTCTTTCTTCCAGTACATAATATTTAGAAGTGGGTGGGTTGGGGAAATGAAGTTACATTTGGACCAAATCTGGATTGAAACCTGAAATTAACAAAATGCTCCCCTTCTCTTTAACACTGCCCAGCTGAGTGGAGAAACTACATGCAAGTTAATCTAATTATCTGTCCTTGATTTAGTGACATTATTTTAAACACAAGACTCCTTTGGGTATTGGTATAATAATAATTGGTATAATACTGCTGACAGCTGAAGAAAGTCAGTGCTGTCCTTAATTTTGATTCAAAATGAATTAACAACCTTGCATGATCAGAAGAAGCCTCTCAAACCTACTGGATATACCTCGACATGTGTTTGAACCTTTTGGGTACTGATCCTGAACCAAATATTTAAAGATTCTCAATGTATTGCAATTTTTCTTTGTGAACAACTCCTTTGAAGAACACTGAAAATCCAAAATATATGATTTTACAGTTTCCTACCCAATATGCAGAATGTTCAGCTTTGCTCAACAATTAGCATTTGTAGATTGGTCCTGCTCTAATGACCTACTAAATCTTTAGTGATTTACTTTTTGTTATTATGTCATTAGCATAACAAGTTTGGTAAATTGTCCTGCTTTCCAGGCATATCTTCAATCTAATGTGATATAGCTTTTCACTACTGTGGATTACGCTGCTTACCAATCAGGCAGGTACATACAGTATCTAAAATACATAAACACAGTTTGTATATATATGCACATAAAACTTGTTCCTCTTCAACTCTTCACCTGGAGAAGTTCTCTTTCTAACAATCATAGGGAGTACGCCTGTCAGATTATAATTGAGTAATTATTGAGTTTTACTATGAAAAATCATTTCAATAGTATCATACTATGGCTATGCAGCCAATCTGCTAAGCTAATGGAAAGTTATCTGGGAGCCTTAGCACCAGCTATCATATGAAAAGAGGGGCTACTGAATGCCACTTCTAACCAACAACTACTAGGTTGCCTATCCATGACTCATAAATGAAGTCACTCAATCTTTGGGGACAGGGGATGTAGTGGTCATTTTTAAGCATGATTTGTCTTGTAAAAGATCTGCAATTTGAATTCCACATGAATATATCAATTTTCCTAAGTTAATCAATACATATTTAAAAATACAAAAATTAATACCAGGCAAAATTCCAACAGCATGAAGAACCTATGCAGTTATTTTCCATTTATGTATCGTATTTCCAAAATGGTCCTCTTTGCATTTATTACTTCAGATAATATTTAGAATGAATATATATTCATTCTATATATACATATGTGTGTGTGTGTGTGTGTGTGTGTGTGTGTGTGTGTGTGGTATTCAGCTTTGTTCGGGTATTTTCCCACGTCATTGTAGTTGTGCTTTTAAAGTTGTACCAATGTTTCGGCAGAATCTCATCTGCCATCATCAGGATTCTGTATTGTATTCGTCTGGAGCGATATAAAGAAGCCTGATGATGGCAGATGAGATTCTGCCGAGACGTTGCTAAAACTTTAAAAGCACAACTACAATGACGTGGGAAAATACCTGAACAAAGCTGAATACCATACACGTAAGTACACGCGAAAACTTAAGGATAGATAGATAGATAGATAGATAGATAGATAGATAGATAGATAGATAGATAGATAGATAGATAGATAGATAGATAGATAGATATAGATATAGATATAGATATAGATATAGATATAGATACAGATACAGATACAGATACAGATACAGATACAGATACAGATACAGATACAGATATAGATATAGATACAGATATAGATATAGATATAGATATAGATACAGATACAGATACAGATATAGATATAGATATAGATATAGATACAGATACAGATACAGATACAGATATAGATACAGATACAGATACAGATACAGATACAGATATAGATATAGATATAGATATAGATATAGATATAGATATATAGGTAGGTCTAGGTGTGTTCGGGTCTTTTCCTGTGTAAGATTAAAGATTAAAGTACCTTGGTGACGTTTCGGCGAGGTCCCACTCGCCATCATCAGGCTGGTGCTTTCAGCTTTGTGCCAGTGCACACAGAAAAAGACCCAAACACACCTAGACCTACATACCTGTACCTGTGAAAATCTACGAAAACAAATACATATACATATACATATACATATACATATACATATACATATACATATACATATACATATACATATGTTTTCTTAAGTTTTCGTGGGTACTTACATGTATGGTATTCAGCTTTGTTCGGGTATTTTCCCACTTCATTATAGTTGTGCTTTTAAAGTTGTGCTGAAATGTTGCTACAACTTTAAAAGCACAACTATAATGACGTGGGAAAATACCCGAACAAAGCTGAATACCATACATATATATGTAGGTCTAGGTGTGTTCGGGTCTTTTCCCGTGTAAGATTAAGAGTATCTTGGCAATGTTTCAGCGAGATCCCACTCGCCATCCTCAGGCTGGTGCTTTTGGCTTCATGCCAGTGCAAGCAGTGTGTGATCAGAGCTGCCGTCTCTCTATAAATACTGATGGTGGGGGCTAGTGTGCTGGGCTGGTTGGCTGCGCTACTGCCTCTTGATTGTTGATGGAGTCGATGTTTGTATAATGGGCTGTGTGATGGCCTTGTGAGTTTTGTTGTGGAAAGCCGAAACGTCACCAAGATACTCTTAATCTTACACGGGAAAAGACCCGAACACACCTAGACCTACATACCTGTACCCGTGAAAATCTACGAATATATATATATATATATATATATATATATATATATATATATATATATATATATAATATTCTTAAGTTTTCGCGGGTATCTATATGTATGGTATTCAGTTTTGTTCGGGTATTTTCCCACGTCATTATAGTTGTGCTTTTAAAGTTGTAGCAACGTTTCGGCAGAATCTCATCTGCCATCATCAGGCTTCTGTATTGTGTTCATCATATATATATGACTTGTTCAGAGTTTATTGCAGTCATTTAAGGATAATTGATGCTAATGCAAACAGAAGCAGAATAGAAAACCAAATAGTTCCTTTCTCTGCATCCAGGTATCTACTGCCCATAACTTTTGTATACAGAATTAGTTGATATTTTTGTTCATACTATTTTTGTTAAAAGTTCGGTTTAAGTAGCTCAGTTTTTATCCATGTGATTGAGCTTCTACCCATATTCCTTTTGTAATGGTGCATGTTATGAAATTACAAAGCTCTATATCTTGTATGCATGTCCTTCACCTTGATGTAAAATTGTACTCTGATGATTTTTGCTGTTTTTTTCAGGAAAAAATGTTATTACACTGACTGGAGGAGCAAAACCATGGGCAGGTTGGTGGGTGATGCATAGCTTTTAATTTTACCAGAGAGTCATCCCATATATAATAAATCCATCCCAGCAGTTGTAAATTTATCACAAAGGGTTTTGAGAAAGCTGATTGAACAAAGGAGGCAGTAGAACTTAGATGCTTATTTATTTTCAGCTTTAAGCATGTGACTGACCTCACCAGAAATAAAATAACTCGAAGTATCTTCCAAAGCAATGATTATGTTTTATTTGTAAATAACAATGAGGTTCAAATAAGAAAGGTTTGAAGAAAATGGATCTTAAAATCTCAGAATAGCAAGAAGTTTGTAGAAGCTTAAGTTTTGTATAGTGCTTAGTACTCTAATACTAAGTCTTCCAAAGAACATTTAGCCCATCACATTATATTTAGGAAGGAGATAGAAATATTGTCTCCATTAAACTCCCTTCCTTGGCTCCAATCCCTGATTCCAACCAATAAGCTTTCATTAAGGCCCCTTCAGGTGAACATGACAAAGACACACTGAGATCATATATATCCATGATGGCAAACCCATGGCATGCATGCTGGAAGTTGCACACAGAGCCATGTTTCCGGGCACACCAACCATTGCCCATTGCTCTTATGGATTCTGGCATGCACTGGCCAGCTGGTCTTCACATGTGCGGGAGCCCGTGAAACTGGAAGAGCAGCTCCCAGTGCACACATGCGCGCCAGCCACCTGGTCTTTCACTTTCTAATACTCATGCACGCGTGAAGAGCAGCTGGCTGGGGTGTGCCTGTGAGTTAGAAACTGACCAGCCAGCTGGCCTTCATATGTGCATGCACGTTAAAAGCTGAAAGATCAGGTGGCCGGTGTGCATGCGCGCACTAGGAGCTGCTCTTTTGGTTTTTGGCACTCATACATTTTGACCCTTGGTTCCTTTTCAGCATGCACTTGCTCCCATTTTGGCACTCGGTGCCAAAAAGGTTAACCACCACTGATATATACTAAACATATAATCTCATCAATTGCATCTTCAATTGCTTCTACACCCCAATGATGATGATAGCCACTTTGGGAAGTCAAAAACATTTAAAAAAATACAAAAACACAAAAACAGAAGGCAAACAAACAATAACAGCAAAGAAAACAAAGCCAGAGAAGATCAAGAAAAGAAAGAAAGGGATATCAGCCATCCTACTAAAAAGCAAGATCAGGGGTCCCTAAACTTGGAGACCTCTGAGTTAGATGAAGAGCCAAACTTTTAGGAACCTTTGAAAAACCAGTAAAGTAGGAAGCCCTTTGAATCTTGAACTGAAGAAAACACAGGGGAACTGCACTCTGGTGTGGAAAGTCTCAATTATTGTTTTAAAATACAGTGTTTAAAAACCTTCTTCAAATATTGGTATTTCCAATATTAACATAAATGTTTTATGAAGAGTTTTTGCTCCATCCAGCTGTTTTCTTTTGGGGAAAAAAGTATTTCTCATGGAATTTAGATAAGTTCTACTGCACTTCCATCAAAGTTCATTAGGCAGTGTTGATGGGTTGTTGTTTTTCATGCAACAGAATGTGAAACTCTCTTGTTGTAAAGCCAATTTCTCCTGTGATGGAGATATCAAAATTTAATTGGAAGGAGAAACAACAAACATAATCCTTTGAAACAAAATGATAAAATGATCCTAACTCTGTTTCAAAATAATCATCTTGGATATTATATTTTTACCTTGACTTTACCTCTGATATTGATTCAGTATCTAAGTTAAGTGAAACTAATGAGAGTAAGGTAATGATTTGACTAGGATTTCTAGGAATATACATATTGTCAATATTTAGGATATTTCATACGTTAATTATTTTAAATATATACTTTGTGTGAAAACTATGCTTTTCACATGCAGATATTAAATATTTGTTGACTGTAGTTTTTGATAGTAAAAAATTTACAACTGCTTACTTCCTCTCCCCAGTCATGCACGTGCTTGCTTTGTATCAGATAGCTGTCCTATATTATATACAATACATGTTTATATTTACTTGCTTTAAATGATGTGAAATAAACCATTTTCTCTCAAGGAATTAAAATCTAGACAGGAATCACATTCAGGCTACATTAACAAACATGACAGCTTATATCCTATGGAATTATTACAATGAAAGTTGAAACTCAAAACAATGGTTTTATAATCTGAATTATAGGTTTGGGTGTTTGTTAACTCTGTTCATTAAACTTTGGGTTCTTCTATTAGGCAAAATTCCCAAAGGGTAATCATAGTCAGCTCAAGATCTTCAATCACATTAATACCATAGCCACCTAGATTGTGATTCCAAGGAAGTTTTAATCACTTTTCTATGAAAAGAAACAAAGAATATTTACTTTTCACTTAGTAAATAAAGTAGGTGGGGAAAGAAGCAATACAACCCATAACCCAATACACTGCAGTATGCTACCATAGCAATAGCAATAGCACTTAAACTTATATATTGCTTCACAGTGCTTTACAGCACTATCTAAGCATTTTACGGAGTCAGCATATTGCCCCCAACAATCTGGCTTCTCATTTTACTGACCTTGGAAGGATGGAAGGTGGAGTCAACCTTGAGCAAGTCAGGATCAAAGGAATCTAATTCCTCGCAATGTGAGTAGAGCTAGCCTGCAATACTACATTCTAACCAATATGTTTGGACCAATATGTATTTAACTTCAGCTTTGTCTGGTAAGGCAACACATTTTTTTCATACAGTCATGAAGAACAAGTTTACTAAAACATAAGTACTGTATTGAGCATTTGATTTTGAAAGTGGATTTATTTTTTACAATATATAATTTACTTACCTATTCAGGTCTGCTTCAATAAATAGAGCTTTTTTTCCCATAAAAGAATGTTACTTCTTACATTATATTTTAAACTCCATCTGGATTAATAATTTCATTCCAGAAATACAGTATTAAACCACACAATCTCCTGTTTACTCCCAAATCTTGAGAGGTTCATTTGTGGAACAGAAGTAAAAGAGCTTTCTCTGACAGCTACTCAACACTGATAGTAGCAGTTACTATATATCACAGGAGTTACTATATTGCTATTTGTTACCTTGTTCTCTATGACTTTGTTAAACTTTGTTTAAGATCATTCAGGTTGATAGCAGTTAGTCTATGGAAATAATGATTCAGCATTATCATAGTGACAGAGTGAAATTATCCAGCCAATGCATCTCAAACTCTGATTCAATATCATTCTTTCATATTCTTATCACTTTGTATTGATATGTTCTGAAAAAGTCCTCATTTATAAAAATTGCACCACAGTTTTTTTTAAACAAATACAAAGGATTAAAATAGATTAATCTGAACGTTGATACACAATGATATCTATTTGACGCTTGTAACCAAAGTTTATTTGGGCTTAAAATAAAAGAATAATCCATCCATTTGCTGTTTGCATTCATTTCACATTTCGTGCCTAAATAAGTTGATTTGCTTATCATTATTAAAAAAATGAATTTGTTTTTTAAGGTATTACATGAATATATGAATGCTGTATTTTCATGTTATATTTACAATTGTAATTTTGGTTTTAAAACTAGACTATGTAGGAAAATGTCTATTTTTTTTCATTGAATGGATGACAGTGCAATAATGAAATGAAAAGCTAGAAAGTTGTAGAAGTTGCAGGATTCTTTATTATCCTCTTTTTAGCAAAATTTCAAAAAAGTAGGTACTAAAATTATTTTTCAAATGCTTCTTGAAAATGCTTCTTGTAAAAGGTTGTGCTTTTAGCTTTATACAGTATCTGCAGTAACGTGTTGGTATGTTTTCTTTTGTTTAGTACACTCTGTCAAAATATATACTGCTTCTTATATTTTAAGCCAAACATATACTCTTGTAAGAATCTTTAAAAGAGGGCATCAGTTTGACCAATGAATATAAATTGATATACTTCTGATGATTTTTTTGAAGAAATATTGATATCGTTATCAGCTACCAGCCACTTCTCGTTCTTGAAAGCAACTAAACCCTTCTGGGCAAGGAAGGTGAAGGTGTAGGAAGCAGTTATAAACAACTGCAGTGGTTCCCATGGTAAAAATGCAATCATGATCTTCAATGACATTTTAAACCAGAAAGAAATATAACACCAAGTTCATTGAAGAAAATATTATTTCCTTGTCACTAGAAGAACATTCCTAGCTTCCTTTTTTTAGCAGCTATGACAAAGTCATTGCATTTGTAACTGCAGATTTTAAAGGCCTCTTGCTTTCCATGTATATTATTATAATTATTATCAAAAGTACTAAGAGATCCAGGGATCTACTATCATTGATTCTTCAGTGGAATAACTTTCTCAGGCAAAATTAGTGGCCAGTCTGGGCCTTGTCATGCAAACACATTTCAGTAATGCATAGCATTTCAATAATACACAAGGTTGAGGAGACTGACTGAGCAGTAAGTAATAGCAGATGAGAATCAGGGCTAACAAAGCTTCAGGGACTAGGCTCCATTGTTGAGCATAAGAAGCCAGAACACAGCATCAATACAGAGATCAAGGCCACTTGTAGTCACCTGCCACCTGTTTACTGCCATATCTCCCTGTGCTTGCCTTCTCCAACTTAAAAAAAACCTATCACCTGATCCTTGACCTCCCACCTCCAGATCAAAGGGCTCTATCACAGACTATAATAAGATGATAATCTTTCAAAGTAATTGATCTATTTGATGCCCAAGTGCTTCTGCAAAGCATTTGGCACCCAAAACCAAGTCAGCCGTCTATCTTACCAGCCTCCTCTATACACTTGGATATCTTAGTCATGTACTGCTCTCCTAAGGGTTTTTTGGGGGGAGGGAGTTTTTTTTTTTTTTCACTTCCTGAACAAGTCCTTGCAGTTTTCTCGGCAAGATGTTTTGCCTTCTTCCTAAAGCTGAGAAGGAGGGAAGGAGTGTCTTGAGTGGCTCAAGGTCTCCCATCTGGCTTTCTGCCTAAAGTGGGATGACTAGAACTCACATTTTTCCACAGTTTCTAGCATACTCACCATGGATTTCTTTCATTGGGACATGAATTATTGTATAAAATATTCCACCAGGAAAAGAAGTCAAGCATCCTGTGAGTCCTATGGATATAATATTAAATGTATGGATTCCTAGCAGTTGTTTTAACAGGAGGTCAACTTCAAATAAAATTAAAATCTCTTTCAGAGTCGGACATTAAATGCGTGTAATAAATATGATCTTTTTATTATTACTACACATTTATCTTTTCCAATATTGTCTTTCTCTCTCTCTCTCTCTCTATCCCTCCCTCCCTCTCTCCCTCCTTTCCTCCCTCTCTCTCCTAAGCATTTATTAAGACTGGCAGAGTTTTAATGCCACAACTCCTTACCCATTTATATGGACAAATAAGCAGTTAAAGCTTAATCTGCCAGATCTATTTAGCTGAATTGCCAAGGAGCATACAAAGAACAGAACATCCCCAAATGTCTGTTAAACATTAGAGGCATTTAGAATTCTTGGAGAGGACTTAAATTATGACATCAATTTGGGGAAGTTATGGACCTACTCTTCTGAATAACTTCCCTTCCCTAAATTAACAGAAAGCAATTTCATTTTCATTCCATTCTTCTGCTACCATTATTGTCCTGTTCTGCCTTTACCTAACCAATATTATTCATAGGATTCCAGATATCTCATGACATTTGACCATGGATTCCCCTTCATGCCATTAAAGATGATTAGCTTTAGTTTGAAACAGTAGCAGCAATGCTCTGACACCATAAATAACAATCAGATTCCATCTAAAGATCTTATCTTACATTTAACACTCCTTGATAATTCAAGAAGGAGCTGGAGCAAGGACATTTTAAACTTCCTACTTCTCACTAGCTCTAATTCCAATCCAGACTGGGGTGTTTTGTGTGTACAATGAACTAAATCATGAGAAACTGGAGTATGATGACATTCATTGCATATCCTTTCTAGTTTAGTCCTCAGTAGAACATTGTTCAGTCCTTACATATGTCATTGGGGGAATCTTTCCCTAAACTGGGCTTTAAACAGATATAGGGTCTTCAACTCCCATCACTGGTCATACTGGAATCCATACATCTGGAGGGCACCCAAACTGGAAAAGGCAGTTTTTAGAGCATTCCTATTGGCCATTTTCCTTCTTGTCTCCTCCCTCATTAGAACTGTGTTATAAATTATAGTTATTTTTATTTCTTTGCCTTATAGGCTTTCTTTATCTATCTCTTGTTTTGCTTTAGATGAAAAATAATGTTAGAGACCATGTGGTTGTTTCTTGATTTGAAGTCTAGCATTGTCCTTCCAGTATCCATTTCAGCACCTCACATATATAACAAAAGGTATAAAAGACATAAGACAATAAACAAAATGTGGTTTCTTTTCCCTAGTTTCCAGAGGAATATGAGGGAACTGAAAAGCTGGTTGCCCAGAAATCCAATGAAACTTGATAAAGAAGCGCTTCCTGATTTGGAAGAAACAGATTGCTACACAGCTCCTTTCAGCCGAGCACGTATTCATCAGTATGTGGTGAATTTAAAATATATTCATAGAGACCAGCAATATTGTTTCATTATTATTTTTTCTCAGGGGTTAACATAATAACATTCACCATTAACAATTGCAATGTTCAAACTGAATGGAAAACAGAGTCCAAAAATGCTGGAGTCTATATTTAGCAATAAGTTACAGAAGGATTTTCAGCTGCATTGATCAGAAGCTGGTTCCACTCATCTAAAGTTGACTTTCTTAAATTATATTCATAATGGTTCAAAGACATACAATTCAGTTTAGTCCTTTGAACTCATAATAGTTTTAAGATGTTCCCTGTAATTGCTTCATTGCATGGTGGCTTATTTCAAATAACTTATTTCAAACAACTGAACAATACATATTTTGTTTGATTATTTTTGTCCTTCTATTGTAACATCTTCAAAACAGCTTCAAAATGCATAAATAACAATATTAATATCAACATCTGTTTGAAAATTGATAAAATTTTATTCATTATGATATTTCAGGCTGGTACATTGACAGCTGTTTCCAACATTAATTGATATTAATTGTCTCTTCAACAGTTTTACAATAAACAACAAAGACAGCTTCTTCAGCAACTCTACAAGGAGTAGGATGGTACACCACATGTTACAGAGAACGAAGTATGAAGATGGAAAACCAAAAATGGGTACAAGTTGATTTTAATATAACAATGCAGGTGTTGGAATTCTTCTTACCAATTCAATTCTTCCAGTAAAAATGTTTAGTCAATAATGTAAATCTAAGATATTGGTGATTCAAACAGGGCAATTACCAAATTCAGGACTATTTCTGTGTGAGAAGGAAAAATAATACCTACAAGCTATAATACTTTAATGACTTCCCTCAACCCTGATTGACTTTGACTTGTCCATGTTCTTCTACTATTTACTGTTAATGGAGCAGAATATGAAGATTGTGTTTTTGTGTGTGTGTGTGTGTGTGTGTGCGCGCGCGTTTTATTATGCTAAAATCTCATGACTCTAAACTGTTTACAAAGATATGCAAAAATAATTAAAGCATCCCCAGTAGTATGATTAAAACAAACTAAATAACAAAACCACAAAATTAACAAACAGCAAGAAGTAAAAGATAGTACAGTAGGTGAGCATCATTAGAATGCTGTATTGAAGTCCTCTGTTTTTTAACAAGCATCTGAAGCCATCAATTCTCTAGCAATCTGGCCACTTGACCTTCATATGGAGTCTTTAATTTGGAAGTTGAGATTGCCACTATTTTGGAATCCTCCTTCCTCCTGTAACAGCCCAAGTGATGCTCTGTGACAAATCTCCTTTGGCAGAATACAATGGTTAAACTCAATCCATCCTGCCATAGTTGAATAGTCCATACCCTCTTTTACAATCATTCAGGATTTACACACATACCATTCTCTGTTCCTTACTTCTTCTAGTGCCTCTGCAATCTTTCTTGCTGGAAAAAAAAAATCAGTAGTGATTTGATTCTTTTTGAGCAGTGGATCTCCATACTTAGCAAAATAGTCACGATTAATAAAAAAAAACAAAAAACCCAACCACATTTGGGAGACTAAGGGAGAGCTTTTTGCCTAATGCCAACATGAGCAAAAAGAGAACTTCATATACCATACTAAGAAACCAATAAAAATGCTTAGTGAATAATAAAGAATGTTTTTGAGTTAAAGAAGCAAGCACTTCTTTATTATTGAGATCCATATCGCTTCCAAGAAAATATTGCTCTCTAAACCATTTTTCAGTATCCCTAATTGTTTCTCCCCACTGCTTTTGTGGCCAAATAGAAGTTATGAAAACCATTTCCAATAAAGCTCTTTGATTTCCTCTGCAAAACATTGTTTGGTAGTAAAAAGAGAGAGAAAAAGTGCTTGGATAAAATAATTTTCTGGTTATAGGTTAGAACTTATGGAATTCTTCCTCTAATTTTCTCCTGCTTGATGCTTCCATTTTATGAAAAAGCTTTCCTCAAATCAGCACATTTCATTTTGTAAATGGAAAACAAGTTTCCGACTGAGGTAGTTTCTTATCACTTTATTTAATACTGAGAAAATTCCAAATAGATCCAAGATGATCTACTTTCTTTTTTGATGATAGAGCTCTGTAAGAAGTAGATACACTGCACTGTTGCTTCTACTTCAGGTAGATATAAGAAAAGTTAACATTAAGGCAGCTTGTTGTGTCATGCATTCCTAACAGTGTTGCTTTTTGATCCTTGACTTATATTACTTTGTAAGACAGAATTCACCAAACCTTAGAATGTGGGTGGTATTTAAGCTTGGGGAGACAGATTAATTTTATTCCACCGATGTTTCAAGTCATATTAAAACACATGTACACAACAACTATTAACTGTTTTCCTTTGAATCTGGTCATCTGCCAGTATGATCAGAGATAAACCAGTGGTGGAATTCAAAATTTTTTATTACCGTGGCTTATTTGGTGTGCATGGCTTGGTGGTCATGTGACTGGATGGGTATGGCTTGGTAGTCATGTGACTGGGTGGGCATGCTTGGTGGTCATGTGACTGGGTGGGCGTGTCCAACTCAATGTCACTCATATCAAGGGGTGCCTCACCTGGCCCCTCCCAGCGATTCCTTATCACCCAGCCTCAACTTATCTATAGTTCTGTAAAAAAAGATGTTGTTCATCTTTTTTGACTTTATTTTCTGCATACTGTAGATGTACTTTCATGAACCATTGAAAAGAGGAAATGGCTCACATGCTTCGCCCAAGAGTGTGATAGGCAACAGGCTTTTAAGGGGCTGCCACAAAGAAAGGGGGAAAATGTATTTTCCAAAGAAGCAGAATGCAAACAAGAAGCAATGGATGGAAACTGAACAGAGAGAAGTAACCTAAAACCAAGGAGAAACTTCCTGACCAGTGTAACTGCCTGTCTCCAGAAGTTCTGGGTGCTCAATCACTGGAAGTTTTTGAGAAAAGACTGGACAGCCATTTATCTGAAATGGTATAGGGCTCACCCTTCTAAATATTATTCTGACATCTTTCCCAGGATTTCTACTCAGAGTTTGGCATCCTCAGTTTTCTTGCCTGAGCTGGGGGTTGGACTAGAAGACCTCCTTCCAACTCTTGTTAAACACATGTGTATTTTATGCTCTGGACTATTGACATTGAATGCATGTAAACCCTGAAAATATGTGCTAGCCCTGGGCAAAAGAAAGGCAGAAAAATCACTCTAGGTGTAGGGACAGTGTAAAATATTAACACATGATAAATAATGGAACAATTAAAAGTAATAGCACAGAATTTTCTCTCTCTCTCTTCCTATATTTTTTCTTTCTTTCTCTCCCTTGCCCCCCCCCACTCTCTCTCTCTCTCTCTCATACACACACACACACACACACACACACACAGAGAGAGAGAGAGAGAGAGAGAGAGAGAGAGAGAGAGAGAGAGAGAGAGAGAACTTAACAGACAAGCATTTTGGAAGCAGCTCCTTTAAATTTCTCCAAGGCTGGAGTGGATTCCTCCACCCCCTCTGTCAGACCGCACTCTTTCTTACTCCAGACACTTTAACTCACATGGGAAAGCGATACTTGCAGCCTCCATGGGGAATCCTTGGAGACGTTTTTAAAGGACCTGCTGCTTCCAAAATGCATTTTTGTACATTGCAAAAGTGCTCCAAGGCTTGATTCACCTCCAACCCTTCTGTCAGACCGCACTCTTTCTCACTCCAGACATTTTAACTCACACAGGGAAAGCGGTACTTGCAGCGTCCATGCCTTTCTTCCTTTCCCTCGGGGAGAAAGAGGACGTAGGGAAGAGAAAGCTAGGAGAGCGATCGCAAGTGAGCGACCGGGCAACCGGGTTGGGGTGTGGCCAGCCAGGGGTCACCACCGGTTTGGCAATCCACGCCAAATCACCACTACTGGTTTGCCCGAGTAGGTGTGAACCGGTTGAATACCACCTCTGAGATAAACCCATAAATGTGGATCAGTGCTGTACTTGAAAGGCTAATCCCAGTCAGAATAATGAGCAGAAGGTTGGTTTTTATATGGGACTGTAAACTGTGTTGGATTACCGTAGAATAATTTTGCTGAAAAACCTTGAGGTAATAAGGCCTCAAAGAGTTAATGGGATTCCAAACTTGAAACAGGTTCATATCTGTTTGGTACTTACTTATTTTAATATTGAAGTTTTTTTACCTTTAACATTTCAAAGATTTGAAACATGTCTTCTTTCTTTTAGGCATTAACAGGTTGCTCAGCAATGGAACATATGAAGCTGCATTTCCTCCTCATGAGGTAAATTTAAAGTTTCTGTTGAGTATTTCTGTTTCTCATTTCTGTAAGACTTGTCTGAGTGTCTTTTTATTTTATGATGGTGATAATATGTCTGATGCTACTGTGCAGCAATTTCTGTAAGGCTTCTCTGAAAGTTATTTTTTCCCCTGATAATGATAACATGCATGATGTTATTGCGCAGTTTTTCTCTGTATTAGATATTTTTCATTGCCTGGCAGCCAGCCCTATCTGATGCTTATTTGCTCAGAAACAAGGCACAGTGGGATTTATTCTGTACCAATATCCAAAAGGTTTCAGCCTAAAATATAGAGCTAGTTCATGTGCTATTTTGAAACTCTTTCTTATACTAATTTTTCCCTGTGAGGGACCAAATTTTAAATTTCTGGTTCATACATTTATGGCTGACATTTTGGATTCTAAAGAGTTGCCGCTGATTCCATTACTGTGTTAAATGTCTGCTGTGTTAAAGAGGGAGGGAGGGAGGGAGGGAGGGAGGGAGGAGGGAGGGAGGGAGAGGAGAGAGAGAGAGAGAGAGAGAGAGAGATTTAGTATGTGTTCTACAGTCAGAGCATAAATATAGTCTTGGTGGAAACAGTTGAATAGAATTCAGCTTGAAGTATACTTTAAGTATATATTACAAAGAAATAGAGAGGAAATTCTTGAAAAATGTCTTGATGCAGTCCAGTCAAGAAAACATTCCTCAGTGCCCTTACAGGTCCTACTTACAGTGCTTGGCTGAAGGCCCACTGCCCATCTTGTCATGACAGTGTGGAAGAAGATTGTCTCAGCAGGACACAATACTTTGTGCCCTGGTACAAACTAATTCCTTTCTGTAAATCTGAAAATGCACCTGAATTGCAATAAGATGACATGTTGTAGCACAGTGGCTGTGGCCCCCAAATTTTTGGGCACCAGGGACTCGTTCCATGGAGACTGTTTTTCCACAGACTTGCACAGTAGGGGACATGGTTTCATGTGCTGCCTGCATCCCATGGATGCAGCTTCGCTTGTTTGCACAGGCCAGTTTCTTACATGATGTGGACCGATGCCGCCCATGGACTGGGGTTTGGGATCCCCTATAGTAGCATGTACTTCAATCAGAAATGCAAGCAATTGATGTACATGCAGTGTTAGCCTCTTATCATGTACTGGGTAAGACAATAGCGAAAGCAGGAGTCCTGTTATTGCATTGCACACATAATCTTCCTACCTCTCAAGATCAATATAAGGTGAAAGAGCTTATACACAAACATCGTAATATAATAGGAAGTTTACTTTGAATAGTGGTGACTTCCAACTCAATGCTTATTTTCAAGACAGTTTACTGAACTAGAATTTCCCAAATTGTATTCTGTGGAACTCTAGAGTTCCCCAAGAACATACATGCATACATAACATTGATGTAGTCACCTATATTTCAACCAACTCTAGGTGGCTCCCAAATGTAGAAATCCCAGAGAAACTAAGGGCAGGACGATAAAAGAAAAAAAGTTTATGCATGTGCAGTTTTCTCTCATTAGAATTCTTTTTTTAAAAAAAAAGTTTTTATTTTTCACACAGACATAGACATAACATAAAACATAAAACCATCTTTCAGTTACATACAGTGTGTTGGTTGGTACAAATCTCTTGTACATAATCTCTATAGTCTTTCCCTTCTAATTTAAGATTAATCCTCATAGTATCAATCAACTATACGTATTTATATTATTGTTAATCACTTACAATATTAGTTAAAAGACTTTACTAATATTCCATCATTTTGTGCGAGCTAATCACCATTTTAGTTTAATTTACTTTGTAACATTCATATCATCATCATTAATCAATTCAATAGTAATATATCCATACATTATCTTATCTCTACAATTCTATTGTACTTATATTATAAATTATTATAAAATATTTCATTTCCCTGTTTTTTATCTAGCCTAAAATAGATCCCATATCTTATAAAATTGTTTATCTTCTTGCTCTCTAATTTCAAATGTTAATTTACTCATTTCTGCATGCTCCATTATTTTCTTAATAACTTCATCTTCTATTGGAATTTTCTCATTTTTCCAGTTTTTAGCAAATACAATTCTAGCCACTGTTAATACATTTACAATAAAATATATCAATTACAATAAAATATATCAATTATTTACTGTATATTTCAGGTATAATGCCCAATAAAAATATTTCTGGTTTTAAATCTTTGTGTTTTTTTGTCATTTTTTCCAACCATGTGTGGATTTTAGTCCAATATCTTTTAGCCTCAGCACATGTCCACCACATATGGTAATATGATCCAGGTATCTGATGACACTTCCAACATTTCTCCGACTTGTTCTTAAACATTCTTGCTATTCTTGCCGGGGGTATATGCCACCTGTAAAACATCTTATACAAATTCTTTTTATATGCTGTTGACACTGTCATTTTATAATTTCGAGACCACAATTTTTGCCATTCCTCTAAATCTATCCCATATCCAAAATCTTCCCCCAAGCACACATTGTTTCTTTAACTTGTTCTTCTTCTAGTTTAACCTCTAGTAGATATCCATATAATTTTTTAATCACCTTTTCATTAGTACCTGTCAAGATTTTATCTAATTGAGTTAATTTATCATAAAAACTTTCTGTTTTGGAGTCTTTATCATATCTAGAATGTATTTGCACATATGAAAACCAATTCATCCTTATATCTTGTTCCTCTAGTTCTTGTATAGATTTAAATTCACCCTTTTCATTGAATATTTCACCATATCTGTTTGTTCCATTTTATAGATTACTGGATATGCGAATGCTTCAATAGTTGATAACCAAACTGGTATTTTCAAATACTGTTGTCTTTTAATTTTCTCCCATTTTATTAATAATAAAGCCTCTCGTATATAATGCCTCCTAAAGTATCCATGTGTTTTAGTCCCCTTGTACCCTAAGAAAGCATGCCATCCCAACAACAAATCATGTCCTTCTAACATCAATAACCTAGTATTCCTTAATTTAATCCATTCCTTAACCCACATCAATGTTGTCGCCTGATAATATAACTCCCAATTGGGCAAGCCAAACTCTTCTCTTATTCTAGCATCTTGTAGTAGTTTTAATTTAATTCTCTCCTTCTTTCCCTGCCAAATGTATTTCAGTACTATTTTATTTAAATCTTTAAAATAGTCTTTCCCTAATTTAATTGGAATTGTCTAGAACAAATATAAAATCCTTGGTAATATATTCATCTTAACTATTAGAATTCTTGATAAATGATTCTAGCATTCATTCATTCATTCATTCATTTGAAATGAGTGCTACAATCTTAGAAAGTCTGAAAACTCCCATTTTATATAAGTATATTCTACTAGTGTTACATTATCAATTGATGCATTTATTTATTCAATTCTTATTTATTTGTTTGTTTGTTTGTTTGTTTGTTTGGAAAATTTATACTGCTGTCTATTTGCATATGGTGACTCAAGGCAGCTTACAAGAATATAAAAACCTCATATAAAAATAATAAAACTAATAAGAGTCATATTATAAATTAATACCCTGTTTCTCCAACAATACGGCCTCCCCCAATAGGAAGTCCCAGCATGTTTTATAGGCATGAAATGAAATTAAGCCCCTCCCCCCGAATTAAGGCCTATATTAAAACATGTGAAATGGGGGGGAAATGGTGTGGGGGCTTGCCGTTAGGAAGTACTTTTGTTGTACACCCGGATATGGTGCTGCCTGCGTTGACCCCGATACGAAGTGCCCCACCAACGCCGAGGTCAACATCCAAGCCATCCCCGCCCGCCCACCCGCCGGTGCAAGGGGGGGGAATTAAGTCACCCCCGAAAAGACAGCCTAGCCATTTTTTCGGGGCTCAAAAAAAAAAAAAGACCCGGCCTTATTATATGAGAAACACGGTAATATAATATAATAAAATTACCCACACACATAACACATCACACAAATCATTGAATGCTTCAATTGTATTTATTTTTTATTGATTTTATTATAATTTCTTGATTGTTGTGAACCACCCAAAGTCACTGAGAGTCAGGAGGCATATAAGTTTAATAAATCATAGTTGGTTGCATTCAACCAGAAGTTTAGGCTGGATTTGGCATTTTTGTCCAAATGATAGTGTTTAATAATAATAATAAAGGAAGCATTGCAAGATGGAAGCTGTTCCAAATAAACCTGCCTTTTAGAATTAATGATTTGGTCAGTTCCGATGGTGTTCAAGTGGTATTCCAGATGTTTTAGAATTATTATGTGTGAACAATTTACAGTTAGATTCACAGTCTAAGACAAAGGGAAACTTAATTCAATATTATTAATTATTCTTGGTAGCATCTAAGAATGCAGGCAGTTCCAACCAGTGTGGCTTTTGTAAAATTAAGATATTCAGGTCTGATAAATTCAATCTTTCCAGGTATTTTTATTCTTTAACAGCATGAATACTTGTAAGGAAAATATGAAAACAAGAACTCTTTAGCAAGGCACATAATTACAATCTTAAATCATAGCTTCTGAACTAACCCCACAGATTTTTATTGGATATATTTCCTCATCCCCAAACTGTACATAGGAGTAGAATATTAGATCTAAATATACTCTTTCTATATGCAACAGTGGTATATTTAGTAAAGTGCTGCTTCTCCTCCTCAATGTTTAATTGTAACATAAAAATTAATGAGAATTAATAAGATGATTATTATAATGTATTCTATAAATATGCTATATAAATTTGCATTAATAAGTAAGGGAGTCTCTCAGCTAGAAAGTGCTGCAGTTCCACAATACTGGGACAAAACATTTATAGATAATTCCACCTGATTATATTCCAAAGAAATGGTTTCATGCTGCTAAGAGGTTTCTGAGCTATATCAGCTCTAGCAAAAAGATGGATGTTTGATTAGAATTGTTCAATGTTACATAAGCCAATTATTAATAATATCCTTATTTTTCAAAAGAAACACTGATTTTAATAACATATTTTAAGACCCCATTTACTATAAGTATCATACCAATTCTTCATTATATCAATTTGGGTTTGTATGTGTACTCCAGGGAAGTCACAAGAGCAGGCATCCTATCAAAACACATGGAGCTAAGAACCATCGGCATCTATTATATGAACGCTGGGCACGATGGGGGATGTGGTACAAATACCAACCTCTGGATCTGATTAGGTAATGTATATATGTAATATAACAGAAGTTGTTTTGGTTCTGTGTCATTGACCATCCCATGAGAAGTCCAATATATCTGTTCTTCCATTGTGGCACAGAGAAGACCTGTTTTTTTTAAAATAAATTTTATTCTTTAAAAACAAAAAATACAAACATCTCATTTCCATTAACAGTTATTGTGTCATTGTTTATACGTGTTTCTTATTTTGTGACTATACATTATTTTTATACTTATCCTTCACCCATTCGTACCACCTCTCCCATGTCGCATAGTATTCTCGATCCTCTTTGCCTTTCAGTTCCATAGTGAATTTATCTAGTTTAGCACAGTCCATTGTTTTTTGAATCAAGACTTCATCTGGTGGTATTTTATCACTCTTCCAATTTTGTGCTAACGTGATTCTTGCTGCAGTTAAGACGTGTACAATAAGGTATCTTTTATCTTTACTAAAAGTAAAGTAGAGAAGACCTGTTTTTAATGGTCTAATTCAGGGCTGTCAAACTTGTGGCCGGATGTGTCACGTGCTGGATGTGTCACGTGCTGGATGTGTCACGTGCTGGCCATGCCCACACCTGGTTTAGCGAAGGGGAAAAAAGGCACAATATGTCACGTGATGCTGCCATGACAACGCGAGTTTGACACCTCTGGTCTAATTGAAGGGAAGTGGTAGGTCATTATTTTTAGTCACTGTACTGAAGGGTATTTTATTGCAGTGGTGCAGACGAGGTCATTTGCATCAAATGAAAAAATGTAAATGCATCAGAAATCACTTGCATTGCACAAATGATTCAAATTGATAGAAATAACTTCATTTGCATCATCGGCATGATGATACCAAATACCAATTTGATACCATTAATCAAATTGACACAAATCATGTAATTACCAGTATTTTCCTAATTACATCATTATGCAGATTGCAATAGAATTCCACCTAGTGCACACAAACTCTGAAAAGCTGAGGTCTATAAATGTGAGGTTTCACTTAATTTCACCATCCATGGTATGCTGTTTGATTGATAACTGTTAAAGTACCTCTAACAAAAAAAATTGTGTTAGTCATAGCTGTCTTACTGTGTTTAGAAACATCTACAGATTTCCACTGTATTTTAAGATATTAGTGAGTTTTTTGTTTCAAGTTACAAAAAAAGTACATGAAAAATAAATGCAGATAAATTGCTGCAAAATTCCTTACCCTGCTAGACTTAGGATAAATTGCAACTTTGAAGGTAGTCCAAAATCTACGTAGATCCTCTGTCTCACTTGGAAGATCCTGATTTCAATTGTCATCATCTTCCCAAAGATTCTGTCTAAACAGTTTAATCAAAGCATATTACAGAAGTGAAGCATTTTTTTTTCTTCCTCGGATTTTTCTGCAAGTGCAGGTCCACTTCTTCTTTTCTTTCAGATCAATCAAATGTTGATCCCTTAGTTGCAACAGGAAATGACCAACTGGATTGTCACCTGAACCTGATGTCATAACCTGAAAGAGTGACTGGCTCAAGGTCACCCAATTAGCTTTCATGCCTAAGGAGGAACCAAAATTCACAATGTCTGTCCTGGTTTCTAGCCTTGTGCCTTAACCATTTGACCAAACTAGTTGTCAGTTGTTTCTTTTCAACTGTAATAGTTTATTTATTTATTTAGCATATGGCACGTGTTAGCCAGGGGTCACCAAGGTGACTGGCTGCCTCTGTGAAAGGAATTTTTTTGGGTGGTGTTATCTTTACCTGCGGGATGCCTGAATGCCAGTAGGCATTCGGGGGAGGCTCCTTTCTTGTCCCTATGTGGTTTATTTGCTCATAGGAATCGAACTGCTGAGTTGCTGACCTCAATGGTGCACAGGCCCAGTATCTTACCATGTGAACCACCATGGCCCCACAAACTGTAATAGTGATAACCTACAACTGGTTTTTGTTTTGGTATATATGTTGATTTTATGTATGGACTGTCAAACCAAACAGACTATCATGTCCTTGCTCAAATGTCTCTTTCTCCTAATCCTGCCCTTGCTTTATGCAAATTCTAGTTGCCTCCCAATTAATTGATAAATGACATGAATTTGCTTAAATGCAATCAAAAGCCCTCAATTTTGATGTTAAAGGGAAAATTTTAAAATCCTTTGGTTCTATATAAAAGGTACTTCATCTGCCATGATTAATATGATTATGATCAGGGGTGGGATTCCACCAATATAACAACTGGTTCGGTGATCAGGCACGTGTGCTCCGCAATTCAAACAGTTATAATACTTACCTTCTACAGAAAGTCCCTGTGATGAAAACAGCTGAGGCGCAGCAAACCCCTCTGCCACGCGAACCAGCTGTGCTCTAAACAAAGAAAGTAAAGGACAGGAAAAAGCAGGGGCAGGTGGGCGGGCCCACATGCTCATCACAGCAAACTGGTTTGGAGATAGCTGATCTTCAGAGGAAGGGGTTCACCCAAACTGGTCTGAACCAGCAGAATCCCACCCATGATTATGATTCATCTCAACATTTAAAGCAATGGTGACTTAATTCTGTCTCTGTCTTTTCTCTCTCTTGCTTTTAAATGCAGGCGATATTTTGGAGAGAAAATTGGTCTTTATTTTGCTTGGTTGGGATGGTACACTGGGATGCTTATCCCTGCTGCGCTTGTTGGATTGTTTGTTTTCCTTTATGGATTGTTTACCATGGATTCTAGCCAAGTAAGGTAAGAAGTGAAAGGATACCATGTTTTTTTTTTTAAATGGCAAAGAATAAGCAGTGGATCAGCCAAGGAAATGTTACAGTTTGAAGAGCTGTGGAGCACTCTGGATTCTGTTCCAGAAAGATGCTCTGCTGCTTAAATATTTATTTATTTATTACCAGATTTGTATGATTTTATATATATATATATATATATATATATATATATATATATATATATATATATATATATATATATATATACATACATACATACATACATACACCACCTTTATAAAGCAGCTGAGTCTTGCCTCAGCATTTAGGGCCGCTCTCTGCAGAAATACAGAAACTCTTCAACTAACAACATTTCATTTAAAAGTTACAATGGCCCTGAAAAAAGGGACTTATGACTGTTTTCACATTTATGACCATTGCAGCATCCCCATAGTCATGTGAAAAAAAATTGGATGCTTGGCAAACTGTCTCATATTTATGACCATTGCAGTGTCCTGGGGTTATGTGATCATCTTTTGTGACTTTCTGATGAGCAAAGTCAATGGAGAAGCCACTTAGCAACAGTGTTACTAACTTAACACTGCTGTTATTTATTTAACAATGGTGGCAAGAAAAGTGGTAAAATGGGGCAAAACACACTTAACAAATATTTCACTTAACAACAGAAATTTTGGGCTCAATTGTGGTTGTAAGTTGAGGACTACCTGTAATTCACTAGTAACTAAAATAATAATTTCCATTGGCAAATTGTAGATTTGTGAAATGTTTTTTGAGTGGGGAGGGAAATCACAGGATCTGTGATTCCTGCAGTTAATCATGGAAAAAAGCTACACTTTTGTAGAACTGGAACTTATAAATGTTGCATGTTCATTTTAGTCTTACTTAAATTGTAGCTTGTGTGTCTTAAACAATACTTGTCGATTCAGATCCATAGGCTGTCTGTCTGTCTGTCTGTCTGTCTCTTTCTCTCTCTCTCTGATATTTTTCTGTTTAATAATAATTTGCAATGCAAATATGTTTGTGCACAGAAAAAAATAAAATTCACTTTAACAGATTTCTCTGCTTTATAAATCAACAAATAAAAGGATTTTGATCTTGTGAAGAGCTATGTCATACATAGAAGGTAAATAGTCAGAATATATTAATGTTGTATTCTGCAACTACTTAACTAAATAATTGCAAAGTCCACAAGAAAGTGCATTGCCTTTACACTTCTTCTACCTATTGACTGAATTGTCTGTTGGTGGGCTAGAGTTTACTGTGATATTTGTTCATTTTGACTGGGCAAGAGATAATGATGTATCCTAGTTTACTCTAGTTTTATAGGAATGCAGTTGGTTGGTACTAGATGAGAGTAGAGAATCTGGGAATGATATGATACAGTGGTGCAAGCGGCCTGTTGTTGGGTGAGGGGAAATATGTGAGATGATACTTTGGATTAGGAGATGCTTGCAAATTGAAAAAATATCCTTGAAATTGAAGCCAGTAAAGTAATTGTTCCCTGTTGGTAGAATGGAGAGGCCCTTTGACTTGGGGGAAGAATAGCTGGATCAAGGGAGGTTGATGCAGTCTGGAGAACTAAGCATAGAAATATACCATGATGGCAGGAAGAAAGAGAGATTGCAAAAGACAGAGGATAGGCCATTTGTTGGGAAGATGATTTTTCCAATAATCTATTCCAATCCTGTTTATCCCAATGGCTTGTCATCTAAACTCTAGTGGTCCTGGTTTATGGCTATTCTTATTGAATGTTTGGTTAGTCTATAATAAAACTTGCATTAACCACAATTTAATTGTGGGTAAGAGAGCTAAACTTGTATGCATTATTGAAATGTGGTTGAATGAATGGGGAAGATGTACCTTTTTGGAGACGTGCCCAGGTGAGGTTCACGCGAGGCACTAACTGTGATTCCAAGCAAGGCAGGGAATTTCAGAAATTCTGATAGCTACCAAATTACTGCTCCAATGGTAGCTGATTGCTATTTGGAGGATGTAGGGTTTCTGGATGGGGAGGAACATATTTCAGCTTATCTGTCAGCCCTTTGAAGTAGGCTAGGTGAGGAAACAGACCAAGCAAGGATATCAGAAATGTTACTCTCTGCCTACTGTTAAACCAAATAGAATCAAGGCATGTTGTTTCGAATTTCTTTTCATGCTTTCCAGTTTCCCATTGTCATTTACATTCTCTTAACTGTTCTTGCATTCCTTCATCAATATTATTTTTCCCACTCCTCTATACAATCCTGGTATACCACATGATAATAAATTTTAAAGCCTCCCAAGTCTAGATATTTTTCATCTTTAATTCTTAATAGGCTTGCTTGTACTCCTCCAGGCAGAGTTGGTGTGCAATTTGTGAGGGTGTGGGGGTATATTCTGGACTCACAGCTCCTGCCTGAGGAGCATAGGGCAACCATGTATAGATCTTTTGCACAAATCCTTCTTGTGCAACAATAGCACTCAGTTTTGAATCAGGACCAATTCATGGTCATTTACGCTTTAGTTAGCTTCCATTTTTATTATTAGAATGTATTCTACCTGAGACTGCTCCTGAACAGCATTCAGAGGTTGTAACTGTTCCAGAATATGACAGTACGGCCAATCTTGACAATATCAAGGTATGAACATAGAACACCAATATTCCATGGGGTACACTCACTCCTGAAAAGTTTCTGTGACAATTCAGAGTGTTCACTGTCACCTCCAAAGCCTTACACAGCACAAAACCAATTCATGTTTGTACAATTGTTTCCAACTATCCCACCCATCCACCAAGATAGACATACTCCAAGTTCTTTCTAGTAAGCAGCATGATCTGGTAGGACCCAGGAGAAATGCCTTTTCTGTCATGGCATATGCTGTGTGGAGCAGCATCCCCTTAAGATTTAGATGGCTCTATGCCATCTAATAAGGCTTTAAAGAGCTGACTTTTCCCTCAAGTGTAAGGATTGGGTGGTAAGAGAATCCTGTTAACTATTTGCTTTCTGTCTAAGGGACTTTTGGTACATTGGAAGTTGATTGTTATTGCAACTCTTTTTAATGCTTTTTGACTCGTGTTGTTAGCTGCCTAGGTTTGCCACAACAAGTTGGGAAGCCATTGAAGTTGTCTAAATAAGTAGTCTCAGAATAGAATGACAATTATGAGCATAGTAGCATTTCCCCCTAAAGTTCCCAATGGACCATAATCTGTAGAAAGTCATCTGCTGATAACATTACAAGTTTCTGAAGGCACTATTAGTTATAGCAGAATATTGATTAGACTGAATGTACTGCTAGATTATAGCTTCATCACTTTGTTGCAACATTGTGTACCACTAGCTAGCTCCACCTTGTAAAGTGTGCACTAAAGCGTGTACAAAGCACAGCTCCCTCTGCAAAAGACAGGAATTTCACACAAACTTGAAAAGGACACTTTTATTTTCCAGCAAAAGCAACTTTGTTTGCTCTGTAAATTCTGCCATGCTCTGAAGTTCCTAGATTGAGTGAATCTATGTGTATTGTACATATGATTTTTACAGCAATATGTAATTTCTTAAAGTTATGTAAGAGTATAATACTATGTAGTTAAAGCAAGTCTTCCATCTAGTGGTTTGTGATGACTCTGACATTTAAAAAAATACCTAAATAATGCAGCTGGCTTTTAGAAGGAATGATGAGTAGATAATTCAGATGTTATTGTTATTCATAGCAAAACATGATTACTTGATCTTAATATAAATGGAGTTATTTAGACATATGTCCTAGCTATATATATATATATATATCCTCACATTATATGTGCTGATTTGAGATTTCAAACCAACCAAATGAATAAATTTAGCAGTTAAAGTTTTAAATGTTCTTGTATAAAATAAACATGACCAGGTGTATATTCCATATTAAAAAGACAAGTATCATTTTACCTATCCCAGCATTAGGTATGTTTTTGTTTAACAAAACACGGAAGTATAAAAACCAGATCATTAAACAAACATATATCAAATTCAAGGGTAATTCATTGAAACAAAAGCCATCACTGAGATACTCAGGCAGTTCAAAACTTGCAGCAGTTAAACTAATCTCCAGGGTAGAAACATGTTCTTTCGCTAATATGGAAAATATGATTTTTATGGTGAATTTTCAAACTCATCTTGGATAGTAAGAATACAAAAAATTGGCAGAAACTACATGTATAAACAAAGAGCTATATTTTCTGCTCCTCTTCAGCACACAAGAATGAATCAGAGTCATTTGATCATTTGAACAATAGGGATGGGTAGATTGACAGCAAACAAATCTTTTCATGGCATAAATGTACAGGACAGCTTTCTGCTCCAGAAGTTTTATGTCAGATTTTTAACAATAAACTTGACTTTCAAAATGTTTTAACTGCCAGGGTTCTCGCTTTTCTTAATTTATCAGCAAAAAGTTTTCCCACCATATCTCAGCAGCAAAGAGTCTTCTGCAAAGCTCTTGTATGATCAGTGTCTCAACTAACTGGGTAAAAAGCTGCAAGTATAGACTTTCAAAGACTCAAAAGGTCTGATAAATAATCTGATTCCAAAAAGGCTAATGAAATTACTATGCAAGAAAGAACGCCATTGATTGCTATGCATTAAATGCAAGCCTTATTTATAATGGAATCAAGGTTCATCTTTTTTCTATTTGAGCAGTGTAGCAAGCTAGAAATAATTCTCTCTTTGGCAAAAGGGACTGTTTACACCTGTGTCTCTTTGATATCCTATAGTGTCCAAGAAGTATAGCAAAGGAAAATTAGTCTGTCTCTAGAGAGAGAAAGATCTGGGGCATTTTCATTCTGGAAAGAAAGACAAGACCTAAAGATGTAGCCATTTATAAAAGTTTCAAAAGTCTAATCCCCATTCACAGAAGACTAAATTACAGCTGGATTTAATCTTCATCCGGAACTGTGGGAAAATTCTTTTATATCCCTATAAATGCATAAAGAACTAGTCAGATGATTCCTTGGTTAAAACTGGGACATGACATCTTAGTCCCTATTTATGCACTTAATGACTTTAATTAACCAATAAAGAGGGCTGAGAGCTCTGGAAATGTTTGATCTTAGATTGAAAAATAAGATCAAAAACTTCCCGATGAATGACATAAACATGTTACAAAAATTATCTATGTTCTTATCACCAAAGGCAATGTTGAGCTTTTTGTTTAATTCTACTTTTTACGATAGGTAGTGCAAACTGAAGAGTTCTATAAAATAATTTCGAATCCCTATGTACCTCCCTTGGGATAAAAAACTTTCCATGAGAGTTTTTATAAAAAATGTTATTTATTTATTGATTGATTAATTTGATTTGTCAATCGCTTACAAAATAATAGGTATAAGTATAAACATGAGTAAGAATACAGAAAATAGGTACGATTAAATGGGGACAATAGGACAGGGATGGGAGGCACAATGGTGCACTTATACGCACCCCTTACCTCTTTGGAATGGGGTAAGGTCAATAGTGGATAGTTTGAGGTTAAAGGAGTGGGGGGTTTGAAGATATAACTACAGAGTCAGGTAGTGCATTCCAGGCATTGACCGCTCTGTTGCTGAAGTTGTACTTTCTGCAATCAAGTTTGGAGCGGTTAATATTGAGTTTGTATCTGTTGTGTGCTCTTGTGTTGTTGTGGTTGAAGCTGAAGTAGTCATTGACTGGTAGGACATTATAGAATCCAAAACTCCTACAAAAATTTACAAAAATGTAAAAATCCAAAACTTTTTTGTTGACAGCAAAAAGGCTAATTGTTATTTTCATCACGATTAAACTCTATGTACTATTTTGTGTCTGCAGTAAATTTTATTCCACTCCAAACTGAGAGCGAAAAAATATATTTCTTAAAAACTACAAATGGTGTGTTCTCTTTGATTCTCTTTGGATAACCATTTGCTTTCTTGCCTCCCTGCTGTAGCAAAGAGATCTGTGAAGCAAATGAGACTATCATGTGCCCCATGTGTGAGAAGAGCTGCACACTGCAAAAGCTCAATGAAAGCTGCATCTATGCAAAGGTAACTGTTTTTCCATGATAATTGGTTTTTGTTTCCCAGAGAGGACTTCGGTGAACCCAGCAAGGTGGGCTAGAATAAGAGACCAAGGCCATGTAGGTCAGGACTAGTCTTATTGTAACAGCTGTAATAAGTGAATCTTGCAAGCCTGAATGTGCTTCCCTCTCTCTCACTATATGAACTCGTGGGTTCGTAGAGTGAGCTTTTGGGTCCCCCATCATTGGAGGCTTTCAAGAAGAGATGGGACAACACTTCTCTGAAATGATATAGAACTCCTGCTTGTGCAGGGAATTGCACTAGAAGACCTCCAAGTTTCCTTCCAATTGTTATTCTATATTCTGTGTTCTAACTAGGAAGAGGCTACTCTGAGATGTTTTCTCACCATCTTGCTCTAGGCTCAAACCCCTCTTATCTGACCTTAATAGTGGCTCTTCCTCCTGTCCTTTAAAGCCATTCGCTCCCTTCCCCAGCTTCCATTGAAAACTATTTCTGTTATATTTTCCTCCTAATATCCAGAATCGCACTGATCTTTAAATAGCACTCGATCATGCCATGTCATTGTGTTCACTGTCTCACCAGAGTCATGGGCTTGGTTGACAATAAAATGTTTGTGATAGAATTTAAAGGTAAGATCAATCCGGGTGGGTCAATGGGACCAGAGGTTTAGTCTACTGAGCGTTCGGACTCATGCTGAGGACCATCCCCCAGGGAACTTCTCTCTCTCACCAGAATGTGTGCTTTGGGCTATTCTATGTGTCATATTTATCAGATTATACCTCCTTCCTAATTCACAAAGTGAGGGAGAGAGAAGCACATATTTGTTTGTTTGTTTGTTTGTTTGTTTGTTCTACACCTATAATAGCCCAAAGCACCCATTCCAGTAGAGAAAAGTTCCCTGAGGATGGGCTCCAGCACAAGTTCGAAAACTTGGAAGACTAAACCTCTGGTCCCAGTGATTGGATTCTGCAGCATTATCCTGGGACCTGTATATTTGCCTTCATATATAACTATATTACAGGTAGTCATTGTCTTAAAACAGTTTATTTAGTGAGCATTCGAAGTGACAACAGCACTGGAAAAAAAAGTGACTTATAACTGCTTTTCACACTCAAGACTTTTGGAACATCCCCATGTCATATGATCAAAATTCAGACATATGGCAACTGACTCATATTTGTGATGGTTGCTGTGTCCCAGAGTCATGGGATCACCTTTTGTGATCTTCTGACAAACAAAGTCAATGGGGCTGCCAGATTCACTTAACAACTGTGTTACTAACTTAACAACTGCAGTGATTCACAAGAAAGTTCATAAAATGTGGCAAAACTCACTTAACAACTGTCTCACTTAGCAACGGAAATGTTGGGCTCAATTGTGGTCAGGACTCTGTTAATAACATGATGTTTGCCAGATTCCTGATGGAGTTGGGAAAGGCAAATATCAATCCTAAAAAGAGCCTGCTTACTTGCTGCTCTGTGAGACAAAAGAACTTTACAGTATAAAATGTATACTGTGAAAAAATAATACACCTGTGAAACATTAGGAAGGTAGTGGAGGCAATGCTTTCAAATCCAAATTTAGTTTTCAGACAGCCAGTAAGTTATTTATAGACAATCCTGCTTTGGATAATAATAGTTCGTACATATTTTAGCTCTTGATTAGCTGATTCCAGAATCATGTGATATTACTGCTTCCAGTTATATATCTGTATTGTATACTTCCTGAAAAATGTGTACAATATCTGTAAAACAAATCTTGATTTGCTTCATTGGTTGGCAGAAATCTGTGGATTTATTACTTCCTTTTGAAAATCAAGACATACATATTTTTATCAAATCTTTGCATGCAAACTCTATAGCAGGGGTGTTAAACTCAAGGCCCACAGGCCAAATGCCCATGGGGAGCATGCACAACCCCTCGCCCCATTTTCAGCCATCAGGGTGCTGGAGGAGGTGTCTCCCTGTCTCCCCCACCACCACCGGCCAGCCCACGGAGGAGAACTACAACACTGATCATGCCCTCGATCGAAGAAATCCAGTTTGACACCCCTGCTCTACAGCAACCAAAACCAGATAAATCATTTTGCAATCATCATTCACATATTGTGGAATTCACAATACAAACAAATTAAATTGATATTCTAATTCCCAAGGAAGGAGTGGTTGCCTGACCTAGAAACCTCATTTCTATTTGTGGAAAGCAAAAAATGGTGTGGAGACACATAGGTGCAAGATGTAGATGGCCTTGCATCATTTGGATTCAAAACCATTGTATCTGCTTTATCTAGTTTCACAGATCCCCTCCCAATTAGGCTGGACCCAATGAAAATAATATCTTTCTCAAATTGAAAACAAAGTGAGCCTCTTGTTTGTGACTCAAGCCAAGCAGTTGAAGCTTATGAGAAACTAATTGCATAACTGTTAATCAGTCCATGAGCTCACTAAAACTAGGGCAAAGTTAAGAGCCTGCGGACAAGAATGTAGGTAGATCAGATCTTCATGAACATGAGATGTGTGATATCAAGAGGTTTCTCTCTTGCTTAAAGGAGGCAGTTTCAAAGAGCAGAGGTACACACGTTTGTGATAAAGCAGAATCAGAGCAGGTTCTGCATCTTTTTGTATTCATCAAATTCAAAATCTCAACAGATACTGCAAGGATTTTAATAAATTTAACATGCAATCCAACTGTATATATAACACAGGGGTGGGCTTCAAAAATTTTAGCAAAGGGTTCTCTGCCCAGTTTCTGGGTGGGCATGGCCTAGTCAGCCTCCTGCACCATGGTAGCGGTGTGTGTGTGTTTTTGCCCTCCTCGGGCTCCAGAGGCTTTCCTCAAGCCTCCAGGAATGTGAAAACAGCCTCCCCAGGTTCCAGAGGCTTTCTGGAAGCTGGAAACGGGCCCATTTCCAACCTTCCTGAACTTCTGGGAGGCCCGTTTTTCGCACTCCCCAAGCCTCCACCCTGTGCTTACCTGCATCCAAAATGAGCCGTGTGGGGACTCCTGGGAGGGGAGGGGTGAGGTGGGTGGGGCCAGCCAGGAGTGGGATTTGGGGGTTCTTCGAACTGCACAGAATCTTTGCTAGGGGCTCTCCTGTACCCCTGTGAACCCCCAGCAGCCCAGCCCTGATATAACACCAATTCATTCTGAAAACAGTCAGAAAACACATACATATTTTATCACTAAAGTGCACTCTTATCTAAATAGTGCACTTCATTTGCACCTTCTAAAAGACCATTCCCATGTCATTAAGAATGTGAGTGACTCAGCCTTGTGAGACCAGAAAAGAACATTAGTTTAGTTAACGAGCATGCTGATGATCAAAAGTCTGTTGTGAGGAAGCTGAGTGCTAGGCTATGGAATCCTGTTTATCGAATGGTTTCTTTTAAATTCTGACATTTTTGTAATTGGCCTAAGATGAATAATGTGATAGTTTTTTTGAAATATAATGTGCTTTATTTTTATAGTGCTAATATTCTGTAACTATTGCTCAGAGCAGCCTACAGTAATAGCATTTTTTATTTATCATGAACTTACAGACAATCCTCCCTTAACATCCATTCATTCAATGATCATACAAAGTGATGAAGTTGAATATTGAGATTTATAGCCAGTTCTCATAAATGCAGCCCTTGCTGCATTCCTGCTGTCACATTGCAATTTGTATGCTTGACAACCGACTCACGATTACAATGGTTGCAGCATCCTGCAGTCACATAATTGCCATGCACGGTCTTCTGTGCCAGCTTCTGACAAGCAGTCAATGAGAAAACCTAAAGGTGTTTTTTTAGGACTGGACTTTTTGCTTCTCATCCAAGAAGCTTCTTCAGCTCTGACTGTCAGAGCTGAAGAAGCTTCTTGGATGAGAGAAGCAAAACATCTTCAAAGAAAAACAAGAAAGTCCAGTTGTCTCCTGAAAAAACACCTTTGAGGCAACCATGACCTGGATGACTGAGAATCTCCATAGACACTGAGAAAACCAATAGGAGGTTGTAAATGGTGATCATGTGATATTGTGCTTAATGACTATCTGGGATTCATTTAACAAAGGCCACAGCTGTTGTATGTTGAGCAGTCACATGAGGTCATACTTTGCAACAGCATCATTTAGCGACCAGAGTTGCCAATAATCATTGTTAAGCGAGGGTATATCTACTAAGCAGGGACTACCTCAACCCTGTCAGTTAGGCTGATCCGAGAAAGTGTCTGGGCCTAGTGGACCATAAATTTGGATTTTTCATTTCTAGGGCAATACTTATACAACCACAATATCACCCTGCCTCTCTCTAATAACAGTAACCACACACAGCTGGAGAGGTTCTGTAAAATGTGCCTTTATTTTTCAAAGTTGATTACTTGGCATATGAAGAAGGCCTTTTATGCATTTAGTTGTTTTTATTTATTGCTTGGAAGCTACAATTTACTCCCTTGAGAGCTGTGCTTTGTCCCATTCTCTCTGTTTTCTGGAAAGGAATCAAGACCTTGCTTTGCAGCCAGTCTTTTCTGATGGAACTAATTTATAATAATTGAAGTGTGGTTAAGCTGTTGTAATTGTTCCTGTTTTACTGTTAGATTGAGTTGGCCTATGGGAAGTAGGGAGAGCCATACATATCAAGGAGCAAACAAATGTGGTCTGAAATGGGGAACTGCTTCTTTAAAATTAATTTAAATGATTATATTCTTGATATTTGAAATTAATGGCCCCATTTTTCCCACAAAGTTCCATAATTTTGCTTCAAAAATTGTTCCAGAACAAATTACTTGGTCTGATGTTCTGCATAATAGATTCTGTGTACTGTATACCTTGAAAATTGCTTTGTATTTATGATAATAATTTGCACAAGCAAGCAGAGAAGGAAAAATGTTTTTTTTTAATTCAAAGAAGTTATATCATGTTTGTATATCTGAGGCTGGAGCTCTAATTAGTTTCACCTTTTTGGCTTTCTTAACATTTTGAGTAGTTTCATTAATAATTTGCATAATTTCCTTTATTTTTTTCCTCCTAAGGTTACATACTTATTTGATAATGGAGGAACTGTCTTCTTTGCCATTTTTATGGCTATATGGGGTAAGTCGTTACTGTTTAATATTAATAATGTAAAATAACAGAAAACACTATATAGTGAGTGGACTTAATAGTTAAAGTAAAATGTAATATGGAAAATTATATTTTAAAACTATTGGCAGGCATTTGGAACATATGACTTTATGGGGTACCTTTACTTGACATGTCTGGAATCTATTTTCTAAAATTAGGGATAAAGGAGAGTAAAATGTAAAGGAAATTCTGCCATATGTATTCTTTGAAGAAAATTTGGATATTCCGTTTTAATGAATTTTGCAGCAGCACAAAGAATAGCACTGTTTCCTAGCATATAACTTTCCTCTAAGAAAAATATCTGCAGAAAATGCATGTATAAAACAAAATATGCTACTGAAATTTGATTCAAATAACAGCAATTAACTTTTTTTTAAAAAAAAAGCACCAATGTTAGGTAATTTACATTTAGAAAAATATCTGTATTCTGTATGAGAAAAGTTCTGTATCGGAAGATGAAGTCAGTCCCTGATGGTTCTGTCTGATTGCTGACACTGGTGGATGATGAGCATATAAATCATATGAAAAACAGATAGATGGCTAAAAAAAATTTAGAGGAAATTTTTTTCAGAAATATTTATTTATGTATTTTGTGAGGAAAGGAGGCAATTGTAACTATGGAACTGTTGAAATGTTGAACTTTTTATGGATACTACATGGAATCTTCTTTGAAATGAGAAGCACACATTTAAAAATGCAAGAGAAACTGGCTTTGTGATGATACAAGTAGTCTTCATTTAACCACAATTAGGATTGGCAACACCATTATTAAGTGATATGGTCATTAAGCAAAACATCACATGGCCACAAAGGTCTTGCAATGTCAGTCCCACTATGGTTGTCAAGTGAATTATCAATGGTTGTTGAGTGAGACATCACATGACCTTGATTTGCAATTTCACTGTTGGTTTCTCCATTGATTTTTGATTTTTTGGGGAAGCTTGCAAAAATGTCAAGCTCACATGACCTCAGGATGCTGCAACAGCCATAAATACACACTGAATGCAAAGTGGCCAAATCATAATCATGTGACCACAGAGGAATCTGCAATGGACGTAAGTTTGAAGACCAGTTGTAAAAAAAAAATTTCAGCACTGTCCTAATTTCAAACAATTATTAAAGAGGGCAGTGTTTACCAAGTTTATATGTGTAGCAAAAACAAGTGAAATCTGCAGGATTGGGGACTTCAATTAAAACGTTTAAAATAAACATCCAGCAGCCAGTAAACCTTTGCAAGGACAATCTTCTGTAAGATACTATAAAACTAAATTAAAATCTTTGTGTTTTTGAGTTCTTATCACTTCTTCTTTATCTTGCATTTAGCCTGCATGCTCTTTCCCGATCATTACTTTCCTTCCAATCACTGACTCTTGGCATCTCTAACTATTGGTGTCTACAGGATATGGTAAAATAAATTCAGAATAGTGGTCACAACAATATCATAAAATTTCTTCCATTTTTATGTGCATCACCATCTTATGTGCTTAGTCCTCCCAACTGTCCCACTTATGTACTAAAATGTGTGTGTGTGTGTGCACATGTGTACGCACCAAGAAAGTCTTGCTATTACTTGACATGCTCTATATGCATGCAGTAAACAAAGAACAAGAATAAGACAATCACTGTCCAGATAATAATCCAAATTTGTGCAGAGAAGAGGCAATCAGGCTGTCCCTTCCAGATTTTCTGCCTTGTCTTGAAAAATATCTGTGGGGAACTAAATAACTACTAGAACATGGCTTGAAAAAATAATAAATTTGTCTATTCTTCCCTGATTTTTTTCATGCAACTTCCACAAATCTTCCTGTTTTATCCAAGGTGCTTTAAAAAAATGCTATGTCAGTATAAGAAAAATAAATGAAAATTGAGTCACAAGATACAGACACTTACTTTACTATGTGACATGCTTAGTAAACAATGTATTTATTTTTCACATTTGTAGAACCACTTTTCTGTATGAACCTCCCTTGGCTTTGGGGCTTTCAGAAGAGCATCTTTTTCTCACATGCACAATTGCTGAACATGTAGGGAAGGTTTCTCTGTGGCTATTCCCAGCTTTTGCAATTATTTAGAAAAGAGGTTGAGCTAGTTTCACCTCCTGGCTGTTGTTCTACTTGCAAACCCAATATTTATTATTTAGGCAGCAGTTTGACCTTTCATTGTTTCTAAAATCAAGAAATTTGATTAGGAGTGTGTGTATGTTTGTGTTTGTTTTAAATTAGGGTTAATTATAGTTGTGTTGTGGACTTTAGCGTCATTTTGGCCAGGAAGACAATTACAATACAATAAATAAATATTGGTATTTTGTCCTTCCATCAAAAGGCACTTACAATGCATGAGGTTATGCAATTGATCTTCACCTCAACCTTGTAAAATAGATTAAACAATCTAACCTGGTGAACAGATTAAGCTCGCCAGCCTAAACACATACCTCATCTTATGTAATAAAGCATGTTATCCATTTCATTCCAGAGGTTATCAATGTGCTTGTATGAAAAAGAGCAACAATATCTTGCTAGTAATAGGAGCCACCATCTGGACTAGTTTCTGTGCAGGGGTGGGATTCAAAAATCCCAGCAACCAGTTTGCTGCCCAGTTGCTGGGTGGGCATGGCCATGGTGGGCATGGTCTACTGGAACTTCCTGTTTATAGCTTCCGTTGGGCCTCCAGAGCCCGGGAGGCCATTTTCTCCCTCCCAAGGGTCCAGAGAGTTTTGCCTCTGGAAGGGCAAAAACTGCCTCCCCTGGGCTCTGGAGTCCCACCGGAAGCCGGAAACAGGCCCATTTCCAGACTTCTAGTACTTCTGGGAGGGCTGTTTTTTGCCCTCCCAAGGGTCCAGAGTCCTCCTCTGGGCCTCTGGGAGGGCAAAAATGACATCCCCCAGGTTCTGGAGACCCACCAGAAGCTGGAAACAGGCCCATTTTTGGATTTCCAGAAGGCCTATTTTCCCCCCTCCCAGAGCCTCTGCATGGACTCTGCACTTACCTCCATCGAAAATGGGCTGCTTGGACACTCCTGGGAGGGGTGGGGCAGGGTGGGTGGGGTCAGCCTATCGGTTCAAATACCAGTTCGGTGAACCAGATGTAACTTTAACATCTGGTTCGCTCAAACCAGTCCAAAACGGTAGAATACCACCTCTGTTTCTTATGTTATAGAAATAATGTATCTCCCAATATAGTAAAAAGAAGCTTTTGATCCAAATTACATGTTTTGCAAGAGTTAAAAAGATGTGGCTATTCTTACAGATCTATCTCTATGTAAGTATTATTGTGGTGTGCATTTACATAAAATCCTCTGCTTTGTTTTAATTTTATATGACTCATAGAGAGAATTCATTTTTTTCAAGTCTGGAAACTAGTGTAAATGCAAGTGACGTGGTTGATTTTAGTTATATGGCTTTAAAATGTATGTATTTTTTTCTGGATTTGATTTCTAAACCAACTTTATTTTGTACAATTCAAGACAGGGTATATAATCCTCCCAACTCTCATCTTCCCCATAACAACCACCCTGTGAAATAGTTTGGGCTGAAAGAGAGTGACTGGCCAAAAATCACCCAGCTGTCTTCAATTCCTAAGGTTGAACTTTTCTAATTCCTAATATTCGGGCTCTTCTGGTTGAGCACCTTAACTGTACACACCTGGCCTTTCTAAAGGAAAAAAATATTTTCTATTCAAAGTTATTATTTACATACAATTATAAATTACAAGTATAATTTTGATGAAATTGAAATAAGTGAACTGATATGGAAACAGAAAATGAATTGTCAATTGCTATAATATCAATTCTAATACATTTTACCCCCACTGGGGACTAGAAATGGCAGAAGATAATGATGTTGTTTCAACCTAGAGTAACTAATGCAGGGCAAATGGAATCTTTCACCATTAGTATCTGCATCTGAAAGAGTATCAAAATGCATTTTATCTTTCCTCCTTACCTCCAATTCTCCAGTATGGCTTCCTGTGAACATCTGGATTCCCACCCACTTTGATGTTATGAACCAAGATTGATTCTTGACAAAAGCAAAATTGAAACTATTAGTGTGGTGTGGCAAAATAATATGCATAAATAATCTTGGTTTGGTAACTTGGAATATAATCCCCTTTTCTTCCCTTTAGGTAAAATCAATTCTGAGAGATATTTTTTTTTAAAAAAAGTGGCAGCTTGTTCTCATTACATTTTCTATGTAGTCCTTTTATTAATTTGGCTTATGTTCTAAAGACATGGAAGCCTTAAAATGATGGTGAAACAACAGGACAAGAAAGCAAATGGACACACTATTTTAAGATACTAGAAAGACAGTAGTTTTTAGAGCATGTTGAGTATATGCCTTTTTTGCTTGAAGATGTTCAAGTGCCATCTTTTTGACAAAATTACCTTTGGCCAGAAAATGCTTTCAGTTTGAAGCAGTTTGAAACAATCCTGATATGCTAAAATGTGACTGAAAATAGACCCACAGCACAGCTTGTGTCCAGCAAAAACTGTTGGCTGTATTTTAGTGCAAATGTTTTGAACAGCAAAACCAAAGCTTCAGGCAATAGTACATAATGACAGAAACCAGGGCAAGCCACTAAAAGGCAAAACCACAGTGACATATGATACAAACCTATCCTTAGATACTTCCATCCTGATGCATGATGCAACAGTACATGTGCTGTGGTATTGCTGAATGCTGTTCTAAAGGCCCAAGAGAAGCAAATTTATTCTATTGAAATACAAATCAGGTACATTAGCCTGGCTTCCCTTTGAGGTTATATTAGTTTATCTACAAAAAAATAATTAAAAGCTTTGAAGTTGATTATTCTTCTGCATGATTAAGTAAGCATATGGTTTATATCTCAGGCTGCATTATAACAACTGGGCTGCATTAACAGATGGATACAATCAAGATCATGTGAATTATTGCTTTATAATGCCTTAGAAAGATCACATTTGGAATATTGCACCCAGTTTTGGAGTTTGGGTGACCATAATATAAAAGAACATTGAGACTCTAGAAAGAGTGCATAGAAGAACAAAGATTATTAGGGGACTGGAGGCTAAAAGAGATGAGGAACAGTTGCAGGTATTGGATATGTCCAGTTAATGAAAAGAAGAATTAGGTGGTGATATGATAGCAGTGTTCCAATATCTAAGGGGTTGTCACAAAGAGGGAGTCAGCCTATTTTCCAAAGCACCTGAAGGTAGGACAAGAAGCAATGGGTAAAAACTAATTAAGGAGAGAACCATCCTAGAACTATGAAGAAATTTCCCAACAATAGAACAATCAAACAATGGAATGACTTGCCTCCAGAAGTTGTGGGTATACCAACACTGCAGGTTTAAGATGAGATTGGACAACCATTTGTCTGAAATGGTATAAGGATTCTTGTTTAAGCACTAGAAGACCTCCAAGGTCCCTTCAAACTCTGTTATTCTGTTAGCTTTCCTTTATTGCCAGCTTGATGTGCTACAGATGGAGCTCCAGTTCCTTGGATTCCCAAATAACCTGAAGTTTGGAAAGTTGGGCAGTTATAATTCCAGCATATTTAAGAAACATCACTTTGGTGAACATGGCTATTGATTCTAAATTGACCTACCAATAATAATTAGATTATTTGGTAATTTATTTTTTAGATAATATAAAAGAAAATTAGGGTGCTTTGCTACGGTTTTAAAAAAAACCTGTTATATAACAAAATTACTTTCCTCCTAAATCCGGGAAGGGCATCTTTTCCTCTTTTTCCTTTCTTTTTCCAGAAAAGCTGGAGGGTGATCTGGTGATGACACTAGAATGGGCAGATATGAAATTGTAAGCTTATTTTTTCCCAATTGGAGCAAAGTATAGAAAGAGAATACTCCAGAGACTTGATTATGATTTATGAGAGAAAATTTTTTTAAAAAAAAAATGGAGAGAGCAATGTTGCCAAAATTTATTACTTTGGCTGCTGAATTTAAGCAATGCCATGAAAATAGTTTACCTGCTCAGTATTAAACAATCAGTTCCTTGAAGAATGTGCTCAACTCTGAATGTCATTAGAATTAGTATTTGGAAGGACAAAGGGGATTTACTAGAGTGTATATTATCACTAATATTGTGATACTAGTCTAATTTCATTTAAAGCCTGAATTGAAAAATTGATGTTCTTTAAAAGGGTGAAAAATCTCTTTTGTCCAATGTCATGTTTTCGATGGACATTAGCACATATTTGGGGGATATTATCAAGCAGAAAAGTTCAAAAACAAAGAAAGGATACTTCAGATTAAGATCAAGAAGTCATTGTTGTGAAACTGCCAGCATTTCTTCTAATGGGTTAGCATATATACATGCACTCGCAAAGGAATGATAAAAAGAGTATGACATGACCTGCAATCATTACTTCTTACACACATTCAAATGTTGTAGGAGCCACAAGAAGGAACAAGATCTATATGTTTTTAATTCTAACATCTGGCTTTATGCATTTCTGCTGAAGGCTGTGATGATATCATGTCATCCATTGGGATTGCATTGTATGATGTTTCTTTGTGGTTCTGGACAGGGTTCTCATTGGCTACCATGGGATTGAAGTAGGATAGCTCTCCAAAGTTTGGGTTGAAAGGTTCAGGTATAGCATCTAGTCGTAGAACTGCAAAAGACACATTGACAATATTTACACATGTTTTTAACAATACATCTTTGGACAGAATGTTAAAGACATCATGTAAGTTCTTTTAGTCATGAGTTCAGCATATAACAATATACAATACATTAAGTTCAATATATACATGCAATTATGTGGATACCTCCAATGTATAAAGATATCTTTTAGGAAATGCTTCTGTCTCAGGTGACTTGGAATTTTATACTCATTAAATAATTAAGTAATTCATTCATTCATATCTCTCAATTGCAAAAGTCCATCTCTCAATTGCAAAAAAAATATATGTGGTACTGCACCTACTTAAAAACTAAGCACAGGAGAAGTAGGAAGTTTGGAAAGAAGCCCATCAGATATGCCCTCTCATTCATGATAAAACTGTAGAGAGAAGCCTTATTGCAGGCACACCTGTCATTTCACAGCAGCAACTAGAAATCAAGGTCTTCAAACCAATGACTTCACATTTGGGATGAGTTCAAATGGCTGAAGAGCTGACTTGGTATGATACTTCAAATCTCTTCCCCAAGAATAACCTGACCTCTTTCTTCTACCATATTTCCCTCTGCTCATCTCAACTTTAATATTCCTACCTGCCCACAATCCCATCAACTCCAACCTTTCTCATTCAGCTCACCTGGTCCCACCATCAGAGCCACCACATACATCATATGCATCTAGCCCACAGGAAATCCCTGATACTACTTCTGCAGACAATTCAGGAGATCCCCTCAACTCTGTAAATAGTCTAACAATTGGACCTCTGTAAATAGTCTAACAATTGGACCACCCGTATATCCTCATTTGCCAGCTGGAAACCCCTATCAACAGGATTCCCATCAGTAAGCACCTCACAATTGGACAGGAAGCCATCCCCAAGTCCTTGGTTCTTTCTGAGCTTGATTGTTTTCTTGCAAAAGTTTCATTACCAAATTAAATAAAATCATTATCCCTTCCTCTCTGTCTGTCACCCAAAGAGTGCCAACTATCTTTCTTCCTTCATATCCCCAATAAAATTGCTCTACATGGTAATCCACCTCATACTAACACAGACTGAAGTTCTTTGCCAAGAAAAGTTAGAAAAATAATCCATTACAAAGTGCCGCTATTCAAATGAGCAGGAGTATTCAAGGTGAAATGAGAGTAAAAAGACTGTTTTCAAGCCACAGGTCAAAGCCTGAATTTGCAATATGAGCGAAGTAACAACCGACATCTATTTCTACCCTCTAAATATATTACTGTCACATTTTGGAAATAGAACCACCAAGAAGTATTGATGAACCCTAAAGCAAAATGGTTTTAGCTAAGGTGACCAACCGTCCTCCTTTAGGGAGGACAGTCCTCCTTTTGTAACTTCTGTCCTCTCTCAAAAAGTGTCTTCCTACATGTCCTCCTTTTTGATATTTGAAGACTAATCTGTAAATCTCCGTATTTGATTGATGCCAAGCCGATCCATTGTGTGTGATGTGACATATTTGTATTTGACATGACGATTCATCAAGGCTTGGTACAGTGCGGCGAGATGCAATTATGAGATGCATACGCTTCACACAGGAGAATTGTTTGGAGAGTGTGCCGCACGCAAGAGTGCACCGTATGAAAGAGTGTGCTGTGTGCAAGTGGCTTTTTTTTTCTTCAATTTATTTGTGTCCTTTCCATTGTAAAAAAGTTGGTCACCTTATTTTAGCTGGCATAAAGAAGAAGAGGAACTGAACATGTAGATATTGTATAACTTCCTTTCCTTCTCTTTCTAAAACATATCCTTTAAAACAGGGGTGTCAAACTGGATTCCTTTGAGAATTGGATCAGCATTTTAGTTCTCCACAGGCGAACGGGGGGGGAGATGGGACAGACACCTCCTGCAGCACCCTGCCAGCCAAAATGGGGCATGAGGGAGCCATGTGCGGGCCTTCCCCACACCTCATTTTGGCTGCTAGGGGAACCACAGGCTGGTCCTTTGCTATTTCTAGGTCAGATTTAAGGACTCTTCAGTCACATCCAGCCCACGGCCTTGAGTTTGACACCCCTGTTTTAAAATGACACATCTCAAAACCATATTTTCAAACCACAAAATCTATTTGACTCTTATGACTCTATTTCTTGAGCTGGATTATTACCTGGATCATTTCTTGTGTCATCATAAAGTCGCTGATGTCCAAACGATTCAGGTTTTCTTTTACCACAGATTAAATATCCAACCAGGCCAATCAATGCAGATCCTAACATTGCTCCTACAATTGTTCCAAATATTACCCCTCCATGAGTATGACTTTCTGGAAAACAGATAAACATAATCATCTTCATGAAAACAACATCTGGTACTAATGAAAATTTGTTTTGTTTTGTTTAATTCAGAACTTTTCAGGAATAGATACAGATAAAGGTTTAAATGAATGCTTGTCCTAAACATTTACTCCTGCATTTTCTTTGGTTATTTAATGAAAAGGATATATTTTTCCCTTTAAAAAATCCAGAGGCAAAGATAATGTGGAAAGGTTTATGTTAAGGGGAAAAAATATCATACCAGGTGGCTGAGGACTAGGTATGAATGTTCTAGCTTTCTTTCTACAGTCATCTCTTTAGCAACCCACACTCTTCCTTGGAGTTAAAGCCGCATGGAAGAAACCCAAGAACTCAATTCTGTATTTTGTTTGGATTCCTCCAATACTATATTAAGTAAGGTAGTCCTCAATTTATAATCTCAGTTGGGACTGTAAAATTTATTATTGAGTAGTGTGGTCATTAAATGAGGCATCAGTGAATGCAGCCAGTTTTACAACTTTTTTTTCACTGTCACTTAGGGAGACATCATGAGTGGTGCAGTGGCTAGAGGTGGAGCTCTCGCCTCACAATCAGGAGGCTGTGAGTTCGATCCTAGATAGTGGCAGATATTTCTTTCTCTGGGCACAGTGAGTAAATATCAGTCGTGAACTTTGCATTGGCGACAGAAAGGGTATCCAGCCAGTAAAAACTCAGCTCCATTCAGTTGCCCCAACTCCATCCCGATGCAAGGGATTATGGGGTTATTAACAGACAAAAAAAATTAGGGAGACATCATGTCACCATGAGTTGCAACTCCTGCTGGCTTCCCCATTGACTATGGTTGTCAGAAACCAGCTGGAAAGGTGGCAAATGGAGATAATAGACCCTAAGCATGCTGCAACCTACATACATGCCTACTGGTTTTTAAGCATTCCAATCATTATCAGTGATGGTAAGGACACTGCAATGGTCATAAGTGCAAGGAGCAATCATAAGTCACTTTTTTCAGCACCATTGTAATTTTAAACAATTGCTAAACAAATGGTTGTAAATCAAGGACTACCAGAAAAACTGTTGAGTGATTGCAAAGTGTCTGTTACTGGGGAAAGAGGGATGAAAAAGAGAAGCCTAGAGGAAGGTCTTTGTGGATCATTTTGGCATAATTACTAATTTAAATCTGAATTGCATAGCCTATGGCTTTTCAAAGATTCAAGCCATGTGCTGTGAGCATAGCCTTGGATGTGGCCTGAAGATTCTGTCCAAAAGTTGCCACTTGATTATGTTTAATGAGGCAAAGGAAAAATGCTTAAATATGGGATAAGAAGATAAACTTCAATCCATCTAATTAGTTTGGTAAAAATATACATGCTAGTAAAATAAAATGTCACTATCCCTTTGACGATGCTCTGAATGAAAAAAAAAAAGTTTAAAAATTTGACAGAAAAATAATTCTCACCTAAGAAAAATGAAATCTTTCTTAGAATGCTTTGGACAAGTCTACACAAAAACTACAGTTATATACCAACAAGAGTCAATTTTCATGAGATGGATGGATATAAATTTGATTAACAAATAAATAATTTTCACTCACCCAACAAAAAATGAATCTATTTGTTTTTAGAAGAGTAGTACAGACTTGTTCCATTCTATTACAATGATGCTAAATGTGTTGAAATTTTGGTAAGAACATCTTTATTGATTCACTCATAATTTTGATTGAATTAAGAACAGGATTACTTAAGATAATATATTTATCAATGAGATTCCTTTATAATATTTGTTTTCTACAATATAAACAGTGCTTTTTCTAAGAATTGCTTTTAAAGTCAAATGACAACAGTAATAAGCTGTCTACTGTACATGCAGTACAATTGCATAATTCATAGCATTGGGTGGTGACATTAATTAAGGACAGTTAATTTGCTTACCTTTCGATGCTTCTCTTGCTTCTGTAGAACTATCAGTTGCTTTGGGACGTAGATTTGCTGTTGTTGATAATTCAGTTGTAACAGCACTATTCTTGGTAGTTAGCAACATACCTATTGTACTTGATAAATTTTTATTGGAAGGAAATGTTAAACCATCCACTTGAGTTGTGTTATGGAAAACCATGGTTGTGAAACTGATATTAGGAATGGTTGTGATGACACTGTTTGATTCAGTTTCAAATGACTTGAAATAAGTGGTGGCTTCATAACTTCTAGAAGTATTTGCAGGTGTCCCCGAAGAGGATATCCTATGCTTTACATCTTTTGTAGTAAAAGTTAGTGGATGTGTTGTTGGTAATAATAAACTGTGAAGAGTTGATGTTGGGGTCAGGGTTGAGATGGTCTTGTTGCTTGAAGTATTGCTTTCTGTTACAGTACTGTAATTTGGATTAGCACTGATATGTCCTGGTTCTGTAGACGTTCTATCAGAGGTCACATTAAATATAGTTGGACTCACAGGAGTGCTGCTTACACTGCTTCTTGAAGATGTGGGATTCACTGCATCTTCACTGTAATTTCTGGCCAACTGCAGACTAATCAGCAGCAAAATGAACAATGTGCCCTCAGTTGTTGGCATTCTTTCACAGCCTTGATATTTGTTTCTTGGTATACAGTGCCTAAGGGAACATGTTTAAAAATTCATTTGAGTCATTGATGAAATTTAATATATTCACAGAGAATATCTTCCTATTCTACTGCTGATATCCTGAACGGGACAGGAAATTTCAGTAAATCAGTAATGAAAAGTTTCACTTGTAAATGTGAATTGTTTATACATTTTTCCATACATTGGAAACTAATATTTTCTTCTATGTTTTGCATACATTCAGGATCTGTGTAATTAAAAACATGGTATCCAGGTCAAATTTCCTGATATCCTAGGGAAGGTCTGTTCCATTGTTATGTAGCATGTTAACATAATGTTTATGTATTTAGTGTCACCTGCTTTCAGAAAACTATAGTTGAGGGGAAGGGGGTATATGACTAATTTCATAGCCAGGGACAGAGGCAGAGGCCTGTTTGAAGGTGCTTCCATTGAATATAAACCAAAGACATGCACATGAACCCCATTGATAATAAATGCTAAAATTACACTCCCAGCTCCCTTTCTATTAATATACTTACAACAATCTACTAATGGGTCAGGTTTACTGCAATCTGTGATTATATTTGGAAGCAATCTAACCCAATGTAATGAGATCCTGGTAGGGATGCATCTAATCATCTTAATCCATTTTACATTATTTTTACATGAACTGTAGTATATGTCAATTCTCTCAAATATTTCTATCATCCTTTAGTGTTTTTGTTTAATGCAGCAAGATCAAAAATGTATATGCAGTATACTTCCGGCACATAGAAGCCAGAATATATTTATCATCTTTTGCATGTTATGTTTTATAATTCACCATCATTTCATATAAATCTGTGTGCTACAAGAAAGTAGCATCTGTAACCAATTTATTCTTTATTAAATTTTAGTCCCCATCTTAATTTGAATACTGTGACTATTTTTCTCTCACTCTTCAAAATATTTTTTTCATGTTACCTGAACAAATTTATGAACAAGATTCAAAATCCACCATTACTCTTTTTTGGGTTGGTAGGTATTTAATCCTGTATTTCTCCATATTTTCTACATTTTTTTTTTTTTACTTTTGCCATTATACATTAACTAAAAATTAATTTCTGTCAACCTCATTTCACTGCTTTTGCTTTCTGATATGGACTTAAGCAAAAATGAAATGAAAACAATCAGATTTTTTTTTGAATTGTGAATAATTTCTCAGCCTAACATGAGATGTGTGTTGCACTTCCATTTATATCCAGTCCTATTTTCAGCATATGTTTAATACATCACAGACTATTTTTGTGAATGCAATCAGACTACATTTACAAAAGGTCTCATTTTACTGGCTTGTAATTATTTTGTCACTCTAGCCAGATACATTAAAAACTAATCATATGTTACTGTTACTTTTAATGTGTATTTTATCTAGCTAGTTCTATTCCAAATGTAACTATTATTCTAGTTAATTAACTCAAATCATTTTAGTTATTTTTTCCCATAAGTGAAATTATTCAATATACAATTAATGTGCTTAATCTGGGTGACAATTCACAGCCTGAATGATAAAATTATTTGTCATATTCTGTACCTATTAGCCATAGCTGATAACAATAAAATCACAAACAGAAAGAATAAAAAATTAATGTAACCTTTTATGTTTTGTCATTTAATATTAACATATTCAAAACACATTTTTGAATTTTGCCCAAATCTTTCCTTTGTACATGAAAGCAACTGGCAGTATAAAATGAAGTTTATGCATTAAAAAAACAAGCTGCCCAGAGTTACCCTGAGGTAAAATGGGAAGCCTATAAATTTATAAATAATAAAATAAATTTATTTTCCTCTAAAAGTGTTATATACACACATGCACACACACAAAACCACACACACACACACACACACACACACACACACACACACACCATAGCAACATGACATTAATCATCAATGACCTGAAGAAGGTTCCATCTCAGGCAGGCTTATGGAATGACTTCAGAGTCAGCGCCAGTCTGAACTTCGGGAGAAAGCTATTTCTCAAAGTGGGAGCCGTTACATAAATCATTGTCTAAAGGCCTTACGGTTGTCATCTGTCTCATGTGGGGAATAACAAATGTCCTCAACTGAGATGAGCATGTAGGATGGATTAGTTCTACCTGGACAGTTTCTGGGAGCTAAGTCATTGAGGTCCCCACTGTGTAAGCATTACCTTACTATAGCATTACCTTACTATAACCCTAAAAGTGGGCAACTACATTCTGCATCAATGGCAGTTTCCAAATAGGGTTCAAAGACAACCTCACATGAAGTAAATTGTGGTAGCCTAATGTGATGCATGAGTTTCTGTGGCTATGACTTTAGCAACTGGTGTCTTTAAATTCAGGTCATCTGTTTGTAAATTCTCAGTCTTGATTTGGCTATGAGATGCTAAGCCCAGATCTCAAAGATCATCAGATTAGACTATTACTCCTCTTTCCCTTCAGAGGGACTGTAATAATAAATATGTGCAACAGGAAACTAATTGAAAAAGTAAATAACAAGGAATGAAACCTCTTATTTTCAGTTTCAAATATATATAATTCAAGTCACCAAGAATTAATCCAAGTAAAAAAAGCCCATGTACCACTTCCAAACTAGAGTCACACTTAGACTTTGGTAAGTCTCATAATTGTTACAAGAGTTGGAACAATTTCTTCAAAAGATAATCTACATGTCTTTGTTTTCATTGCCATGAAGTAGGAACACACACACTTATCAGTTAATGTTTTTTTTCTTTCACACTGTATAAAAAGAGAATCTAGCTTGTATTAAAATTTTACAATTAAATATAGTCTTATTTTTAAAGTAAATAACTTTAAAGTTCAATACCTTACATGCATGGAAGTTAAAAGGACTAAAATATAATGAACCATGCATGTAAACTTCTGGTTATCGTCTCTCTTTTTTCCTTTTTATTGTTAGTGTTGATTGTCAAAAATTTTTTTTTAAAAAAAACACTATATTATTTCCACTGGAGAAATGTGTGTATATATTTGCACATATTTTTACATTGTTATGAAAAAGTGTGAAACTGCAAATGATGAAATCTAAGCTTTGAAGTTGATAGGCATGGTAATAAAAAAAATTACCCAGCCAGAATGTTGCCATCCAGTAAAAAGATTGTTGGAGTAGTCCTCTAGGTACATGTAATGAAAATAAATTAGCATTTAAAGTAATATTGTGCTACCTCAGCAAGAGTTTCACAAAAGTAGACTTTCTAACAATGAACACACAAAGGAGTTATAAACACAATGTCAGCTAAACATGCTAGTTTTGCATTTCTTTAAAAACCATCCAGAAGTGTGCCAGATCATTTAACTGAACTGGACATGACCTAGCTGACACAAACAGAAGTTTTTCACCAAGCACACTTACAAAAGATGACTGCAAGTGAAATTGCTGAGTGAAAGCCATGAAAAGAAAACCTCTTACCTTTTCAACTCAACAATGTTACAGAAGTGCTGAAATTATTTGCTTCTAAACTGGAGTGCAATTAGCTAAGCCGTCTGCTGAAATGAAGAGAAGGCAAGTAATGGAAATGTATCAATGCTGTAGTGGACAGGAATGCAGAGCAGAAATTAAATTAGGTGGGGCTCTATTTCTCTGGGTGTAACAGAGCACCTGGGAACCAGAATGACTGCTTCTTGGCAGTCATTGTGAAGACATACCATTCATAGAATGTGAAACTATTGAAATTAAGGGGATGGGTAATTTTGATACTTCCCCATTGATGCATGATGTGCAATATGTTCTATGAGAGAAATACTTTCAAACATGAAAGAGAGAGGGGGAAGGAGAGAGAAGGAAGGAGAGGGGCGGGGAGAGAGGGAGAGAAATATATATATTTAGCAATGATTCTGCTGATTTTGTAATATACACTTTTACTGGTTAGCATTTTGAGCTGAAGATCCAAATGTTGCTGCTGCTGTTATTTTAATTGACTGTCTTTCAAAAAGTTTAAAAAAATAAATTCCAAAATATTTGATTAAAGAACTGTCACTGTTTTAGCCACAACCCACTGTGTTTCAATCTGTTTCAGCTTGAAGCAACATTGCCATTAAACTTTATATCTAAATATTACAAACTAAAAAGGGAACCGATTTTCTTGTGTAATTAAAAAGAAAAAAGAAAAAGAAATCTGCTCTGTATGTCATATTGCTCTTCTTGTCTATCAAGGATTGACATGAGACTAAATGACAAATTATATATGCAGCCTACTAATCAAAGAGAGAAAGCTTTTTGAAGAACAACCCTTTCCTTTTCTCCAGCCCTGTGCACTCTCTGAATTCCTAAAATGTATCACTTCATAGACAAGAACTCTTCTAAATGATGAGCCTTATCAGGGAAGTGGAGGAAAGGAGAAGATCACTCAGATCAGGTGGTAAGCTCTTTCTAATAGGTAGAACTCTGGAGTCCTACTCAGAGCTTGGTAGTTTTCTTGCAGAAGCTTCATTATCAAACAAGGTAACATCTTCAGAGACAGAAGGGAGTGGGGTTTGCTCTTATTTTTATATACTAGCATCTTAGCCTTGTCAGTATTGATAAAAGTGTCCTTGGTTATTGTTTACTACTAGCTTGTTTGTTTGCATTGGTAGATACTGGCATTGGTAGACACTGGCAAACTCCCCTCTCTTTTAGCACCGATAATGTTAACTTATTTGGTAATAAAACTTCTGCAAGAAAAGCACCAAGCTCAGAGAGTATCAGTTCAACCCTAAGCTGCAAATATTCTCTTCTATAAGTAGAACTGTGTATCCCATTCTAACCAAGAATCGTTCTTTTGTTGGGTTTCATGAAGAAGAAAAGACAGAACATCTGCTTTTTGCCTATTCTTTCTACCAGTACTTCTCATGATGTTAACTTTAATCTTTACAGTAGAATAAATCTAAATCAGAGGTCTCCAAACTTGGCAACTTTAAGACTTGTGGACTTCACCTCCCAGAATTCTCCAGCCAGCATGCTAGCTGGAGAATTCTGGGAGTTGAAGTCCATAAGTCTTAAAGATTCCAAGTTTGGGGACCCTGATCTAAATAGACAAGTATTTCTACATTTTTAGAAACATATCCTGTAAGGTATAACTCTATTTCCTTTCCTTTATGTGATGACTTTGCAATGTGTCAGATTATCTACCAGCATAGTCAAAAATCCACTTTGGAAAGGTTATGTTTTTTCTAAATGTTTTGGGAAAAGAACTCACTCAGGTGTTACTGAAATATGCTGGGTTTCTTCTTAGTTAAAATTCTTGAAGTATTTAAGGATACTTCATAGACTACTTCAGATAATTTCTCTGACAAGCTACTCTGCACCAGAACAGGATACATGTCTTTCCCAAAACTGTATAATTAAGAATATTGTAAAGTCTCATTATGATGATTCATGATTCCTTTTACTTATTTATTTTTATGTACTAAATTTCTATAACTATCATCTCAAAATATGACTGCGGGTAATATATACCTAATATGGCATCAAAATGACTTCCATAATTATTGAAATTCAAATACAAAAAGTATAGTAGATAGATCCAGTTCTATGAAGTTGTGCCTTTTCCAGTGTGTAATATTTTAAGTAAATGGATATCCTTTTCTAAGCATCACAATGCCAAAATGAAATATTGAACCATGTTTTAAGTACCACGTTTGCAGGTATGGTATTAGTGATAAAACTGAAGGTATATAGTAAGAGCCCTGTTGGCACAGTGATTAAGTGCAGTACTGCAAGCATACTCTGCTCACAGCCTGGTATTTGACCATGACAAGGCTCAAGGTTGACTCAGCCTTCTAGCCTTCCAAGGTCAGTAAAATGAGGACCCATTGTTGGGGCCAGTATGCAAGTAATGCTTACATTGTAAACAACCCAGAGAGTGCTAAAGAACAACCTAAAATGCCATTGCTATTCTATTCCTCAACTCCTATATTAAAAGCTATAATTAACATTTTAGTGGGAAATACAATTTCTTCCCCAAGATTAGAATGGCCCCAACCCTGCTGGCTTTTGTTTAAATGTTGTTTAAAAGCTGTTAGTTGCTCAGAGTTCCTATAGTGAAATGAACAGCCATTTAAGATGGATGGATGGATGAATTTCTGTCCTATTATATAAACCCCCAATAAAGAATTCAAGATATCTGGGGCAGAAGTTTTAAGGTTTCTTTTACCAGGAAATTTGCCATGGTTAGAATCTCCACCCACCTGTTTTTAATTCCATACTATAAATGCCATAACAAATTCCAGGACACATTGAAAAAGGGCAAGCTCTCTTCTTTAAGGTGACCTACAGGTAACCTGACATGTAAGCACTGCACAATGCTCTTGAGTGAGAAATTAAAAACTTGAATTATATAACATAGCCAAAATGATGTTCAGAAAAAGACGACCAAAGGTCAGTGGGAATCTTCTGCAAGCAAAATGATGTTCAGAAAAAGACAACCAAAGGTCAGTGGAATCTTCTGCAAGATGAAGATGGAGCGGTGGCTATGGAAAAATAAAATGATAAAGCTTATCAGTGCAGTCTCCAACCATCTTGCCTTTCTTCAATGTTTGTAAGACTGAAAATGTGACCATCGAAGCATTGCCTACTTAAGGACACGTGCTACTCCTCAGCCACATTGACTTAGGGCACCATCTTCTGCTGATGTTGATGATTTGTATTTTTAAAACTATTTGGAAGGAGAGGTGGTATTGATGTCCCCTATGTTTTGGTGCCTCAAATCAGTATGTCTTTGGCCATAGCCTAAAGCCAGCCCTGGGATTATCATTAGATTAGTGGAAAGTCTATAGATATAGCATCTCTTTTTGTTGTTGTTGTTTTTCAAAGTATGACATTTGCAACTTAAAGCTGAAAAATCCATCACCGTGAATTTTCACATGAAAGCAGATATGCAATATTTCTTAACTAGTTCCAAGAACTTCCTTTTACTTTAGCAAATTGAATTTATGGATTTAATAATACCTCACCATTTTCAAGGAGATATGGAAGTTATGCCATATAGGTTTCGGCATAGCTTACATCAATATTGGTTACATATCTTAGAAAACTGAATAACCTGTGCTACAAAAGTATTCAAGAAAATAGATAATTCCATTTTCTCAGAATTATTTTTTGAATTTGGAATTGTGAACCAATACACTGTCAATCGCCTCAGTGATAAGTTATTGACATATATTTCATGTTGTTTTTTTTACAGCTACAGTCTTCTTAGAGTTTTGGAAAAGACGACGAGCTGTACTTACTTATGATTGGGACCTCATAGACTGGGAAGATGAAGAGGTAAGAATCCTTTATAATAGCAGTTTTGATATCAGCATGCATTGGTTTTTCAAGAGTGACAGGTATCCTGCAACATGTCTGCCTCTTTGACAGCTAATACTTCAACTTGATTTCTTTTATACCTAATTATTTGAATGTGCGTGTGTGTATGTGTGTGTACACACACACATACACGCACATTCAAATAATTACACACACAAGATTACAGCCTGACAAATGATCATGAATAATAATAGAATGTTGACTGAATTAAGCATTTAAAGAGATAGAGATAGATGATAAAGTTCTTTCAATCACTTTTATAGAGAGAGTCATCTTCGGCTAGATGAGCAGCATACAAGTTTGATTGACAAGCAAGCAAAGAAACAAATAAATAGTTTCTATATTATATTTTCATGCCAGGATCATTTTCTTAGAATGTGTTTCTATAATGCTAGCTTGTTTTTGCAGCCAACAGAACTCTAGAATTTGGATGTACATGCATATAGTCCCAGTACAGAGAGACATATATCCACACACAAACATGTCCGGACTAAACTAAAACTTTACAATTGCAGGAAGAACTTCGTCCCCAGTTTGAAGCAAAATATTCTCAAGTGGAGCGAGTAAATCCTATAACCGGAAAGCCTGAACCTTTTCAACCTTTTCCTGATAAACTAAGTCGACTGATGGTATCTGTGTCAGGAATTTTTTTCATGGTAAAATCTCTGAAATTGTTTACTTCTTGTTCTATTCCTTGTTACATTTGTCAAATTAGTCTGATCTAATGAATAATATAGGTAGTCCTCAACTTACAACCACAATGAAGCTCAACGTACCTGTTGCTAAGGGAGACATTTGTTGAGTGAATTTTGCCCTATTTTATAACCTTTCTCACCACAGTTATTAGGTGAATCATTGCAGTTGTTAAGTTAGTAACACAGCTGTTAAGTGAATCTAACTGCCCCATCAACTTTACTTGTCAGAAGTCCACAAAAAGGGGATCCCATAACCTTAGGACACTGCAACGGTCATAAATATGAGTCAGTTGTCAAGCGTCAGAATTTTGATCATGTGACCATGGGGATGCTACAAGTCATAAGCGTGAAAAATAGACACAAGTCATTTTTTTCAGTGCTGTTGTGACTTTGAACGATCACTAAATGAACTATTGTAAGTCAAGGACTACCTGTACAGACGAATCACATAATAATGGAGTCAAGTCTTTGTCTTAATGCTCAATTGTATGTGTTTCTTGAATTTTTATGTATCTGCAGATTTCATTAGTGCTAACTGCAGTGTTCGCAGTGGTAGTCTATCGTCTAGTGGCTATGGAGCGGTTTGCCTCTTTCCAGTGGCATTTCATAAAAATGTACTGGCAGTTTGCAACTTCAGGCACTGGAGTCTGTATCAACTTTATAATCATCATGTCCCTTAATGTAGTAAGTTCCTGACTTTTTGGGTATGTGTGTGATAATTTAGATATATTAATAAACGTATTAAAATATAAACACTATGTTTGCTGGTTTGCTATGATCTCAACAAATCTGAATGGAACTGATTCCAGTTTAGAATCTAATTTACTTTTGAATTTCTTCCTGTTCAGATATGTGTAATTGCTCAGTTTTTAAGAAATAACACAGACCTATTTTGATTATGTAAGCTGATTAAAATGCTAAGTCTATCAAAATTAATATCAAGAGCTAGTGTAATAAAAGCTAGTGAGACTAAGGATTGGGATCCTACTGTGTTATGGAATTCAGAGTTAATTAGTTATCTTTCAATGTAATGCCCACAACAATGTTGCCGTGACTATAATGTGAATGTGGGGGAAGATCTTTTTAAATAAATATTTCAAAGGTGCTGTTTTCCAAAAGGCAACCAGGCTTCCTTGTTTTTTTCTTTGAAAATGTTTAGCTTCTCATCCAAGAAGCTTCTTCAGTTCAGAAATTAAGAAGCTTCTTGGATGAGAAGTGAAACATTTTCAAAGAAAAAACCAAGAAAGTCTGATTGCCTTTTAGAAAAAAACATCTTTGGGACAACCATGAACTAGATCAGGGGTGTCAAACTCAATTTCATTGAGGGCCACCTCAGGGTTGTGTTTGATTTTGGGGTGACCAGTTCATTTTCACTCATCTCTGGTGTGCCTTTGGTGGCCCAAGCACTCTGCCAGCAAAAACGGGCTCCCGAGCTCCATTTTTGGTTGTGATGGCTTCCTGCAACCCTCTGCCAGTGAAAACTTTGCTGGCAGAAGCACCATGGGCCAGTCCTTTGCTTTTTCCAGGGTGGTCCCACAGGCCATCTAAGCAGATCCAGCCCCTGGGCCTTGAGTTTGATACCCCAGACCTAGATGATCAAGTATCTCCATAGACACTTGTAAATAAGCCTGAGCTTCTTGAAAGATTTTAAAATACAATGATTAAATTAGTGTTCAACACACAGCCAATTGCTGAATTATCTTAGAGAGTTAACAATAGTTTTCTAGACAGCTTACAATATACCAGCCAAAACAGCTCAAAATGCTTGCTTAAAACCAAAAGCCAGAAGAATGAAAATGCTTTTTAAAAACTAAAGTACTGTTACCATCACAAGATAATCCCTAAGGTATAGCAAATGAAAGTGCTTGGTCTGAAAATGAGATTACAGCAGATGTAAGTCAGGCTGCTTTGCAGCAAGCATTTGCAGTCAATGCCATGGCTGAGGTAGCCATTGATTGATTGCTATCTGCCTTCCTCACATGATAAAGGCACTCATACTTTCTAGCCAAATCAGGCACTAAAGCACTCTCAGAGGGTGAACAAAGAACGATTTGATTCTGCAGACTATTAGTAATAAGATGGGCATCCAAATAGTACACACTAAGGTATACTACGACTGAAAACTAAGTGAGACTTAATTAGCTGGCTGGTACTTCAAACCACATAGTGCAGGCAGTTTGAAACCAGAGGGAATACTTGCAATCTTCACAGGAAGCCTTCCAAAGTTATATCAGAACAGAAAGAGAAAAACATTAAATACATAATTGTAAACTTGTTCTGAATTTGAATGTGGCTTAAATTTTAATAAATTCAAGCCACATTTAGTTTTCATCTTGCCCCTGTTTATTTTCTGGATTACAATTGCTAATACACCACTTGGGGGGGAAAAGAAAAGCACATTCAGTGACATAACATCCACTTCTAAATTCAAGAGCTCTTCAGTCCTTTAACTGAAGTAGGAATTTTTGAAACTATTTGTTCTAATATGTTCACTCTATTTTGATGTAATATTATTTTTGTGCAGTTTAAACACAATGAGACAATTTAATTGAGAAAGTTGCTTTCCCTGAAAAAGATATTTTTATAAATATATTTATCTTAAATCTGTGTGTGTGTTTGTGTGTATGTATATTATTGCTACTACTATTTGCCATCAATCATACCCCTGTTATTAGCTGTATTTTAGATTACAGCATGTTAATATCCATCAAAAGCAATATAAAACTCAACAAAAGAACATGGACATTCTGAAAATACAAACTTTAATATTTGCAGATGCCCACACATCATAAATGTCAGAGAAGGGCAAAATCTGGAAGTTAAATGCAGTCCAATTTGCATTTCAAATCAGGGTCTAACTTCATAGAAGCCTTTCCTGCTGCAGTAAACAAGACTTTAATTAAACATTCTATTTAAAATTGAATTGAGGGGAAACAAGCAAATCGCTTCCTTTGTCAAAATGCTATTGAATTGAATGTAGTTGTGGGATTTCATAGCTATCATCCCCTCTATTTCCATATCTCTAATCTCCCTAAGAACATTACATCTTTAATAGCAGAGGCATTCTATTTTTCTATCCATATTAAGGACTGTATTCCTATGACTGCAGATGATTTTTTTTTTCATTTCAAAATAAACACCAAATAAACAAGCATTGTTACAATTTGCAGCAAGTGCTACATACACCAAAATGTAGGAATGTCTGCAGAAGGTTTTTTTAAATAGCCAATATTTTATTGCAAATATACCACTGAAACCTCAGCCCTTTTTTTAAGGGCGTGAAAAAGTGGTAGGGTTTCAATAGCTGCCATCTTGACTTTTTAGCCCCCTTTCCACAGATGGTCTTTCAGAACTCCTATTTCTCTCCTTGCAAGGCATGAGGAGGTTTGCGCAAAGGCTTGAACAAGAAGATATATTGAGTGAAGCAATGCACGTTTCAGGAAGGCAGGCTTAAAAAAAAATGTTTTGTTTATCTCCTTTACTGTTCAAAAAGGCTTTTTTATTCCTGAGGAATTTCAGCAGAGAGATAAGAGTTCAGGGACCACAATGACAAGCTGATTTTGCCTCAACTGTAAATTTTGCTAGGTGGTCATTTTGAAGGAAACTCATCAACGGAATGAGGGTCCGTTGCTATAGCAGTTATCAGTGTTATTAAAATGGTGAAGAATAGATGTGTCATAGCAACCTGCTATTTGTTAACGGCTCTCTGTGTTTATTTATACTGGGGAAATCCATCCTTTACGCCTTTCTCTAACAGTGTAAAAACTATCTGAAGTCTCATAGCTGGAACACAACAAGTACAGGCAAAGCACTCTCCAGAAAGGCAAACCTCTTACAGTTATGGATATACTCCAAGAAACATATATCAGATTTAAATCTGCCAGTCTTCCAGGGTAGAAATTAAAAGTTAGAAGAATGGGTGTGGATTACTCACTTGGACTGATATCTATAAAACTGGAAATTCCAGTTTAAAATGTATTCGATCTGCAGGGACAAGCACACCATTCTTCACCAATTAATTGGTTAGCATTCTAATGATATAGCATACCTCTCAAGGGCAAACACTTAACACACTCACAGTCCTGGTCAAGCTATTCATAGGCAAGGCATAAGTTGTCTTTGATTTTTTTTATTGTTATAGTAGGAAATATTCATCATTAAGAAGTTGGATTAGAGGTTATTTTTTACACACACTTTTTAGAGCTAAAATCATGCTTTAAAGTGGGATGTTTGTAAAATGTATCTTCCTTTCTTATGTTGGTTTCAGGTATATGAAAAAGTTGCCTATCTTTTAACAGATTTAGGTAAGTAAAGTTTCTTCCAAAAAGCCTTCAGGAGTTGAGGTGATTTTAGTTCCACTGGAGATGTGGCACTGGCAGAATACAGTATTGGCCTTAGATTTTATATTCTATTCTGTTAGGGTTAATCTAACATCTTTATTTTGGGGTTTAAACCAATCAGTCTTTTGAGATTGGAAATACTTATCAAGTAAATAAGAAAGTAAGTTAATAAAGTGTTATGACAGTATTCTATCTTGCTTTATTTCTTCATTGTTCTGCATTGTTCTAATAGTTTCCAGAAGTACAGATATTATCATAAACTGATTACTTGCTCACCACCTTAATGCATTTTATTTATTTATTTATATCCCACCCTTATTATTTTCACAAATAACTGAAGATGACAAACATCTCCAGCACTCCTTCCTTCTCCAGTTAGCCCCACAATGACATCCCTATGAGGTGATTTGGGCTGAGAGAGAGTGTGTCTGGCCCAAAGTCACCCTGCTGACTTGCATGGCTAAGGCAGGATTGTGATTCATGGTCTGTTGCTTTCTAGCCTGGTACCTTAACCACTAGACCAGGGGTCAGCAACCTGCAGCTCTGGAGCCACATTTGGCTCTTTCATCCCTCTGCTGTGGCTCCCTGTTGCCAGTCGGATCCTCAATTGATACGGCTTTTGGTTAAGACAGGTAGAAGAAAAAAGATGCCACACTAGGAGGAGACTCTATGATGGGGGAACTGCCATATTGTCTGGTCGTCTCCAGAATTGAACGGGGATTTCCGGTTAGGAGTTTTGTGGCTCTTTGAGTGTTTAAGGTTGCTGACCCCTGCACTAGACTGAACTGGCTCTACAGTCTGTAGGGCTGTATCCAAACCAGCAATATACCTCTAGGGAAAGAACTTTTTGTTAAAACCCTGAATCTTATCTTGCTAATAATCCTTTTCAATAAGCTAAAAGGGATTGGAGTAACTGACTATCCACCTTTTTTGCATACATGCATAGTTATTCAACTTTGCATTCCTTCACAACTGCAAGCTGTTCCTAATTTTCATTAGGATTACCAATCCTGGGTTCCAAAAATCTGAATGAAACAGGGTGACAGCAAATGTTACAGCTTTCTTCATCTCATCGCTGTCACCTAGCCCAGACCTGAACACCCTAATTTCAAGAGGAGTTACATTTAATATTAACAATAAAGGATTTTAAAGACTAAAAACACTCACAAATAATAGGCATCAAACACAAAACTGTCCATTCTATTGAAAATGATATTGAATATCTAATTAGTAAGATTCATCCAGGTATCCAATACACTGAAGAAATTAATGGTCACAGAATTATAATAAATTTCTATTACAGTCCTACATTAATGGTAATACATTTAGCATTGAGTTCCATGGATTTACTACCAAGAATACAGTTGCTTGGATATATATATATAGAGAGAAATGTATTGTATTGGCAAATATTTTATATCTGTTTGTTTGATGTATTTGTATACCACTATAATCTCCTTCCACGTGAGAATGTACCAAGGCTCCCAGATTTTCACTATAGATCGATTTTATGGCTAGAATTTAGAACTGTATTCTTACCATTCCAAGTTTCAGATTTGACTTAAGAGGAAGATTGAAATCTAAATGGTATGTGCTTAAATTGTTTTGTTCTTTGACGGTCTATGATGGAATTTTTGTTGAGACTTTTTGTTTTCTTTTTATAGAACACCCCAGAACAGACTCAGAGTGGGAAAACAGTTTTGCTTTGAAAATGTTTCTTTTCCAGTTTGTCAATTTAAACAGTTCTATTTTCTACATTGCATTTTTTCTTGGAAGGTAAGTTAACTTAAAGTGAATTGAGAAAATATTTTTGTGATGTATTGCCATTGTTTTTAGAGGGTTGACAATGCCCTTGGACAGTAAAGCATGCTTCACAATCCAGTGCCTAAATAGAAGGGAGGGAGGGAGGGAGGGAGGCAGATCAGAGGGAGGGGAGGGGAGATGTGATAAGTGTACACTTGCATATTTCACTACGTATCTATTACATGGTATACACATGTTTGAAACTCAGATAAGTATTTATATCTCTCCTTCATTTGTTTTTTGCTTACAAAGCAAATGACCCACTACTTGAGATCAATAGATTGCCCACAGAGATAAATGGTGTAAATTATATTTGGTGAATACATATTGTAATATGGGAATTGCATTCACAGACATCTGTTTCTAACTGTATTGATGAAAAATGGGCACTACAGTGTGCAAGTATATAAGAGACAGTGTTTGCCCTGTACCATTAAAATTTGTTTTTCTCACTTGCCTCCTCTTGCAGATGCTAGGATTGCGTTGTTTCAATTTTCTTGATTGCGTCTTTGTTCCTCTGCCAATTACAGTCTCTAACTCCTGGCTTTCTTCTGTATGAATTTTCATGCTCTATTTTGTACATATTGTTCTCAAACTCCTTGACCCTCACTGCTGTTTCATGGAAAGTTACAAAAAGCTATGCCATTGTCTATGCTCAGACTGTTAGATTCAAATAATGTAAATAATTTCACAATAAACACCAGAAAAAACTAGAATGGAGTGCTGTCAATATGCATCACAACAACTAAGGTTATGATCCATCTCTTTCACTGGGTTTTCTAGAAGTTATTTTTATGTTAGTGTTATAAGATATGTACACAATTTCAAAATCATTCTAAACTAAGCTTAACCTTTTCTATTTATCAACTTGTAAAAATTTTCTCTTCATGCTACATTTTGTTGAGGAACAGAAATCTTATCTTTCAGATTTGCTGGTCGTCCTGGAATGTACAACAAACTTTTTAACAAATGGAGATTAGAAGAGGTAATAGTATTTCTTATTCACCCAGTTTTATCTTAATTTACAAACTACTGCCTTTTAACATTAATTTTCACAACTGTTCGTTTCTTTGGTTGCTGATAGGCTAAATACTTCTGTCTAATCTACAGAAAAGAAGGACGAGGGTAACATGCTAGCAGTATTCCAGTATTTTAGGGGCTGCCACAAAGAAGAGTGTGGGGGGGGTCAACTTATTTTCCAAGGCAAAAAAAAAAAGCAGGGCAAGAAACAATAGATGGAAACTAATCAAGGAGAGAAGCAACCTGGAATTAAGGAGGAACTTTCTAACAGTGAGGACAATTAACCAGTGGAACAGCTTGCCTTCAGAAGTTGTGGGTGTTCCATCACTGAAGGTTTTTAAAAAGAGACTGGACAGCCACTTGTTTGAAATGGTATCATGTGTCCTGCTTGAGTTGGACTAGAGTTCAAGTTCCCTTCTAGCTCCATTCTGATTTATGACTTATGCTTTTTAGGGCTGTCAATCTTGTCAACACTAACTTGATGACTCATCATAATCACAAATCATGTTTTGTCCTATGGATGGCCATGTAAATATGATAAATAAATCATCAAATGATATAAAATTATTTGCCTGATATAACAAATTAATTACTGTGATTGAACTGCCTTGAAGAATGGCTTAAATTTTAAAAAAAATATTTTTATTTTAAACTAACTTTTTCCCATAGTGTCATCCAAGTGGCTGCTTAATAGACCTCTGTCTGCAAATGGGTGTAATCATGGTTTTAAAACAAATGTGGAACAATTTTATGGAACTTGGTTATCCGTAAGTATGATGCATAGCATTTTTATATTTCTACAAAATAAAAATATTTTTCCTGTTCCTGCAAATTATGCTCTTTGCTAATTTTGATACAGACATGGTTGCCCCCAATTTTCAGTGAGACCTTTTTGTTTCTGGACTTATTAAATAAAAAAGATGCAGTGGGTTTATACATGCACACATCCATGAATGAGACAATATGTTCAAAATAATGATTTAAGTATATGTTGAATAGTAGTTGCACAAACAGGGATCTCCTTTCTTTAGGTGGTCTAAGGAAGAGAATGATGAATCCAAACATCATTTGGGGGGGGAATCCTGCAGGTGACACTACAGATTTCATGCTCTGTCTATCTAATGTAGGTTACTCCAGAATTGGTGGTCACGACGCAAGATCAAGAAAGGAGGTCAGTTACTAGAGCATAAAGTGTCCTTATCTCAGTGGGAAAAAGATTGGAATCTACAGCCCATGAATCTCCATGGTCTAATGGATGAATATTTGGAAATGGGTGAGCATTATGATAGAAAAGAAGATGCTTCTTTTGTTGGGAGGTAGAGGATTTACTTACAAGTTTTCCTGTTTCTAATCATGTGAACTTTCTTTCTAGTTCTCCAATTTGGCTTTACTACAATCTTTGTTGCTGCTTTTCCACTAGCACCTTTGCTGGCTTTGCTTAATAATATTATAGAAATCAGGCTTGATGCATACAAGTTTGTCACACAGTGGAGGAGGCCAATGCCTGCAAGAGCAACTGACATAGGTGAGATTTCTCTATATGTAATCAGTGTGTTGCCAACGTTAGACTTCCTCAGCAGAAATAATATGTCATTATGGATCCATTGCAATTTTTCTTACTGTGAATTTTTTGAGGGCAAAATTACGTTTTTGTAAAACGTAATGTGCATTTTATAAGTCAGTCACATGTGCATAGATTCCAGTGTGGTTTTTCATTAATAAAACAAATGATGTTAGGTAGACTGAAATGGGAAGAACAGTAGTTTTGAAAGACTTAAAGACCTTGAACAAGAGACCCTTAGAGACTTACCTCTGTTTATTTTATTTATTTTATTTATTTGATTTGCCAATTGTTTACAAGATAGTAAGTATAAGTGTATACATAGTTGTGGATACATGAAATGGGTACATATAAGAAAAATAAAAGAATAAGAGAAACAATAGGACAGGGACGGTAGGCACGTTGGTGCGCTTATGCACGCCCCCTACAGACCTCTTAGGAAAGGGGTGAGGTCAATAGTAGACAGTCTAAGGTTAAAGTTTTTGGGGTTTGGGGAAGAGACTACAGAGTCGGGTAGAGTATTCCAGACATTGACCACTCTATTGCTGAAGTCGTATTTCCTGCAATCAAGTTTGGTGCGGTTTACTTTGAGTTTGTATCTATTGTGTGCTCTTGTGTTGTTATGGTTGAAGCTGAAGTATTCATTGACGGGTAGGACATTGCAATGTATGATTTTATATACCATGCTTAAGTCAGACCGAAGACGGCGTAATTCAAGGTTTTCTAGTTCAAGAATTTCAAGTCTGGTGGTATAAGGTATTCTATAACGAGTAGAAGAGTGGAGAACTCTTCTTGTGAAATATTTCTGGACTTTCTCAATTGTGCTAATATCAGATACGTAATGAGGGTTCCAGACTGATGAACTGTATTCGAGTATTGGTCTAGCAAATGTTTTGTATGCTCTGGTTAGTAGTGTGATATTACCAGAGAAAAAGCTACGTAGGATTAGGTTAACAACTCTTAATGCCTTTTTGGCTATGTAGTTGCAGTGGGCTCTAGCACTTAGATCATTAGAGGTGAGTATTCCAAGGTCCTTTACAGAGCTTGAGTCATCAACAAGTTCTTGACTATTCAGCTTGTATTTTATTTTCTGATTTTTTTGCCAATATGTAAGACAGAGCATTTATTTGTTGAGATTTGAAGTTGCCATTTGTTTGACCATTCAGATACATAGTCAAGATCTTTTTGTAGGGTAGCAGTATTGTCTGTGGTATTGAACAGCTTTACATCATCAGCGAAGAGGACGCAATTGCTCTTAATATGATCACAGAGGTCGTTTATGTAGAGTATGAAGAGAGTTGGTCCTAGAACACTGCCCTGAGGGACACCACTATTGACAGGTACTGGATTTGATAGGACGCTCCCGATTTTGACCATTTGTTGTCTGTTTGATAGGAATGCTTCTATCCAGTTATTCAGTTGTCCAGAGATACCATAGGATTTTATTTTTAGGAGTAGTTTGTCGTGTACCACTGAATCAAAGGCTTTACAGAAGTCTATGTAGATTGCGTCTATTGCTTTGCCCTGGTCGAGTTGTGTCGTCCATATGTTTTTGCAGTGTAAGAGTTGCAGATTACAGGATAGTTTTTTTCTTAAACCAAATTGTTTATTGGAGAGTAGGTTGTTTGTCTCTAAGTGGAGGATGATGGATTGGTTAATAATTGATTCCATGACTTTACAGGTGACGCAGCATAAGGAGATTGGCCTGTAATTTTCAACTAGGCTTGGGTCTCCCTTTTTGAAGATGGGGATGACTGTGGCTTGTGACCATAGGTTAGGCAAGGAGCTGGTCCTGAAAGATTTTTCAAAGATTATGCTTAGAGGTTTGGCTATGGCAGTGGATAGCTTTCTTAAGAAGTAGGCACATATTCCATCCGGTCCAATAGATAGAGATGGTTTTAGGTTGCGTAGTGCTTTTTCAACATTGTCTTCTGTGAAATCGATATGTATTAGATCATTGTTGTTATCTGTGGTACGGCTAGGAAATACTGGGCATGATCCATTGCTGTTTACAAATACTGAGCCGAAGAATGTGTTAAAGTTGTTGGCTTTAATGGTGTCGTCGTTGCAGTCTTTACCATCAGGTCCTATCAAGGGAGGGATGGACCTTGAGTCTTTTAGTTTGTTGTTTACAAAATTGTAAAAAGCACGGGTGGAATTGGTGCTTAGAAGGTTTTCCTCTTGTTTAATGTGATAATTGGTGCATTCAGTCTTTATCTGGTGGCATAAATTTTTGTATCGGTTTTTGAAATTGGCAACGTGACCAGATTTGTTTTTCCGCCAGAGTGATCTCTTTTGGATTGAAGTTTCCTTATTGATATGGGTAATCTGATTTTTTGTTTTGTTTTGGGAGTTGTTGTTGGAACATATAGTTTGATGACTCTTTTGACTTCAAGTAAAAATATGTTGTAATGGTCTTCAACAGTATTGCATCCAGTGAATAGAGATTGCCAATCAAGGGATGAGAGATCGTTGTCTATAAGATCATAGTTGCCTTTTTTGAAGTTACACTTGGGGATTACATCATTGTGGTGATTTTTGTGTGGACGTATGTTGAGACAAAAGTCAATCATATTGTGGTCACTACTGGAAAAGGGTTCTTTAGTTTGTATTCCGTAAATTAAATTCAAACTGTTGCAGAAGATGAGATCGAGGCAGTTGTTTAGTCTAGTGTTGTTGGTAACTAGTTGTTCCAGTCCCAGATTTGTAGTAGCATTATAGAAGGTTGTGTGTATGATTTCAGTTGTACAGTCATTTAGGGTCCAGTCAATATGAGATAGATTGAAATCACCAAGAAGGATAAAAGGGTATGGGCAGGATGCAGCCCATGTTAGTAATGTATTTAGCTTGTTTACATGTTCGATGTCATAATCAGGTGCTCTGTAACATAGTAAGAATCGAATTGTGATATTTAAGGATAGTTCACAGATGATGGTTTCAGGAAGGGCAAGCTCCTGGGTAACTTGGACATTTTTTTAGATGTAAGGATTTTTTATAGAATATAGCAACACCACCTCCTCGACGATTTTCACGATCTGATCGGTAAACATGATAGTCTCTTACTGTGGTAATGGAGTCAGGGAGAGATGCACTGAGCCATGTTTCACAGACAAATATAATGTCGAAGTTAGCCATATTTAGGAGGATGAGAAATTCAGGTATTTTATTCACGAGGCTTCTTGCATTGAGTAGTTTGCATTTAAGGCCGGCAGTAGTTGGAATTGAGGTAGTTGGGGGCGTGCGTGCCTAGTCTTGTGTGATGGTGGATCGGTTGAGGTAGGGTTGTGGTTGAGGGTAAAAGCTGAGTATTGGGTTGCGTGGCTTACTTTTGATACAGTCAGCATGGTAGTCAATGTACAGGTCCTTCTCTCCATTGTCTAGACGGTTTTTGAGTTCGATGCTAAAAAGGCAATGAACTGAACCAAACAGGCAGTTGTTCCATTTCTATACTGCCACCATTCAGCTGAGACTGTAATAAGTCTATATAGTATGAAAACACCATTTTTCACGCATGTATGATGTTAGAATTATAAGCGAGGCAAAATGGATTATCATTTACTGTGACAACAAAGGGCAAGTTCACAGTCTGGTTCTGAAAGCAGATATTTATTTCCTAGACTAATTCAAATTAAGCCCAAGACACACAGCATTGTTGAAAATTGCTGTTTAATTCTGTTATGTAACTGGATAAATCTTTATGATGCTTTAACAGCTTTGTATTTAGTCATACTGTAATTCTTTTCTTCTAGGTATCTGGTATGGTATTCTCGAGGGAATAGGAGTTCTAGCTGTAATCACCAATGCTTTTGTCATTGCCATTACTTCGGACTATATCCCACGTTTTGTTTATGCATACAAATATGGACCTTGTATTAACGAAGGATACAGACAGGAAAAGTAATTCTGCCTTTTGCTATACTTTTTTTTTTTAAACGGATATCCTAACTTTTGCATTTTCATCAAGTTGTCAGCAGATTTACCTTCCCCCTTGGGGAATTTACCTCTTGCAATTTGTCTGTGACTTTGCTATTTTGACAAACTACATCTATACCAAAGGCTGTGCCAATGAAGCTCAAAAATCATCTTATTTAATATCTACTTGCAGAATCATCGTCTTCAGCTTGTGCCCCTGAACTGTGTTGTTTTTAAGTTTGTTGTATTCAGTGGAACAGCTTCACAGTTTCAGTGTCTTAATATGCTCAAGATTGTGAAATTTTTTTTAAAAAAAATTATGCTACCTGTGACAAATATCACACAAATCAAATAATATTACAAGTTCGGTCATTTACTGTGACAACAAAGGGCAAGTTCATAGTCTGGTTCTGTAAGCAGATGTTTATTTCCTAGACTAATTCAAATTAAGCTGTTCATCAGGTCCTTACTTAGGATGAAACTAAAATCCAGAACCATGAAAATAATATTATGAAAATTTCCTATTTGCATTCCCCCAACCTCAAAACATTCATTTAAGTATATCTCATATCCTGATATCACTAAATCTAGCATTTCATCAGCAGACCATAGCAGGGGTTTGCTTACAAAAATACAGATAATCCACAATATCAAAAGTAGGCCATCTATGTTAAAAAGAAACTATCCTCCATGTGTTTTGGGCCACAACTTTCATGAACAATGCGGCTATGATTGAAGTCCAAAACCTTATAATTAATCAGATTGCTTACTTCTGAGCTAGACAATTTATAACTTAATAGTCTACTGTTTCAGTTTCATTTATTTTGCTATTAACAATTTCTTAAATTTCGATTGACAATGTTTTTTGATTCTTTGGCTTGACAGTTACACATTTAATAGGTAGGTATAACCCAGGAGTTATTGTATCATGCAGGTAGAGTTTTTTTTTACTCTATCTCTAATTCTGTTCCATTATCCATGCTATGGCTGTAACCTTTTTTCCCAGATAATCTTCAATCCTTTTTATAAAGAAATAAACAGATGAGCTTCTATTCTAAGCTTTAGCCCATGACCTCAATAAATGTTTCCATGAAAATGCCTTGGCATGGTCCTCATTTCATTAACATTTTCTTTTAGATCTGAGCAGGAACAAAAATATGTATTTCTTGAGTTTAAATCAGACTTGCATGAAAAACAGCAAAAATTAGATCAAAATAGAAGTTTCCATGGAATCAACATTATCTTATATTTTTGATATGTACTAATGCCTCTTTGTAGGATGGATACTAAATATCCATCAACCAAAAAACTATTTAGCAAACTGAAATATTACTCCATTCCAAATTAACTGTCAATGATACCTTGGTGTCCATTATTTCACCATTGACACCATCATGTGAAAATAATGCCTCCAGTCCAGGATTCCAAATATGGATTTCTATAGTAGGGGCTGTCTATCAGAATACTTTCCATAAGCACAATTTGACATCCTTCTTCACTTTGAGAAGGAAACTAGTTTCATTCAGCACCCCATAATTGTTGAAACTGAATGACAGGAAGGAGGTTTCTATTTAGCATTAGTCAGGATTTCTGAGCCAAAGAAAAAAATTCCACATGTGCATGCATCAATTTCCAAGGCATAAGCTTCATCGCACATACTCAGAGCTTTATGATTTTCTTGCAGCATAGCTCCTGCTATCCCATATGAAATTCTATGACATTTTGTCCTCATCATCCACTGAAGATATGACCAGCATGCCATAACATATGTAGGCATGCATGGATAAGGGTGAACAGGGAGAATGAAGTATGTTTTGCATGCCAGGTTCCTGACAAAGTAATTCTTCAGGACCAAATGTATTGATTATTCTTTTTTTATCTCCTAGATGTTTGAAAGGATATGTCAACAGTAGCTTATCAATATTTGATCTGAGCGAACTTGGCAAGGGTTATTCAGGATACTGCAGGTATATATTACAAATATGCCTTTGTAACTTCCAGGATGGAGATCATTCTAATTCTATGAGGAAACTGTCAAAATCCTAGATTCTACATTTGCTTTTTAACTTTCGATTAATGGAATCCATGCAAATGGAAAGACATTCATATTTATGGGGATTGAATAAGATTCTGAAATTGTCACACTATATATCTTTAAGTGAATTCAATAAATTATTTTGGTGAGATATGCATTCATTGTTTTTAATTGATTTAAAGTATTTATATTCCTAAGTCTCTAGGACTGAAAGGTATTTTTAGCAATGTAAAAAATATCAAAGTGTAACAAAGTAAGGATAAAAATGACATAAACAAAAATCTCAGTAAAAGTTCAGCAACAAAGCCACCAATCAGAGAAACAGCTATTCCTTTGAGAAAGGATGCAAAACAAACAAAAAAAAACTACTTTCATCTCTTCTTGTCAGAAAAAGTCCTCTCCCTTGCTAGTTACATCCCTAGTGCACATGGTGTGGATGTCCCATAAATAATTAAGGATCACATTTTATAATGTGCTTTTTCCTAATGCAGCCTAATCCAACCTACATTTAAATGGCTTCTGCTGCAGCTATCTGGAGAGTTTGAGATTAGGAGAAGCAAACTGACCCATATTCATTTTCCTCTTTCCATTTGCTGTTATCCCATTTCTTCATCTGCAGATATTTCCCTGTGTGTGTGTGTGCATCTAATATAAGAGATATATACTATCCATTATGATCATTAACCAGAAATTCAATATAATAAATAGAACCGGATAAATAATAAAATGTTATGAAATGCCCAACCCTTTTCATGTATAAGCATGGTTATCTCTTCAATCATTCTGCCCTGTGGTGGTGAAATATTTCTGTTTATCTATCTGTGTCTGTATGGGTGAGATATGCATATCTATGTATATATTTATATGTATGTAGATGAGCGGATGGAGGAACAGATGGATAAATAGATGGGTGGATGGGTGTGGGACCAAGTGTGGGTGTGGGTGTGTATACAAAATGCATATATCTAAGAATGTGATGGGCATGTGTGCATGTTGAATGGGTGTGCATGTTGACATCTGAAAAGGATCACTGGCTAGACAGACAGATAGAGTCAACTGTTGTCCTTCTCTGCTTCTGTTACAGGTATAGAGATTACAGAGCACCTCCATGGAGTTCAACTCCATATGAATTCACCTTACAGTTCTGGCATGTTTTAGCAGCTCGGTTGGCTTTCATTATAGTCTTTGAGGTGAGTAGAATTGATTACTGAATGGAGAGCCGCCTAGCTGTCTTACTCAGGAGGGAAGTTTCTATTAGTTCTCTAGAAGTGGACTATGTGTAGCAATACTGGCTGCATTCATACAACCTGCTAGGCTAAAAACATTGATTAGCAAGTGAGTGACCTATCAACGTATGCATGCACACACTTGCACACATCCATACATAGCACATAGGTGTTTGAGCACATTTTATGTCCAAATGCTGAAGAATTTATGCAAGATAAAAATACAAGCAAATTGTTTACTCAATATTAAAATGAGTTAAATGAGTTTATCAGACCTTCAAGCACATGATATACTAACTTAATTTTATTCCTCAAAGAACTTATTTTTTTTACCAAGGATCATACATGTGCTCTCATAAATTCCACCTCTTACATGAAAGTCAACATGTATATTTGGAGGCAGATGCTGAAAGACCTCAAAGTCTATCGCATATTTCTTGGCTAGGATAGACTCCATGTGTTTCTCTACCTATCAGCAATAGGATAAAATAAGTTAAAGGATTAATAGAAACACAATCAATCAAATCATTCAATTTGATGGAAAATGTGCATTCCATTTTTTCATTAAAATGAGAATTAAATTGTTAGAAAAATTAATAGTCACAATTCTAGTACTTTAATAGAGTTAAGGCAATCAATGAGGTTCTCCGATGTTTAATTCTGCAATCATATATTCAAGCATATGAGGCCTCCCTGGCTTTCCATGATTTAATTATCAATATTGTAGGAGGAGAGCTATGATAATCTATGGTGGAACTTTTATTAGCAACTAACACATTTTATTAAAAGGCCTAAGCTTTTATGAACTCCAGTTCATTTATCAGAAACAATGGGATGACAAAAATATGACACCAAATAATGACTCAGATTACTCAATTTATTATCTTCCCCCCCCCAAAAAAAACCACAAATATACAACCCGCCCCCAAATCCAGTAACAATTAAATATTCCAAACAAATGTTAAAGTACTATGAAAATTAATGCCGTTTTAAGGAAACTGAATGACAGGGCATTTATGTGGAATAGCAATAGACTGATGCACCACTTTATAATCCTTTACAACCTTCTCTAAACAGTTTACAGAGTTTACAGTCACCATATTGCCCCCTACAATCTGGGTTCTTGTTTTACTGATCTCGGAAGGATGGAAGACTGAATCAATCTTGAGCCCGTCAGGAATCAAGGTTCAAAGGGATCAAGATGGTGGTTATGGCATGACATTAGTACATATGAGACGAGGTTTTGATCTTAATGTGTCTGCCATCTTGCAGATTTTGGCAAAGGAGAATGTGTGTCTACAAAGAACAAATTTGTAGAATGACAATGTCCAAGGACAAATAGAATAGAATTCTTTATTGGCCAAGTATGATTGGACACACAAGGAATTTGTCTTGGTGCAAATGTTCTCAGTGTACATAAAAGAAAAGATACATTCATCAAGAGTCAAGAATCATAAGGTACAACACTTAATGATAGTCATAGGGTACAATAAGCAATCAAATCATACTAGGAAACAGTCAATATAAATAGGAAGGATACAAGCGACAAAGTGTTGAGGGAATTATTTGTTTAGCAGAATGATGGCATTTGGGGAAAAACTGTCCTTGTGTCTTGTTGTTCTGGTGTGCAGTGCTCTATAGCGTCATTTTGAGGACAGAAGTTGAAACAGTTTATGTCCGGGATGTAAGGGATCTGTAAATATTTTCACAGCCTCAAATTTGGTTTTTCAAGAAAGCATACTGGAGAATTCCAAACAATGTCAGATCAGCATGAGCATTTTAAAAATGTCTACTCACCTTTCTCTTTCTCTGTCTTTCAGCATCTAGTTTTTGGAATAAAATCTTTCATTGCCTACCTGATTCCAGATATGCCCAAAGACTTGTGTGACAGAATGCGAAGGGAGAAATACTTAGTTCAGGAAATGATGTATGAGGCTGAGCTGGAGCATTTGCAAAGAGAGCGAAAAAAGAATGGTAGGCAGTATCACCATGAATGGCCTTAGCTGAGAAGAAAGGATGAAAGAAAAAAAGGGGGAAAAAACCACCAGCAGAAGCATCATGACTGAACATTTCCAGAAGTCAAGATCATGGTGGGATTTGGAAAGAAGACAACAGAATCAAGCTGTGTATGTGTGTTGATGTAAGGAAGTAATGTTATCAAGCTTTCTTGTAAAATTGGAACAAATCCTGTTACCAGCAGACACAATCAATCGTTCTGCTTCTTTCATGCTCTGTGCTCAAAAAAAAAAAAAAAAAAAAAAAGGAAGAAGACTGTAGAAGAACAGAAGTAGAAGAGGAGAATTTACTGGGCAAGCACATAATAAACCCAACAGATCTGAGAAAATATAGAGTCCATTACTTGTTTGTTAAACTTTCATAGTAAGGGGTTTATTTAAAAAATGATGTGCTTATTCACTACTTTTACCCCTTCTGTTTGCTTTAATGAATGAAAAACTCTGACAATTGCTGCCTTAGTGGCCATCTGTTGATGCTGTAACAGTCCGTGAGGCTTCCCGTTTTGTCAGGTTTATCCTTGTCTCTTGCTGAGATTGTGGATGTTAAAAGGGAGGCCAGCCTGTCCTATATTTACTATGCAGTTTGATGTTTTGCACATCACTTTTTGTTGTTTTGTATCCATAATTCAGTGTACATTCAGGCGTGCATAGACATGCACATACAGACACGCCCATCTGCTGTGTGTCTCTCTCTGTGTACAGATACGTACGTATATATGTGCGTGTGTGTGCATACCCATATGTGTATGTCAAACACGCACATACACACATACAAAGCAAGACTTCAAGCCAAGAGTCAATGATCCACTACTGCGTGAGATACCTTGATTCTTCATGCAGAGCAATGTATATCTCAGCTAAAAGTCTTACACAAAGAAAACAATCCTGGTCCTGGAAAAACTTCCGCTGAATGCAGAAGCCTAAAAGCCTACTTCATATGGCTCATTCTGCACATTTGATGTGCATAAAGCTGCATGAGTGTTTCTTTTCCCTAACTCAGAAAACCTGGTATGCTGACTCACCACTGCACTGCCCTTGATGACTCAACTCTTTGGGGAAAATATGTGGCATTTTCCATTGCTCTTGATATTCAATGTGCAACTGAAGGCCGTTTCCTTATACCTCTTAAGTGAACTGTCCTATCCATGCTCTAATGCAGCATGCCGAAGCAGCATGCGGAAGTATAACTCTGAATATTTTATATTTCACAAAAATGTCAACCTGAAATGTCTCAATCTGTAGCAAATATGAAACCAATGTTTTATTTACCGTATGCAAAGCTTCCTGCTTATGCAGCAAATGAGGCATAACAGCACTGAACTGCTTTTCCAAGAAAAGAGATAGGACCGTACGTCATACTTTTTTTCTTTAAAAACAAATTATGGAAGTAGGAAGATAAATTGGATTAAATTATTCTCCTGTGGAATCTCTTGCCAAGATATATCTAAAAAAGCACCTTCAAATAAGTGAACTGACTATGGAGATACAAACGTTGATTCTCAGCTGCCTGAACCAGGCAACAATAACACTTAGAAAGTGTTAAAGAAATAATTGTCGCAACAATTATTTATTAACTGATTTTCTTGGGTTTTTTTAAAATGAGGAAGAGTATGAAACACCAAACTAAAACATGTGTGCAAGATTTACTTATGTGCAAAACTCTCCAAAGTTCTGCATTTTCCTTTTACAAAATGATCAGGTATACAAAAGTTTCTTATTTATATCAACCAAAGCAAGTTTAAAAGGTGTTCTGCTGTCCAGGTTTAGTATTGTATAGCAAAGCACAGCAAATATATCTCATGTAAACAAATGGTTTATAGATGTGATATTACACTATTTGCATGAAATGCATCTTCTCTTTCACTTGAAACCATCAGTGATTTCATTTCATTCTAATGCCCACACCATTATTCTCAAGGAGTTTTTCTTCCTCTGTTTCTTTCTTAGAAATACTGTCCTACATTATAACAATCAGCTTTATAATATTACTCTTGATATTGATTCTCTGATCCAGCAATTGCTTATTATACAGATATTAATTCCAGGCCTTTCCATCCCTGTTTTCCCATGTGTTTTAATCCCAGGATAATGTTGCACATGTCAACACTAATGCTACCTTGTGCACCCATGAATAGAGAAACTTGCCAGCCTGCAAACTTTATGGGTGCATCAGTTTGCCCAAAACTGTCAGAATCAGTACAAAGTATACTTTTTTTGCATGCTGTGAAACACAGTTTATGTTACCTTTATCTGACCTTTAAGTTTTGCCATACAGCAATGCTTATTGCCTTGGCGGGACCCAAGCTTTAAAATGGATTCTGTTTGTCAGCTTGTATCCTTGTTTTTTGGTGTTCTGTTTATCACTGTTTATTCCAATTAATCACAGGGCAAACTTATGCTGCATTCTCAAAACCAGGTTCTGTGGTTTCAAGGACATGCCAGTGCCATTAATTTAACATGTAAATTTGAAAATCTAAATTCTTGTACAAGACAAACAAATCTCATTCTGAGTAAACATCTTTCTAAGTACTAAACAAAAATGCCAAAAACATTGTGATGCATTAAATATAATTTTGCACCATTGTACCCTCAATACAAACGTAATGAAAGTTTTAATCCAGTTTTTATTGTGGAAAATTACAAATTCTAGTTACTTCCACAACTGGGAAGTTTAATGGCTTTGATTTTGCAAACCTATAAATTTTGTTCCCCAGTAATTGGAAAGTTTCTGAAATAAAAAAACTGTTTATGTTCCTTTCTTTAAAATAAATTGGGTCTCAACAGTGTCCTAGAAGATTGCTGATGTATAGAGAGATATATGCTTTAGCTGAGATAAATGCTCTGCTAGGTTTGGTTTACTATGTTGCATTGAATGCATATTATCTTATAAAGATATACAGCACACATTGTTCTCAGGAAATGTGCATTACATGAGTGCTGGATTAAAGATTTAACTTCCTGTTTTTTGTACTTCTAAATACTTGTATTTTGAAATGACCAATACCAGTGGTATATGCATGCAAAGCTGCAGAGCTTCAAAACTAGCATTCATGCAAAAAAAAAAAAAATGCTTTAGATCATTGTCGATCTAGCCTACAATAACTTTGGTCTATGCATGTTCTTTCAGACAGACTGCATGAGCAGCTACAGTCTGTCTTTCAAAATCTACAGTTTGTTATTAGTCCAGAATGTCTTAACTATTACCAACTCAACTCAGTGTTTTGGTGCATTCAAGAAAAAAAAAACTTGCTTGAAAAATAAACATTTGTTTACTACTTACTAGTCTTACTTTACTTCCCTCCCATTAAACATTGTAGCTTACTGTATGAGAGCACAAAAGTGGGAATGTATGGGAATTTATAAAAGAAACAAAAATGTCAATGTCAGTCTCAGGTCTTGACAAGTTCATGCCCAGGTTCATACTGTTTTCTTGACAGAAGTTTGTTACTTCTTCATATACCTTGGGGAATGACAGCAGGCTTTTAATGGCTGCAGGCTGAAGTCGAGGCCTACATTTGGTGAAACTGCCAAGTGCTATTTTTTAGGGTGGGGAGGGAGAGAGATAATGAATTGTTTCTCTTTTGTTGTGGATGTGTGTGACATGTAAAGTATTTTCTGAATTTGATAGACTGGTTTGCAATCACTTTCCTAAACTAGCAAATTATTCAGTCCAGACATATGTTCATTCATAAATCCTTTATTTGGAAGCCTATAAAACATGGCGGGAAATAGCCTTCCAGAGATAAAAATAATCCCTGATACTATAATAATAATTACCGTGTTTCTCACATAATAAGGCCGGGCCTTATTTTTTTTGACCCCCGAAAAACTGGCTAGGCCGTCTTTTCGGGGTGACTTAATTCCCCCTTGCATCCTCGGGTGGGCGGCAGCGACAGCTTGGATGTTCGGGAGACCTTCCGCCACCGTTAATTTCCCTTCTCCCTTGCTGCCGTGGCGTTACAGCAACGCCGCGGCGTTGGCGCAGCCACGTGCAGCCAGTCAGGGCTCCTCCCTGCAACCGGAGCCCTGAGGAGACACTTGGCTTCAGGCGCTCCTGTGGCGCCTTCCCTTTGCCTTCGATGGTAAAGTGAATTATTTTAAAAACCTCCGCTCATCCCATCAGGGCCGTGCGAGCTGAGCAGAGCCGGGAAAGCAAGCCGTGGGTGTTTCCTGGTTCTGCCCAGCCCGTACGGCTCTGCCGCTGCCCTGGCGGGATGAGCAGAGGTTTTAAAATAATTCACTTTACTTCGAAGGCAAAGGAAGGCGCTACAGGAGCACCTGAAGCCAAGTATACCAACAACAAAGGCAAATCCTCAAGGTGGGCTGGAGGGAGGTGGCTATGTGCCCCGGGCTGCTTCAATGCAAGGTCCTGACTTGCAGCATCCTGCCGTTGCCGCCGCGTCCTTTTCGCTGCCACCTCCTCTCCGACTGCAAAACTTGTGTGCTTCGCCAAATGCTCCGAGCGAGGCGAGCTCTTTCATACATAGAGAGGGAAAGACGCCGACGTGCTCCGAGAGGCTGGTTCTTTTCTCTAGCCGAGGCTGACAGGAAGTGCCTCCAGGGCCGTGGCAGGCAAGCCGCGGGTGTTTCCTGGTTCTGCCCAGCGCGCACGGCTCTGCCACGGCCCTGGTGGGATGAGCGGAGGGCCCGGCGGGGAGGCACTCGTTGCCTTGGTGACATTTCGGGTGCCTCCGCCGCCTCCTTGCCCATCGCAGGTGGCGGTGGCGGCGGCAAGCGGCGGCGCTTCGCTGAGGGAAAAAGAAGACAGCGCAGCCACCTTGCTTGCTTTCCCACCTGCCCGCCCCAGATGGCCTCAGGAGCGGCGGCAGTGGCAGCAGGCGAAGGGAGGAGAGGCGAGGAAAGAGAAGGGAGTGCGGCAGCAGCGGCTGTCACAGTATCGTCTCATAGCGGGGCAAGGCTGGCAAGCTGAGGTGGCCGCACCAGAGAGCGTCACTGCCGACCCCGTCGTGAGGATAAAGGAGCGGGATAGAAATTCAGTCAGATGTCAGCCTCGGCTAGAGAAAAGAACCAGCCTCTCGGAGCACGTCGCGGCTCTTTCCCTCTCTATGTATGAAAGAGCTCGCCTCGCTCGGAGCGTTTAGGCTAACACACGAGTTTCGCAGTCGGAGAGGGAGGCGGCGGCAAAAGGACGCGGCGGCAACGGCAGGATGCTGCAAGTCAGGACCTTGCATTGAAGCAGCCCGGGGGCACGTAGCCACCTCCCTCCAGCCCACTTTGAGGATTTGCCTTTTGTTGTTGGTATACTTGGCTTCAGGCGCTCCTGTGGCGCCTTCCCTTTGCCTTCGAAGGTAAAGTGAATTGTTTTAAAACCTCCGCTCATCCCGCCAGGGCCGCGGCAGAGCCGTACGGGCTGGGCAGAACCAGGAAACACCCGCGGCTTGCTTTCCCAGCTCTGCTCAGCTCGCACGGCCCTGATGGGATGAGCGGAGGTTTTTAAAATAATTCACTTTACCATCGAAGGCAAAGGGAAGGTGGCCACAGGAGCGCCTGAAGCCAAGTGTCTCCTCAGGGCTCCGGTTGCAGGGAGGAGCCCTGACTGGCTGCACGTGGCTGCGCCAAACGCCGCGGCGTTGCTGTAACGCTACGGCAGCAAGGGAGAAGGGAAATTAACGGTGGCGGAAGGTCTCCCGATATGAAGTGCTCCACCAACGCAGGCAGCACCATATCCGGGCATGCAACAAAGTACTTCCTAACGGCAAGCCCCCCCCCCCGCCATTCCCCCCCATTTCGCATGTTTAATATGGGCCTTAATTTGGGGGGAGGGGTTTCATTTGATTTTATGCCAATAAATCATGCTGGGGCTTCCTATTGGTGGAGGCCGTATTGTTGGAGAAACACGGTATATATAAGGTGCAATTTATATCGTGGCTTGCACTTTTAATCCCAAGGTAGCAGCATTAAAATCCAACCCATACTATGAGCAAGATGGTGGGATTCTTTTAAACCAAAAAAAAAAAATTATTCTTTAAAGTACTGCTAGCATTTTAGAAGCTAGTCTTTATCCATTATGAAACTAATCTGAAAGGATATGACCCTCTATTAAATAATAAATAAATGTCTTCTAAGCAAATTAGCAGACATAAATAGTATGTTTTCTTCTGTTATTATGAAATCTCTATGGTCAGCTATATTTTTGTATTATTATTATTATTTGTGCTAAAAGTAAGATTCAGGCATGCTTGTGTTAGTGTAGGATTTCTCATAGGGGTTATAACCAGGTAAATTGTTTTTCCATTCATTCTTCAGCACATCATTTGCATCTGCCTTCATTTCAAAGTCAATTTTCAATTCATCCTGAAAATAAATTTTAAAAAACATTAAATCATGCAGGTGGTTACACCCAAATCCACTGCCACAACCCTAAATGGCCAGGAGTGAAACGTACCTTTCTTAGTTAAATACTTAGTTATGTACTGAAATAATAGTAATCTGAATCTAACCATCTGCCCATCATCACTCTTTCAGAAATGAAGCTCTGATTGCTTAAAATTATCCTTTTTGCCAGCTTTTTCACTTCATTCATATTTTAATTTAAGCCTGTTCAATGAGAATTCAACTTCATCATGGTAAAAATCATTTAATTTGGCTAAAAGAAAGACATTATCAGTCTGATTCATAGGGTTCATTGTAATGGCTGTGGAATTATGGGAATTCCACAGCCATTACAATACAGACAATACTGCTACCCTACAAAAAGATCTTGACTATGTATCAGAATGGTCAAACAAATGGCAACTTCAAATCTCAACAAATAAATGCTCTGTCTTACATATTGGCAAAAAAAATCAGAAAATAAAATACAAGCTGAATAATCAAGAACTTGTTGATGACCCAAGCTCTGTAAAGGACCTTGGAATACTCACCTCTAATGATCTAAGTGCTAGAGCCCACTGCAACTACATAGCCAAAAAGGCATTAAGAGTTGTTAACCTAATCCTACGTAGCTTTTTCTCTGGTAATATCACACTACTAACCAGAGCATACAAAACATTTGCTAGACCAATACTCGAATACAGTTCATCAGTCTGGAACCACATTACGTATCTGATATTAGCACAATTGAGAAAGTCCAGAAATATTTCACAAGAAGAGTTCTCCACTCCTCTACTCGTTGTAGAATACCTTATGCCACCAGACTTGAAATTCTAGAACTAGAAAACCTTGAATTACGCCGTCTTCGGTCTGACTTAAGCATGGTATATAAAATCATACATTGCAATGTCCTACCTGTCAGTGAATACTTCAGCTTCAACCATAACAACACAAGAGCACACAATAGATACAAACTCAAAGTAAACCGCACCAAACTTGATTGCAGGAAATACGACTTCAGCAATAGAGTGGCCAATGTCTGGAATACTCTACCTGACTCTGTAGTTTCTTCCCCAAACCCCAAAAACTTTAACCTTAGACTGTCTACTATTGACCTCACCCCTTTCCTAAGAGGTCTGTAGGGGGCGTGCATAAGCGCACCAACGTGCCTACCGTCCCTGTCCTATTGTTTCTCTTATTCTTTTATTTTTCATATATGTACCCATTTCATGTATTCACAACTATGTATACTCTTATACTTATTATCTTGTAAACAATTGGCAAATCAAATAAATAAAAATAAATTGAAGTCCACACATCTTCAACTAGCCAAAGTTGAGAAACGTTGCCATAAGGTAATCAAAATTAGGGATACTTGAAATTGATATCATCAAATTCTTCTAACATAACCTTCTGAACAAAATAAATAGATTGGAACCTAATGATTTATCATTTTTCTCTCCTACCCAAACCTATTAGTGCTATTCATAGCTCAAAACAACATGCATTTTTATTAATTAGAATTATATATATTTGAAATAAAAACTATTTAGTGTTCTATCATATAGATTTTAGGATGTCTTAGTAACCATAAGATTTTTTTGAAGTCCAGTCCTTAGTGAAAAAATTTTCATTGAAAGATAATGAAAAAATATAGCAGGACAGGGTATCAAGAAATGGGATGGAGTCTATCAGGCTCAACCCCATCCATTGCTCTGATATGTCAAAGAATATGTCAAAAGAATAAAATAATCTTACTTGAAGTTCTTTACTGTTATGATCCACTCCACACCAGCAAAATGCTTTGTATTTAGGAGACCAGAAACAAAATAGATTGCAGATTGGGCGAATTAATAGCGGTTTAATATCTTTTCCTTTATTTGGACCTAGGCAGAACAAAACATCATTAACTGTCTATCAAAAAAGCAAATATTATTTTCTAATATTTTATATAAAATCTTAATTCTGAAAGCAAACATTTCCGTGTCTTGTTAAATCACAATAATTCTTTTAGTATAAAATAATTAGAAGCCATGTCCCTAATTCATCCAGTAGTTTCCACAAATTTTGAAATAATGTAAATCTTATCCATTCACTTGTCAGTTTCAGCAATCTACATTGGACCTTCTTCTGGTAACTGAAATTAATGCAGATTTTCTAGAAACGGGCTACTGAAATCTTGACTAATAATGAAAGATTTAACGCAATGAACCCTGGCCATCTTACTAATTCTTACCCAAATCATTCCATTAATACAATATATGAAGTAAACTTAAAAATTACATAGGAATATATTTTGTCTTATTTATGAACGATATTCCCACCATAAACAACAGCAGGAACAAAATCTGTTGGATGATGTTCACTGTAGTGGTAACTAAAAAACAGCATTGTGAAAAACTCCACAAACATATTTTTTATCAGCAGCATTGTCAACCAAATGTCAAATGCAGTTCAGTTTAAGTGTAAAGAAATGTTCTTATAAGGGGGAGAAGGGACCCTAGCATCATACATACAATGATGGAGTCTGAGCCATCTGATACTAAATAAGAAACTCTTGAGGTTGTATGGACTAGTTCAGTGAAGCAGAACTATTCACTCCATGATAGGTATAGATAATTACTCCATGCTACTCACTGAAGAGCCATCTCACCCAGTGGAATAGCCCATCCAAGTCATTCCAGAAGAGACCTACTTTGGAAGCCCTCTGCCAAAAAAAGTTAGGTGATAGGATCCAGAGGAACAGCTTTTTCTGGTCCCACCCTCTGGAATATTTTCTCACTAGAAATTAATCAGCCCCCATATCCTGGCCTTCCAGAAGTACCTTAAAACATGGCTGCTGACTGGCCTAGGGTCCTGATAGGAGTGCTTCATGCTAGGTGTGATTGATCTATCCCCGTGTCACCTGTCCTCTTGGTTTTTAGTCTTATTTAATCTTGACTGATTTTTTAAAATGTATTTGTTAAATCTATATGCCATCAATCTTGTGGTTTGAGCTGACATTTTGTATTATCCTTTTATCATTTTGTTAGCCATTATCTATCCATGTGCTAATATTTAGCTGAAATATGCTTTTCTACAAATTTTCAACCATTTCTTATAGATCTTCCCCTTTTCTGGTATAGCAAATATGCTGTGTTACCTGAATATTCTGTTCTCCAAGTTAAGCACATCCATTTTTTTCAAGCATTCCTCATGGGACTTGGTTTCCAGCCCTCTCACAAATATCTTTCTTAAATGTGAAGCCCAAATCTGGATATAGCTCTCTGATATTCCATCTCATATCTAGCCATGATTTGTTCACCTCAATTGAAACTGAATTAGCCAAAGAATGGCAACCAAATGCAATGTCTTGTTTACTATTTGAGAAGTTAATCAGCCTTGAGAATGTCCAGATTATTAAAAGTAAAGCTATCATTTTGCTTGTTTCAAAGAATAGTTAAAGCCCATGAGTAACAGAATAGTGAAAAATTAAGGTTGTTTTCATGACTGCGAATATCAGAAAAGAACTGACCTGTCACAAAACTGATCAGTAGCCCTGCAATTATACATCCAAGACAGCCAACAGCACTATAGTAGAGATACGACAAAGAATACCAGGAATCTGCTAAATAAGGCCTAGGAAGACAAAATGGAACAAAGTCTGTAATTGGTTTTGCTGTACACACAATTCCCTTACCAATTGGGTTTGAATCTTAATACCATATAGATGATTGATAAACTTTAAGACATTCATAAGTTTAATTGCAATTTAATGATACAGCTACAACACAATAGACACATAAATAGATTGATGGTAGATAGATAGATAGATAGATAGATAGATAGATAGATAGATAGATAGATAGATAGATAGAATGATTAATTGTAATAGTGGGTTATAATTACTGTGGAAAGCAATTATGAACCACTGTCATAAAATATATAGATGATTAGATAAGAATGTGATACCTTTCAGGAGGTAAAGTTGGAACTATTGGTACAACCATATCAGTACTATTGCATCCAGCTGTTGAAAGGTAGAGTGGCAGAGTTTTTGATGGTGGAGCAGGATACACAAAAGCTCCAATGCCAACCCAAAATGCCAAAGTGATTCCAGTAGCGAGACCACCAAAAGCACCCTTAAATAAAAGCAATCATGAAACAGTATTATTGGAGTTGTCAAAATTTAACTACCTGTAAATCTTCTAAGCTAGGAAAAGTATTTGTCACTTCTGAAGGACATCAGGTGCAGCATCTCTTTATATCTGTAAGAGACTCAGAGTTTATGGAGCTATGAGAAGATTTCCCATATCACACCCCAGTTAACAATGAAGTGTCATGAAGGATGGATCATTTCTTATGTTTAATATCAATAATAAAAATCAGCAAAAGTGTTCCGGTTTGAAGTCTCTTCAGCGACAGACAGAAATCCGCGATCGTGCGTGGTTTCGGTCTGGGCTCGCCGCTGGAGCGCCTCGAGCAAACTGGTTTCGGGGCTAAGCCACCCCGTAGAGGTGGTGAAGAGGGGGGAGACCGCCAGCAGGGTTGCGGAGAGCTGCATCTCTCCTCCTCAGCTGGTCATTACTCCCTTTCCCGAAGGCAGTTGCATCGCTCCCAAAGAAGAGTCGGAAGCAGCGAAGGAAAGTGAAAAGGGAAAGGTTTGGGGTTTTTTTTCTTCTCTCTCCTTCCCTATACTGACAACTAAGAGACTTAAATAAGAAATCGGAAAAATCCGCTTTGACATCAATAGGCAATTAAGCTGAAAATAAAATAAAAAGCCAAAGGGATAATAAAGATTTCTGGACACTAATTTTTTTTTTTTTCATAAGCAGGAAGGGAGAGAAAAAAATAAGGGCAGGATCTGGAAGAGGGAGGAGACTGCCTGGAATTAAAAAGAATCTACAGTAAAACTTCAACAAGACTTCTAAAAGATATATTTTAACTGAAACTTTGTAACTAAAGAGTAACCCCAAGAAGAGAAAGTGAAAAAAAAGAGCAAAAAGAAACAGCTTGCGTGTATTTGGATTATTTGGTGATCTTTGGATTCTTGGTTATTACATTTGAATGACTAAAAATAATCGGGTGGTTGTTTAAAAATTTATACAATGGCACCACTTCTGGATGAATTGAAAATGGAACTTTAAAAGTACAAAGAAGATGCACAAGAAGGGAAGGGTTCTTTTGGCTTCGTTTTTCAATTCTTAGAAATGGAGATTTGGAACTATGAGAAACAACAAGAAACGTCTGCAAAACAAGAAGACTGGGACAAAGAAGAAGCCATCTTTAATGAACAAGTAATTTTATGTGGGGAAGAAAAAGGAAAGGGGGGAAAGAGAATGGAGAATTTAAGATTTAACAAAACAACCAAAGAAAAGAAAAATAATTCGAAAAATAAGTATAATACTGGAAAGCAACAGAAAAGGGGAATACAGAAGAGAGAAATAGAGGTAGAGAGACAAGGATGTAAAAAGGGGAGAGAGAAGAAGAGAGGGAAGAAGGAAAAGAAGTTACAAAGGACCGGAGCAAGATATAGAGAAACAGGACCTATTTAGAGATAATGGGTGAAAATCTAACTGAAAAGGGGATTCTGTAAAGGTACATAAGATTGTATTGTTATATTAGTAATAGAAATAACTTTAGAAAATTGGAAACAATGTATGATTAAAATGAGGGATAAAATAGTGTAATTTAGTGAAATGTTTGTGAATAAAATAAGTGAAATAAAATAAATGAGAAAATTGAATTAGGAAGGGACGGGAACATTTTAATTAGTTAACGTTTTATAAAATATAAGTGAAGAGGGGGGGATTAATTATGGAAAGCTTATAATTGTTCCCATAGAAGTATGATATTTAATTGAAAAGTAATGTTAAAGAAGTTAAGACTTTAATGAATATTAATATTAATGGTAGAATTGAATTGGAATGGAATGTGTTGTTTTAATTACATACATTTATAATTTTTTCTTTTTTTAAGAATATAGTGTGTATTTTAAGAATGTACCAAGCAGAATCCGAATGGAAGTTATGTATTATATTGAATGTTATTACTTGAAGGTATATATTGAAGCCTAAATAAGAGTTAAATGGATAAACTTAAAAGATATAAAGGCGTCATACTCCAATCAGTAATTACAGGAGAAATTTTGTTTAATGAGAAAAGATAATAGATAATTGAAACAGGACAGACAAAAAATGCAAATATAATGATTTGAATTGAGATGAGATAATTAAAATAAAATTGATAAAATTAAAAGAGGGGAGAAGCTATGCAGAAAATGTAAAATAGTAATAAGATATGGAATAGAATATAAAAATGAGCATGAACCTGAATTTGTGTCTGTACGAAGAAATGTAACCCGGGATTACGCTACTTTCAAAAAAGATGTTTTATTTGTATTTTTTTTTCTTTTTGTGAAAACTCAGATAAAATTTACAAAAATAAATAAATAAATAAATCAGCAAAAGTAATAGAATATACAGTATGTGCAAAGTTAATGCTATTTTTGTTACTTACTTTCCAGTTGGTACAAGGAAAAATAATTCCCAGTGTAAATAATCCCAGCATAGGTCCTCCACACATTCCATGGATACTAAGTGAAGCCTAGTTTGAAAATATCACAGTTATCTATACTATATATATATCTTTGGTTAATCAGGATGAAGATTGAAACCATCTGGCACGCAATGAAGTCCCCATTCAAATCTTCAGGCCACTGTCTTCAAGCTCTGTGCTCTCAGCTCACACAATACAGAAGCCTGATGATGGCAGATGAGATTCTGCTGAAACGTTGCTACACTTTAAATCAACTACAATGCGTGGGAAAATACCAACCAAGCGATCACCATACATTAAGTACCCATGAGAACCTCAGAAAATAAATATATATATATATATATATATATATATATATATATATATATATATATATATATATATATATATATATATATATCTCATTTCTATAACATACTGTTTAATTGTTTTACAGAGAGTTTTTTTCAATAGTACATGGGTATATATTTTAAATATAAAGTTTACAAAGTCTTCTATGAATTAAAAATTAGTCACTTGCACACAGAATTTGGCTAAGTTAGCACAATTTCACCAAGAAAATTCCTGATGAAAAGTTGTAGGAGCAAAAGAAAATCCTTCAGAAAATTCACTTCTATAATGCTATCTAACTCAAACTACCGCATCTATAATAAAAAAGAGATGTATATCTATCTTCAACAAGACATATATTTTCCAACATGTATTGCTTATTCAAATCCATCTTAAGCAATCTTTTATTTATTTATTAAACTCATATGAAGAGGCAACTAACAGTTCTTTATTTATTTAAATACCAGCCCCAAGAACTTGCTTGTGAAGACACTCAAATGTATGCATAAATATGTAAAATTATCAGAACCATAATTTCTGGTTTCTTAGGTCCATCCAGGAGATGTCAGTGGTATCTGTGACATGGCATGCATGGTAAAGCAGGAGAATCCTCCATATTTTCATGATTTAGGATTCATGAATGCAAATGAAATACAATTTAATCCTGCATATACACATTGCCTATATTTGTAAATGCCATATTTATACTCAAGGATATAAGAGATAGCAAGTTTAATCAAAAAGAAAAGTTGTTTCAATTAAATAGGCTCTATGATTACTCTTCCTGATTATAATGTGTAGGGAAAGTAACTGATGATATATGAATATGAATGGGTTTAATGGCAGATAAGCAGTCTATGAATTTAATCTGAGCAGAACTCTCTAGACTTTTAAATCCATCTGTCACACTTTCTCACTATGGAAGTTGAAACTTTCTTTATTCCAAGAGCCCAAGAGCCGCAGAGGTGCAGTGGTTAGAATGCAGTACTGCAGGCTGCTTCTGCTGGTCACTGGCTGCCAGCAGTTTGGAAGTTCGGATCTCACCAGTTCAAGGTTGACTCAGCCTTCCAACCTTCCGAGGTTGGTAAAATGAGGACCCAGATTGTTGGGGGCAATATGCTGACTCTGTAAACTGCTTAGAAAGGGCTGTAAAGCATTGTGAAGCAGTATATAAGTCTAAGTGCTATTGCTATTCAGGGAAGATGATACAAATTCAAGCTCATATCAAATACTTAGTCATGTAGTTACCTGCACAACACCACCCATGAGTGATGCAGCAACAGCCATTGTAGTACACAGTACTCCAAATACTATGCCTGGAGAAAAGGAAGCAGTTTTCATTATATATATATATATTCAAATATATTTTCATCAGATTGTTGACAACTAATGACAGCAGTGGATGGATTTCAAAATTTCCTCCTATCAAAAGGACATTCCCAGAGATTTACTCCATATGGGACTTTCCAGAAAGCAAAAAGTTTGGGATAGAATATTTGCCCATTCTTCCCTTCTCCTTTAACTTTCATAATTGTCCAAAGCTTTCACATAAAATTTTAATAGAAAATGACTAGTTAAAGGGAGATGGTAAAATCAGTTGAAAACATTTTCACATTTGCTCCTTCAACAGAAATTCCCAAGATATTTTCAATCTATTATTCCAAACTGCGTTATGCAATATGGTGTTGACATCTTCATTTTCTCACTTTCTTTAAAATAATCTTTTTGCCTTTCGTGTTGCTGTTTTGAGGACAAGATAGAACTTCAAATTTCAATTACTCATGGATAGAAGCCAATGTAATTTCCAACAAAAGCATCTTTTTAATGGCTTACTTTGCAGGAAAAATGTTATAATAGTTATCTATCATATATTTCATCCAAAATCATTTTCATTGGTCATGATTGAGAATGTCAATAAGCCAAGCATTCATTCTACTATGATGCCACAGAATGACCTTTTCATGATCTCTTTTGAGCATACATATCTAAATCACAGAATATCAAAGGAAAGGTAATCCAGTCTCTTACTTGGCTATTCATATATATTGATGGCTGTGCTTTTAGCTGCTAGGTTGTATCTTTGTTTGGGTCCATTTTCTTTCAAGGATGGTCAATAGATTAAAAATTCATGCCTGAATCAATCTGTACAGATTATAAGGAAGCACTTACTTCCTTTAAGCTAGTTAATATGCAGTGTTCTTGAGCCTACAGCTCAGAAAAGGTGGAGCTCATTAAGTTAATCTATTAATCCTCCCTTGATTTTATATAAAACTATAGTCTAAGTGCAGCTGATTAAGAACCCAACATCTCTGGATATACTGCTCCAAAATTATTGCTGATAATTTGAGATGATAAATATCTCAAAAGAGAGCAAAGCATTATTAAATAATCATATCCTTCTTTGCATACACTGATAAGAGAAACTGTGTGTAAGTCATTGCCCAGACACAGTCCTTCTGATATTATATTAAGGCCTTTTGAAAAGGGGAAAGTTTAAACACATCAGTTTTAAAGACATTTTCATTTTGAAAAATAGATTAAGAAACAGTTTCATTTAAACTTAAGAAAAATTAAGGTAATATTTTCCACCTACATAAGCCTTTGCTGGTCCAAGTGCTTGCACGCTCAGAAAGTTTTGGAAAACAGTTCTTGACAAAATCTTCAAATGTTACTGTTGCCAGAGCATTTATACTTGCAGCCACAGTGCTATAAAAGTAAGCATGTACAATGTCAGAACTACAGATTAGTCCTTAAAATGTGACTGGCCCTGGGACAAATAATACTAAATTATTTCCATCCATCTACTAAATAGCTTGTTATGGGATAGTACTGCAAAAGAAGTAAAAAGTAAAAGGTGAAATAAATGAGGCAAATCAAATAAGAGAAAGAGAGGTTTGAACTATATTACTAATACTACCACCATCACTCCTCATGCTAAAATAGCTAAAGCTTCTGTTCCACAAATAATAATTATTAGTTGAATGTTCTAACAGACAAGATGTCTTTACATAATATGTTAAACCTGGATTAAAGCATAATTGCTTGTTCTTATAACATGCTATGCCTAAACAAAAATTGGTCATGTGGTTGCTTGGTTCATAACCTACTAAAACAGTGGGATTCCTACAACATCCATTCCATTTTAGCTTAGATTAGGATGTTGTTGTGTGAATTTAGACTTTGCCCAATAGAGCCAGATTCGAAATTGTGAAACTGGGAAAAAATAAACTTTATTTGAGGGCAAGAATTTATCTCGCTGCATTTACTGAGCAGAGATTACTTATTGGCTTCAGACATTATATAACACTATGGTTTACTTTAATCCTAACTTCTTTATATAACTCCCTAAATTAAAATTAAATAAGCATCATTGATTAATACAGTGAAAGTATGCCTACCATCCCTGTCTTAATGTTCCCTTTTACTCAGGGGTGGGATTCTACTATTTCGTATCTATTCGCTAGTACCGGTTGTTAACATTCTAAGCCATTTGGAGAACCGGTTGTTAGAAGAAATTACTGGCCTAATCCTGTAAGGAAGGCAGGAAGGAAACATTCTGGTGTTGCTTACAGAAACTGCCTCTCTGTTAACCTTTATTACATTCTTGGCAGGACTAGATTTCCTGTCTCAGGAACCTCTCTGGAGTTTTTTTCTCCCTCCTTTGCTGGTACTTTGCTTGTGTGGAGTGACCATTCAAAGTTACAATGGCATTGAAAAAAGTGACTTATGACTATTTTTCACACTTATGACTGTTGCAGCATCTCCACAGTCATGAGAGGCCAGGCGAGGAGATGCGTGCCTCAATGTGAGTGATATTGAGTTGGCCATGCCCACCAACTAAGTCACGCCCACAGAACTGGTTGTTAAAAAAATTGAATCCCACCCCTGCTTTTACTCATATCTATTTCATGTAGTAATAATCATGTTTATATTTATATATATATTATCAAATGCATGTTTGACAAAATGAATGAATGAATGAATGAATGAATATACTTAAACTATGTGAATACTTATGTTGCAGCTTTATCTAATTTTTGAGGCAAGGTTTACTAGTACCATCATAACTAAGGTTTATGATATTTTAACTTTATTTTATTTTTCATGAATTTTGTATTAGTTTATAAAAATATAAAATACAATGAAAATAATGGGAAAGTAAAGGAGGAAAGGAGGAAGAGGAAAAAGTGAAAGGTAAAGGGGAAAAAAAACTAAAAGAATTGACTTCCAACTCTTTTTAGTGAAGTAGAAATAAAGTTATAACATCAACTTTTACTTTTACATAGTAATATATATTAGGTAACAACAAACCTATCTAATCAGCAAAATCCAAAGTCAAAGTTTTTTTTCCATCTCAAGCACAAAGTCCAGAAGTAATTTTCAAGCAGAAACAAAGTTAGCTGTATTCTTTTCTTTAATTAAAGCAGTCGGTTTAGCCATCTCTGCTGACTCCATCAGCTTTTGCAGCCAGTCAGCCTTTATGGGGAATTAAAGTATCTGCCCATTTTTGTGCATACAGCATTCTTGTTGCTGGATATTTTTACTATTTCTGCATCTCATATTGTTTTTCCATGGCTCTCCTTTCCTCCTTCAGGGAGGAGCTAGCATGTATGACTTCTGTTGCATTAAAAATGGAAATATTTTACATTGACACAGATATCCCTTTTTATAAACAGAAGTTCTACTTCCATTACTTGAAAGATTAAACTCTTGATACAATAACTGATTAGATGATCATGCAATGACATAAATGCTACAGCATCAAAAAGAGCTTTCCATACATGAACATGTTGCGAAGGGGGTTATTTGTTTCTTTGTTAATGTTCTTGTTTGCTTGTTTTGTGCCTTTGAATCAATCTTGATTCCTGGCAACTTCTTGGCAACATGAGAGTGATTGGCCCAGGTCACCCAGCTGGCTTTGTGCCTAAGAGAAGACTAGAACTCATGGTCTCACCAAGCTGGCTCTCCTGAATAAAGTTTATTAAGATTTCAATAGTTTTATGAAGGATATTTAAATAGTTATTTTCAAGGAAAGATGGAAACATTAGGAAAGTCAACATATTGTTACATTTTATCTATTTCAATTTTCCTTCCAGCCTTTTCCAAAAATCTCTTTCTTTTTTTTGCCTCTCTCCCAATCCTACAAATGCAGCATCTTCCAAGAAACAAGGAATCCATGGAATAACTCATTTTCTTATTACAAAAAGCACATTATCCTATTCCTAAGAATTAGCAGCCTTTGCTTCAAATCTCCTGTACTCATCCTGGCCTTCTGATTTTCTGATTTCTTAAAGAATAATTAATGTTTTAATAATTAATGCTTAATGCTTTAATGTATGGCACATATCTAATGTATGTGTCATACATTATCTAATGCAGGAGTCACAAACCTTTTGGAACTCAGGGACCATCAAATTCATAATTTTAAATCCTGAGACCTCTAATATGGCTTGCTGACATTGGTGGGAAAGAGAGAGAAAGAAAGATCTGATTTAACCTCTCTCTATCCCTTCCTCCCTCCCTCCCTCCCTCCCTCCCTCTCTCTCTCTCTCTTTCTTTCTCTGTCTCTTACTCTGTCTCTCTCTCTGTCTCTCTCTCTGTCTTTCTCTCTCACACACACACACATACATACACACACACACACACTCAGAGAGAGAGAGAGAGAGAGAGAGACGGGTGAGATTCAAATTTCTTAACAATTGGTTCTGTGGGTGTGGCCTAATTTGTGGGTGTGGCTTGGTGGTCATGTGACTGGCTGGGCATGGCTTGTATGTAAATATTATTAATATTTATGTAAATGTTGATTTTTTTTATTAAAAAAAGTGCAACTTTTACCCAAAATCAGCCAAAGCAGGCAGGCAGATTGAGTTGCTCACAGAATCAGATTAACTTAGAGATCTATGATTCTGCAATTGGCTACCTGAGTCTGTCTCATAAAATTTGCTTGTAAGCAAACTCACAAAATTAACTCACAACACACTATGTATGTAAATATTGAATTTTTTTATTTAAAAAAGAGCAACTTTACCCAAAATCAGGCAAAGCAGGCAGGCAGATTGAGTTGCTCATAAAATTACAGATTTACTTACAGATCTATCTATCTGCAATCGGCTACCTGTACCGAATAATAGAAGATTCAGTCCTAAGGAAGGTTTAGCTCTGCAGAGCCGAAGACCTAAAGATTAGCTAGAAAGCAAGAAATGCAACAATTTCCTGCTTTTTAGCTAATCGAAATCTCCTGGCACAGCAGAACAGCTGATGGTCAGGGGAAAAAAAAAGGAAAAATAGCAACTTAGCAGGAGTGAGTGGGTGGCAAGCCATGTGGGTGGCGCAGCCTTGTGTTCCTGCGTAGCCTGGATTAATTGCTTTGGGGGTGCTCTGGGGGTGACATTTCTCTGCAGACCACCAAAATTTTCTCTCAGACCACCAGTGGGCTGCAGCCTACCTGTTGGCGACCAGTGATCTAATGTACATACCACACACACACATAATCTATTGGTAGATAGATGATACCATGCTTTTAAAATAAATTTAGAAAGAAAAGATAATCTGTTTGTCAAATTCCCTGCAGGCTTTGCAGTGAGAAAGACAAAAAGTGGACAGCGTTTTAGGAAGAGGAAAGGAGGGACACAAGGCAGCCTTTTCAAGAACTTCATTCCCTTCAGCTTGGTTTGACACACCTCCATTAAATCCAGCATAGGACAGACCTTAGTGTTCCACTGAATGCACACGCAACAAATAGGCCTGGAAGTCCAGGAACTGATGAAAATATTATCATCACAAAATATGGCATTAGCTGTGGGGGGGAAAAGGAGAGAAGGAAGATGAGGAACACTTTTGCTATACAACCTTAATGCACATATAGACTGAGCTCATGAACTTCACAAATCTCAAAGAGCACCATCATGTGCACAGAGGAAGACACATCTGTCTTGATTTCTGGCAACTTCTTGGCAACAGTTTTTTTGGAAATGGTTGCCATTGTTTCCTCCCTAGGACTGAGAGTGACTAACCCAAGGTTACCCAGCTGGCTTTGTGCCTAAGGGAAGACTAGAACTCATGGTCTCACCAAGTTGGCTCTCCTGAAGGTGTGAATAAAGTTTACTGAGATCTCTGGATTTACTTCACTTGATTCTCCAGTGAAGTAAATGAAGCTAAGGGGCAGAGGGCCTTTGTTCTTCTAATATGGTCAGTGTAGGGTCTAGACTTCAACAGTGGATGGACACACTAGACAGCCTGTATAGTGGCTGATTCATCAAGAAGAAATATGATCTATAAACTGATGATTCCCACCACCAATTCTATCTTAGGTATTCAATGCAAGATCAAAGTGATGGGAATATAAAAGTGGGGAGATGGATACCTAAATGCTGAAAATTCAATCTTCACCACTTCCTGGCAATGGAGATCCCATCTTGAGAAAATTGCTACCAGGTGTAGATAAATTCTCTATACATAGACTGTCTTCCTTCTCTTTATTTCCCCCACCATCCTTTGCAGTAGATTCAGAAACAAAAATGCTAGGACCATGATGGTAAACCAATGGCACACCTGCCGGAAGGGACATGCAGAGCCATTTCTGCTGGCACGCGAGAAGTCGCCCAGAAGAGCCCTACTGTGCATGCGCGCGTGCCCCCCGCCAGCCAGCTGATTGTCGGGTATCTGTCATGCATTCGTGGGGGAGATGCATGTGTGGGAGACATGCGCACATGTGCAAAGGGTGGGGGCATGTGGGGGGTCACATGCACATGCACAGAGGAGTATGGTGTGTGAACAAGGGGTCATGCGTGCATGCGCAGGGGGGCGGGGGGTGCATGCACTTTCAGCATACAACATGGAAAAGGTTAGCCATCACTGTGCTAGGACATCAACCAGAAGAGGTACAACCAGGATTTGGGGGTCATCATACCCTCCCCAATTTTTGAATTTTTATAAAAAAATATATATACTTGAACAAAACTTTTTAAAAAGAAGATAAGATAACCTTTATTGTCATTTTTTTTAATGGGCATGAAAATGAAATACTGTTGCCTGCTCTCAAAAGTGTACACATACATAACACACATATAGATATGCTATACACATACATATACATATACATATACATATGCATATGCATACGTGTGTGTGTGTGTGTGTGTGTGTGTGTGTGTGTGTGTGTGTGTGTGTATCTTTGGTTATTCGGGTTTTCTCCCACGTAAAATTGGAAGTATCTTGGCAACGTTTCGACGAAATCTCATTCGTCATCTTCAGGCTTGTGTCTTCGGCTTTGTGCTTCTCGGAGAATTTAGACGAACACAATACAGAAGCCTGATGATGGCAGATGAGATTCCTTTACCCTATATACCTTCACCCTAACAACTAAATACATATAAATAGTAACACTGTCCAGCAAGAAATAAAATCATCTTAGTAGGGTATCAAGCCACTAAGAATATGATTGCACATTGCACATTCAGTTGTCCTACTGTACTAAGCTAAATGGACTAATAATCTAATTCATATTCTTTTAAGCTCTTCTGATGTTAGACCAGAGGTTTTAGACTCTGCCCACAGCCTGGAGTTTGACTGTGATGGGGCTTAAGATTGACTTTGCCTTCCATCCTTCCAAGTTCAGTAAAATGAGGACCCAGATTGTTGGGGGCAATGTGCTGACATTGTAAACTGCACAGAGAGTGATGTAAAGTACTATGGGGCAGTATATAAATCTAAGAACAATTGCTATTTAGTAGCTATTAACATGCTTTGTTGCTGGTTCTACTTATTTATTAATCATATTTATATGACTGCCCATCTTACAAGAAATAACTATGCAGCCTATAAAAATATATGCACTAGTTATTTTGTTGTTATTGTTCCTCTCATTCCTGATAAGCACTTTTTTATTGCTATACATGGAACTTAGATTGTTTGTAAATGTCCCCTTGTAGATTCCCTCCATTTGCACATCATTTAAAAAAATGTTACAGTGCAAGAAACACTCAAATAATCCTGTACCACTGAGTTCAGCACAGCTGCATTTAGAAAATAATTCAGATCATAGAACAATTTTCTGTTTACAATTTTAAATAATTTATCTACCTGATCCGGTTCTGAAATGAAGTCTGCAGTCCAAGGATCACAGCTCATAAAAAATGAATACATCACCAATCCACAGAGAACTGCACATACCAGAATGGCCCATAATCCCACCAAATTAAGGTAAAGTGCACTAAGGAGAAGAAAAAAGATGAGTTAGAAATCATTCAATAAAGAATAAAATCATGTCTTGGACACTGCTTTTTTTATTTTTAAAAAAAGTGTCCTGAAAATTCTTAATGCTATCTCAGAGTATGATAGTCACATTAGTTTTTGCTAAGACGTTTCTTACCACAGTTAAAAGAAGCAAAGATTTAAACCTTTGTGTGCCACAATAAAAGAAGTCCACAATCTGCCCCTTGGTTCATATTCCCAGTAGTTTGAGATGTCTTCCTGCTCTTTTCATAATGTATTTACTTCCTGAATCTCTTTCAGTGCCCAAGAGGGCTCCTTTGAAGTGTACTATTAACTTTCCTTATCCCTGACATAGGATTTGTGTGGAAAACAACTTGGAAAGCTATAATCCTTCACTCTGTTGTGAATTTAGATGGAAGTAGAATTTCACATTTAATGTTTGAAATCCTATCTTTGTGGATAGATACTCTGTTAAGACCGTTCATTTGTTTTCTAATATTAATAAATGACACCAGTCCCAAAGGATTCTGGGTAACACACAACAGCAATAAAAAGAGTAAATAAATAAATAAACAAACAAAAAATAATCATAAAAAGCAACAATCAGCGCTGGTAAGAGAGTTAGTTTGGCCTAGTGCAGGGGTCTGCAACCTTAAACACTCAAGGAGCCATTTGGACCCGTTTCCCACAGAAAAGAAAACCCCAGGAGCCAATAATTTAACAACCAGTGTGATTGGGTGGGCGTGGCCAACTTGATGTCACTCACTCCCACCCAGTCACCTCCTGCTCTGGAATATGGAGTGAGTCTCCATCCCCCACCATCATCCTTACATTCTCAGGTCAGGCAAGGAGTGACGGGGAAAGGAGGGGCGGGACCAGCCAGTGGTGGGATCGGCTGATAGGGAGCTGCAGGAGAGGGCCGAAAGAGCCGCATATGGCTCCAGAGCCTCAGGTTGCAGACCCTGGTCTAGTAGTTAAGGAACCATGGCAGAAAACAGAAGAACGTGAGTTCAAATTTCACCTTGGCCATGAAGCCAGCTGGGTGACCTTGGGCCAGTCACTCTCTCTCAACTCGACCCACTTCATGAGGGTGTTATGAGGAAAATAGGAGGAGGAAAGTGTGATGAATGAGTTATTTGTAAAAATAATAAAGGTGGGGTATAAATAAATAATAAAACCAAAATAATCACAAAAAAAAGTAATGATAAGTCCCCAATAAGCCCAACAAAGGCAACCACAGTTAAAATTGGATTGAAATAATAGTTAAGATTGTAAGGCAAAAGTCAGGAGAAGGAGCTTTCCATTTGCAGCACAGACCCCACAAGAGTAGAGAATTTTCTACTGGCCCTCTCTCAATGGCCAATTAATGTATCCCAAATAGAATGCATTAGATAGTTAATTTAAAAAGTTAAAATTAGAAATAATTATATTTTAATCTTGAATTACATTAACTTTGATAGCTACTTACAGTTTGGCATGCTTTTCTGTTTTACATGAAATGCATCTTTGTATTGTGGACTGGTTAACCCCATAAATCCCTAGCCAAGTAAATGTTCCTCCTACTGCGATTGTCCAAAATGTATGTCTTCTCAGAGGGTCAAAATCAAAGCTACACAAATAAGACATAAAAACTATTAATGGACCATTGTTTAAGTAGCAGATTAGTTTAAAACCAATGTACTTCTAACTAGAATTAAGAAACTTCAAGGCAAGAATTCAGTAAACAGATTTAAATAAATGCACAGATTTGGAAGGAATAGCAATAGCATTTAGACTTACATACTGCTCCATAGTGCTTTGCAGTATGGTTTACAATGAATGGTTTACAATGTCAGCATATTGCCCCCAACAATCTCATTTTACTTATATCAGAAGGAAGGAAGGAAGGAAGGAAGGCTAAGTCAACCTCAAGGCCTGTCAGAATTGAATTCCTGGCAGTGCACAGAGTTAGCCATCAATCCTGTGTTCTAATCACTGTGCCACCAGGGTGGAATTATCCAGAGGTGGGATTCTACCAGTTCGGCCTGGCTCTATAGAACTGGTAACTCCGAACAAGCAGCTGACATCAAACTGATTTGCTGCAAGGGTCTTCTGTTTGGCCCACCTGCCCACCCAGGCTCTGGGCTGTGCTTTATTCTCTGCTTTTTCCACTTCAGCTGCTTTGCACGGCACAGCTGAGTACCGTGCAACAGCAGGAGATGGTGAATGCTTGTTGGAGTCAGTGATTAGTAAATACTGAGCAAAGTGCGCACTCACTGAACCAGTTGTTATGCTGGTAAGATCCCACCCCTGGAATTATCACCCACACATGAATTGGCTATTTGGTGCCTCTTGTAATTTGAAATCAGTGTTAAAAATAAGCATTCAAGTTGCATAACTAAAGAGATGCATATTGAAATCAGGACTCCATCTTGAAAAATGCAACATGTACAATTCTTACTCAATCTGATCTGATATAAACAAAAATCTAAGTACTAACCAGAGCTAATCCTGTTTAGCATTCTCCACAAAGTTGGCCAGATGCTAAAATGCACCTTTGCACAAAGAAAAATGCTTCTGCAAAATGCTGATTTGTGCAAAATGCTGATGCACAAATAATGGATTTCACCAAGAAGAAAGTAAGAAGTTCAATGCTGGGACTGCCTAGGTGGCCATCTGGTCCAGACCCTCATTTTTAAGACCTGCCAATGGACCCATAGGGGGATTAAAGCAGAACAGGAGAGCAAGAGAAGATGATACTTGATTGTTCTCTCATTTCTTAGCCCATTAGACAAAATTAATGGAATAGTTAATTGAAATCTGTATTTTCTTCCATTTCTGCCCTTTTAAGAGTTATGTTTTTTTTTATCTATAATCCTGGAAGGTAATAGCAAACTGCCTACATATCACTGTTGTGAACACTACATGAATGTATTCATGAAGACATCAGGATTCAAAGCCTACTTGAAAGACACTTTACTTTCTAAATGATTTTACTTGAACAGTTACATTTATATGTATGTACGTATGTATGTATGTTTGTATGTATGTATGCATGCATGTATGTATGTATAAATCATTACTATTTGGATGGCATTGCAGCATGATATTTTTTTCTCCAATCTGTTTTTCTGTTTCACTATTATTTTCCCCAAATTTTATCTTCCCCCCTCCCACACACACACAAAACCTTCTGTGCTGCCATTTCATGTTGATATGAACCTGATTGTGTTTTTCTTCCCTTATCACTGTTCTTGTTCTTTTTTATTATTATAAAAGCAACTTTTATAGAAACAGTTTTGATTTGGTTTCAAATTAATATGTAAGTTAATTTTATTTTGAAAGAAATAAACACTTCTGAGTTATGCTACTTGCATCCCAGTATGAGCCAAAGAGGTTCATCCCTCCATCATGTGTACTAAGTTGACAGAATTTGGGGGAAAAGAAACCCTCTAATATTTTACCTTCTTCTTGACTTTACCATTCTTGGGAATTTTCTACCATTTTCAGGGTAGGTCGGACCAAAGGTTTAAATACACTCCCATACATAGATATTGCTACAAACTTAAAAACTATTCTCTTTCATTACATTTTTGACATAACGCCCCCCCAAAACTGTAAACCTATCATTATAAACACCAAACCAGATCATGAGAAACGATTCTACTTACTCAAAGACATTGAGACGTGATCCATTTTGTGCATTTTCCCAAACATTTCTAAAACCCCCAGCCTTAAAAGTTCCTTGACCTAAAACTGTCAGGAATCCGATCAGCATAACAATCAGTTGAAAGGCATCTGTCCAGACAACAGCCTTCAACCCTCCCTAAATCAAAGAAAAAAAGAAAATATTATGATATTATAATATTATTATATTATGATTTTGAGTTGTACCAATTCAGTTTAAAGCTCTAGTTTCAACAAAGCTTTCTTATGCTGAATACTCCTTTATGCTCCTTTTTTTCGACTCACAAATGACTCACATTAGTTTGTCATAAGACAGAGCTCACATACAAGATGTTTTCTCTGCAGTGATAATTCACAATAATCATATGCTTTAGGATAGACTGTGTCTACCTATGAATTTCCACTCATCGGTAAGCTTTCCCTTCTATCCTATGTAGACTTTTTTGCCATTTACCTAAATATGTACAGGCTTAAAAATGAATAAATTACAGGATAGTTGATACATGCTCATTTTAAGTGTGAGCACAGCTCCCAAATATTTATTAGGGGCCACTTATCTCCAATAGTTTCTGCCCATCTAGTATATTCCAGTAGAGTAGGTGTACTCCGGATCCCCTCTATGAAATGATGTCAGTTAAAAAAAAATAAAACCTGAAGAACTGTGACTTTCCTGTTGTAGCTCCAAACTTCTGGAAACAGCAACCACCCAGAGATGAAGACAGTGCCCTCTCTCTGTGTGTGTAGGTTATAGAAAATTCTTAAAATTTGCCTTTGGGACCTGACTAGGAGTTGATATATTGCCTTTTGAGGGGGGGAAGGGGGAATATTCCTCTGTTCTGTTTGTGTTATTTTGGGTGTCATTTGTGCATGGCTCCCTATGGAGTTTAGGCTTTATCTGTTTTTATGGATTTGGGTGGGGAGGTATCTGGTCTCCAGAATTCAGCAGAGGTAGGAAGCCCTGATAAATAAAATAGGATTTTAGATCATTTGGAGAAGTAGTGTGCATGGAGGTAACAGAAAATAAGATATGGTTGCAAGTTATACCCTACCCACTTTCAGACAATCGTATATTTAAATGATTTGGAAATAATACTTATATTGAAGGCACATATCACCCATTTAACTGAACAAAAGTACAGTTTACATGAATATTTTGAAACAAATTATACATTTAAAAATGTAACATGTTTGATTATTGTAGAAAAAAATACTGAAGTTTCCTAGTTCATCTTAACATTTGCGTTCAACTGTAAAAACCCCATTAGAACATAAATGACAGTTATTTAACCATTCCTCTAAAAATGTTTATAGTTGAACTATAGCAGAAACATACCAGTGTACAGTAGAAGGTGCAAACAATTCCTGTTGCAAATACTGAGCCCCAAAGATTAAATCCAGTGACTGAAAAGCCAAAGGGAGTGTAATTAGATATACTGCAGGTTAGTTAAAAAAATTAAATTAACCATAGTTGTTTATTTTTAAATATACCATAGCATGAGAGTTAGAACTGTTAATTAATCTGTTGCTGTCATTTTCTTTTATGTGCTGCAGAACTAAAGTTCATTTCCATCTCTTACAGTTTTTGTTTTCATTTGCACAGATGGTAAATTCACATCATCAAATATCTATAATCTTATAGTTTCTCAAGGGAAAGCAGAAGAATGCCTATCATCCTACCAAAAAAACTATCATTTGCAGAAAACACCAAATCAATAAGTGAGAAACCTCAGCTTCATTCTGTTTCATATTATGTAAGACATTAAAGCACTGGGCTGGAAGGACAGAAAATGTCAAAAGTACAGAAGAAAGTCTTAATCCATTATCTTAAACTGGGCCCTTTGCCCAGAATTTGAGAAAACTATTCAGAGTCTATCTTCTCTAGTTACTTTTTAGGGGGAAAAAGAGGGGGTGATAACATATATCAGACTGAATAAAAGGAAAAGTAGGGAGGGAGCTTTCAGATAGGTAGATAACGAAAAACAAATTTCTCTTTTCTCTTGTCCAAGTCAACAACAAAGCACTTACCTTGATTGAGAGCCAAAGCTGGAGCATAAACTACCACTCCTGTGTAAAAGATCTATGAAGAGTAGAAAAACTATTAGTAAGTATTTCAAAGGTAATATTCATAGGGAGCAAAATCAAAAGAAGTAGGAGATTCAGCTGGGATCATATTCCAAGGTTTTGACTGGAAAGTGGTACTGGCATCCAAAGGCAGGCTCACACCTAAATGGAAAGATCTGTTTATGAATGATATTAATCTACACTATCTGCATCATTTCCCCCCAGTTTAACATGCCTTTAACATCTGTGTGACCATGTCCATCTTTTAGGTTGAAAATACTAACAGCAGTTCTAGCTACTACTAGCTGAAAAAATACCATGATTCTTGTCCTAAATAATATAGATTGATTTCTAGATTGTAACATAGATATATAGTTAGAATTTCAGACTAGGCTTCAAAAAAAGAACTCAAAATGCAGGGGTGAGATTCTACCAGTTCACACCTATTCGCTAGAACCAGTTGTTAACATTCTAAGCAGTTAGAGAACCAGTTGTTAGAAGAAATTACTGGCCTAATCCTGTAAGGAAGAAGAGGAAGGAAACATTCTGGTGCTGCTTACAGAAACTGCCTCTCTGCCTCTCCCTTATTACATTATTGGTAAGACTAAACTTCCTGTCTCAGGAACCTCTCTGAAGTTTTTTTTCCTTCCTTTGCTGCTACTTTGCTTGTGTGGAGTGACCATTCAAAGTTACAATGGCACTGAAAAAAGTGACTTATGACTATTTTTCACACTTATGACTGTTGCAGCATCCCAACAGTCATGAGAGGCTCGGCAAGGAGATGCGTGCTTCTATGTGAGTGATACTGAGTTGGCCATGCCCACCAACTAAGCCACACCCACAGAACTAGTTGTTAAAAAATTGGAATCCCACCCCTGTCAAAATGGATAAAATTCGTAGAATATTCTTGAGCCACTTGTGGTTTATTTTAATCCATGTGATTGCTTTGAAAAGTCTGCAGAAAAGGACCTTATACATGAGGTCTGACCTCTAGAAATGCTGAACCTCAAGTTCTCCCAGTTCCCATCTCAACTTGGCCTTCCTATAATTTCCATAACTGATTATGTCAGAAATATTGGAATTTACAAAGGTACATCAGAGGATAGAATCAAGATCATGTGAAGCATTAATACCACTTTATAATGCCTTGGTAAGGCCACACTTGGACTACTGCATCCAATTTTGGTCACCATGATGTAAAAAGGATGTTGAGACTGTAGAAAGAGTACAGAGAAGAGCAACAAAGATGATTAGGGGACTAAAGAATGGTTGCTGGAACTGGATATGTCTAATCTTATGAAAAGAAAGACTAGGGGTGACATGATAGTGTTCTGATATCTGAGAGGCTGCCACAAAGAAGAGGGAGTCAAACTATTCTCCAAAGCACCTGAGGGTAGAACAAGAAGCAATGGGTGGAAATTAATCAAGAATAGAAGCAACTTAGAACTCAGGAGAAATTACCTGACACTTAAGACAATTAATCAGTGGATCAAGAAGTTGTAAATGCTCCAACACTGGAAGTTTTTAAGAAGAGATTAGATAACCATTTGTCTGAAGTGGTGCCTAAGCAGGGGGTTGGACTGGAAGACCTCCAAGGTCCCTTCCAACTCTTTTACTCTAAATTCCAAATACATTATAATTAATTAAATGTATTTAATTGATATGCTTGAATCTGTACTGTGGTTTATTCAGAAGATTACCCAACTGTATTAATAGATTTATTCTGTGGTAAGGCTGTAATGCTTAAAGTTGGAGGTTTGAGAAACTCTTGGAACTTTTCTCAACATATTATGATGGTCTTATTTTAATTGGAGGTAATTTTGAATATATGTGTGAATGATCCCAATCTGAAGCAAATCCAAAGAATAAATCAATCAGCCCCTAACATCAATACCTGGAAAGATACTAGGAAAGAGTAAAACAAAATCTGCAAACATCTAGAAACACAAAGTTATAACTAGAAGTCAGCATAAGTTTATTGAAAACAGATCATCATACCTAACCATTCTTATTTCATTCTTTAATAAAGTGACTAAATTAGAAGACCAGTGAAATGCTGTGGACATGGTATATTTAGAGTTCAGTAAGGCATTTGACAAAGTATACAACAACTTAGTTCTTAGTAAGATAAAAAAAAAAAGTGAGATAGAGAGCATCCCTAGCAGATGGATTTGTAACTGGCTAACAAATCATACTAAACAAGTAGTTCTTAATGATACTACTTCTACATGGAAGGAAGCAGTGGGGTATCATAAGTTTCTATCTTAGGCTCTGTACTCTTCAATATCTTCATAAATGATTTAGATGAGGGAATAGAATGTATCAAATTTGCAGATGACATTAAGCTAGTAGGAACAGCCAACACCCCAGAACATAAGCTCAGAATCCAAAAAGATCTTGACAGACTTGAACAATGCAGCAACAACAATCCAACAGTCAACAAAATGAAATTTAATGTGGAGAAAAGCAAAGTTTTACACTTTGGCAAGAAAAAAATCAAAGGTACAGGTACAAATTAGGCAAAACCTGGCTCAAAAACAGTTATTGTGAGAGGGACTTGGAGTCCTAGTGGACGATCTTTTTTTTTTTTTTTGCAGTTCTGCAGAATGTCCTAAAATTGCAAATTGAACCATTTCTAAAAGGTGCCAATCTACCGCTGATGCTTTTCTAAGAATGTGGAAATAATTTAGAGAGTAGAATTCTTTTGGGAACAAATATTCCCCTAAGTAAGCAAATGTATGAAGTTGCCATCAAGAAAAGCCAATTAACTTTATACTGCTTACAAAACAATCTCAAATAACAACAGAGCTCTCATCTTTCCATTGGCTATTTGTGACCCATGCTACACTGTTTCCTGAAAATGATTCTTGGTAAACAGTTGCCTAAGATGTTGGAGGAAGGATTTTCTCTTTATCATCTGCAAGGTACAAATAAAGATATTCCTAACTGCTCTGAAGCAAATTGCACTTAAAGAAATATTTATTGGTGGTGTTCCCTAAGAAAGTAGAATGACATATTATGAGAAATATGAAAACAAAGATCCACATTTGGAATAAAGTTCTATGGGTGGTTTCACAAGTTGTGTGAATGCATCAATTAAAAATAGTAGGGATTCTCTCAGAAATGGCCAATCAAATTGCACTCCATCCCTGAGACATGGGAGTTTGTGGTACAAACTAGTTCAAGATAAACAATTCATGACTACTAAATCCCTGTCATGGATCTGATCTATAAGCTACTATGTAGTGTATAGTGTACACTATTTACTATACTCTAAAGTGCAACAAAAATGCTAGCTAAAATGTTGCCAATAGGGATTAATCTGGAAAAATGTGGGTTCTTTTACAGTCCCACAATCTATGTTAAAATCCATTCTACACTTGATGCTGAAATTTCAAAAGGAAATCTCACTCTTGAATGCAGAACATCATGCAGATTATGAAGAGTTTAAATTCATTGTAAATGTTAGTTAATTAAAAAAAAGGTAAAGGAATTCCTGCAGATTTTACTTGCCAACTATAGGGGGCAGTGCTCATTTCTGTTTCAAGGCCATTGAGCCAGTGCTGCCTGAAGACATTTCCAGGGTCATGTGGCCAGCATGACATCATGGAGCTCTGTTACCTGTCCGCCAAAGTGGTAGCTATTTATTTACTCACACTTGCATGCTTTCAAACTGCTAGGTGGACATTAGCTGGGCAAGAATGGGAGCTTACCCCTTTGCGTGGCACTCAGGTCTTAAACTCGGGCTGTCGTCTTTCCATCTGACAACCCCAGCATCTTTAATGCTGAGTCATCACACTGCCCTTATTAATTAAATGTTAGTTAATGGGATGATGAAAATCCAGAAAGATTATGCTATCTGTAAATGTAGAATTTGATGCTATGAGAAATCCAGATGATCTAGAGCCATGATGGCAAACCTATGGCATCCATACTGGAAATGGCATGCAGAGTCACTTCTGCCGGTATGCGAGAGGTCACTCGGAAGCACCCTACTGCACATGCGTGCTTGCCACCTGCCCAACAGCTGATTGTTGAATATCTGGCACACATGTGCGGGGGGCTGGGGAGATGCACACACATGTGCAGAGACGCATGGTGCATGGGGGGGTCACACATGCATGCACAGAGGGCATGGGGGCACATGCATTGCCTTTTGGGTGCTAGCGCATACACAATTTTCAGCACAGGAGCCCAAAAAGGTTAGCCATCACTGATCTAGAGTCTTCTATGTGCAGGATTCTATCACTCTTTAATTTTGGAAACACTACATAGACATCCTCTAATCACATTCACTGTGCTGTAAAAGAAAATGAAGCTGATTTTGCACAAAAGGTCCGTCTATTCAATGGACTACTGCCAAAATATTTAGAAATCACCTTTGGCATGCAAATAAATGAAGAAAATGTCTTACCGTTTGCAAAATGTAAATCAGGGTTGCTGCCATGCGAACAGGCTTGTTAAATCTTAACTCCAGGTACTAGGGAAAAGGATGGTTATAATAAATAAAAATATCTGTTGCATTATCATCCCCCGTATTACCTTTTATTCAAGAAATAGTTCCAGTAATGACTGTGAAACTGATCTTCCCATAGACAATACCATCAATTTAATATATGTATGTATGTATGTATGTATGTATATGTATATGTATATGTATATGTATATGTATATGTATATATGTATGTATGGTATTCAGCTTTGTTCGGGTATTTTCCCACGTCATTATAGTTGTGCTTTTAAAGTTGTAGCAACATTTCGGCAGAATCTCATCTGCCATCATCAGGCTTCTGTATAGTGTTCGTCTGTGAGTCAGACTTTCACAGCCATTTCTGTTTTAAATTTGGTGCTAGCCTACTGCTGTGCCAGAATGGTTTTTTCTTCATCCTGATTGGTTGGGAGTCTTGGTCTGTGTTTATTGGTCTTGGAGTTTGCTGTGTTCTGCTTGATTGGTGTTTCTAATATCTTCTGTCTGTTTTGTAGCTTTTTTTGTCTTGATATTAGAAACACCAAGTAGGCAAGTAGGACACTATAATTTTACATAGATATATGAGGGTTGAGTGGTTCCATTTATGGGATAATTGGATTTTTAATGGCTTCTAATGGGAGGTTAATTAAGTAATCCTTTATTAAGTATTCCCCTATTAAATAATTAATCAAACAATTAAATTGTGAATGTAACATTAGGAGAAAATCCATTGTCCCAGAACCAGCCTCTCGTGTTGTTGAGATGGGATGCTATGATATATAAATTACTATTTGCTACAGTTCCTTGAATTTAGTTCACATACATATTCTGAACAAGTTTAATTTGTTTCTCTGTTTTATTATTCTGACTTTTTATTATGCAAATCATTCAGAGTTAGTTGGAGTCAGACATTTTTTGAATCTATGTAATGAATAAAATACGCAGAATGTCAGGGGAAATGAGAGAAGAAAAAAATGGATTTTTTAACATTGATTTTGATCTGCATTTTGTAAAAGATTCTAAATATGTCTGTCTAATATCCCTAGACACTCTCTCTCTCTCTCTCTCTCTCTCTCTCTCTCTCTCTCTCTCTCTCTCTCTCTCTCCCTCCCTCCCTCCCTCCAAGATGAGATGAGTGATTGTGTGAAATGGAATCTTTATTTTTGATATTTCAATATGGGAGGAGCAGGTTTTTGTCAACATATCATTAGGCCTCTTCTTTTCTATTTCAAAAAATTAATTATTTTCTGTTATTGAAGATATTTGACAATGTTCTAACAGTTAAATGAGAATCATTCTCTATCTTTGCAATCTACAGATAATTGTTGGTAATAATACATTTGTAAAAGTTGATCACAATGGTCCCTTTCAGTTAAATAGTCTGTCCTTTAGAAACAAAAATATACCTGCTATTATTTAACATATATACAGATTTATTGTCTTTGCAGATTTTAACACATTTTCGGTCTCTATCTTAATGTAAGTTCCTCTGCATCTTGCTGCTTTTACAAATATCGTGATATATATTTAGATATATTGTTTGCAGAAGAGATGATGTCACGTCAGGCATCTCTTGTCTCCACAAAGAAATATCAACAAAGATGCTCCCAAGATGTCTTAGATGACCAAATGGAATCTGGTCCAGGATCTGGAGCAAGAATCACTTTCTAGAAAAGGGAACTTACCTCATAAGTGCTTGTGATCCCACATCTGTAGAAAACAGGTAGAAAAAGTTCTGAAGTAGAAATGATGACAAATGTATATACTATAGCAAACAAAAAGAAAGATGATCCATGGCGGTAGACCTCAGCTGGGGTTCCCAGCACAGTGACGGCTGACATGAAACTAGCAGTGAGGGACAGAGCCACTGGTCCACAGGTCATCTGCCTGCCACCAACCAAAAAGTCCCCAGAGCTTGCTTTTTTCCGCTCCTTAATAGCAAAAAAGACCCCAATGCCAGAAGAGACCAGAAAAAGGGCGGCAAAGACCAAATAGTCCCAAATTACAAAATTTTCCACAACTGGAGGGATGAACTTGCCCATGGTGCTAATTAGCTGGCTTCTTGTCAGTTTGAGCAATTCTTGGTTGATTGTTTAAAGAAAGACCTTCCAAAGGGAGAACAAAGGGTTTTCCAAAAGACAAATATAATCCAGGATCTAACTGATATTAACTTCAGACTTCACTCCAAGGTCATGTTGCAGAGATGGTTAAAAAAAAACAATTGTGGGTAGGTTTTCATATGATTTCTTCCTTGTCAAAGAAATAGTCAAGCCTTCTGCTAATAAAGATTGAAAAAAAAAGGAAAGATCCAAGAGTTCACACCCTTTTTATCTTAGAAACTTTATTAAAGTTAAACATTAGTTTAGCACATTGACTAACTGCATTTGGATTGGTCAGCATGTTATACAATGAAAATTTAAGAAAAAAACCATGCTGGATCTGACCAAAGGCATAGGATGTCTAGTATTATATTCCTGCAGCACTTTGCCAAATATCTATGACAAATATACCGGCCAGGGATGTATGGAATCAGCCTCCTCCTATAGATGCTCCTCAAGAATTATGATGCAAAGCCTCTGATATTGAAACTCGTATATAGTTAAGAAAATGAATTGCCCAAATAAAGTAAATCTGGTTGAGCCAAAAGTTAACAAATTCATGGTCTGTGATAAGTTTAGAAGTTTTGAAACTGTAGAAGTCACTGAGCAAGATCACTTGTGGAAGATCCAGTTTAGCCAGTTGAAATCCTCTGAGAACTTTTTCCATTGACAAAAAGATACTCAAAGTTAGCAGTTGCTCTCAATGCCAGAAGACATGTATATAACACTATTTCTATACCTTAGGATCAAAACATACTACATATAACAACTCATAAGATCCAAAAGGCTCTCTCTCTCTCTCTCTCTCCCTCTCTCTCTCTCTCTCTCTCTCTCTCTCTCTCTCTCTCTCTCTTTTAAGACAAATTAAATTTTGGGACTAGGGTTTAGAATACAGAATTGATAGAAGGATAATTCCATCCTCATTTATCTGCTCCCAAATATATTCTCTTATACTTTCTTCTCCAGCCTTTATGTCCCATGACTAAGTCAAAATATTCCCCAAATTTGCTAAGTTCCTGTTACACTTGTTGCCTGATTTAATTTGGCCTTTCAGATGTAACATGCTAAAGTTTTATAGCAGTTATAGAGTGTTGGATTGGAATTGTAAAAATTTGGATCAAGCTTCCACTTGATCAGGCAGTAGTTGGATAACTGGGTACCTGTAAGTCAGCCACTTTTTCTTGGCCCAATCAATTTATGTAATAGATAGAATATAAGGTAGGGTATAGGATAAATATATAGGACAGGATAATAGGATAAAATAGCCAAAATCAAGCTTAGTTGTTACTAAAATGTAAATTTTCCCATAAACTAAACAACTCAAGCTGTTCAGGTAGAGGGTTTGCATGACTGAATTTTCCATGCCTCCGACAAAAGAAAGAGCTGGGTTTTGAATTTCATCCTTTGATGAAATGTTATTTACTCTATCAATGGCATCTTTTCTCATTTAGTTATTTGAAATCACAGGAGGTTTCACCTGTAGTTTGAACAGTACAATCCCAAAAGGCATTTACCATCTGATTAAGTATGAAAATGAAATTGATAACATTTGCATCTTTCCATCTAATTCATGTACTGCTGCAATCATTTGTAATTGTAGGAAACCAGCCTGACTTTGATGCTTTGGTTTCGTAGTTCATTAGAAATCAAAAGCATATGTTTTGTGTGTGTCAAGGTAATAAATAGATTTATTTTGGAAAGTAGACAAAACCTGGCAGACATGGAAGAGTAAAAAGAAGGCTCTCCAATTCAAGTTGGTTTAAAGCACTACATGGCCTAGGACCAGGTTAATTGAAGGATTGCTTTTCCCTGATCCCATCCATTCCGCTCACCAAGTTTCATAGAATGGGTATATTATGTTTTACAACAAAAACAGCTACATTTAGCAGCTTCTAAACAACAGGGTTTTTCTGCTGTAGTAGTACCAGTACAGTGAAATCTTCTCCCCCTGGGAATAAGGTTGGCCTCGTAACTACCAAGCTTCTGAACGTCTCTCAAGACCTGGTTATGCCAGTAGATCTGGAGACTCCGGGGAACAGGGGAATTTGTGAGGTGGTTCCTTTATTATTAATATTCCTGCATCTAGTTATTCCCTTTTCCTGATTTAGTTTTCTTATATATTTTTATTCTTTTTAATAATTGTCATATAATGGTTTTAACTAATGGTTGTCTTACTTATTTACTGGATTTTTGCATGTCCAGAGTCACTTTCTATATATATAAATCAATCAATCAATCAATCAATCAATCAATCAATGTAGTTTAACTAAATTACTCTAGGGATTGAATTTTACAAATCCACATACAGTTAGATTTTATTGTTCTGTTTTGTTGTTTGCACAGCTCAGTTACATTTGAATTTCAGACATTATCCAGTTAATCTGACAGAAATCAGTAAGAATGTGATTAGCCAAACAAAATTTACTTTTCACTATTAATATTAAACTTGCAAAATGGGATTAACAGCTCACCCATGGATCTGACAATGATCATGTCACAACATTACATCAAGGGAAATCTTCAGGTCAAATATCAACTGGGGCTCCTGAGTAAACATTAACCTCACAATCCACAAGGACAATTTTGTTCTTGGACAATGAACAAGTTCACAATACAGTTAACCAGTTAATTAAGAGTATCATTTATAGCTTTTCATATCTATTAAGAATTTTTATCTAGAGTGTGGAAGGAATGATTTACTTCTTCCAAAACATGTATCAGCCTAGAAAATAGTAATAGTAAATTTAGTTGGTGCTAAATTGGGATCATGGCAACTGAAAATGCATAAATATACTTTAAATATTTGAAAGTGTTTATTAACAAAATACCAGGCCAATAGAGTATTAAATTGTAAGAAAATGAAAATAATAGAAAGGAATGGGATTGCCTACAGAAGGCTGGCTGGCTGGCAGATGCCCTTAAACATATCTCATTTACACTTCTACTCTTATTGATATATACAAGTACATGTCTCATAATAAGTATATCATTTACAAATGTATAAATATACGCATATTTTGTCCTGATTTCTAAAATGTAGCCCGAATATAGAAGGACATATACAAGATATGTGAAAAAAAATCCTTACTGGACTAAAGAACAACACACAGGAAACTTAAGTCATATAATTGGTGCAGTACATTCTTTTTAATCATAACAGCCGCAAATGTGAATATCATTTGATTTATGGTAATAATAATTTGTTAAATTTATATTCCTCCTCTCTTCTGGGATTAGCAGGTAGCTAAAATGGGACTTTTCCATCATATTTCCCCATAAAAAGCACCTGATAAGAAGCCCTTGTGCACAGTGGTTAGAATGCAGTATTGCAGGTTAATTCTGACCATCGCCTGGAGTTCAATCTTGACAGAACTCCGGGTTGACTCAGCTTTCCATCTTTCCAAGGTCAGTAAAATGAAAACCAAAATTGTTGGGGACAATATACTGACATTGTAAACGGCTCAATGAGTGCTGAACAGCACTATGACAACACTGCTACTGGTTCGGCCCGGTTCTGCCAAGCTGGTAGCGGCAATGAGCAGTGGAGACCAAACCGGTTCTCTCTGCCACTCTGTTGTTGGGCCCACCTGCCCACCTGGGCTCCCATACTCACCTTATCTTCTGCTTTTGAAGTGCAGCTGCTTTGTGTGGACAGAAGAGTGCTGCGTGGAAGCTTCTGAAGCGACCAGGAGAGTGCAGGCTTGCAGGAGGTGAGTTGAAATGCTCTGCGCCTGCGCAAACGTTTCTGCATCTGTGCAAAGTGTGTGTTTGGTGCATGCGTTCACGCAAAGTGTGTGCATGCATGCAAAGCACACCCACCAAGCCACGCCCACCAAACCGGTGGTAAAAGTTTTTGAATCCCACCTCTGACTATGATGTATATAAGTCTAAGTGCCTTTAGGCAAGTTGGGCTAAGTTTCCTGTTGACTTTTCATATATAAGGGTGGATTTGAACCAGGGTATATCTCAGAATGGCAAGATGATAGACCAAACTTCATGATGCTTCTCCTGTTATTTTTGTACATGTATTGCATGTTCAATCTTGCATTACAGTTTTCAATTTGCCATCTTGCAGATTTAAGCAAATGCATAGCCAGGGATGTCTATGGTCTTCTTAATCTTAAACCAACACCTTACCAAATATATATTCTGCAGATTTTCAGGAAGTAGCTTCAAATATTTTATCACAATCAATTTTGGAAACATTTAAAAATAGTAAATAAAATTATTTTTATTTTATTTTATTTATAGCATGGGTAAAAGCATGTTAAAGAGAGATCCTACCAGAAATAAGGAGAAATTTCTTAACAGTAAAAAGGGAACAAAGGGAACATCTTGCTTCCCGGAATTTCAGGTGTTCTATCATTGGTTTTGAAGAAAAGACAGGACATTCATTTGTCCAGATGGCATAAGGGCTCCTGCCTTGGGCATTGACTAGAAGACCTTCAAGGTTCCCTCTATCCCTATGATTCTACAAACCACTCCCTTTCAGACAGAAACAACATGGCTAAGGAAAGGATGACACATACACACAAGTCTAATCTGTCTACTATGTTGCAAATATCATACTGACCAAAACAATGCAATGTCCTCCAATTTCAAAATGCAAAGTTACAAAAAATGTTGTGAAATTCAAACTCTGAAAATAGCTTTATGAAAAGCTAATGAAAATAGGTTTATTTTAAAACCTTTTCAGTTGCTTTATGAGCCAACCATATGAGCTTGTGTTTTGCTGTTTCTGGTCTCTGGGTTTTGTGAGATTTTTGTAGTCTTATCTCTTATCTCTTTATTTACCTTTTAGAAGATTTTTGAATTTTCTGTCTTATTTCTCTCATGGACATCATGGATTTATGTGATTTAGTTACATGATAATGTTTGTCAGTCATAATTCAGTAAACAAACAACTTAACAGTGCTTTGCTAGATTGGACCCTTGATCCATCAAGTTCACCAGTCTATGCCCATAATGACCAACCAAGTGCCCAAAGAAGCATATTAGTCTCCTATCAGATGGCCTTTAGAGGCACTTACAGTGTCATCAAAGTTAATAGTCCTGGATCCCTTGACTTCATAATTTGGTCTAACCCTTTTTTGAAACCAGGTAACTGGTGGCCAGCACCATTTTCTTAGTATGGCCTGACCCAGTTGTACAAAGTAGGTTCAGAATAACTGTGCAAACCAATGAAAGCAAGACACGAAAGAATGTTAAGGAGGTGATAAAATTAATTGGCCAGTCAATCCTACTAATATCAGACAACCCAACATATTTATTCATTTTATTTTATTTTTATTTTTTTATTTTATTTTTATTTATTTTGATTTGTCAATCGCTTACAAGATACTAGGTATAAGAATATACATAGTTATGAATACATGAAATGGGTACATATAAGAAAAATAAAAGAAACAATAGGACAGGGATGATAGGCACGTTGGTGTGCTTAAGCATGCCCGCTACAGACCTCTTAGGAAAGGGGTGAGGTCAATGGTAGTATGATTCAACCTACCCCAAATTCTCTGTACACATCAAAAGTTACAATGTTTTCTGTTGTCAGAATCTCAGGAGGAGAAAAAGGACCAGATTTTTAGGATTACTGCAGAAAGTTATTCTTATTCTATTCACTAAACTGATCATGGCATTATTTTAATCTAGAATCTATTTCATATTAGTGATTTGAATAAAACTCCATTGAATTGAGTCTCCAGAACTTTGCACAAAACTCGAAATTAGTGTCATATCTAAATTTGGCACTCAGTTAAACTATGGCTACTAATAGATGAGATAACAGGAAGCTTCCACTGTGGCAGGAATTTAACGATAGAAATTTACTTTGTATTTTTAATAAATGTATTTAACTTATTTCTATCTTCAAACATGAAAATCCATATGTTTATTTGTATAAATTTGCAATTCCAAACTGAATTGCAAGGAACTAATTAAAGCTATAAAATGTATTCATATTATCCACTTGTGAGCTTTTGGCTTAATCTGTTAATACAATAATTGAACCTGAAGCACAGCTTGTTCTGCCTTATTCTTGGATCAGTAATATGAACATTGAAACATTTCTTTGACTTCCAGTAAACCATGCTTTTCTTTGGATTTTTCCTCCTTCAATTATTAGTAAAGGTCTCAATTAAGTGAACCCTTATCACTAGGTTAATTTGTAACCAATATATTAAAGTTAATTGGAAGGTAATATCTCAGGTTCAGTAAGGAAGTGGGAATGTGTTCGCTTTAGGACCCCTAAAATGTTTTGCAAGCATTAGGATTTAACAATAATGATTAGATGTACCTCTTGTAAGAATCTGGGCTTCCAGGAACAGCCAGACTTCCAAATGTTCCTTTGCTATCTGTTCCAAATTTCCAGACTTTCCAGATAATTCAGATGACTGTAAAGTCAAGCATAAATATGTTGACATTAAAAGTGGGGTTTCAGTGATATGGTGTGTTGTAGTTTTGCTTTGCAAAGACAGACTGTTATTTTATTCCATTATTATCACATACGGATTAAGCAGGCATGCAAAAAGTGTTATCCAGTGGTCATTTGAAGCACACCAACATTGTTTTGTGTCCCCCAGATTCCCAACTCTAAATCTTCTCTTCTCTTCCTGTTCCCCTTCCCCTTCCTTCCTTTCTTTTGCTAGTTTCAAGGGGCTTTAACTACTAGTAGTTGATCCTTCTGTGGTTCAGTGTATTTTGAGCAGTAAGTTCTTTCCAACCCTTTTGATTAATTGTGGTTGTTTCCACTTATTCTGTCAGAAACCTATAATGATTTTGAAATGTTCTGCACCAACATTTATGAGATCTGCCTATCTTCTATTTTCTCTGATTAATGTCACAACTGATTGTGGTATTGGCACAATGTTGACCTGGAAGATATAAAACATGTGCCACGCAGCATATCCTTCACTCTTCCACTATGTCCTATATCCACTTTAATCACTTCTTTATATGATCACCATGCAACTGCAATGCGTGACATCTTTCATAGGTAGCACAGTCAAAATACATGTAGGTTTTGTGTTACTTACCATGTCATCTTCCATGTTCCACTGGTATATATTACAACTGGCAAATGAATACCGTTATAAAATCAGAGCTTTGTCTCAGTGTTAATAGGTTACACAGACCAGACTGGATGAAACCAATGATATACTACTTCCAGTCCTGGATTTAACATCTATCATAGCTTTTTACTGCGGTGCTTCTTTAGGTGTCTCCCCAAGAAGGTTCTTTTAGAAAAGAAATGGTGTCGAAGCCACACTGGTGGATTTGTGGTCAAATAATATATTTTAATTCTGGTGATCTATCTTCAAGTCTAAGGAGGAGTTAGAATCAGAAGGACATATCTGCCATTGGTTCACATATTTACAACTGAAAGAAAGATTTACCATATTTGCCGGCGTATAAGACGACTTTTTTGCCCTGAAAAACATGCCTCCAAGTGGGGGGTCGTCTTATACGCCGGGTCGCTTATACGCCGGCAAATCATAAATGGGAAGCACTGCGGCTGCCCGAATGACGGTGGTGCGGCCGTAAGCCTGGGATAGCCAGTCGCCTTCCCCCACCCTCCCGACCCTTGCGGGTTGTGGTGTCCTGCTGCCGCTGAGGCCGCTGGTTCGCGACGGTCCCCGCTTACCCCTCCCCCGTCCCGTCCCCGGCGTATTTAGTTGGAAAATTTGGGGCCTCTGCTCAGCAGCGGCTGCCTCCAGCAACTCCTCTGCATTTCCCTCAGTTGCGTCGCGTGTTCCCCGCGCTGGTAGGCAGGTTGTGCGTGTGTGTGTTCCTAATCAAACCGGCGCCCCAGTTCCCCCACCCCTTGTCCATTTGCCGGTGGCTTCGCCTGGCTCAGGGACCGGATCAGGATCGCGGCAAGATTATGTAATGCCGGCTGGTTCCGGCTGATGGGGCTGGACTGCCTGCCGTCTCGTCGCATGCACGCACAGGGGGAAGAGCGGTGAGTGCCCGCCGAGGGTCCCAAAGCACGCGGCAGCCCGTGAGCGGGACCACCCACTAGTGCTCCTGACCTGAGGAGAAGGCCTCGCAATCAACCCTCGCTGTTTCCCTCAGCTGGGAACCTCTTTCAGAGGTGCCATCAGAGGTGCCACCAATGTAGGAATCCTCAGGGAAGAAGCCCAGAGCCCCCTCTGGCAGAATGAGCGCATCTATTGCAGCGGGGCTGCATTATGAAACCATTAAAGTCACTTTCGCCGGCAATGTGTTTTGGGTCAGCTCTGCTCTGTTGGAAAGTCGGCGTTGTTTTCACTCTACCAGTTTCAGCCTTTCACCTTAATTATGAAAGTCCCTTCGGTCCCCTCCAATCAATGGAAGGTTGTTAAGAGTTAGGTGCCTGTGTAGCAGCTTCCTTAAAGGATGAGGAAGTCGGTTTGGTGCCTTGACTTCTCAGAGAAGTGGTGGGGATAAACAAAATAAAAGAAGAGGAAAAGTTCTTGAAACAGGAATCTCCCTGGAGAAATTTATTCTCAGAAACCCTGGATTTCTTGGGGAGTTTTAAAGGCAATTGCTTGAACCCAGTGATGTAGGCATCCTTTCCTGCTTGTTTCCAGTGCTTGAGGATGGTACTTTGCTAGGAATTGCTTCCATCCATTTACTACCACATCTGAGCAAAAGAAATGGCTTCTTTCCATCCTTGGTTTTACAACGCTGTCAGTGCTTTTGATGCCCAAGTAAAGGAAAAGTCCTTTACTCTGAGGAACATGCAGTTAGTTGATTATACTTTTCCCTCTATGGGGAGAGACCCAAGGAAGAAAGAGAGCAGCAAAGTTTATATGGGTTGCAAAATAGCCCGTTTCACCTCTTCTTTATGTCCTTTCTCACCCATATTTTCTTCCCATTGGTGGTATGCTTTCCTGGGTTTATCCAGTTCTGAAATTAGGACTATTTACCTTTCTCTGATGGGGACTAAAATATGGATGATGCTTCAAAAATAAGACAAGATATTATTGGGCAACTCAGAAATAATAAACCACTCTACCAGGAAACTCTTTCCCAAGCCTTGCATGTTAAAAAAAAAAAAGAGAGAGCTGGAGCCCAATGAGGGGGATGCCTTCTCTGGTTTGTTGCAGCTGAGGCCGGGCGGTGCGAGCGGAGGCCGGGCAGTGCGAGCGGAGGCCGCTGAGCGCCTGCTTCCTTGGGAGCTGGGAGAAGGAGGCCCGCCACATCGGCCTGAAGGCTGGCTGCTCCTTTCGGCTTCACGGGATTCGTTTCCACGGTGCACAAAAAGTGCCTCAAAAAAAAAAAAAAGTGCAAAAGTGGAAGGTGTGCGGAAGAGGGGGTAGTCTTATACGGCGAGTATATAACAAACTCTATATTTTGAGTGGAAATGTTGGGGGGTCGTCTTATACGCCCAGTCGTCTTATACGCTGGCAAATACGGTAAATCAGACAAAAAGATTTATGGGTTTGACTTTGCCAAAAATAAATTGGAAATCCTACTGTGTGGTAGTGGTGAACATATTATTGCTAAGGTATATAAATTATTATTGAATTTGAATTTGGAAAATGAATATGTAAAGCATTGCATGATTCAGTGGGCAAGGAACTCTGGATATAATGTATTGCTCGATCTATGGAAGAATATGTGAATGGAAGGCTTAAAATTTACACTAAATTATAATTTAAAAGAAAATTTCTATAAGATGATGTATCACTGGTATTTAACACCAGACAAGCTGTCAAGAATGTATAAAGGTATTTCAAATGAATGTTGCAAATGCAAATGTAAAATGTAAAGAAGGGACTTTTTATCATTTATGGTGGACATGTGACAAAGCAAAGAAATATTGGAGGAGGATTCACATCCTAATACAGAAGATTCTCAAAGTGAATATAAAGATAAAACCAGAAACTTTTCTTTTGGGTTTAATGGAAAAAGACTTGGGAAAAAATTGGAACTTTGATGTTAAATATGTGGATGGCAGCAAGACTACTTTATGCACAAAAATGGAAAGACACTTTGATTCCCACAATGGATGAATAGCTGCAAAAGTTGATGGAGTTAGCAGAGATGGCTAAATTGACTGCTTTAATTAAAGAAAAAAATTCAATTACTTTTGTTTCTACTTAGAAACCGCTCCTGGACTTTGTGCTTAAGGTGGGAAAAAAAATGAAACTTGGATTTTGATTTTTACCGATTAGATAGGTTTGTTGTTGTAGAATTGGCCAGATTATACTATTATGTAAAAGTAAAAAGTTGAGATTTGATTATTATCTTATTCTACTGCATCAAAGGGATTTGGAAATCAATGACTTTTCTTTCTTTTTCCTCTCTTTTTTACAGTTGTCCCTTCTCTTTTCTCTCCCCTATTCTTCCTATTATTTTCTTTTGTATTTTATATTGTAATATAAAAACTATTCAAAAAATATCTATTGCAGCTTCTCTATGACTGCAAAATGTGATTTGCAGAGAGGTAAACTGCTCTAACTCTTTGATATGTTCGCATCCACCAAGGAATCTTGTGGTTCTTCTAGAAATTCATCTTACTTTAAGCTTTTCAAATATATAAGGAATCCTTTTGACTCCTTAAAACTTCTAGAATCCTTTCCAAAATGAGTTTTCACCCTCCCACTTTTGCAGTGTGATTATTAACAGGGCCAAGCAAATGTTGGTAAGTTCTTAAATTGACAGGAGTTACATACCCCTATAGTAACAAGCATTTTAACAGGCTATAAAGCCAGTTTTTAAAACTGTATGGCATTTTTCCATATATTGTATGTGCTCCTGTTTAATGAATAGGGACATCTGGCTGGGAATTCTGACATCTATAATTCCAACTTAACTGGAGAGCAATAGGCTTGAAATGCAATAAAATATACTGTAGGAAACGCCTACATGACATTCTCCTGAACCTAATTTTATACTGCATGCCGCTTTTATGTTGTACATGTTAGTGGATAGGCAGCAACATTAATCAAACCTGGGAACCACAGAAATTACATTTCCTTGGTATCTGAGACAATATCGATAGATATTGCTACACATGCGATCAGCAATGTATGAGAGTCACAAAGTTATATTGGAACACTGAGCATAAAATGTCAAAGAGAAAGTTCGAAGTAGACAGGAAGGTAGAGAAAAGAAGAGAAAGGATGAATTTGGAATAGAAGCTTTTTTTAATGTCTGAAGATTGTGTAGCAAAATAATCTACCATTCCAAACTTCCAAAATTATCAACCACAAGTTCTGGATAACTCCAAAACTTGACTGAAGATTATTGAGAATTCCTTAGGGAAAAGGCAGCAAACAGCAGAGAGGAGTTCATAAATAACCATTACACCACTGTCCAAGTTTGTTTTTTTGTTTTTTGCTTGTTGCTTTGGTATGCCAGAAACAGCAATGTTGCTCAGGAAACCTGTCAAGTATTTGGCACAAATGAATTTCTCATTAATAGAATTCTCTGCAGCATCCAAAATTTATTTGGCAATCGTAGCAGTGAAGGGGAGGTTTCCAAAAACTTAAAACTCTTGCCATATAGTAGGATTTAAATTTTAAAATAATGCTAATTATTATTTCAATTTTTTAAAAGCTGCTTCCCAATAAAAACCAAATCTATCAAGACCTCTATGTTTTCTTAAATATCTTATTAAAATAAGAAATCATAGGGGGCTCATCGTGTATGCCTGGACATTACATGGATTCTTGCAGTGATGCCTAATAAGTTACTTCATCATTCCCATCTCTGCTAAAAGTCCAAGTCCAACAAGGACTCTGGTTTTTATATAATAATGGCTATGAATCATTTGTAAGAAACTTGGAAGCTAAAAATTAAACTGATTGTACCTTAGAGTATACCTTAAAACTCACATCCAAATTCACAATAAAATCTCTAATTAATCCTGATTGAATAGATACTGGGTCCAACCAAGAAAATCTATGTGCAGAGTCCCTGAAATTCACAGACAATTTTATTGCATTCAAAGTAGTCCAAAAGATGCAGTTCAACTTTATATTATTACACATACAGTAATTCATGGCATTTGTATAAGGATAACATTACACCAAAGATATTATTTGCCATAGTGATATACTGCGTGAATTATTCAGCATATTTAACATACATTTGGGGTTAAGGGTTACCTCTCTCCACCCAATTGTACAGTCAAACAAAGTCTTTCTGTATTGACTTTTGTGAACATAGGGTTTTTTCTATTTTCATCCTTTACTGCAGTGGCATTCTTGGTGTTCCCTTCAGTAAGAAAAGGGAATTTACTGAAGATTTACAGAAATATTTTAATAAATAACCCTATTAAACCTTATCTCCTTTGTGAATGATTGTGAACTCTGAAACAATCCAGGCTGTTACAACTATATGGCATCACTGTAGTACACAAAATAACTAAACCCTTGAAAACATGTTAAGTAAACCAAAAGACCCAGTAGCCCAAGAAGAAAAAATCACAAGTCATCTACAATATACAGTACAAATATTGTACCAACCACTGTGTAGAACAGACAGTCAGAAGACTGTCTATACCTGCCAACTAGCAATCAGAAGACATGGTGAAACTAAATCTCACAACGCATGGAGAGATTCAACCATAGTTTCAACTGAGAAATTGTAAGCATCCTAGACCAAGTCATATCCCAAATATTAGAGAATTCTTGGAAACATGGCATTCAGACAAATCAGCATTAACAGACATATATAAAGTAACCACATTTACATACCATTCAAAGGACACAATGAAAAAGTTAAGAAGGAAACACATTCTCTCCAACAGCCTACACCTAGATAAGCAGGGATTAACACCAGCCAAACTATCAAGCAGAAATCAGTACCCTAATCAAGGATACTGATATCCAAAGGGAAAAATCACACGCCCACCAACACTAGCAGAGCAAGTTACTATATATAGTCAGGGGGCACATTGCGTACTCACTAGAACTGATGATATGGTCTGGTTTGGTAATGAAGAATCTGCAAACAAACAAGTTCAGAGAGCACCAAAGACTCCATCAGCCATGAGCAACATGTAGTGTACCGTATTTGCCGGCGTATAAGACGACTTTTTTGCCCTGAAAAACATGCCTCCAAGTGGGGGCTCGTCTTATACGCCGGGAGGACTCCGACTCCCACTTCGAGCTTGAGTTGCAGCCGGGAGGGAGGCTGGGGGGAGGTGTGTGTGTGTGTGTGTGTGTGTGTGTGTGTGCGGGGTGTCACTGCCACGCGCTGCGCAACCTTTCCCCTCTTCCTTCCTTAGCGGTGTGGGGAGGAGAGGATTCGAAGATCCTCACGTGCGGCGTACTTTTCTTTTTCTTTTTTTCTTTTTGCACGCAGGTTTTGCATGCGGGCGGCTGTAGGTTAAGGATGGGGAGCCCCGGGTGGGTTATCAGGTTTTACGGTGCTTCCAACATGTGTGAACGGTGGGAGAGCAGAGAAGAGAGCGAGCGAGTGCCCGCTGTGTGAAATCCTGCCGTCAAAGCAACACTGGGGAGGCAGGGTATAAATTTACCAGGTTAATGTAGCAATGGTGATTAATGCCCAGAACATTGTTTGCGGGTATTGGGGTGTGTGTGTGTGTGGTGGTGGTGAGGAGAGGTTGTCCTTGAATGCGGAAAAGTAGGTGTGACCTTGTGTAGGAAAATAAAGAGATCCTTTTAGCGTGTTTGGCTTCTTTGCCTCCCTCGTTCGTTTTGATGTGGAGATAATGGCCTTCGGGCGGAGGGAAGAAAATTGTAGCTGGATCATTTCAAATTTCACTTACTCTCCTGTCTCACTTCAATATGTCTGAGCGACTCCAGATACTGGAAGACTTTTTGAATGAAAGTGTTACCTCCATATATTTTTTTAAAGAGGGCCACTTGGGGAAAAAAAAAGATTCTAAGGAATTCCTTGTTTCTTGATTAAAGAGAAGGCATTGAATATACTGTTCCTTGGCAGCCTTTTCAGTGTCCGGGTTTTGTGTGTGTGTGTGTGTGTGTGTGTGTGTGTGAGAGAGAGAGAGAGAGAGAGAGAGAGAGAGAGAGAGAGATCAGCTGTATTGAGAAGAGAACGTTTCCTGTGTTCTCATTTTATTTACAACATATTTTACGCTTAATGGTAAGCAATGAAAAATATTTTTAAAACTCATTTCTAAACTCCATAGCTATTGGCATATTCTTGGTTCAAAATTGGATTAGCTCATTTCAAAATTGTCCAAAGCAGAAAAGTGCGCAAAAAAAAAAAAAAGTGCAAAAGTGGAAGGTGTGTGGAAGAGGGATAGTCTTATACGGCGAGTATATAACAAACTCTATATTTTGAGTGGAAATGTTGGGGGGTCGTCTTATACGCCCAGTCGTCTTATACGCCGGCAAATACGGTACTTTTTATTATGATTCATTTTGTTTAAGAGAAGAGGCCATCAAAATTGCTTTGATGATTTAAAAGCGCTCTAGATTGATCATCTCCATTATAACCTGTGTGACTCACAGCATTACCCAAAGAAGTGACAACTTAGGTCAACACTGATGGAGATCTGCTCAATGAAGATCCTTTCTGTCTTTTTTCACAGTGCAAGCTTTAGAGGTGATGATTGGGAAAGTAACAATGACCCTTTACTTTGCTCCAGGAAGCAATTTATCACTTTTCTACCACATAAAAGGCTTTGTTTTTCATATTAAAAGTGGGTAGGGTATTTTCATCTGCTGTGCTGTATCGAGCAGGAGGCATGGCAGAAGGGACAATGGATTTGACAGAAATATTTTTAAATGGTTCACAATGGGTTGAATTTGCAGGAAAAACTTTGAATTATTTTACACATCCTAGAAGCTAATTGCATATTTTGGTATATTCTACATTCTACAAAACTTCCTTTCTAGTCAGGGAGGGAACTAAATAAATTCTGCATCATTCCCATGATTTTGGAAGTTATATTTTCTGTTCTTAAAGTAAGATAATTCTTCCGAGAAAAATGATACCATTATGTTCCAAAGAAATTATCTACCCTGAAACCAGAATGTATATTATCAGTTATTGTATTGTTTTTTTTAATTAATACCTTGGTTTTCTTAAAACCTCAAAATTTTCTCTTTCATCACTTTAGATAGGAAGGTGGTAAAGTATCTGATTTTTGAAAACAGTGTATAATTAATACCATGGGCTAACAGATTTTATTTTATTTTACTTTATTTATTTATATCTTTTCCCCATTGCTTCGCTTCTATCTTTAAATTCCTCAGTTTCTTTCTGTTGAATCTCATTTAACTATAAACACAAAGTGGCCATAGCCATTTCATGAAACTAGTATCTAATTGCCAAGCATAATTCCTCTTCCCCTAGCCTTCAATCTTTTAAAAAGCTATTTCTACCAAGCAAAAGGAATCTAAAGGACTGCTTTTAATGAGATTCTTTTTTTCATAGCCTTGGGAATCCAACAATGGTTAATTCATCTATCCCATGAAACAAGGCTTTGTTCCATGCTGCCATGTCCTTTTGCTTGTGCAAGGTAATACACAAGCAAATAAATAAGGCCGTAAAGTATGTAGGATATTGGTTTAATGTAACACTCTAATAGAATGAAAGGTCAAAGGTTTACATTAGTTTTTTTTTTTTAATTTGGTTTCCTGGTTTAACATCTGAGAAAAACAGTAGTTGGGCATTTTCTTCATGAGACTATTGTGGGTAGACTGCATATATCGTCCATATAGTATTTAAAAAGGCAGCATAAGTTCTGCCTTAAGAGAACCAGTTCGGTATAACAGTTAAGGGCATCAAGTTAGAAACCATGAGAGTGTGAGTTATAGCCCTGCCTTAGGCATAATGCCAGCTGTATGACCTTGGGCCAGTCACTCTCTTTCAACCCTAGGAAGAAGGCAATGGCAAACCACTTCTGAAATGTTTCTAAGAAACCCATAGGGATTTATCCAGGTAGTCGCCAATAGTCAACATGATTTGAAGACTTTTTATCTTTTTTTTTTAACTAAAATAAAACTGAAACTATCTTATACACCTTGCAGCTCTAGAGCTGTTCCTTAAGAGTCCAAGCAAGCATTACTCAGATGTAATATGGGGACTAGCTTCCTTCTCCTCTTCCTCTTCCTCCTCCTCCTCCTCCAACATATTAGTATGGAAGCCTATTTCAAAACATCTATCCTGATAACTAAGCACGAAAAGCATAGTCATAACGTGAATAATAATATTGTACCTTAAATTGAGAGGTGGGTAAAGAAAGATAAATACTGTTAGATAGATTGATAAATTAGTACCAGTAATATGAACATCTTTTGTGTAAGAGAAAACTAATTATTTTAATAAGCCAATGGTGGGTGTGGTGTTGTTTTTTTGTCCCATCCTGCAGATATAAGTTGTTACAATAACAGTTCACTGTAAATGCAAGTTTGGGAATGGGATGGGGAGGAAACAATTTCACATAATGGAAAAGCTGCAAAATAGTTTAGATATCCTCCTACAATATTGATATCCATCTGAAACTAAATCCTATGAGGAATATCTTTTTAATTTAGCCTATTTTTTTTAAGTTCCCAGTTGAATGGGAAATTTTTACACTTTAAAGAGAATTATCAGTTCATGAAGCTATTGCATTGTTTCTAAGGGTAAATGAGCACAAGAATTCTATTTCCCTTAAGGGATATTCATTAGCTTTCCAAAAGATTTAGTTTCTAATTAAGATTCTGGGGTTTATTATAAACAATGTACGCAGTCAAATATTGTTCCTTAATCCATCTTAACATCCATTATGAGGTCAGTCTACTCATATCAATTTATGTATGTAAATATGATTGAAATTTTAGAAGGAAATAAAAGACGTTTGAATGCAAGAGTTTGAAAAATTGTGAAGAATAAACCAATTATTTTCAAAAGGTGTTAAACAGAGCAGAGCCCAGGGCAAACTGTGATCCCACTTCTGAATGCCACCTTGAGTAGTTTTGATTTAAAAATCTAATACACGATATTGGTTATTACAGTAATGTGGTAGTTTCCTTAGTTTGTCATTTCCAGCCTTCAATGTAATCTATCTTACTTCTATATCAATTTGCATTTAAGTAAAGGATAAATATTTGCACATATTTGAATAGAAGAAAATTTATTCTACATGCTAAGATATAACAATAGCAATTGACTTATATACAGCTTCACAGTGGTTTACAGCCCTCTCTAAGCAGTTTTACAGAGTCCGCATATTGCCCCCAACAATTTGAGTCCTCATTTTTCTGACCTCTGTAGGATGGAAAATTGAGTCAACCTTGAGCCTGGTGAGATGTGAACTGCCAAATGCAGGCAGCAGAAGTAGTCTGCAGTACTGCACTCTAACCACTGCAGCTCATAGAAGCTACATGGACAAACCATAGTTTCAATATGTGAGAATCTGTGAGCATCCTAGCTAAATTCAAAACTGCCAGGGAATTTCTGGAATTCAGACAAATCAGCTGTTAATAGACACATACAGATAAAACACATACACATCAATAGAAAGTGGCAATTAAAAAGTTAATAACGAAACAAAAAGACTGAAAATCATTCTCTTTAGCTGCCTCCACCCAGATAAGCAAGGATTAATACCAGAAAAACAGTTACACGGAAAACAATACCCTAATCAAGGAGAAAACTACATCCCCATCAACACTAGCAGGACAAGCTACTATATATATAAACAAAGAAAAAAAGCCACCCTCACAGGCACTGATGATGTTACCTAGTCAGGTAATGAAACACCTGCAAGCAAGTAACCAAACTCATAGAGCACCCAGCACTTCATCATTCAATCCTAATTATGTATATTCTCTTCTATTGGCTAATAAAAATTACCAGCCCACACAATTATCCTATCTCAAGATTTGGGAAAACAACTAGTTTCCCCTTACAAGAGTTAGAGCAGCATAAACTTCTCAAGGTTATGCTACGTACTTCCTTTTCTAGGATCACTATTTATTTATTTATTTATTTATTTATTTATTTATTTATTTATTTGTTTGTTTGTTTGTTTTGTTTGTTTGTTTGTTTGTTTGTTTATTTTGTCAAACAATTATTAGATAACAGGTATAAGTATAAACATGGTTATAAATACATAAAATGGATACAAATAAGAAAAAAAAAGAAACAATAATCTAATTCAGTTCAAGTGTTCTTCTATGTAGGAAAGAAAAGATAAAACATATAGTAACTCTGCGATTTTGACTGAAACTCACACATTTTAACTGTTCCAAACCAGGATTATATACTGTATAAATGCTTATATTCTGGCACATTTTTCCAGGATATGGATATTTCTGCATGTTCAGCTGACTACTGATCCTGTGGACTTAAGAATATTAGGCATATGAACCTGTAAGCAGATTCCATTCCATGTTCTTCCTTTTATTTGTGGAAACACGAGGGGGGGGGGGAAATGTGGTATCATCTCTCAATTTACATTTCATTTGTTTGGGTCATTCTTCTGGCTTGTGAATGTGTAGACATTTACAAACATTTACATATAAATTTTTCTATAATTACATTTATTATATTCTGTGTTTTAGAATCTCCTCCTCTTCCTCTTTTTTTGCACCCAATAACCAGGAATTATTAGATCCCCTCATTAAGTCTGAATATGGGTCTGGGTAATTGCTGAGATTTTATAACGACTCATTTTAACTTTTTAAACTTAATTCCATTATTTTTGCACTGATTTCATCAGACAGAACTACAACTGTCTTTTTAAATTGCATCTTTTAATACTAAGAAAAAAATTTATTCTGACTGAAGTAAAAATATTCATAATAAGACTCAAGTGCCCCTTGCTTATTTTTCCCTCTGTTTTACATTTTATTTCCATTTTTCTTGAAACTGAATTGAATGATTACGTTGTGGTATATATTACCTGTAATGTTCTGTTATTTAATAAACTGAGGTGCAAAAATCCTATAAAATGTCAGGGAGAAACTTTAACCTCTACATTAATAGTAAAAGAACATCTAGTGCATAAAACACATGGAAGTCAAATACGTGGTTATTCTCGTAAAAGAGTTTTCTTTACTTACTTCAGATAAGGACTTTGACAGTTCAAAAGCACAATTTCATTAATGATTACTTGTTCAAATAAATAGATACTTATCTCTTTACAATGAAGGTCAGCAATGGAACAATATATCATATTTCAATATGCATTCTAAAGCTATAAAATATACTGCTGCTATACTGCTGCTATACGGTTCCCATGTCTTCTATGTGATACAAATGCCCTGATTTTAGGCAAACTCTATAATGCTTGACCTTTGTCAGCTATTATCATCTAGATTTTGCAACTTGTAAGTATACGTTTTTCTAGAAGATCAGCATAAAGTTGTCCATGCTTCACATATTCCATTCTCACTTGACATTGAGTCAGTACAGATAGGCTACAGTCACTGAAACTTTAAATAAGTCTTATTTTAAAATGTGACTTGTTTCTTTTTTGATGGAAAGTAGGTTTTTTTTTTATATGATTGATTATTGGGAAGTAAGATACAAATGTCAAAAACTATTACTCTGCTTCATCACTCTGTCTCCAGTGTCCATCGGGACATTTCCAGGAAACAGATAAACAATATATGAATGCAATAGCACATTTTGTTTACCATAGTTTTTTCAGCAATTGATATGAGGGCACATAATGCTTTGTATAAGAGAAGTGTTTTCTGGATATCATGACTAAAAGCTATTTTTATAGCTATCCAAAGTGGTGTCCATCACCTTATCTGATCCTAAATACCATAAATTAACATTTTAGTTGGAAAAAGTACATTACGAATCACCTACCATTCAACTTCCTTGGCAACCCTGGATTCTAGTATTATTAGAGATGTTTCAGATTCCTAACAATCTTAAATTGTACCAAGTATTTGCATGATTGATCATATCCCATCGTTACAGAGAAGTATAATGCAATTTCTGATGAAATAAATTTATAAAGAGAGTGTTGAATCACCATTATAATCACAACATGGAAGAGTACACATGCATCCTGAAATAAGTATAAACTGCATAGACAATTACATGCATGTACTTTTTATCAGACTAAATAAATGTTAATAAGGTCTAATAAAATAAAATAAACATTATGCCAAGATTCAGGGAAAAAGATATCTCAGATATGTTAGATAGGAAGTAAAGTTGGGACACAGTGATGTAATCAACTAAAAAACCTTAGAGGTAGAAAAGTTAGCCAAGTTAATGATTAGTTTATTAAATTAGTTCAGGAGGAATTCCATGTGTCAATGAGAAACTTTATGAGAAATGAGAAGGACCTAAAACCCAACCTTCTGTATAATCTGGCATTATACAATCAGCTGTATAATATCACATTTAAATCTTCGAGATATGTGCTAGTTCAGATTTGTACACAGTGGAGAATTTTCTGCAATTTTTAAAAATGAATAAGTAATTATTTAGATTTATATCTCATCTTTCTTCTAAAAGCTAATGATGGAATGCGTAGCACTTGATTTTTCCTCAACAACAATTCTGTGTATTAGGTGAGGCTGATAAAGAGGAAACTTCTGAACCACCGTTTTTATTTCTTCCTAGGATTTTTTCCACAAGTGCAAGCTTTCTAAAAAAACCAAAAACATCCAAATGTTGATCCATTGGTTGCTACCAATGAACCAACCAGTTTTTCATCTGAACCTGACATTATGGGATAAGACAGAGTGACTGGTTCAAGTCACCCAGTTGGTTTACATGCCTACAGCAGAACTACAACACACAGCCTCCTGGTTTCTAGCTTGGTGCCTTAACAACCAGACCAAACTGGTTCCCAGTATCTTAACCACCATGATATATAATATGTTGCAATTTTATGAAACATAGTTTGCCAGACTGTGCTACTCATTATTTCATTTAATTCTGGTTTCTACCTATTTTGAAATGAATATGGTGTGTATATGAATGTATATGTTTGGTACACAATAAGAAGCATCAACATAGGTAATTAAAAATGTAGTTAAAATTTTTTCCATGGATTAAATTTAACTTTGTTTTTATTGTGAATGAAATAAACTCTTCTGGTTTATTTCATTCTTTCTCCATTTTTGTTATGAAAACATTGATGGAAGTACAATAAAGATTTGGTTATATTCACCAAATTTCTCTAAACATATATGCAGATCAGTCTATTTAAATTGCAACCACAAGATGGCAGCCTCTTCATATTTTAACAATATAATTTTCATCTGAAGGTTTTTTTTAATTTGAGTTTGAACTCAGTTTATTTTATCCCATACGTGCGTCAAAAATGTTTCTTCAATTATTGCAAGATTTTGAAATGAAAAACCAATTAAATGCCTATTCAAAAATATAACAGTATTGCATTTATCCCCCGTGAACCTTATACAGGATTGTAATGTAATGTTTTAGTAGCGATGGGGAAAGAGTTATTCTACATACTCATCCAAGATGCCTAAATTACATCAGGTGTTCTACCTAGTGCAAGTCTCAGCAATTATTAGATATGAACTAAGAAATTCAAATTCATCAACATTTAAATTATAAGAAACATCTTACAAATTTAGCATTCAAGGCTGGGGTTTCAAATGTGTAATTTTGCATACACTGTAATATTCGACATGGATAACTCAGTTAAATCACCAGGAAATGAGCTTGCCTTCAAGGATTTATGAGGTAGCTCTTGTTGGAGATGCTGAGCCATTAAAACGTATTGCTGCTAAAAGGATAAGATTTTGATGTCCTTCCCCAAACAACAAGCCAGAATGACAGTGTGGATGTTATCTTTCAAAAGCAACAGAAGCTTGAATTAGTCAGGAGGGACTTTATTTATTTATTTATTTTTATTTATTTGATTTGCCAATTGTTTACAAGATAAGTATAAGTGTATACATAGTTGTGAATACATGGGTACTTAAGAAAAATAAAAGAGAATAAGAGGAGGGGGAACGGGGGGGGGGGGGGGGGGGGGGGGGGGGGGGGTGGGGGCAGGATGACAACTTTCATTTTAGACAACTGTTGGGAGACTAACTCTGCTAAATGTAGTATTTGCACAAAATTCCTGACTTGATTTGTTGACATTTTTCTCATTCAGAAAATAGAGAAAACATAGAAGGATCAATTATCCTTGATACTAATAATTAGAAAGCATTCAGTAAACTAACAGAAAACAATGGGTATTTTAGGACAAATTATCATGAAATACCCATGTTGTTAGAATTTCAGGAAATGTTAAAGCTGAGTGATGTCAAAAATCACTCTTTGTCTTCTTGTCAATACAGAAATGATAAGTAAGATTCCATAGCAGAAGATAGAGCTTAATGAAAAAGTATCCTAAGATGGATGAGACCAGGGGTGGGATACAACAGGGTTAACTACCAGTTCAGGATTTACGAGCTTCCCTACCTGCTGTGAGCCGTGCGCCTGTTAATCGTCATTAGCACGCTGCATGCCGAGAAGCAGCCTTTGAAACAGCCCTCATTTCTTGTTTTTTAAACTGCAGCTGTGCCTCATACAGCAGCTGAAGTTGAAAAAATCAGGAAATAAAGATCAGGTAAGAGCCTGGGTGGACGGGTGGGCAAAAACATCAGCAGACATAGAACCGGTTCTATGCCTGCTGCTCTTCAGAGCTACCGGTTCTACAGAGGTGGACAGAACCGGTAGAAACCCGTCCCCTGGATGAGACAAGGAGATACTAAAACAAGAGTTCTAATTAGGCAAAAAAAATGGAAGGCAAAAGAAGAAGCCAACATGGCTGCCAAATACCTTAAGTGAAAAACTGAATAAAAAGAGCATATTTAGGGGTGAAAACAGGCAGGTCAAGGAAGAGTATATACAGATAGCCCAAATTTGTAAAGATGCTGTCAGAAAGGATAACAGTAAAAAGATAACAAAAACAAGGTGGAACTATTTTTTTTCAGGCTGAGAAGAGGATTTTCTGAGAAGAGGATTTAAGTTTCAAATCACAATTATCAATTGAAGGAGTGACATTCCATAGGAAGCTTGATAAAAATTAGGATATTCAAAACTTGTCAAATCTTTGGGATTGGAATATTCTGGACTCTGGCAATTCTACTTCCCCTATGAACCATTCAAATCTCCTGCAGCTGTTTGGGATTTTTTTAGATCTGTGGTCCTGAAAAAGACATCTTCATAAATTTCAGAGATTATATTAAGCTGGCACACAGGGTTTTCAATCTTACTACTTATACTACTTAACCTGACTATCCAGGGCTTTACTACTTGCTAAGAAACCATCATACTGAGGGTTTTCATGAGGTTTTCTTGAACTTGAAAAGAAGCGGTGCTATATAAAAGCATTAGCACAATAAGAGCTTGTCTTGTTTATGTGCAATTCTTGGAGTTCACAGGTGTTGAAATAAAGGACAGACTTCCACTCAAGTTTTCATCTTGGTTTATTGTCATTTTTATATCACGTATTTTCTCCAAGCATCTCAAGTTAGGACGAATGGTTTTCTTTCTTACATGCTCCACCCAGTACATTTACTTTTATTACATTAGTATTGCTTGGGAAAATAGGCAAGGATATTCCTCTTCTCCACAGTTTTTAGATATCATTTCATATTCTTTTCCTCTCCTGTTTCTCTACTGATCTGCATGATGAAAGCCAAAGGTGCTATGTAAAAAAGATGCTCAGTGCTTTGAGTAAGAACCTATGTGTCCTATAGGTTTCATGATTATAGCAACATTTTCCCGAGCCATTTCCTGATACTGTAGAATTTGCTATCAATTTGTGTGCCAATATGTGTGGGACAATATCTGGCTTTTTTCCCTCAAATCTGAAACTACCACTCATTTGGATCTGAGGTATCTCTGACTGAAACCCTGACTACTGTAAATTCTGGAAACAGATGGCATGACTTTATTTGAAGGTGGGCTATCCAAAAATATGGGTGCAATCATCCATGGAATCCGGCACATGTTTATCTATCCATTTGTCAATCCTTTCTTTCCTCCATCCTTCTAAACGGCTACAAATCTCAGATTATGTTCTTAGCTTTTAGAATCATTGTCCCTGAATGAAGTATTCATTAACAGCTTTAGTTGGTAAATGAATAAATCACTCCTTCCTTCCTGTCCAGTTTTCATTAGAACCACTGGGCAAGAGTCCAACTCTCAGCAGGTGAGACTGAATGAAATCAAGCTGTATAAACAAGGCAACAAACCATGTCCGCTGTTCCAAATGCAGAGAAGCCCAATTAAATTGATTATGCAAATGGCAAGTATTGCCACTGGTCATGTTACACTGATTGAATTTTTTTCTTTTCAATGTGGTTTTCCTTTCCAAAGGAAAATGCAAGAACTTATTTTCTCTAAATAGATAGTGTTTTTCATTATCATCCAGTAGGACAGGAAACTATGCATAATCAGAGTAGCAGTCACCTTCTGTGAAATAACATGAGAACAATAACAAATGTGTGAGGAAAGCAAAACATTACTTTTAAAGTGGACATTCTGTCTTTAATTCTGAATCTGGGTATCAATGAACAAGTTAGCACTAAACAAAAGCAAAGCATCTAAATAAAATATAATCCAAGATATTCAATATGAAGATTATGATGTTTTTATGACTTAGTTTCTGAAACACTTTAAATTGTACGCCCTTATTTATTAACCCTTGAGAGCTCAACAAAACTGTACTGTTTCAGAAATTCTTTGTTCTCACAAAAAACAGTAAATATTGAGATAATTTATTTAAAGTTTAAAACCTTAAATCAATTAATCAATTGTTTATTGTCAATGCACATGTATACAATGAAATTGAAATGAGCCTCCTTGGCCCTGCAAAATCTATCATATTAAACCTAATTGTGGTGTTTATGTTGCGTTCAGAAGTCTGACCATGGATTAAAGCTATTTTTCAGCCTATTTGTTTGGCTGGCTATGCCTCTATATCTCCTGCCCAATGGTAGGAGAGTAAAGAAGTGCTGACCAGGGTGTGAATCATCCCTGAGGATTTTCCTTACTCTGTTGAGGCAGCGGATCCTAGCGATTTCATCCAGTGGTGTCAGGGGATAGCCCATCATTTTTTGTGCTGTGCTCATCACCCTCTGTAATGCCTTTTTGTCCATAGCTGTCAAGCCAGCATACCATACCGTAATACAATATGTAAGGATGCTTTCTATCATAGACTAGTCAAAGGAAGTCATCAGTCACTGTTCCACCAGATATTTCCGCAAGACCCTAAGGAAATGGAGTCTCTGTTGAGCCTTCCTGACCACCTGGATTGTATTATTTTTCCAGCTGAGATCTTGGCTAAGGTGGACTCCCAGAAATTTGAAAGAGGAGACCCTTTCCACACAGCCCCCCCCCCCTTGATGTAGAGTGGGGCAGGTTCCTCTCTCAGCTTCTGGAAGTCTAACACTATCTCCTTTGTCTTGCTGGTGTTTAGATGCAAGTTGTTTTCTGAGCATCATGCGGATAACTTCTGGGCTTCTTCCCTATATGCTAATTCATTTCCTCCTGTAATAAGACCAGTACAGTGGTATCACCTGAAAACTTTATTATCACGTTAGATGCATTAGAAAATATGCAATCATGTGTGTACAACAAGTACAGGTAGGAACTGAGCACACAGCCCTGAGGAGAGCCAGTGCTGAGCTCCTTTAGGGAGGACAGTGTGAAAGACCCAGCTCTCACTGTTTGTGGCTGGTCCATCAGAAAGTCTTTAATCCATTCATAGGTGAGAGGAGGGAAATTCAGGTCAGTCAATTTTTCAATGAGGATGTCCAGCAAAATGGTGTTAAAAGCCGAGCTGTAATCTATGAAAAGCATTCTGACATAGTTCCCAGGTTTTTCTAGATGACTCACTACAGAATGTAGGTCAGTAGCAATGGCATTGCCTGTTGACCTATTTCGTCCGTAGGCCAACTGCTATTGGTCGAAGTTTGATGGAAGACATGACCTGAGGTATTGAAGTACCAGTCCCTTGAAGCACTTCATCACTACAGACATTAGTACAATGGGTCTATAGTCATTTAGGCTGTTTATTGTTGTTTTCTTTGGGACTGGAATGATAGTGGCTGCTTTCAGACATGATGGAACACTGACCATTTGCAGGGAGATGTTAAAAATCCTTGTTAGGACCTCTGATAGTTGGTCAGCACAGGTTTTAACCACTATCCCCAGCACCCCATCTGGACCTGCATTTTTAATGGAATTCATGGCCTTCAATACAGCTTTCACTTGGTCTTCATGCAAGATGAATGGCTGGGAGTTGGAGGGCAGGCAGACTGGGGCTACAGGGTCAGGTCTCTTGACCTTGTAGTGGGCAAAGAAGGTGTTCAATTCCTCTGCAAATGAGGAATCAGAGTTGACTGTCTTCATTGTTTTGCCCTTATAGTTGGTTAGATGCTGCAGTCCCTGCCACACCTGCCTTGGATTGTTGTCTGCTAGATGGTTCTCCACCTTTTGTTCATATTTTTCTTTAGCTACCTTGATGCCTCTCCATAGATTTGCCCTGGCCTCATTGTATTTATCTATTATTGCATTTATTTAAAGGGCACATCAGCATAAAATATTTCTTTATTCTCTATTGGTTTGAAAAGAAGGAACAATTTCTTTCCATATTATGTTTTGAAACTGAATTAAATTGACTTCTGTCTTAGTTTTACACAGAAAGCTGTGGAGATTCTGTGGTCATATTTTATAATGTTTGCATTTTTTCCATTCTGTTTGCATTTTTCCATTCTGTACCCTGCAATCTTACCACTGTGGTCCAGCCACTCTCTGGCCCATCTGGGATACTCAGCCTATTAAGACTACACAATATTCAGTAATTAGCTTTAAGTTCTTGCAATTCTAAAGTATAAATAAACTATAAAACAAGCCCTAACTTGTTAAACAGAGCCATAACTCATGTTTTGACTTTTATTATTTTTTTCAACAGCATCCAGCATAGTAGCTTCATAAAATGTTAAATGATATTCCTTCTTAAGGAACAATCACAAAACAACCTTGGGTGTATCACAAGTTTCAAATTTTAATCAAACACCAAGTTTACAAAGAAAATTGATCACTAAAATAATCAGTACTGAAATGCTTAGCTTAAATATTTTTTTAAAAAATCTTTCCTTGATTTCTAGTGCATCTCATCAAAAAAGATAACAAGTAATTATGCAGCCAATACAGATTTACTGCAATGACTTTTAAATGTTTTCAATAAGTATCATAAATATTGCTATCAACACAGTTTGTGTGCCAAGCATCTTCTTGTGTTTATTTTGTTTCCAGCTAACAATGGAATTATGAAAAAATGGCTGTCAGCTACAGACGATAACAAAGATTCATCCTCTTTGGATTAAAGAGCCAAAACTGCTGACAACAAAAATAAGAACTGAATGAAGATAGCCAACAATCTGTAAAACAAGTCCTGGCTTGTGCATATTTGAAGGCTTAAATATTTTTGATTGAAGAAAGAGGAGGATCAATTTATGACCATAAGTGTGGATGACCCGGGGCATGGCACAAAAACAACAAAGTCAAAAAAAATGGGCAAAATCTCTTTAATACCTCCAACTTGGCCCCCAATGTCCAATTATCCTCAGCTGGAGATCAAACTCTTCCAAAAACAGTCTACAAAGGAAAGAAATGCAGTCCAATCCCAAAGTACAGATAAATTAGAAATAAAAAAACCAACACAAACCACGATAAAATAAAACACAACAAGCCAGGATAATAAATTGCAGATTTCCAAAAGATAACAAAGCACACACAGTTGGGAGGATGCCAAAACCCAGATAAGCCTTGACAAAAATAATGCATGCTTTGTTTCCAGCAAGATGCTGTGTGCAAACGCCCTTCTTATATCCTGTTCTCCCAGCTGCAACTAATGAAAGGGATCGAGGCCTTTTTCTCTCCCATAAGCCATCTTGCTCCCTTCTCCATTCCTCCCTGCGTGCCCTAGGATGAAGAAGTGGTGGCCCTGGGTCTTCCTCTGAATGCCCAGCCGGACTGTGCCCTTCCACCGTTTCTTCCACAGCCGCTGGACCACACTCCCACTCCCTGTCAGCTCCTCAATCTCCCCCAAAGAATCAGACTCCAGCAAGGGCATGACAATAAGTGTACCCAAAATTTATGTTGCTAAGCAAGACAATTGTTCAGTGAGTTTTGCCCCATTTTATGATTTTTTTTTGTTAAGCAAATCACTGCAGTTGTTACATGAATTGGGTCGCTAGCTTTGCCCACTGGCTTTGCTTGTCAGAAGTCAATGTTAGAAATGTTGATCACATGAACCTGGGACAGTGCAACTGCAATAAATACATGCCAGTTGACAAATACCCAAATTTTGATCATATGGTCATGAGGATGCTGCAATGGTCATCAATGTGAAAAAACCATCATAAATCACTTTTTCAGTGCAGCTGTAAATTCAAACAGTTGCTAAACGAATGGTTTTAAATCAAGGGCTGCCTTTATAGGTCCATGTAGTTGGTTAGTGAAAACATTAAACAAATGGAAAGGTGAGAAATGGATTCCAGATTTTTCTCTTTATCTTTTGTCTGCTTGCTGTTCTGTATCCAGCTCTCCAACAATTCATTTCCACCTTTCTGCCATTATGTCCACATTATATTGGTTTGGTTTGGTTTCTTACACATAAACTCCCACAATTTGCTTGAAGTTTTTGTGCAGAAAGAAGAATGAAGTTGGGTGATAACACAGCATAAATCTCTATATTACAGATTACAGAGAAGGAATGTGGCACAAAATTGCTGGGTTTGGCAGCAATGCAATAATCAATGAAATTATACTATTCAGTCTTCAGTGTATCGGATGAGTCAATCCAACTGAAATAAAAAGACTTTTGGTTCTTACTATTCACAAATCACCACCGGTTCGATTCACATTGGTTATGTTCCATGGAATGAAATAATTTTTCTAAGTGGATTTTAACGATGCTTGGGACTTCAAAGACATTATTATTGAACACATGGCAAAAGATGACAAATCCTTTGACAAATTATCCCTCTTTCTCAATCGTCCATCTGGAAAAAAAACATTGGGCTGCATGACTATTTTAGTCACCATGGGAATAAGGATAATATAAATTAATCAGAAGTTGGAGATTACACAAATCATCATTCCTGCTCTGCTTTATCTCCCTCCAAAGAAATTGTAATAGAAGAAATGGAACAAAAACTATGTTCATTCCCACGTTCCAAATTGTACACAGATTGGTGCATGTCTGAGAAAGTAGAAAGGAAGACCATAGATCAAGAAATCGATAATTTTTCGAGCATACAGATTTAATTACCTTCATACTATTTTCATTTAAGAAATGATAACAGGAAATGTTATTGGGGACCCAATGGGGGAGTACCACACTGAAGGCTACTAGTTTGATAGCAAACCCCACCTCCTTCCTCATTAGTGGGGAATGGGAGGATTTATACTTCTTACAGACAGCTGGTCATTTGCATTATTTTAGAGTTGTTGAGGCCACCTGGAGGTTTATCTGTGTCCTCAGAGTCATTTGAGTTGTGCAAATGAGTATGGAGTCTTCTTGGAACTTCTGAACACCCAGACACAAACTAAACAACATGGTATATGCAGTACAATGCAGTGAGTCATGCTCATCTGCATTTAAAAGACAAAGCCCACTCTTTTGAAAACAGCAAAGGCCACATTTTGGGCAGAGAGGACTGCTGGTTTGAAAGAGGATCAAAGAGACTATCTATGTCAAAACTGAACAGCCTCTCTCAACAGAGGGGAAGGGATATGACATCTATCTCCAATCTCCAATACGATCATTTCAACAATTCCAAGAAGGCTCCACACCCATTTGCACTACTCAGGTGAGCCTGATGACACAGATAAACCTCCATGTGGCCTCAACGAGTCTCTAAAAGAATGCAAATGACAAGCTGTCTGTAAGGAGTATAAATTCTTCCATTCTGCACCATCCAGTCAGAGCTGAAGAAGCTTCTTGGATGAGAAGCGAAACGTCTTCAAAGAAAAACAAGAAAGTCCAGTTGCCTCTTGAAAAAGCACCTTTGGGTTTAACTGTATATGCTGCAATAGAGTTTCTAGGGGTGAAGAGATATGAAACCAAAAATACTGCAATCAATAGTAGTTTGTAACCAAATATTTCTGCATTATTTTTACTGATTTTGTAAAGGCTAAATTATGAAGAGTTTTGTGGAGCAGTTAAGCATCTCAATAAGCTATACATTTTAGCTTCCCCATTCTGCAAAACCTTTTTTCTCTCAGCAAGTATCCCATTTGCTTACAAAAAATGAAGTCTTTCTATGTATATAACATCCATCTATCATCTACAGCACAATAAAGCACATACTACTCCCAATGGATCTATCTATCCTACTGTGCTTTTTCTTCTTTGTTTTTATTCACAGTGACAAATTTAGCATTATTCTGTTTATTCTTTACTATTTTCCCACTTTTCTTTATTATAAAAAACAATAAGATCAGAAAAACAAGTCACTGCTTGACTGAGAATTCTAGAACAGTTAACTCTACCCACTGCAAGAATTATAACATATATACGAATGTATATATATTCAAATCAGTCATGTAATAATACAACATTGCAGGCTTGTTTAAGTTGTCAGGAATAACCATAAGCCAAAACATTAGAATATCTTTTGATGTAACTGTGAAAGCAACTAAAATAGGAAGGACTAACTAGAAAAATAGTTCTATATTATAGCATTATTGTTCTAATATGGCAAATTCATTCTAAAATACACTGCAATTATAAAATCAAATGCATTATGCAATACTCATTCCACTGTTTTAGGATGAGTTAATAATATTAATGAGACAATAATGATCATTAAAAAAAGTTGTGCTAAAAAAAAATGGTGCTTGTGCAAAACTATCAAGATATTGAATCTTCCAAGCCAATTAATGAATTTTTGAGAATATTTTCTGATAAAATTCTTTTATTTCCTATGTTCTAGAAAAAAAAACATCTTAATCAGAAATGTTTCCAACTGCTGTGCTGCAGCCCAGTACCAGGCTGTGGCCCATTCGGAACTGAGCCACAGAAGTGGTGGGTGAGCATGCACATGTATACACAGCTCTATTTGTGGGAGCAGTGGGTGAGTATGCACATGCAGCTCCACTTGTGCAAGCGGCAGGTGTGTGTGCCTGTTGCTTAACAAATGGAGCTGTGCATGTGTACTCTCCCACCACTTGCGCAAAACCATTTCCTCTTCCTTCCCCGCTGGTCCGCAAAGCTGGAAAGATGGAGGCCACTGAGAAAGACTACCAGATTTTCATATATAATTAGGATATAGTCTGTCATGCTGAGAGAATTAAGCAATCATGATGAAACAATCCAGCATTATCAATAAAGAATTGCAAGGAATCTGAAATCCTGTCTTCCATTCCATCAAGGTGCATTCATTCCCTTTTGGTAACTGGTCAGTGATAAGAAGAATCTTTATACGCAAAAGCTGAATGTTGCTTATGTTCATAAAATAAAGCTTTTTAAAAATCTACCAATAATCTGTGGGAATTACTGGCTGATTTTTTTAACTGAATTTGCTCTGCTACAGTATAAAAGATACCTAATTATACATACATACAGTGAAGAATAAATCTTTTTAACTTCATACCATACCATACCATAAAATCTTCCATTGATCCCAAACTTGTCCCAAGGTAATAGTACTGCATTTTTAAAACATGGCAGGACAGGATAAGGCTGAAATCTTGGATTGAATGAGCAGATTTACTCTGTCTGTGTGAAGTAGACATTGACAATACATAGAGGATCACAGAGGGAATGGCCCTCATTCCACTGTCTTGTGGAAGGTGCTCATTACAAAGAGACAAGTAATGTATACAAGCAACACATGGCATAAATGGACAGTTACTGTGAAGATCCTGAGGTGATATATTCCTTTCCACCAGCAGATGAATGTTAAGAATTTGTGGTCACTATTTTATGTTATGCCTACAGCAGCTCTATTCATAGCAAGTGGGACATCTGGATAAAATTTGCTCTAGCACACAGAATTGGCAGGATTTGTTCATGCTGGATGAATCCAATGCCACAACCAGAAAGTTACAATCAGTTGAAGGAAAAAAGTAGCCACTGAAACCAAATGTGATTTGTATCTTGTTCAAAAGAGATGATTGAATATACCTTGAAAATGAGGCTTTGGCCAAATGAAAAACTAACTATTTAATTATAACAACATCCTTATTTCTTTAAATTCAAATGCCTTCAACTTCCAGCGGCGCTAGGACTTCTATTCCCTATATATCTGGAGGGCAAAAAATTGAAAAAGGATTTGTAGATCTTTAAGGTACAGTTGGATTTTTCTGACTACAGGTAGGTCTTGACTTACAATTATTAGAATGTAAATGGACAGCAAACACTGATGATGTTCCCTAGTTAGGGTAATGAAACATCTGCAAGAAAAGAAGCAAGTTCAGAGAGCATCATTACAATCATTTATTTAGTGATCATTAGAAGTTACATCAGGGTTGAAATAGGTGACTTACAACCATTCCCATGGCCACATCATCAAAATTTGGGACTTGGCAGTCAACATTTATTTATAATGGTTGCAGCATCCCGTGGTCAAGTAATCAACATTTGTGACCTTCCCAGCTGACTCCCAACAAGCAGAGTTAAGGAGGAGAAGCTTAATTTGTGAATGTGCTGGTGATTCAAGTCGCCCATTTAGAACTTACACAAGCAAAAAGTGCATTAGTGTTTTTACAATTATTACAGGGCTTGCCATAAATCCAAATTCAAATAATTAATCCAGTCAGAGAGAGTTGTCATTTGTGGAGACAGCCCATGGATATCTTGCCCAGCCTTCTGGCTCATAGCTTTGTTCTTTGCTGTATCCACTTAAGGAGCCTTTTCATACAGTTCCTGGAGTACATGCTGTTCTAAATGCTTGAGTGCGGCAAAAATAAAACAAGGCTGTGAAACCACGGTGAAAGGAGGCTGAGATCTTTGCAGTGGCTGCCAATGTGTTTTTCATCTCTGAGAAGAAGCTTGTTTTCTAACTGCAGCTACCACCTCTAATGGATGAAGTGGGGATAACATCACTGCAAATGAGTTGTGGAAGGTGATGCCTGTGTACAATTAGAAGTCATAAGAACAACCGTTATCTTTTTCCTTTGCAAAAGATAAGACTAGAGCACACTATAAAAACTGCTGGATATCCCAAATTCATGTAAGGTATGTTGAGACTTAGAAGTGTGGTTCCAATAAAGCAGTGGTTCCCAACTTTTTTTTCGCCCCGCACCCCTAAAGAAATTTCACTCGAACCTCGCACCCCCTGAAATTTAGACTTTAGGAACTACTGAACGTGTTAAATATATGGTAGGATTGAATCTTTTCAGCTATGTATGTGACGGCCACTAAATAATGATACTTAACTCTAAAATGAAAACAAAGTTAATCCATTGCATAATAAATCAAAATGCCAACATATAGCCAATATCCTATTATTTACCTGGACTTTTCTCGCACCCCCTGGAATATCGTCTCGCACCCCCAGGGGGTGCGAGAACCCCAGGTTGGGAACCCCTTCAATAAAGAGATAAACTGGTCTGGTTAGAAAGCTACCAGCTATTAATTTAGTATCTGTAGCTTATATAAAAACCCTGGAAATATCATGTCAGAGCAAGTAAAAGAATATGGCCATGGTCCTAGCTTTACATTTAAAATAGTATTTTGTGTAGAACTGTGGTCTACATAATTTTGTTGAAATCATCATAGGAAACATAACTGAAAGTATATAAAATCATACATTGCAATGATTTACCTGTCAATGAATACTTCAACTTCAACCATAACAACACAAGAGCAAACAATAGATACAAACTCAAGGTTAACTGCACCAAACTTGATTGCAGGAAATACGACTTCAGCAATTGAGTGGTCAATGTCTGGAATACTCTACCTGACTCTGTGGTTTCTTCCCCAAACCCCAAAAACTTTAACCTTAGACTGTCTACTATTGATCTCACCCCTTTCCTAAGAGGTCTGTAGGGGGTGTGCATAAGCGCACCAATGTGCCTACCGTCCCTGTCCTATTGTTTCTTTTATTTTTTATTTTTCTTATATGTATCCATGAATTCATAACTATGTTTCTATTTATACTTATTATCTTGTAAGCAATTGACAAAAATAAATAAATAAAATAAAATAAATGAAGCAAGGAAATGATCTACAATAGTTCTATAGTAATCTACAGCCAAGTGTGTATCATAATCCATTAAATTTGCATGCTAGAGGCAACTATTCCATTCTTAAAGAAGGATAGACCACATAATCTAAATTGATAATATAACTGCTCATATTGTGGAATTTTGCATGGTAAGTTATTACACAATTTCATAATCCACTGTGGTTTTGAAATTTTATCTTATTATTACCTATAGGAATGATTTTTTTAATTTTTCTGACAGCCGTTTCTTCTATAGTAAACCTTTAGATCTCTTCCTCTTTCCCAACTATATTACTGCCTCTTCTGAACTTATATATACATGAAATTCAAAACATCGAGAGTAAAGCATTGTTTTTTCCTTTCATCCTTCAGCCTCTGTAAAACTTGTTTGAACAGCAGGAGAACAATGGCCCTAAATCAAAAGAATTAAAGCTCTGTTATATGCTTATAGTGAATACAATTGGAAACTAGGAATTGGATTACCTTTCTAAGGAAAAGAAAAACTGTCTAATTGGATTGAAAATTTGAAACAGAAAATAGCCACAGACCAAGTTGTTGCAACTGAAAAATAAATGTTATCTTAGACCCGCTCTGGAAAATGCTATATATCAGTTACCTTTTAATTACTTGGAAAGTTACTCATCTTTTTCTGCACTATTTTTCCAGGAGATACCTAGAATGATTACTCATGATTACTCTCCAACTTTAGGAGGAGGAGGAGGAGAATCTGGGGATGGAATCAAGAGAGGAACCAGTCTGGAATCATTATGTTGCCACAAGCGATCCAAGTCTAGCCCCAGTGAATTCCGTTCATTCTTTTCTAGTGCTAATTAAGTGCTGACCATTCATTGATTAGATTCTTGTGTTTAAGTATGAGCAGTAAATCAGCATAATTGGAATTTAACAAGTGGTCCTGATTCTTCATGATTGACACATCGTCTGCTCTGGGGTCTCTGACCTTCTTAGCAAATAAAGATATCAGCTTTTTTCTCTTGATATCTAGTTCAAGCTGAAGTGGCCATAAATAAAGTCATCCACTGTCTGGTTTTGTGCCTTCAATGCTATAATCAAGTTTCATCTAACCTTATGAAAATATAAGGGAAAAAATAAATAGGAAGTTGGGGGTAGTTTTCTTGTCTCATTATTTCTGATTCCACTTTCCTCCAACAGCTCCTGTTTTATATCTTAGCTTCTGCCAAGTCTAAAATAAACTGAAATCATGATCCATAGCTCACTGGAAACAGTTATTATATTAGGCTCTCTCTAGTTGCCTCTGACAAGATCATTAACCATTGTTTTTATAATGCAAAGTAATTTATTATAATAATAATAAATTAACAATATAGATGCAAATGCTAAATAAGAAACAATGCTTTAGTACAATGGTAGACTAGAATGTGGTTTGTCATCAATCAACAATAAAAATTTATTAAAGTCTCAGGATCTATATTATGATTATGTAGAAAATGCCTCACAGTGATACACAATATTCAATTAGAACAGAAAACCTTTATAGAAACACATATGATCTGATTCAACAGACCTATTGGCTTTGATAACTTTGACCAGTTTCCCAGTTTTGCCCATGCAACCTTCTCTTGCAAAGAGGCAAAATAATGGCTGCCCTCCTTTGTATAGCAGCCAAGCCAAGTCATGCTGGTGAACAATGAAACCTGAATCCCTTTGGTTATTGATATATACCTATTTTAACATTGGCTCCCTTCCTTACTTAAGAACATATTCATAGCTACATAGAATGCAAAAGTCACATTCTGTTCTGCACCACCTTCTTGGTTAAGCTACATTCACAATAAGTCCCAAATGTGCTTTATCAAGAGAGGAGGAGGAGGAGGAGGAGGAGGAGGAGGAGGAGGAGGAGGAGGAGGAGGAGGAGGAGGAGGAGGAGGAGGAGGAGGAGGAGGAGGAGGAGGAGGAGGACCCTGTTTATCTACTACTTGGATCACTGTTTAATGGGTCTTACAACCAATTCGGTATCAACTGATTATTAATTATTTTTATTTCAAAAAATTTAAATATTTCATGTTTATGAAGTACTTGCAGTGTTCTATATCTGTATCGAAAACATTGCATATTATTCTTTTTAAAGGAGACTATCAAGCCATTTTTCCTTTGTGGCTTAAAAACTGGAAACTATTGCTTTTAATTTCTTGGATTCAGTTTGTCCATAATTAAAGCACCTAAAATGTTCTGCTATTCTTTACAATAATCTCTCAATTTTTCCAGACAGATACATCCCCACCACAAGAACACTTTTTGTATGAAATTCCAACAAATTTAAGTAATGCCTGGGCCATTACAGACTGAGCTATTTTCTGCTTTTTATCTTGGCACAAAAATGCAAACTGAGTTTTTCCAGATCTCCATAGTTCATTAACACAAAAGATGAGAATTATGTCATTCATTGAAAAAAGTAACACATCAGATTTACTGTAGAATTACTCAGTGGATTGGTTGTGCAGAACAGAAACTTTTCATTTGTTTCCAAAATCTTGGTTGACTTCTTTTCCTTTTGCCAAGCTATATGCATATCTAACTCTTACTTTCTATGGTACTTTGAACACATGTTCATCATGCTGCTACAATAAAACTGTAGCAGAACACAAGCTTGCCCTCATATGATAAAGGGTGGGAGATTTCATTTCCTGTCTCAGAAGTTTTCTGGAACTGTTCCCACTTTGACACTATTTACACAGCATAGTGCAATTAGCTGGTGTGTAGTGTTGTCACTACCTACCTGCCCTGGAAGGGATGGTGGTATTTATCTGGTGTCTTTCCTCTAACTGTAGCATATAGGATAGTTAGAGATCTCACAGCCTTTCCTGGACATTTCCTAACTTTATTGCATAACAACATCTGAAGAAGAACAAAAGGCAGGTGCATTTTACATTCCTGCAATTAATTCTTCTTCTCAATCACTGCATTTAAGGGCTTATCCTTCAGTACATGCTGAGTACAATGATCAGAAAGAATTTGAGTTAATTCAATTATTTAAGCTGCTTAGAAACAGATGAGTGAGACAAAGAAATACAACTTTCAAAGACTTTCTGAGGGACTGACCACAAACAGTGAGGGTTGGGTCTGTCACATCCACCTCCCTGAAGCTTAGCACTGGCTCCTCCCAGGACAGTGTGCTCAGTCCCTACCTGTACTCACTGTACACACATGATTGTGTATCATCTGACCCATCCACTGTGATCATTAAGTTCGCAGATGATACTACCATTTTGGGTCTCATTACAGCGGGAGGTTCAAAAATTATCCTCATTATCCCCACAACCTGCACCTAAACACCAGCAAGACAAAGAAAATGGTGTTAGACTTCCAGAAGAAGAGAGTGGAACCTGCCCCAGTTTACATCAAGGGGGTGTGTGTGGAGAGAGTTTCCTCCTTTAAATTCCTGGGAGCTGACCTCGGCGAAGATCTTACCTGGAAAATCAACACAACCCAGGTGGCCAGAAAGGTCCAACAGAGACTCCATTTTCTCCTGGTCTTGCAAAAGAATAAAGTGGAACAACGACTGATGACCACAATAAAGTCCACAGTAGAAAGCATCCTCACATATTGCATTACGGTGTGGTATGCTGACTTCACAGCCACGGATAGAAAGGCATTACAGAGGGTGGTGAGCACAGCACAAAACATCATGGGCTGTTCCCTGATACCACTAGATAACATCACTAGGGCTTGCTGCCTTAGAAGAGTGAGGAAAATCCTCAGGGACAACTCACACCCCAGTCAGCACTTCTTCACTCCCCTGCCATCAGATAGGAGATATAGAAGTATAGCCAGCCACACCAGCAGGTTGAAGAACAGTTTCTACCTGTGGGCTGTCAGACTTTTGAAAGGAAAATAACTTCATGTCAGCATAGTATGATAGACTTGCAGAGCCAGCGCATTGTGCAACAAGGTCACATAGTGTAATAAGATTGGGACTGGATTAGGGACTTCTGTCCTCATTGTGAGTTGTGTTGGGGGGGAGTGCACAAAGGGAGGCTCAGCCAATCTCACTGTACACATGTTGTACTCTGACAATGAAGGTAATAATAACAACAACAACCATTGTCTCTTTTTCTCTGGAAGGATTTGACAATCTACCCTGCTTGTTGGAACATTCTTCCTGGAAGATCCATGTCTGGACAATAATAGCTTTCCTGGATTTATTATTGATGGGGTCGTGGGAATGGCCTGGAAACTTCAATTTTCACTTCCTCTCCCCTGGAAACCCTCATCTTCAGGGCTTGATTTATATACCCTTTTGTGACTCCTTTTTTTGTACTAAAGAACACCAGCCATTAAGGAAGAGCAGTACAATCAACATTGTACTGGCATCTCCTTCTATTGCCATAGCAAGAGCTGGGCTTTGGTAGAGACTGCAAGTTAGAAAATGTTTTGGCTGACCCTGACTATCATCCCCAAATGTATTTAATTAAATAAGAAACATCTTAGCAAGTTATCTCAAACAGCTTGCCATATCGTAAGAAAAATATTCTACTTTCTTGGAAAGAAAGTATGTGATCCAGCTTCAAATGTGGATTTCTGTAATACATTATTATAATAACAGAATAATAGAGTTGGAAGGGACCTTGGAGGTCTTCTAGTCCAACCCCGTTCAGGAAGGAAACCCTATACCATTTCAGACAAATGGTCATCCAATCTCTTCTTAAAAACTTCCAGTGTTGGAGCATCCACAACTTCTGAAGGCAAGTTGTTCAATTGATTAATTGTTCTAACTGTCAGAAAATTTCTCCTTAGTTTTAGGTTGTCCCAAAGGTGCTTTTTCAAGAAGCAATTGGACTTTTAGTCCAAAAACATTTAGTTCTAGGTTGCTTCTTTCCTTGATTAGTTTCCATCCATTGCTTCTTTATTTATTTATTTATTTATTTATTTATTTATTTATTTATTTATTTATTTATTTATTTATTTATTTATTTATTTGATTTGCCAATTGTTTACAAGATAATAAGTATAAATGTATACATAGTTGTGAATACATGAAATGGTTACATATAAGAAAAATAAAAGAATAAGAGAAACAATAGGACAGGGACGGTAGGCACGTTGGTGCGCTTATGCACGCCCCCTACAGACCTCTTAGGAAAGGGGTGAGGTCAATAGTAGACAGTCTAAGGTTAAAGTTTTTGGGGTTTGGGGAAGAAACTACAGAGTCGGGTAGAGTATTCCAGACATTGACCACTCTATTGCTGAAGTCGTATTTCCTGCAATCAAGTTTGGTGCGGTTTACTTTGAGTTTGTATCTATTGTGTGCTCTTGTGTTGTTATGGTTGAAGCTGAAGTATTCATTGACAGGTAGGACATTGCAATGTATGATTTTGTATACCATGCTTAAGTCAGACCGAAGACGGCGTAATTCAAGGTTTTCTAGTTCTAGAATTTCAAGTCTGGTGGCATAAGGTATTCTACAGCGAGTAGAGGAGTGGAGAACTCTTCTTGTGAAATATTTCTGGACTTTCTCAATTGTGCTAATATCAGATACGTAGTGTGGGTTCCAGACTGATGAACTGTATTCGAGTATTGGTCTAGCAAATGTTTTGTATGCTCTGGTTAGTAGTGTGATATTACCAGAGAAAAAGCTACGTAGGATTAGGTTAACAACTCTTAATGCCTTTTTGGCTATGTAGTTGCAGTGTGCTCTAGCACTTAGATCATTAGAGGTGAGTATTCCAAGGTCCTTTACAGAGCTTGGGTCATCAACAAGATCTTGACTATTCAGCTTGTATTTTATTTTCTGATTTTTTTTGCCAATATGTAAGACAGAGCATTTATTTGTTGAGATTTGAAGTTGCCATTTGTTTGACCATTCGGATACATAGTCAAGATCTTTTGTAGGGTAGCAGTATTGTCTGTGGTATTGAACAGCTTTACATCATCAGCGAAGAGAACGCAATTGCTCTTAATATGATCACAGAGGTCGTTTATGTAGAGTATGAAGAGAGTTGGTCCTAGAACACTGCCTTGGGGAACGCCACTATTGACAGGTACTGGATTTGATAGGACGCTCCCGATTTTGACCATTTGTTGTCTGTTTGACAGGAATGCTTCTATCCAGTTATTCAGTTGTCCAGAGATACCATAGGATTTTATTTTTAGGAGTAGTTTGTCGTGTACCACTGAATCAAAGGCTTTACAGAAGTCTATGTAGATTGCGTCTATTGTTTTGCCCTGGTCGAGTTGTGTCGTCCATATGTTTTTGCAGTGTAAGAGTTGCAGATTACAGGATAGTTTTTTCCTGAAACCAAATTGTTTATTGGAGAGTAGGTTATTTGTCTCTAAGTGAAGGATGATGGATTGGTTAATAATTGATTCCATGACTTTACAGGTGACGCAGCATAAGGAGATTGGCCTTGTTTCTTGTCCTTTCAGGTGCCTCGGAGAATAGGTTGACTCCTTTTTCTTTGTGGCAACTCCTTAGATATTGGAATGCTGCTATCGTGTCTCCCCAGGTCCTTCTTTTCATTAGGCTAGACATACCCAGCAGCAACTATTCTTTATATGCTTCAGTCTTAATATATAATACTAAGCAATATTATATAGGATTAGGATGCATGGATCAATTCATTTGAACAAAAGTACAAATTAAAATAATTTCACATTACAAAGTATAAAGTAATCTTGTATCATCATAGACAGAAATCTTATTTCTTGCATCTAACAGGCTAAAGATACAAACAGACACACACATTACTTTGCAAATTTACAAAATAACACAAGATGTTATAACATTTGAAATACTCCAGGATATTTTTGAAGAATGGGGCCCAAATTAGTAGCCACTATATCCTATATATTAGAAATGATGTCCACTTCTATGGATAGCCCATGTCCAAAATGTATTAATTAAAAAAATGTCAGCTATGATACAAATTTTACCTGATGCAAAAATACTAGAAACAGAAATAGTGAATAATAATAACAACAATAACAATAATAACAACAAAACAATAATAACAACAATAAATAATCCCATAGAGATTATAAAATAAAATTGAAACACAAATGTCAAGCCAAGAAAGTGACATGGATAAAGACTTGAAAATAAATATACTGTGTTTCTCCAACAATACGGCCTCCACCAATAGGAAGACCCAGCATGTTTTCTAGGTATAAAATCAAATTAAGCCCCTCCCCCCAAATTTAAGCCTAGTTTAAAACAAGCAAAATGGGGGGAAGAGTGGGGGGACTTGCCATTAGGAGCGCCCCGCAGGCAGCAATTCCTCGCCACCAGCCACTCCTAACGGGTGATCATGGCGAAGCACAGAGAGCTCCCTACTCCCACCAAACACCTTTGCTGCAGACCCAAGACCTTTGGCACCTGCCGCTGTTGCTTTCTCTTCTGCCCATTCCGCCGCCACGTTTGGAGCTGCCGCTTCCGTGTTTGGAGTGCCACTGCCATTTGGAGTGCCGCCGCCATTTGGAGCACCGCCGCCACGTTTGGAGCCGCTTCTTCCATGTTTGGAGCTGCCCCCGTGTTTGGAGTGCCACCGCTATTTGGAGCACTGCCGCCACAGTTGGAGCTGCTGCTTCCATGTTTGGAGCTGCCTCCATGTTTGGAGGGGCAGAGACGCTCCAAATGGCGGTGGTGCTCCAAACAGTGGCAGTGCTCCAAACGTGGAAGCGGCAGCTCCAAACGTGGCGGCGGTGCTCCAAATGGCGGCGGCACTCCAAACACAGTGGCAGCTCCAAACATGGAAGTGGCAGCTCCAAACGTGGCGGCGGTGCTCCAAATGGCGGCGGCACTCAAAACACGGCAGCAGCTCCAAACATGGAAGCGGCAGCTCCAAACGTGGTGGCGGTGCTCCAAATGGCGGCGGCACTCCAAATGGCAGCGGCACTCCAAACACGGAAGCGGCAGCTCCAAACGTGGTGGTGGAATGGGCAGAAGGGAAAGCAACTGCGGCAGGTGCCAAGGGTCTTGGGTCTGCAGCAAAGGTGTTTGGTGGGAGTAGGGAGCTCTCTGTGCTTCGCCATGATCACCCGTTAGGAGAGGCTGGTGGCGAGGCTGCCCATGGGGGGCTCTAGATGAGGATGAAAGGGGGGAATTAAGTCACCCCTGAAAAGACAGCCTAGCCGTTTTTTCAGGGCTCAAAAAAATATAAGACCTGGCCTTATTTTATGAGAAACATGGTAATAAATCAAGAGAATGATCAAGATAATATTGTACCTTATTACATAATTAATTAGAGAAAGGAGGAAAAAAGAGAAATCCAGGATAAGTGATTCAAACATATTGTACTTTCATTTTCCTAATACGGGCAGGACTGACAGCTCTATTTCATTTCAGCTTTTGGCAAAACAAAAGCCAAATACCTGTAACAAATTTTGATCTATTTTCTCCTTCTAAATATTCTTAATAATGTCCCTCAGGAGAAAAAATATTCATCAATTCTTAAACCAAGCAGACAATTAAGTACTCCTTGTTAAAAGTTATTATAATAACCACTGAGTAAGATGGGGAGCCGATAGGAGAGAGAGGGGAGGGAGGGAGAGAACGAGGGGGGAGGGAAGGAGGAAGGAAGAGAGAGAGAGAGAGGGGGGGTGAGTGTTAGTCTCTAGGGAAAGTTTTAGAAAGGTAGAACAATATGCTGACATTACAGTATTATCATTATAATCTAGTAGAATACTTACCCTCATAACTGGCAGAAGTCAGAATGGAAAAAACATCTACAAACTGCAGAGTCTGCTGTTGGCAACATCCTGTCTGTTGGTTTCCTCAACATATCTCTCTATATAAAAGCTGATATGTTCAAGGATTGTGACAATTTTATCCACAGAAAAGTTTTAGTTCATTCATAGACATGAATGCTAGCCAGGTATTTATATGGAAGAAGTAAAAGACATCAAAGAAGTGGGGACCGATTTCCTTTTCCTGAATGTCTCTCTCACATTCCAAAATGTCTAAAACAGACACTGCATTATATCATGGAAAATAAGGAATTGTTTAGTTACCCCTAACGAGGGGTGGGATTCTACCAGTTCGCACCTATTCGCTAGAACCGGTTGTTAACATTCTAAGCAGTTCGGAGAACCGGTTGTTAGAAGAATTTACTGGCCTAGTCCTGTGAAGAAGGTAGGAAGGAAACATTCTGGTGCTGCTTACAGAAACTTAGTGCTTAGATCTGGCTCATGGGGATACCCTGGAAACAGTGAAGGACCAGCCCATGGTGCCTCTGCCAGAATAAATGGAGCTCAGGAGGGCCACATGTGGCACCCTGGGCCACATGTGGCACCTGTTTTCACTGTCAGAGGGCTGCAGGAGGCTATCATGGCTGAAAACGGAGCCTCAATGAGTGATGTCAAGCTATGTCACTGGGCCACACATCCCAGGCCCCGAGGTCAAACACAACCCTGATGTGTCCCTCAATGAAATCGAATTTGACACCCCTGTATTAGAGGATTAACTCACTACAAGTTAATTAACCGAGAGACTGTTTAAAAGTTGTATTTTCTATGTTAGAACCATGCTGCTCCTGCTCCTGATTTCTGAGACTACAAATTGCTTCATGCCCTGAATATTTCATGACTGGGCTATTGTAGCCAATCACTGCTGGCTGGTTTCAGTTGAAGAGTTTAAGTGGTTACTTCTAATTAAATTTGTCTTTATTGTCTTTATTTTATTTGTTTGTTTGTTTAACAAATTTATATGGCCACCCAACACCCACACAGGTGACTCCAGGAGGCTACAACATTAAAAACCCACAACATAAAAACCCATAAAATCACACCCTACCCCCAGGCCAGCAGCAACCCTTCACTATTTATGATCTATTTCACATATAAAGAGAATATTACAATCCAACATGGTGTATATTTTGACTTTTATTTCTCAAGGTGATATATGTACGTATTTTAGACAAAAAGTCCTGTTTTGAATTAATGTAAGAATATCAACAATTGATGAGATAGATTACAAAAGTGTCTATCTTAAGAGAATCCTTGCAATTGCAAAATTATATTTTAGTTTGTTATGTCTTAATGCTGTTAAAATGAAGGAAGGGACAAATAAGCCTAAATTTAGATCACCTCAGTTAAACAAATTGCGATTCACAGATGCTTCTCTGTGAAGACTATCACAAACATTCCATGGTTTGTTAAAGATAGGTTTTTAGGTGAGGTCTGGAATCAATATGATTCAAACAAGCTAGCAAACTTTTTATAGCACTCAGAACTGTCTAAAAAAAAGTGCAAACTTTTTTAACACAGTTCTGACTGCTAGCCCTAATTCCTAATCCTGGAAGTCTCGCCTCCCTAGTTCTTCTTATAATTCCCAAATTGTAATTTCTAGCACAAAAAAAATTATATTCAAAGATGCTGCCCACTCGGATGTATAATATGATACATCATGTTCAGGATATGGAACAAACACCCATAGTAGCACTATTCAATGTGGGATGCCTGCATTTGATTTCATATTACTGGTGTGAAAGAAAGATTGTATTTTTAACTTTTTGGGTTCCAATGATTTATGTTTTTGTTGTATGTATCATGTACTGAAATATATAGAGTAAGTCTTCCTGCCCTGCGTGGAGCTATGATAGGCTTATTTCTTTATATAGATGCTATTTTACTATGGGTATGTATTCCATTAAGTGAACCCCAGCTCACAAAATTTATTGCATAATAGCAGTATTTATATTAGTTTTGCAGATGCCAGGGTCAGTGTAAGCCATTTTACCTGCAGTAGAACAGTAAATTGTGTTTCCTCCCGTTTGCCCAATTTATGATGCATAAAGTTCACGGCCAGATAGTTTATTCTGGCATCTTAGACAGAAAATTCTTCAACAGTTTCTCCTAGTCTGGCAAGTAAAAATGTAATGGTGACTGAAAAATATATAATAACTTATATCTGCTGCCTTTCCATAATATTCATTTTGTGCTGTGTTACTAAGAATAAGATTGTGCTTAGGTTTCTCAGAAATGTAGGCATAGTTAAAAACTAACAAATAGGACAAGGTTGCCATATTAAGCTGTAAGAATCCAGAAGACAGCTAGAGGGCAGCAGAGGCATGTGTTTTGCTACCATCTACTGGTCACCTGGAATTTTGCAGTTTAATTTTGCAACCTGCTACATCAGGGGTGTCAAACTCGATTTCATTGGGGGTCACATCAGGGTTGCGTTTGACCTCAGGGGACCAGGTGAGTGCGGCCAAGGTGGGCATGGCCAGATTGATGTCACTCATGTCAGGGGTGCCTGTGGTGGCCTGGGCAGGGCTGGAGGAATCCATTGTCTCTAAGCGGAGGAAGGAGAAACCACGGAGAACGTCAAACCCTTTTCCTCCAGAGGAGACTCTCTGTCCCTCTCAGACCACACAGAAAACCCCAGATGGCAGTGCAGGCTGTCCAGAGCCTAGGAAGCAGAGGGCAAGTGCCCAGCCTGGCCCTCAAGCTCCCAGGGCACCAGGACCCCACATACCTGAGCTCCGTTTTCAGCTGCAACAGTCTCCTGCAGCAATCTGCCAGCAAAAACAGAGCTCAGAACAGCTGTCCTGAGCTCTGTTTTCGCTGTCAGACCACTGCAGGAGGCCATCGTAGCTGAAAATGGAGCTCCCCAATTCCATTTTCAATGGCAGAGGAGGCCATTGCGCAGCCCTCCCAAGCTCCGTTTTTGCTGGCAGAGGTACTGTGTGCCAATCTTTCAATGTTTCCAGGGCAGCCCCATGGGCCAGATCTAAGCACCTCGCAGGCCATATCCAGCACCCGGGCCTTGAGTTTGACACTCCTGTGCTACATATTAAGCTATAATAGATAGGTTCAAACCTAGTGCCAAAACCAAACAGATCACAGTATGGCATTGCATTTTATTACCAGCACACACAACAGCCTGACATCACTGTATTTTTAGAAGAGAATTCATAAATCTGAAAATCATTAAAAAAAATCTGTCTGCACCTAGAGAATCCTAAAATTAGCTGACTGCACTTTATAAGATGTAGAAATAGTTCTTACATGAATTCACCCAGAGAATTTTCAGGAAGAGATTACAAAATAAATACTGGAAGTTTGTGACGGCTATGCTACATTATTCAATTAATACGGAAATAAATGTGACATGTATGTTACATAAGTTGTTTTGCAATGATGTGGTAATAATGCAAAATAATTTACTCCTGCTCACCAGTTTACTATTAAAGAGACCAGTTCAATATGTAATAATAGTATTAAACATGAAAAAACCTTTGAGACTGATCTTACAAGAAATGTTGCATAGCTGCAGAATATCATAGCATAGGATAATCTGCATATGTAAGGCGTATGTGTGTGTGTGGCTATCTTTCTGATTGGTTTTCTAATTAACCAATGGATTTTTAACTCATTCTGAAACTCAACCACATCATTTCTTTCTTCTTAATTATTTATTATAGTTTTGATGAATTCCATAATTTGACTCTGCCATCAATGCTATTGACCTAATTCCCCTGAAATCTAACATTTAGCATATTGTCTTATTCTTAATGAACATTCAATAGCTAAATTTGAATGGAAAATATATGATGTAGTTAATTGTAATCTTCCTTTCTTTTGAAAGATTATTTCCCAAAATAAAACTGTTCTCAGATGAAATCCAGCCATTTTCAACCTGCTACCTTACAGTTGCTATAAGACTACAATGTCTACAATTCCAACTCATGATACCAGGAGAGGAAGATTGATATAACCTAAAAAGTTTCTTACAAAATGAAATCAACAAGAAAGTATCTGGGAATATAATGTTTCTCACATCAGATTATAGTTTTTAATGCTTGAATTTATATTCATTCTTCCAAATCTATACATAACTTTAGCAACCAGATTACATAAATGTTATGGATTCTGACAAATCCAAGCTGTAGGATTCAGCTGAGGGGAAAACAAAATGAAACATTATTTCCTCAAAAATAAATAAATAGATACAATCTCATGATTCTACAACAGAAATAAGAGCGAGTATAAACAAATGTATGCTAATAAAATGAACCATAGAATAGAAACTGTTGGATAAATACTTGCATATGTTTGTTTCTGGTTGCTCCTTATGCAGCGAAAAAGAAATAATTACTTTTGGTTGAAGTTTTGTAAAATTCATGATCTGATTTGTAAACAGAGTATAAAATGAATTATTCTGCAAAAGTGTTTATGACAGTGTTTCCAAGCTGCCTTCCAGATTTGTTGGGCTGGATGGGAAGACTGAACTAATTATTATTAAAAATAATTTTCATTTTAGATAAGTAAATTTATTTAGGTATATGATATTTGCTAGTGTATAAACTATCAATTAACCCACTGAAATATCTGCTCATATATAAAATAAGGAATATATTTGGATATGTTGAAGAACAATGGCCTGAAGATTTGCTCAACTCTGGGAAGTTTTCCAGGTGCTCTAATGAAAATGACATGCCCTTATTTTTTTCCTCAAACACTTGTTCTTTCATTAATCTTGACTTGGCCCTCATTAATACTACTGTGACCTTTTAATTTAACTATGGTTTCGTATCACAATTCTGGTGAAAGAATTCCAGTGAAAATCAGATCTGCAATTTTGGGTTATATCTTTTTCTATTCGTTTCTGGCTGGCTGTGAAGATATTAATTCTATCAACTGACTCTGAAAATATGATAAACAAATAAAAATTCACAAATAAGATAAAGAAGTAAATAAATATCCAATAGTGTTGTGTTAGCTATAGATCAGACAAATTCAGTTTCTGAAGAATGCATAGTAGTCTAAATGGAAGGATAATAATGGAAATTTAGCAGTAGCAAATGCCAGTGAAAATTATGTGGCTGGGCATTTAGTCAACACTATGGCTTTAATTATTACTGTTGTAAAACCACAGAAGGTTATTATATAACAGAGGCCCAGAGAACAAATGAAGGCACATGTCCACATTTCTAATTCTTGTTCATCTTGTATACATACCACATGCAATCGCCATCTTCAGTTGCTTCAGCTTTGTCATGGTGGGATATGTCAAATCTTGTCATTTTGTGACATACAGTGGGACTTTTCTTTAAATGCTAGATATGGTTTCATTTGTACATTAACCCATCTTTTCACTTAACACCTCTAGTCAAAGCAGATGTTTTTATTTTGTAACTGTGCTTGTTGATATATCTATACATAAACGCATTTAAGTTTCTCGACATACACAAATTTAAACAAGTATACACAGTATGTCCAATTAGACTCACTCAGGGAAAGGAAAGTAATTAGAAATGGATTTCCGGACACAGAAAGTTCAGAGCACAGAGCAGCAGAAGGATTGTCCAAGCAGGAGTGGGGGCAGCAGTTTGGCCATCCAAACTGAACCTGGCAAGTCACTGTCAAGACATTCCAATCTGGAGAAAATTTTTTAAATCAGCTTAATGTCAGCCGGCACCAGCATGGAACAGGAACAGCTTCAGGGTGAGGAATGGATATACAAAAAGTTAAATAATAAGTAAGTTGGATAGCTGATATATTTCTGGCTTGCTTGCTCTTGAATATACTGTATAATCAATTTAGCTTATTGCTTATTCCAAACTTTAACTCTTTTTGATTTAACAAAACAAAAGATCACCCATATTTGCACTCCCTCTCTCCCTCCCTTCTTCCTTTCTTCCTTTCTTCCTTCCTCCTTCCTTCCTTCCTTCCTTCCCATACTCCAGCTTTTTTTTCTTTTTCTGTCCTGAAATATCTTTAGTCCATTTTTCAAATGCTATTTCAAGTTTTACTTTTTAAATTCACTTAGTTCTGTTTCCTATAACTTCTTTGACAAAAAAGCTATCATCCTCCAGTATACCTACTGTTCTACCTCTATAGATACAAAAGTTACCCACTTTAATTGCTTTTTAATTACATTTAACAGACACCCCTTTTTCCAGCCTGAACTCTCCTTAGTTAAACTATTTCTTTGGTGAATTAACTGGTTTCCCCCATGCCTGTAATCTACTTCCATTTCAGTTTTGGCAGCTAACTATAATTAACTTATCTTGCATTTTCACTGGCAGTCAATCAGCAATTACTTCTTTTAACATGCAATTCCAGCACAATGGGACTCCTAATAATGATTTCTCTTTTTTGGTAATTTTCCACATTCATGTTCTCTATGTCAGGATTCCGACAGTTACTCCAATTAAATCATAAACGTCTAGCCACACTCCCAAAACTAAAAAAGATTTATTTGAAGTTAACATTCTATGTCTGGCATTTACCTGGGTGTAGCCAACTCTGAGATATGTAATTCCCTTGGTCCTGCTTTTCCCCCATCCCCACCTCTCTGGGTGTATCATCCAATGAAAAACGTCCATAGCCAAGAGTTATCAATCATGCTCTCCAATTAGATTTTTGCATGGCAGAAGCCTCAGTCATCTAATCAGTCGTTGAAGAAAATATGAATGGAATGTATTTTCAATTCCACACTGCTGCCTGCTCTTTGAAACTCTGCCCCTTCTTTCTGTTGTCAACTATAAAATGTGTGTACAAAATGTTTTATGAGTTGACACTCTGATTTTCAATTACTCAAGAGCACTTTCGTTCTTAATCAAATGTCCCTATTTACTGATTACCTACCTGTGGTAGGTGGTTACATCCCAATCACTTTGAAATTAGTATCACCACTGTGACTAATTACAGTAGGAAGAAGTTACTGCAATCTTTGTGGGAAAAAGGTACCAAAGTAGCAGCTACCAGAAAAAGAAGCAATGGAAGATTGCTGAATAGTATTGGACAAAAATGGACTAAATACACAGGCTAAGCACTTTTCAGGAAAGTTTTTTTAATACTATGAAAATTGCTAGTTGCAAAACTGGAAAATATTTAGGCAGCTTTACTATTATGGTATGGCCAATTCTTCTAGGATTTGTTTCTCTTATACTATTTTTTTATTTATCCCTTGCCACTGATCTCTCCACTGATGGAAGAATTAATTCCTATATATTTCTGAGTGCACATGTGTTTTTCTAATCAACTATAGAATCTGTATTTTATTAAAGGGCCAACTGTGTGAAAGGGGATATCTATGGACAAGCTGGCTAAAAAATCATTTTAGTGCTACTATTATAAAACCTTGTGATTAATAAAACCTTGTGATTAATGGTAACAATCCAGTAAATAGCAGCAGGACTTAAATGGAAGAGATTTGTCTCAACTATACTGAATGTCATCAAGACATGTCTTTTTTCTTTTATGTTTGCTGATGAAATAAAATGTTTCTACATGAAATATGGTTTGCTTGCAAATGTTTACCAGTAATTGACTTTGCTGGTTCTAAAATATTGAATTTGTATGTTTGAATATTACTAAAATGCTAAGATGCCAAGGTGTTTAATGTGGGATCCCAAAACCTATTTCCCAACACCTCCTGTGAACTGTGCAAAAAGCCAATGTATGGTTTTTTCCCCCCTTGCTGTTTACAAAATAATTAATAAAACATGAAACAGTGAAAGAAGCACTTAATTGAAAGCTGCAACCAATTCTGTTTGATGTTATTTATTATTAAATTTATTTGCCACTCATCTCATTGCAGGCAATTCTGTTAACATTTTTGGAAAAGATTATCATTTCTGCAAAACGTACTGATTGAGGTTGATAAATAGTGCAGGCTGATAAAGCTGAAACAAACCTCTTGATTACTTTGCATAAAAGCAAAACCATGTCTATCACCAGTCACCAAAGTAAACAGTCTCCCAGGTCAACCACCAGGTTTTCACAGCTTTTGGAAGTCTAAAAGAGTAGGAATCACTTGAATCTCAGAAGAGAAGCTATATCCAAGGGCTGAGATGGCTAGCCAGAAGTTGTACCTCCTGAGATGCCAGGAGAGGAGACCCAGGAGGTCCTTTAAGAGAAAGACATATGTCCCTCCTCTCTAATCTACTAGGCAGATATCATCAGGTGGTCCTGCAAATAACCCGGGTCTTTTTCAAAGGTATTATAAGAAGCACCTTAAATTGCAATTAGATACCAAAAGAAGCTTACACAGCAATGGTATAACTTGAATGAACTGTAGGGCATTTCAAAATGTGCTGCTGCATTCTTCATTTTTGCTGCAGCTTCTAGAGAGTCTTAAATGGCAGCCCCATGTAGAAGTTGCAGCAGACTCCAAATGGGAGGTAACTTCAGTGACCAAGAGCATCTCTCCTGCTTGAGAAATGGGTGCAATTTGTGCGAATATCTGCCAGCCATGAAGCTATAATCTTCATATTCCCATATTTCCCAGTTGAAACTTATGTAATAGGTTTTTTTTTAATATCAAATTGACCAAAGCTTTTGATTCTGAAAAAAAATGATGTAATTTAATTTTAATCAAGATTATATTTGTTCTTTGTTTTTTGTTATTGAATCTATTTAACATTGAGTTGACCTTATTTTGAAGAACCTCTAATAACCTCAACATTTGAGAAGATATATTAAGCTGGATCCAGGACCAGCCTTCACTGGATGGAACAGCTCCATGCATATGTATACTAAGTTTCTGATGCAGCAGAAAAAAGCTTCCTGCGGGTCTGGAAAAGGCTAAGGTGTAAATTCCTATGTTCTTATATCCCCAAGCTTATCATAGGCTGTTGAAATTTATTCCTCCAAATGTGAAAGGTGTTGCAGAAAGCTGAAAGGGGGAAAAGCTTTCAAGACAGCTCCTTCTTCCTCTGATGTTGGGAATTTTGGCAAGGAATATATCCAAGAAACTTTCCCAGGAAAAGAAGCTGGGTGCAAAATATTTAACCCATTAATGTTAGTGTGAGACCTAAGCATATTCTTACATTTTTCCCCCGAATGGCTGACTTTATTGGAATAAGGCTGATGCTGGTTTTTAGTTTTGGTTCATTTTTTTCTTTTCTTTCTTTCTTTCTTTCTTTTTTTAGCCTTTATATTATATGACTACATCGATTCATATAAGTGGAAATGGATCCATATAAGTGGAAATGAACATACAGCAAGATTTTTTGCTGTATGTTGGGGGAAGAGGGTTTTCAAGGAACACAATATCACCCACTACCTGTCCTTAATAGTCAACTGTGACTTGCTCTCATGCTATACCAGCCATCCAGTTTAATACCATCTTAACATGTTAGTTTCCTTTCTTATGAAATGTCTATTTAATATACAAATTAACTGTTTGATTTCTCATGGGCATGTTGAAATAGATGTATGTAATTATTTCTGTCCCTGAATTTCACAGCCAGATGTTGGTGTCCTCTTTATTGGTTTTTCTATGTCTGTAAAGTTCAACAATAAATGGTGTGTACTGACATTGCAGCCCTTTTTGATCCACTTTTCTATTGCTGTACTACTTGCAATAAAGCAATAAGGATAATCCATATTGTTGATGGAGCATGGTTCCAGAGGAAATCACTTTCAAAGTTCACTAATGGAATAAAACATGTACTGATGAGACAAAAGGAATTTACAGGTCCTCCTTATTTAATAACTACGTGGTGTTTTACGTTATTGAAAAAAGTAACTTTTTGACCAGTCCCAAAGGGCTAGGGTGGCTAGTCAGAAGGTATACCTCCTAAGGTGCCAAGAGGATAGACTCAAGCGGTGCTTTAACAAAAGGGCCTGAAGCATGCCCCTCCTGTTTAATCTACCATCATAGCATCCCCATGGACACGTGATCAAAATTCAGGCATTTCATAGCCAACAGGTGTTATGACAGTCTCAGCATCCAGCGGTCACATGATCACCATTTGAGCACTTCATAGAGTCAGTGAAGAGGAATGGTGCAGTGGCCTAGAGGTAGAGCTCTCACCTCACAATCAGAGGCTTTGAGTTCAATCCTAGGTAGAGGCAGCTATTTCTCTCTCTAGGCACACTTGATATTATATCTGCTGAACAAAACTCTGCATTGGTAACAGGAAGGGCATACGGCCATTAAAACACTCTGCTAGCTCCATTCAGTTGTCCAGACTCCATCCCACAAGAAATTATGGTGTCACTAAAAGAGGACGATGACAGCGTCAACGAAGAATCAGATGAGGATATTAACAATGAGCAGCCAGTTCCAGAGTTGCCAGATGAACTGCTGCTGGAGAAGCTGCATTCCGAGGAGGCTGAACTGTCAGCTAACCAGCAAGCCCAGCTGCTGCTGGACTTCAAAGCATTTGTTTATAAGCTAAGTGCTATTTTTTTGGAGCTGCTGTACTGAATTGTAAATAAATTCTTCAGTTCAGTAATCACAAGAAGATGCATCGATTCCGTGTTTCATTTAAATTCTAGAGTAAAAAGAGAATTTAAAAAGTGCTCTTTATTATTTTTTTGGAAATGTCTTTAGTCAAATAATATTTAACATTTATATAGATAAAAATGATATAGATAAAAATGATCTACTGCAACTGTAACTGCCTTTAGCATTAAATCATTTTAGCTTTTGTGCACATGTCAGAAACTCTGCTTGACTTAAGCCCCTGATAAAAGTGCAAGGAAAGAGAAGGAAGGAAAATGAATTTAACCTGTTCTGGATTGATGGTTGTCCTGTTGAGAATAGATTAGGGCAAACTCCAGTGTGCTGATGTCAGCCCTGCCAAATAAACCAGACAGAAGACAGGACTAGATGAACTAATTGTATTTTCCTGTAAGGCTGCATTAACAGAATGTGACAGGTCTAAAAATACAAGCTTGGTGCCGCCACTTTGAAGTGCTTGATCCATTACGGCAGTTCCTTTGTCTTTCTTTCTCTGACCATTAAGCCTCACTTGTCTGATTGTTTCCTAGGTAGTATCCCTTCTCCCACATCTTCCCCAAGGTCATCCACATGTTCCATTACACTTGAAAAGTGCTGATTTTTGGATAACTTGGAATCCATACTCACAAGCAGAACCATCTTAAGCATATGAAAAGCAGAGATCTGTTGTTTAATGTCTGCTGAAAAATGGGCCAGTACAACCGGAGGACACAGACCGAGAAAAATTTTTATATAAGGTATTGTTTTCTCTGAAGTAGCTAATATGTGCCTTAGAAACTCTGTTGTACCAATCATCTTCATCCTCTGAATGAGACTGAGGAAGCCCTAAAGCAGAGTTTATGAGCATTTACAGATTTACAAGAAAACTGGAACAATAACTGTACCTCTTCCCCATATACATGTAATAGGGAATTTCATATACATGGTCCTGCGTTTGCCAAAGCTTCTTTTAGAAAAGATTCAGACATTTTCAGAAAAATTCAGAAATGCCTTACCAAAAAAAAAAAAAAAAAAAAAGATCCTTCAGGAATGGCAACAAGTAGTTGTGAAGCCCCCAGTAACCTCCAGATCTCCTTTTGGTGGCCCCAGCACTTCAACTGCTCTGCCAAATGTTCTTCCCCAAAATTGATAGCATCTCCCTCCATTATGTGAAAGAAGCTGTAATATCAGCTGTTATACTTAACATGTTTTAAAGGTGGGGAGGTGAGATAAAGCAATTCTCCAAATTTTTAAACAATTGGCCTGTGTGCACAGTACATTTTCATCCCATCCAATCTGCATTATTGCTCCCACCTACTGTGACTTTGTCTCCTCCTCCAAAAACTAAATATGATTTCCAGCCACTTGAATTCACCAAAATTCTTAAACCCAAGCTATAGATATTCACCACTATGGCAAATTCACCTAAATTATTTTAAGGAATCGAATCAAAGAACTATCAAATCCAATATATCTAGCTCTGTCCAGCTGTGTTCTCTGATGTTATTGGAATGCAGTTTCAGATCCCAGTGTAGAATTAGTTTCATTAGTTTCTAATGTATAGAATTTCACATTAGAATTGTGTAATTGTGTAGCTGAAACTATGTTCATAATATAGTTATTTGGGGTGCTGAATATAGGCTTATCCTATCAATGAGTGCTAATAGATACTTACTGCCTTTGAAGTAAAAATGAGATTTGTAAGAAAGCCACACTTCTAACAATATTATATTTGGAAGAGAGAGAGGGAAAGAGTTACCATTTTAAACAGAAAGACTCAAGTTACTAACCACAGGGAAGGTGAGAGATAGACACAGGGTCAGCTTGGAAAGAACCTTCCCCTTATCTATCTCTCATCATTTGGCCTATTGTCAAAAAAAGTTCATAAGTTCAAAGAGATGATACAATCTACAATATAATATCCATCTGTTTGCTTTAGACAAACTTTCAGGTTTTTACCCTTACAATTCCCTATCAACCCCATCCAGTTTTGCAAACGCTCTTATGTACCTTCTAAAAGTCTGAATACAACTCTTCATCCAACCATGATTGCCAAGTCATGTCTCCAATAGGAAACTATTGTGCATAGGACATGTGCCAATGTATGGCAAGGCGGTTGTTCTTGTAATGTGATGGTTCCATCTGTCATCTATACATTGATTGGCACCTTTGCTAATCCATTATACTTGCAAATGTGTTGTTCTGTGTTTGCCAAATCTTGTGAAGAGCTCATTGGAATGGTTACGTAATGAGAATACTACCTATTTTATGGTTTGTTTGTTTTTTCTTAATGTACTGCAATCCCTTGGGTTTCAAAAACAATCCTGGTGTTCAGAAGAATTTAAACCAGGAGCTCTAAATCATAGCAGAGGTTTGGCAAGCATCCATGGAATTTACATCTGCTTGATATAACACTGGCCAATCCAATTTTCATGCAATTGTTCACAGATGGTTTGATCGGATGGGGATACGTTATTTGGTTGTCATTCTGCCCAAGGCTGGCTCAAAGTGAAAGAGTCATCAGGTGCTACAACTCCTGGAAAACTGGAACTAGAAGTAAATTTGCACATTTTGGTTCATTTTCCCCTTTTCTCAAGCCTCCAGCCTTGGTTTTGTAACATGATTTATGATGGTAAATCATTTCCCCCAGTTGTTGAAACTTTGTTTTGCCCTGCAAAATAGCTTAATAGAAGTTTATCAGCTCCTTGGCAGCATTACTTTATTGATCTATAAATAAAAACCATGACTACAGCCCTTTGGCAAAGACATCTGCTCTGTGAATAGTAGAATGGGGATTGGTTTATGATAATCCTTTTTGCCTGCCTTCTTTCATCTCAAATATTTACTCTTCATTTCTGTGAATATTTACATTCATTTGGTAATATTATCCTGTATTAAAAAGTGGCTGAGTCATCTTGTCTGTTGTCTGTCTCTCTGTGTCTATCTATCTATCATCTATCTATCATCTATCTACTTACCTACTTATCGTCTGTTCACACAATCTCACCACAAAAAAACAAAATTGTTTAAACAGTCTAAGGCAAAATATTTCAATATTGAAAATGTATTTGTATTTGCACATTTGTATTATAGTACCTGGGTGATGGAGCATCAACAAATCCCAGGACTACCTTTCAATGCAGGAATACACCATTCCAAACAAGCCCACTTATTTATTCCTCACAATATTAATATTTGTTTTTATCCATTACTAATAAATCTGTATAAATACTTGTTTTTTCTTTTTAGCTAGGCGATAAGAATTTCAGATTGCTGAATGAACTTTGGGGAGCCTGTCTGATTATTTTGCTGCTTTCAATTATAAAAACAACAGAAATAGATAAAGCATGCAAAAGACAAAGAGAGGAATATAGTGCATACATATAAATACATACATAAATTATAAACATTAACTCAAGTACATTGTTATATTTTGCTGTTGTTACTAACATTATGTTTGCTATTCCATACCCCGTACACCAAGGTGAAAGCTAGGTGAAAAAGCTGAGAAAGGAGGACATACAAGAACCTCGGTGGTGCAGTAGTACTGCAAGCAACTCCTACTGCAATTTGGCAGATCGAATCCCACCAGGCCCAAGGTTGACTCAGCCTTCCATCCTTCCGAGGTGAGTAAAATTAGGACCCAAATAGTTGGGGGCAATATGCTGACTCTGTAAACCACTTTGAGAGGGCTGTAAAGCACTATAAAGCGGTATGTAAGTCTAAGTGCTATTGCTACATCAATAATGAAATATTCCTGAAATGGGAAAACATTGCAGATCCAGGAGTTTCACTTCTAAAAACAAAGCCTTAAAGAGCAGGATCTTCTTCAAAGACTTTAACACAATCCTAAAAAGATGGGTTAGTGTAGTGAAGGAGTTAATCAAATGCTACATAACTGGTATCATATTAGAATGACCAGTTGGTTGAACCATTATTCTTATTGCATTTAGCAGAAAAGGATTTTCCCAGTAAAAAAATACAAAATATATATTGGGCAGTTCTGGATGGATTGTCAGATTCTTCCTCTTTAGTGAGCAAGACTGCTTTTTTCTTTTGTGATGCATCAATTTCTATAGCGGTTTGTAACCTTCCTAGCATCCCATACTGAAGGCAAATAATTGGAAAGAAAACAAATACCGATAGTTAATTAAAATGAATAACTCCCATAATAAGAGGGTACAGCTAATAATGTATATGTTAAAATATTTTTTATGTTGGTTTCTTAATGGAAAATACAGTGTCTAACAAATCAGCTCTTATTTCCTGGGTTTTGGTCAAAAAGGAAGTCAGCTTACAAACATACCCTGATCCAGTGAAAAATGAGTGGGAAAGTTCCTTGGCAAGACAACTATAGGAACTTGGCTTGTATACAGAGAAAATATACTGCAGATGTATAAATTATGCAGGCTCGGACAGGGCTGGTCAGAAGTTTCTGTGCTGGAGTCATGTGGGGAAAAGAGTCTAGACATCATCATTTCATTTATTTCTTTTACATATGTATAATCATTTACATTTGTACAATCTTAGATGTTGCTTTAGCAAAAGAACATTTAACAAGATTGGACTGTCATCTATTGTCCCTCTGTAAGTTTCAAAGTGAAGTTTTAGTCAAACACTTCTTTTCTTGTTGATTTTGTTTTAAGTTATATATGTCATGGTAGGAAATGGTAGTTTCATGGTGGCACCAGCTATTTCATTATGATTACCCTTAGAGTTATATCCTGCCTTTCCTCCAAGAACTCAGATGAGAATTTCCATAATTTTATGTTCAATGTTATGTTTTATGTTATGTTTAAGCAGTAACAGTGCTTTCCTTGCCTTTTAAAAGAGTTTGAAGATTTGGGTTTGCCAGCTCACATGGGACACACATAGGAGCACACAATCTTGTGGTTGGTTAGCACCTTGAAGCACCTCTGTCCTTCTAACTTTTAATTTATTTCATCCTTGTTTTGCCAGGCTCATTTTACTGAGATAGAAACATAAAAACTATATGAAAATATTATAATTGTATACTGACCACAGTCATTCTAAAGGTGAGATGGATCAGTGGTGGACTGCTGCTGGTTTGGACCGGCTCACCCATACTGGTAGTTCCAACCACCGGCTGGGCTCACCCATCCACCCCAGTGCTATTCCGTCCTGTATATCTGGCTTGCTTGCCCCACCCATGCAGCCCAGCTGACTGTCAGACCTCACCCGCTCTACTCACCACAGCTGCCACACTCAGGAAATCCTCATGTTTTTGCAGCCGCAGAAAACAGGCAGGTCTGTGGGCGCTCACATTTTCGGTTTTGCACTAGACAAACCGGTTGTTGCAGTATGTGCAGCCCACCTCTGGATGGATGGTCTCTAAATTTGATGAATAAATAAACACAGTGAGGTTGGTTGGATTGGGAGCATGTGATTTGTCTCAAAATGAGTTTCTTTGGCTAAGGGTGGACTGAACCTGGTTTCAGCGATTAAAATCCAATACATTAACCCCTATACCATACTGGCCATTGTTCAGTTTAGATGTCTTAATTCCTTAATATGAATGTTTCTTCTATGATGCTATTGTGAGTATTTCATGGAAGAAAATCAAAACATCATTAAAAGCACCTTTGTTTAGAAAGGGAAATCCATAGTTCTCCAATGTAATGTTTCTAAGACATAAAGCAGGCTTAGGGTAAGCTTGAACACAGGTAACCTTTTTCATCCAAGTGGAGATCCTTCTTCATCACAATCCCCAGACACAGCAATGTTCTTCTTACATTTATAAATAGTATGAGTTCCAAGTCTAACTTTTGGACTAGGGATTGAGCAAGTGAAAAGAGGATATTGAAGTTTCATAACTCTTCTACATAAAAATTGAAAAACAGCATAACACTTTTACATTTTGCCCCTCAAAATTCATTTTTAAATAATAAAATAGAAGAAGACTATTTGCAAAATATCCCATTACTATACATGCTCGGGTACACACCTCCACCGATGGCTGCAGAGACACTGCTATTTCAGAAGTACACATCTTCAGATCATGAAGGATTCTGAACTAATATAGACCAGGAGATAGTTTTGAACTGTTTTACAGTCATTTGATTACTCTAAGTCTGAACAGCAAAAAGTATATTTAGAGGAGTTACTGAAGTAAGGTCACAGCCTTTCCCGAGATGGAGATTTCTTGAGAATACATAAGCTATCTCAGAAACCAACTTGAGACAAAGGAGACTAGATGGTGGGTTGCTTTGGTTGCAGAAACAATTGTAAGAGAAATCTAAAACATGTCAAGCTGAGACAAAGTTATGGCTTTCTTTCTTTATATTCTGGTTGCAGGAAGAGACCGCAAGGTGTTCTTCAAATCAGAGTAAGATTTTAAAGGGATCAATATAAAGGCATCACTTGGACTGAGTTTTATTGAGCAAAGTCTAGTGAAAATGGAAATATCAAAGAAGGCTTCCAAACTGCAAGTTCATGGTCAGCCATGGTATATTCCTCCAGGAAAGAGATATTCTGAAAAAAATATCTGCCTGTTGAGTCTAATGAAAAAAATCCAGGAAGGAAAATTGTGAAAGAAACTAGAAAGATGTGTAATTCAAGAGTAGTTTTTTCTCTTTCAATTCCTTATGTAAAAGAGGTAGAACCCTGAGTAAAACACAAAGGAGCTTGGTTCCCTAAATAGGGGGGCTAGATAGAAGAAGAAGTATGATCTTTTTCTGCTTAGACTATGATGTATGTTAAAGTATGCTTCTGGGTAAAAATAAACCATATAAAACCTGTAGGAGATTTCCATTTCCTAGTATCTTGAAAGAAGAATATTCATGACTTCACTGTCTGGGTGGCAACAGTTGTACTCAAATACATCTGGAAGTGATCAGGCTAGGAAAACTAGTATATATTTCCTGTAATCACTGAGTTATTGGAATTACTGAGCTTTTAAATTGCCTCATACTGCATATTACAAAGGTACAATGGTGAATGGCCCACATGAGAATCTATAGTCAATCTTCCCCAAATACTTTTCCTATACATGGAATATATCCTAGAACACTATCAGAAGGGACAGCGCACATTTTGAGAACTCATTACAGACCAATGCAGTTTGCTGGAGAGTGGAAGGGTAAAAGCTGTAGCAAAGCTGTATTAATTTACTCATCTTATTTATTTAGCATTCATTCATTCACTCATTCAATATTATTTCATTGTTGGGTAGTAATAAATTTTATTTTACACGTGTCTATCAAAAAACCCAGACTCTTTTGGCTGCTAGGTATGATTTGATCTGGCAAAAAGTTGAAAAACAGTCTCAGCAGAGGTGAGATCCAGAAGCTCTGCAGGTATGAGAAAAGTCTTGTAAGATCATTTATAAAATATCTTTAATCTTAATCCAAAGAAATACTTTAAACAGTATGGCCTACTTGCCGAACAATGTGATTTCCTGACTTTGTTTTAGCACCTGATATTTTTGGAATGGATTTTCATTACCACATCCCTAGAAAAGTCTTGAAATCAAACAATACTGAAAAAATTATATGAATCAAACAACATTCTTGAGGGTCAGCTTGACTTTCATCATTTGAAATTTGGGGCGTGGGGGCATGTAAAAGAATCAAGAGGAAGAGCTGGCATTTCAAGTTAATTTATTTTATTTTATTTTTAGGATTATGATCATGTAAAGTTCTGAAGAAATGCTAGTAAAAATATGAACCCAAGAGCTATATTTATTAATTTTGTGCTACTATTTGGACAGACAGAAGAAATTAAAAGTAGATCATCAATCTACATTATAGTGAGGACAATTTATATCATCAGGTGATGAGATGAAAGCACGTTAATAATCTATTATTGTTGGTGGGCACAAGGATGCATTAGAAACTATAATTGATTCTTCATATTGCCATTTTTCCAAAATGAAAATAACTTCAATATTGTCAGTAGCTTTAACAAATGCTACTGTATCTCCCTGACACTAAAAATTATTATGTTTCTATCATATTTGACATTATATACTTCTCCTCTCCAGGAGTCTAGTTTTTCCATTCACAGGGATTTCTTGTCCTCCAAGATGGGCTAGAATAATTTAATCTGTTCACAGCTACATAATCGTAAAACAGATTATGTATGTTGGAAACAGTTCTTTTATTCAGAAAGAGGGTTCTTTCAATTCTCTTCATCATCTTCTTTTAAGGACCCCATAATCCCTTGAGGAATGGAGCTTGCAGAGTGTTTTAATGGCCAGATGCCCTTCCTGTCACCAATGCAGAGTTTTGTTCAGCAGATATATTCTCAGTGTGCCCAGAAAAAGAAACACCTACCTGTACCTAGGATTGAACTCACAGCCTCCTGATTGTGAGGCAAAAGCTCCATCTCTAGGCCACTACACCACTCCTTTCTCTCAATCCTGATAAGGGGGCAGAAATCCAGATGAGTACTAGATGACAGCAATAAGCTAAAACAGTCTGTATCTTTGTTATCACCTCACCTGTCTCAATTTTTTGCCAGCCCATACAAATGTGTCTTTCTCATTCCTCTTTTTTATATCACCTTCCATACTTTTACTCATTCCAGAAAGAGAAAGAAAATGAGTTTTTTATTCCAATTAAAATATTACACTCAATATTTAATCCAGAATCTTCATTCCTTTTGCTTGCATTGTTCCATATCACTTATTTGCTTGCCTTTATTACTAGGATTGTTCCGTTATTAGTTTTTTTTTTTAAATGATTTGAAAAGTAATTTATCATCTCATTCTCTTTAGGAGAAAATGTTCTGAGGTTTCCTATTTTCTGCCAGATGCAGAGCATCAGAACCAAAGTGAGGGTAGTTATGTTTCTCTTCATCTCTTTCTACCACAGAGGAAGGAGTATATCTAGAGTAACATGAAAGTCAGACCTTTTTTCCTGCCATGCGTGAAGCTCTGAAAGCAACCTGAAAATTCAGCGTGTTTGAAAACTTCAATTCCTCTATTATACAGTTCTTGCCATACCTACTATCAAGCATATGGTAGACAAATGAAATCTTTGCTGTATTTCTTCTTCTGGGCATCCCCAAAGGTGCTTTTTCAAAAGACAAGTGGACTTGGTTTTGCTTTTCATCCAGGAAGTTTCTTCAGTTCAGGAGGAGGAGGAGGAGGAGGAGGAGGAGGAGGAGGAGGAGGAGGAGGAGGAGGAGGAGGAGGAGGAGGAGGAGGAGGAGGAGGAGGAGGAGGAGGAGGAGGAGGAGGAGGAGGAGAGAAGAAGAAGAGGAGGAGGAGGAAGAAGAAGAAGACAACCATGGGACAATCATGACCTGGATGATTGAGAATCTCCATAGACTTTCTTCTTCTGGGGTTATAGCTGTCTTTCCAATTTGGAAAGTAAACTATGTCATGTATATTGGCATTACAGTCTGCTCCATAAGGTTTTGCAGGAATTAAACTATGTTATGATACAGGAATCTTATAAACGAACATGTATTTCCTAAGGTCATATACCTTTGGGACAACCATGACTTGGATGAATGAGAATCTCCCTAGACATTCTTCTTCTGGAGTTATAGCAGTCTCCCCAATTTAGAAAGTAAAAATCTGACCACTCTGAGTTTCCTGTGATATTACAATAATCTAGGGACTATAAAATTAGATTCTAAATCTCTAATTTTATTATTATTATACTTTTATTCATTAAACATGAAACTCAGTCAACTGAACATTTAAAAATGTATCACAAATCATTGACTGGCTCTGATGGTTGATACGGGATGCTGCCAGATCCTAGATGTCAATCAAGTTTATTATTTATTTATTTTTTTAAAATATATTTTTATTAATTTTCTTTTTTTTTACATTGTAAAACATCATGGTATCAACAACGTTCTTGGCATCTATACAAGATTTTGATTTAAATATCATAATACATTATATTGCATTTATCTACTATTAAATAATATCTTTAGCTATAATTACTATTCTTAAATCTTTATATAGTTTACAAAATTTTATTTTACTTTCTTAAGGGTTGTTTCAATTAACATTTTTGTCTCACTTCTTGGTTCTGTTTGTTAGCCATTTATACCAATTGTTCCAAATTGTAAAGAATTCAGAGTCGTATTTTTCTTTCAATTTTATTGTTAGCATATTCATCTCAGCACTTCCTGTTACTTTGTGTATTATTAGTTCTTCATTGGGGGTATTTGGTGTTTTCCATACCTGCGCAAAGGCTATTCTGGCGACTGTTATAATATGTAACACTAGGTATTTTACTTCTTTTGATAGTCTTTTTAAAATGATTCCTAATAGGAAGGATTCCAGTCTGAGCTCAATCTGGTAGCCAGTGATCTCTTTTATCCAATTTTTAATTTGAATCCAGTATGTCCTGGCCTTGGGGCACATCCACCACATGTGATAAAATGTACCATAAACTTTTCTGCACTTCCTACATTCAGGACTCATATTGGAGTAGATTTTTGCCAATCCTGTTGGGACTAAATACCATCTATAAAACATTTTATATATGTTTTCTTTGTATGCTGCAGATACCGTTAATTTATAATTTATATTCCATATTTTTTCCCATTCCTCTAATTCTATAGTGTATCCAAAATTCTGTGCCCATGCAATCATTGTACTTTTGACTATTTCCTCTTCCATTTTAAAATCTAATAAATATTTATATATTTTAGTTATAAGTTTTTGTTCCGGTCCCATTAATATTTTATCTAGTTGGTTCTGCCCTTTGTCAAATCCAAAATCTTTTGAGTCTTTTTTATATTTATTTTGAATTTGCAAATATGGCCACTAATCGATTATAATTCCATTTTCCTTCAGTTCTTGGTTTGATTTTAATTTCCCTTGACTATCTAATAGTTCTTCATAGCTTACCATTTTCCGTAGGTCTAATCTATTTGGATGTATTATGGTTTCTATAGTTGACAGCCATCATGGGATTTCTGTATAGTGTTTACCCTTGATTTTTTTCCAAATTGTAATCAATGAGTCTCTTATTAGGTGTTGATTGAAATAGGTATGTATATTAATTTTATTTTCCCACAAAAATGCATGCCAACCTATCAAGAGGTCATGTCCTTCTAATGTTAACATTCTCTTGTCTCTTAATTTAATCCAATCCTTGGGTATTCTCTCTTTTCTTTGCCTCTCTCTTCTTGGTCCATTTCCTGTATTCCCTGTTGCTGATCTTCTTGTTGGTCCTCCTGACTCTAGCTTTCTGACTCTTCTTTACTGCTCCCCTCTTCCTCTGTTTCCATCAACTGATCATAAAGTTCTTGCACCTTTTCAATACTATCAATATTTATTCTTCTTTCTTGCCACATCACCAGCATTCCTTCAGGGACCAGCCATCGGAACTAGATGTTTCGTTTATTCAGGAGTATCGCCAGAGATCTGTAGTCCTTCCTCAACTCTCTTACCCACCTCGGAATTTGTTTCAAGGTCATGATCTCTTCATACACCATTGGCTCGTCCTTTGTGATTCTATATACAATATCTCTTACATTTTTTCTGGCGAACCTGATGTGGACCTTTCTAGGCAGCTTGTTTCGTCTGGTGTAGTTTGTATGGATTTGGTAGACCTCATCTAATTCTTTCACTATTTCCTGCTGGTCCCTTTGCAATGCCTCTGCTATTAAGTGGGACGTTATGTCTCCCAGGTCTTCATCTTTGGATTCCAATACATTTTGGAACCTCAAATAGAATGCTGCACGTTCCATTTCGAGATGGATAATCGAATCTTCTAAGTCTCTGTTCATCTCTATTACTTTCCTATCCATCCATTCCTTCCAATCTCTTATCTGTTTGTTCAGCTTTAGTTTCTATATTCTTTATTCTTTGTTCATTCTTCTCCAGTGTCTGTTGGATTGTTCCCATCTTCTCCTCTAAATTTTGAATCTTACCCTTAATTTCTCCCATTTCCATCTTCATATCTGTATGGTTATTAACCATTGTCTCCTGCATTTTAAGCATCGTTTCCTGAATAGCTGTTAATGTTGCTTGCATCATCTGCATGCTGGCCACGTTGCTCATCTTTTCCATATTCAACATTCCTTCTATTGTTTTTTGGCCCACTGGAGATGCAATAGACATTGATGAACCAGACATCGTTTTTTTCCCTTTCAGGTTCACTGTTGTAGTACTGGTCATATTCCTAACTTTATTGTAGATATCTTCCCACTTTACCATTCACTATTTAATTTTTCTTTTGTTATTAGTTCTATTCAGTAGTTTCCCTTAGAATAAAAATATCTTTTCCCACTTATGATATTCTAAATTATTCAGATTTGATTCAATCTTTTATAGAATCTGAAACTAACTGAATCACCAAAATTAAAGAAGATAAAGAAGGGAGAGAACTAAAGGGATGACAGGAAGGATAATATCAAAATGAGAGAGAAAAGAGAGAAAGAGTGTAATATAATATCCTAAAATATACTTGCAGTTAATTGTTCTTATACAACTATTTTATATTACTATATTATGGTATATCAACTGTATTCTTTATCTTTAACTGTAAAGTTCCGTTTCCTTTAAACAATTCTATATTTCACTTCTTATATGTATGACCTTACTTATTTCATTAGTTGTTAGTAATCAATCAATAATCATCAAAATAGTATTTAACCAGTTTTCACAGCTTCATATCATTTAAACTTTTAAATTCTTAATAAATTCAATCAAATCTTAATCAAAATGTTATTTCATTAATTATATTCTATGAAAAGAAGTCCAGTAATATTCAATCACTTTCCTTTCCTTGTCCATTCATGTTTTGTTTAGTCATAGTCTGTTACATCAGCTTCTCTTCTCTCTGTATAATCTCAAAATGTCACTTCCGTTCTTGGGTTTAGTCCTGTCTCTTACTTTTTTTTCCCACTGTTCTTCTTTTACAAGTGACAGATCCATCAGGTTAAACTCCAAATTCCTAGATAATCAGTCTAAATCAACTCCAAATTTTTCAGAACAAGTCCAAGACACCAGTCAATCTTTAATCAACTAAATCAGCTTTGATCTCTGTCTTAAGAGTTCCTTGCTTCCACCGCCGGATCGCCATTTCCCTTCGGACTTCCGTCCTCTTATTTAAGACTCACAGTTCTGAGAGGGTGGAGCTGGCGTCACGATGATACGGTATGCCATCTTGGAGGTCTGAGATCGCTGCCGATATCTTTGCTCCTGGACGGTCCAATCGGATCTAAACCGTCCCGAAGAGACGGTGAATGTAAAGAGTGCATCCTGTCAATCCCAGGGATACTGCAAAGTCCCTGGTAGATCCAGGAGAAGCTCTTTTTGCCAGCGGCAAAGAGGCAGCCATTAAAGCTGCTGAAGTTGGGACAGCTCCGAAATGAAAGAGAACAGAAAGAGAAAGTGTGCCGGTTTGGTGAGAACTTTTTCTTTATTTTAAGATTTGAAAAGACACCCTAAGGAAAAGAAAGAATCTGTAAAAGTTTTGACAGAAGTGATTAAGTGGCGATTTTAAACAGGAATGTCAAAGTAATATTTTTATTTTTATTTCTCATTGCTGGATTTTCTACACATGATTTTATTTTTTGAAACTGGACTGGGTTGTTTTTTTCTTCTTTCACCTATTCTTTCTCTCCTTTTTGACTTTATAATATTCTAGGATAGAGACTCCCTTTTAGTCATCTTTTTTTAGTATCTTTTTCCCTTTTTAATTAATTTTTATTATATTTTGTTTGGAAAAGGAGGGGGAAAGTGAAAGCAAAGAAACTTTGTAACACTGCCAACTAGAGGCTTGGAAATATTCTATTTCTTTTTCTTGACCAGACAAAGCTGAGAAAGAACTGAGACTTCTTTTCAAGGACATTGCTATTTGATAAGATAGAGGGAAGAGCATGGGAGAGTATTATTGCAGGTGCTCTTCTAGGTTTCTGTCAACAGTTGGAGTCTGGTGTTGAAGCTTAAAGGAAAAAAAGGGTTATAAGACTCTGGAGAAGAGAGTTATAAATTTTAACAAAAGCCTTGGACAATCAAACAAGGTGCAGTGTGCTCTTTTTATTTTTTTTTAAGCTGCGCTATTTCCTACTTTAACAAACCACCTCCTTACTCGCTTACTTTTCGTAATAGCTATTTGGATTTTTGGCCTTTTGGAACTTGTTTTTGTCTTCTTCTTTTTTTGAAGTCAAATTTTTTACATTTGCATTTTATTTTAAAGGAAAAGCTTTAGTATTAATGATTTCTTTTCTTTTTAAGGGAGTAGTCTCTTTTCTTTTTTCTCTCTCCCTCCCTTGTATTTTTTTTTACCCTCCATATTAGTTTTGTTTTATTTTTTGTGGCTTTCTTTTTTTTCTTATGCATCCTTTATACCTGAGACCTCTTAATTGAATTAAGGTGTTGAAGAACCTGAAGAACTTTCCTTTTCTCTTTTTTACTTTTTTACTTTTTACTTTTCTGCCTTTTTCAGGATTTAACAATTTTTTCTTTTTTGTGTGTGTTTATGGTCTTTTCTTCCATTTTTGAGTTTTTACTGCTATTTAGCCAATCGTACTGTATGGATATTTATTAGAAATTAAACTAGAAGAAGAACAAGTTAAAGAAACTATGATTGCTTGGGGGAAGAATTTTGGATATGGGATTGATCTAGAGAAATGGCAAAAATTGTGGTCTCAAAATTATAAAATGACAATGTCAACAGCATATAAAGAAAATTTGTATAAGATGTTTTACAGGTGGCATTTTCCCCTGACAAGAATAGCAAGAATGTTCAAGAACAAATCTGAAAAATGTTGGAAATGTCATCAGACACCTGGCTCATATTACCATATGTGGTGGACTTGTGCGGATGCTAAAAAATATTGGACTAAAATCCACACGTGGTTGGAAAAAATGACAAAAAAGCATATAGATTTGAAACCAGAGATATTTTTATTGGGAATTTTACCTGAAATATATAGTAAAGAATTGAAATACCTGATTATAAATGTATTAACAGCGGCTAAGATTGTATTTGCTAAAAACTGGAAAAATGAGAAAATACCATTACAGGAGGAAATCATTAAGAAAATATTGGAATGTGCTGAAATGAGTAGATTGACATTTGAAATCAGAGAACAAGATGATAAACAATTTTATAAAATTTGGGGTCTATTCTATCAATGGTTAGACAATAAAACATGTTAATGAAATATGTAGATTCTTAGAAAATAATAAATATATAAAGATGTATTCTTTTCTTATTATATCTACAAAATGATTGTAGGATAGATTTGAGATGATAATATGAACTGTCATAAAACAAATTAAGTAAAATATGATTATTTCGTAAAACATGAATGAATAAAAGTATAGTCAATGATTGATTAACAATGATATTAATATATTTAATACTTGATTGAAAATATGAGAATATATACAATGTAATTGTAATTGAAGACTACGAAATGGAAGCACAAAACAATTTGTAAACCAACCGGCACACTGTATGTACACCTATGGAAGATAGCTTGATGTTTTTATGTTTTGTTTGTCTATGTTCGTTTTAAAAACCAATAAAAATAAATAAAAAAAAAGACTCACAGTTCTGCCGTCTCTCTCTGCCATTTTTCTCCTCGACTTTCACTTTCCGCCTCCTTCACTCCAAGTTCAATCCGTCAATTGATGCCAAAAACGCTGTTCATGCTCTGGTATCTTCCTCATTGGGCTAAAGCGCTGCGACTTCAGTCTGCCATCGAGATAGCTGATCACTCACACGTCGGAGCAAATGAGGTCTTCCCTGAAGCTGTCAACAGCTGCCGCTGTCAAACTTCTCCTCAGGCTTCCTCACACCTTTGTCTTTCCCTCCAGGGTCTATGTGCCCCTCACCGGGGCCTCCAAATGCGCAGATTGGGGATGAGAGAGCAGAGCTTGCTCTTCTCTCCCCACCCCGCCGCAGCGCTGCAATCGGAAGCCCAATCAAGTTTATTATTGTTTTTTGTTGTTGTTGTTGTTGTTATATACCTAAAGGGATTCTTATTCATTGTTAGGACTAAATGTTGTTATTAGTTGCAAAATGTTGTTGTCCAACCCATCGCAACCCCATGGACAATGTTCCTCCAGGCCTTCCTTCTCCTCTACCATCTTCTGGAGTCCATTTAGGCTCACATCTACTGCTTCAGTGACTCCATCCAGCCCCCTCATTCTCTGTCATCCAGAGGTGGTATTCAGCAGGTCCTGACCAGTTCTGGAGGACCAGTAGTGGAAATTTGAGTAGTTCAGAGAACCAGCAAATACCACCTCAGACTGGAGATTTTATAGTATCCTTCCTCTGCCACACCTACCAAACCATGCCCACAGAACCGGTAGTAAAAAAATTTGAATCCCACCACTGCTGTCTTCCCCTTCTTCTATTATTCTCAATCTTTTCCAGCGTTAGGCTCTTCTCCAGTGAGTCCTTCCTTCTCATCAGATGGCCAAAGTATTTGAGTTTCATCTTCAGGATCTGGCCTTCTAAAGAGCAGTCAAGGTTGATCTCCTCTCACTAGGACTGACCGGTCTGATCGCCTTGCAGTCCAAGGGACTTGCAAAAGTCTTTTCCAGAATCATAGTTCAAAGGCCTCAATTCTTTGGTGCTCAGCCTTTCTTATGGTCCAAGTTTCCCAGCCATACATTGCAACTGGGAAAACCACTGCCTTGACTGTATGCACTTTTGTTGGCAGGGTGATGTCTCTGGGCTAAATACAGGAAGTATAATGACTGGATATTATATTACAATAAATTTGATTAGTTAGCATATTTACCTAACCACGTATCACAATGGAACTTACTTCAGATAAACTTGAACATTAAGTGTTCTTTGAAAGGAAATCTATAAGCAAAGGGAATGCTGAAACGTTAGGTAGAACACAGTGGATTGTTTGAAAGTAAAAAATGTCAGTAGAATAACTGAATGTATATTGGTGTTACAGTCTGCTCCATAAGGCTTTGTGAGAGTTAAACTATGTCATGATACAGGAATCTTATAAACTAACATGTATCTCTTAAGGTCATGTACACCATAAAGCATAAAATATAAGAAGCATCTGTTGGCAGTACACTGTAAAGGTGTGGACTCTTTAATGACTAGACTCAAGATTAATGATACAGCCTGTTAGAGGCGTGGGGGTGGAGATGCCTTTCTCTCTTGACCTCTGAAATCATAATGAAAGAAACATGTCTACCCTTGAGAAGAACAGTTGCTAGAGATGTTCTGAACATTTTTGGTCCACCCAACGCATTATAGTAAGTTTTGGCTTTGAGTTCAACTATTAACCATCTGATATCTTTTAATTGAGATTCCAGAAATACAAATAATAGTGTTTGTAAATCTGTAAGTAAATACAAATAATAATGAATAATATATGGAGGCTAAACTAGTGGGATTGTGCTTGAAATGATCCTTGGTGCTAAATCCTGTATTTAATATTCCATTACATTTGCTTAACTTTCCACGTGAAACTAGATGACAAATAATAGTCAAACCTTTAATTCATAGATGTCTCACTCCCAAAATATTAGTATAGACAGAATATATACTGCTGTTTTGATGGAATTTGGAAACTATAACTACAATTCATTCCAAATTGTGGATTAGTTGGCAGCCAAAGGTACATTTCTAAACCAAAAGCCTTACTTTTTCATTCATTCATTTTTTTAGGGCCTTGTACGTATAAAGTTTTTTTAGTTGAAAAGCAGTAACGGTACTGATTCCCTTATTAAAACACAGTACAAATAGATTTGATAATATTATACTGAGTATACTGATTTAATGCAAACTTTTATATTTGCATTATTCCTCTGAGGTTGCGTGTGTACTATGTGTAGTAGAATATAAATACCGAAGGAAATACATGAAAGGATCATAACAGAAACTGAATTGAATCTCATATATTTCTTCTGTATATGGGATTGATTAGGAAATCTGCTTTTTTTAATCACACACTTGCATTGTGTATCATGTCAACTTGTCCCTTACATTGCTGAATACAAAATATCTGAATTTATTTGCTCATATACAGGCCTTCCTCATATAAGTGTCACTTTTCAGATGTCTACCCCTACAGATATTAGTGATAGGAGCAACAAAATATATGACATCAGAAACAAGAACTAGCACAGGGGTGTCAAACTCGATTTCATTGAGGGCCACATCAGGGTTGTGTTTGACCTTGGGGGTCAGGGTGGGTGTGGCCAGGGTGGGTGTGGCCAGCTTGACTCATGTCGGGGGCACCTGTGGTGGCTCGAGCACTCTGCCAGCAAAAGCAGGCACCAAGCTCCATTTTCAGCTGCGACAGCCTCCTGCAAGCTCCTGCCAACAAAATCGGAGCTTGGGAGGGCCATGTCCCGAGCTCCCCTTTCTGTGTCAGAGGCACCATGGGCCAGTCCTTTGCTGTTTCCAGGGTGCCCCTGCAGGCCAGATCTAAGTACCACAAGGGCTGGATCTGGCCCCGGGCCTTGAGTATGACATCCCTGATTATCAATTTAGATCTATACATGAATAAGGAGCATGAATGAATAACATACTAATATAAGAATTTTCCACTAACTGTATACCTGATTTTGTGTGTTCAAGTTTTATTTATAAACATACAAACATTTCCTTTCCTTTCTTTTCCTCCTTCCCTCCCTTCTTTGTAATGAAGAATACAATGAAAAATGCCACATCTCATAACATCATACAACCATAAAACTATGGTAAAAGACAATGTAGCAAATAGAAGACTTTATTAATAGGGAATTCATTAACAAAATGACTACCACAGAGAAGAGCCAATCTCCAATCAGGATTCCTATGAACCCTTCGAATCATTTGCCTCGTTTGCCAAGAAGGAATCTGAAGTGACATGGCTGAAACAAGTTGAAGTTGCCTTGATATGGGGCTTTGTTTTTACTAATTGAGTTCTTATTTTATATGGTTGTACTACAAATATTTCTTGGTGGGTTTTTTTTTGTAGTATCAGAGTTTAGCTGTCTCTAAGCAATAACTATTTCCTCCATAATATTTGCAGTCATCTATAATATTTGTAATATCTGTCCAAGAGCAATAAAAACCAAACAAACCATTCACTGGGCATATTGTTTTCCTTTCCATTTTCTTCTGGGTTCCTTCTCTGGTCATCAGAACATATTAGGATTCTATCTCTGGTGAAAAAAATAGCAATCCTTGATTGTTTCTGAAATTTAACGCAAAATCAGTACTTTCAGTTAGTGGCTGCAACCCCTTTTGTTTGTAGTCATCTCTAATGAGGACCATGGTTTCTCCAATAGTCATAAGCAGAATCTCCCTTCATTACTATAATAGTATGAAAAATTATCACAAGACAAATTCATCTTTCCTGGATCATTAAAAAATTGATCTTAAGTATTATTTTGTGTGTGTTACTGTGACTTTTTTAAAAAACCAAAAATATTAGTGGTTGTTAGGAGTTGAAAGGAGACAAAATGATAAGTGATAACAGTTAGTATAAAGGAAAATGTGAAAGATGTGAATTGTGCAATGATGAGTGTAGAAGCCAGGAGTGAACTCAGGAACACATAGTAGCCTCATCCGCTCATCAAAATTATTTCACAATTATTTTCTAAATTATGGGTAGCTATTTTTCTCTAGTTTACACATTTCCTGTCTCAAATTACATGTGCGCCAATGAGCCATGTTTCAATAATAGTGGACAGAAAACCCTCCAGGAACTACTAAAAGGGGACATGGAGGTCACATGTGGCCATTGGCCATCATATTGCCCAACTCTGTTCTATATTAAATTCTAAATGTAGCATATTTCAGTTATATATACAGTATATATTCCATCAGTTGCATTTATCTGTGATGTGAATAAAAATCATTGGGATAACTCTGTGTTCCTGCTGATGCAAACATACCCTGTAGATTACAAGTTGCAAGGCTTATAAAAGAGTCATACTTCCTATTGTTGCCAATGAATAAATAAAAAAACATGTTTTTCATCAATCTGTAATGTCCCCTTGGTGCCATAATTCTCAGAGTTTTTGAATTCAACTGTCTAGTCCTACAGTGATGGAAGCCAGATCCACATTCAAACAAATTGACACCAACAAAATATTACTGGCAAATGGGTTTGTTTTTTCACTTGGTGTTTGTGAATATGTACGCAATCAAATGTACATATCTGATAGTATCTATGACTTTCCACTAACTTTGGTCTGTTCTTTTGATTGTCAAACTGGACAATGCTCCTTTGAGAAATATGATTATCTCTGGTTAAGACTAGAATTAGATTCACATAAAGTGATATAGTGTAATATTTGCTTGGTCTGCACTAGCATGTTTTGCAAATCAACGCTATGTTTATTGAAAGCCATTATTAAATAAACCACAGCTTAGTCCAACATGTGAACTCAGCCACACATTTCTCCCTCAGTGTGAGAGTTGAGGATGGAAATGGTGGTACCCTGGCAAGAGTGGCTTTTGTGTAAGCATAAACTATTTATTTATTTGTGTCTCACTTTATTATTTTTACAAATAAACTCCAGGTAGTGAACAGATCCAACATATCTTCCTCCTACTTTTCCCCCCACAACAGCTCTGTGAGGTGAGTATTATGTTTACATAATAGTAATCTGAGAAACGAAGTGGCACAATGCTTAGAATGCAGTACTGCAGACTACTGCTGACTGCCGGCTGACTGCAATTTGGCAGTTTGAATCTCACCAGGCTCAAGGTTGACTCAGCCTTCTATCCTTCCGAGGTCAGTAAAATGAGGAACCAAGTTGTTGGGGGAAATATGCTGACTCTGTAAACCACTTAGAGAGGGCTATAATAGCACCGTGATGCAGTATATAAGTCTAAGTCCTATTGCTATTGCTGTCTAAGACCAGGAATCACTTATTCCCTCCTCACAGTCTCTAATTTATTGTTGTGAAATACTAGGCTGTTAAAAATGAATTCTTATTCAGAAGAAAATGACATCATAAATATGAACTTTATCACAATGCAAGGAAACAAAGCTAAGGACAATTACATTTCCCCCCCCCCTGAAACTGGGCACAAGAACATTACTAGTTTTTTTTAACTTTAGTTTTGACCAAGATTCAAGCAGGCCAAGTATTTGAATCCATCATTTGTCACTAGCTTTTTTAAATTTTCATAGTATCTTATATTCTGGTAATCCTTTGGGATGAGCCTGCTTTGAGCAGAAACTAAAATGTAGTATAATGATCAGCAATGTATACGTGAATAAATAAACATAATAATTGCCAATAGTAGTCCTACAGTATGAATATGGTATTAAATGTTTTATTGCAAGAGTATTATCAAATCTCCATGGAATATATAAAAACATTGACCTTGTAAGTATGTTTAGGAATGCAATTTGGAAATCTGCCCATATGAATGGCTTTTATAAGGATATTAATGATTCAAAGTTCAGACATCTTACATGCAAAAGTTGAACTTTTTCAAAGCATGATGTTGGACTGTATCATTGGCAATAGTCTACAATAAGCAAGGAACCAGGAGTTGTGGGTTGAAATCAAGAATTAGAACAAAAAAGCAAGCCAGGACAGGTAATGAAGAATAAGCTAGGAATCCAGATACAGTACCAAAGGATTCAGAAGCACCCCAAGGAAGCCACAAACACATTCCATGTAGGATAAGAAGCTTTCGTAAGGATCTTTTTGTTTAGAAAAAGCCACTGTCAGGCTTGGATGGACATGTGCAATGGCTGAATTGGCAAGAGAGATAATGCAGTGCACTATACAACAATTACCCCTAGAAGCATATGGTACAAACGCTCAAGATCCAGTACTCAATCAATCAAACCTTTATTATGGTCAAAGAATAGCATAAGAGTCCAGTAAAAATATGGGTGGTTCCTGATAAAATTGGTCGTCTCTGATGTTCCCAAAATGCAGGAGAAGGGGAGGAAATTCTAAGTGAATGAAGCAGAATTCTGAAAGTTTGTAGTCTTAGTTTCCTACTGAAGCATTTCATAATTTATAGTCTCTATCAACCATGTGGAATATAGATTTTACACCAAGGCTTTTTTGTTTGTTTGTTGTACACCATTCCCACAGACAGTTTAAGCTTTGAAAAAGTTTCCCAGCAGTGCTTGATGCAATGCAGACATGAAAAGTTCTTTCACAATAAGTATTTGGCAACGTGTTTATTTGAAGCTAAGTATAGCTATTTTGTAGGCCAGTTCTTCCAAAGGAAAATGCAAAAGAAAAAGATTGGCCAATTGAAATAATTCCTTAGAAGTTCTACAGCTGTATCAGATTTTTCATTTTTGGGTGGGGACAGGGAAACAAATGTGACCCAAGTATAGGTTTTTTTTTTCAATTAAATAAACAATTTAGTAAACTGCAAATCGATACCACTTTACAAAGAAATAGGAATAAAAAGACGATTAAAATTATTGGTTCTCAGGATTTTTTTTTTAATTTAGCAAATATTGGTAAAATTCTCCTAGTGTCCTTTCCTCTACAGAAAGGCCTAGTAATCTTTGCAATTGTTCTTTCTTTTGTCAACCACACTGCACCTCACCAAAAACCATAATTTTGGGAAGTAGAATAAATGGAATAACTATTTCCATTTTGACTATCAGAGCTTCTCCCATTTGGATTCTACTTTTACTTTTCCCCAGACTCAATGGATTCTAGAACCACCATAGAATCAAAGCTATCATAACCCTATAAAATACAAATGGACTCTGTTCCTCTAGGAACAGAGCTAGGCCTTGTGGTAAAATGGAAGCCAATGAATGTTATAAATAAATAAATATTTATGGAGGTAGAATCTTGCTACTTTAGTTCTAGGAAGAATGATGTTCCTGAGAAAGGCAATATGTCCAAGAAGATTCTCAGTCATCCAGGTCATGATTGTCCCAAAAGTGCTTTTTCAAAAGGCAATTGGACATTCTGGTTTTTCTTTGAAGGTGTTTTACTTCTTATCCAAGAAGCTGAAGAAGCTTCTTGGGTGAGAAGTGAAATGTTTTTAAAGAAAAAACCAGACCGTCCAGTTGCCTCTTGAAAAAGCACTTTTGAGAAGTAATACCTTCTGATCATATTGTAGAATTAGTAAGATTTGGTTTCCAAATTGCCAAGCTGTATGCCCAAATTCAACCCTCCACTTCCTTTTTCTTAGAACATTTTTATTCTTTCCATGACAAGATGTCAACATGCATTTTTAGCTGGAACATAAATTAACCCTGGTTATTGTGGCTATTGTTATTGTGCTTCAGCAGAGACAGGCTTAATTAAGAATCACTGGAACATTTGTTCAGCCTTTGAACCATATGGCACCAGCGGAAACTCATTTAGTGCACAACATTTCAATTCAATTAGCGCATTGTATACATAATTAAAATACAGATGCGGCTAAATTAGGATACGGATAGACAAAAACTGTAGGTGGTGGGTTCACAGGAGGAAGTGAGGCTGATAGAGCTATGCAGTTTAGAAAAAAATGAAGTAGCTTGGTGGCTCAGCTTTGCTTTAGTGGGATCCCGCAATCTTGTGTTCTGTCCTTTAACAGGGAGGGAAGCTGCTGTTTTTCCCCATCTATTTTTATTTTACAGGATTTGTAAACATGAAAGCATGACTTGGTAGCGTGATAGATCTGTCTAAACCAACCTGAAAAGTTAGGGAACTTAAAACCTCACCCTAACTGGTAACTATGGTGACATGGTATTTAAAAGGAAAACATAAGCCATCTAAAGCCATTGTAGTCATCCCTCATTTATAGCAATAGCAATAGCTCTTAGACTTATATACTGTCCTATCGTGCTTTACATCTCTCTCTGGACAGTTTACAGTATCAACATATTGTCCCCAACAATCTGAGTCCTCATTTTACCAACCTTGGAAGGATAGAAGGCTGAGTCAACCTTGATTGAACTCCAGTCTGTGGCCAGTTGGCAATACTGCATTCCAACCACTGCGCCATCAGGACTCCTTATCATTTATCTTCATGTAGTGATCACCAATAACTAATTAATGCTTCCTCCAGCTGATCAGTAAAGAAATATATAAAATATTCTATTAAATCCCCTTACCATTATTCCATATTGAATAAATGTCTCACATGAGTTGAGTTATCAACAATTTTGTAACCTGGTTTTACCACAGCTACCATAGGAAAAGTCAACAATGCAGATTGGAATATACTATCCTAGATGAGTGGCGAGCTGAGAGCTGGATTCCATAATTCCTACCAAAGGGAAAAACAGACTGCTCACAAGTTCTGCAAGGCTGAAATATTGCAGAGAAAATACCAGCTTTTATCTGTTTTGTTTTAAAGTTCTCAGCAGAACTGTTAAAAAAAACACTAACAAAATTCATGTCTCAAAAGCATCTGATATCATATAATTCCAAACTAATAGATGGGCCATTTGAAGTATTACTACCCTAGTTGAGACACAAATACATTTTCTATATTAAAAGGTCACCAAAGCCATTTATACAGAGCCTGGATAATGCTGTTAGCAATTTCATTATATACTTTTCTTTAAAGACATTTCTGTGGAAAGTTTTCATAAGAACTCATGCCATTAAGATGAGACAGCACTGCTACAGGAAATTTTCCCATGGTTGATTATATTAGTGGATATTCCATGTAAAAAGAAACCTGCATTTTAAAATCTCTTAGTATAGGTTTAGGATCCAAAACTTTCAACGTTTCTGCTGATGTGTGCATATTTGTTAAGCTGAAACAACTCCTTGTTGCTTTATTAATTCATGAGCTTTTGCTGAATATAGAGAACACATAAGCAGTTACAGTTATCCTCTTCCATCATTACTAGCCAGGAAAATAAATTTTCTGAGATCAGTAAAGTCAGAGCAATTGTGCTCAATACATCAAAAATCATATTCTAGCAAAATATGCATGCATACTTTAATATAAATATTATCAACTACACTGCATTTTTTTTCAAATAACATCAAATAAATTACCCCATTGTTTGTCAAGTTTGTAAAGAATCAAGGTCTTACAGAGGAAAATTAATTAGTTGGTTGGTTGGTTGGTTGGTTGTTGGTTGGTTGGTGTGCAATCAAGTCAGGGTCAATTCTTAGCAGCCAATTAGATTTTCTCCATGTCAATTTGTTCCCAACCTAGTATTGCAGGTCTTCCAACAATGAATTTATCACCACTGTAACTGGTCACCTTGCTACTTGGTCATTCTCTTCTATTTCCTTCTATTTGCCTCTAGGTAGTTCTTCACTTAATATCTGAAACAGGATTGCTTTAATCTGGTCATTTATGCCTCAACTATAGGGAATTATTTGTTTGTTGAACTATTTGTTTGTTTTCTTTGCTATCATGGTATTCTCAGGAATCTTCTTTAATATAGTACATGTGTTCAAAAACATCAATACACTTTCTATCTGTCTTAACCAAAGTCTAATTTCTGCTTCTATAAAGTGTAACAAGGATAATTGTTTGCAGTATTCTAAACTTTGTAGGTATGAAGACAAAAACAATCAAGTAGGTTTTTTAAAATTGAAAAATAATAAATTCCCTTGGATGTCCAATTTTATTGCACTGGATTTTGAACAAACCAGGGATTTTTCTTCCAGTCATTTCTATTCAAAATAATAATTAAGTGTATTGGTAATTAAACAGTTACACTTTTATATTGGAATACCACAACTGTTTATAGCAAAAAGGAAGGAGACAATGTTAGAACAATAAAAGCTGGTATAAAACTGAGGCTGAACTCTAGTGAGTCCAATAATGTTTTGATGAACCATTTCTGTTACAAATTGGAAATGATATTTTGTACATCATCATTATTTCATAAGATGCTTTTAATAGCATCTCAGTGTTCAGTGTTCAAACTAATGCCACAGAAGCTTAGATTTCTTTGCCCAATGCTTAAGATTTCCCATTTGCTTCAAAGTTATTAAGAACTTAGTATCAAAGGCAGCCTGATCATTTTCTTAACCACAGATGTTTTAGAAAAGAAAGTACTGCATTCTTAGAGCATCAGGAAGTAGCATGGCATAAAGCCAACAGAATATGCCTTTGTTGTGTATTTAATGATGATGTCATTATTGAAAAGCTGTATCTTCTGTAAATCTCATTCTAGTTTAAACAGATCCAGAAAATATTTTCAAAGACTTGTTCTGTCAAAGATGCTGTTTATTTCTTTGAACAAGCCGTCATAATTCATAGCATTTAAACAACATTTACATATTCCAAGACAAACATGGCAACTGTGTTGAATCTGAGCTTGTCAACCAATTCCAGCAGATAAAATTTCCCAATATAATTCTGCTCAGCTGCTTGAGCTGCTTCTGTTGATGAACACATGTATTTATTTATTTTTCCTGACATACTCTACATTGAATAACAGTTGTCTTCATTGTTGCACTCCATTTTCTCAAATTATTTTATAGTGTTAAATAAAATAGAAGAAAAAGAATAGCTACAGGTGAAACTCAAAAAATTAGAATATTACATGCAAAAGTTCATTTATTTCAGTAATGCAACTTAAAAAGTGAAACTAATATATGAGATAGACTCATTACATGCAATGCAAGATAGTTCAAGCTGTGATTTGTCATAATTGAGATGATTATGGATTACAGCTCATGAAAACTCCAAATCCACAATCTCAGAAAATTAGAATATTACATGCAATCAATAAAACAAGGATTGTACATAGAACAATATTGGACCTCTGAAAAGTATAAGCATGCATATGTACTCAGTACTTGGTTTGGACCCCTTTTGCAGCAATTACTGCCTCAATGAGGTGTGCCATGGAAGCTATCAGCCTGTGGCACTGCTGCAGTGTTATGGAAGACCAGGATGCTTCAATAGCGGCCTTCAGTTCTTCTGCATTGTTCAGTCTCATGTCTCTCATCTTTCTCTTGGCAATGCGCCATAGATTCTTTATGGGGTTCAAGTCAGGCGAGTTTGCTGGCCAATCAAGCACAGTAATCGCATGGTCATTGAACCAGGTTTTGGTGCTTTTGGCAGTGTGGGCAGGTGCCAAGTCCTGCTGGAAAATGATGTCAGTATCCCCATAAAGCTCATCTGCAGAAGGAAGCATGAAGTGTTCCAAAATCTCCTGGTTGACAGCTGCGTTGACCCTGGACTTAATGAAGCACAGTGGACCAACACCAGCAGATGACATGGCTCCCCAAATCAACACAGACTGTGGAAGCTTCACAGTGGGCTTCAAGCATCTTGCAGTGTGTGCCTCTCCATTCTTCCTCCAGACTCTGGGTCCTTGGTTTCCAAATGAGATGCAAAAGTTGCTCTCATCAGAAAAGAGGACTTTGGACTACTGAGCAACAGACCAGTTCTGTTTTTCCTTAGCCCAGGTACGACACTTCTGACATTGTTTGTTGTTCAGGAGTGGCTTGACAAGAGGAATACAACATTTGAAGCCCATGTCCAGTATCTGTCTGTGTGTGGTGGCTCTTGATGCACTGACTCCAGCCTCAGTCCACTCCTTGTGAAAGTCCCCAACACTTTTGAATGGCCTTTTCCTGACAATCCTCTCCATGCTGCAGTCATCCCTGCTCTTGTGCACCTTTTTCTTCCACACTTTTCCCTTCCACATAACTTTGTATTAATGTGCTTTGATACGGCACTTTGGGAACATCCAACTTCTTTTGCAATTACCTTTTGAGGCTTTCCCTCCTTATGGAGGGTGTCCATGATGGTTTTCTGCACAACTGTCAGGTCAGCAGTCTTTCCCGTGATTGTGATTCCTACTGAACCTGACTGAGAGACCCTTTAAAGGCTCAGGAACCCTTTGCAGGTGTTATGGCTTAATTAGCTGATTAGAGTGGGACACTCTGAGCCTAGAGTATTGAACCTTTCCACAATATTCTAATTTTCTGAGATTGTGGATTTGAGGTTTTCATGAGCTGTAACCCATAATCATCTCAATTATGACAAATCATGGCTTGAATTATCTTGCTTTGCATGTAATGAGTCTATCTCATACATTAGTTTCACCTTTTAAGTTGCATTACTGAAATAAATGAACTTTTGCACGATATTCTAATTTTTTGAGTTTCACCTGTATATCCCACATTCTATGATGATGATGATGATGATAATAATAATAATAATAATAATAGAAAGGAAGGGTTAAGATCTGGAGATTATGTGACAAATAGAAAAGAAAAAAACCCAATCTGGAAGTAAGGGTGATCTACTGCATGTGGTTGAATTTGAAATATAGAAAGTATTGTGCCTGCCACAGTCCCTCAAGAAAAATTTTCTTAGAATAAAAATGCATTGATTACTACCTCACTAATAACAATACTGATTTCAACCTGAAGGAAATTTGATTTAATAATGTTTTATTTATCAAAAAGGATTTAGTATGAAAATGTAATTGTTTAATTTCACTCAGTACAAGAGGTATAGAAGATTCACATTTCCAGCTTTCATACACGTCTGTCCTGTTTATCCTATCACTACATGAATTAATTGTCTTCTTTACTACTCCGAATCATGACCCCAGATGTCTTGATACTTTCCTCTCCCTGCTTTTTCAGGCTCTCACCCATATACAGCTCAACTTGTCCCAGATTAGCAGAAAATAAATCATTCCACAAAGAATTATATATACTTAGCTTTGAAACCTTTCAAAACATTTTGTTCAATTTTCTCCTCATTAGTTTTTTCCATAATAATTAGTGCTGAATAGAGTCTGTTTACACTACAGTATTACCAAAAATAAGTATATCAGCCATCCAAAGACAGTAGCAGTCTCAAATGAGCATCTATATTTAAAGACAGTATGCATTCCATGACTTCTGGCAATGTGTCCAAGCAAACTGTTTACTAGCCTGAATAATGAACCAAAAAAATTAATGGGTTGGTTAGGTAAACATCTGAATAGCTACAGTTCCAGTTATAAAGCATCCAGATGTGCCTTGGGATCCAATAGAGCTTCCATTAAAATGTCAGAGATTCACAGCATGGAAAAACCAAATTGGATGGTACTCATTAAAAGGAGATTTAAAACCATAGGGTATTAAAATTAAAATCATAGGACCCATCAATCAGTTGGAACTGAAAAGGCTTCTTGAATGAGAAGCAAAACATTTTCAAAGTGGAAAAGAAAACAAGAAAGCCCAGTTGCCTTTTTGAAAAAAGCACATTTGGGACAACACAATCTGCCAAAATTTCTTTGCCTAATTGACTCCCACAAAACAAGGCCTGTTATGTCTAGTTTAATGAAAAGAAGGAGTAGGGGTGACATGGTAGCAGTGTTTGAATAGCTCAGAGGTTGCTACAAAGAAGAGGGAGTCAAGCTATTCTCCAAAGCATCTGAAGGCAGGACAAGAAGCAATGGATGGAAACTAATCAAGGAGAGAAGCAACCCAGAACTAAGGAGAAATTTCCTGACAGTTAGAACAATTAATCAGTGGAACAACTTGCCTCCAGAAGTTGTGAATGCTCCAACACTGGAAGTTTTTAAGAAGAGATTAGACAAACACTTGTTGTCTGAAATGGTATAGGGTTTCCTGCTTGAGCAGGTGGTTAGATGAGAAGGCCTCCAAGGTCCCTTCCAACTCTGTAATTCTGTTATTCTATTAGTTCATTTCTATTGCAAAATGGCTGCAATGATTGCAGTCATGGGAAACCCCAAGTTCTAACCCACCCTCAGGCATAGAAACTCATGGGGTTACTTTGGGTCAGTCATACTCTTTCAACCCTCAGGATTATTGTTCTGAAGAACAATAGGAAAAATGAATACTACATACTTAAGTTCTTGAGTAAAAGGTGGGACATACAATTGGGCAGTGGTGCAGGACAATTTGGAAAATAAGCATATTATTGTGATGCATTATATCAAACAGCAGAAAATTTGCTTAAGGTCAGTGGAGTAATAATAATGTGATGATGGTGATGATGATATCATATATCAATTATTGAAAAAGTTCTAAATCTTAGAATGCATGTTAAAGTAGGTTTTTAAAAACCAAGAACAATATAATCAATATTCCATATCTATTTCCTGCTATAACCCATTGTCCAAGATAGGAGTAAGAAAAGATAATTGCCAGATGATTAAGCAATGAAACAAATTAAAATACTATTATACCAATAGCACTTATATACCATTTTACAGTGCTTTACAGCCCTCTCTAAGTGGTTTATAGTGTCAGCATATTGCACAATCTGGGTCCTCATTTTACCGGCCTTGGAAGGATGGAAGGCTGAGTCAACCTTGAACCAGTGAGAATCAAACTCCTCAGGTGAGCAATGAGTTAGCCTGCAGTACTGCATTCTAACCACTGTGCCACCATGGCCCTTTTGATGATGTTCAGGAAGCTATTAAAGCTATTAAAGACTTGTCTATTCTCTATTCTCCCAAGCTTTGGGGCAAGGGGATAGGTGAACCCCTGCTGGAAGGGAGGTTGGGGTGAGGTACATATTTGTCTTCAGGAACTTATGAATTTCTTCTTTGTTATTTGTATTTTTTTTTTCTCATTTGTAATTGTAAACTGCCCAGGGTCACTGGGAGTAGAGCAACCCATACATTTTATTTTTTAAAAAACGCACAAATAAATACCAATTAATTTTTAAAAATTTGTAGCAGTGGGATACATTCAAGAGTGGAACCAGTTATCAGGGAAGTGGTGGATTTCCCTTTGATGGATATTTTATTTTATTTTATGTATTTATTTGTCAAGCAAGTATTAGATAACAGGTATAAGTGTAAACATGATTATGAATATGTGAAATGAATACGAATAAAAAGAAACATTAGGACAGAGATGGTAAGCATAGATAGGTAGGTAGGTAGGTAGGTAGGTAGGTAGGTAGGTAGGTAGGCAGGGGTGGGATTCAAATTTTTTAACAACCGGTTCTGTGGGCATGGCTTAGGTGGTGGGTGTGGCGATGGTCATGTGATTGGGTGGACATGGCTTGCTGGTCATGTTATTGGCTGGGTGTGGCCAACTCAATATTACTCACATCGAGGCACGCATCTTCTCACCTGGCCTCTCATAACTGTGAGGATGCTGCAACAGTCGTGAAAAATGGTCATAAGTCACGTTTTTCAGTGCCATTGTAACTTTGAATGGTCACTCCACACAAGCAAAGTACCAGCAAAAGAAGGGGAAAAAACTCCAGAGACGTTCCTGAATTGCCAGATTGCAGGCAGGCAGCAGAAGTAGCCTGCAGTACTGCATTCTAAGCACTGTGCCACCATGGCTCTTATAATAATTATAATGTCTGAGTTGTGTCATTTCCTTGATTTGATATATGTTAGCCATCTGTAGCCTTCACTTGCAATGAGTTATGACCCAAATGTTTTGCATTCAAAAGAAAAAAATGAATAGCTATTAGAATCTAGAAAATGTTTTATAATTTGGTCCCAAATTAGTTTTAATTATATACTGTTCTGATCAAACAACCCTACTATTCTGTTACAATACAAGTACAAAACTATTTCAAAATGTTTTTCATAAATAAGCATATTGTCATAATTTTAGTATTTTTAAGGAGATAATTTTGGTAATTGTTTGTGAATAGACATCCTCTCCAAAATCATGCATTTGTTGACAATGGATTATTATTTAATATTATATTTCATGCATTTTGACAGAATGGATTATTCATCTGCAGACGAATGTATTATAGTTTACTTTCAATTTCAAGTGGATTTCAGAAGCATATTATCATAAGGGAAAATTTATTACTAGTATATAGTCACTGTGAGAGACAGACAATTGTAGTTTGTGATATATCTTTTGGTTTTTTTCCCATTAATATTAAAGACAGTTTACAAAACTACCCATGATATATACATTTGACTTTGGTAAACATTTTCAGAAGTTTTTTATATTGTTACAGAAATGTTGGGAGAGAATGCTGGAAATTATTGGCAAACACATTATGAGGGAATATTGGGGGAACTATTCTATCCTGTTTCCTTTTAACCCAATTTATAAAACATAACCTGCTGACAGATAAGGGCTGTATGCAAAGAACGTGGTGAGCTAGCTGCATGCATACACTGCTCTAAGTTACACTGGTGTTTTCAGAGAACCCTGAATATCATACATGTAACTCTCTGCACCTCTAACATTAGATTTTAAGATTCGCATGCAGAGATGTACAGACAAAATGAGCTATGATTTCCTCAACATTTGGGTATGCTCATCAGCCAAAGTAAACTATAATACATCTTAAAGTTGCCAAGTTTGAAAAACACTGAGTTAGACTGAACAAATACAGAAAGTGACCTGCTCTGGAGGTCCATGCGAGCTTCAAAAGTGAAGGGAATGACAACAAGTGCATCATCATTTCATAACATAACATAAAGTTATGGTATTTGCATAATGATGCCATTACGTTATATGCATCACCTTTTTACGTTATCATGTTTTATTTCCTCTTAAAAATTTCAAGTTCTTTTTTCAAAAATAATTTTGTTAAAAGTAGAAAAGCCCATCCCTCTGACTATCTCTGGTCTTGCAAGGTGGTTTGCCTGGCTCATTGACCAGAATCTCCTGTCATGAAATGGAGTTCATTACATTACACAACCTTTACTCCATGGAAGAAAGGAAAGCTGTAACAATCAGACTTTGCAAAGCTAGAAATCACCCAAGAGACCAAAAATCAAACTTTTAATCTGATCTGATCTGGTTCAGTAATTCAGTCATACAAATATAAGGAGTAGTCCAATTAGGTGCTATTCAAATTGCAAAATCCCTTGATAGATTCATACAGCTATTCTTGCTAGATAGAAAGATATGGAGTCCTTTTTACTGAACACAAGCATAAAATATAAGATATTCCTTTATCTTACAATAAGGTATACTGAAATAGCACATGAATGAAGCACGAGAGAAAGTAAAACAGCTGGTAAATCAACCGCAGCATAATAATACCCTACTGCAAAAGCTAGGTCTGATTTTAAGATTATGCTTCTTGTATGATTCACCCATTGAAAGAAAAAACTCCACATCCACCAGATTGTTAGCATTATTGCTGAATTATTTTTTGTTGTAATGTGGCAGGCTATTTCTGAATTCTAAAAACTTTGGAATCACCAGATGGAAACCTTCCTTTACCAAAACCACTTTTTAAATTAATTTCTGCTGTGTACCATTGCTTCATGTAGATTATATATGATAACAACTTTACAAAAACCTCACCCATACTCTAGTTAGTCATTAAAAAATGGAAAGTTGTCCACTGGAGTGATTGTCTATCCATGAGGGAAAAGAATGAAGGAATCAAGTCTTAGAGTAAATGTTGGTGCCAGTCACTTTCTCTCTTTCTTTTTTCTGGCAGATTTGATCATTGCATTTGATTCTATCAGCCAGATATAGCTTCTCTAAAGGTACTGATATATGCCATATTCCACCATCAGTGCCCTTTAGTAGCCAAACAGAATAATTTCTATCATAAAATCAGGAACAAAACATGAAATGCAAAAATGAAGGTATAAAAAAGGATTGTCTTTTTTACTAACATTTTCCAAATGTGCTGTGAGGGAAGACAAGGATGCATCTCCTCAGCAGCAGTAACACCACCCATATGAGCAGAGATTAACACCAAGATTAACACTAGGCCAACAATCAAGCAAACAATTACCCAATGAAGGAATTATGTATCCAGACAAACACACTAACAACAGTAAATAAAAGCCTAATCAAGGAACAATCAAGACCATTCATCAATACTGATAGGGCAAGTTACTATCAGTCACAATATATAAAAATAAGAGCAAATCACATTCCCTTCTAGAATTAATAATGTGACCGGTAGCTAGTTTGGTTGTCTGCAAGAAAACCTTAGAAAATGCCAAGGATTTCACATATTCATTCATAAATGTCCCTACAAATATTATTATCTAACACACTTTCCTATGCCTATTTTCCCCACAACAATCTGTGAGGTGAGTTGGCCTGAGAGACAATGACAGGTTCAAGGTTATCTAGCTGGGTTTTATGGACAAGAAGGACCTTGAACTCACAGTCTCTTGCTTTCTAATCTGCTGCATTAACCACTAGACCAACTGCCTATAAGTGTGATGAAATCCCACAGTGAAGGTGTATGAAATATAGATGAAACAACTGAACATATAGATAGCTAAATTGGCACCACTTATGTAAAATAGGGAGAAATGAGCTTGTTTGCAATATTTCCAAGAAAGCAGGTGTGGAAGGAATCCTTGATAATTTAACTGAAACACTCCATGCTCAGTATCATGTAGCAGATACACTTGTTCTAGTTATCCAAGTAATTTCTCTTCTTTATCCTTTCTTTCTTTCTTTTAACAATTATACCTTGGTTTGGAAAGGCCTAACCACATGAGGTGTCTATTGTTAAACTTCACACATCAGGAAAATTGAATGCCCCAATTTTCCCCATGAAAAATGGCTACTGCACAATTGGTCCCAGTATTCAATATTGTGAGAAGGTTTGGGTGATGGCCACATGGCATCAAACAAATTTCTAATATGCCAGAAGACTGAAATTATTTTATTAAGTATACAGGGTTCATAACTTTTATTGAATTTTATTAATGAAAGTAAATGTAGTTGATTAATTATTTGATGAATCTGTTTTGATTGCTGATTTTAGTTGAAATGTTATTGAAGCCTCTTTTCAAAGTTTGGAAATTTCCTAAAATCTATAGAGACAGTAAATGAGTAATGTAGCATTAAAAAAATAAAATAATCAGTTAAACCTGTAGGAAAATGATTCAGAAAGAATGTTAATCATAAATTGCATCAGAAGAATACGGCTGATAGACAAGGATGCCAATGAGGTAATGTTAAAACTCTTAAGGCTCAATTGCTGGATGAGTTTTTTATATTAACTATACTCTGATAAAAGAAGATTAAAACTCTCCAGGCAATTACAAACATTTCTTCAGAGCTATTTGAACATTAACAAACAGTTTGAAGTAATTGAAATGATTTTTTTTCTTTATTATTTTACTCAGAAGCATATAGCTTTTTACCCTTAATATACCCTGCTTTAATTCATATATGAATCAACATTGAACATGATAAATATTGCTTTCTGGAGCATTCTGATGAATTATTTACATTTTGCCTGGTCCAAATTGAATAGGCCCATTATAATTTTCTACAAAAGATAGACTACTCTGATATTTCAGAAAATCAGCCCAATTAAGTCTACAGTTGGGAAAAAAAGTTGCATAAACTTGTAAAACATTAATTGGCATTTTGAAACTGTTTGAATTCAGTTCTTCAGTTCCAACAGCTTTGTACAATGACATAAACACTAATGTTGAAGCAATTCACATATAATTAATTAATTAATTAATTAACTTTGCAGATATTGCTAGTACATCTAATAGAAAATACAATAATTGCTGCTAAAGTCTCAGGTACAAGCAAACAATGCCATGCTGATGATTGCTGGATGAAAGCACGTTGGTTTTTGGTCATGAAAAACTATGAAATGGCCAATGGTGTTAAAAGAAATATTGCTGCTGATGCATAAAATGTTGTTTTATGTGATTGTGTTGTTTTATTTGGAACCTGCTGAGTCGCAGAAATGAGATGGATGGTATAAAAATTTGATAAACAAACAATTCTTCACAAAACTGTTTTTTGCATCTAGCATAGTGACACATTTATTAAGAGGAGGAGGTTTTACTGCAGAATTAAGAGCATCCATTTTTTTCTCTTTCCCCTTCCTTCCCTTTCTTTCCCTCTCTTGCCCTCTCTTTTTCAAACAGCATATTACACTAAGGCATCCTTGGTGCTCTCTGAGCTTGCTTGTTTTCTTGCAGACGTTTCATTATCCTAACTAGGTAACATCATCAGTGCTAGTGTAGTTAGGGTAATAAAATGTCTTCAAGAAAACAAGCAAACTCAGAGACCACCAAGGATCCCTCATTTTAACTGAGCTACAAAGATTCTCCTCTGTTGGTAGATATTACACTGTATGACTGCAAAAGAAAAGTGTAAGTGATGTTTTAAAACAAGTTGTCTTGGAAACAAAAAAGCAAAGATGAAATGACAGAATAGGTATTCTTGGATAAATACAGAGCTAATGAAGCATCAGTGGGATGTCGAGACTATCTAGGTTTTGAAATTTTCTTACTAGAGGCAAAATGCACTTGTTCAACACATTTCTGATTAAGCTAAGTGCTTTGTTGTATATTTAAAGTGAAGGAACTTCAATTCCTGTGATATACACAATTGATCTTTGACATTATATGTTACTGAGTCAAGAAATATGCCTTACTCCAAAGTCGATAAGCATATGGAACAAATCAAACACTCCTAAGCCTGTACATCCTTGAAATATGGCTGAGTCAGTCTCAAATGAAATGATTCATAAACAAAACACTTAACTTCAGGGTATTAAACTCGCACTGAGATTCCATAGAAATCTAACCAAGTATTCTACAACTAGTCTGGATTTAACGTTCTTGGTGGAAAGTAGTTAAAACAATTTTACATCTCACAAACCTACCTGGAATCAAAGTAATATTTATTTGTGGGCATTCAGAAGTTATAGGGAAATAAGTGAGGACAGTTAATTAAATCACATATAGTCTTTTCAGACTGAATTTACCAACAAGTCGATCTCCACTTTGCCCTATCTTTAATTATTTTTATACTACTTGCAATGACTTCTTTACTGTCTTCTTTTTGTTTTTGCTGGGTTTAGTAAAATCATAGAAGTACAAAGAATACATTGTTACAAAGTTTCTGGCATTCATTATATATTTTCTGGAAGAGATATCCACCTGTAGGTTCAATTAAAAAGAAAAGGAAAGTCATCAAGCACCTCAAAAAGCAGATACAGATTTCCATAAATTTGTTTATCGTAATTTGCATACTTCAAATTTATTTTAGAAAAATGGCTCTGGATCTTGTGCAAGTACAGTACCACACTGTTATTCATTAACACAGCTAATTCTCTATGGCTTTTATGCAATTATAAAAAACAAGCATAAGTATAAAAAAAGAAGACATTGCTTTCAAATGCCATTCTGAAAACAGCTACATTTAAAAAGAAAAAGAAAAATCAGATGGAAGCCAAAATAAATGGACTCTTCACAGAAATTAGCTGTGTTTATTCAAGATCTGAAGGAGATTTTCAAATTATATACTGTAGATGCACGCATAGAAGTACTGTAATTTTAAAAGAATTATTACATATCCTAGTAAAATGGGACAGCCCTTGGCCACATACTCTGTATGCATTCCTAGTTAGCTATTGTAATGTCATTCTCTCTATTATTATGGTCCTTTAAACCAGATGTTGACTGAGAAACTCTTCAAACAGAGGACTTGTTGTATGACAGACTTTCAAATTAGAGCCTATAGTCTACAGCAAATATTTTACTCTACAAAGCAGCAGTTAGGTTTTTTTGCTTCATATAGCTCTGGGGCATTATAGTCCTGTTTCTTTTTAAGCTTTTTGAATTCTAAGCTTCCAGGTATAGAGTATGGATTCCAGTATATAAAGTTATAATAATGAGAATGTGCAATTCAAAGTACAAGTTTATTGTTGTGCTGAGATTTTTGATATACAACTATGGATTGAGTTTTGTGTTAAGAATTCTATTTTGCAATGCCAAAACCATAAAATCCCCCCAAAAGATAGACAATAATGTTGTATTTTAAATATGAAAACACAAACACAAAAGTCATAGGAAACCAACCCAAAATGGCTGAGACCATGCTGAAAGCAGTTTATGACCTCATCAGAGTCATTTAATAAAGCTTTATTTGGATTTCAGATACAAGTACAAAAAAATTAACAAAATTATAGGCTATAGGAAACCTCCAACAGAATTTATATTTATATTTATGAAACTCTGTTTTCAAAGTCTATTGGGAAAGTACCGGTATGTTTTATATAATGTGGTTCAAACCATGAAAAATGGCTACATAATTAAGGTAAGTAAACAAAATGTCTATCATTATGAGTTTACACAACCTGTCCTTCCAGATGTCTGATGGCTAGCACAACATTTTATATATAACCATATGGTTCCAAGCGTATGAGAAAATATTTAGTGAGTTGTTTTAAATTCCTTTAGGAATCTATCAGGCAACAATGACAAATGAATCCCTTCCAAATATAACTCTGCAATACTCCATTTAACACTGGTGGCAAATTGTGCTATTTGATGGATTACGGGAGTGGCAGTCTACCATATTCAGAGGGCATTCAAGTGGAAAGAAAACAAAGTATAAAATTCAATCACTAGCATAAAACTCCTTGTTCCAAAACAAGTTTTTATCTGCCCATCACAATCCTAACAAAATGAAGCACGGTAGAAAAACAACACAGCTTTTTTTTTTTTTATCTTTCTGGCCAAGTCCTGAAGATGAACTGTTTTAAATAGGGGGGAAAAAAGCATGAGGTCACTTTTCTTGGCGAAAAACCTTGCCAACTCCAGTAGCAACATTACTCTCTGCTATGAAAAAACTGGGCACTAACTTCTGTGGTGTCACTTGGAGGACAAACCAGCCCCAAGAGCAAACTTCTTGCTGTCCTATGGAATTTAAGCCAAAAAAATAAGTAAATTTCATAATGTAACATTGCATATTTAAACAGCTGTACAGTGGTTAGCTGCTATAGGTCAGTTACATAAAATATTCTTTGTGTGTAGGTTTTTGTATAAGTATGTAGGCTGTGTAGGTGTGCGTGTGTATATTTGTGTGTCATGTTTTTTTAAAAAAAGCTCCAACAGTAGACAATATTGCCATTGTTTTATTTATTTATTTTATTCTGGTTATTATTTTAGCCCCCTTTGTATGCTGCGTAGGTTGCTTTGTGATTGGGCTCTCTTCGACTTGAATTAATCAAATTAGTCAAGAATATATAGACAATGATAGATGATAGATTATGATAGATAGATAGATAGATAGATAGATAGATAGATAGATAGATAGATAGATAGATAGATAGATAGATGACAAAATGGTTTAATCCTGGCTTTTTCCTTCTCCTCTTTCTGACGTCTTTAATGCAGCCCAGTTTGATCTTGCTTGAAAAAGCATCAGAGAGATTTTCTTTGTTCTTTGCCATACTAGCTAGCATCCCATGAACTATTTAAACCATCTTCTTTTAATTTAAACCTATTGAAATGTGATGTATACTTCAGCCACAAAGCAACCCGCAAAGGCATATTTGTATGAAAATCCATTAATTTTATGACTGAAGGAGCGGGGTATGCTTTTTGCCTTCCAGAAACTCCATCAAGAAAATTAAGAATCCTAGAAAGAAAAAAGCAAGTGTGGAGTGGGACCAATTAAGTCAGCATAACTGCTTTTAACCACCCATTGCTTATTAAGTTCTGCTGGGAAGCTCTATGAATCTTTGTAATAGAGTGAGGAACTGCCTGTTTGGATTATTTGGATTATTTCATAGGCCTTTGAAACAGCAATAGTTACTTGTTTTATCATTGTAAAGATTAGAAAGTTTAACAAAAGCCTTGCTGTCTTGGTAGAAAAATGCCTGGCATGCTGAGCTTTGAAAAGGTTCATAAATGAGATTCAAAAGGAAAAAACTTGACTATCTGATGGGTGAGGAGCATAAATACCTGAGCCCTTGTTCTGTCATCTTTCCATAGCAGCTAATTCCTAACTAATCTTCCTAAGTATTTGAAGTACCAATATCTTATTGCTTCCAATAACAATATCTTATTGTATCTAACTTCCAGATACATCCAGATGTGTAGCCCTTGCCTTACAACCATTCGTTTGACCTTCAAAGTTACAACAGCACTGAGAAGTTATTTACAACCTGTCCTTGAGGTTACAACTGCTGTAGTATCCTCAGTCTTGTGATCAAAATTTGGGTGCTTGACAACCATAATGTATGACAACCATACATTTGGGTGCTTGACAACCATAATGTAACATCCCGGGGTCATGTGATCAAATCATCTTGGTCCAACACTTTGGTTCTCACAGTGGCAACAAGATGTTTCTTGGATGCAGAAGAAAATGGACTTTTTCCCCTCCCTCCCCAATTAATTGATGAAGCAGTGGATTTTGCGACAGCTTTAAGAATCTGCCCATCACTGGGAGAATTAACAATGAGTTTGGCTGAATAGGCCAAAAACCCTAGATAGTACTTTTGATACGTTCTTCTATAAATATAAGAACATAAGCTAGACAGTTTAAAGCAGTTCATCCACTTTAAGGAAATTCTTTTACAACTCTGTAATACGTAACAGGATGCTAGTAGAGAACTGTAATTTTTGTTTCAAGGAATTTTATGTACTAGATTCCTTCATTGATATATTTATTGGTATTCTTAAGGAACTTGTAAAACAGGACTATTTGCAAGACATATTTAATTTCTTCTTCTGCGAAGTTTATGTGTTCTGTATGCTTGTTCTTCCTTCTTCAAATTTGCCTGGAACATGTATTAAATGTTTAATGCCTGCCATTTCCTGGATCTTCCTACCCTGGACTTATTTTGAAACACTTATTGTTGCCAGCTTTAACATTTTTGGGTCAGGTACTAAAGATGCATATAGGGGAAAATGCCAGGATGATTACAATGTTTGAAAGTCACCCAGTCACTAAAAGTGAGTGGCCATATAAATATTCTAAATAAATAAATAGAAATGTCTTGATAGTGCCAAGCATGAGATCTTACTCCATTTACTATTTGGCTAAGGTGTGCCTAGACATTGGTGAGGAAGGAAGGGAGGGAGGGCATGATTTTGTTGGTCAAGTTTCATAGCCTCTGTTTCTGTGGCTCCTTTGGAGAGTTTACCAAATGATTTAGCAGTAATGTGACTCAACTAAGGCAGTGACAGAAATGTGAACTATATTGTTTCAGTCCGACGTCTTCTTTTCACAATATAAAATGATATGTCAACCCACCAGGCATTTTAATGATGCAGAATGGTCAGTATGAGAAATCCAGAGCTTTGCTAGACAAACCAGTGTGGTGGGTTAAGTGATGAATAGTCCCTTGGAAAATCCAGATCAAGTGCATCCTGACTCACAGAAACTAGTGGGTCTCTTGGAGGCAATCTCTTGGCCCAGCCTACCACACAGGGCCACTGCAGTGGAGAAAAATGTGAAGAGAGTAATCTCTGTATGCCAATTTGCACTCTTGAATTAAATGTGAGATATAAATGTAACGTACAACTATTTGTCCAAAGTTGCTGGGATATAGTGGAAGAACAGAAGTCTTTTGATTTGAGAGGACCAAGAAGGAAATGATAACTGAATTCAAACAGTTGAAAATCACTGTTGTAATCAACTTGTAATCACAGTCCCCAACCTTTTTGGCACCAGAGACCAGTTTCGTGGAAAACATTTTTTCCACAAACTGGGGGGGGAGGAGGAACATGCAACCTAGATCCCTAACATGTGCAGTTTATACTTCCATGAGAATCTAATGCCTGATGATCTCAGCTAGCACTGGGTCGGTGATGCTAGTTGCTGAGCAGTGACTGCAAATATAGCTATAGCTTCACATTGCTTACTTGCCTGCCACTCACTTCCAGCTATGGTGGCCCAGTTTCTAACAGGCCACAGAACGGTACTGGTTCATGGCCCAGGGATTAGGAAGCCCTGGATTACAGTACAGCTGCCAGTGGGAACACAGGCCATCCTATCCAGAACAAGAGGCAGAGGACATTTGTTAAATATAGTAGAGATGATTCAACTCTATTCTATGTTGCACGATTCCATTGTGTCATTTGGATTCCTATTATTTCTATTTTTAAAATAGAAAAGCTGTACTTTGTAAACAACAACACACAACTCTGGTTTTCATTAACCATTTCATGATTTCACTGAATATTCCACAAAGGTTACTTTCTAGTTGTTTTTTCCGCACCGCTTTCACAAGCCCAGGAAAAGAAGTTCCTTATGTTTACTCTGCTTAGTGAACAATGCCTTTATTACATTTAAAGCATATAAATCATTTTCAAAAACCAGTCTCCTGCTATGATCTTCAAAAATAGGCTGACCAGCCTTATCTGGAGTTTCTGCTGGAAACAGGTTGCTGAGAATCAATTTGTGACCCAAAAATTGATTTGATGAAGAATCTTTACAAGATCCCCCTTGCACAGGATTTTTTTTTCCTCTATAGGAAAGTCCTCTCCTGTAGAATCGTGGGCTCTCCAAGCAGAGATGATACTGTAGCTTTAATAATGACATTGAGGTAAGGATTCATTCCAAACTTGGTGTCTGGGCTTCTCCGTAAGCAACGGGGGCCCACTGCTGTAATTTGAGAGGAGAAGAGAGATCCTACGGCCAAAAGCTGAAGTCCCGCGTTAGCAGCACGAATCCAGATGTAGAATGAAGAAGGGGGGAAAGTAGCCCAAAGCGCTTGCAGCAGCTTCGGGCAGGTCTCAGTCAAATCTGGACGCCAGCACGCCCTCTCTCCCTCCCCGTTTTTAACGTGGGAGTTTCCTAACGCGCGTGGAGGAAGGAGAAAGGAAAACGTGGTTAAGGAAAAGTTGGTGGGAAAGAAGCCAGAGGCTCCTCCTTTTAAGGTTTGTTAATCTCTCCCCCACAACCACCCCCTTCCCAGAGGGAAAAAAAATCAAAGTTCTCGCGGGCAAATCGGATGCAACGGAGAACTCTCCGCGGGGAGCGAGAAGGGCCAAGCGGGTCCCAATGAAGCCCTGCAATAAGGACGGCCGCAACCGGAGGACTTGAAACAAGGCGCGACCGGAGTTGCCTCTTTGCCCTCTTCCACTTCGGGACGCTTAGGGTGTCGGGGCAGGTTTCATCCCTCCCACTCCCCGGGATGCTGCTGGGAGTCCTGTCGGTGTGGCTGCTGAGCTCTTCCATCAGCTTGTGCCACGGCTATTTCGACGGCCCGCTTTATCCGGAGATGTCCAACGGGACGTTGCATCACTATTTCGTGCCCGACGGGGACTACGAGGAGAACGACGACCCGGAGAAGTGTCAGTTGCTTTTCAGGGTGAGCGACCGCCTTCGCCGCTGCACAGCGGACGGGGAGGGTGAACGCTCGCATCCCGCGGCGGTAGCGGCGGCGGCGCCCGCTCTGACGCTGCGCGAGGAATTCACCCTCCTGGGCCGGCAGGTGGAGGACGCGGCGCGCGTGCTGGAAGGCATCCAGAAGAGCATCGCCTACGACCTGGACGGCGAGGAGAATTACGGCAACTACCTGCGCAGGGAATCCGCGCAGATCGGGGACGCCTACGCCAACTCGGAGAAGTCGCTGGGCGAGCTGGAAAACAAGTTCCGGCAGGGCCAGGAGCACGAGAGCCACGAGGAGAGCCGCCTCAACGACGACTTCCTGGGAATGCTGGTGCATGCGCGGGCCCTTCTCAAGGAGACGCTGACCGTCTCGGCCGGCCTGCGGGACAAGTACGAACTACTGGCGCTCACCGTCCGGAGCCACGGCGCCCGCCTCAGCCGCCTCAAGACAGAGTATCTCAAGGGCTGAGCGGGAGCGGGCGCCTCGCTGGGCTTCAAGCGACCCTCTCCCCCCCTCCCCTTTCCCCTCTGGTCGGCCACGCCGGCGGGACTCTTTGCCGGCCACGCTTCCTCACAGACGGACTTTCCTCCATCACATCGGCCCTTCCTACTGTACCTCAGTGCAGATTGTTGGCGATTTTCAGCCGAGCACCTTGAAAGAGCAAAATAAAGGGCCTACCTTTAGGTTGCGCAAGACAGTTCAGACGACAAATCGACGGTTGTTTCCCATTGCTGGAAGAAAAAAAAAACTGATGGGGGCGCTATATTTGCTAGGTACCCAAAAATCCAGAAAAGTGACATACGCCTATTTTTAAGTTCGTTTCTTAGCTTTCTGACAGATGGAAATTCGAGTTATTGGGGATTCGAGTTATTGTCAGTAAAAAAAGGATTTTGCCAACTGGCAAAACGTTGAAAGCTTGCTTTATTGCATTCTTCCGCATTCTTTAGCATAATGTATCTGAAATAGAGGGGACAAATAAAATGACCATTGGCACAATCTATGTACTTATCTTAGTAACTCATTGGGCTGGCTTCTTCACTTATGGTTAGGTTGCAAGTTTTTACTCAATTACTTGGAAGTCAGTTCTATTGAGTTTAAAAAAAAAAGGTCTGGATAGTTTCTGTGATTAAAAGCTTTGAAGATAATTTCTTTTAATTCCATTTTAGTGAGTTCAAAGAAGTATATACAATGGTATAGTCAAACATCTCAGTTCTGGAGGATTTGGGAGTATCTGCTATGTTGCAAGAGTTTTATAATCTGTTGGTCACAATTGAGCAATGTTATATACACTTAAGTCGACTGATTTATGGAATGTGTTGTATAACCCTGGGGGAAAATGTTATAAACAGGAGATGCTAAGTTACAAGCTTTGAAATTTGTCCTCTAGTTCTTTCAGATGAAATCTTTTGAACTTCTATGGTGATCTGATATTACTAAAAATCAATAATTGATAGAATTTCTGGTGCCAAGGTTTCCATAGATTTTATTTTGCTTGCTTTTTAAAATAAATCTATAAGGTTGCCACTGCTTGCCTCATTCCACACTGACAATTGAGTAACTCAGTTAATGCATTAATCCTTTTACTGAGTGGTTATAAATACCCTGGAAATTTGTGATGTTATCAATGGTTTGTGGAAAATGATGGAATGATAGTTATTTCATTTTAATTCATCAGGAAAAGAAAAAAAGATAATGCTTTATGTTGAATGTGAAAGTAATTTTCCCCATCCTTTTACTGAGTGTTTTATGGAAATTGAAATGGTCATTCGAACAAGAATATGATAGCTACTAACATGCACTGAGCACCAGGTAACAGTTATTTTCTCTTCCAATTTTATTTTTATTTGCCCTGAATCATGATCACCCAGAGAAATACCTTTATCATTATTATTTTTTTAAAAAACATGCTCTGTGCAGAGTACATAACTGGCTATGTTCTGAACTTTACAAAGAATAGGCATCAGAAGATAATATTCTGATATCAGAAGACCAGTTGCTTCAGCTATAGATTAATGTAATGGGTATTCTAAAATAAGCAAGTTTTTAACGGGCAAACCACCCCCTATGGTTTCCCAGGAAAACTCAGCCAAATTGGAAGCAATAACTCATTGTGCCTCTCCCTGTTCTGCACAAATGGCTTTAAATTCCTTAAAGAGATTTTGCAGAGCTAAAGCTACTGTTGAATGTTGCTTGGCTCTTTCTAAGATAACAATTTCCTTCCCAAAGAATTCTTTTGGATTGCCAACAATTAGGCAAATATTGGAACAATTTACCAATCCAAGAATGCCTAATCTACATTGTAATGTTCCATAACTGATGTCCACAGAGTTCTATAAAAAATTTTTTGTTGTGTTGATAATATAGGCTAAGCCTTTAGAAACAACAACAAAAAGATTTAATAGATTTTTGCCATTGGTACTCCACTGTAAGGTTATATGGTTTTGTGCTTCTGGAAGGTTGCAACAAACCAAGTAACACTTTCAAAAGAAATGAAATGGTAGCAATCCAAACCAAGGTGATAAAAATAGGTTTGAGGTTTTTGCTTGTTGTCTTCTTTTGCATAGAAAACTCATATTTAAGTCAAAGTGAGATTAATTTAAATTTGCCCCACTTTTCAGAAGAAAATGGTTGGGATTCTTGAGGCTTCTAAAATCATTAAGAAGTGGGAATAGAGGGATAGCCAGCAAAGCTCCAGAGAAACTGAACAGTAACTTTGTACTATAACTTAAGACCAAATGACAGTAGCCAGTTTTTATTACTATAAAATACCCTTTCCTCTTTTGGTCCATATATCATCATTGATACTGCTTCAACCAAGCACTAACCCCACTGATTGTGCCAGGGTGTTGCTACACATCAAAATAAATGATACTCTGCAATTGTAAGATATGTGACACATTTCTTAGATAGGATATTTGGAAATGGGTACTAGAACCTCAGGATATGGTTGTGACCAAAAGAAACTCAGCAAAATTAAAAGAAACTAATTTTCCTGCCATTATCCTCAGAGTAACAAGAATAGATTTTCATGGTGCTGAATTCTATAGTTTTTAATTTTTTCATTTAAAAAATCAAATCATACTGTGATATGTAGCATAAGGCCACAAAGGGTCTGATTTTCCCTTTTTGAGGACTATAGATATGCAGTGTCTACAACAGCAATATTTCCAAAAGCAACCAACAACAGATTCCAATGGCTTCTACCCAATGTTTTCTTTAAACATATTTAATAATGTCATTCCATCAATGAAAACCTAATCAGCTTTGCAAATCCATAAAATCGGGCACATCATCGTTGCATATCCCATCTATATTGCTGTATGTGAAAAGGCTGTCATTTCTGAGACCATGTCTTCACTTTTCCTTAAAATACATCATTTTTGCAAGAAAGCATAATCCATAATAAAAAATATGGCAGTATCAGCTTCATTCCCATTAAATAATACAAGGGGACATTTTTTAAGATAGTACAATTCAACAAAAATCAGCATCATGAACCCCGTTGACCTTAAAACTAATCACCACTTGAATTTTTGTTTGGCATTAGCGAGGCTTTAGTTTTAATAGAATTAAGTTTAGATTTACTTCACCTAATTTTTTTTAAACTATCACAGCAAGACAGAATATTTTATTATTGAGATAACTTACTAAAGTGAAAGATTGCCATCTAGTGCTTTAAAAAGTCTGATATGCTTACTTTGGAAGAATCCACCAATAGAATCAGCTTCTCAAAATGATTTATTAGGTGTGTTATAGTTTTTAACCCAAAAATGCTTTTTCAAAAGGCAAATGGACTTTTTCTTCTTGAAACTGCCTTTTGAAAAAGCACCTTTGGGACATCCATGACCTGGATGACTGAAAATCTCCACAGACATAATTTTTAAGTTTATATTGTAACTTTAATACAAGAAATATATATGAAGCTAAAAACTAAATTAAGCATTCTAAATTTTAATATCCTTTTTATGTTCCACAGTTTATCTCCAATGGCAGATGGTGTACTTTTTTAACTTTCTCTAAAACAAATGCTTAAATATTAAGAATGAGCCAAAAAAAAATTGGATTCATATCTTGGGGTCTATGATTCTTTCCCTCTCTTAACCAAATTGTTTTCATTCTTATTTTCTTTCATTTGACTATTATTCTCCCAGTTACAATCTTTGAACAGAATTGGAGTTCCACTTGCTTCAACCAACATGCTGAAATGGGCATGAGTTGTAGACTATATACCCGGTCTTAGATTATTTTTTTTGAACACACACACACACACACACACACACACACACACACACACACACACTGTACTCTCATAAGTCTTCTAATTTAATTTGGGAGGATGCCTAAACAATCAATTTTCCTTGAGATTATCTTAGAATAAGAAATGTATGGTTTGTAAGTGCTCTGTCAAATATTTAAAGCTATGTTTCCTTTTTAAAAATAAAAATTGTAAATAATACTTTTATTTCATTATAAATCTTCATTTTAGGGGTCTTGATAGAGCCAGACTCCTATAGTTTTTATGATAGCTTACATGTTAGTTTGCTTGCCTATTTCCATTCTATATTAACTGAAATGATTCTTGTCCCCTTTTGTCTTCCTTCCTTTGCATTATCTTTTTTTTAATTATTCACAGAATGAATCCATATTTATGAGAAGCAGCTGCTTTTTCCCCTCAAGATTCTAAACATACTAATTTCTAAACATTTCCTTGAAAAAATAGTTGCTACTATGTAAATGTGTTTGGCTCCTAAAGCTAGTTGTAGTTCTTTTAACATACATCATCAATAATTTTGTTCTTTCCATGCTTTTTGCTAGCTTTTGTTTCTTGAAATCATTTATCTTCTTGGACAACAGCAAAACTGCATGAAGGATTTTTTAAAAACTATTGCTCTAAATTGAATATTAATAAAATTCAACAACTAATGTTAACTTTCTATGTGGCAAAAAAGCAATTTTGCATTTATTTAGTTTTAACACATATTTAAGAAATAGTTAAAACATGTTTTTAAGTCCTGCAATTCAGAGAGATGTTAATATTTATCATAGGCTTTGAATAGATTTGTCTTTCAGAATACCAAGGATTTTTTGTAGATTTTGTGCAGTTTGTTAAAATTTGGTTTATTAAATCCAATTTACATTGAACAAGGATAAAAGTGATACAAAACAGATTAAGGTAGCTACAGATTTAACTGCTATGTAAAAGAGAACTTTCTGTTCAATTCTCTTTTCAACTTACTAAAGGAGTACTGTAGTGTAGTAGGTGACTTTGCAGGAGGATTCTTAAACTAAATGTGTCTCTAAATCTACTATAAGGACTCAAATCTTTCCTAAATTTTCATTCTCTTTGTAAGTTTGTTTTCCCAGTGAATGTTGTGCCTAAGCCTTGGACTACATGAAGAAGATCCTCTTATATTAACTATAAATCCTTGGAATATTACCGGTAGAAAAGTAAGCATACTATGTCTGGGCTGCAGAAATTCAGAGGACAATTAGTTAGCAATAAAAGCTGAAATTTTCTGCTTCCATCTAGTGGTTATCCAGATGTTTGTAATCTAAGTTGTTTCTAATCTAAATATAGTGTGTAATTTTAATGACCTACGGTTCTATCTGCTTAGAAAAATCAAAGGCAATTGAAAAACAATCAACAGATCAGGTGGGCAGATATTGTCACTAACTCAAACCCAGCCCTACAAGAGCTCAAAGAAGAAAACGAAATCCGTTAGGCCATAAATAGTTGGAAATAGCTCAGAATCAACAACCGTCTCTCCACATTTCATAGATGTTATTCAGTCTGGTTTGGCATTTCCTCTTGGCTTGGAACAGCAATGACAGAAATTTTTTGTGTAGCCACTTTATAGACAGAATTCAGTCACAATTATATTGGTCTTCCGGGGATTATATAAAAGATACCTTTTTAAATTTTCAATCCCGGACATAGACTGATTGGAGCAATATTGGCGCTTTCTGTGGAATCATATTGTTACGCTTTCATTGAATAACTTGACTAAATTTGTTCTTAAGTATGTACATGGAGAGGTTAGAGGGAAAAAATCTAAATGTTTTCCAAAGGAGTGGAGCTCCAATCAGAACTTAATGAAAAAAGAGATTGAATACTGAGCCCTGCCCCGAAGGTTAACCCAATTAGTATACATGAAATTGAGTGTGGAAGCAAAACAATATAATCTTGCTAGCTTATTTGGATATTAAATGTTATGTTAAAGAATGTTTCCTTACAAGTTTTAAATTTTTAACAAGTCTTTATTGTTTCTCTGCTTATTTAGCATGTAAATAGACATGATTAAACAACTAATACTGAGCTATGAGGATAGAAAAGCATCCATTTTTTACCAGTTACACCCTTGAGAAATTGTTAAAATGTAAAAGAACAACAATCTCTTCTAATTTGTTTCCATGAATTATCCTGCTTATCATTATTTCTGTAACTTTCTACACAGGATGCCATAAGTACATATTCTTTATTGTTCTACATCTTCTTGTTATTAAGTTAATAAAGTATTTTTATGCTTTGAAATGTTTATTGTAAACACTCCACTACCATATTTTTTTAAAAATTAGCCTTTTCAAGGATGCCTAAGTGTATATATAATTGTTTGTATATACACACATAAAAAGAGAAACAACAGAATGATGAAAACTCCTTAATCTTACAACACATAGACTATCCTAGACCAAGCTAAATCCAAAACATGCTAGGAAATTTCAGAAATTTGGCATTCAGACAAATCAGTCATGAATAAACACATGGATAAACCACATTTACATACCATTCAGGAGACAATAAAAAGCTAAGAAAGAAATGAAAAAAAACAATTCATCCTCTGCAGAAGCCAACACCCAAATAAGCAGGGATTAACACCAGACAAATAATCATGCAGAAGACAATTCCCTAATCATGGGACTATAGTTAGTGCACAATTTATAACCATTTGATTAGTACTGTTCAAAGTTATAATAGTGTTGAAAAGTGATGAATGGTTCTCACACAATAGTTGTTGTGCCCCTGCAATCGTAATTGCAATTCAGGCGTTTGGCAACCAGCATGAATTTACCACAATTGCAGCATATTGAGGAAATATTTCATGATTACCTTTTGCAAACTTCCCAATCAGATTCTAATAAGCAAATAGGGAAATTGGATTTGCTTGATAATGGCCTGGTTCAGTTAATGACTATGGCAAAAGTAGTCATAAAATAGGTAATGACAATAGCATCATTTAATATCAGAAGTTTTGGTCTTGATTGTGGTCATAAGGCAAGAACTATCTAATATAGTAATTCATTGTGACTATGATACAGCTGGGATTTCTAGATACAGTAGCACTTTAAAAAAATAGTGTAAAAATATTTCACTGAATGAAAACCAGATGCTAAGATGTAGTTATATTTGTGGATACCTTTTAAGAGTCAGTGATATTAGAATATAAGGAGATATTCTAGTAGATAATCAGGTTTCAAAAACCTGTTCAGCCTAACTATCTTCTATAGTATGAACATATAAAGGAAATGCAAGGATAAACTATGTCATCTTAACCTTTGGGAAAGGCAGCAGAAAAAGCACAATAAATTACTTCAGAAAAACACATAGCTGAAGATGTCTTAGATTACTGCCCAAAATAATAATAACTTGATGTACTTCAGTTTAATTAGTTGTTAATTATGGCCAACCTGGGGGCTTGATGGAATCAGTAAATTAACTTAATATTAAATTTTTCAGTAAAATGATATTGTATCAGCAACAAAAATGTGTATTACTATAAAGGAAATGAATTCCAGATTTGTATTACGTATTACTCGAGATATTTTTTAGTTAAAATACTCGTTTTGAAAATAGAAGGGCAATCATAGTGAGTCATACTTCTGCTGAACAATTATGTAATCTAAAAGAGAGCAGACAATTTCAGTTGGATAACATTCTTTTCCATTTGGATCTCAAATACTCTATACTTTTCATCCGATGTCAAGCAAACATTTCAGACTATATTACTTGAACAACTTGTGTGCAAAAAAGCTGCAGAATTTTTTTTTAACTCTCAGGATACTATGGTCACACCATCTTTCATTTTATTGCATTTTGTAAAATTATGCAGAATAGCAGAAAAAGAGAAAGAAAACATAAGTATGCAGTAAGAAAAGGGAAATATGCCTAAAACCAACATTATTTGATACATCTGTCCATCAGTTTCTATTTTTACAAACCACTCTTGACTCCACTAAATTCAAACAATGCCTCATACATTGCTTTTGTTCTTTACATTTATTGCTCCTGTCTGTTTCTGGAGTTCATCAACCTCATCCAACCAAATTTTCTTGGTCTTCTCCTCTTTTAGAACCATACACATTTCTAGGTATTTGTTTTGTGATTTATCTTTTGACATGTTTCTGATCTATATTGCTTATTATATCATAAAATCACCAAACTATCACTGCAAATCCTTCAGAGTCTAGCCAACAATACAGAATCCTCTACTCACAAAAGTACTTACAGATCCACATTCCCAGCCAACACACTTCTAATGTCATTGTACAAATAAAAATGTATCAGTAAGTGCATTAAATTATCAAGATAATATCCTACATCTTAATCCTTGCTCAATATTTAACTATTTTAAGCATTTTATTTATTCTCATGTATACTTCCATCATATATTACTCTTATTACATTCAGCAGTTCAGCTACTCTTATTGCATTCAATTCCACATTTGCACAAAATATTCAATAATTAAAACATGATTAAATCCATTTTATCCTATATTTTCTCTAACTCAACAAACATGCAATAAACTTCCTTTCTCACATTCATTTATTTCTCAGTGACCTGATGAACAGCAGAATTCAGTCTGCACACACCCTGCCAGACATAAAATGAACCCATACTTCCCAATTCTTGTCATCACCTTTCAATCAGTATTCTACTGAATACAGGCACACTTCACAAATAACACTAACAATAACATCATTTTCCTATCATGAGGCATAGATATAGTATAGTCCTGACACACAGATCCTGCATAACAAAACACATCCATATTTTAACTTTTATTTATATCACTTATACCTGCTGTCATACTGTACTCTTCCAAAGATTCAAGATCAGAATCTGTACTCTAATATGGATCAATACTTGTACAACCTCTTTCTTGGAGTAGTTCTATAATTTTAACTTCTTTTATTCTTTCCACTTCTTCTATGGCCAGTCCTCCCAGAATCCATTTTTGCTATTATAAAATAATGCTTTCATAACCTTTTATTGCATTAATATCCTGCACTAATTCTCTCAATTTTTCACCATAAACTATCAACACAATCACACTTTTAGAATTGTTCAGATAGTCCAGAGCTTAAGAACAAGTTCCATTCTCAAAATTTTAGTATTATAAGCCAGAACAATATTATTGTATAATACTGAATAAGTAGCATTGTGTGATGAACTTGAAGCAATGAACTTGTGTATTTAACTTGAATTTTGCTACAGTAGCCTCTATTCTTAACTATGGATTGTCCTTAAACTAGGGCAGGAAACTCAGGAACTTGTTGTACTCATTTTGTTGTCTTGTATGAACAATAGACATGCTTAAGCCACATATTTGAAACAAACATATCTTTTTCTAATCAGATACTGTATTCACCAGTCACCCTTTTAATTCATACTTGGGCTTCTAAAAGGCCCAATCACTTTTTCTTTATTCACCTCATCCTCTCCATTCTCTCTTTCATACCACTTAACAGAATTCTTCTTCCTCTACCACAATCCCTCAGATTATACAGTTCTGGTCAAAAATAATCTCTGCCTGTTCCATTTTTACTATTCTTTGGAACAAATGTGCAATAAATAGTAACTTAAGGATTCCTATTTTCATTTGCATGACAATACACAATAAACTAGATAACGGATAACACAAATCACATTTTCTGAATTGTGAAGTAATTGGTTCCAAAGGCTAAAGAAAGAAATCTGCTGATAATGCCTTTTTACTCTTTCTGTTCAGCACTAATATTACAAACACAGCTATACTTAAAAATGAAATGGAGTCATGACATAAGCTTTCTGAATCCAGTTCCAAGATTCTACCTAGAGAGATCATTGCCTGCTTTAATGGTATCAAATTAAAGCACAGTTTAATATAGGGTTAAGAAATCTTTCAAAATGAACAATCTGGACATTTGAATTAATTCTCATAGCACTCAAGGAAGCTAATATAGTTCACCAAGAATAGATTGTTGAAAACATAAGCTATGGACTGATCAGAAACCCACAAGTGATAATTATAGTTCAGATTTCAGAATGTATGTCCACAGTGACTAAGAACTGACAACAACCTGATGTCACACAATCAATCATTTTCAATACTTGGAAAGATTTGATAGTTTTGCTCAACTTGGTGCTTTCCAAATGAGTTGGACCACTCATAATCCTCACACTGCTTCCATAGTAGCTGAGGATGATGAAAATTAAGATAATTAAAATTGAATCTATTTTTCAAGACACCAATCTGGGGAAGACTGATTCAGAATTTACCAGATGATATATTAAATGTGTGGTAAAAGGTTTCAACTATGTTTATTTTTAAATAAAATGCAGCCCATTGGAAAGGACAGGGCTGTGGCTGAAAAAGAGCTGCTTCTTATCTTTCCTTGGACGCAGGGAAAGTCCTCCCCCACATACTTTTTTGCTGCAGGCTGCCATTTCTGACTACTTCTTAAAAAGCAAAGAGGCAGGTCAGAGAAAACAGCCGCTGCTCTTCATCTCCTCTCTTGCTCTACCTAGCCTCCACCTCACCACCACCACCCCAATACTTTAAAGCAGAACCGGTTTCAAATGCTGCCTTGAGATCCTGTGCAGCAAAGCCAGCCTTCACGGATGCCGGAGAAAACTCCCCGTTCCCTTCATTCCTTCCCCAGTTTTCCCAAGCAAGCTGCAGCCCCCCTCTTGCCCTCATGCCACCTGCCCTCCAAGGCGGAAGAGGTGGTGTTACAGTACTCCTATTAGAAGGCTTATTGCTGACAGGAACAGGAGCAGGTCGAACACGCTCCAGTAGGTCGGAGCCTCTCGGGAATCTCCTTAAGTAATCGATTGAACACGCGAGACCCGAGGCCGCAGCCTTGTGCCTCGTTTGCCACAGGGTGTTCTGAGCAGGGAACATTCGCTCCATTGACACTGATGGGACATCTTTCTGCCTCCGCTCCGCATATATTATTATAAATAACCGGTGGCCAAAGGCCAACAAACCTACTCAATGTCCCAGGGTGCAATGCGTGCGTAGGTTTACGCTAATCCCCCAAAGGCTCAGTTGAGTGTACGTGCAATTCTCTCTTGCTACTTATAATTTTTATGGGCGGCCGAGCCCGAGAGCCGACCTTAGCCCTACTTTCCAATCCTTGCGTCCTTACAATCCTGCGTCTGCTGCACCGGTTTCTCTCTGCCCTGTCAAAACAAGAACTGGCCACGGCCCTTTGCCGATTGTTCCGTTCTAACGTCTCGAAAGTTAAAGAAGCTGCACCGCGCAGCTTTTACAACGTGTAGAAACGTTGGAGGTCTCCCCAGTTTAGCTGCGGTTTGTCCGCCGGGCAATCGGGACCGAGAGTGGACCACCTTTTTCGGCCTGGCCAGGAGAAGTATTGCCCACTGTATGAGACTGGAAATAATGGGTGTAAAGCAGGTAGGATTTCATAAGAACCTGTTTCGTTTATGAGCTTAGTCTTAAGTATGTCATACGTGAGACATAATAGGCTAACTATCTCTGCATCCAAAGCAAAAGTTTATGTAAAACAGAAATTTATATAACGATTGTGTGAGTGCAATTGATTTTATTTTAATCAGTAAACATCCACACGGAAAAATGAAGCGATACCCCATGTAAATATGCAGCCATGCAATGAATGCAGGAAATGCCTACTGTATTTGGAGACCCATCACAAGATCAAAAAGTAAATTAAATTGGAACATTGAAATGCCCTTTCAAATTTTGCAGTTAAATTCAGGATTATGAAGTTCTGAGGACTACATAAACTTATGAAGTTTATGAGGACTGGTGGCAGTTGATTAATTTTTGCCCCTGTTGACCTTCACAGTAGACTAATAGTGGGGAAAAGTTAATGGCTGAAAGTTGAATTCTGTGCCAAAAGAAGTCACCACTTAAAAATAATAGTAATAGATATATTGACTTGGTATTGTACATTAAATGGAACTTTGTATAATCAGGCAAATTTGAAACAGGTTTTCTATGACACAACCTAAAAAATGTATATCACCATAGAGTTATTTCCATTTTTGTAAATGTATTTATCTTAGAGTAATATGATATGTAATATTTTAATATAAAGAGATCATAAATTTTTTCACACTTTGTGATTTCTAATCAATTCCCTTGGCTTGTTGCAGATGACTAAACCATAAATTTCATTTAACACTGTAAGAAATTAATGTGATGATGGACCACTGAATACTCTGAATCTTTAAAAGAAATTATAGACCATAAATACTTGGAAATTGATAGTACAGATTGATGGATGGATAGGTTACATTTTGTCATCTTTGGGGGGGGGGGGTGTTATTTATTTATTTTTTCTCCTGCCCATACTATTCTAAATAACTCAAAGTATCTAATCTAACTAATACTCCTTCCTCCTCCTATTCTCCCCACAATAACAACCCTATGAGATGAGTTGGGCTGAGAGCATGACTGGCCCAAAGGCGGAGCTAGTCTTCTGATTTCTAGCCTGTCTTAATCACAAGACCAGTTTTTGAGTCTGTGAATCTCAAGAAAGTGGATAGCTTCTCTGTGATTTCAGTTCTGCATCTGTGGATTGGACGGCCTGCTTCACTTGGCTTATGAAAGCTGCTAGGGAGAGGACTGGAAGCTGGATGCAGGCTGTAGTCAATACTTACTTGAGAGGAGGTAAGTTCTCAGCAACCCTGAAAGCCAGTTATGAATCATCCCTCAGGTAAGGAATCTGAATAAGTTACAGGCTATGAAATATAAAACTGTGGATTAAGTCTATGTTCAAATAGTTTTGCTAGTCTGGAGTAAAGATCACTACCCAGAGATGAGTAAAATATGGCAATCCAAATGACTGAATAATTCATCTATTTTATGTTTTATTGCTTTTAATGCTTTCTGTTCAATTGATGGCCCTAAACACTGTTTATTCCTTTTGAATAAGACTATTCTTATTCATTAATCTTTATTTAAGAAGAAACCCAATTAATATTTAGTTTTATTCAGAAAAATCATAATGTACTAGACTGGTAGTGTAAAAAGGTTTCATTATAGATAAAGAAATCTTGCTGAGATTGCTTTATCAAACTTTAAGAAGTTGTCCAAACCAAATTTTCCTATAGAAAAAGAAACTTTAAATTTAGCTTAGTTTAACCAGCAGATTTTTGAGTATTGAATTCTATGTTTAAGATATGAACTTGCTTTGGGAGAAAGAATCCATATTTCAAGCTGACATCCCGAGTCCTCAGCAGTTACAACTGGTATCCATTGGTGCTTCATTGACAGAGAGCATAGTATTAATGAAAGCTGGAGCCAAGGAAATTGTCATCCACCATTCCAGTCATCCAATTTTGTATCCTGCTTTTTTAAGGAGCTTCATCACCGAACTTCAAAATCATATCTCTGAATTTTGACACAACTCTAAAATAGTTGGTGGACAGGGACAGAGGACCAGGTATGTATGAATGAAGGAGGCAGCTCATGGAAAAAACATGGACTATTTCCTCACTTACCTGGCTACATATAACAAAGCTATCCACACACCAGCTTTCTGCTACAAAAGAGAAATTGCTTCTTAACTTTTAAGTTTCTGTTGCTTTATCTCTCTCCTCTGCAATACTGTATGTGACACTAACAGGATGTATGCTTGTGTACATGGTGATTTGATTTCCATTCTTCAAGTACATGTTTCTATTCTTTATCAACACAAGCATAACTTTTATATTAGTTTCTGTTATTCAGATTAGGGAAACATTTAAAGAGATCCATGAACCCCTTAAGCTGAAATAAATAGAGAAGCCTAGGAGATAGTAGCAACAGGCTACTTCACTGAAAAGAAATGAAGCATCATAAGTAATTCTGTTCAGCGGAGTGAGGGATTGGTATAAAAGCAGTGTGATTTAGGGGGAATGAAAACAGTATTTTGATTAGTTTGAAACTAACATGATGTGTAACCAGTCTTGAAGAGAGAATGCAAAGTGTCTAAATTGAGCAGGATCAATAACATTAAAGTGGAGGTTGATGGAGAGAGAGACCTACAAAGCCATAAGCATGTATAAGACCATAAGTTGTTGGTAAGAAAGTTGTTCATGATTTAGACAGTGATCCTGATCTATGTTATATACATCTTCTGCTTTATATACAAAGATCAATTTCATTGATGTGTTTTGCAAGAATTTTTTTTCAAAGCTATATATTCTTTCCCTACTCTTCCCCTACCCCACTATGCACCTACCAGATGTGTTATTTAAAACACTTTATCCATTTCTTTAAGGTCACAAAACTTTTCAAAAGCATCAGGAACTGAACTTGATTCAAAGTATGTTTTACCTTTACCTTATTCCAGAGATATAACAGACTTTAAATACTAGTTACATGAAATCAACAGCTTTCATAAGCTATGTAATGCTTATGAAAGCATTGACTTCATATTATGAAGTCAGTAAGACAATAGCAATAGCATTTAGACTTATATACTGCTTTATAGTGCTTGTGTATCTTATAATTTTTACTACCTTAAAAAAAAGCTACTGCATGATCCGGATAACTAAGATAAGTAGATTTTCTGAGTTTCTGTGAATTTTTTTCTAAAGAAAATAGACTAGTATTGTCAATCTGTGTTCCCCTTCTGCTAATAATTGAATAGGTCACAACAGGATAGATTTGCAGGTCACTTCATGGCCTGACCAATTTTGAAGTTTGCACCATTGCCACTCAATTATCACAAAAGCTGATGGGTAAAAGATGTGAAAGAGCTTTTCCCTGACTCATTTTAATGTTACATTTATATATGCCCATACATGCACATACCAAATAATAATAGCAGTGGCACTTAGATTTATATACCACTTCACAATGCTTTCCAGCCCTTTCTAAGTGGTTTACAGAATCAACATATTGCCCCTAACAATCTGGGTCCTCATTTTACTGACCTTGAGCCAGTGAGAACCGAACTATTGGCAGTTGGCAGAATTAGCTTGCAATACTGCATTCTAACCACTGTCCCACCAGGCTCTTATAATGCATTACATTTCTTGGGGAATTCCCATAAGTGGATAACAGAGTATTTAGCTACAATTATCCTTTATAATCACTCTTCCATGTGCTGTGTTCTGGTTTCAGTTGAGTCTCTCCCTGTTACAAATAGCACTGAACAGAAGTTTACTCCCCCTCCCCCAATGTTCTCTGACACTCAGCAAACCCTATCAGCGATAATGAAGCTATTTAATATGAACAATAAAAAAGAACATGTGTAGTAGATTATTCATTTAATTACACAATGGCATTTTCTTCAGCATGTTTGAAAGTCAAGCATTTGTAGAGATGTAAGTCCAATTGTATGCATGTTTTTACTTGCATGTGTGTGGTAAGAAAGGGTGCATTTATAAGTGTAGAAAGATATAAAATTGTCTTCTTATATGCACATACAGAAAAATCAACAATGATTAAATAATTTCCAGATGTCTGATTTCATTTCTGTAGTGTATATTATTATTAAAATATATATTGTTACGAGTCTTTACACATTTCATCATGTTCTAACCCAATAATTTATTGAGTTTCCTACCCCACAAGCATATGGATAATTTTTCATAAGTTAGTATTGGTTTTTCTTCAAAATAGAACTCACTGAGTATAAGTTCAGAGACTTTCAGTTGTGGTTTTGTTGGGGAGGGAATCCCAAGCAAAAGGTATTAATTATGGAAACCCATCACATTTGGAAGAAACCAGGTCAAGGAAGCTATTCAGTGGTCTCTGGTGTCATTAAATTCACATTCTCAAAAAAGCTTTGTTTTCTGAGATGGCAGTGCAGCATTCACAGCTACAGGAGAACAGGAGATTACGGATAGGGAAGAGAGAAGATTCAGTTTACCAAGCAAAGCAGTTAACATATATAGGGAAGTGACAAGGAAAAGAATCAATGTACAGCTTTACCACAGGTATTTAATTTTGATACAGATGCTTGATGCCTAGTTTCCAGCATTTTTATCATTTGAATTTATATTCCATTGTTTTATCCATAGGGCATTCAATTCCTCTCTTTCATTAAATTAATGAAAATACCTAACATTGTTATTTAGGGGCAAATACTTTTGTACTCAGTATTCAAAAATAATTCCTTATTTGAATAAGATGCAATTAACTTTCAAAAATACAGTCAGTGAGACTTTATTAGATAAGGTGGGTAGTAGGGGGTAGGAAATTACTGAAAAAAGAGAGAAACGTTCCTTCAAATATAATCTTTTTTTTCTTTCTAACCATTCAAACGATTTTTTTTACAGAACTGATGGAAGACAACTTTCATAGGAGAAGGCATTGATGAAGGGAAGACCAAGCAAGTGAAAGTAAAATGTGGATGTTACTTGCTAAAAACTTGTTAAGGACAAAGCTTTATGAAGACTGCTCTCGAATTTTGCTGCGAATACCAAAGGGCAGGCCGAGTTATCAGAAGTATTTTTCATTGAGCAGTAAACCTTGGCTACCTTCAGCAAGGATAGTGCAGGCAGTTCAGACCTTTAATATCGACACAACTATCCAGAAAGTGGAAACCCTAGAGAAAAAACAGTTTATCTGTGTTCGTTGGGAAGATGGCAGTGAGAGCCTTTACCCTTCAGTGTGGCTACGAGACAATTGCCAGTGCCCAGACTGTTTCCTACACTCTGCTAAAGCGCGCAAACTGCTTCTGGAAAATCTAGATATCAATATCGAGGTGAAGGATGTCATTTTGACAGAACAGAAAAAGGTGAAAGAGTTTATGTGTATGTACAGTTGAATACAACAAAATAAAACCATAACACAAAATCATGTGATTCAAGGTATTTGGGCCAAAGCAGACAGCACTTCCCCTGATTTGTTGATGCATCCTGAAATCTATCTTTCTGCCACCACAGCTAGCCAATATTTTCTGCAGTTTACTGCTGTTCCAAAAAAAATGTTAACAAGTGTTTTTACCAAGCCAGTTATCTTTCATCTTGTAACCTTGCTGTAGTGTCTGTTAAATTTTGTTCTTTGCAAAGGTACAAGACGTTCACTTGTATGGAATTCACTTGGCTTTGCATTCTTTACAAGGCCAAGTGAATTCCATGAAACAATTTTGAATAAAGTGTTATTCAGACTGGGCTACGGATAATACAAATGCGTGGCTTTCAATGTTTGTTTCTATTTCATGGAAGAAGATAAATATTGTATGGCCAGATGACCACACCAGTGAATTTGAGGCCGAATGGTTGAAGAAAAGATGCTTTTCTGACCAAGCTAGAGCTAAAGCACAAGAAGAATTATTTTTATCAGGTAAGAATTTATGTTATTGTTGTGTTAAAATGTTAAGGCAAGAGTCTCAAGCATGATCCATAAGACACATGCAGATCTCCAAGTCATTTCTATAGTCCTGTCAAATTCCTGGCCCATGGGCCAGATGCGTCATGTGTTGGCCACGCCCACGCCCGGTTTAGTGAAGGGGGGAAGTCCTGATACATCACATGACGATGTGAGTTTGACACTCCTGACCTAAACAATACTTTGTAGGCACTGAGGTTCCTATCTAGGAAGGTCCTGATGCCAGACACTACATAGATGCACAATCTAGGTCACGATTCTCCCAGGCTTAACTCAGCAGGGTTGTGTCCACTGGACTGTGCAGTTGGCACCTCAAAGTCTTATCAGGCCTGGCAGTGCTGCCTATGAGAATCCTTTACCATGACAGGTCCTGCTTCTGAGACAGCTGTAAAGAGACTGTGAAATGAGGCTTAGTTAGGGAAGATACATATCTGTGATCATATTAAGAGCAACTGTGTTCTTTTCGCTGATGATATAAAGCTATTCAACACCACTGACAATACTGCTACCCTTCAAAAAGACTTCAACTATGTGTCAGAATAGTCAAACAAATGGCAACTTCAAATCTCAACAAATAAATGCTCTGTCTTACATATTGGTAAAAAAAATTAGAAAATAAAATACAAGCTGAACAGTCAAGACCTTGTTGATGACACAAACTTTGTCAAGGATCTTGAAGTACTCATCTCTAATGACCTAAGTGCTAGAGCCAAAAAGGCATTAAGAGTTGTTAACCTAATCCTCCGTAGCTTTTTCTCCGGTAATATCACTCTACTAACTAGAGCATATAAAACATTTGCTAGACCAATGCTTGAATACAGCTCATCAGTCTGGAACCCGCATTACATATCTGATATTAATAAAATTGAGAAAGTCCAGAAATATTTTACAAGAAGAGTCCTCCACTCCTCTACTCGTAGCAGAATACCTTATGCCACCAGACTTGAAATTTTAGACCTAGACAACCTAGAACTACGCTGCCCTCGGTTTGATCTAAGTATAGTACATAAAATTACATATTTCAATGTACTACCTGTCAATGAATACTTCAGCTTTAACCAAAACAATACAAGAGCAAACAATAGATACAAACTCAAGATAAACCGCACCAAACTTGATTGCAGGAAATACGACTTCAGCAACAGGGTAGTCAGTGTCTGGAATATTCTACCTGACTCTGTGGTTTCTTCCCCAAACCCTAAAAACTTTAACCTTAGACTGTCTACTATTGACCTCACCCCTTTCCTAAGAGGTCTGTAGGGGGCATGCATAAGAGCACCAACATGCCTACCGTCCCTGTCCTATTATTTCTTTTTTTCTTATTTGTTTCCATTTCATGTATTTATAACCATGTTTATACTTATACCTGTTATCTAATAATAGTTTGACAAAATAAATAAATAAATAAAATAAAATAAAATAAATAAGATGGGCCTAGAGTGAAGAAGGAGGAGACAGCTGAGAAGGACTGGATCTCACTGCCCATTTTGGGGTTTCTCTGCCAGATGAGGATCAGAAAGACATCAAGTAAGCAAGATTTTAACAGATAACAGATAATCAGAGTTGGAAAGGACCTTTTAGGTCATCTAGTCCAACCCCCGCCCAAGCGGGAGACCCTATGGCAGTCCAATCTCTTCTTGAAAGTCTCAAGTGATGGCACCCCCACAACTTCCGAGGGCAAGCTGTTCCATTGGTTAATTGTTCTCACTGTCAGAAAGTTTCTCCTTATTTCCAGGTTAAATCTCTCCTTGTTCAATTTCCATCCATTATTCCTTGTCTGGCCTACAGGCGCTTTAGAAAATAGTTCGACCCCTTCCTCCCTGTGACAGCCCCTCAAATATTGGAAGACCTCTATCATGTCTCCCCTGGTCTTCTCTTTACTAGACTAGCCAAGCCCAGTTCCTGCAACCGTTCGTTGTATGTTTTAGCCTTCCAATCCCCTAATCATCCTGGTTGTGCTTCTCTGTACTTTTTCTACAGTCTCAACATCTTTTTTATAATGTGGTGAACAAAACTGGATACAGTACTCTAGGTGTGGTCTTACTAAGGCTTTATAGAGTGGTATTAGTACTTCCCTTGATCTTGATTGTATCCCTCTGTTAATACAATTTAGGATTGCATTAGCTTTTTTGGCTGCTGCTGCACACTGCTGGCTCATATTTATCTGGTTGTCCACTAAGACTCCAAGATCCCTCTCACAGTTACTGCTATTGAGCCTGGTTTCACCCAGTCTATATGTGTACTTTTGGTTTTTCTTGCCTAAGTGTAGGACTTCACTTTTCTCTACATTGAATTTCATTTTGTTAGATACGGCCCAGTGTTCTAGTCTGTCAAGATCCATCTGGATCTTGAGCCTATCTTCTTGGGTGTTAGCTATTCCTGCCAGCTTAGTATCATCTGCAAATTTGGTAAGTTCCCCTTCTATTCCCTCATCTAAGTCGTTAATGAAGATATTGAAGAGTACTGGGTCTAAGATGGAACCTTGTGGCACCCCACTGCTTACATCCCTCCATGTAGACTTAGACCCATTAAGGACTGACTACTTGTTGAATATGGTTTGCCAGCCAGTTGTGAGTCCATCTAGTGGTGGTGCTATCTATTCCACTTTTTTCTAGCTTACTAAGAAATCGGTTGTCTACTTTGTTGAATGCCTTGCTGAAATCTAAATATATTATGTCCACAGTATTTTGCTGGTCTACTAATTTAGTCACTGTGTTGAAGAATGAAATAAGATTGTTTTGGTATGATCTGTTCTTAACAAACCCATGCTGACTGCTAGTTGTTACTTTACTTGTTTCTAGATGTTGGCAGATCTGTCTTTTTATTATCTTTTCCAGTATCTTCCCAGGTATTGATGTTAGGCTGATTGGTCTATATTTCCTGGGTCTGTTTTTTTTTCCATTTTTTGAAGATGGGAACCACATCAGCTCTTTTCCAGTCCTCTGGTAGTTCCCCGGTGCTCCAGGATTTTTGAAAGATATGGTGCAGTGGTTCTGAGATGACCTCTGCCAGCTCCTTTAAAACTCTAGAATGTAATCCATCAGGCCCCGGTGATTGGTTTTTGCTATTATGCAAAGGAAAGAAGGATTCTGGGCCAGGAAAGAAAAGAAAATGTGAAGCAGGCAAAAAGAACAAAATATCTTTCCACTTAGGAAGGAAAGAGAATGAAAACAGTATTTTGGCAGTTCCACTTAGTGGAATTCCTAGATTATCATCGAGATAGAATCTTAAAGTCATAAATATATTACTTATAAACTGAGTAATAAAAACCAATTTTGATTTTATGGTCAGTGAAAAATATTTCTAACTAAATGGTCAAAGTGCAGTGTTCTATTTCTCAAATAGTTCCGACGTAATTATTTTATTAAATGCATTTACATTTAATAGCATCCATGATTCTACTCATTATATTCATTTTTTACTCACTACAAACCTTTGCATCAGTATATGAATAGGCTTTAGAGCTGCAGCCATTGGGCTAATGATAATAATGGCACTCATGATTATTTGAATTTGACAGCTCTTTATTATAATGCAGAACTATGGGTATGCCAGTATGCTATTATTAATTTTCTGTACGTATTTATATTGTTTTTTGTTAAAACTGGCACTAACACTTGCCTTTTAAGAATCAAGTGAATTTCTCTAATGTACAAAACAGCTTGAAAACATGAGTAAGAGGAAGGATCACCGATTGACTAAAACTCAGAAGGAATCTGGCAGCACCTTTTCCAACTAGCATTTACATTTAATTTAATTAAAGCTTAATTAAAAGGCATAAGCTTTCGTGAGATGACATTCATTGCATGAGATGAATAAAATAGCTACAATGATATGGAAATAGATAGGTAAGCAAGCAAGGCGGTCAGGCAAGGCAATCCAGGTTACAGATGCTTATTTTATTGTTTTCACATATATTATTTTCATCACATATTATTGATGTGCCTATTCAATATAGTTCAGCAAAGTAGTAGCTCACTTTTCAGTGTCAAAGTTGCTGTTTCATTGACTTTCCACAGTAATCCATGCAAAATACTTTTTCATAAAAAAAGAAGTGGACCATTTTGTCATCCTGGAGGATTCTGAGCACCTCACTTTTCATATTGCAGATACACTTTGCTTATTGTACCCTATGACTATTATTAAGTGTTGTGCCTTATGATTCTTGACTCTTGATGAATGAATCTTTTCTTTTATGTATACTGAGAGCATTTGCACCAAGACAAATTCCTCATGTGTCCAATCACACTTGGCCAATAAAGAATTGAATTCTATTCTATTCTATTCTATTTTTTTTTCTGGTTATTGAAGATGTAGCAAAGAGGCACAATTTCAAATAAGTAGAACCAATTAAATGTGCATCATAAAAAATAATTCATTTTCCATCCAGGTAACTACTGTGTTTCTCACAAAATAAGGCCAGGTCTTTTTTTTTTTTTTTTGATCCCTGAAAAAACGGCTAGGCCGTCTTTTCAGGGATGACTTAATTTCCTCCTCCACCTAGAGCGCCCCACGCACACTCCCCTCGCCCCGAGGCCGCTTCTACCAGCCGATCGAAGTGGCTGATGACTGCCCTTGGGGAGCTTCCATCGCCCAAAAGACACTGCCTCATGGTGAGGGGACGCGGGCAGCCATGCCTCGCCCTGAAGCGGCTGGTGACTCTGCCTTTGAGGAGCTTTCATTGGCCGATAGAAACAGCCTTGCAGCGAGGGGAGTGTGCGTGGGCGCTCGCCCCGAGGCCACTTCTACTGGCCGATCGAAGTGGCTGGTGACTCTGCCTTCGGGGAGCTTCTATCGGCTGATGTTCTATCGGTAGTAGATCAGGGTATTCTAGCCTAGGCTACCTGCAGGCGCTCCTAAAGGCAAGCTTTCTCCCCACCCCACCCCCATCCTTCCCCCCATTTCTCTTTACCTCGTGTAGTTCTAACGAATGATGTGAGAAATGGCGGGGAAACGCATGGTTTAAATAGGCCTAAATTTTGGGGGCGGGGCTTAATTTCACCTCATGCCTAGAAATCATGCTGGGCCTTCCTATTGGTGGAGGCCGTATTGTTGGAGAAACACGGTATATTTGGCACTGTGATTTAAGTAAATGTAATCTATATATCAACATTCGCTCATGCTGTTTCTTTTATTTTAATCAGCATGGTAGCTGAAAGCCATAAAAGGAGAGGGAGAAAGGGAAAATTTTGTGAACTTCAAAATAATATAGGTGTTTTATTAAAGTAACAATTCTTTGATTTGGAAAAGTTATAAAACTACATAAGTGTCATTGATATAATTAAATGCCAGTCTTCTCTTTCTGGGAAAGATGGCAACAAAGATTGTAGCTCCAGACTCATGAATTATTCTGATTCTTGGGCTCTATGGAATTATCAGCCAAAATATGGTCCTTAATTTGTTTTTGTTACCTTGCTAAATGATTTATTGCATAAAATGAATGCAGGGAATATCAACTGGTGCAATGGCTGTCGAACGCTAAGTTCAGTAATGATATGTCAATCAAATTTGGGTATAATCTCCCCTGTAAAATGAACTATTGAGTAGAATCTCTATTCTTTGTCACTATGAATTACTGCCTGGTCATTCTGGCAAGCATTTTCAGTTGTTGGCACTGGACCAATGAAATATTAAATACTACCAACAATATTGCATAATGAATGAATGAAATATTAAGAGCTACCAACACCTGGACTGGTTTGGAAGCTGTTGGCAATTCCTCTACAAGCCATTTTTGCTGCCAAAAGCCTTTGAACTTGTACATAATTTTGCTAGCAGGACTAAATACACCCATTCTATCACTTACTACTATATTTTCTTGGTGACCATTTCTGGACAGGGCATATGTTAGCAGAAATGAGAAAAATACACTGTTTGCAGCTAGCAGTTAACTTGTATGGATTTGCAGCAAAGATCTGAAACTGAGTTTTACATGTAGACTTTTTCCATGTTCTCCTGTGGATGTGGATAATGAATAGAAAGGAAACCATTTGAGGGTGATTTCAATGGAACCAGCTATTTCTCCCAATAATACAGCCAACCATTTACATTCTTGATTGAAACAAAATCAGCCCATGAATAGCTGCTTTCTGAACAATTTGTTCACAGATATAATTCAAATTGCTAGTAAAAACTTTTTCCTACTTGAGTTCAAGATACAGGAATGTAGCCTTCATTTATATAGCTTCTTCCTTCTCAGAAAGATGTGTTGCAGAGATTTGTGTACATATATTGTAGGCATACATATCTATATAAATATGTACAGCTATATAGCATTATCATCCAGTTAACAGATATGTTCTTACTTGAGGATAGTTCTGCATTCTTGTTTTGCTGAGCATGCAAAAGAAGAGGGGGAGAGAAATGAAAGAGAAAATGAAATACAGGAGCTATTTTGTTCCTTAGCTAGAGGTTTTTTGCAATTCAGAAACCCAGCTCTTCCCTTGAGAGCAGTAAAAAAAAAAACATAAATGCCTTAATTGAATAATATAAATGGTCTCTGTTAACCTGGCTATTAACATAATGTTTTTACACCAAATTCCAGGAAAGGAAATGGCTTCTTACAGTGAATTGATTTATAGAATTTTCCTTAGATTTTTTTTTTTTTGTCTAACAGAGGCTTGAATTATTTAATTCGTCACATAATGGAGAAAGTTACTCTCTCTTGGTCACTAGAAAGCAATGGGCCTTTCCCTTCTATCCCACCACATTTATTTTCACTGAGTAACAAACATGAAAGGAACACATATTTTCACTTGCCTTAATTTTTATATCCTATATTATGAAATCAGGCAACTATACACCAATTTAGATAACACAGTTTACAACCAGTAATCCTTGATTTACGACCACAATTGAGCCCAAAATTTCTGTTGTTAATTGAGACATTTGGAAAGTGAGTTTTGCCCCATTTAACAACTTTTCTTGGTACAATTGTTAAGTGAATCACTGCAGTTAAGTTAGTGATCCGGTTGTTATGTGAATCTGGCTTCCCCTTTGACTTCGCTTGTCCCAAGGTCGCAAAAGGTGACCACATGATCCTGGGACACAGCAAAGGTCATAAATATGAACCAGTTGCTATGTGTCCAAATTTTGATAAAATGATCATGAAGATGCTGCAAAGGTTGTAATTATGAAAAATGGTCATAAATCACATTTTTCAGTGTCATTGTAACTGAACAGTCACTAAATGAACTGTTGGAAGTCGAGGTCCCTCCCTCCCTCCCTCCCTCTCTCTCTGCCCCCCCCCCCCCATTTTAAATCATAGCAGCCACTTTTCTAAAAAGTCTGCTTCCGTAGGTCTGTTTTTCATTAGTAGTGACAAAATTGCTTTGAAAGTCATGAAAGAGTTCTATTGGACCTTTTTCTGAAATCTAAGCTACTAAAGTTGCCTCCAAATTGTTTGACAGATAAACCCATTTTTTCAGTGCAGAGCTGCCTGTCTTTTTAACATTTCTTAGCAAACATGCTTTCAGAAGCAAAGTGGAAATTATATTGAGTGTGGTTAAGAAATGGAAACCATGTGCATCCTGAAAGAAGAGTGTAGTGAACATGTGATTCCAACAAAACAAGGCAGACACTATGGGAAACAATAATAATGGAATCACAGTAATAAACCTTAAGCAATATAAATGTTCAATATGTTTTCCATCTTCTGAGTTCACCCTGATTTCAAGTTTATTGCTCAATGCAGATATCAAGCCAATTCTACACAGTGGCTTTATTTATATCTCCACATTGATATATGTGTAGCATTATTTCATTCTCAGAAATTCAGCTTGTGAACTTTTCCATCATGTACTTCATATACCCATGAATTCCTCTGCTTTCTTTCCTACATTAAATAGACAAATATACAAGTGCATTAATCTTTTCTGAAAACTGATACACTTTTCTCTATATATCTAACCATCAAGAAACAAAATTAATATATAGAATCTTGTAAATTAATATATAGAATCTTGTATGTTTGTCTTGAGTCAGAGTTAATCAGAAAATTTAATTCTTATCTGATAATGTTAACAATTTTTAGATATGTACAGGTAAATCCTTGCTTACTGGCTGCTTTGTGCAGTGATCATTTGAAGTGATGGCGGTAATGAAAAAATAACTAAGACTAAGGTGCATATTTAAGATCTGTACAATCTTTCCCTCCCTCTCTCTCTGTCACTTGTTTGCCGCTACAATCACTTAGTACAGGTTGTCATGTGCCTTCTTCCCCCTCAGAAAGCAGGGATATTGGAAAGGAAGGAATTACAAGGGAGTTAGTGCACACACACACACACACACACACACCATGGGGAATACACATCAAAAAGAATGTACCACTACCAACTGTTTGCTAGTATGTTTCTCATTGGTTACCATAATTGTTTTTCTGTGATTAATTGTAGGTGTTAACTATTGAAATATAGGTTTTTCAAGGGATTTCCTATTCTCAAATGAATCCCATAGCATCTCCAGATAGGGCTTGGAAAATGTACTTAATATTCTGGATATTTGCTGTTACTCATTTGAAAAATACTGAATTATGTGGCCCAATGATCTAACTAACTGCTGATAACATAGCTTTCTATGTTCCTATGAACATTTTAAATCACAGTTGTGCGTTCCATATACCAACTCAATAAATGAACAAATGATCAGTAACAATTAACAGAACATTTTCAGGTTTGGGTTGGGTCTATGGAATTTATTAAGAATTGAGATTTAGCAGTTGAGGAACTTGACCCCTTTAAATATGTTGCTAAAATGTTTTTGTTTTATGTTTAATGGATGTTTGTTTGAGCTATCTTGCAGGGGGATTCTTCTCTGCTGTTAGAAAAGGGATGCTATACCAATTCTAATGGTTTATTATTGAAATTTTAAATTGTGTCTTTTTATTCCTATTCTTTGCTTTGAGAAACTTCGTAAAGTGAAAAATAAGTTATGCATTTCCAGATAAATAATCTAATCCGAACTAATTTCCATTGGTACATATCAGTATAATAAACATCACAATGGATTGGCCCAACAAACCTTTAACTCAGAAGTCCAAAAGTTTACACAATGAAAATATAATTTTTGTAAGCTATTAAATAATTTTATGTAAGAATCATAGTCTGCAAACTGGGAAAGAGGCCATTATACTGTCCAGGGTATCATTAAATTGAGCAACCCTGTAAAGGATTAAGGAAGAGCTGAAAACCAATATCCTACACTGTATTCTTAGTTAGCCAAAGTGTTAAAGTATGACATCATCATTATCTATTGCCATATCCATAGATTCATATGTTGCTTCTAATTTGCAGTCATGAGAGCCAGAGAATATTCTGTTAGGTGTGTAGTATATCCAGAGACCATCAGTTTCTCACTTTCTTTCCTCTCCCAAATAATGTATTATGTACTTCAATATTTAGAGATGATGCAGTTTTGGGCTACTGTACATAGTTGCTGTTTATGAAGGTTAAAAAAAAAAAAGACAAGTCTACATGTATATTTTTAGAAATTCTTCCTTTATTAGCTTTTTGTTGGTATTTGTCACATTTTTCCCAGGAAAAAAAATCTTTAGTAATTGGGCAAATATATTTATTTAACAGGACTGATTATTGTTGTCACAATCTGTACAGTTAAACCACGATGAATGTAGATAAGGGATCACTACTGGGGAGGGAACAATTGGATTACAAGTTGATGGGAAAGCTAACATTGTAGGCTAGATTCATCAACTTTCTGATCAGGATGATAAAATTATTTTGCTGCATTCATATTTATTCAGCAGAAAAGTGAGGTAGTGATCTGTTTTAGATGTAGTTCAGTTATCTTTCTCCATCTGTTACACAATGATAGCTCTGAACTATTGGATAGATATTATAATCTTGAGATCAATTCCTACTGGACAGTGGTCTTTTGTTTCAGCTACCTTTATCAAATGATATACAGACTACTCTGAACAGCTCATTTTGAAGTTGCAAGCCACAGGCTCTCTGTGGATTCTATAATTCATTTAACACATTTTCAGTTTGTAACATTTCCAGTTCCCAGATCCTGCAGAACTGTTTCTTCCCTATAAATTCAAGTAGTCCTTGTTTAGTGACTGCCTTGTTTAGCAACTGTTTGTAGTTACGATGGTGATGACTAAATAACTTTGCAACCAGTCTTGCATTTGTGATCGGTACAGGTTTGTAAAACAAAGAACAGCTGCTGTAGATCATAAGCACGATTGCAGTTTCACTTAGCAGCTATTTAGCTTAATGGCAGAGTTGCCAGTTCTAATTGTTCATCAGTCAACAAGGCACTACTTGTATAGAAAAGCTATGTAGGTAGAACAAACAGAATACAGGAAACAATAGAATAAAAATGCTGCTTTCTCATTTTCAAGATTAGAAATATAGTTTCCAACCTAGAAAGATTGACATTGATGCCAAAATGATAGTATTGTCAAGTATCTGTAATTGGTGTACAACAAGAAAATTTAGACCAAGTATAAAAAATGGCAAAACAGATCTTTTATCTCTTTTTAATGCCTGTGGCCAGTTGACGTTAGCTACTTAATCCTAAAAAAATAGAAGTGTGTCTGGAATATAGTACTTACAAATAGTTTTCAGTCCATGTCAATAGAGGAGTCTCTAATAAGGATTGAAACCTACAAAGATGCAGAAAACATTTTTTTAGAAGCTGAAAGAGAAACAGAAATACAGGAACTAAAAGAGCATCTGAAAAGAGGGACAGATTCATGCCCTACTGTTCCTTTTCAGCAGCACTGAAATGTATGTAAATCATTTGTCATAGTAAATGCAAATGTTTGATCCCATCTTCTTGTAGTTGACCCATAATTGCTGGAAATTCTTCTTTTTCCCACAATAGTCAATTAATTGCTGTTAAAATACCTATTGGTTTTAAAGCTTATTTCGTTTGCATTTTTCCCCCAAAGTAATTTTCCTATATGTGTCTATTAGCACAGTTCAGATTAGCTTTTATACAGCCTGGAGGAGAATGGAAAACCTTTAAATGATAAATGCCAGTGACCTTATGAAAACAGATACATTGCTACTGTATATGGCATTGTCCTATAATCCCTCACAAAACAGAAAGGGGGAATGTAGCTGGAACTTTGAATAGTAATTTAACTAGGTGCTTTCATTTAAAACCTCCACATTTTCCTTTGATTTATGAATTGGTATACCTGGAACAAAAATACCACCTGTCAAGCTTTCTGCCTCTCTATTGCATCTTTTCCCCACCATGTTTCCTCCAGATGTGCTATAGTACTGCTGAAGAATTCTCAGCCAGAATAAACAACAATTTTGCTAGCTGCGAATTTTGGAAGTTAAAATCTAAGAGGGCATGGAGCTGGGGAAGATGGTTGTTTTTCATTACATGCACCTCATACATAGTTCTTTTTTTTTACCTCCTCCAGCCCATTGTAATCAGGTTTTTATTTCTAGTTTCACTGTGCTTCTTTTTTCCTGAAACACTAGCATATGGTTTACTGTGGCCAAACTAAACACTTCAGTGATTGTTGTGCTAGTTTATTTATCTGTTTGTCTTACTTCACACATAAAATGGAGAAGGGGAATTTCCATGCAAAGGAACCAAATCTCCCTCCTATCATTTGAAGTATCCCATTTCCCCCTCTGCCTCCCATTAGACACAGAGCAGAAAAAGCAGTAAAGGGAAAGAGAGAGTTTTCATCTCCATTAACTCACTTATAGTCTTAGCTGTAAAAACCAGTCGATATACAGTATCTCACTCTTCATAAGCCAAGCGAACATGGGAACCACAAATATGCTTTCCTCCACCATGTCTGTTTTGGCATCCGTCTCTCCCCCCAAAGGATTCCCACAAAAGACGTTCTCTTGTCAAAATCTAACTGACAGCTTAGCAATAAAAGGAACTGGCAAAGAATACCTAGCTAAATCCCTTGGCGGACCCTTATTATAGAGTGCTTTCTAAAATGGAAAAGAGAAAAATTCCAAGGAAATCACGTCACCGTTTAAAAGATCTGCATATACACATACTGCACGAGCACACAGATGTAGCATATGTTTCTCCTGGCTTTGAATCTTGACATGCTTTGTACAACTGCTGTTTTATTACAGATAGCTGCAGTAGTTTCTTGTCTTTCATGATCCAGCAGTAGTTACTTTTTCAATAGTAAAGTACTATGACAGCTATTGTTAAAAATAAATCGTGGGTATTTTATTGTTCCTGGGAAAGCACACAACTATTCCATCAGATAAATAATCTGGTTTATCCAACAGCCTGAGGAAGGTCGTGAAAACAGCAACAGACCCACATTTTTTTTTAACCCTCCCTGCCCTAAAGCGATATTCCGGGAAGATTGTTTCTAAACCTTGAAGTTCCTGAAAGAATACTTCTAACATTCATACCTGAACCAAGAAATTTCTGAGATGGGAATGATTTGATATTCCTTGTGTAATGAAGAACAAAAAGGCATCTTCTTCCATTGCAATAATCAGTTGAGTTAGGGAATACTTTAGATCAGAGGTCTCATTCTCGCGGGCCAATTGCGGCCCGCAGGATGATATCCTGTGGCCCCCACTGTGATATGAAAGTATAATATTAGTGTATAATATAAATATAAAGTATAATATAAAGTATAATATTATGCGGCCCAGCCTCACCCAGACTCTGCCTCCAGCGGCCCCCAGGTAAATTGTGTTTGAGACCCCTGCTTTAGATTGTTTGGTGAAATGCAAAGAGGCTTTTTCAGATTTTGTTTAAAAGTTTGGCATTATTTATAATTTGCAACATTATACACACAGTTTAAAAGAGCAACTGCTTTCCTGAGAGATTTACCAAATGTTACTTTTCAAAATTAGCCCTTTTCTGTATTTTTAGCAATGAGAAAAGCTTTTCCTTTTGGCGGATAGAATTCTCCCAGCTGTGCCATTTCGTGAGAGGTTGCAAAAGGCTACAACTCCATTGTGAGAGAGTCTCTGTTGGAATTCAGTTCTTTTAACTTAGTACGTCTTGATGAGGAACCTTGCAACTTTTCTAGGTATTTGGGAAATAGAACAATAGCCATTTTTAAAGAGTCTTTTATTTATTTCAAAAGTATTATATGGCCACCCATCCTGAGCAGCTAACAACAACCTAACTAATATAAATAAACTAAACAATACAAGCATAAACACCCCAAATTAAATCCCATCACACTATCCAAGGCACCATAACAACCTCACATTGGCTGCATATATGCTGGCTTCAATTCATATCCTGACCTATTCTCTGAGTGAAGAAACAGGTCTTTCTGAGAGGACAAAAATGTAGGAGCCCTCTAAATTTCAGCGGGGAAGCTGTTTCACCACTGCCACTACAGTCATATGGTACCTTTCATGTGGACGAGATTCTTTGCACATTAGAATAGTTTATCACTGCTGAAGTGCTGCTCTTTTGAAATCTGCTAGTTCTATATAAGAGTTAATGTAGACCTACAGTATTTTGTTCAATAATGTCAGTTCTTTCTATGTCTGTTCACCACTAACATTCAGAACGGGACTTGTTCCATAATAATCATGCAATGTTACTCAGCTGCTTTCAGCCTGCCTTAATGTTCTTTATTATTTCTAATTGAGTGCTACTAAAGAATTACTATTCTTATTGTATTTATTTTATTAATCTTCCATTACATTTTTAAAGCAGTCCAATTTTATATTATTCATCTTTAATCCTGGACAGGGTTGCACTGCCCTCTTCCAAACTGGTCTGTGTAGATCCCCCAAATTGTGCACCAGTTTGGAAGGGGGCAATGCAACCCTGTCCAGGATTAAAGATGAATAATCCCCATCTCTGTGGGGTCCAAAACCCAATTACAACAAATTTTGTCAGGGATGTGCTTGAATTCTGTCCCTTCCAGCAATCTCCACCATTGCCTAGGTACTCTGGAATCAAGATGTACTGTCAAGTATCCTCCATATATTGATTATATATGACTACAAATCAATGAATGTCCTCACCCGATGGTAAATGTTAAACAGAAGAGGAGAGAATTATCCCACACGCTAGAGGCTTTGGACTTGATTTCTTCCCTCCTGTCAAACCAACTGAACCCAACCATAGGGATAGTAAGTGAAAGACTGCAACATTGTGTCTTCCATTCCTAAACTGTGTGGGTAGACCAGGAGGATGCCATGTCTAGTGTTGTTGAAAACATCAAAGAAATTATTGTTGCACTCTCCTGTTCTGGCCCTATCAAAAGTAGTTATTAACAGGAGCAACCTGAGCTTCTCACTATTATATCCAAGCCTGAAATCTGACAGGAAGGGGTTCACATAAATCTGTTTCTGTCATATTCTTCTTTTACCTGATAGAACCTAATCACCTTTTCAACCTTAAAAGGAAAGTTGGAAATGGGATAAAAATTATCCAGTACAACTTTGTTTCAGCAAAGCCTCTTGAGTGGACCCAACACCCCTTCCTCATGTCACCTTCTGGATAGCCTTAAGCAATCAGGAGGGTCATGAATATAATAAACATGTAGTCATATTAACCAATCCAAGGATCCTGTTCACCACTTCAGGAGTTATAGGCTCAAACTCATCTCAGCTACTCACATAAGACCTTGCTTCCATCATTCATTAGGACTCACAAGTTATAGTTCAGCTTCAAGGGAATCCTCATAATTTTATTTGCCAATATTCTTCACAGTGACTCTGCAGATGGTCATGTAATTAATTCTTCCCTAGCAGGGCATGGATCATATTGATTGATTGGTTTGATTTGATTTGTCAATCGCTTACAAGATAATAGATATATGTATAAACATGGGTAAGAATGCAGGAAATAGATACGAATAAATGGGGACAATAGGACAGGGACGGTAGGCACGATGGTACACTTATGCACTCCCCTTACAGACCTCTTAGGAATGGGGTGAGGTCAATAGTGGTTAGTTTGAGGTTAAAGGAGTGGAGGTTAGAGAATGTAACAACAGAGTCAGGTAGTACATTCCAGGCCACTCTGTTGCTAAAGTTGTACTTTCTGCAATCAAGTTTACATTACATTGAGTTTGTATCTGCTGTGTGCTCTTGTATTGTTGTGGTTGAAGCTGAAGTAGTAATTGACTGGTAGGACATTGTAGCAGATAATTTTGTGTGCTACACTTAAGTCTAACCGTAGGCGGCATATTTTTAAAAAGGGAATCTGGATGACTAGAGTTGAAAAATAATGTTGTGCTACTCTTATTACCACAGTGTGATTTCTCATATGAGATTCTATTTGTGCTCTGATTTGCTCTTCATCTTCCTCCAACAGAGTTCTAGGCATCTCTCCAGGATCAGCAAACAATAAGAAGCCGTAGGGCAACAATTCAGCCAAAGGCCCTAATTACAGACAATGATCAAAGACTCAGCTAAAATACTCATCAGATCCTTAGGAAAAAAAATATCCAAACTTCTTCTGAAAGCCAGCAGGGTTTATTGTCTGTGGCAGATTAATCTAATAGGTCCTATTTTCCTTCTAGAGGAGGTAGCACCAGTAGGCTAAATAACAAATTAAGGAGTTATCTGACCATGGCAAACGATCAACTGTAACATCCTCAAAAGCCAAGTGCACATTGCCCTGAAATAAAAACCAGATTTAGTGTGTGACCTCTGGTACATGTGGGTGGTTCCATGGTTACCATGGTAGATGTCAACTCCTGAGCTCACCCAGCCTCAGCCTCACCTAGGATGAGATTGAAGTCCCCAAGAACAACAAGCCTTGGGGTTCCATACCGACCTGGGGTGAAATCTGTCAGTTCAGGCAGGGACATTACTACACCAGCAGGGAAGCTAGTCTAAGAGCAACAATTCCAAGTGCTCCCTACAGCTGAGCTTCAGCCAGAGAATCTCACATTCAAATACCTGCAAAACAGCACCTCTAAAAGTCCATGAGACCTCCTTAATGACAACTGCCATTCCATCCTCTCCCTGGAAGCACACCTAGTATTAGACTCAAAACCCAGATGGACATAAGTGTGAGCAGGGCAATCTCCCTCCAGGCTTACCCAGGTCTCATCTGACAAACTTTTAAAAAAAAAATAAAAAATAAATTAAAAATAAAAACAATAAATAAAAATAATAAATGCATCAGTTAAGAAGAAAACAAAAAACTCAAAGGGCAGACTTGATGGACCATGATGTCTTTTTCTACTGTCAGTTTTCTATGTTTCTAAGTCTCAGTGATGCACATCAGGTTGGTAGCTATTCATCCACAGTGGAAGGTCTTACTACATATCAACCTGGTTCTCTTGAGTAATTCCTTCCACTATCCAATTGTTGTTTCTGCTAGAATTTTTTTAAATATTGACTTATAATCTGCCTTCCTTTAACTGGAATCTATTATTTTGCATCCTGTTCTATGGAATGATGGAAAAGATGTTTTAAATCTTTTGAACATCATTTTAAGATTTAAAAGCCATCCACTCAGTCTCCTCTGGTCAAGTGTACATATTACCAGTTACTTCAGTCTCCATATGTCCCCCTTGATCTTCTCGGAACCTGTTTGTCTGAATGTATAGTATGATACTTAAAACTGAACACGAAACCCAAGTTGCAGTCTGATCAATATAGAATAAAATGGAATTCTCTATAATGATTAAATAATTCATAATAATTGATTTATATATTTCTTATGCAGAGCGCCAATATTGGGGTTCTGATCTTGAGCTCCCTACTATAGACTTTGAAGAGGTATTGCACAGTGATGAAAGTGCATACAAGTGGTTGGTTACTCTTAAAAAGGTGGGAATTGTGCTACTAACGGGAGCTGCTATTAAACAGGGAGAAATTCTGAAGCTTGGGCAGCGCATTGGATTCCTTCGCCTCACATTTTATGGGTAAGTTGTTACATTTTTATTTTTAGAAATGATGTGGCTTTGTCTGCCATGCCTAAGCATGTCTTAAGCATAAACTTTTTGGGTAGGAGAAGAATAAGTATATATGAATATTATGTTGCCATTTTCTTCACATTTTTGGTATTACTAGAACCAGAAATGATCCTAGTGGAGTTAAAGGCATTTTAGTTGGTCCAGAGACAGCTTCAATGTTTAGTATTCAGGTATAACACATGGTTGAACCTTACAACAGCCAGACAGATAAGAATCCTATATTGCTCTGGAAAACTATTAAGAAAGATTTGGAAATTATTTTTAGGAAATCCATTTTAATTAATGGCAATTTACCAGTTTTGATTGGGGGAAAAGTATAAATTTGAATTTTTTTGAAATAACGCAACTTTATATCATGGTTTTCCTCCCATTGACACCAGCAGAAGTTTGAGATGACATGATAAGCTTTGATTAATCTTTATTAGACATTTTTAATATCCTCAGAACCAACCCAAGGAGAAAAGCAGAGAGCAGACCTTCCTTATCTGAGCTATGACTAACATAGCTGAGCTGTAGTAATCCAGATAAAGAGTAGATGATAGCGAAACTATGTTTATTTCTATTTATTAATTGGATTTTGGTGCATTAAGCCTACAAGCAGGCTTATTGTGTATTTTTGTCTTATTTTAGATGTGAAACAGCAGGAAATTATACCTGTTTCTTGGTACTTTGCCATTGAAATTTAGCAATATAATTTTGGGAGATCCAGGAACCATACAAAAATGATTTTGTCAGTCACATAGAATTTGCAGACTGCTGCACATGATGTAAAGTAAATCATGGGGTTAACATTTCAGTTGAACCAGTTCTTGGCATAGAAAATTTTAACCCGCAGTGCTATAGTTAACAGTAAAACTTTTTAGAACCAGCTTCCCTTAAATCCCAGAATCTTTGATCATGTGCCCTGCAAGACTAAGAGAGTTATAATTGAAAACATTTTGAGGTCATTAAGTACCATATATTAACCCCCTGACATTTTCATTTTCCCCTTTTGTATCCTGGATATAATTAAAAAGAAATTTACTTTAATTATGGTAAGGTCTGCTTTCTCCCAAAATGTGCATATTGGCACACTAGCCATTAGTGATAAGTGACCCTGTGGATTATTAATAAAATTTGTATCTCCATTGAAGAAATTACATCCATCATTCAAGCTCTCCACCTGCAATAATGGTATTAGACTTCAAAGTCTAACTGTGTAAAACTAATTATATATCTCTGATCAGGGCCATTGATTTCCCAACCATGGTGTCTTATCTTGCCCATCCTATGTTTCAACTTATTTCTCTTGTTAGTCTTAAAACATCTATTCAGAATTTGTTGCTATGGTTAATATGGGTTACAGGAAGCTTCATTTTAAATGCTGATAATATCCTTTAGAAATGTCACTGTTTAATTGAAATGTGCAGTAGAAACATATTTTCCAGTTTGTTGAGAAATAGGTTTATGCAGGAACACTTTTTATCATGGTCACAGTCACAAGCATGTTTAACTTTCTCAACAGAAAGGGTCTTGTAGAAATGTCGAAACTATTTTGTGTGACTTTTATTGTCATTTATAATTTTATTTATTTATTAAATTCATGGGCCACCCATCTTACCACATGGTAAACACTGGGAGGCTTACAATATTAAAATGGTTATACTTTTTTTCAAATTCTACAACTGGGGAGTCTTTTGAGTTAGACAAGCTTGGAATTTTAGCTTTTGTTGGTAGGATTATCATATCTGACTGCCAAAATCCAGATTATTATTACTAGATTTTTAGTCTACCTTTTCTTCTACATAACTTAAGGTGGCAAACAGGCCTAATACTCCTGCCTCTTAATATCCCTATAATAATCCTGTATGGTGGGTTGGGCTAAGAAGGAGTGACGGACCCAAAGTTACCCACGTGGTTTTTATGCCGAAGGGAGGCCTAGAATTCACTGTCTCCTAGTCTATAAACCAGCACTTTAGCCACTATTAGATTACTAGGACATGGCAACAGAGAGAAAACTCTGTTTAGTGAAACCAAGTGGTCATTTGGATGTTTGTTATCCAAATAATGGCAGCTTTATCTGTTGATTTAAAAACACATTAGCTGTGTCTGTTTGTCATTTTAATAATGTCCTCAAAATCTGCATGTCTAGAGTAGACTCTCACATTACAAGAAAAGGACAACATGAAAATTATTTAGGGAATCTCTACATTAGGCTAGCAGATCCCCAGTATTTCTAATGCCTCATTTGAGCACTATTATAACAGTTATGCATTCAATGATCTGCTGAAAAACCACAAAACCCAGCATATGCAAAGGCTTCCAGCCAATAAGAACTGTTAATATTTCCCCCTCTTTTGTCTCAGATAATATCCGTTATTCTTGTTAGAAACCAAAATTTCTCCACTTCTTTTTCCTCTGTCGGAAACTATTAAAAACAAACAGGAGAAAGTGATTATATAGACACATTCCAAACCTTGACTAGAAGATTTACATTCCTTTCAGATTAGAACACAAAAGCAACATTCACATACACCCAGCCATGTTTTTAATGCAAGGTGATATGGAAGCTCCATTTGCATACACTGCATTGGCTTAGCCAGTCTTATCCAAATTAGCACTCTGCACAGACAATTCCCAGACAATACAGAGATTGATAATCCATGGTTGGAAATGGCTAGTACAGACAGTCTCCTACTTACAAACTTTCAAGGAAGCTCAAAACTTTTTACAAACTTTTGTAACTCCAACCTAGAAGGTCCTGGAAGGTAGAAGAAGGCAGCAAAAGCTTCATTTATGGCAACCGCAAGTCTATTGTCAAGAAGACTGGCTGTGGCCCATTCCTAGGATGGAGGCCCATTCCTCTGGCAGAATGCCTTGACTGAGCAATACCTCTCTCTGAGGGGTGGGAAAAAGTCACCAGGTTGGGCAGGTGTTTGCTCGATAGCATGGAGAAGAGGGGGAAAAAGTCAAGCGACCAGGCAGACAAAGAGGCTTGTGACTGCACAAGAATGACTTAGAATAACTTTATTGTCACTTTGAATGTAAACCAATCGGCATACTTTAAAATAAAATTTGGTTGCATTACAGCTCTCAAAGGTGTGTTTGGGTCTTTTCCCGTGTAAGATTAAGAGTATCTTGGCAACGTTTCGGCGAGGTCCCACTCGCCATCCTCAGGCTGGTGCTTTCGGCTTCATGCCAATGCAAGCAGTGCGTGATCAGAGCTGCCGTCTCTCTATAAATACTGGTGGTGGGGCCTGGTGTGCTGGGCTGGTTGGCTGCGCTGCTGCCTCTTGATTGGTTGATGGAGTTGATGTTGGTATAATGGGCTGTGTGATGGCCTTGTGGGTTTTGTTGTGGAGATATCCTGGATCTTGTGCTGTAATCTCCTGGGTCGGACAAACCAACAGAAGAATAAGTGCACGCATTGAAGAACACAAGAACTCAATCAAAAAAGAAGAACCGACCTCTTCCCTGGTCCAACACCTCAAAGCCACATGACATGATATTGACTTTAAAAATACCAGAACTATCGCCAAAACTGAACACTTCAACAACAGAATAATCAGAGAAGCCATAGAGATAGAAAAATGCCCACACAGCATGAATAAACGAGATGATACCTCCCGCCTACCAGCCATTTGGGAACCCGCCCTCACTAACAAACGAATACCTAACATGAAGAATGACACCAGACCCACACCCACAAGGGCCACACAAGATGCTACCACCACACCTCCACGAAGAAAGCAGACTCACACCCACACAGATGATGAGACACGACCACGGACCAGAAGTCGTACCGCAGCTGCATCACTACCCGCTTCAAACCCCTCCGACCCATACATGAAGCGAACGGACGCCCACCATGAAGATGTTTGTGGCACAACCACGAACGCGACGCCAAACAACAGGATCACAGCTCACCAGCTCAAATCCCCCGGCAACTAAGACTAACCTGAGCACAACCAAGCCCCCACCTGAACAGAACACATCCCCAGCCAATCAGAACACAACCAAGCCCCCACCCAATCAAGTCACACCCCCACTAGCAGTTAAAAGGAAGAAGCAGCTGCAAGCTCACATTACTCCAAGAAGCACAAAGCTGAAGACACAAGCCTGAAGATGACGAATGAGATTTCGTCGAAACGTCGCCAAGACACTTCCAATTTTACGCGGGAGAAAACCCGAATAACCAAAGATAGATAGATAGATAGATAGATAGATAGATAGATAGATAGATAGATAGATAGATAGATAGATAGATAGATAGATAGATACACACACACATATACACACACACATACACATACATATTTTATGACACAGAGAAACAACATAGTCTAGTTTGGATGTATATATGTACATGACTACAAAACCGAATCTTGCGAGTTCATCTTTCGGATGGCATAAGGAACAAAGTTGTTATAGAATCTGGTAGTCCTGCTAGAAATACTTTGAAACCTACTCCCAGAGGGGAGCAACAGGAATAGACCATGAAGTGGGTGTGTGGGGTCTCTAACAATGCTTTGAGCTCTAAGCACCTGGTGCTTGTAAGCAGTAGCCTGAATAACGGGAAGCAAGCTTCCTATAATCTTCTCGGCTGTCCTTATCACTCTCTGTATGGGCTTTCTATCTGAACCATTGCTACCACCAAACCAAACAGTGATGCAGTTTATTAAAATACTCTCAATCATGCCTCTGTAAAAAATGGCCAGAAGTGAAGGAGGAAGAGGTGCTCTCCTCATCCAATGCAGGAAATGCAGACACTGGTTTGTACATTTTACTAAGGGTGATGTGTGGAGGGACCAGCTCAGATTGTTAGTTATCTGCACCCCCCAGACACTTAATAATATTAAGGGACCTGGGGCCAAGGATCTCCCGTCACTGGGAACCCCCACCAAATGCACCTCATTTTTTTTGAAGAATGGCCGGGTAAAGGGTGGCCTACTGCTCAGTGATGGTATTCAGCCGGTTCGCACCACTTCGGGCGAACCGGTAGCAAGGATTAGGCGTGGGTCGCCAAACAGATAGTAACTTCTAGCTGGCCATGCCCCCGACCTGGTTGCTGCTCGCTCGCTTGCCCTGCCCACCCGATGCTTGCTCACGCCACTCGCCTGACACTAGCCCACGCAGTCACTCCTTAAGGTATTTCTTTTTTCCCCCTTCCTGACAATCAGCTGTTCCTACAATCAGCTGGAATTCCCCTCGCTTACTTACTGCTTCACCCAGGAGGCTTCCCTGAGGCCCAAGAAGGCAACCCCGCTCCATTTTTTGCCTTCCTAGGCCCCGGGGAGGCCCCAAAATGAAGTGTGAGGGGGTGCTGCACGCACACACACACCCCAGGCTCAGTTTCTGCCTTTCTAAGCCCTACGGAAGCCTGGGAACTAAAACGTTCCCCCCAGAGGCTTCCCTGAGGCCCAGAAGGCCCCAAAACAAAGCATGGGGGAGTGCTGCATGCCCCCTTCGGCTGAATTTTCTGCCTTCCTGAGCCCTAGGGAAGCCTTCTGGGAGCAAAAATGCCCTCCCCCAGGAGGCTTGCCTGAGGCCCAGAAGGCCCAAAAATGGGATGTGCTGCAAAAAAAAAAAAAAAAAAAAAAAGCCACGTCCACCTGGTCACATGGCCACGCCCCCTAGCCATGCCCACAGAACTGGTAGTAAAAAAATTTGAATCCCACCACTGCTACTGCTGTTCATAGAATCCAGACCAACCAGTGTGTACCTTAGTCCTCTGCCTATGGGTCACAAAGGATGCAGCACCTGATGGTCTTGTCAATGGCCTTTCCCCAATGACAGTCCCCATGGAACAACTCTAAGCCAGGCCCTAGAGCTGGTGGCCAAAGCTGCAGTGGATCTATGCCGGAAAGGATTTCTGGAGCCAGAACTGGTCTCCCTCTACTAGCTGGGAGGATGCATTCTTGGCCATCCCCTACAAGTAAGGGGTAAGAGGAAGTCAAGGCATTTGCTGGTGCTTAGAAGGCACGAGGGTTAGGGTTAGTCCACAGTTGATCAGGTGGAGAAGAAGAAATGTGGCTTAAGTTATGTAAGGTACCATGCATTTTTAAATATATGTTTGATTGTACTTATGAACCAAATGGACTGACAAACAGCATCTTAGAACATAACCTGTTCATAAAAGGATTGTTTGTATGTTGAGGACTGGAAGAATATGTACATCCAAATTCACTCTAATGTTGAGAACTAATAACGTAGAGGTTTTTTTTTATCTCTCATTTGTCATGTAGTTACTAATGGAGAGGAAAAGTAGTTGTGAATATTTGAAGGAAAATCACTACATCTTCATCCCTTAGGCAGAAATGGTTTGTTATAAACAATAAAATTGTAGAGTTCTCTATGGTATTCCACAATTAAACCCCGAGCTACAGATATTGTCTTCTATTGGAACAATAAAAATTGGAAGTCAGAGCTGTTTGTGGAATCTATGCAGAAAAACACTCTCAAAAATAGAGAATAAGTCATTATGCTCCAGCAGAAGATACTTGGCACTGGATATGCATCTCATGTTGCATTTTCACCATGAAGTAAAAGGCCATTTTGAAATAGCCTCTCTTTTTTTCTGGTGATTTCAGGATAAACTCAAGTCTACTAACTTAAAAAAAAAAAACATATTAAGCTACACAAATAAAGGGAAGGAAGGAAAGAAGGATAGTTTTTACAGTATCCTCCCTTGCATTTAGAGAAAAACGTACTGTTTATTTTATAATTCTGTCTCATTCGTACAAACCCCCAAACCCATACATGCACAGAGAGAGGGGGGGAAACCAATTACAAAATGGTTTAACTACTTGGGGTTGAGTTAATTGACTATGACCAACCAAGTTAAGCTATACTGAAATTCCCACAAAAGAGCAAGTTAATGTTTGTTAAATAGAAGAGTTTGTTACGAGTTAAAAATAGCAAAGCAGTGGTTTGGAAAAATTATTTCTGCCAGTTGACTGTAACGGATAGTGAATATGTGATGAATTAAGCAGGCAATGTTCGGCAGAGGATTAGCCCAGTGGGTGGGGACGACGAGGAGCAAAATGCACTGAATGAAGTCTGTGTGCAACAGCATAAAATAAAATGATGTGAAAAGGGCTGAAATTTAAAGTTTCAGGAAAGAGGACGGTGAAGTTTGTTTTTTTTAACACCCAAAAAACTATATCATAGTGCACATCTCTTCCTTAGGTAGAATGGAAGTTTCAATTTTATGGTAATTACACACGTTCATTTCCTTCAGGATGAGAAAGTTACTGAGAACTTTATAATATTTCTGTATCATGGCAAAGTCGTACATCTCCAAGGATTGCATATGAACACCATGCTGTAATTCAGTGTCCCTCATACCATCTTCAGTATGATGAGGTTCAATATTTGGAGCATGGACTACTTTTCCAGCCAAATCCTGGACAACCTTGAGTCATTATTCTGTTATGGATACAGCTTAATTGAAGATTGCATACTTGTATAGTTTTTAACTGTGGCATACTGACTGGAACCTTTTTAGATCTAAAAGATATCTCTCTGGTTTTAGTTATGCTACAATACATGACCTGCATAGTTTTTAAGGAAAAAAAGACACAAGCACTTATCAACATGTACAAAATCTTTTCTGTATCTAATTGAGCACACTTTGTTGTATTTGAAACTGATTTCTTCAGTGTGTGAGGACGCTTTTTAAAAATTGTATCAGAATCCTTTTGACATTTGAACATTAATTACTAAGCCACAAAGATTTGAATTATTAATGTATTTCTTTAAATACAATGAATTTAATAGACTTTTAATGATCTTTTTTAGAAGGAATTTATTTATTTTTGGGGGGGAAAATTAAACAATTATGCCATGTTTAGTTTACAGCTGTCATCTAAGTAACATATCTAAAAGAGGCAAATACTATAGAAATTTAAGGAGCGTTTGAATAAGACAGATGTAAATAATTTTCAAGTAGTGAACTAATAGAAGACCCTATAAATGAAAGGGACAGAAATTAACCAATACAAACACATTTGCATTATAATTACTATGAATGTCATTGATCATTGTAGCCTACTAAATCAAAATTCATCCATAATTTCTTAAATTTTGATCAATAAATGTTGTGCAAACTGATTTATGGCTTAACATGACATGTAAATCCAGTGAATTGTGCTAATTGTTACAGAATTACTAACTTTATATATCTATAAGCCGTTGCCAGTTAAGCCCCTGGCAGATTGCTTAAGCAAGTTACCTCTTCCTGAGTTGTTTTTCTCTGCAGTGGAGCACTACCTTAAAGATTGCTAACTCCAAATTACAAAGCTCAGCTTATCACAATATTTGATGGTTAATATGCACCTTGGTTCAAAATGATTTTTTAAATTATCATTTATTGCCATTGCATTTACAAATGATTGCTAAACAAGTCCCTAAACTTAGGATCGGATGTACTTCAAATCCATATTGTCAGCCTTTCTCAAAGTATACAGCCTTTCTCATTCCTTTGCCAACCCAGACCCAGTTTGTTTTGTTCATGTTTTACCTTCCTCACTTATATATAGGATTCACATGAAGACAATGGGATGTTGTGGGATTCCTAGCATCTTCAACAACATGATGTGACTGACACAATGAAGGAGCTTTCTTATAATCAGAGCAACACATATACTAACATACATACCGTATATACTTGAGTATAAGTCGACCCGAATATAAGCCGAGGCACCTAATTTTACACAAAAAAACTGGGAAAACTTATTGACTCGAGTATAAGCCGAGGGTGGGAAATGCAGCAGCTACTGGTAAATTTCAAAAATAAAAATAATTTATTTGGGAAACGATCTCACTATCATGAAAGGTTTAATTGATTAACTAACCCAAAAGAAGAAGATGATGATGACAGCGGGAGGCAGGAGTCACTCTCTTCCCCTCCCTCGGAGGCCCCCTGAGTCAGGAGTCACTACCGCCGGCGCGCCCCAGTCCGCGCCTCGCGCTTTGCGGTTGGGAGTCGCTGGAAAGGCAAAGCGCTTTTTGCCTTTCCCTTCCCGGCTGGGGCTGTTGGGAGTCGCTGCCGCCGGAGGCCGCGACTCCACACCATTTTTTTTCAGAGGGAAATCTGACTCGAGTATAAGCCGAGGGGATTTTTCAGCACAAAAATGGGCTGAAAAACTAGGCTATACTCAGTATATACAATATATATACTATTTTTTTGTATATACAATTATATAGTATTCATCAGCTTTAATAGCTCTTGTTCTAACCCTTTTCTAAAACCAATTTGAACATTTCCCTTTCTACACAGAACTGTAATCTGTGTTGGACAACCCTAAGCATTATTTTGTCAGCATGTGACATTAGGGATATTGCACAGTAGTTTGCACACACTGTTACATCACGTTACTATATTCCAGTAAATAGATTGACATCTTTCAATCTGTACCATTCTCCAAATTTATTTGAAATATCCTCATAAAAATGTTTATTGATTATTATTTTTGTGCTTGTCATATTTTTGTGGCCTGTAGCCTTCTGATTTGGCAATGACTGGAATGTTGATCTGACTTCATCCTCTAGTATTAGAATTTCTTGTAAATGGGGAGTATTTTCTAATGTATACTGGATATGGACAAATGTACTGTACAGTATTTCAGTATATTTCATCTTTTTTGGATTTTCTTGGAATTGGTTATTGGCATCCTTTAGCATGCCAATTTGAGATTGGAATCGCCTTCAGTGTTCAGAAAAGAAAAACAAATAGACTATTATAGTAATTAGCGATGCAAAGCATTGCCAGTTAATTGTTTACATGGATGAATACAAATAAAAGCTCATGGGATATTATTTTTCAGGAAAGGGAATTTCAGATCTGAATATTCCTTTCCAGATGTGTTATTAGTTGCTTTTCCCCTGAAGGAAAGAGCAGTTTTGCAGGGTGAAGAAGAAGAAGAAACTCAAAACCCACTTCTCTCTTTTCCTTGCCACCTGTGATTGCAATCATTACCCTCCCCATCTTAAATGATGATTATCTGCATTTTTTAAGTTTAATAAATAAAATGATAAAAACAGTGAGGCATTGGTACTTTAATGTGGATATTAATTTTATGATTAGACAGTTTTTGGATCTGTATAATTTGCATCTAGATTTTACAGGCAGATTATTATAGTTTTATTTTTCCTTTCTTGTTCCTTATAAAGGCCTACTTGGCAAGTGCAAAACAAATTGGATGCCAACAATGTGGCGTACACAACTGAGAAGCTGAGTTTTCATACTGATTACCCTGTTCTACAATCTCCACCAGGGGTAAGAGAAACAAAAAATAAGGCAGCAGTAAAATGGGTGCTAATAGCATAGTAATATGTAAAATATTTTGATTAGCCATGTATTATGTTATATGAGAGCTAGTTTGGTGTAATGATTAAAGGCACCAGAGTAGAAACTGGGAGCCCATGAATTCTATTCAGGGAAGACCAACATAAAAAGAAGTGGTTTCAAAGAAAATGTAAAACACACCAACATTGGCATCTGTGTCAGAATTTCCCATAGGACCCAGTTTACAACTGTGTCGTGAACAGTAGAGCCTCTCCCGAAGGTCCTGAATGTTTATATAGATAATGGTATTATTTGAGTTAATCGGATTCCAAATTGTTTAGAGCTTTGTGAATAAACACAAACATCTTGAACCCGGCTCATTAACACAGTAGAACTCAGACATGCTTAATCATCTTCCTAGTGTTTTCTGAACTAATTGCAGTGCTGAACTATTCCCAAGTTCACAAAGCACATCATCATAATAATCCAATTTTGAGACGCTCATTGCAGGAAATCTAATTGTCAAGCTCTCCAAGTCCAAAAACAGACAATTTATGAAATGCAGATAGTAATAGGTAACTGTGCCTCTAATGAAGAGGACAGATTCGGGCTGCATTAAGAGAGGGACAGAATCAAGATCACGTGAAGTGTTAATACCACTTTATGATGTCTTGATGATACCACACTAGGAACACTGCATCCAGCTATGGTCATCACAATGTAAAAAAGATGTTGAGACTCTAGAAAGAGTGCAGAGAAGAGCAACAAGGATGATTAAGGAACTGGAGGATAAAACATATAAACAATGGTTGCTGGAATTGGGTATGTCTATTTTAATGAAAAGAAGGACTAGGGGTGACATGATAACAGTGTTCCAATATCTCAGGGGCTGCCACAAAGAAGAAGGAGTCAAGCTATTCTCCAAAGCACCTAAGGGCAGGACAAGAAGCAATGGGTGGAAACTAATCAAGGAGAGAAGCAACTTAGAACTAAGAAGAAATTTCCTGACAGTTAGAACAATTAATCAGTGGAACAACTTGCATCCAGAAGTTGTGAATGCTCCAACTGAAAGTTTTTAAGAAGAGTTTGGACAGCCATTTGTCTGAAATGGTATAGGGTTTCCTGCCTGAGCAGGGAGTTGGATTAGAGGACTAGAAGACCTCCAAGGTTCCTTCCAACTCTGTTCTTATTCTGTAAATTCAGTAAATTATGAAAAGTACAACCCATTGAGAACAAGTAGTTCTTGATTTGGGAGCCATTGGTTCACAAGATTCCACTACAAGTGAACTGATCATCCAGTTCACTCCTAGGCTCAAATGCTTCTCTTGATAGTGGACAACCTCTTCTGATTTAAATTATATCTTGCTCTTAGTTCCCTAACTTCGGTACAAATAGCTTCAAATAAATTTTAAATAGCACTGGTGATACAATAGCATTTGGTACCAGATCTTACTTCCAGATATACCTTTGCTTCTGCCGATTCATAAAAATGTATGAGGTAAGCAACCTTGTACTCATTCAGACATTTTACAACAGCTGCAATATTTTGCAGTTCACCATAGTTATAGGGCTGATGAGACCAAAACATCTGGAGACCACTATACTGTATTGTTTGAGGTTAGTATTTCTCAATTCCGTTGTAATCAGCTCAGGTGTAGTCGCAGATGCACACAGTTTGTAATATTGTGTTATCTATAGTGTTAATTTATGTCACATACCCTGAATTTTTAGCTGACAAATCTATTCATGTATTGTGTAAGAGTGAACATTGCATTAAGAAGATTCTAAAGCAGGGGTGTCAAACTCACGTTGTCACAGCAACGTCATGTGACGTATCAGGACTTTTTTCCCCTTTGCTAAACCGGGTGGGGGTGTGACCAGCACGTGACGCATCCAGCCAGTGGGCCAGGAGTTTGGCATCCCTGTTCTAAAGAAATGCAAAGTTGACATCATTTAAGTCTCCTAATAGAAAACAGGGAAATCTGAAATCTACACATGCAGCAGTCAGAGCTCTAATTCAGTATAATCATTTTATTTACATTTATAAGAAGCTCAAATGGTGCAAATTGGCCTTTATGAATATCAATTCTGGTGAGGTTTACATTGATTCCAAGTTATTTTCTACATAAACACTTTAAATCAACCATGTACTAAATAACATTCAGCTCAAAATGCATGTTACTGTAATAACTATACAGTGTATTGCAGAGAAATGCTTAGAATTTCTCTGATGGACTCATAGGAGAAAACCCATGATGTTTCAGTGGAGAAAATGTATACGTATTTCTGTTCAGTATTTTAATAACCTACTGAACTTCTAATACTGCCCATATTTCCTTCCTTTCTTGCTGTATTTGCAAAGATGGGGAGATTAATGTGGTATGTGTGTTGCTGTAGGAAATTTTTACTCAAGGCCTTCAAACAATCTGTGGTATCATACTTTTGATGGATTAAGCAGATCATGTGCTACTAAATAGATGCCATTTTTTCAGATTTGGGAATTACCTTGAAAATTCATTTAGAGGTTGTACAATACATATGGTATGGCAATCAAGGGGAAGTTTTTAAATGGAAAAGAAAAGAAAGTTCATATTTTAATTTATGCCAAGAATCACACCAAGATATTTCTTTCAAATGCTTGTTAGGGTTTTTAAAAACATAGTTTTAAACAAAAAGTTTTGCCAGCAGTCTTTACAATCTCTTCATGTTTCTAGTTTTGGGATTTGTAAAGAAGCGTGTCATGTTATATAATAATGAGACTTCTAAAGACATTTATGATATAAAATAAAATGTAGAGCATAATGCTGAACTTATAATAATAACCTGATGTTAATTTGTTCTAGATTCAGCTTCTGCATTGTATAAAACAAACTTCTACTGGAGGGGAGAGTGAAGTTGTGGATGGATTTCATGTAGCCAATCGGTTTAAGGAGCAAAATCCTTATGCCTTCAAAATCTTGACCTCTACATTTGTAGATTTCACAGACATTGGAGTTGATTACTGTGATTTTGCCATGCAAGCCAAACAAAGAATTATAGAGTAGGTAACATTGAATGATGTGATATCTTTTTATCTGATGTTGTCTAGGTGCTTATTCCTGAATTGCAATCAAAAGTATCTTTTTGCTTTATTTATTTAGCATATTTATATGACCATCTATCTCACTGGTGAACCCTGGGCAGTCAGTTTTATTGAACAAAATAAAAAATGCTAAGGCTATGCCTGCCACCTTGTGGACAGGAATACAAATCAGTTTTTTAAAAATGTGTGTGCTATTCATATTATCATATTGAGAGAGTGGATATGGATGTATATGATATGTTATGACATTATTGAAATCTGCATGTAATTTTGGTTTTTTTGTTATTAAAGCCCTCAGCAAAGCACTTTAACAAAGTACTGCTGGGTGGAAAAAGCTTTATAATGGGCAAATGGTTGGTTTAATTTCTCCTACATTCATTTTAGAGGATTTCTCCTACATTCATTTTAGAGGATGACATTTTTCGTATTAAAAGAGGTGATAACAATCCAATGTCACACTAAACATGTAACTGTATAAACCATAATGAAGCCTCAAAATTTAAAAGCAAAACACTTGTCTCTGCCAGGATGAACTAAATCTATCTAGTTTTGCTTTCATTTTAACTTTTCCCTAATCTCAAATTTATAAGGAAATGTTGGGAAATTTAATTGCTTTATTAAAATGAACCGGTCAAATTCTCAGTTATTTACCATGCAGCAGTTTATTCATTTTAAGTCTCATAGTTTATTCATTATAAGGTTTATAAGCCTAGCCCATTTAAAAAACCAGCGAATAAAGAATGGTGTTATGTAAAACTGTTGAAAAATTTGAGGATAACCTGAATTGTTCTCTCATTTCCCAACAGTGTTGATGAAAAGGGCCAAGTGGTTCGTATCAATTTTAACAATGCAACCAGAGATACAATATTTGACATACCTGCTGAAAAAGTAAAGCCATTTTATGCTGCTCTTAAAGACTATGTTGGTCTCCTAAATAGCACGGATTATAAATATTCATACAAAATGAAGCCAGGTAGGCCTGGATGAAATGGTAATCAGATTTTTTTTCCAGTTGATGTAAAAGTCTTTCAGTAGAAATAGGAAGAAATATACAAACACTCCTTCAGAAAATTCTCCAACTATTAAGGGCTCCAGGCAAAATCTGCTGTTCTGTTCTATAAATTTGTATCCCATGTCATTCTTTCATTAATTTTTTTATTAGCCAGAATAATAAAATTCCTTATTTACTTATCTATGGAGATTCTCAAGCATCCTGGCCATGGTTGTCCCAAAGAACTAAAGAAGTTTCTTGGATGAGAAGCCAAATGTTTTTTTTTAAAAAAAAACAAACTGAAGAAATCCAGTTGCTTTCTGGAAAAAGCACCTTTGGGACTTCTTTTTTACTTCGTTGTCAATCCTCCCCAGCTTTTAGGAGAGAGCCAGGGAAGGGAATGGGCAAAGGAAGTAATCTGCCTTCAAAAGTTGTGGGAGCTTCACCACTGGAAGCTTTCAAGAAGAGACTAGACTGCCATCTGTCAGAAATGACAGGCATCTCCTTCGGGGGGGTTGGACTAGATGACCTACAAGGTACCTTCCAACTCTGTTATTCTGTTATTTTGTTACATAAATATTTTCTTTTTTGAATACCTATCACATGCAGTGCTCATTTTTCTTAAAATGCATTCTGAAGTGATAGTGGAGATAGAGAGATGGACGCACATATATACAAATGCATCTGAAGCAAATTTCTCCAAATAGCAATAAGACTCCAAATAGCAATAAGCACTATACCACTTTATAGTGCTTTACAGCCATCTAAACAGTTTACAGAATCAGCATATTGCCCCCAACAATTTGGCTCCTCATTTTACCCACCTCAGAAGGATGGAAGGCTGAGTCAACCTTGATCCTGGTGAGACTTGAACTGCCAAATTGCAGGCAGCCGGCAGGCAGCAGAAGTAGCCTTCAGTACTGCACTCTAACCCCTGTGCCACTGTAGCTCATTTGCATATTAAGTGCATTTGGCAGTGCCAGGCCTACTTTGGTTGAAAATGATTAGCACTTCAGTATTTTGCACTTGCGTCAGAAGCACCGAGGCACTTCTAGGTTGAAAAATTAACCAGTGACATCACTGTTGCCCTGAGAATGCCAGCTGGGGCTCCTTTCATATCCCCGGGAGGAGCTGGAGTGAAGGACGAGAGCTTAACCCGCCCCATGGCAGCTCTCAGTTATCAAACATGGGCTTGCTAGCCTCCTCCCAAGCAGCCCAACCACCCAGGCCACCATGCTCCTAATACTTCAGTAAGTGGTCATGAGAGAACTTGAATGCTATCAGCCAGCAGGCCCCAACATTTTGGCCACCAGGGACCAGTTCTGTGGAGAGAGGTTTTTCCGCAGACCAGAGGGGGCGTTTTTTCGTGTGCTTCCTGCATGCTGTTTGTGTGGCCCGGTTTCTGGCATGCATGGACTGGTGCCGACTCATGGACCAGGGGTCGGGGACCCCTGCTATAGGCTACACTGAGAAGTTAGAAAAAAAATCTCAGAAGAAAGCAATGACAAACTACTTTTATTTATTTTGAAAAAAAAATGCCAAGAAAACTGCATACCAGTGCAATCATCACAAGTTAAGCTCTATTTAGAGAATTATTGGCTTCAGTAGTTCTAAATATTGTACCAGTAAGCCTTTCTGTTCCATCGTATCTCTAATTAGTATAAATGTATTTACCACAGATTTTATTTTAAAATAATCCTTTGCCTTCTTTCTAGGTGACATAGTGGTATTTGATAATTGGCGTTTACTTCATGGTCGGCAGAGTTACCAGGCAGGAGCGGAAACATCCCGTCATCTTGAAGGAGCCTACGCAGACTGGGATGTAGTAATGTCAAGGCTCCGAATTTTACAAAAGAATGTTCTGAGGAGACAGTGCCTTTGAAGCTTGGACTAAGGAGAACTCTTAATCTTTGCTGGGATTGGATGATTTTTTCCATAAAGGAAAATGAACCTGATATGTTTTCAGTTTATTCAGGGCATTCCTGAATAAGCTGGGTGTTGTCTATCCTGTTGGATATGCAGATAATCTCTTAAACAAGGAATAACTTGGGTTCTTACAGGTAGTCCTCGACTTATGTCTGATTGCTTAGTAACCATTCAGAGTTACGACATACACAAAAAAAGTACTGCCCCCTCCCCTTTGTGATTATATTTTGGGTGTTCACAACCTGCCCAAATTTGCAGCCATTTGAAGCATTTTGCAGTCATGCGATCACTATTTACAATATTTTTTGCCAGGAACTTGTGCTTATCTCTAAATCATTCTTTGCAGGCAATTGGTTCATTTAACAACCTTGGCATTTGCTTAATGACTGTGGCATTTGCTTATTGACTGCTTAATGACCTTGGCATTTGCTTAATGACTGTGGTAGATTCACTTAACAATCATGGTGATTTGCTTAATGACTATTGTATAAAATGTAAAAATAAGTTGGTGACGTGATGACCCGCTTAACAACTGGCATGATTTATGACCATAGTTCTGGGCTTAATTACAATCGTAAATTGAGGACTATTTGTACTATGAGAACACATAGTTTGCCCTTTCTTGCTAATTAGAGTCTGGGCAACTTCCCAGTTTTCCAAAGAATATTGAAGAATAGACTAACAAAAACTAAGAATGGCATGGAATGTTGAAAACCTTTAACAAGATACCGTCCATTTTGGAGGCATATGCATTAGCACAGAGGATAGCAAAGAAATCAGAGGTGGAATCGGAAGTTCTCTTTATGAACTGAGAAGTCCATCGGTATTAATCCTCTGAAAATCAGGTTATTTTCTTTTCATAGCCTTAAAAGTTAATCGTCTGTCTGATATATTTTTTTCTGGACATGTTTGTGATTTTTCACAAACGAATATAAGCTGAGTTATAGGCACAAACCAAAACAACAATTAACAAAAAAAACCAAGGATTTTTGTTTCAGTTTTTGAAATAGCAATATGTTGTTCTTATATTTGTGTGCCTTATGAACACCAACATGGGATGCAGTGGCTCAGTGGTTAGGAAACTGCATCTTAGATAGTTAAAGATCTACAGCTCAGCGGCACAAGACTGAGTGCAGTGATGCAGAGTGAGCGCCCATCACTTGTCTCAGCTGCTACCAACATAGCAGGTCAAAAGCCTGCACATGCAAGTAGATAAATAGGCAACGCATATAAGCCTGCAAGAAGGTAGCAGTGTTCCGTGTTTCACTGTACATTCTGTGCTGCAATGTGCTGTCATGCTGGCCACATGACTGCAGAAATGTCTCCATATAATGCTGGCTTTTTGGCTTAAGAAAGGGAGATGAGCACTGCTCCCTCCCACACCTAAAATTGGTTACAACTATAAGGTAAAACCTGTGGGGACAACTGAAAGGTGTTTTTTCGGGAGGCAACTGGACTTCCTTGTTTTTTCTTTCACATTTCACTTCTCATCCAAGAAGCTTCTAAGTTTCTTCAGCTCTGACAGGATAGTAGGAAATGGAAGGATTTATATTCCTTGCACACAGCTGGTCATTTGCATCCATTTAGAGGGTTGTTGAGGCACTTGGAGGTTTATCTGTGTCCTCAGGGTCACCCGAGCAATGCTCCTGGTTCCTGTAAGTCTGCAATTTGAAAAAAAAAAATTGAAAAAGCACATTTGGGACAATCATGACCTGGATGACTGAAATTCTCTACAGGTTTTTGGCTGCAAAATTGGGGATGAGCACCCTTTGAATGGTGTGGGAGTAGGAATGGATTTCCAGAGAAAAAAATCCAGTTGCCTCCTCAAAAAGCACCTTTGGGACAACCATGACCTGAATGACCGATGATCTCTATAGACCGTGGAGAAATCTTTACCTCTTTTTTTCTTATGTACACCAACACATTTTATTTTGCAAATGAGAAGTTAAAACTCGTGTGAAACAAGCTAGGGAAACTTTAAACCTAATGAAGTCTTACTAAATGAATATATTCAAGCAAAAATACATATTGTAGAAATTATAGTGAAATTAAATGTATGCTTTTTACAGCTCCTGAAATGTTATAATATAGAATGGCAACAAATTCTTGGAAGAATCAAACCACTGTGCACAACATACTGAGTTTAGCACAATGTAGGAATTATTTTAATTATGATTCTTTCTAATGATATCTATCATATGAAATGGAATAGTGCCTTGACTATTTTTCAAAAGTGACTTAAAAGAACTAAGATGAATTTCTTTTACACAAGAGTAAAACTTAGTAAAGAATCTGCAGTGGATACTATTGCTGTGATTAATTTTTATGGTGCTTTTTCTTTCTCTTGACTTGCAGCAAACAGTTGCAAGTGGGAATATCTTAACCCTTTATTGAACTGTCATTTATTCCCCCGATTCAATTCAATTCAATTTATTGTTCTGACCAATGGTTGTAACAAATAAATATGCACAAAATATTAATAAAATATTAAAATCTGCAAAAATCAGTAAAAAGCATTAAAGCAGTATTATTGTAGCAAATACAATATTAGTCTTAGGAACTTTTCATAAAATATTGTCTCTTGTTTAGCAGCAGCCCATGCAAAGCTTGCTAATTTCTGTAGCATTGTTATCTAAATTCATTAGATATTCGATTTTCTATGTATCAGGATAAAATAATTTTCTTACCAGGAAGGAAGGGATCCTGAAGCTTTCCAGGTGAATAGAGCAATACAATAACTAATAGATAAAATATTCTATAATCTCCTTAGAGCAAGGGCAGAAGCACATATTATATGGGATATTGAGAAATCAGTCCTCTAGCTGTGTCCACCTCAGATAATGTTCACATTAATTGTTGGTTTTATGAACTATGTACCAAAAGGCGATTTTACATTGTGATAATTTAAACAAATTTCAGATATTCGGTACCCTGTTTTCAAATAATAGATTATTGTTTGCATAATTTGAATTTGGGGGAGGGAAATCCAGAGAAAAAGCAAAGGTAAGTATACAATTGGATAAAAATGTAATCCAGCTGTTGCAGGAAGGAGTGGAGAAATTCATTGGCTTCAGGAGGCACCACTTGACAAATTGGGATCAAATAGGAAGAGGAGACTAGCCCAGTAATTAAACGCTCTTACAATTTATAAATGAAACTGCAAGATGATTGTACACAATAAATTACTATTAAGTCAGGGATCTGTAAATAGCTTATGTATTCTCATGTGGAATATATCAGTATAGTGTCGGGGTCCTGGCGATAGCTCTAATTAAATCATGAGCCTCGAGCCATGCTTCAAAAAAACTCAAAAGATTTATTAGGAGCAACATGCCAGCATACCTAATTCATAGTCACCTGTGACCCTGTTTCCCCCCTCCCCCCTGGGTCTATCATAAATCAGATTCTCCAATGAAGCACGGGCCTGGTGTCATCAATCATGTTCTCCAATAAAGGATTTTCTCAGCCAGAAGATCCAGTCATACTTCTTCAGATTTCCTCCCTCTCCCCCTTTGTTTATGGCAACTTGAAAACAGGCATTGGAATGTTTTACGAATTGACATATGGAATGTTCAGATAACTGACAAGATTTCCTTAAAGTTACTAAAAGTATACAACGTATATTTATCCCCACGTTGGCATCTGCAGTCATCTGCCTCCATCACAATCAACTGGAAGTTTTGCACATATTTAATGCAAATTAACTTATTCACACTGAGCTGGATAATTTATCACTAGAAGCCTGACTACCCTCTTCAGTTTTTGCCTTTTTTTTTTTCAGCTACATGTCACGGTTCCAAACCAAGCCAGCAAAAGAAGAGGCCACATTATGAGCAGAACAGGTCTCTTTACTAGAGTCTTAGCTTGGCACGTGGTGAACAATACAAGTAAAAGAGTTTTTAGCCAGCATTACTGGCTTCTGCTAGTCAGCTGGCTATACAGACTCCACATGTCCCACCCTCTTGTTCCTGGTTGCTCCCAGCTGGCTCCAGCAAGTACTTTGTGGGCCTGTATCCAGCAAGTACTCTTCGAGCCCAGTTGCTCCTTGGTGGTTCCTACAAGTAGTCTTCAGGCCTGGATGGCTTCTGAACCAACCGCAGCTGGCTTGCCTTCCTGGCTCCTTTCTCAGTGTGAATCACATTACCCATTTGTGCCCCCATGCATCCCTCTCCCCCTGCGGGTGTGTGGCGACTCTGAAACAGTGTGTTGTAGCAACTTCGAATGGTGCGCTGTCTCAGATACTGACACTACATATAAAATCTATAATTTGTACTCCTACTCTGCTTAGTGCTAGGTTTTATTGCCTATATTTTCAACGTCTCTCTCAGGAAAACTGCCATCTTAAGCACTTTCTCCAAAGTATGTTTCATGACACCACATGGTACTTAGCTTCTGAACAATCATAAGAATCCGGTAGTATCATTCAAATATAAATTGTTTTGAATTGTGCAAACGATAATGATAATCCTTCATCTTGGAAAAATCTACAATAAGACACAGGCACACCATATCCAGAGAATAAATGGAAACCCCAAAGCACGTATTAGTCATACAAAGGATCTTGGGCTTAGCCCTTCCAAAGGTCAAGTACAAGTATATTCCTTTAAGTATCTGGAATAGCACATAGATGGCCATACATACCTTTCTGTCCTGGAGGTGTACATCTGAACATAGTGTGATTCAGATACGGTTTCCAAAACAAAGTCTGTCAACATTCTTCTGTGTAAAGCTCTCCCTGTTAACGTCATTAATTTAGCTTTTTATCAAAGCAGAACATACATGCAAACAAATTCACATTGTGAAACCCATTTTTATCCTGCAAAAAATGTAAAATGTTTAAATGAAACCTGTTCAGCTTATGATTGCACTGAAAACAAATTCTGCAATATAAACCTATCAGCCATTCAGTAATTCTGAACTGAAATGTTCAGGTTCATTTAAGAATATAATCTCTTTTTCTTCTTATGTTGAATTCTGGAATTATATTAAAGTTTGATATTATACAGCCAAAGTTATGTACTTTATTACAAACATTGGCTTTTAGCTTTTGCTTGATTTCCAAATATTTTTGTTTTTCCATACAGACAGTCCAATGCATTAAAATGAAAATCAAATGCTCCTATTGATGTAAATGCAAATTACACTTGATGTACCGTGTTTCTCCAACAATACGGCCTCCACCAATAGAAGCCCCACCATGTTTTATTGGCATAAAATCAAATTAAGCCCCTCCCCCAAATTAAGCCCCATATTAAACATGCGAAATGTGGGGGAGAGCGGGGGCCTTTCCGTTAGTAAGTACTTTTGTTGCATGCCTGGATATGGTGCTGCCTGCGTTGGTGGGGCACTTCATATCGGAGACCTCCCACCATTGCTTCTCCCTTCTCCCTTGCTGTCCCTTCTCCCTTGCTGCCACGGCGTTTGGCGCAGCCACGTGCGGCCAGTCAGGGCTCCTCCCTGCAACCGGAGCCCTGAGGAGACACTGGCTTCAGGCGCTCCCGTCTTCCCTTTGCTTTCGAAGGTAAAGCGAATTATTTTACAAAGCCTCCCCTGCCCGAGAGGGCAGCCCAACCCGACGTGGGGAGGCTAATTTCCGGGCTTCTTCCGACCTCCCTACGCTGCGCGCCTCTGACGCGCCCGCTCCCTTCAGCCCAGCGAGCTCTTCCACCTCAAAGAAAGGCCAGGCGGGCGGCTGCGGGCAGCAGCAGCGGGTCTGAGCCGCTCGCAGCGGAAACAGCCACCACCCGTAGCCCGACACGGGAGAACGAGCAAGGTTAGCGCCCGCCAGCCCGGGCAAGATTTGGGAACGAGGGGCAGGAGGAGGCACGCACACACCCGCGGCTCACTTTCCCAGCTTTGCCCAGCCCTTACGGCTCTGGCGCGGCCCTGGCAGGATGAGCGGAGGGTCCGGCGGGGAGGCGCTCGCTGCCCGCCAGGTTGGGGAGGAACGGAAGAGGCCCGGAAATTAGCCTCCCACGTGGGGTTGGGCTGCCCTCTCGGGCAGGGGAGGCTTTGTAAATAATTCGCTTTACCTTCAGCAAAGGGAAGACGGAGCGCCTGAGCAAGTGTCTCCTCAGGGCTCCGGTTGCAGGAGGAGCCCTGACTGGCCGCACGTGGCTGCGCCAACGCCGCAGCAAGGGAGAAGGGAAAGCAACGGTGGCCCGAACCCGAAGGTCTCCCGAATATCCAGCTGTCGCTGCCCGCCCACCCACCCGAGGATGCAAGGGGAGAATTAAGTCACCCCCGAAAGACGTCCTAGCCGTTTTTGGGGTCAAAAAAATAAGGCCCGGCCTTATTATGTGAGAAACACGGTAGTATTTTCTGAAACTGAAATCAGAATCTTCAGATTCAGTTCTTTCACTTAATTTTGGATGTAACTTTTCCCCCACTAACTTTCTAAGACTTTCTAAGAATCATTTTGTTTCATGTATTTATGCATCTGTAAAATCTAGTTTGGGAATTGATTAACAGTTGGATCCATGCCTTTTTTGAAAACCCATTTCCTTTCAGAGCTACAGATCCTAGATTAAAGATAAGAGACAAGAGACAAGGTTTAGGCGATCATTCCAAAAAATTCAGCAAAAGAAAGGCACAATTTACTAAAATAAAATGTCATTCATCTACTTGAAAGAAAATTCTGGTCTGTTTAAAGCTATGGGTAGACGCCATTCCCAGTAGAGCTTGCAAGAGAGTTCACTCCACTAGTGGCATTAGAATGATTTGGATGTTGTTTGATAATGGCCTACCAGGTGGAGATTTATGAGTATCTGCTCTTGTCAAATGCCTCCTTAATTATTACCTGGAGCTGTATTCTGAATGCCATTACTTCTTTACCTGAGTCTATGTTTCTGTCTTCCTCGGCCTTCCGGTTTAGTTTAAAACCCTTCTGTTGAGGCTAACAAGGCTTTTGCTAAGCACATTTCCCCTGCCCTTTGGAGATACCTCCTGAACCTGCCTAGCAATTATTTCTATAAGAGGTATGAACTATGATCCAGGAATCCAAAAGTTTCCCGAAAATACCATCTTCAGGGCCAATGTTCTGGATCATACTTTTCTTTCCATAAACAATAGCAGGGAGGATGTCTGAAACCAATATATGTACCCTCAGCTCTTTTATCTTTCTACCCTTGATACCCAAAAACAAGTGCTTCCAGAAATCCAGGACAAGCAGGCTAGTAGATTTATTTGGTCAATTTATTTGGGATCAGATTATTTATATGCTGCCCAGATTCATTTTGTTATGAGGTGGCTGCAGTGGTGGTATCCAGCCGGTTCTCGCCGGTTCAGGCAAACCGGTTGTTAAATTACCCTCTTCTATCAAAGTAGATCCTGGGCACTGTGCTGCAATGGAGAAACAGACAACGGAGCAGCCGGCGCAAGGGAAAGAAAAGGCTGATTTCCCTCTTTCTTTTCCTTGCTCTGCCTCCTTCCCTCATGCCAGCCACTCCATTGCCCGTTTCCATTTCACAGTGTCCAGGATCCACTTTGATAGCTGGGGGAGAGGGAGGGAACACGTTCACCCAGGGTCAGGTTGGCCATCGTGGAAGACCCATCCCGCATGTGTGGCGGAGCTAGAGAATGGGAATGGCCATGCCTCCCATGACAGCCAACCTGACCCTGGGCAAACCGGTTGTGAAATTATTTGAATCCCGCCACTGGATGGGTGGCAAAGAAATTCAATCAATAAATAAAAAAGAAATACTTCAGTGTTTAAGCAACCACTTGTTCTAACATTCCCTTATTTATTTCAATACAAATCATTGACAATGGCATTCAAAAGTATTTCTTTGCATAATTTATCTGCTGGAGACTGATCCAAGAAAGTGAAAGTCTTGATTTGTACTTCAAATAATTTGTCAGCAATGAAACCGCACATTCATGGTTGCTATTCTGGCTCCGTAATAGTAATAGTAAAGTAGTGAAGCAGGGTTTCCACCTAGTGGCTTGTTATGGAAATTATGCATAGTCTACAAACAGCAAATATCTGAGTAACTTTAACTGGCCAAAATAATATTTCTATAACTATCAAATTTGGGCAAGTTGATGTCATAGTGAGTAGATTTTTTTTTTTGCCACCCAAATGTAATAGCTTAGATTTCATGGTAACTTAATAGCACTTCATCTGATTTTAAAAAAACCCAGAGCTATAAAAAAGATATTAGTTAATGAAACTCTTTGGCTCTTTCCCTCTTTCTATCACCCTTCCTTCTGCAAAAAAAAAAAAAGGGGGGGGGGAGGAGCAGAGAATTGCATTGGTTTGTTCTAGTCTTCCTGAGCCTCTGTCTCCCAGTTGTGTGAAAATTATTGCTTAAAATTCTAGGAACCAAGGCCTAAATATCTGGAGGGCACTCAGGTTGCAGAAGGGTTGTTTATCTTTTCCCTATTTCTGTTAGTTCCGTTATTTTGTTCCTAAAGAAGTCTTTGATCCCTTGTAAGATCACAGTGATTTCACAGTACTGATCACTGGGTAATATGATCTAGAGATCACTTACAAATAAACAGGAGCTGGAATACATATAGCATCCTCTTGTAAAAGAAGCACAACGTTCCATTCAATTTAGGTTCTAATTTAACTGTAAATTCTGGTATTTACCATTGTAAAATTGATTCCATAGGATAAAGATTCCCATGGACTGCCCTCTCTTTCTTTCCCTCCTGAATAGCAGATGAAAGAAAGAAGACTCTGAAGAATTACAAACCCAATCTCCCAGTGAGCTTCATAAAGAAGTTGTCATGTATATCAAATGGATAGCCTATCCATTTGATACAGGTAGGTCTTAATGCAAAAAAGAAAACCAACCAACCCATAATGAGTTATCCCAATTTTTTTAAAAAGTGGAGGAAGGGGAACTAGGTTCTGAGTAAATTAATCTTGGTTTTTTTTGTTTCAGAAAAGTAACATAAATATTGGGCTTCATCCCTCCTACGGCTTTTATATTTAATCATTGTGCACATAATTTGATGACATTTTTTTACAGGGATTTGTGAATGTTGTCACATGTGTGATTGTCCTAAATAGACCTACTGTTAATGCTATTTTCTTGTGAAATGTTATCTTCAGTTTGGTATTTTTCTTGCCAATGGAACTATGTCAATACCAGTCTCTCCTCTCATACCAATGCTAACATTGTGTCAACAAACAACATTGTTTGCACACACAGAAGAAGTGTTGACCATTGCTCTTTAAAAACATAGGTATTCACTAAAAGGTCAACAGAAATTACCCTTTTACCCTACCTAACAATATTTGAGCTTTGTGAGAAGAACAAGATGTTAAACTGAAGTCTGAAAAGTCAATATTTAATGCTGCAGTGGCCTCCAAATGGGCTGTGTCGGAAAGGAGGCAAACTGTTTGCTGCCATTGCCAAGGCGGCATTTTTCAGTATGAAACAAAACAATTCACCATTTTTGTAAAATATCAAACTTCTGCATTTGTACAAGCCTTGGAGTCAAAATATTTCTAATTCTTTGTGCTTTTAGAGCTAATACAATGGACAGATGCTATCACTCTCACTCCATTCACTGTGGGGGTAAGATTCCAGCTAAGCATCACATTAACTCAGAGATAGGGGAACTGTGGCCCTCCAAATGTCATTGAACTATAACTAGAGCCATTCATTGTTGTTAGGTAAGCTGTCATAGAAAGCCCAGGGCTTCCCCAGTTCTGCAATAACAGGTTAAGACAAGTTTAATCTTTAGCACCAATACTATTATTGTTACCACAAATGTTCAGGAAAGATATATTGCACATGAACTTGCTTTTGTATCCTGAATGTGGTTTCTTTTATGACACATGACTGGGAATCAGTAATCTCTTAGGGATCTCAGATTCAATTTCTATCAAGGGATATATGATCAGGGGTGGGATTCAAAATATTTTACTACCGGTTCTGTGGGTGTGACTTGGTGGGCATGGTGTGGCTTGGTGGGTGTGGCAGAGGAAGGATACTGTAAAATCTTCATTCCCTCCCCATTCCAGGGGAAGGATACTGCAAAACCCCATTCCCTCCCCACCCCACTAACCTGCTTTCCAGCTCTGTTCTCCTGTGCAGGGCAACAAAAGAAGACCCAGCCAATCAGCTGGGACTCGGGAGGCAGAGAATAGATGGGGGCGGGGCCAGTCAGAGGTGGCATTTACCGGTTCTCTGAACTACTCAGAATTTCCGCTACCGGTTCTCCAGAACTGGTCAGAACCAGCTGAATACCACCTCTGGATATGATGCAATCTAACTGACAGAGTGGGCTTGCAAAATTAATACCTTATCCAAATTAACAAGACCTAAGGTTAGGAATTCAGGTGCTTTGCTTTATAGAGTGGAATGTCACCACCCCCTTCTGAAGATCAAGAAGTCTTTCGGATGAGAGTGAATCTTCACAAGCCAATCATGTTTGCCTTAAGCTTTTAGCTTTTTCCAACTATGGACAGATATGTTTTTGACAGCCCTGTGTCTGGGATGCTGAAGCAAGTTGATTGGAATAGGACATTTTCAACAGTCTCCTAAAACCACCTTCATTCAATGTGAAAAGATCCCCAAACATTAGTGTATATTTCAGGAATCAGTATGAGTTCTTACTATATATTTGTTAAAGCTGCAACTTATAGAACTTTGTGATCACTGGAAGCTTCAACTATTTTAGTAAACAGGTGGATGAATCATTTCATTACTATAGTTTGATCATTTAAATTTTAATCACATTGTTATTTGGACATTTGTGGCACTCTTCCATATGAGAAGGAAAAGGAGTTTTAAAACAGCCAAGAGAAGGAGAAGTTAATCCATTTTATAGATGTCTGAATACAAAATTACCTTAATTATTTGGCAGAATGGTGAAAAATGACTAGCAATGTTTGTTTGCTCATTATATTAGCAAGTTATTGTCTTAATTTAAAACTCTGAAGAAACTTGGAGCACCTTTAAAGTTAATCTATTTCTTATATGGTAATCTCACATTTTGTAGATTTAATACATCTTTTTAATGGAAATACACTCATTATATATTATTATTATTGTTATTATTATTGTTATTATTATTGTTATTATTATTATTATTATTATTATTATTATTATTATTATTATTATTATTATTATTATTACATTTGATATCCTTGATTATTTTTTCTGCAAACTGATGTCTGTGCCTCCAACAACTTTATAAAATATGGTCAAGTACATTGAAGGAGAATACAAATCAAGAACACAATAGGAAGAAGAGAGAAGCTTTTTTAAAAAAAATAACAATAGTGGATGTTGCAAAGACATTAGGCTCATCCATATGTCCTAGATGATGCAGAATAAGGCAATAAGGAAGAGCCCAAAATTCCATGATAAAAGTCCTTTCTGAAGAATAGTGAACAATAGAAATGGAAGAATAGAAATAAAGTTGTAGTGAAGCAACCTGAAGTGTATGTAGAATCCCAGAGGTCTTTTTGCTCAGTCCACAACTGTGGTTCATTAGCATTTCACCAAAAGGTCTGCTGATGCCATAAATGCATCACATAGATATAGAGATCGTGCAAGTTTGATTATGCTAGTTGTTTCCCCAGATCAACATTTACATCTATAGGACAGAATCGGATCCAGAAAGAGGATTCTGGACAGAATATCTTCTTCCACCCATTTGCTTGACTGAAGAAATGTCTTTAATTTCAAAGTGTACATCAACTGGAAAAGCATGTTTATGTGTTCCAGCAATCTTTACCCTGCTCGTGAGTTCAGCCACGACACTATAGAGTAAGCAAGCTATCATCTGAGTTAAAAATGAACTAGCAGGGATTGCCAGGAAAGTTCTACTTCCAGATATCTTTTATATGAACAAATGATCATACCTAGCTGATAAAAATTTACTACCAGGTGGAGCATGTTCCATAATTTAAAAAAAATATCCTACTGGGCTTTCTTTCAGGACTTCTTATGCAAAATGTAAATGATAAGAGTCTACCATGGAATAAAAATGAATAGGAAAGGACTCATCTCAATGCTACTTTTTACCAAGCCAGAATATATTGAGCTGGGCTCCCACTCCAGATGATTTTCTGTTAAAACTGCATGAAAATAATCAAAGTAAGCCATTCATTTGCAAGTTTGTTTACTTGCTGATTGCATGTGTAACCAGAAAAAAAGCAGCTTGTTTATATCCAGAGTCCATGTTTTCAATTCTAATTAAATCAAGAGCCGTTCATTATGTACTTGTGGCATTCTCTACTCTTTGAGACAAGAATGAGTCTATGCTACAGTATTATGATGTTCCAGCCCAAAACCACAACACTGCAGGGAACAAAGGGGCTATTTGCAACACAGTAGTACAACATTTGTCCCCAATTAAGTGATGAGGCCATAGAAATAAGGGCTTTATTTGAGTGGTCCATTCTTGGTGCTTGATAGACCTGATGGACTTCCAGAGGGAATTTAGGATATGTCTCAAGACCTATATTACTGCTGTGAATGAGCAGGTGAATATAACCCTGGATTGCAATGGTGGGATTCAAAAATTTTTTTACTACCCGTTCAGTGGACGTGGCTTGGTGGCCATGGCAGGGGAAGGATACTGTAAAATCTCCCGTCAGAGGTGGCATTTGCAGGTTCTCTGAATTACTCAAAATTTCCACTACGGGTTCTCCAGAACTGGTCAGAACCTGCTGAATACCACCTCTGCTGGATTGGGTTGTCCCTGGATTGGGTTGTCTCTGTGCATGTGAATCCTGGAGAACGCCCTGATTTTCAGAGGAACTCAGGGAGATGAAGTGGCACAACAGCTTCCTTGAGGCCTGCAATAGGAAGATGAAGAATCTGAGAACAGGAACAACTGCTGGCACAATATAGGCAGGGCAAATTACTTATTTCCCCACTCTTATTGCATGCACAGATAGATAGATATCTGTCCATGTAATAAGAAACCTGAAACAGTGACACTGTTTCAGATAACTTGATCCCTCCCATGTAAGGAGATGCTGGAAGACTCTTTACAAGATCGTTGTTAGAATTATCCTAAGAATCTGTAATTTAAGCCTACTGGGAATTAGAGCATGCTAATCCCATGGAATTGGTTTTGCCTGTTTATCAGGTATGAAGTTGAAAATCTGTTAGCCCTGATAGGGTCCTTGAGTGGTGAAAATGTAAGCAGCAACAATAACTGGAATTCAAATGTACCTAAGAGAAGACCATGACTGCAATTTAATTTTCTTAATAGTACTACTGGTAAGATTCAAAAACAATTGCTTCATTATAGCAACGAACTTCTAATGAAACTTCTAATACTCCTATTACGCCAGACCTTTTTGCCTTCAAACACATATTCCATTAGTAAAGAAGTCTGGTACCATTTCTGTGTTCAACAATTTTTAACTTCCATCACCTTTTGTCATGTATTAATGGAAGTTGCATCAAAAACATTTGTTGGTGGGCCAGGTAGCCTTCCTGTTTTAGACTACAATCCTGTGCCCATTTATCTTGGATAAATGCATCTTGGATAACCTGCATAGAACTTTATTTGTACAGAACAATTTTCTTGTACAACAAAGTAATAGAAACTTTTCATCAGCTAATCTTCCTTCCTTCCTGCCAATAAAAGGTCACCTAAGAGCACCTAAAAATGCACATATACATTACTGAGACTGAAACACAGGAAGAGGAAGACCACTTAGACTTATATACCACTTCATAGTGCTTTACAGCCCTCTCTAAGCAGTTTACAGAGTCAGCATATTGCCCCCAATAATTTGGATCCTCATTTTATCAACTTAGGAAGGATGGAAGGCTGAGTCAACCTTGAGCCCAGTCAAGATCAAACTGCTAGCTGTGGGCAAAGCAGAGGTGGTATTCAGCAGCTTCTGACCAGTTCTGGAGAACTGGTAGCGGAATTTTTGAGTAGTTCGGAGAACCGGCAAATACCACTCTGACTGGAGATTTTACAGTATCCTTCTCCTGCCACGCCCACCAAGCCATGCCCACAGAACCGGTAGTAAAATAATTTGAATCCCACCACTGGGACAGAGCTAGCCTGCAATACTGCATTCTAATCATTGCACCACCACGGCTCCAGCTTCTTTGTTGTTTTCAGATTAATTTGCCCTCAATTTTTTAAAAGTTATATTTCCAGACTTCTCATTAGCATTCCTCCTTATACCAAGCCAAACTGTCTTCAGTCTACAGACACTTCAGATGTACAAAACACCTACGCTTCTGGACTGTATCGTGGGCAAAATTAGTCTCTTTTAAACATCTACACCTCTACACTGGTCTTGACAATATGAGAGGAATATTTTTCACCACTGGGGGGCATTAATGCACTTACTTATATGCTGTAAAGCTATCTGCTCATCCCCAACAATATTATCCAGCACAAGACTGCAAGCTACATGCATACTATTCATGCATACTATTCAGTTAAGCATGGTATCATTTAGGAATATTAATTTCGTTCATATATAAAATCCTGCATTTTAAAATAGAAACTAAAAATATTTTCCCCTTCCTCATCTCAATTAAATATGTGTTGGCAAAGATAAGAGCAAAACACAGTTCGTATTAGTTCAATTCTCTTCAGATTGTTGAGATTTGAATTGTGTAATAATAATCACAAAGAATAGCCAATCAAAACCTCTGGCCTTTTAAAGTTTTACTCTTGGAACCCGAGTTTTTTTTCTAAAAAGGGGAAACTTGTATAGGAGAAGTGAGATTGTGAGAAAGCATGCTATGTGGATCAGCAATATGGCAGAAGTAGGGAAGATTTAGTGCCACTAATGTGCCTTTAAAAAGAAGCAGTTTTACAGTTAGGATCCATATCAAAGTGCAGTTCAAGGTGTTGGTTATGACCTTTAAGCCCTTAATGGCATAGGTCCAGGCTACCTGATGGATGACCCCATCCTACTCACGCTAGCATAGAGGGCCTACTTCAGATCTCATCAGTCAAAGAACTCTGACTATTGGGATCCAGAAGAACTTTGTTGCAGCGCCCGCCCTTTGGAACATCTTACCTTCCAGGGTAAGATCTATCTCTATCCTCCTATTCTTCAACAAGAGCCAAAGAGAAGGCCTGCCTCTGCTGGTTGGCCTGAGAACCAAATGGAGGAATTCCATACTGGAGGTGGCTGCTGGATTGATGACAGATTCCATCTCCCTTCCTTACTCTCTATTCTTCACCAGTCCATCTTACTGGTTATCATATTGATATATTCTCATTGTGTTCTTTTTCAGTGTTTATTTTATTGTTCTATTATCTTACCTCTGTTCTGTCTACACTCTCTTCAGAGTGTAACCCTAACCCACAGCAAGATAATAATAATAATAATAATAATAATAATAATAATAATAATAATAATAATAATAATAATAATAATAATGACAATATATGTATTATTATTTAACAAATAATAATACATATAAATATAAAAGATATAATAAATATATTTCATTTTTAAAAAGGGAATTATGGAAGCTTTCGTCTCAGGTAGTAGATTAGAATCAGTTACCTTTGGTTAGTTCGTATATACATGATTACTACTCCTATTACCACAAATCTTTCCAGAAAACAATCTTTTAATGGCTTTATCTTCAGGCAAGATTTACCTCATCTTTTCTCTTGCCAAATGTCATATCAACAAGGCAAATATGTTGAGTAGTCTTCTCCAGTTTTCAACCATTTTTGTTGCTTTCAGATTTTATCATGATTTAATGTCTAGATCTCGTTTGATGCTGGACACTGCTTCCTACTAATGAGTATGGTGGCTCTTCGGTTGCAAGTAGACTTAGGTCTCCTAAATCTTTTCCTACAAGTTTCCTTCAGAATGGAAGTCTTAGTTTCAGATCTCTACATTGCAGCCATAAAACCAAACTCTTAGCTGTGATTCACCTGGAACTCTCCATCAAGCAGACCTTTTCCTTCAATGCTTTTTAAACTCTGACCATAGTATCTGATTAATCAATATCTTTTAAGAAAGAATCCAACTATATTGTCTCATTGCCAATTCAAGGTGCATGTTACTATTCTAAGATAGGTTGAAATCAATAATTATCTTTATATCTTGCCCAAGGTATCCAAGACACACTGAGTATACTCTGGACATGTCGATTTCAATACTCAGAAATCTACAGGTAAGTGTTCTGGAGGTTGATTTCAAGAATGGGGAAAGCAAAAATAAGCCAAAGTAAGCTTCATGTATGTTACTACTAGGGCTATTTTAGATTTATTATAAACGTTTCCTTTGGAACACATTGGACTGTGACTACAGCATCTCTTAACCTATTAAGGCAACCATGCCAATTACAGGGCTGCACAACCTAATTATAGTTTCTTTTTCCTCATTTTTAGAAATTAAGTTAGTTTCAGAACCAAAGCAGGCAATACTAAAAAAGAAGTGAAAAATTGTTTATTTTCTTTCTCTCTCTCTCTCTTTCTGTCTCTGGGTGTCTCCCTCTCTCATTTTCCTATGCCAACATTGTTCAATTGTTACTATTATTGTAAAAATAAAGTATAACTAAATTAGCTCTAGAAACAAGTGTGCAAAGTATTTCATTTGGCAGCAATAGCAAGTGTAAACTATAATCAAATAGAGTAACCCACCCTCTTACCACAGGCAGAGAATGTTAAGCAACATTAAGATATATTTCAAAGTGTTATGCTTAGGATCAACCCATTTGTCTCTTTCATCTTTTTGAATATTTGCTGTAGGTTATTGTCATAATAGTGTAAGATCTGATAATTGGGCCAAATAATTCAGGAACATATTTAAGCATTCTCAAGTAGAAATAAATTCTGTAAAGTTGCATGGTTCTTTTTCTGTGGACCAACTAAATCTGTAGCATTGTAATCTTTAAACCCCCAAGACTGTATTTGAACTGTAAAGCCCGTAAGATGATAAAATGCTTCTAAAAATTAATTAATCCTCTAATATAAGACTCCCAGATTAAATATACAAATAGAACTTCTGTGCCATTCATAGCTGAGGGAATTGATTAGCTGAGCTTCTCTTCACCACAGCATTCCTTTCCCAAAATTCTCCCTTCTTTCATTGGGCAATCACATCCCAAGCAATGGAAAAACCTGGAAGACTTGTAAGAGCAACATTACACTGAAGAACAGCTATGGCTCAACTGCAAGCCAGATGAATTCTACCAACCACAAGCTGCATTTTTACTATGTGTTTATAGAAAGTGTGTATGCATTTCCATTTACAATGTAACATTTAGATTGTTGTGCATCTTGAATGAAACTTTAGGTAGCTCTCAACCCCAAAATAAAGCAATATCTGTCTACCATAAAAGAAAAAAACATTTAAACAGAAAATACCTGACATTACAGTTGGAAGTTTCCCATGCAGCCCACAAAAAGTTAATTGTACCAATCTGACCATATCCCTTATGGTATTTGGGAGAAAAGCCGGGTCCTTTGGAAAGGTTAAAATGATGGGGACTGTCAAACTTCTTCCTAAGACAGAGGCTGCCATGAAACTGACATGCTTCTTAGGTCTCATAAAATGGCAACAAAAACAGTAGCCCAGAATGATGAAATAGCTTATAAAAGGTATCAGTACACAACATGGGGACAGAAGTAGATATCTCATGTGAAGAATCTTTCTCCACTGCTGAGTTGAAGTATTACTGTCAGGCCCCCAAACCAAGAATAACATATAATTTTTCCAAGCAGAGTTGTTTATTGTTACACACCTATAGACAAGATCTTGTCAGACAGAGCACTCTACTATCTACATCTACAATCTAATCTCTGAAATAGTAAGGAGGGGTTGTCTTCACTCTCTTTCCCCTACAAATAATATGTAGGTTGAGTTTCCTCTTACTCCTCTCAAATGCATACACGCCCCCAGGAATCCACCTCCTCACCACATTGCATCACAATAACCCACTTATCCCTGTCTCCTTTGTTCTGCTGCCTCTAGTGCAGGGGTGTCCAACCTTTCACCTTCCCTGGGCCACATTAGAAGATGAAAATTTGGTTTGGGCCGCACATAAAAAATAAAATAAAATAAAATAAAATAAAATAAAATAAAATAAAATAAAATAAAATAAAATAAAATAAAATAAAATAAAATAAAATTATTTTTATTATTTATTATTAATTAATTATTAAAAATTATTTATTTTTATTTTATAATTTTCCGCCAAATTTTTGGGGAGAAAGCTCGCCAGCCTCGCGCCTACCTCTCCTCCTGCAAATTATTTATTTTTATTAATTTTCCGGCCAAATTTTATGGGGGAGAAAGCTCGCCAGCCTCACGCCTACCTCTCCTCCTGCAAATTATTTATTTTTTATTAATTTTCCGGCCAAATGTTGCGGGGTGGGGGGTAGGGGGAAGAAAGCTCACCCGCCTCGCGCCTACCTCTCCTCCTGCAAATGCAGCAGCGGGGGCAGAAGCAGCGGTGGCGGCGGCAGCGGCGGCAGGGGCAGAAGCAGCAGTGGCGGCGGCGGCAACAGCAGGAGGTGGCGGGGCGGGACTTTTGGGCTGCGGCTGCCCGCCTTTTCTGTTGCTCGCCTTGCCCCGCCTTGCGCCTGCCTCTCCTCCTCCTCCTCGCTGGATCTTTCACGAAGGTTGGGGTGGGCGTTGGGCCACATTACGAGGCAACCTGGGCCGCATGCGGCCCACGGGCCGCAGGTTGGACAAGCCTGCTCTAGTGCTTCCATCACAAGTCATTTTAGTTACCTGACTTATCTCAGAAATAATGATTGAGTTGAACAGATTGACAGATGGGGAGGGGGAGCGGCAAAATGTGTTAGCCCTTCAAGGTAGACCAAACTAGGAAACCAAAGTTATGAATGTGAATGCTACTTTTATTATAAGGTTAAAGTAACGGGATCTTGTAAATCTCACCATTCTTCCCCAGGGAGGGAGAATTAGGGAGAGTCAAGCCCAAGACCCTTTTTCAAATCACATTTCTGCCTTGGATTCAATTTTTTTTAACCTGGACGTTGGACTTGGTTGTGGTTCTTCATCCTGTTCTTGGAATAGTTATTGGTATAGTATTGTATTATACTGTATCATATACAGCAGTATAACAGAATACTACTTTATTACCAATAGGACTGATTTAAGCTTGTTTCACTCCTAAATTGGGCTATATCATAAGGAAATATAAGATGTTACCAAGGCATAGTTATGTCTTGGTTTGGTGCAAATTGGGAAAAGAGCCAAGTCAGATAATGAGCCCATCCAGTACAGATAATACGAATTGCACAATACTAGGATTTCCTCAGACAAATTTATAAATTGCACTTTATGAGAAGCACTGAGGCATTTCTGGGTTGAAAGGATTAGCAGGTGACCTTACTGTTGCCCTGGGGATGCCTAGTTGGGGGTTCTTTTCATGTCCCCGGCAGCAGCTGGAGCGAAGGACAGGAACTCACCCTGCCTCATGGCAGCACTCGGGTCTCAAACATGGGTTTGCTAACTTCCAACTTAACATCCTAACTACACAAGCCACCATGTTCCAATTTATAAATAATGAGAAATCTTAAAGTGTTAAAGAACATTACCCAAAAGGGAAGATAACCTCCAGGTACTATGGAACCTACTAGTACCCACAGTGAGTAACAATATGTGCAATGTGGGTTTGCAGACTTTTAACTATAGGCCTTCTTGTATAACATCTGATCTAATCTTTTTAAATGTTCTGATTCATCCTTTGCTTGTGCCTTAATTTCCACCTTTCCTGATGAAGGCGTCTACAGAACTCAAAACATGGGTAGCATTTGGGTTGTATCTAATGAAACTGTTGGTCTTCTTTCTTTCCATTGACAAGTATGTCTGTCTACTTTTAATAAAATTCTTTTTTAAATAATACTAAAAAGAACATTTATTTGTAAAAGCAAGTGAGGAGGCATTGCAAATTTAGCAGTTTGATGTGATATGATTATTATTATTTTTTTGTGGATGTAGGATCACAATGGAAATACCTCACAGTTATCAAATAGGAACACATAGTTCATAGAATATATCATTTCACTGTTCAGCAGGCAGTGAAATATGAACTGGCTTAACAGGTCTGACAATAACATTATCCAAACTGAATCCTACAGGAAAGAAGACAAGCTAGTTTCTCCTTTCCAATAGAACCTAACATGGATACAGGGCAACTTAAACAAGTGTGGATATTTGTCTTAAAGCTTCAGGTGTTGCTCTGTCCACAGAGAAAAAAATATTACTAAAGATAGTCAAGCAAAACAGAAATTGTTGAAAGTGCTGCTCCATATTAACAATGTGGCGCTTACAGTAAAAGTACATGAAATGTTTATATTAGAGATATTTATTTATTTATTTGTTTGTTTGTTTGTTTGTTTGTTTGTTTGTTTGTTTGAATTATGTGCCTCCCATCTCGCCAGAAGTGATTCCAGGCGACTCACAATCATTCAATTAAAATGCAATATAAAACATTAAAATAATAAATAGAGATCTTAAATTTAAGATTTAAATTTAAAATTCGGTTAAAACAAAATTAGCCAGGAAGAAGGAAGGAGAAAAATATGCACGGGGAAAAGGTGTGGTGTTATCTAATCCATTAGCCACTTCCAAAATTCCATACACCCATTATGGCCCTAGGCCAGTTGGCAAAACAGATACTTAGTATATTATAAAAGGTAATATTAGAATATGTAAAACTATCAAATAAAATAAATGATGGAAATCATAATCTAAAGATCTTAATCTTTAATGAACTCAAAATAGAAAAGCAAAAAAAAAAATTCATAGGAAGTATATGAAATTGATGGATATTTGGATGAGAATAGATTTTTTTCTCCCCTTCTGATGGAATGACAAAATGACCTTTAAATTTAGAGGTGAATTTCATATGAATTTAACATGGTCAGGATTAGGCTTCAATAAGTATCTTTTCAAAGGTGCCTTCATATTTACTCATTAATATTAATTCCTTGAATATAGACAGAAAGATTTATATATGCACTCAAATGCAGGGATTTTAATCCCTGGAAGAAAAATGTTGTAGTTATGTTGGGGGATTTTGTCCAAAAATTATTATGTTTGTTGAACTACAAATCAGTCAAATTTTCAATTTGGTAGTATAATTATAATTTTGTCCTGTTCAATGGAAATGAACTAATGATATGTCAAAATGAAAATATAGATCAGGGGGGGTCGTGGGTCCATGGGCCGAAAAATCCGCTTGGCTGCCAACCGCCCGCCTGAAAAGTGGGGGGGCGCGGGCCAAGCTGCAAACGGCAGGCGACTAGGGGTAGGAAAAAAGCAGGCCCGTGGGTGACCCGCCGGGGCCCCCCTTTTTCGGGCTCTTCCTTTTTGCCTTTCCCTTCCTGAGGCAACGTGGGACTGGGCCAGCGGAGCGCGCCAGCAACTCCTGACTTGGGCCTCCGAGGGGAGGAGAAGGAGGAGAAGAAGGGGTGGGGGAAAGGAGGGGCGATTCTCAAAAATCGGAATTCCGAGAATATCATGCCTGGGGCGCTCGTGCCTGGCCCTGCGCGGGCGGAGGGGAAGCCCGGTGGGCAGGCGGGCTGCTTGGAGGAGGCGACCCAGCGGCGCTCCGGGCTTCCCCACGCCCGTGCGGCTCAGGGCGAGGCGCGAGCGCCCGCGAGTTAAAACGGCGAAAGCTGCTGGGAAGTTGCTCGGTTTTCCGGGCTTCCAGGGCTTTGCAAAGGCAAAGTTTGCAGGCTGGAGCGTCTTCCTGCCGAGGAGCGGGCGGGCTGCTTGATCGGGCTGCTGTGCGGCTCGGGCGGCGAGCGCCCGAGAGTTAAAACGAAGCAAAGTTGCTGGAAGTTGCTCGGATTTCCGGGCTTCCAGGCTTAAACTTTGCTCGGGCGGCACTTTAAAAGCCTGCTTCCAGCACCCGAGCAACTTCCCAGCAACTTTTGGCTTCCTTTAACTCGCGGTCGCCACGCCTGGCCCCGAGCCGCGGCGGCGAAGGGAAGCCCGGTGGGCGGGCGTGCAGGCTGCTTGAGGAGGTTCCGGCTTCCTCTCGCGCCAGGTGCGAGCACCCGCGAGTTAAAAGGAAGCTGAAAGTTGCTGGGAAGTTGCTCGCTTCCGGGCTTCCAGGCTTTGCAAAGGCAAAGTTTGCAGACTGGAGCATCTTCCCGCCGAGGAGCGGGAAGGGTTCTGCCCGGTGGGCAGGCGGGCTGCTTAAACTTTGCTCGGGCGGCACTTTAAAAGCCTGCTCCCAGCACCCGAGCAACTTCCCAGCAACTTTTAACTCGCGGGCGTCGCGCTGGCCCCGAGCCGCACAGCAGCCCGCTCCAAGCAGCCCGCCCGCCCGCGGCGGAACCCTTCCGCTCCTCGGCGGGAAGACGCTCCCGCCTGCAAACTTTGCCTTGAAAGCCCTGAAGCCCCGAAACCCGAGCAACTTCCCAGCAACTTTTGGCTTCCTTTAACTCGCGGGCGCGCGCTGGCCCCCAGCCGCGTGGCGGAGGGAAGCCCGGCGGGCGGGCGGACTGCTTGGAGGAGGCTCCGGCTTCCTCCGCCAGGCATGAGCGCCTGCGAGTTAAAAGGAAGCCGAAAGTTGCTGGGAAGTTGCTTGGGTTTCGGGCTTCCAGGCTTAAACTTTGCAAAGGCAAAGTTTGCAGGCTGGAGTGTCTTCCGCCGAGGAGCAGGAAGGGTTCCGCCCGGCGGCGGGCGGGCTGCTTAAACTTTGCTCGGTCGGCACTTTAAAGCCTGCTCCCAGCACCCGAGCAACTTCCCAGCAACTTTTGGCTTCCTTTTAACTCGCGGGCGCTCACGCCTGGCCCCAAGCCGCGCGGCAGAGGGAAGCCCGTGGGCGGGCGAGCTGCTTGGAGGAGGCGACCCGGCGGTGCTCCGGCAGCAGCAACAGGCAGTTTTGCCCGGCTCCGCTCAGGTGTCTGGCTGGGGCTGTGAGGAGTTGCTACCGCCGGCGCAGCTCCGTGCAGCTCCAGTCCCGCATTGCCTTGGGAAGGAAAAGGCAAAACCAGGAGCCGCTGAGCCTGAGCCTCCGTGCCACTGCTCCTGTTGCAAAGCACCGCCGCGGCTCTTCCTTTTTGCCTTTCCCTTCCCGAGGCAACGCAGGACTGGAGCCGCGCGAGCCGCGCCGGCGGTAGCAACTCCTGACTCAGGGGCCTCCGAGGGGAGGGGAAGGAGGAGAAGGGGGGAAGGGGGCGATTCCCAAAAAATCTTGTGCTGACCCGGCCCGTCTGTCAAATTTTAAAGTCAATGCGGCCCCGAGCCAAAATGTTTGCCCACCCCTGATATAGATATACTATAGATATATACTAAGCATGGTGGTGCAGTGGTTAGAATGCAGTTCTGAAGGCTACTTCTGCTGACTGCAGTTTGGCAGTTCGATTCTCACTGGCTTAAGATTGAATCAGCCTTCCATCCCTCTGAGGTTGATAAAATGAGGACCCAGATTGTTGGGAGCAATATGCTGACTCTGTAAACCGCTTAGAGAGGGCTGTAAAGCACTGTGAAGCAGTATATAAGTCTAAGTGCTATTGCTATTAGTGTGAATAATATTTGCAATACAGTAAAATACAGCTTTTTCGGGGCTGTTTTCATTTCTATTTAGTCCAAGGGTCTATGCTGACACCTGCCACAAGACCTTTCTGATGCGAAGGATTCCGAATGTAGAAAGGACCAAAAAAAGGTGCTTTCTTTTGTTAATCTATGCAAGCTGCAAGGAAGAACCCAGCCTCAGATTTCTGCTTCTTAAACCAAAGTCCTCTTAGTCTTACCTAATATCTGCAAGGTTGTATTCCAGATTTTATTATAATGATGATAGCCAAGAATGGGCAATAAAATGGTCTATGGACTTCATCCTACCCCAGGGTATAGTGCTGTCTCAGATCTTCATACTCATTTGCAAGAGTACATCTGACATCTACTCAGAGATTTATGTTGACCAGAATCCATCATATCGAACAGCATCCAGGAATGGTGTAAAATCAAAAGAATACAAAAAACTTATCCAAAGGTTTTCTTTCAAATATTTTTAAAGTATAGGAATTAAGTGCATGAGCTGTCTGTGCTGCATAAAGATTCTGAGAATGATAATGATAATGATAGCCTTTATTTTCATTGTACATCATGCATGCAATGAAATTGGTTTAGCCTCTACTGGTGCCATCCATAACAGAAATTCAAGATAACATGAATAGTATAATACTAAACATCACAATGTAGTTCTTAAAATGTGTATTTTCTCCAAAAACTGGACATAGTTAGGTGTACTCTACATTGTTATCTATAACAAGAGGTTCAGGATCAGAGTGTCCCTAATGATTACTTTTATTTATGTAAGGATGGTAATCCAGTAGTGGAAAAGAATTGGCTTCAATTAATACGATTGTTACCATATAGTCTTGCCTCACTATCATTTATAAAGTTTGCCCTAATGGATAACAACCAATCCAAAGACTGGATTAATAGGAACACTAAGCTAGAATTGTCATGAAATGCAAAAAGTGATGAGTTTTCTATGTAAAACTGAATCAAGCCATCTTCCATACTTCTATTAAATCTGAATTTATTTTGTTTTTTATTTTAATATTTCTCCTCCCATCTTATACCATCTTATACAAATAAATATCTGGATACTCTATGTGGGTATAAGAGCAAAATATATTGCTTTAATATTAAAAACATTGTAATTATGAAACTTATTAATTTTACACTGAAGTAACCATTAATTATGAGCTAGTTTGGTTTTTGAAACAGGGAATTTTTCATCCAATACTTGGTATCAGACAATTTTCAGCTGCATAATTTAGTACAGATAACTCGGAAACAGAATTCTGATTAATTTTGTTGTTTCAGGCAAATTCTGAGATCCTCATGATTATTGCCTGTAATAATAATGATGATTAACATGTTTTCCTAAGCATTGAATAATTATATGTTTTATATATTTTCTCTGATGACTGCACTGAAATCCACTTGATGCTAATTAAGTTAATTATGTAAGACTGAAACTTGTTGAAAAGCTTCAATACTGGTTAGTCAAGTATCATGTCAAATAAATGAACAGGAGGAAGAAAAATGTTTCATTAAAATTTCTTTTTTAATGTTTCTTTCTTTCTATATCCTAGTTAGTATAAATGTAGACAAAGTCTACATATTCAAGTTATTTAATCTCACTCAGAAAATTATAAAGTTCTGGATATTTATCTCAAATTTCCCAGTTTCTCTTAAATAGTTTGTGCTTTTTTACAACCATATATGTTTTACAGAGATGAATGTGCCCATTAACTTCATTCACACAAATAACTGCTATAACATGGCATGGATTTTGCTGTTGCTTAAATTTTCAGTTTGGAATTTGAATTTTGCTAGAATTTGTTTGGATTAAATGAACAAAAAAATGTTCAAGATGGCAGCCATGACCACGTGGTCAAAGTCCCTTTTTTACAGGTGTCATGTACTTTTTTTTTTACTCCCTTGAATTAAATTTTGCCATGCAAATTGGTGGTTCTTATCCTTTTCTTTTAAGCAGACTAGGACATAGCTGGTAAAGCCTTTGCAGGCAAAATATAGGATTGCGATACCTGTGAGCACTATATCAAGATGCCTCCCTATATTGGCACCTGTGGGACTTCAAAATTTTCATTGGGAAAATGTTATCGATCAGAGAAAAGCATGACATGAGGAGACCTTCAAGGTTGGTTTAATAATGAGGCAGTGAGAACAAGCTAAAGATATGATTACAGAAGACCCACTAATACAATAGTTGCCACAATGTGGTCACCACATTGTAAAAAGGGGTTTGAGGCACTAGAAATAATGCAGAGAAAAGCAACAAAAATCATTATGTGCTGGAGGTTAAAACGTATAAAGAACAGTTGCTGGAATTGAGTATGTCTAGTTCAATTAAAAGAAAGACATGATAGCAGCATTCCAATATCTAAAGGATTGCCGTAAAGAAGAAGGGCTCAGCCTATTCTCCAAAGAACCTGAAGGAGGACAAGAAGTAATGGATGGAAACTAATCAAGGAGAGAAGCAACCTAGAACTAAGGAGAAATTTATTGACAGTTAGAATAATTAATCAGTGGAACAACTTGCCTCCAGAAGTTGTGGATGCTCCAACACTGGAAGTTTTTAAGAAGAGATTGGACAGCCATTTGTCTGAAATGGTAGAAGGTTTCCTGCCTGAGAAGAAGATTAGAAGACTAGTCTAGAAGACCTCCAAATCCCTTCCAACTCTGTCATCCTGTATTATGTTCTAGTATGGAACAAAGTATTTTAACTTTGGAATTGAAGGATATTTTGCAATAATGTACTCAGAACTTTCTCTAAAGATACTCTGCTATGATAAAAATGAGTTTAAAAGAGGTGATAGAAAAGGGTATAAATGAGAATTCAGCTGTTTTGGATATGGATTTAAAAAGTGACAGGCTAAAGCATGCTATTGACAAAGGTGTTACACAGGACTTGAAGATTAAACTAGTTGATTTTTAATCCATATAAGGAATACACAAAATAATAAATCAAAAGAGTGACTTTCTTTTGAATGTATGGATTTCAACCAAGAGTGATTTGAACAACTTTCTTATTTTAGACTTACAAAAGAGATGTGTTATATTTATGAAAACATTCTTGGAAAAAAGAGAGAATGAAAAGAAATAAGCTTTTGGAACATTACTTAAAAAGAATAAACATCACAGCTTTAAAAAAATGATTTAGGTTCTATGGACTGTATTATTTTGAAATACCATCCTGTTGATGATGCTTTTTCAGATTTTAAAATGTTGCAACCTGAACTGATCCCATGGGAAAGAAAACTCAGTTGGGCTCTGCACTACAGACAGCCTGTCAGTTAACCTAGAGTGATGTTATCATGAACCACAGATGTATACCAGGGAGACTACATTTTACCATCAGATTAAAGCAGGCAGGGCATAAAAAGAAATTTAAAGAAGATCCTGGGTGATAATGCTAGGCAGCTTCCAAGAAGAAGATACAAGGTGGAGATTCTGAAAAATAAGAACTGTGGCTGATTACAAGCTGAATGCACTGCTGAATTGTCAGCAGTGCAATTACATACATAGATGTAATCCTACAGAATGTCAATAGCAGTGTAATTTCCAAATCAAGGAAAATTCCACTATATTATACATTCCTCAGACAGCACCTTGAGTTCCTTGCCTAGCTATGGGCACCAAAAGGAGAAAATTTAAGAGAGTTTCAGATAAATTGCAATGGATCCAGAGTATGGTTTTTAAAAATGGTGGCTGCAGTGGTACAACTGAAACTGACTCTTTATTGAGGGACTCCCACACTAAGTTTTACAATGAGAAGTTGAGATGGCTGGATAGTAAGAGTAAAATGAAACAAGAGAGTGTTTGTTAAGTGCCTGAAGGCATGTCATTTAAGTGTCACTTTGGGGGCAAGGGAGACTTGCATTGTGGCATATTTGCTGCTACTGAATGAGGTCATATGGAGCTATTTTAATTGTAACCACTTATCTTCTGCAATGACCCAATTCCAACCTAAATCTATAAATATAATTACATAATGCAGAGAGTTTCTTTCAGTTTAATAAACATATAGGAAAAAATAGGTTTTAGTATGTGTGTTAGCTACAGAAATATCTATAAATGTTAGAACTGTTTTCTGTATAGGCCTAAAGAATATTTTTTTTAAATTTATCTGCCAACTGAAATAGGATATAATCTTATCTGAACCTTACATAATTAGAAGTAATTGTACCCAAAGAAAGTTACTTGTGAGTTTTTCTCCTTCGGTTTAGAAGGTGGAGCCAGAACTTTTATAAAATCAAAAACTAAACCAATCAGAGTGAAAATATGTAGAAAGAAAGGTTTTTTTTTTTTCCTTTCTGTGCCTCTTTATCCAAAAGTTATTCGTGCGCCAAACTGGAAGAAAGTTGTCAGTTGACATGTAAATAAATGATGGAGGGTAAAATTGAATGCATAATACATTCAAGGAAGTTTAATAGTGACATTCTGTAGAGGGAATGAATGAATGGTTTGCAAAAGATGGCATATCAAGTATTTCATAGAGACAGGTAATAGCGCTTCTTCTACAAACATTAATAAATAAAGTAATAACAACCATCTCAATCATTTGAGCCTCTGTTGTTCCAAATATGGCCTCCTTTTTGACTCAGTGCATTAAATCAAGAACCTAATTTTTACAACCATCAAAAAAGTTTGTGTACTTTTTTTCTCTTCCAGTGGTGAACTTGCAAGCAGTATGCTAAGTTTTTGTTTCCGTTTGGATAAAATTTATGATAAATCCAAGCCTGACAAGCAGTGGTTGATCTTGACGATAATTTGGCCCCAAGCATCTGTTTCATATCCGGTAGAAAGCAGGACTGAAGCTGTCTTTTCCACTAGTATACAAACTTGGTACAAGATAGTATCTGCGGTGTTCTATTAAAAAACACCAGCACAGTCAGTGAAAGAAAGAGTGTCCCTGTTTGCAAATGTAGCGTTTTTCCAATTAAAATCATAACCCTCTTTGAAGTTTGTCAGGAAGTTCAGGAAGTTTGTCTTGAATAATAAAAACTTGGTAGGTTGATGGTCTGTCAAGTTGAGAAGTAAAAAGTAACATAGATAGACTATGTCTCTTCCTACTTGGATAATGATTCCATGAACTGACCAACTGTTGCAGTAAAGCAGTGTATACCAAGTGGTGCCACTGTTTCTTCTTTTATAACACTTGGTGGATTGAAATATGGAGGAGAAATGAATATGCTAGTCCTAGAACCATTATACAGAAAACATAGAATTGGATGACAAAGTTGTAAAACTGCCTAATCTATGCTTATCTATATCCCCTTGATATTTTGATCCCATCATTCCATTAAAAATATGATTCCCTGAGAACTGGAAGCATCGTTTAATTTTTTACTAAATCAGAAACTATATTTTTAGAAGGAATTTGGGTGAAAGAAAATATGTCTGAATGCTAAATGAAATTAGCAGAAAGGTACCTACAATTTTCTATTGTATGCTTTGGTATTTCCATGAAAAAATAAATTAACAAATACATAAAGGCTTTACATGTCTTAAAAAAACTAGTTGTATCTGGTATCAGCTAGTCTGAACATATTTTTAATTCATTTGTTTATTTTTAAAAACCCTTTGAATGACAATAGAATGATAACAGGCTAAGTGGATTATAACTCAAAATCTATTTGTAATCACGCAACAACGTAATCTAGATTGAAAGCATTTGTATATGTACAGGTTTTAAAAACCCACACCGTTAAGAGGCAAATGCCAACAACATGAAAACTCTTTAAGTCCAGCTTGACTCCTGGGGACTGTGTGGATATGTCCAGGTAATCTTCTTGACAGGAACAAGTCAATGGTTTGTCTGTTCCTGCCTTGGTTTTTCCCTCTCAATTTCCCTATCTATTTACAGGTTGGCAGCTCCCTGGTTGATGACACAGTCAATCAAATATACACAGATACAATTTTATTCAGTCTTCAGGATCAGCAAAGATCCCCTAGGGGCTTAGGAGATGCTACCTGCTATGGCCGAACACTGAATATACCAAGTAAATCTATTTTGAAACTGTTAGGTATGTGGCATGGAAACATCCAGCAAAATGTTTTTTCTTCTCTCCCTCCCTCCCTCCTTCTCTCCCCCCCCCTCCTCTCTCTCTCTCTCTCTCTCTCTCTCTCTCTCTCTCTCTCTCTCACACACACACACACACACACACACACAATTTTTTACTAAAATGGGTTGCAGAATTTATTAGTTTCCTCATTATTTGCTTTTCTAAGGATAGTGGTGATATTATTGGGAAAATATGTTAATTATCTTAACATTTTATCTTTTTTTTTCTAAAGTAAACATTTAGAAGCAATGGTTCTGTTTCTGAACACAAGCAAGAATCAGCAAAGGGCAGAAATCTGAAATAAAAGAAACATGTCCTTACCTAAAATACTTTTATTTATCAAAGTAAAAAGGTAGAAGAAAAAAGAGAAATAATTCTGAACAAGAGATTTTCTAGTGCTATCAGTGGTATTAAATAATAATCACTGATAGCAATTTACAGTATATATCATGCCAAGGTATTTTGTATCATTGTCCAATGTTTCATTTTAAAATTGTCCATTGCACATAACTTATTCTGGCAACAGGGGACAAAAAATAAAATCATGTTAGCATTTCTTGTCAGCACATGATTCCTGATCAGTAAAGATCACCTGAGGCATTTGAAGTGATGACAAGCCAGATTATGGCATAAAAATTCCTCATGCCTTCTTTTGTTATCAACAGTATAATTATGTCTCAACAAAAGGATTTAATCTAAAGCTGTGGAGAGTCAGAGAGTTAATTATTTTAAACAAGAATTCAGTTAGTGAATTATCAAAGTTTAATGCTCCAGGCTGCCATAAAGGCAGCCTGGAGTTGGAAGCATGGCAGTGGTATATTACCCACCTCAGACTAAGCCTGTTCCAGAAGTAAAACTCCTCTGCTCAAACAGCCTTCTCTTTCTAGGTAACCATCAGTCCCAGCCGATGTGAAAAGTGCTTTTTTTAACACATGTCTACTCTTTCCAAAGATAAATGTTTTCCAGTCAAATAATGTGTTTACAAACACCACCACCACACCTTGATGAATAGCTGCCTTTATTATCAAATACCTATCAGAAGGAGCTCCGGTGGCACAGTGGTCAGACTTCAGTATTGCAGCCAGGCATACAGCCATGAGTTTTATCCTGACTGAGGGCAGTAAAATGAGGAGCCGGTTTGTTGAGGGCAATATGCTGATACTGTAAACTGCTCAGAAAGTGCTGCAACACAATATGGAGCAGAATATAAGTGCTGTTGCTATTGCTATCAATGGCTGTTCTTTCTCCTTTCCTTTCCCTGTGGATTAGAGAATTATTGAGAAAGACCAGCTGATATGCCCAGGGATGGTAGGGCATTTACCACTCATCTTCATTCTATCCTCTAGCCCTCCACCCTGTACCCACTGATCACTCCTATTGCAGATCAATGGTAATTTCAGGTTAAGACGACTGAGAAATTCAGGTTGTTTTAAGAAATAGCAAAGAAAAGCTACATTTGTGCCAAGTCTGAAGCACTCTGTTGACTCATTTTGAAAGCATGTACAAAAATTGTACATCTTTAATAGTCCTTCTTTGCTTATTCTTAGTCATGCCTCATCCTTTTAGTAACAAGGCTTTTGCTGAGTGAGGTCTGTAAGAATGTTAATCTTAAAAACAAACAGAGCTCTACTTGTGGTTGGAAAAGTGGTTCTCCATGCGATGTTTGCATCTGAAAAGAAAGCACAGTAATGCTATATATACAATAAGCCATCTATTTATTTTATTTTATTTTATTTTATTTTATTTTATTATTTTATTATTTTATTTTATTTTATTTTATTTTATTTTATTTTATTATTTTATTTTATTTTATTTTATTTTATTTTATTTTATTATTTTATTTTATTTTATTTTATTTTATTTTATTTTATTTTATTTTATTTTATTTTATTTTATTTTATTTTATTTTATTTTGTTTTATTTTGTTTGTCAATTGCTTACAAGATAATAGGTATAAGTAAAAACATAGTTATGAATACATGGATACACATAAAAAAAATAAAAGAAACAATAGGACAGGGACGGTAGGCACATTGGTGCTCTTATGCACGCCCCCTACAGACAATTTAGGAAAGGGGTGAGGTCAATAGTAGAAAGTCTAAGGTTAAAGTTTTTGGGGTTTGGGGAAGAAACCACAGAGTCAGGTAGAGTATTCCAGACATTGATCACTCTGTTGTTGAAGTCGTATTTCCTGCAATCAAAGTTTGGTGCGATTAACCTTGAGTTTGTATCTGTTGTTTGCTCTTGTATTGTTATGGTTGAAGCTGAAGTATTCATTGACAGGTAGGACATTGCAATATATGATTTTATATACTATTCTTAGATCGGACCAAAGGCGGCGTAGTTTTAGGTTTACTAGGTATAGAATTTCAAGTCTGGTGGCATAAGGTATTCTGCAACAAGTAGAGGAGTGGAGAACTCTTCTTGTGAAATATTTCTGGACTTTCTCAACTGTGTTAATATCAGATACATAATGTGGGTTCCAGACTGTTGAGCTGTATTCGAGTATTGGTCTAGCAAATGTTTTGTATGCTCCAGTTATTAGTGTAATATTACCAGAGAAAAAGCTACGTAAGATTAGGTTAACAACCCTTAAAGCCTTTTTGGCTATGTAGTTACAGTGGGCTCTACCACTTAGATCATTAGAGATGAGTACTCCAAGATCCTTGACAGAGTTTGGATCATCAACAAGGTCTTGACTATTCAGCCTGTATTTTATCTTCTGAATTTTTTTGCCAATATATAAGACAGAGCATTTGTTTGTTGCCATTTGAAGTTGCCATTTGTTTGACCATAGTCGAGGTCTTTTTGAAGGGTAGCAGTATTGTCTGTGGTGTTGATTAGCTTTACATCATCAGCGAAGAGGACACAGTTGCTCTTAATATGATCACAGAGGTCATTTATGTAGAGTATGAAGAGAGTTGGTCCTAGAACACTGCCTTGGGGGACACCACTGTTCACATGTGCAGGATTTGATAGGACGCTCCCAATTTTGACACTCCCAATGTTGCCTGTTTGACAGGAATGCTTCTATCCAGTTATGCAGGTGTCCAGAGATACCATAAGATTTTAGTTTTAGGAGTAGTTTGTTGTGTACCACTGAATCAAAGGCTTTACAGAAGTCTATGTAGATTGCATCTATTGCTTTGCCCTGATCAAGTTGTGTAGTCCATATGTTTTTGCAATGTAAGAGTTGCAGATTGCAGGATAGTTTTTTTCTGAAACCAAATTGTTTATTAGAGAGTAGGTTGTTTGTCTCTAAGTGGAGGATAATGGATTGGTTAATAATTGATTCCATGACTTTACAGGTCATGCAGCATAAAGAGATTGGTGTGTGATTTTCAACTAGGCTGGGGTCTCCCTTTTTGAAGATGTGGATAACCGTGGCTTGTGACCATAGTTTTGGCAAGGGGCTGGTCCTGAAGGATTTATCAAAGATTATGCTTAGAGGTTCGGCTATGGCAGTGGATAGCTTTTTTAAGAAGTAGGCACATATTCCGTCCGGTCCAATAGATAGAGATGGTTTTAGATTGCATAGTGCTTTTTCAACACTGTCTTCTGTAAAATCGATATGTATTAGATCATTGTTGTTGTCTGTGGTTTGACTAGGAAATACTGGGCATGATCCATTGCTGTTTACAAATACTGAGCCAAAGAATGTGTTAAAGAGGTTGGCTTTAATAGTGTCATCATTTCAGTCTTTACCATTAGGTCCTTTCAGGAGTGGGATGGACCTTGAGTCTTTTAGTTTGTTGTTTACAAAATTGTAGAAAGCGCGGGTGGAATTGGTGCATAGAAGGTTTTCCTCTTGTTTAATGTGGTAATTGGTGCATTCAGTCTTTATCTGGTGGCATAATTTTTTGTATCGGCTTTTGAAGTTGGCAACGTGATCAGATTTGTTTTTCTGCCAAAGTGATCTCTTTTTGTATTGAAGCTTCCTTATTGTTATAGGTAATCTGTTTTTTCTGGTTTTTGGAGTTGTTATTGGTACATATAGTTTGATGACTCTTTTGACTTAAAAATATGTAAAAATATTTTGTAATGGTCTTCTACAGTATTGCATCCAGAGAATAGAAATTGCCAATCAAGAGATGAGAGATCATTGTTTATAAGATCATAGTTGCCTTTTTTGAAGTTATAATTGGGGATTCTGTCATTGGGATGATTTTTGTGTGGACATATGTTGAGACAAAAGTCAATCATGTTGTGGTCACTGCTGGAAAAGGGTTCTTTAATTTGTATTCTGCCAATTGAATTAAAACTATTGCAGAAGATGAGATTGAAGTAGTTGTTAAGTCTAGTGTTGTTGGTTACTAGTTGTTCCAGTCCCAGGTTTGTTACAGCATTGTAGAAGTTTGCATGTATGGCTTCAGTTTTACATTCATTTAGGGTCCAGTTAATGTGAGGTAGATTGAAGTCACCAAGAAAGATAAAAGTGTGTGGCAGGATGTTGCTCATGTTAGTAGTGAATTTAGCTTGTTTACATGTTCGATGTCATAATCAGGGGCTCTGTAACATAGTAAGAATTGAAATGTGATATTTAAGGACAGTTCACAGACGATGGTCTCAGGAAGAGCAAGCTCTTGGGTAACTTGGATGTTTTTTAGATGTAGGGACTTTTTATAGAAGATAGCAACACCACCTCCTCTACTTTCACGATCTGATCGCTAAACTCTTACTGTGGTAATGGAGTCAGGGAGAGATGCATTGAGCCATGTTTCACAGACAAATATGATGTTGAATTTAGCCATATTTAGTAAGAGGAGAAATTCAGGTATTTTATTCGCAAGGCTTCTTGCATTGAGTAGCTTTCATTTAAGGCCAGTTGTAGTTGGAATTGAGGTAGTTAGGAGCGTGTGTGCCTAGTTTTGAGTGATGGTGGGTTGGATGAGGTAGGGTTGGATGTGGAGTTGTGGGTTGTGTGACTTACTTTTGATACAATTTGCATGGTAGTCAGTGTAGAGATCCTTCTCTCCATTGTGTAGACATTGTTTTGAGTTCATTGCAGAGTTCATGGGAGCGGATTCTTTGCAATATGGATAAGTCTGGTCTTGAGCGAAGTTTTTTGTGGTTGGGATTGGTTTTTGCAATGGCGTTTATTGTATGAATAAATATGCATTTGCTGGACTCTAGAAACCTAGAAGGGCATTCATCAAAATACAACCTCATCAGGGGTTACCAGATATCCAGGAAAAAAGGACATGTTTTGCTCTGTGTCCTCATCTCCTTTGTCCAGCTTTGTGAGTTCCTTGTTTACTTTTATTTTGGATTGTTTCACAGCAGTAATCATTTAAACTTTTATGTATTGCGATCTTCCAAATTGACTCCTCCTTTCTTTCCCTCATCCATTGGCAGATTGATAACTTAGATTTACCTTATTTTTTTCCTGATTCCAACAATCAGCTTTAATCCAGTCCCTTCAAATGAATGATCTCTGTAGATCACACATGATTCACTACACATTTCTGTGGTGAAATTTGAAAAGCAGGTCATCAATTCTATATTATTACTAGTCTATGTTCTTGAAAATACAGATTTGTTGGAAAAATATTGCAGTTGAAAATCTAGTCTGTCTGATGCTCAAATAAAATTGTCAACATATATGTACATTGAAGTACTTTGCAGTATTTTGCTATGGTTTTTGTCACAGAGGCCCAGAAAGTGAGTGTGTCCTTTCCCCCATCCCTTTGTTCATACTTGCTAATTGCCTATGTGTTTCTTTGCCTGTTCAAATACCTGGTAATCCTAACCTCATCCTATATTTAGCATTTTTTCATCCTGAAAGCATTTGCGGTGAGGAAAAAACATAACTCAGAGAATATAATAAAGCTTAATAAATGTGGCTGCAGAGCTCCAAGTTGATTTGATATTTGTTCTCAGGTTACCTTACTAAACAAAAAGAACTGCACCTACCATAAAATACTATCTGTAAATAGGACATGCACAGTTTCTTGATTAAATGCAATAGCAGCTGGAATGTGTGCAACAAATACTGTGAAGTAAGAGACCAAGAGTTATAAATCTATATATAGTTTGGAGAATAAATTGACACAATAACTGAATGGCCCCACTAGAAATGAAGGTCTGACTTTTTTTTTTATTTCTTGTGCATTGACATAATGCATACAGCTCAATAATTTTTGGTGAGGTGTCAAAAATGAAGCCTCTTTCTCTCTCTCTCTTTCTCCTGTTTGCAAACAATAGTCATAAATGCATTTAAAAATCAATGCTCGTATTAGCTGCTAATGCTGAAGTTGGTTAGTAAGGAATTAGTAAGCTTCAAGATTTAATTGTGGAACTGCAGAGCACATAGATCTATAAATTTGGTACAGGTAGTCCTTGACTTACAACAGTTTATTTAGTGACTGTTCAAAGTTACAACAGCACTGAAAATAGTGACTTACAACACTTGATCACACTTAAGACCATTGCAGCATCCCCATGGTCATGTGATCAAAATTCAGATGCTTAGCAACTGGTTCTTATTTATGATGGCTGCAGGGTCCCAGGGTCATATGATCCCCTTTTGTGAGCATCTGAGAAGCAAAGTCAATGAGGAAGCCAGATTCACTTAAGAACCATATTACTAATGGTTCTTACTTGTATAGTTCTTACTTTTACTTATATTGACTGTTTCCTAGTATGATTTGATTGCTTATTGTACCCTATGACTATTATTAGGTGTTGTATCTTATGATTCTTGACTCTTGATGAAAGTATCTTTTCTTTTATGTATACTGAGAACATTTACACCAAGACAAATTCCTTGTGTGTCCAATCATTCTTGGGCAATAAAGAATTCTATTCTATTCTATTCTATTCTATTCTATTCTATTCTATTCTATTCTATTCTATTCTATTCTATTCTACTCTACTCTACTCTACTCTACTCTACTCTACTCTACTCTACTCTAATTTAATAACTGCAGTGATTCACTTAACAACTGTGGCAAGAAAAGTCATATAATGGAGGGGGGACTCACTAAACAAATGTCTCACTTCACAATATAAATTTTGGGCTCAATTGTGGTCTTAAGTCCAGGACTACCTGTACTGGTATTGTAAAATCAAATCAAGTACAAAGATAATTACCTGCCTAATAATCTTGTCATCACCACTTACAACAAGGTGGAGGATATTTCACTGCATTAAAGAAAAGTACATGTGCTAATGCTCAGCTACAATCATACACAAGCTCTCCAGTTGGGGATGACTTGTGTTATATTTGCATTTCAATTTCAGTAAGTCCATTCACACCTTAGCCACCCAGAGTACACATATGTTTGCTCAGATGGCTTGTAAACCATGCACTAAAGCCACAAAACTCTAAAACAGAACTGAGCTCAACTAAAAGCAACAGAAACACAGTAGGAGTTTGGTATCAACATCTACACCCAAACCATCTATGGCAGTTGCTCACATTTTTCACCTCTCCATCACAAGTTTTAATCATCCAGAAGAAAGTTCAGTTTAAGGCTCAAAAAGACAATAGTAATAATCACCTCCCATAAGTTCTGAAAGACAGCCAGTTTGATGTAGTGGATAACACACTATACTAGAAATTGGAAGGCTGTGAGTTCTAGTCCTGACATAGGCACAAAACCACCAGGGTGAGATTGGACTAGTCACTCTCGCCCCTAGGAAGAAAGCAATGGCAAATCACTTCTGAAAATGTTGCCAAGAAAACTGCGCAGATAAAACAGGGGTCTAACTTTGATTAAAGTTACTTTAATCAACGTATTACTTTATAAGTGCAACTTCTCCCTAACCAAATATTTTCTACGTCTAAGGAAATGTATTTTATTTTATGCAGAACACAACCACCCACAGGTAAGGATAGCTTTATCAAAACTATTACTATTGTGCGAAGACTGCAGGTATGTCAGCCTGGTTCACTTTTGACCTGTTTCTGTGGAATCCCAAAGATAGTTGAGTGAGATTATAGGGAGATTAAAAGCAACCAGTCTACGTGTTGGAACTGGCTTTTTGTTTCTGAGCATTGTGATGAAAGACATTCAAGTTAATTTCTCCACATTCTTCTTGACTAGGGAAGGGGATATTGAATTGCTAATGGTTAGGACCCAGTTAGCTGTCCACCCATGAATTTCTTTTTTGGAGTGGAACTGATCTATTCAAAACAAGCTACAATGTACTTAGGCAGACCTGCAAAAAGCATCTACGTTTACACTGCACAAACTTTCTAATCCAATTTTATCTACCCAATCCTGCCAGGAGCTATCCAAGAGGGTCAAATTGTCTCTTGGGCCTGCAAGAGTAAGTACTTTTTATGGCAGGGGCTGGGGAATGAATGTGAGATTTTCTGCATGTAAAATGTGTGCCACAAATACGAGGGTGGCACCTCTCACAACAGTCACAATGTGATACTATTCTTATTATCCTTGCTTATGGCAGAGCTCTGTAGCCTCATTTCTAACAGAATAACAGAATTGGAAGGGACCCTGGAGGTCCTCTAGTCCAACCCCCTGTTCAAACAGGAAACCCTATAACTTTTCAGAGAAATGCTTGTCCAATCTCTTCTTTAAAAACTCCAGAGCATCCACAACTTCTGGAGGCAAGTCATTCCACTGATTAATTTTCCTAACTGAGCAGAAATTTAACAATTGTTTCAATTACATTTTCCCTCTTTTTGAATTTTTAGAGCTTTTCAAAGTTTTAGGGCTTAGATTTTCTCTGTTTCAAGACATGCAAGTTTCATTACTTTCTACAAATTTTAATGGGGGAGATTCCTGGGTGGGGAAAGTGATGAAAGCAATAGCATAGAAATATAGTAAAAAAAGATTTTGCTACAGCAGGGACATCCATGTGGATTTTTCAACAAAGTCAATATAGAGGTTGTAATTGAATGATCAAAGCCCTGATGTAGGAGAAGAGGAAACAGAGCTGGGAGAGTTAAGTGCATCATCAGGTTAGAATCATTGCTTTCCCATAAATGGTCCAAATCCAACTACTCTTCAATCCTTAATTGGCGTCAATTTAATATTGAACTTCAGTTGACTAGATTGCTGTGTATAGGCCTAAACAAATGTTTTGAACTGCAATTTAACCAATGGTTCTAATCCTTCACACTTGACACTCACCCTTTTAGGGTGCATCATATTAAAAAATGGGCTGAGGCTTTAATTGCATGGTAGAAGCCACAATATTGACACTGATTTGGAAGGGCATGTTTGTGACATACTGTGGAAATGACCTCAGATGCACATAATGAAATAATCTTGTTAATTTGAAAGATATAGTAAATGGAAGGAAGTAATTATGTATATTTAGATCTTTGATTTGAAAAACCCAAGTGTGTATATAAAAGAGCTACACTGCAATAAACCACATGCTGGGGAACCAGGATATAAATTACCATGTTACTCACAACTGGTACATGAAATGAATGTGCTGTCACCTATTCCTCAACTTGGGAGCTGTGAGTTCAAAAGAGCTTCCAAACTGCACACCAAAATTCATCCAATTTTTCCCCCAAACAAAGAAAATCCTACAAACACCTACTGTTCAAGTAACAAAAAGAATCAATTTTCCCTATCCTGGATAAAAGAAAGCAATGCAGTAACATTGTATATAAGTTATACTTTGAATAATATATGATTATTATCAATTTTGCACAGGATGCATAATATGGGATTGTTTCTTAAATACTCTTTTGCTATAGTGACTTTAATAGGAGGGTTTATCAATAGAAGAGATCTTTTAATAATGGTATTTCACTAGTGCCTGCTTTGTAACGATGAAAGTATTTAACTGAGGACTATCTCAGATTGTAATTACTCTTCATTTCCACAGCACTCTGACTATCTAGGGTTCATTAAAACCTTGAAAAATAAAAAGGCACTTACTTTTACTGCATCCTTTAATATGTTCCTGGTTTTTACAAAATAATCAGAATTTTGCTCTCTGTTTATTGCTAAGGCCTGAGATATATATGGAAAAGAGCCACCAAGTCAGTGATGGAATTCAATTTTTTTTTACTACCAGTTCAGTGGATGTGGCTTGGTGGGCATGGCAGGGGAAAGACACTGTAAAATCTCCAGTCAGAGGTGGTATTTGCCGGTTCTCTGAACTACTCAAAATTTTCACTACTGGTTCTCCAGAACTGGTCAGAACCTACTGAATATTTACTGAATATTTACTGATGATGTAAAGCTGTTCAATACCACAGACAATACTGCTACCCTACAAAAAGATCTTGACTATGTATCCGAATGGTCAAACAAATGGCAACTTCAAATCTCAACAAATAAATGCTCTGTCTTACATATTGGCAAAAAAAATCAGAAAATAAAATACAAGCTGAATAGTCAAGACCTTGTTGATGACCCAAGCTCTGTAAAGGACCTTGGAATACTCACCTCTAATGATCTGAGTGCTAGAGCCCACTGCAACTACATAGCCAAAAAGGCATTAAGAGTTGTTAACCTAATACCACCTCTGCATCAAATACAAAACATTTTCACAATACATATTGATGTATGAAATCTTTCAAATCTCTGATTGTCTGACTGAATACTGATTGTATGATACTATATGGCAGTTTATTGAAAAAATGTTTTCTGAACAAAAGAACTTTTTGGTTTTTAGTATAGAAAAAAAACAGGCTCGGTCTAAATGTTCTCATATGCATTGAATTATTGTTTAATTTATGCCTTTTCAGTTGTTTTTTGTAAATTGACTAAGCACATTGTATGATGGCATCTGCAATGTGATTGATAAGAAACAAAGGGAAATTATTCTGATCCTCTAGATAACAGGACGTGGACCTGCTGGCAATGTTATCAACCAATAAGACACTAAGTTATTTCCAGGGTTATTACATAAGAGCATTATTATAAGTATTAATATCAGAGGTGGGATTCAGCAGGTTCTGACCAGTTCTGGAGAACCAGTAGCAGAAATTTTGAGTAGTTCAGAGAATCGGCAAATACCACCTCTGACTGGAGATTTTACAGTATCCTTCCCTTGCCAGGTCCACCAAGTCACACCCATAGAACCATTAGTAAACAAAAATTGAATCCCACCAGTGATTAATAGGCTTAAAACTGTACATAACATGAACAGAATTGTTAAAGATGTTAATCTTTGCATCACAGTTAATTGGTTGATACATAGGAGAAATGTATCATTTCCAAATGTTAAGAGAGAATTATTAGAAATGAGGTGAGAACTCAAATTAGGATTTTAGGTCAACATTTTTTCTTTGACGTAGTCACTTTCTGATCATTGTAGGCATGTTTGTTCAATCAACTTTAGATAGTTCAAGGCCTCTTGACATCATTGAATCGTGCTGATTTATATCAAGTCAGCCTCCTTCTATGAAAAAGTTAACAATTATGCTACCACATCCAAGCACTGTCTGTTCCCACTTATAATTAACTCACATAAGAATAAAGGTGTAGTTAACCTAGAAATGAGGAGAGGAGCACTAAGGACAAAGCACCACTGGAAATTAAAATGTGACTAAGCTGGTAACTATATGTACTTGTATGGTATATAGCAGATTGTTTTCTTTTGTTTTCAGTATCTATTCACTCACTGTTCTGTTTTGGACAGTAGACCAATAAATTCAATTATTCAAAGCTTTAAGGAAAATAGAAAGACATTTGGTTTGTATAAAGACATCCCTGGTCTTGTGGAAATTCTCAAGATTTTAAGGAGGACACAATAGTTAAAGGAATATATAAACATATACAACCAATATATGTTGAGAACAGCTCTTTGTAATTTCAATCATTCTCTGAAATATTGAGGGTAAGAGAGACAGTCATTTTATTTGAACATTAATATTATACACCTTAATCATATTTAACAGAATATAGAACAAATGAACTACTGTCATTAGAACAGGCAAATTATCTCATGAAGACTTACTGACTCGTGTTGATTAAAGTTCATTAAAGTTTTACAGTTTTGCTGAGTGGGTTTTTTACTGGGAACTTTTAGTTAATATAAACAATTCCACATGTGATACCACATAAATGAGCAACCAGTTTAAATAACTTGCATATAAAAATGTTGAACCATGTTAATGAGGGATTTCAAAAGAAGCAGCATGAAAAACAATTATAACAAAGAAAATAAGATTAAATTAAGTGAAGGAATGACAAAGTAGACTTTCTCTAAAGCAAAAACACCAGACTATGTATCTGAAATCAGGAATTATTCAAAATTGAAGCCCATGTCCTAGGGTTAGGATAGGTGATTTTTAAAAGCCACTGTTCATTAGGCTGTGGCCCATTTTTACAACAACAATTTTTACAACGAGCCTCAAAGTCAAACTCTGGCATTTATAAGGGAAGCCATTTTAGATGGCTGAGCTAGGAAAAACTACACCTTTAAAATGAAGCATATAGGCATTGTATGATTGATTAGTTATTTACATTTTAATTGTTAAATAGGGACATTGGATGCCTGAATTAATACCATAGCAAAAAGAGAGAAGATTTAATTTATTATTCCCTAATACAGTCCTAATCTAAACGTTCACAACAGCTATATTTTTCCTAGAGCTATATAACAACTTGGAATGACTTTCTGTAACTTTGGTTGTCTTGAATATAAAGCATTATTTTTCCCAAATCAGATTAATTGCCATTTACTGAAGCTAGAGCTACCATATCTTGATGGTAGTGCCAGATGTTCACTAGAGAGCAACATAGTATTTTCTGAATCTCTCTTGTTGCCATTCAGAAGTTATCCTGATTTTTGCATCTGGGGTACCATGTAGTAGCCTTAATTAATCTTACCTGTCAGTCAGTGAAACATTTAAACTCTAAAGCAGAGCTGTCAAACTCCCGGATGAATGCACCACATGCTGGCCACGCCCACACCCGGTTTAGCGAAGAGGGGAAAAGTCCCAATACTTCATGTGACACCACTGTGATGACATGACTTTGACACCCCTGCTCTAAAGAAAAAGCTTCTGCACTGGAAAGAGGTTGAAATTTCAGAAAGAGTTGGCCTTTTTGCAGGAATTCAAAGAGTTGCCTGTAAATAAGCATACAAAACAATTATATGTACACTGGATTGTATCAAGAAACAAAGATAATGAAATAATGTATCATAATATTTTTTAAAGTACCAAAATCTTTTAAATTTGGTACTGGATTTGTGCTAACACTATCAAACTTATATACCAAGGATATTTTGAGGATATTTATTTGTTTGCTTTCTTCAATATAAAGATATTGAGGACATTTATTTGTTTGCTTTCTTCAATATAAAAGAATAGTTTTTAAAAAAGGATGTAAAACAAAACAAAAAAAAGGAAAGGGGGGACTATATCTATCTGTCTGTCTATATATTGAACCACACATATGAAGGCTGTTCATTTTTTTAAACACAGCACAGTAATATTGATAACCTTCTAATAAAATGAAAAGATAACCAAATCCTAGACAGAGAACAAATCAGTTCATGTTTGCAAATCTTACATGAACTGTTTTTCTGTTATAAAATAATAATTTTGCTACACCATCATTTGGGCTGATCTGTAGCTCTTCATGTAATCACAGATTAAAATTTGATATATAACTTAAAGCACTACAATAAGCCATATTATACTTCCAAAAACCATATTGGCAAACTTAGAAATATTAAATAAAAATGTGCTAATGAGAGACAAGCCTCTCTATAAAATGTGCTCATCTCCTCCATTATTTTATACTTCTGGCATATTACATTTGATAATCTTCTTTAACATTCCACAAAGTGACAGCATACATGAAACAATATGTTGTTGAATGAATCTCATTTTAAAACCACAAGAAGCACTTTATATAACACTTTGAGACTTTTAAGTATTTAATTTGTTAGCATGAAGCATTATAACTCTTTATTCCAAAATAATTATCATTATTAACATCTCTACCCTGTTCAGCCATGGAAATATGAGATGATCTTTGAACAGCACTAGTTCAAAAGGTTATTATGAAACTAACAGCATATATGGTGTGCTGTACACACATCCATTGACATCAGGAGATCCAGTAGGATAGGCATTCTACAAATGAAAGACAAACCAGCATCACTCCTTCTGGCATTTTTAAAATATCATATTAAAAAATTAATGTTTTATAATATTTCAGCTGCAGAAATAGCAATGTATGAATCTCTGTATTGAGTGTTCCTGGAAACACCAATGAAAGCATGTCATACAGGCTTCACAGAAGACTGTTGTAAAATTTCTGCCACTCCTTTAGTCATGAACATTATATTTGCTTCCAGTCTTAGCTACTTAAGGTTTAAAATGCCGTTTATTTCAAATAGAGCCTCTTAAGGAGCCTGGCTTTTGGTGGTGGTTGTTATTTGTTTGTTTGTTTGTTTTTTACATAAAACAAAGCAATCTGTTTGCAGCTGCATGCTTATTTAAGAACAAAAATGTCATTAACTGAACATTAAAGCACAAGATTTTTCTGTTCAAAATACTCCCTGAAAAACATATATTCCTAGCAGCCAGCATGCTAGCCTAGAACTGCTTCCTTTAGTAAATAAAGCGAACATGGAAATTCCATTTTTGTTTAGAGTGAAAAAGGATAATGATTTTCTTAGTGCCCCTTTTAAAGCCAACGACCCCTGAACCATAGTATTGACCAGAGTTATCAGAGTGGATGATCAATTTCCATGGCAAAAAAGCCAGATTTATAGTCACGGACATGTCCCTGAAATTGTGTGTGCGTGTGTGTGTTGTGTATGTGTGTGCACATATACCTTGTGGTAACTGCCTACACAAGTCCCTACAGTTTTCTTGTCCTGATTTTAGAAATGCCTCCTTCCTAGAGACTGACTGGCCCAAGGTTACCTAGCTGGATTTATGCTGAAGATGAGACTAGAACTCACAGTCTCCTGGTTGCTAGTCCAGAGCCTTAAACACAACACCAAACTATCTATGGAGATTCTCAATCATCCAGGTCATAGTTGTCCCAAAGGTGCTTTTTCAAGAGGCAACTGGACTTTCTTGTTTTTTCTTTGAATACATTTTGCTTCTTATCCAAGAAGCTTCTTGGATGAGAAGCAAAACATCTTCAAAGAAAAACAAGAAAGTCTAGTTGCCTCTTGAAAAAGCACCTTTGGGACAACACCAAACTGAATATTACTATTCTCTTTTTGAGCATTAGACTGGTTTTTGACCTGCACTATCCTGCATGCCCTACCTGACCCAAGCAGGACTTACCTCATCTCCCCATATTACCCACACTGCCTTCCTGATCCATGTGGCATCTCTCGTGTAAATTCCTGAGCATGCCCTCTCTCGCTTCCCCACCTGACAACAGCTATTTATTTGTCTGCTGGTCTTGGACTTGCAACTTCCTGCTGGCTTCCCTATTGACTTTGTACTTGAAACCTTTCAAAAGCAAAGTAAATGGGGAAGCTGGTAGGAATTTGAAAGAGGGAGGGAGGGAGGGAAGGTGGGAAGGAAGATCATTGCCAGCTCCCCACAAGGAAACTTGGGGAACCTGGCAGGAAGTCAAAAGTCATTTTTTGCCCATATATTGTCATTCTGTTTCTCTATTTAGATAAGAAAATATCTCTGACCAGATGAGCCAATGGATCAGGGCTGTCTAGTACTCATACGATGAGATAATATTTCATTTTTTTCCTCTTTCTTTTCTCTTTTTAAATAGTGTTAAGTGTATTTGGAGAGTTTCTCTGCAATTTCCAGAATGAGAGCAAACTGAGTTATTGACTTTGGGGCACCTCTGCTTTTGAAATATCAAAGCTAGCAGAAATTTTTTAGGAAATGATCAGTAATGCCAATCCCAAATGAACGTATATTTTTTTAGAATTTGCCTATTGAGGCTTCTTGGAGGTTTATCTGTGGCATCAGTGTCACCTGAATCAGAGTGCAAATGGGGATGGAATCTTCTTGGAAGTGCTGAAAGAACTGCATTGAAGATAGGTGTTATCTTATTCTCCCCCCTCCCTTATTGAGAAAGCATTGCTTTGCTTAAACATAAATGGCCTCTTTCCAAAGCAATGGTCCTCCCTATCCAGAATATCTATCTAGAATATGGATAAAACAGTCAGAACTAATCCTTCTCACCAACCGATCAGAACTGATGAAGGTTTTGGGATTAGAAGCAAAACATCTTCAAGGAAAAACAAGGAAAGTGTGAAAAAGCAACCTTTGAGACAACCATGATCTGGATGACTGAGAATCTCCATAGACCTTTAAATTCATAATCTCCAGAAAGAGGGTTATGTTTCAGAAAGGGTTTTGTTCCAGAAAGAGGGTTATGTTAAAAATGTATTAGGCTTTTGGTCTACTCTAACTACTTCAATTGCTTCAAATAAATCTAGAGGCAATAAGCTTCCAAGTATTCTGAAACATGATCTAGCAATACAACCTTGTTTTCCTTTTCCTATGGCAAGGGAATTGCAGCTTTAAGGTAGCCTTGCAAACTTCCAGCATCTTATATCCTTTAACCCAGGGAGCAAAAAGTCTTCTTATGAAAAGGTTTCCTAAGAAATCAAACTATGCTTCTTCTGACTTCTCCTTTACCAGCAACCACTGTTTTAAGAACTAATAGTCAATTTGGTGGTGTTTACGTACAGAACCATAAGTAAATCTCAAGTAGTAGAGTGCATTTTTATTTTCCATCTGCTTGATGGATAATCATAAGAACCTGTTCCTGCCTTTGCTAGCTCAAAATAATCATATCTAGGATAAATTAAAGGCCCCATTTAGCACAAGTTCCTTTTGAAGCCAGATGAAATATAAAAGTTCCAGGCAATCTCAACACAAGCATGAGGTTTGTGTGTTTTTGTGCCTTGGCATTGGCTGAAATCATGCTGGGCTCTTTTTCTATTTTCTACTTTCCTAACAACCTGACATTCTTCCTTTTACTTTTCAAAGTTTATTCATCAAGGCTTATTCTCCCTTCCCAACCTCACCAGACTGTCTGGCTCCTCATTGTATAAAAACTTTTTTTCCTCCATCGAATAGTTTACAAGGAGTACTATGTCATGTTTTGGGATAAGTCTCTCTGGATCTCAGATGGTGCCAGAGAGCATTGAAGGGATGAAAGATCAGTTAAATACACATTTGGAACTAAAACTGCCAATATACACCTAGTAACCAGAAAGTTGATCCTTGATTTGAAAGGGATTTCATTTCAAAAGCAAGTTTCCTATGATACTATGCATCACCTTACTACTCTAGAAGATTATGGAAAGTGTTGACCTTCTTTTCCATGCTGCTAAATGCATTTTTGCTAGTTAAGGCCTGGATTCTCAAACAGATATTTTGTTACCATATGTAATGTCCATTTATGTTGACATCAGTCAAGCTTGTCTGAGTATGGTCAAGCTTGTCTGAGTGTTTCAGTAAATATTATGGTAGAAACATTAGTAATTACTAAAGAAGATGAAAATAACTTATCATTTCTGCCTGTAGAAGCTTAAGGGTTGGGATGAGGGATGAGACAAGTAATCATCCAAGCTCCAATATTTCCAGATGGAAAATGTCTTCAAAGCACTGACTCTTGCACAGCAGCTGAGCTGCAAGTAAATTGGCTCAGCTCCAAAAGATGGAAGTATGGAAGTGCCCACTGTTTACTTGGATTTTCCAAGAGGTTCTAATCAGTATCATTCCCAAGATGCCAAATAATCTTAGATGTTTTCAGATAAGAAGAGAAATCCTGCAATTAGATTAGAATCTGTTAAAGAACAAAAAAAGAAGGCATGGACAGATTTTACAGTGGACTGACATGAACGGACCTCCGATGGATCTGTTGAGATCATTCTACAGTTTTGATGGCAGCCTCCTTAGAAATATTTTCTATGCATGCACACAAATCCTCAGAAGACTGAAAAAATATTTCAAGGGGTTACTTGGAGTCTTCAACAATTGTAGTTTTATAAGTGATTTGGAGGGGAACCACTGCCACTTTATTTGAAGTACTCCTTTGAAGTATGTTGTAAAGTCATTCATTATTACTTATTCCCAAAGAGCTGAAAACTTTGCTCTACTGGGATATATTAGCATGGAATTTTAGATATTCTAAATTAGCTTATGGACTTCTGATAGGCACAACAGCCCAAGGACAGTTACCTGAGCCAGATCCTTCCTTGTCATCATGCTCATGATGTGAAATTCCCTACCTTTTAAGATGTATCTGACATCTTTTGCTTTACAATATTACCAATTGCTGAAGATAGACCTGTTTACTCATCCATGCCTTTGGTTTATGCTAAAAGTATTTTCTGCTGGTTGCTTTTATAGAAGGAATAGATCAGACATCCAGCCCTTGCTTATCAATGGAGACTGAGTGAAGCAAGTGGCCAGTTTTAAGTTTCTAGGTGTAATTATAAAAGAGGACCTGACCTGGGGTGCTCACATTGCAGCCCTGGTCAAAGGGCCCAGCAGAGATTATGCTACCTGAGACCTCAAAAAACAACAAATGAATGAAAAACTGCTGGTGGCCTTCTACCGCTGCACCAAAGAGAGTATTTTAACTTACTACACCTGTGTATGGTTTGCCAATTGTACAGTGGCAGAATGGACAGCACTACAGAGGGTTAACATTGTTGTCCAGAGGATTATTGGTTGCCCTCTCCCCTCTTTGGAAGAGCTTTATAGCTCCTGCTGCCTTAAGAAAGTTCAAAACATTCTTAAAGATCTATCTCATCCTGGGCACCCTTTTTTTGAACTATTACCATCTGGCAGACAGTACAGAATAATAAAAACAAAGAAAAATAGGCTGAAAAACAGCTTCTATCCCAGAGCAGTAACTATATTGAATTCTACTGTATAGTGCAATATTAATGCAATATCAGGGGTTTTCCATTCAATTGTATAGAATGGAAGGATGTGTGTTTGTGTTTTATTTTTAAAGTTATAATGTACACTGAGGATGGCATTTAATTTCATTGTACGAGGTGCAATGACAATAAACTAAACTTTTATTCATTGATAGTATTGGTTTCACAGTAATTATTGTAAAAGGTTATTTTTATTGTAAATAATGGTTCCATACGCACTGCAAATAAATATTATAAATATTTATAATAAATAAATATTGTAAATCAATAATATTGTGAATAGCTAGGGTTTCAATACATGAAAAATATATGCTGGAGAAGTATAAAAAGGAAAAGGAAGAAAAGACATCCAATGGAACAACAGCAAATCTTCTTTGAAGAAAGGTTACAGTTTTCATTGTTTCCTAATGAAGTACCTCTTTGCACAGTGCAAATATGTTTAAGCAATGGAATTCAATGCCTGAGTCAAACCTGAACATCTTTAAGAGAAGATATGAGAAACAGATAGAAGATAAATTTACCTATTGTTCTATTGATAATAATTACTATATTATCCTCACTATCAGAGAAATATGGCAGGAAAGCAATTTTTCTTCCTTATTCTGATTGTATGTATATTTGATCATTGACAGAACCAAACAGTGGATAGAATAAATCAATTGATAGGATCTAACTGGGCTATTCTCCCATCATCAGTCATCTTGCCAGCAGTGATCTGAGCATTTCATCATACTGTTCTCTCCAATATATATCTCTTGACACCTCTTGACCTCCTATCATCAAAGGAGGATACAGACATATCAAAGAAAATAAGGTCCTATGTACGGGTCAAGCATAGCTAAGCTTCCAAGCTGCAACATTTCCCTTGATCTTTCAACAGCAGCCATTCTTCTCCCATGGCATGGAAGCAACCCTGAGACCAATGTCACGTCGGTCTCTTAGCTGAATGCTTTTAAAATTGAAAACTCTTAAGATAATTTAACATTTTAATATATTTTTCTGTATGTAGAGCCAGAATGCCCAGAACAGGTAAAATCTCTCAGTGGGCTGCTATACTCATATATCTTTTAGAGTAAATATAATAAAATAGTTCTTACCAAAAAGTCATGTTGACATAGTCCCTCCTTTGCTGTTTGATTTATTAGCAGACTAAGTAGACCCAATAATGGAGATAGATTTTTCTTTGGTGAAAGCCAGAGTTGATTAATGTTGATGAAAGCTGAAGTGTCAAAGGAATATATTTCCTCCCTCAGGCTTCTTTTACGCTGAACCTGCTTGAGGGCTGGTTTCAACCTCAATAGCTAACAGCAGAATCAGTTACTCAGGGATGAGTACTTAAAACAGGAAAATGTCATTCATAGATTGACTGTTTGGACTGAAGCTTCCTGCTCTCTCTTCTGTCATGCTTCAGGCAGAATCAGATATTCTTGCCTTTTAATTATAGAGTGTTGCTGTCTGTGGAATTCTGGGAGTTGAAATCCACAAGTCTTAAAGTTGCCATGTTTGACAATCCCTGGTCTATTGTTTTGAGTGTTGCTCTCTTGTTATGGTTTGTATGAGTTCTGACTTATCATTTGAAATATTATTCAGTTCCAGCCCATCCACTTTGGTCTAATAAAGTTGCACTGACAGAAGCTAAACTGAAGCTGTAAGTTCAGAGTTTCTCTTTTCCTACCATCTAATTGTTTCCGGTTGTATGTGGTCCAGCTTTACTAATGCCTGACCTGTAATTAGTTAGCTGATATTTCATGCTTAATACTGTGTTTTTCCCCTCTGTAAGTCTTTCTCCCATTTAACATGAAAGGGATGCTTAAGATAGCTCCTTGATCAGAAAAGCTAAAGAAGAAATGGAGCCTTGCCCAGGTAGGATAAACGAAACATGACTGTTTCTCCTGAAGGCATGACAGCAAGATTGGGTTCTCTGATAAAGGAAAGAATGGAGAGACAATTCCATGTGTTTTTAACTAAAGCTGTTAAGTCAATCTTCACATCCTGATTGAAGTCATCAATCACAACGTAAGCAAAATAGAGCTGAGTGCACAGCTGCTAGCATGCCACTGTAAATGAACTTTCTGCCAATGGAGCCCTGCCCGCCCAATTGGCGTCACAGGAGGGGAAAATCCTCAGCTGGAAAAATAAACTAATCAGGTATCACAAACCCTTTTCTCAAAGACTATTTTTTAACTCTTTGCTAGCTCATTCATCAGTAAGGTTTGGGCCAGAAGGTGACCCGTATGGGGAAATAGCATTCTGGACTCTTGATAGCTACATACATTTGAAGAGGTGTATCACACTCACAGTATAATTCTCCACCAGCTTTATGCGTATGTTAAAAATGATGAAGGAAAGTTCGCTGTACTGTTAGAATACAGATTGTCATTGACTTGCAACAATTCATTTAGTCACCGTTCAAAGTTATAACACCACTGGAAAAAGTGACTTATGACCATTTTTCGCATTTACAACCATTGCAGCATCCCCATGGTCACATGATCCACATTCAGACACTTGGCAACTGACTCATATTTATGACTGTTGCAGTGTCCTGGGATCATGTGATCACCTTTTGTGAACTTCGGACAAGCAAAATCAACAGGGAGGCCAGATTCACTAAACAGCGTGTTACTAATCTAACAACTGCAGTGATTCATTTAACAGCAGTGGCAAGCAAGATCGTAAAATGAGGCAAAACTCACTCAACATCTGTCTTGGTTAGCAACAGAAATTTTGGGCTCAGTTGTGGTCATAAATCAAGGATTGCCTATAATCTTGACTGTAGAACTCAATATAAAAAAGACTTCCTTGCATTTGACAATTTCCATGGTCTAAACAGGCAATATTTCATTGCTGTTTTCATGTCCAAAATTGAGTTTCTTCAAGCAGACATCCTGTTTGTGAATTCTGTAGAGTGTGGATCCACTTTAATTGGGACATTGTTGAGCCTGGTTTGTTGTCAAAACAGAATGACCCAAGTTAAGTTAAGTTAAACTCTAATGGATGGATTGGAATATCATGCAAAGCCAAAACTAAATGAGATATTATGTGTTGATCAGTCCAGTATGTATTCATTCAGTTATTGTAGCTTTGTCATCTGAATTAGTTCTTGGATGCAGTTTGTACTCTGCTGGAATTTTTCAATTTAAGCCAACAGAAAAATATTAGTGGTGTTTTGTAATAATTTTACCATTATATAATTGTTGTTGTTTCCTCTTCAAAAGATCTAATCAAGATGTGTTGGGTGGCTTATGATTTAAAATGTCTTTTGCGGAGTACTTTCTGTACTTTTTCCAACTTTGTTGTGTTGCCTTTTTCCTTTATGTCTTCTAGATTGCCTTTTTCCTTTATGATTTCTAGATCACACAGTTGATAAGGTTGATATATATCCATATATATGGATGAGCCACGGTGGTGCAGTGGTTAGTGTGCAGTACTGCAGGCTACTTCTGCAGGCAGTTCAAATCTCACCAGCCTCAAGGTTGACTCAGCCTTCCATCCTTCCAAGGTGGGTAAAATCAGAACCCAAATTGTTGGGGGGCAATATGCTCACTCTGTAAATCACTTAGAGAGAGCGGTAAAGCACTCTAAAACAGTATATAAGAGTAAGTGCTATTGCTATTGCTATAATACATTACACCAAATTATGTTCTAGTATGAAGTGTGAATTCAGCCACATGGGGGCTATGTGCAAGGACTATTTGGATATTTTAATGAAGCTAGGTCTGAGTACTGGTTTGTATCATGCACATCACATCATGTTATTCTACTCTTTAGCCAAAAGGATGGCACATTGAACTAGCAACTATCTAACCATGTCATAGACTAGCATGATATGTAAATATGGCCTGTGACAATTTACAAGTGTTGTAAGACTGCAGGAGGAATATGTTTGAATTATCTGGCTTTATGAAAAAAAATACTTGACTATATTCAAATAACACTTATACTCATTAGATATGTATTGCCACTTTTAATATACCATGACCTCTTTCACTGAGGTTGTAGGCTTACCATACTGTCTAAACTCCAGATTGCCACCAGAGTAGATCCCTTTTAACTCAAAGCTTTTCTTATGACATATTGTTAAGCATTAGCATACAGCATACTCATCAACAGATAGGGTTAGGTTAGGGTTGATGGAATAGTTGCACAGATTTGTATAACCCCTTGAGCCCCATGCCAACCAAAAACAATTGATCCAAGTCTGTTGTCTTAGCCCAGCTAAGGTGTTGTCTGGGGCATTTTTTTGAGTCCTCACAAAAGTATACATGAAGGCTACATGTGTTCTGTTTTCAGCTCCTTTACTTCAACATCAATTGGGTCAAATAGTTACACACCTTGAGGTTTATTACAATTATTTGTTTCTGCAGTGGTAAGAATTTCAGATCTTGGTTCAAGGCTTCATTATGAAGTTTACTAAGTAACTTTGGGCCCATTGCTATCCTCTTCCTCTAATATACTTAGCATAAAGGGAAATGGAGCTGAGAGAACAAAATGCACAGATTTGCATACCCAAGGAAAAAATATGGGGATACAAATACTTTGTATAAATAGAATGCTCTGTGAGAAAAGAGGAAAATAACATGATGCTTTTAACATATGCTACCCAAAGGAAAGAAAAATCGCACTTTTCTTTCAGTTCATGTAAGTTACAGTAAATCATGTCCCACTGCTTGTTCAGGATCTTTTTCTGATGAGGCTGCCCTCATGAAGGGAAGTATAATTGGATTTATTTTGTTCTGAAATAAATGGTATCCAACAACGGCAAAATTGCTGCATATAATAATAAAAATCAGACTCAATCAATCCTGTCATGCAAACTGAGATTTTTTTTAGAAAAAAAACTAGTTTGCTTTCAACCCAAAGGGCAGTTTCCAAAAGATCATTAAGAAACATTCACTCGGAACAAATTTTTTACTAGGTTCACCCCCTTCTTCCCCCACACAGTGGATTCCAACATTTATAATTGCTTACAGTGATGTTTAAATTTATCCAAGGGTGGGCTGTAGTGAAGAAATAACATTGGGTCTAATTATGTTTATTTTCCATAGAACTTACACCATGCCATCGAGTATTACATAAAATTAAATCTCTAAACTTTGCAAAAACAATGAAAATGTGGAGGCATAAACCCAGAGAGGCAGAGAAATTCTCCACCCAAGGATCATATTTCTGATTGCTTTGAGGCCACCAAAGAAGAGTGGTCATGGTGTCGATTAGTTATAGTTCATCAACCAAAAATGGAGCAGTAAGGCAGATGCCAACTCTCTCCAGACACAGGCAAGCATTGATATGTCAAACATCAGCGCCCACATACACTTTATTGATGTAAGTCAGTTTAGACCCTATGTGCAGCCTTGAAATATATTTGGCAGAAGATAGACACAGTCTGAATTTCGGCTTGGTCTTCAAAACCAACTTGTATCTTATTTCTAAACAAATTGACTTGTGCATATATTTCCCTACACAGAGGAAATAATGCTGTATAACTTGCTGTGATTGTTTTGTCAAATATTAGTCATCCCCTTTTAATTATTTGTTATTGTTGTTGCCAAGCTTAACGTGGTATTTGGAATGGGTCTCTTAATGTGTCTGCTGAAAATTAAATGCTATTTTTTTTAAAAATTATAGACTGGCTCTGGACTGGGGATTTCAGAACATCTGAACTTAAGCTCTGTTTCAGATAATATATTTCTAAATGAACATTGCACATTTACTTTGAATTGATGCAAATATTAACAACATTTCTGATACATGACACTTTGTGTGTATAATTGAATGTGGACACAAATGCTTGTATAATACATATTGGGAGTCAATCTTTGGAAATTTAAAGACTTTAGAAACAAGTGCTATGAATATCTTATGTTGTTTAATGACTTCCTGCTGAAACATTTTACATAGTTACCAGCAAGGGCTGCCCATTAATATCTGGAAATTTGATTGCAATCTTTCAGAATACTGTCAGTAATTTCTAGCCTAATTTCTCCCAGATCCAAAAATAAAATGGGTGAAAACCAAATTTAAAATACATTATTTCCATACTTGGCTGAGCATAAACTAAACTGACTTATCTTTCTATCCCCACTTCAGAATCCCAGAGGCCTTTAATGTTTTTTCCTGGCTGCTTTTTGCCTAAGTAATAAGCCCTTCTATGACTTCCAACATCTAAATGCTGCTTTTAATTCTGCAAGAAAATTATGTTTACACTGAGCATATAAAGTCTCGTATTCTGCATGTTATCCTGTGTGCATTGGGATTTGTAGCTGAAGGCTTTCTTATTCCATGTTTTAGTTTAGATTGTCAACAGCCTAAATAGCACCAGAATGAATGTGTTGTTCTGAGTAGACACATCAGTGTTGACATAAAATAATTTCATCTCATATTTCTAAGACATTTATGAGAACATTGTTCTTTCTTTGTGAATCACCACAATGAGTTCTAATCCTGTATGGGGTACAAATCAGTTGAGTGACTTTGGCCAGTTGTTCTTTCTTAGTTCTAGGAAGAAGGCAATGGCAAACTACTACCAATATATTGCAAAGAAAAGTTCAGGGACTTGCCAGGAGTCAAGACAAAAGAAAGAAAGGAGAGGGGAGGGGAGGGGAGGGGAGGGGAGGGGAGAGGAGAGGAGAGGAGAGGAGAGGAGAGGAGAAGAGAAGAGAAGAGAAGAGAAGAGAAGAGAAGAGAAGAGAAGAGAAGAGAAGAGAAGAGAAGAGAAGAGAAGAGAAGAAAAAAGATTTTCATTCTAATGATATTCAAAGCTATGGATTGTGTTCACTCATCTTTCACATTATATAGTTAAAAATTGGAATGGAAGAACTACAAGAGCGGTAACAATTGATACAGAGCCGATTAAATGGGTTGGGGAGTCTACAAGTTATTCTAATTTGAACTTTTAATTTTGTAAGCAGCCCCGAGTCAATGTTTGTAAATTGGGGGTCCATATAAATTTGTTTAATAAATAAAACAACAGGGATCAAAAAAACTCTTAGATATATACACATTCTCATACACTCCCAAATTTTTGGAATTCCTAACACTTGTGCTATTTTTTTCTCACTGCTATCTAAAGCAAAACGAGTTAAAAAATTTCCATACTTGTGATAGTTTGGGCTTGTTCTCAGTACATCACATATATTTCCCCCATATATTAATTTGGTTAAACAAATATTACATCATATTCTAAGAGATTGCCTTGCTTTTTGTTTTGTTTTTAAAAATAATCTATAGAAAAATAGCAATTCAGCAGATAAAATTAGCCAGGGATATATACATGGATAAAAATATACAATTTTTAAAATACAAATTGAAAAATAGCGAATGGCAGGTTGGAAATTTGAAAGAAAGAAAAGGGAATCCCAATACTGTTTTCTTAGTAACATCTTTTGATACACTTTGTAATGCTGCGTATTACTTTCAACCATTTCTGGTATTGGCAGATTTTATCCAAGTCAGTTTTTTTGCACAAATAAAGATTCAAGATCATAAGAGATCATAAAAAAAAGATCATAAAAAACAACAATGCAGCTTTGCCCAGAAAAATGAAAAAGCCATCATACTAATCAAAGACAATTATGAAATCTTAAACTGCTTATTGAATCCCACAAGTATCAATAAAGAATGAAATATAAGTAGACAATGCCAAGATTCATGTTCTATTGTTCAGTTAAGTAACTGATTTGGAAGTGGATATTATAATCAATTATAGTAAATGAGCTTATTTGCCAGTTATATGCACTGCCGATACAAATCCCCTTTTCTATTATAAAAATAGATGGCAGCTTCTTCTATATTAATTAAATCATTAAATAAATAAGAATTTTAGATGGCTCTAAGTTGTTATATTGAATATACCTGAAAAGAAGTCTTTGAGCTAGATGAGTTTACCAGTTTTGATCAAATTCTTCGTGAAAATAGGCCACTTAAGAATGATTTGTGCCTCTCTGAGCTGGTGCTTTTTCCTCTGAAATGACTAGAAATTAATTCCAATAGTCTGAGAGCAATTGCAAATTTGGCAAGCTGAACCCCCCCAAAAAAAAAAAAAACCACCTTCTTGGGGAGCTACAGCATCTGCAGGGGTTGGGGGAACAATGACAGCAATGTCAGAATGCAAATCTTGATCCTTTTCTAGATGAGATGTGGTGTCATGGGCACACCCAAGAGGATTCAATTTGCAATGCAATATCATTTCCATCAGCATGATGAAAACAGGAGATGCATTGCTGGTGGGAGGTAGGGGGGGAGACCAGTTAGGCAAAAACATGGCTTCTGAAAGTTTCTCCCAACCCTTAAAAGCAGCTTCCCTCTGGCTCTCATGACCTTAGAGCAAAAGGACTTAAGAATGGCACTATTGGCACCATTCGGAATGATTGACTTTTCCATAGGAATATAGGATATTTTTTTAAAAAAAAAAATCTTTCTCAGCAAACCCCTACTCTGATCCCATTTATTTTTGAAATATTTTTTTTTACATAGAAAAATGCATTACCATTCTGCTCTGTTTTCCAAAAGTGATTCTGCTGATTCTTAAACAGATACATTACTTCTAAATTGTAGAACCATAAGGCTGGAAAGGGCTTTGGGGGTTTTCTAATCCAAGAGTCACACCGCTTTACACAACGTCTTTGTAACACTCCAAAGATGGAAAGAAAGGAGAAACAATAATTGTGAGCTGCTTTGGAAATGTAGCAGTTCAACTCTGACCCCTGCAATGTTCTCTGTTCAAACACAAGCACTTCTATGCTGACATATAAGAATAGAATAGAATAGAATAGAATAGAATAGAATAGAATAGAATAGAATAGAATAGAATAGAATAGAATAGAATAGAATAGAATTCTTTATTGGCCAAGTGTGGTTGGACACACAAGGAGTTTGTCTTGGTGCAAATACTCACAGTATACATAAAAGAAAAGATACATTTGTCAAGAGTCAAGAATCGTAAGGTACAACACTTAATGATAGTCATAGGGTACAATAAGCAATCAAATCGTATTAGGAAACAGTCCATATAAATCGTAAGAATACAAGCAACAAAATTACGGTCATACAGTCACAAGTGGGAGGGGATGGGTGATAAGGAGTGATGAGAAAATTAATACTAATAGTAGTGCAGACTTTGTAATAGTTGAACAGTGTTGAGGGAATTATTTGTTTAGCATCAGCAAACATGTTTATTAATTTACTGGACTTTATTTATTGGAGGATGAAGTTGCATAGTTTGTTACACCCTGGAGTCAAAGCAGCATTCCTATGTCCCAAAATATGTTTTGCATCTAGCACGGTTTCTTTACATGGCTTCCTCCATTGCCATCACCTCCTGCTTATCACCCACTCTACTGTACTCTATAAGTAATCTTCGATAATTTAGCATAATTCTTTCATATTCTAGAGTTAGGTCTGGCTGAAAAGACTATCCTGCTTCTTGCCCTGGTAATCTTTCTCTTCCTGCCTAGTGTCAAGCTATGTGTTGATTGATGCAGATCCAATGCTCATTTGCAGTTGGCACCCACTGCTGCCTCCTTGCATGGCCTTGCATGCTGCTGCTGCCTTCACATTTCCTCTGGACTGGAAGGGTGCATCTGTTTTTTATTTGAAGTCATTATAATAATTGTTTGGCATTGACATTGTATTTGAGAAGTGAACTAGCTTCAGTAATGTATTTCAGATGGAGGCCTTTCAATTCTTTTGCCTGAAATAAAAATTAAGGTTGTAGTAGAGAGGGAAGCCAAGGGAGGCCTACGTGTCCTAAAATGAGAATACTATACTAATATGTTCAATGTTGTCATCTTAAAACATACTCTAATATGCAAAATGAAGATTACTGGAAAGAAATCAAAACAATAATGACAAGGATTTCTCATACATTTCATCCTCTGTCACGCTTTTTGCATTGCCATCATTCTCTGTAAAGAATGTAAGAATATAAGCAGTGCCTGCTGAATCAGACTCCTAGCAGGTGTGGGATTCTACCGGTTCTGTTCGGCTCTACAGAACCAGTAGCTCAGAAGAGCAGCAGACACAGAATCGGTTCTGTGTCTGTTGCTGTTTTGGCCCACCCGTCCGCCCAGGCTCTTACTTGTCCTTTGTTTCCTGCTTTTTCAACCGCAGCTGCTTTGCGCAGCACAGCTGCAGTTGAAAAAGCAGGAAAAAAGGGCCTTTTCAACCGCTGTGCACCCACACGCAGTACTGCCCAGCTGTCCAAGCTGCTCAGCATGCTGTAATGTGGATGCTCATTCCGCACGCATCAGGTGTGCATGTGCATGAAGTGAGCATGCATGCATGACGCAAAGCACCAAAACGGTAGTTACACCGGTCAGATCCCACCCCTACCCCTGGCTGATCTATTGTAGTCCAGCAGTCTGTTCTCATAGAGACTAAGTCCCTGCAGAAGGAAGCCTACTGATTTCCCAACAGATGGCCCTCAGAGGCAGTCATACTGACATCAAGGCTAATAGCCCTTGATCTCCCAGACTTCTATGAATCAGTCCAACCATTTTTTTTTATAAATAAATTTTATTGAACACAAAAAATTAAAATATACAAACATACAAACTCAAAAGACAAAGATTCATACAAACAAACGTCACAATAATCTCTGTGCTAAAACTAATTAAACTTTCCTTTTATACATTTGACAGTGAGTTAAATATTTCCTAAATTATATTATGTCAGTTATTTCTTGTTTCTCTGTTATTTATATTCTATCAAACATAATGTTCTGTTAATAATGTTTGTTGTTGGATTATACTTATTTATTTTTACCGACGAATACCTTTTATTGATTGTTTAAAGAATGAGGGATTCTAAAACTAACATTAACAATTCCTGTTTGTTATTGTATATGTCATAATCTGTTTCATAAATTTGTTTTCCCCTCTTGATTCCCCTTTTCGTTCTTTTTACGTTCTAGCCAATCATACCACTTATTCCAGATCGAGTAAAATTCCGTCTCCTCTTTTCCTTTTAATTTGAATGTGAGTTTTTCCATTTCTGCACATTCACAGATTTTTTTTTGAATAATAAATTGTACTGGTGGTATATTAGGTGATTTCCAGAATTGAGCCAGTGAAATACATGCCGCTGTTAGAATATGGATGATCAAATATTTTACTTTGGAGGGATAACCTTCCTTAATGATACCCAGAAGATACAATTTAGGTTCCCACTCCAATCCACCCTGGACAATTTCTTCTAACCAAGTTTTGATTCTAATCCAAAAAAAATTGACCACTGGGCATGTCCACCAGAGATGGAAGTAGGTACCATGATTCCCTTTGCATTTTCAACACGTTGGATTGGATGTTGGATATATTTTTGCTAATCTGGGGGGTGCTAGATGCCATCTATATATCATTTTATATAGGTTCTCTTTATAAGACACAGATTTAGTTATTGTAAGATTTCTCTGCCAGATTTCTTCCCAGTCTTCTAAGTCTATATTATGGCCGAAATTTCTTGCCCACGCTATCATTGGTCCTTTCACAATTTCCTCAGCTCATTCATATTCCAATAGATAGTTATATAATTTAGATATCATATTTTTATCTGGGCCTAAAAGTATCTTAGCAAATTTAATGCTCTTTGTTTCTATTCTGAATTCTTTTAAATCTTTCTCATATCTTATTGCTATTTGGAAATAGGACCAAAGATCAATCATTATTTTTTGGTTTTCTAATTCTTGGGTCGATTTGAGCTTTTCTTCTTTGTCTAAAATTTGGTGATATTTAAGCTTTTTATTGATGCCCATTGTATTAGGATGGAACACTGCCTCCATTGTTGACAACCATAACGGAACTTTGATATAATGGTTTTTCCTAATATCAGACCAGGTTTTTATCAAAGATTTGCATAAAGTATGTCTCTGAAAGTATAAGTGATTTTTACTACTCAGGTTCCACAAGAAGGCATGCCACCCTATTTGTAAATCGTATCCTTCTAATGTTAGAATTCTTTTGTTTTCCAATTTAATCCAATCTTTTATCCACATTAACATTGCTGCTTTATAATAGGTCTCCCAGGCAGGGAGACCAAAGCCACCTCTGCTTTTATTGCCTTGTAAATAAATTTTCTTAATTCTTGACTTCTTGCCTGCCCAAATGAATTTCATAGTAATTTTATCCAATTCTTTGAAAACTGATTTATCCAATAATATAGGGATCATTTGGAATAAATAAAGCAATTTGGGTGAACATTCATTTTAATTGTGGCAATTCTGCCTAATAATGAAATCTGCATTTTCCTCCATATCTCCAAATCTCTTCCTATTTGTTGTAATAGTTTAACGTAATTGTCTTCTTTCAAAGTTATTGTTTTGGGTCTTAACCATATACCTAAATATTTAATCTTATTGACAATTTGTAGTCCCATTATTTCTTCTAGTTCTTTTTGTTTATTATTTGTTATATTTTTAACTAACATTTTGGTTTTTTCTTTACTGATTTTCAACCCTGCTAGTTTACCGAATTTATCAATTTCTTTTAATAAGGTTGGTCCTGACTCTATTGGATCCTCTATAAGAATGACCACATCAGCAGCAAATGCCTATAATTCATATTCTTGTCTTTTAATCTTAGTACCTTTAATTTTCTCATTCATTCTAATTCTGTCCAGTAATGTTTCTAATATTGTAATGAAAAGCAGAGGCGACAATGGGCATACCTGCCTGACACGCCTTTTTATTTCAAAAGGATTAGTAAATTCTCCATTTATAATTACCCTTGCTTTGTGGGTTAAATAGATTGAATCTAACATCTTTGTGAAGTTATCCCCGAATTTCATCAAGTTTATCTGGCGTTTCATAAATTCCCAGTTTAGGTTGTCAAACGCCTTTTGTGCATCCAGGAAGACAAGAGCAACTTGGCTTCCTGGATGTGTTTCATAGTATTCTAATATATCAATTATCATTCTTGTATTATTTCTAATCTGTCTCATGGGAAGGAATCCATTCTGGTCAGGGTGAATTCTTTCATTAAGAGTTAGCTTCAGTCTTTCCACCATCACACTCATAAAAATTTTGTAATCTGTGTTTAAAAGAGATATTGATCTGTAATTTTTTACCTGGGTGGCATTTGCACCCTCTTTAGGGATCAATATAATATGGGCCTCCTTCCATGATTCCAGGACTCCTGCCTCTAATAATACCTCGTTGCAAATCTCTAGGAACAACTTTTCCAGTGGTTCTCCAATCTCTTTGTATAATTCGCTTGGCAACCCATCTGGGCCTGGAGTTTTATTACTTGTTTGTCTTTTAATCGCTTCTTTTAACTCATCTAAAGTTATTTCCTTATTGAATATTTCCCTTTTATCTTCCGTTAATGGCTGTAATGTGCTTTCTTTCAAATATTCCTCTAATTTGTTTGCATCTATTTCTTCTTGATTATATATATTCTCAAAATACTCTCTTGCAATTGTTTTCTTTTTCTTGAATTCCATCTCTAATATCCCATTATTATCTTACAATTGGTATATAATTCTTTCTTGGTTTTCTTTTTTCAGTTTATACGCTAACCATCTTCCGGGTTTGTTTGTATATTCAAAGTAATTTTGTTTTTGTTTTTTTGTTTTGTTTTTTAAGCAAGTTTTATTAATTTCAAAAAACAAACAAATCATCATCAACCATTACATATTTGAACCCTTTTCCATTATAGATTTAACAAGTCAGATAAAACCTTATCTTATACAATACATTTCTATATTATTTCATCTATTTCTTTCTGACTTGATTATCGTCACTCTCTTTCTATGTTTCTACAAGGTTTCACCAATACTCTCAAAGACATAAACAGACACAAACATACATATAAAAATCTTTTAGTAAAGTAACTTGGCCCCAGGTACCTCTCTTTATATGGGCTTTAATTATATTCATGCTCATCTTACAGATCATTACTTATTTTATTTACCATTCTGTATCTTCTATATAAACTTCTCCACACATTTCACTCTTCATAATTCTATCTTATTCAATCCATCTTAATTTAAATCATTATATTTGTATCTTTTGCCCATCCTTTATTATCCCTCTATCTCATTCCTTATAATGAAAAAAAAAAAAATTTCTCCTGAAATCACTAATCAGAGTATGATGCCTTTCTATCCTCCCTAAATTAATTAGATTAACATTTAAAATAACACCTAATACCCAATTTGATTCTGCTTGGTACATTCTATCTACTAATTTTTACTTTTAGTAACAATAAAAACAGAGTAAAAATCAAAAATGTTTAAATACATAATATCCTCCTAAATACGTAGTTAAATAATAAATCTAGATAATAAATCTTATAGCATTCTCATTGCCTTTCCCTTCAATATTTTATTACATTTTAAAAATCAATCATTGTTAAACATTTCAACATTTTAATTTCTTATTAACTCTTAAGCCATTCTAATTTTCTATTTCTAATACAAATGTTACAGTACCATCTTGTGTACCTTGCAGAATCTTTTTTTAAAAAAAATTATGCTTTACCCATTATCCCTAAAAAGGATTCCTCTTTTCCCATCTAATTTTAAAACTTTGTGGCTTTTCTCCGCCTTTCCCCTTTCTTTCTTCCCCCACCAAATCTTCCTACCCCCCCTTCTTCCGGTTTGTCGGCTTTGCGAGCGGTAGGTAAGGGATAAGTCGGAAGGGAGAGGACAAAAAATATATTTATCTGGTTGGATTTTGTTGGAGGAGATGCCTTAAGGATTTGAAAACAGAAATAAAATCTTAATAAGGCTTCAAAACACAGATTTGAACTTTCTTTCTTCCTTTGTCTGATACTACCCCTGGAAGAGAAAGGGGAATTTTAGCTTAGCTTGGATTGATTGAGGATTGTGGACTTTGGGATTGTCTTATTTTCTTTTGGAATATTTTGGTTGGTGTGAGAAGAAAGAGGGAAAAAGAAAAGAAAAGATCTATAATGGCTTTTTCTTTCGAGGAACTGAGGGATGAATATGAGCAAACAAAAGCAGCCTGTAAAGATGGTATGGAAAAAGCTTTTCTTTTTTAAAAATGGCGTTGGTTAACTATGAACAGACAATACAGATGGAAGCTGAAGAACAACAAGAAGAAGATGAAGACGCCATCTTCAATGAATCCCAAAATTCATCTAAGAAAGAAGGAAGGAAGAAAGCGAGGAAAATGAAGGATTTAAGATCTAAAAAAACATTTAAGAAAGAGAAAAATATGATGCAAAATAAATACAATGATAGCAAACAAGAGAAAAAGGGAATACAACAGAGAAGGGATGCCGGCAAGACAGAGGTAATTTTGTTTTGTATATAGCATTGTCTTAATTAAATCTTCCTGGTCTAATATATTCAATTCATGTTTAAGTAATATCAAGTCATTTTTAATTTGTTCGTCCCCTGGGGCTTTCATTAATCTATCTTCTAAATCCTTTAGTCTTTTTATTAACAAGTTTTGTTTCTTCCACTTTTCTTTATTTCTGTTGGCTGTATGGGCTAACAATATACCCCTTAGGTACACCTTCATTGTGTCCCAAAGAATTTGCAACAAGGTATCTTGTTTTTTATTAAATTTTAAAAATAGCTCTAATTCTTCCTTAATTTTTGAGTGTATCCTTTTTCTTTCAATAGTTGTGGGTTAAGTGTCCACCTAGCTTTCTTGTAAGTTTGAATTTTCCAAATTATTTGCAATGGGTTATGATCTGTCCAAGTGTTGGTTAATATTTCTATATTTTTCATATCCTTGAGTGGATCATTATTCATCCATGCCATATCTAACCTTGACCAGGATTTATGTGGATTGGAGTAGGAGGTAAACTGGGTCACTTCTGGATTCAATTTCCTCCATGCATCTACTAAATCTAGTTCCTCGGCCCTATCGAAAAAACATTTGGGCAATGTGTTTCTTTCTTTTCTTTTCTTTTTTGATATTTTTGGTCACTGACGTAATCCTGTTTATTGTTAGAAATTGCATTAAAGTCGCCAATTATGCAGATCATAGGGTTGCCTAATTCTATTAATTTTGCATATAAAGTTTTATAGAACTCATTGTGATTTGTATTGGGGGAGTATATCCCTACTAGTAAGATCTTTTTGTTTTGTATAACCACCTCTACAATTAATATTCTTCCAATCTTATCATTATAAATCAGTTTCGATTCTAATTCTTCTTTGATATATAATGCTACTCCTCTCTGTTTTTCCTCTGCTAGCGATGTGTATAGTTTCCCTAACTTTTTGTTTTGTAAATATTTCTGTTCTTGTGATTTGATATGAATCTCTTGAAGACATATTATATCCAATTTCAGCTTTTCAAGTTTCAAAAGTACTTTTTTCCTTTTTGATGAATTATTTAAACCATTAATATTTATAGAAGTCAGTGCTAATCCTTTCCCCATTCTTTCTTATTTTAGATGTTACCTATTGTTGGTTTTGGCTATTGTTTGACTTCTGGTTTTGATTCCTGTTTCTTCTTAGGTGGGTCTTTCACCTCTATCTTCTTTGTTTTGGTTTTCCTCTCGTTCTTTAGTTCTTTGCTGTATTTCTTCTTGAGTTGGCATTTCCAATTCATCTCTGCTGCTTGTTTCCTCCTCTGATCCGCCCAGCTGTTCAAAGAATTCTTGTTCATTTTTTTTAAGTCAGCCAAGCTGGTAGTCATCATCACAACTTGAGGTAGCAAATTCCTGAGTTCAATTACTGTACAGGTGGTGTTAAATACATTTATTTTTGTCTGTCTTGTTTCTTTCAAGATTCAATTTCACTGGCATCTCATAAAATACCCCTAAAAGTTGATAGGGCACATATGTTTGAATGAACAGCAATACCTTTTAACAATACTGAAATTGATTGTTCTCCCTTTCTCTCTCCCTTTTGACGCTCATTAGAGCCATGGTGGCACAGTGGTTAGAAAGCAGTACTGCAGGCTACTTCTGCTGACTGCAGGCTCCTGCAATTTGGCAATTTGAATCTCACCAGGCTCAAAGTTGACTTAGCCTTCCATCCTTCCAAGGTCAGTAAAATGAGGACTCAAATTGTTGGGGGCAATATGCTGACTTTGTAAACCGCTTAGAGAGACTGGTAGAGGACTGTGAAGCAGTATATAACTCTAAGTGCTATTGCTATTTCAATCCTTTTTTATTTGACTGTTTAGTATCATCAACACACTGGGTCACCTCATTCTAAATCCAGATAATTTATAACAAATAACAATTCATCTCTTTAATTTCCTATTGTTTCTTTCCTGTTCATTAACTAGTTATCGGTCACCAAAAAAAACCCGTCTCCTTTTTTCATGTTTGCTGAATTACTTTGGAACTTTTGAAGAGGTTCAGAGATGACAAAGGAAGAAATAAGTTGTTCAAAGAAGTTGTTTAAAGGCCAAGTATATAATTTACACTGTGTCCATTTTCTCACTTAATAAAAACTAATAATTTTTACCAAGGTAAAAAAAAATGGTTCAGTGGTCTATATTCATCCCTGTTTATGGATTCCTTTTCCTCTTCTTATTGCTCACAAAAAATGTTAAACATAAAAATATTTAAAATAAAAATAAACACATTTAAAAATAAAAATAGAAATATTTAAAAAAATAAATCAACAATACAATTTGCTTGCTGGTGGGGAATACCTTTGAGATTGTCCCTCTGTCTTTATCATTCCTCCAGGAGAGAAAAAAAGTCTCAGAACCTTAATCAATAGTCTTTAAATTGACTTAACATTTGCCCAGATGAAACAGAACTGGGATTCTTTCATATCCATTGTAACAACCTGGTGTCTCCCACAATCTCAATTCTATCAAGACTAGACATTAAAAGTTATCAAACATGATTATTTGCATAAAACATTGAAATAATCACTTAATCTTCCATTACTCTGATCAACAATCTGCAAGCTAAAATAGGAAATTAACTTAGGAAATTTAACAGTCAACAGAGAGAATTTCAGTTAACGTGTTAATAACACTAGGCAAAGAACATATGACCTAATACAGCAGCCAATGGATCATGTGTTTGATTGCCCATAGAATTGAAAAGACAAATTAATAGTAACAGGGCTTATTAGAACAGGATTTGGGGAACTTATACAGTCTATGTGGAATTATGGAATAGGCTTGCCCTATTACACAAGTCAAACCATTAGAAAAACACAGAACTTTTCTGAGAGCATTTTGTAATTTTACAAATTTTATACATTAGCCATCATACATTACAATTGCATTATTATTATGGTTGATGTTATTAATTTTTCTATATAATTACACTGGATGTTTTGGTTGTTTGGTAATGTCTGATTATTTTGCATCAACATTTGAATTGCTGAATTATGAGTATAAATCAGTGGAGCCCTGGCAGATTGAATGATATACAGATAAATTAAACAAATACAAATAGTTTGAGAACTAAAACATAAACAAATAGTTTGAGAACTAAAGTCCACAGATTTGGACAATGCTCAGGTTAGGGAAGGTCTCCTTATTCAGTGTTCAGAGCCGTTGAATGTACAGAGTTAATGAGCGCGATAAGACAGAAATGGACTCTGGTGCTACAATGCATCACTGAACATACTCCACTGAACATGGGATATGGAAATCCTTGAACAAAACTTGCATTTAAACTAATGAAAATATGACATCAAAGTTTTTGGAAGAATCAATCTCACACTATTCAAATTGTTCATTCAAAAGCATTAAAACAACTGGAAGTAGTTATTGAATAACTGAATTATGTACTCTGAGAAATGACTCTGAAAGGTTAATTATGGATCCAGCATGTACAAACTAATGAAAATAAAACAGAAGCATGTGGAAGGCATCAAGTTTACAATTTTTAACATGAACAGCACTAATAGACCTTTTCTATTGCCAGGCACAACCCTTGTAATTCTACAAATTAGGCCAAGCCCATGGGAATGGTGTGCCTGCAGCTGCTGAACAGATGTGGGAATGAAAAACGAGGCAGATTCATCCAAATAAAACTGGATGGTTTTGCAGTTAATAAAATTACTACTAATCTGCTGCTAACTGACTATAGTCCCATCTAAAAGGCCAGGCATTTCATCTCATAGGAAAAATACATCTAAGAGATGAAAGGTAAAATAGCTGCACTGGAAAACTCATTACCGATTTAGGCCTCATGCTGAATTTTCCTTGACGGAGAAAAGACAAGAAGTCTATGACAGCCACATAAGAGCTGGATGGACAAACAAACATTACTATATATTAGCAATCCATTATTCACAAACATCCCAAAGCAAATATATGGTGGCTGTATTATGAATAAAACATAGTTGAATCAGTGTAATTATTTGGCTTTCGTAGATTTGCTAGAGGGCAAAATATAAAATAGGAATTACATTGCATATAACCATCCTTAACTAGATAGATTACTTCTAAATGCAGAGAAGTAATCTAGAATACTACTAGAGAAGAAAAGATTGGACAATTCTTTGTCCAGGATGACATAAGAACTCCTACCTTGGCCAGGAGGTTGGACCTCTAAAGTCCCTTCCAGCCTTATGATTATATGATTTAGAAGTAATGTTTCTGCTAAGAATGGTGCATTCTCGGTGCTTTCTGTGGTTGGACCAAGGTGTCTACTAGGGCAGGGGTCTCCAACCTTGGCAACTTTAAGCCTGGAGGACTTCAACTCCCAGAATGCCCCAGCCAGCAAAGCTGGCTGGGGTATTCTGGGAGTTGAAGTCCTCCAGACTTAAAGTTGCCAAGGTTGGAGACCCCTGTACTAGGGGATGGGAAGTAGAGGGGACAGAAAACTGTTTGAAGCCCTGCCCTTTTGTGATATATACCGTATTTGCCGGCGTATAAGACGACTTTTTGCCCTGAAAAACATGCCTCCAAGTGGGGGTGCGTCTTATACGGCGAGTATATAACAAAGGTCGTCTTATACGCCGGCAAATATGTTGTTGTCACTTGGTGCAAGAGCGACAGGGCGGAGCTCCGCAACTTGCGAAGCCCCTTCAAGCCCAGCCGGAGTCTCTCTCCTCCTCCCCCCCACCCACCCACCCACCCACTCCGCTCGTGCGGCGGACAGGCAGGCTCCAGGCTTTGCCCCCATCCCTCACCTCCTTCCATCCCCCTCCACCCCCCACCCAGTGGCAGAAACTTCGCCGCACGTGGGGACGAGTGGAGGGGTGGGAGAGCAGCGACGCAGCTCAAAGCTGAGAAAGCGCCATCCTTGCTTTTGTGCTTCGGGAAGAGTTCATGTTTTTTGTTTTTGTTTTTCTCCCAGGAATGGGATGCTGCTCGTGCGATTTTCTTTGGGAATTTTCTCTTCCCGGTTTCAGCCTTTGCTCGATCCTCCCCCGATTCACTTCTGGAAAGGATGCTTGTGTAACTCTTTTCCTAAGCGTTGCTGGGGTGGAGGGGGCAGTGTGCAGCATGAGCGAGAGGCTCTTTTCCTTTCTCCCTGAGCGCAAAACCGTCTGCCTTCTTCTCTCTTGGACGGACCGAGCAAGGCTAATAAGATAATAATAAGATAATAAGATAAGATCCTAAGCGCGTTGTGGAAACAGATCTGGATCTCATTGGAGAAAGGTAGCAAATGAATGAACTGGACTTTTGGCAAGTCTCGGGGTAGGAACTCGACGCTTTCTGGAAAGTTAGTGAGCAGGAAAATAGACATCCTTTCCGCTTTCTCCCAGCGTGGGTATTTCATTATCCCTCCCTGTAAGAAGTAACAACCACAAAGCCAAGGGAAAAAGGGATGCGCAGGAAAAAGCCACAGTAGGAAGCAAAGATTTCTCCCCCCACCCTCTCTCTCTGAAATAATTAATGTCGCAATCAGTGTGGTGCACCCTTGGAGACAAATTGGTTGGGGAGGTGGAAAGATATTAAGAAACAACTCGACTGTTTTTCGTCCAGTTTTATTTTTATTTATTTATTTTCCCTGAAAAAGCAGATCGCAAAGAAAGAGAGAGAATTGAGTGCCAGCCTGAGAAAGGCGAAGCTGCCTCTCTAAAGCATTTTGGTGGCTTTGTAAGTTTGGGGGAAAGGGACGGGGTGTCAATCAAGAATTATATCCAGAATACCCCAAGTGTTACAACTTACCATATTTGCCGGCGTATGACTTTTTGCCCTGAAAAACATGCCTCCAAGTGGGGGTCGTCTTATACGGCAGTATATAACAAACTCTATATTTTGAGAGTGGAAATGTTGGGGGCTCGTCTTATACGCCCAGTCGTCTTATACGCCGGCAAATACGGTAATAAAAGGTACATCACTTAGCTAGCACCCTTGATTTTTTTTATCCCTGCAAGTGCCACAGAATCTAGCCTACCTTATTCATCAGGAATAAGGTAAATACTTGCATATACATACATAGTGAGACACTTGTAATTGGTTTCATACCTCAATACCAATGCATTTTTTCCAATTCTAGTTTATGTAATTTAATATCTAGGTTCCCTTCTCCAACTTATCATGGGTGTGAGAAGGCAAAGCTTCCCTTCCTAATGTAACTTCAATAGAAGATGGAATTTTGAAATTTTATTAGCAAAAAAAATCCAAACATAGTAAATGAAAAGGAAGTAAAGGTGAGCTTTCCACAATGCACTGAAGAAGCACAAGGAATCAGGCCGATAGAGGTATTGGGAGAATATTACTATGAATGGAGCAGTCCAGAAGCCTAGCCTTAGGACCAAGTCAGGTTACAAGTAGCCCTATTCAGTCTGAGAGCTGGAAAATGGGCCTTGTCTACCCAGATGTTTATGTTTAATAAACTTGCTTAAGGCAACTTGAATTTGTCTTTACCAAGGGTTTTGTGCTATACAGCAGTGATGTAGTTCTTTTTGTCAAGGCAAAGAGGCAGAAGGATTTGCATCAGCAAGACATTTTGGGTTGCCATGCAGCCTGGACGAGCACTCCTGATAGCTGGCAGATGCCTACCTCGTACAGCTGCAGGAAACCACAACTGGCAGTTCATTCTGGTTGTCGGAACTTCACTTTACTCTAAAAAAACAAAACAAATGAAGGAGCCGCACTGCTCCACAGCACAGCTTCAAGCAGGTGAGTCATTTGAGCTTTCATTAAAACAAGGCACATCATATGAAGATCTGCATTGTTTTTAATTCCCAGGGTATTGTGAATGGTGGTAATCCAGCAGGGTGTTTACAGAACCTGTTTGAACAGTTACCCTGCTTTTGAAGAAATGTTTCTGCAGATAAAAGTCTGAAAAGGATCATTGACAGAAGATTCAGGTCAGAATGGAATTCCAACTGTCTCATTGAGATAATTTTTCCCTTGAGAAAAACTGCATTCCACACTCCTAAGGATTACAGATACACTTTCAGTCTGTACAGCTGGTGCGGGGCCTATTTTCTCCTTTTCCACAGCTGTTGGATCTCCTCTGTGGCTTCTATGCAAAAAGGCAAAGTGGAGGGTGCCAATGAACAACACACACAAAAAGAGCTTAACATAGAATCACATTCTTCCCAGTAAGGTCATACAAAGCCCAATTGAAATATATCAGATTACTCTCCTTGTTGTTGCTTTCCTCCCAAGCTTTGGCATAGAGGCTATTTAGAATCTAGTTTTTGTTTAAAATTGTCTTCCTCAGTTCCCACGGTAACACCCAAAAATCATCTCTCTTATCGGAAATGTTCAACTTACGTCCGCAATTAGCATCATTATTTCCGTTTTTAAGCAAGGTTATTAAGTGAGTTGTTCCCGATATTGTGACGTTTTTGCCATGTTGCTAAGGGAATCACTGTAGCTGTTTAGTGAATCATGAGGTCATTAAGTGAATCTGGCTTCCCCCATTGACTTTGCTTGTCTGAAGCTGACTGGGAAGGTTGCAACTGGTGATGACATAACCCTGGGATGCTGTAACTATCACCAATGCATGCCAGTTGTCAAATGCCTGAATTTTGATCATGCGACCGTGCTGAGATAGTCATCAGTGCAAGGACCAGTTGCAAATATATTTTTTCCAGTGGTGTTGCAATTTTGAACAGACACTTCACAAATGGTTGTAGGTTGAAGCACTAGCTATACTTGCCTGCTACAGAATGCTACTTGGTCCCTTCTGTTCAAAAAGAACAAAACAGAAACAGAATGCCTGATCTCGGCCTTTTCTAACCTGGCTGTCTTCTAAATCAATGATTCTCAACCTTGGCAACTGTGGACTTCAACTCCCAGAATTCCCCAGGCAGCGTGAGAGTCTGAGCATTATTTCAGCCCTGAGATAATGAAGGCATCAGCAGTTAAAAACCTCAGCAACAGTAAATTCTGGAGAACTGAAACAGTGGCAATGAACATTCACCCTTCCTTGTGAACATTGTCACATTCCAGATACATTTCCACTTTATGCTGGAGAAAGCCTGCGTTCCCCTGGACTGGAGTAAAGAGAAAAACAGCTGCCTGGTTGACTCTCAGGCAATATTTGGAAAGTAGCTCAACTAATTAGGCAGGGCAACAAAAAAGAATCCAGAAAGGTCCCAAGAGAGGACTTAATCCATTCCAAATTGATGTAAAATCATTTTTACAGATGGGCACCAAACTTGCGTTCACTGTTTACTTATACTGATAAATCAACTTCTTTCCCTAAAGAGTGGGACTTGGCCATAATTATCCGTACATTCAAGAGGGACAGGAAAGATGAATTAGTTAATTATAGCCCTGTCAACCTACTAAATATTACCATATTAGCAAGCTAAAGAGCTTGCTAATAGTATTTAGTAGACTGACAGGGCAATGGTACAGTACAGTCAGGGATGGGATCCGACTGGTATGACTACTGGTTCTGTTGCTCTGCGTCATGTGCACATGCGCGAGTCGCACGAGTGCAATTTGCGACCTGCTGAGCTGCCCAGACAGCTGAGCAGCACTGTGTGCAAGTGCGCAGTGGTTGAAAAAACCCTATTTTCCTGCTTTTTCAACTGCAACTGTGTCGCTCAAAGCAGCTGCAGTTGAAAAAGCAGGAAATAAAGGTCAGGTAAGAGCCCAGGTGGGCGGGTGGGCCAAAACAGCAGCAGACATAGAACCGGTTCTATGTATGCTCTCTGTCTGCTGCTCTTCAGAACTACTGGTTCTACAGAGGTGGACAGAACTGGTAGAATCCCACCCTTAGTACAGTACAGTACAGTACAGTACAGTACAGTACAGTACAGTACAGTACAAACATTTCTACTGTAAGCAGCTAGGCTGGCTGGAAGAGGAGACTTTCTTGGGACATAAGGAGGAGGTAGGCTTTAGATCGGGTGGCTCCAGTCTCAATCAGAGCTTAGTGCTTTACCATCTGTTTGAAAAATACTAGAATGGAATAGAATGGAATGGAATGGAATGGAATGGAACAGAACGGAACAGAACAGAATAGAATAGAAGCTGGAAGGGACCTTGGAGGTATTCTAGTCCAGCCCCCTGCTCAAGCAGGAAAATAAAATAAAACTCATTTACCTAAATCAGCTTTGCTTTGTTGACTTTAAATAGACTTTTGATTATGGAAATCCTTTGGAAACTTAATGTCTCCTCAATGGATTGTCACCTCCTTCCAAGGATCTCCCAGGCATTTCATACTCCATAACACACACATCCCTGCCTGTCTGCACTCCGTAGCAGCCCTCACTGGCCCACGCATGCTCTGTAGTGCCTACATGGCCTTGTTGGTCTCCCTATGACCCCACCTGGCCTGCTTGCAGCTTCCACCTCCCACCACGCTCAGAAGCAATCACTGGTCCAACTGTGAACTTCACCGAGTCACTCATAGCTCCCACCAGCCCACTCAATGTTCTTTAACCCAGGCAGTTTCTTTCAGCTATTGAACTATTTCCAACTAAATATAATGAGACCTTTTCAGCCACCTCTTTTCCATATTGTGGAAGTGATGTATAATATGAACTTCCTTTTGGAAGTGGGATTTCTGCAATGCTTAAACATCTGTTGTTGTCCCACCGGAGTTTGCATTTCACTAATAACTGAGCAGAGGCATTTTATAATGTTCTGCTTGGACATCCTGAATCAATGTGAAATAGCTTCATTGATTCTTAGCTTATGGATGGGTCAGACCGCTCATGAGAGATTTGTTCACAGTTTGATCCAGTGATGCAGTTCAGGACTACATTACAAAACAGAATCTGGTGGTAACTCAGGTCTTGGAGACCACCCAAGGCACAGTATTCAGCTCCTGCTATATGCAGAAAGAACACACATCTGACATCTGCTAGCATATATTTTAGGGGACATAAAATGTTCCTTAGCTTAAACATGGTCTCCACACCCCATTTCCATTTCCTCCCACAGGAACCACAATAGCTAGGGTGGTTCCGACCTGGATAAGATACTGCACAGCTGTTTCAGCCATTTCAAAGTTGACCACAGCTTGGATGAGATATATTGATATATCCATCTGATTATTTCCCACATTAAGCTATGTTGTGGATAGTACTCTATCCAATTTTTCCCGTTGTATCTTCCTAAAAAAAAAAAAAGCCCTGGGAAATCCAGGATTTGCTTCCCTTTCCACAAACCCATCCCTCTTCCACATTCCTCATCCCTGAACAAAATTGTCAAAGCACAATGCTATCCAAATCCAAGATTTTAGGAAGTCCTACCTGTTTTCAGGGCAACAGTTTGAGGAAGAATTGATACAGAATATTGCATGCTTATGAATATCTATGGTAGCATCTACTACTGCTGCTAATGCTGCTGTTTGTTTTTCTTTCCTCTTAATTCCAAAATGTTTCCTGCTTTTCCAATGACCACAGCGGAAAAGAAATTACAAAATAATTATGTCCTATAAATGCCAATGAGGCGTTGTACCCATTGCCTGGCTAAACTAAGAAAGTACCAGATGTTCGCCTAGCAATTTTGTACCTTGCCTATATTTATCCTGGACAATAAATTAGGTAAGGATCATCCTGATGGGACAAAGTAGTGGAAGGGCTATTGTTGCAGATGATCTGTAGATTAAGAAAAAGACCACCAGAAAAGGAAGAAAATTTGTGAATTCTCTCTTGGTTTTGTGATGATAGATCTTCTCTTCCTAAGGGTCTGAAGACCAGATACGGAAGGTAAGAGGAGAACCTAATAAATAATAACCAAAAAATGTCTCTTATTTGTGGGTCATCCCAAGTTAGAAATAATTGACTTGGGACATCTGTTTCCAGGGTCAAGGTTCAATTTCCACAAAATTTTGAAGCCTGAAAGGCAGTGTTTATCAACCAAATGGCTAATGAAATCTATGTTATAATTTGTGTAATGATAGCACTTTAAGGGACATTCTGCTCTGCTTAGAGCAGGGGTATCAAACTCGCAGCCTGCAGGCTGGATGCGTCATGTCCTGGCCCCTCCTCTGCCTGGTTTAACGAAAGGGGAAAAATGTCCCGATACGTCACATGATGCCGTGAGTTTGACACCCCTGGCTTAGAGTACATGTGAACTACATGCTGGCCTCCAAAAGGCATTTAAGTTGTCTTAAAGATGAGGAACAAAGGAACCAGATTAGCAACTGTTCAAAGTTACGATGGACCTTGAAAAAGCTACTTATGACCCAGATTCAAAGTTCTGATGTGCACCTCCCCAGTCACATGGCTGCAACAAAATAGCCTGCATTTATGGCTATTTGTAGCAGCCATCAATCATGAGATCACCATTTACCATTTTTGCCAAAAATGGTGTTTAGTTTTGGTTTCTGGCAAAACTCACCCCATAATGAACAATGAGTTCACTTAAGAATGGTGGTGTTTGCTTAATGGCTGTAATGTTCACATAATGATTGTGGCAAAAAGAGTCATAAATTCAGGTCTGGTCATGTGGTGACTCACTTTATGATTGTCATGACTTTTGACCAAAATTGAGGGCTCAAACAAAAAAAAAAGGTAAGATGCCTGCTGCTATGGAACAATCAAGTCTTTGCCTGTTGTTTTTTTAATCTCTGACACATAGACAAAAGTTTTGACGGAACCTTCACGGCCACCATCTTTTTACTTTTTATTTCCTTATCCTGGGCATACACCTTGGGAAACAAAATTCAAGAGACCAGAAAAAGGCTGTGAGAGCAGGTTTTGTAGACCATAGATTCAGATATTGCTGCTCACTAGAGGATTTCTAGAGTTTGAAGATCACACTCTCTTTTGGAGATGATCCACAATGTTCTTGAAAGTCCTGCCTGTAGGAAAATATTTTATCTTGAAGTAAATTTTTATTTCTGTGGAAAACTCCCTCTGCATGTACATCCTTAAATAGGGATGCAATACTAGATCACTCCCTGGACTTCCATTCTCTGATAAGAACAAGAAAGTAAAAAAAAAACAATAACATGACTTTTTTGATTCATAATCTGAACACATCTTAGACAGTCTGCTCTTTAATGCTGACACTATCTAGCTACAGAACTAATTCAGATTTCTTTTCAGCATCAGGTAAGGCAGCATCAGGTAACTGACAACCTGCAAGCAACTCTGGCATATCCCAGATCATATCACCAAAGATAAGGTGCAAAGTAGAACAATTCCCTCTTAACACACTCAAGCACACACACACACACACGCACACACATAAAAAGTCCTAAAAATTGAACTTCATTTCATGATGTTGTCTATCACACTTTGCTTGCAGGCCTCAGATCCCAGGGGCAGAAAACTAAAATTGAAGTGCAGCTCAAATCCATAAAACTATTTTCTAATCTTTGAGATCAGGAACAGCTACGCCCTTCCTGGAGCACCATCTGAAGATCAATCCAGTAGAAAGATTGTAGCCCTTTTTTGGTCAGACTTGGGGCCCATGCACGCATTCCACCAAGGGAAAACCACTCCAAAGGAAATTATACTAGTGGTTTTCAGGGAAATTTGCACAACAAATGCAGAGCACTTACAAGTTATATAACTTAGATGAATATATGTTTAACATTTCCCTGTGCTAGAAATGTAATAGTAAGTGAAATTTTTTTTCAGTATACAGAAAATACATCAGACACTTAAATAAGTCCTGTCTGTGTAGATAGAATTCTTACTGACTTGTTTTCACAGACAAATATATATTCATGATTCCAACAACCTTATGAAAATATAAGCATGGTACTAAATTTGGACAGTGTTTATTTGTTTGTTAATCTGCACAATAGAAAGTGAGATAATTCATTAGCACAGGGCAGGGGTCTGATTCAAAAATTTTAACAACCGCTTCTGTGGGCATAGCTAGGTGGGTGTGGCTAGGTGGGCATGGCCATGTGACTGGGTGGGCATGGCTTCTTTTTTGCAGCAGCAGCCCTCCCCCTCCAGGTTTTTTTTTTTTTTTGCCTCCTGGGCCTCGGGAAAGCCTCTTGGGGGGGGTGTTTTTTTCTCCCAGGAAGCTTCCCTGGGGAAGAGGAAGGCAAAAAATAGAGTGCAGGGGAGAGGGCGCGCAGCACCCCCCTGCCTTCCATTTTTGGGCCTCCTGGACCTCAGGGAAGCCTCCTGGGGGCATTTTTGCTCCCAGGAAAATTCCCTGGGGCCCAGGAAGGCAATAATAATAATAATAATAATAATAATAATAATAATAATAATAATAATAATAATAATAATAATAATAATAATAATAGGAGCTGCCATGCCCCTCTGCATGCCCCTTTTTGCCTTCTGGGCCTCAGGGAAGCCTCCTGGGCAAAGCAGTAAGACAGCGAGGGGGTTCCTGGCACAGCTGATCATCGGAATAGCTGATCGTCAGGAGCGGGGGGGGGAAATACCTTAAGGAGTGATTGGGTGAGGGAGAAGCAGTCAGTGATGTCAGGCATGCGCGTGATGTTGCGCATGTGGGATAAGGACTGACTGGGCAGGGAAGGGAGGGGCAAGGGCAGCCAGGGGCATGTTTTGCCAGTTCTCCGAACTGCACAGAATTGTAACAACCGGTTCTATAGAATCGGTCCAAACTGGTAGAATCCCACCCCTGGCACAGGGAGAAATGTTTCCAAGTTTCCATTCTGATATGATCCAATATACATAACAAAAAATTATATGAAATTATTGCCTAGTTAAGAAACTAGATTTGGAAGAACAGGAATTCAAGAAGAAAACAAGACACGTTTTATATATTTCTTACTTCCCAAATCTCTATATACTAAATACATGCTTGGGAAAAACAAAAGAAGTGACACACAGTAAAGTAGAAAAAAACAAAATACTGGTATATATTACATATTGAGAGAACCAGTTAATCTCATTTTTAAGCATATAATTAAACTTGATCAAAACAAATATTAATCAATCTTTCCATTGCGTGAATAAAACCAGAGTAAACAAACATATAGCATTGACCCGACATTATAAATCTGATATCATCCTGTCTTTTCAGCTAAAAAGTAATCTTTTTGCTGTACACTATGGTTGATATGATTCTTCGTTTAATGAAACATTTAACTGGTTGAATATGTAATAGTATAACTTTCTGGTTATGGCCATAGTGGTGTTTGACATGGAACACATGCATTCCATGGATGGAACTGAAGACAAGATTCCTTAAAATTACAACTGAAAATCATGAAAATGTAAAACTCCTTTCATCATAATCATAATTTGTTAAAGAAAATGTAAATGTTATCCTTTAATATCCTGATTTCCTGTCAATATATTTAAACTAACTTAAAGGAATGATTATAGCAATATATCTGTGCTAAAATATTAATATTTTATAAGATTTATCTTCCTTCAACTCAACTCAAATTTCTTTAAATTATCTATATAAGTATTTTTATATGAGATCAGATAGTGAGGATATTTACATCCGCAGCTGAAAACAGTTTCCATGGAATAAGCATTACCTGATATTTAGAAGAATTCAAGAAAAAAGTAAAGCAAATTTCCTTAAAAACATGGGAGTCTATAAGAAGAATATGAGGCTATTCCAATTCAATGAAGAGCTTGATAAATTATCAAACTATTGCACAACATCAATAATTTGATTTTACTTAATATTTAATTAGCCATAACACACAATATAGCAGTGGCATGTAATAATACTTTGCAATCAACTTAACTCAAACCATCCATTATTTCTTTAATAAGGCAAACCAATAGTTATAGATAGATAGATAGATAGATAGATAGATAGATAGATAGATAGATAGATATAGAGATATAGAGACAGAGACAGAGACAGAGACAGAGATAGAGATAGAGATAGAGATAGAGATAGAGATAGAGATAGGTATAGGTATAGGTATAGGTATAGGTATAGGTATAGGTATAGGTATAGGTATAGGTATAGGTATAGGTATAGGTATAGAGAGAGATAGAGAGAGATGAGAGAGATATAGATAGATAGATGATAGATAGATAGATAGATAGATAGATAGATAGATAGATAGATAGATAGATAGATAGATAGATAGATATGGGGAGGGGGAGGGGGAAAGAGAGAAGGGGAGGGAGAGAGAGGGGGGGAGAGAGAGGGGGGAGGGAGAGACTCATTCTGAATCCATTTCCCAGGAGTTCTGCCTTGCTGTTTTGTCTGAGACAATAAAGAATAGATTTCTCACCCTCCCTTCCCCCCAAAAATTTCTCTTCCATATCCATGATATTTATCCAGGAAGTCCAACCCTTTGTGTACAATAGTTCATGTGCTTCTAAGCCCTGTAGAGATCTGCTAGCAGCACATAATAAAATATTTGCTCTGCACTCTTCCTGGACTTTTTAAACTCCAGGTGACCCAGAATGAAATCTGTTTTAATGGGGCCTCGGTGAAAATAGTCATATGAGTTTTTATTTAGCTGGGCAACTGAATGCTGCAGATTTTTTTTAAGGACATATTTATATTTTTCTTTTGAGCTTGGAGTCACAAGGCATCCCATGAACCGTGGAAAAGAGGATGCAATGCTTTTATCCCCAAGAACTTAACAGGAGACCTTTTCAGGTTATTTTCTCTGAATAGTCACTGCCCAGTCAATAAGGCAGCAGAGACTCTCAGTTGTTAATGCTTTTTTTTTTTCCAAAGTGATGCAAGCAGGATTGACATCTTGCTTCACTGTTTTAGGAAGGGCCACAGAGGAATAGCAGAGAGGCGGAAGAGACACTATTCTGTTTGGCTAAATCAAGGAAGTAACATTTTCTCAACTGCATTCTTTCATAATTCAGAGTTATTTGGTTGCCAATTGATACACACACACACACACACACACACACACACACACACACACTTTTCTTACAAGGCCAAAGGAGGTAAGAACAAAACAGAGCTCACAAATCTGTTTAAATCAGGGGGGGTGCAAACTTGGCATCTTTAAGACTTGTGGACTTCAATTCACAGAATGTGGCAGGTTTTAAAATTGCCAAGGTTGAACACTCCTGGTTTTAAATCTTCATCTAGGCCTACATCGAATATGAGACTAAAATAACAGTTGATCTTGATTCTTCCAGTGCAGGTATCTGTTCACTTGCTCAGAGCCAAGACTTGGTTTAGCTATAAAAAATATTTGAAATGGAAAAATCTGAACATGTGCAGAACACCTTTACAAATGGAAAGAAAGGATCAGCTGATTTACATTCAGAAGAACTTGATTTTTCACATAGCAGTGCAATATGACTGTGCAACAGAGGAGCATTATTAGAAAAGATACTCTGCACATGTTCAGATTTTCTTACATTAAATAACTGATTATTTCTATTCCAGAACTCCACCTTTGCTCTAGACAAGTGTACATCTATACCCAAATATATGCCACGTGGATGTAAATGGTAAACCCTGGACTACAACAGGAAGTAAGAGGGTTCCTTCAGTCTGCTACCTTTTGCTATTCATGCTAGGGTCTTCATTATCTTGTCTTCAAGATATTTTTTTAAATCATTTGGCTCAAGGCCACAGATTCAGATTTGTGTCTGTATCCAGCTTTGGAATGATTCCATTTGCTACCCCGCACAGGTGTTTCAACCATATCAGACAACTCAAAGATTACAAAATGAACTTTTCTCTTGACGCTGAAATGACTCAAAAAAAAAAAAAAAAAAACCTCTCATGAGCCAGGTGAACTCCAATGGGTTAGTTTACAAATTTCAGTAAGATGTGGCTCAGACTCACATCTTACAGCACACATATTCTAAAGATATTTACCAGGTTGTGGAAGGATGGTGTAACTTTAAATAAGACTATTAAACGTGTTGTTGCTGTTTTTTGTACAACAGCAGCATTATTTTATTCCCACAATGCTTATGCTTTGGAGTTACAGCCACAGTAGTCAGAACGTTTTCAAATTATATGCTGAGGTTCAAAAAGACATTTTTAATCCAGAGTTTAGCTTGTCTTTTTTGTAACCTAAGATTTTTTGAATTAACATAAAAAAGGGACATACTGTTTTGTTGGGTGATGAAGCCATGAACACACACAAAAGGGGAGAAGGTGTTTGAGAGATAAAGTCCATCACACTTACAATACAGCACTTGTGGCATTTGGTTTTAAATGAATTAATATGTATGTGTGTGTGTGTATACACATACACACACACATACATACATGCACACACATAATACTTTATTTAATTATGCTATATAATTAAAGCTCATTAATTGGATTAATTTTTTTGAATTGAAATATTCATTTAAAAAGTATAAATAATAGCTCAGAATATATTAGATCCTAAATTGACTTCACAGAAGGTTTTTGTTTGTTTATTTGGTTGGTTCATTTCTTTTCTGTTTCTTTTTTTCCTTTTGATAATCCAAACAACAACAACTAAACATTAAAGACAGTTGACGGATTTTTCACTGGTTGCTGCCAGACAGCTAATGAGACAGGTAGACAGACTTGAATAAACAGGAAAAGGTTTGAGTATTTCCATACAGTGACAAATATGCTAGAAAAATCACTGTAATGGAAAAACTAGCAAAAAAAGTAGACAGCACTATCATAACTCAGAAGATGATTTTTTTTTACTTCATTGGGTTTAAACTTTAATTATGTGCAAGAAAGACATAATGATTGTTTAGTAAGCATTTCAATGTTAATGTTCATTTAATTCTCTCTCCCACCCCCAGCCATTCCCATCTCTGTAGCAATAATTTAGAAACAATATTTTTAGGATCAGCTGCTGAATCCTTTAAAACCAGAGAAGAACAGTGTATTTCCAGCTTGAAACCAACCTTGGCCTTAAATTGCTCTGAAAGTTACATTTTATTGGATTTTGCTTAAATATGTTTTTCTATTCTTAAAAAGCCAAATCCAAGAGGGGAAGAAAATCTGAAACCAAATGCCATGGAACTGGGTCCAAACATAACATATGGAAGTCCAAAAATAACAGCAGAGATATTGTGGCAATGCCTCACCTTCTGAATCACACACTGCCTGCATCACATGCCACACAAGTGACTTTCCAAGCCTGTTTATTAGAGATGCAGAACTATTATAAAGGGGAAAAAAACTTTTCTGGGATAATACCTTTTGGAAGTGAAAGCAAAGGCTCATATTTTTGAACATTTGCAAGTGAAGAAAAAAGGAGAACCAGCAGCTCCATCTAACCATATGCTGCAATTGTCATTAGGTAGAGAAAGTTATTGTGAATGAGAACCATTATTTAACCAAGTGTTACTCTTACTTGAAAGTAGTGTAGCCCAGATACAAGGGCAATCACTTGATTTTACTGAGCAATGGAACAAATTTGGACAAGTAGGGAAGAGTTCTTGTTCAATCAGATGCCATTTGTAGGTTTGGCATTCAAACCAGTTATGGAAAATTGGAAAATTCCCAATCAAATCAAGGAAATAAATAGGCCAGTTGATCCACATCTAAAAACATCTTAAAAATTGGTTTGGAATGTACTAGACCCATTTCTATAAACCCAGGTCTTGAAAATTTCAGGGAGTTGCTTTCAGACATCAGAAGTGACATAATTCTTTAAAATGAGTATAAATATTGAATGTTTATGTATATGAAAAAACAACAATGTGGACATTTCCAGCATTTATGTAGCAGTTGTTTCTTTTCCAAATGTTCCTTTTAGTTGTTTCTTTTTGTATTGTTTCTCTAGAGTCTTAAAGCCTGGATCAATTTTTTTAAAGTGTATGAATTATTTGTGTAGCATATAAATATGTGAGGAGAGAAAAAGAGAAAGAGAGAGGGAGTGAAACATCAGCTGATATCCTCTTTTCTTGCTAAAAATATTTTTACTATGTTTCTAAAGGCTTAGCTAAACCTCAGCATTTCTAAAGCTATCATTTAAAACCTCTGGCTAACCTAGGTCTAGAAAGATCCTTTTCTAGAAACAATGTCATTATGTATAATAGCGTCAATAGCAGTAACCAAAGCCTGTAATTCTTAGCTTTAACTCAGGCATACTTCCACAGAAAGACTTCACTGAAAACAATGGAAGGTGTCCGAAATATTTAAGATAGAATTGTGGAATTGCATTTTTATTTTTTGTTCTCATTGACATCTTGTCTCAAATTCAGTTTCCAATAGTTGTTTCTCCAATCTATCTCAAGTAGATTGTTATTTATGTAATAATTTAGTTTCAATTTATTAATTGCATTACTTAAGTTTCATTACATAATGTGGTAGTTTTGTAATTGGGCAATTTGGCAATTATTTTACTCTCTTGGGATTTTGGGAGATCCAGTCATGTCTTTCACATGTGAAGTATATCCTCAGTATTTCTTGAATGAAATATTTTGAATTTGATCTCTCCTTTATCATTATTTTTTATCCCTCTGTCACAAAACTGAATACATTCTAAATTTTAATGTATGAAAGAAACTTTTTCTTTAAAATATGATTATCCCAAACTATTTCATATTCTTCATATCACACTTCAAAATATTCATTATCATTCAAAAAGGCAAACATCATTTAAAATACCAAAAACAGAAAAGTTCTGCTTTGCTTTTTTTAAAAAGCCATTAATCCAGTATGCAGGAAAGTTTACGTAATTAATTGTAATGTTTAAGCAAGAGGGAGAAAGAGAACTGAGAGCTTGCAACTCATGGTAATTTTGATCAACAGTTGTAGTCTGAAAAAATGGTCTCTAATTTTCTGCAAAATTATCAGTAAATGTATTTTGAAATATTTCATATAATTAGAACATGCAATCAGAAATCAACTACAATGCAACATATAGCTCATAATTTATGTAATGTAACAATAGTTCATAATTTATGTAATGTAAGCTCAGTTTCGTTCCAGATAATGGTTAGGAGTAACCACAATACAATATTATCAGAGAATATGGCCACAGAATACCTCTGGAAATTAATCAAGAACTTGGCAAATGTTATTCAGTTTTGAGAAATAGCATGCCAATAGATTCAAAGGAAAATCAGCTTTAATCAAAACCCCTTAGAAATCCACAAATCAGATAGCATAAACCCCTGCCTATTTATTTTTTTCCCACTTGGATCTCTATGGAGATTTCTGTTTCTAACTATAGATCTGTTGTTTTAATTACTTGTCTGAGCATAGTGCCATAATTAGTACATTTCTAGCAACTCTATTCTTTGGAGCATTTTCATTAATTGAGCAATTTGTTGCCCACTAATTCAACATTTCAAAAAAATATGTTCAGTCTTTATACACAGCAGATATTACATTGGGAAGGCAGTGGTATTAATTCAATACCAAGGGTGTCAAACTCAAGTCGTCACATTGTCGTCACGTGATATAGCGTGACTTCACTAAACTGGGGTGGGATGCATCCAGCCCATAAGCTGCAAGTTTGACACCCTTGCCCTACACATTTCACTGTTTGGCACAAATTGAACTCTTCATCACTGAAAAAGTCCTCCTTAAAGGTGACAGCTTTCCCTAATTTATCTGGCAAGAATATAGCACTGTGGCTTTTCCCACTAACTCTGTTATTTGTTTAAATAGAAAAGAGAGAATCTAAATCAGGTAGCATAAGGAAGGTCCAGGAAAAGATACTTTCTGGGGAAAAGCATTCATACTCCCACCTATTCCCCAGTCAATGCAATATTGCCTCTAAACAAATCCATGTGTTTCATGTCACCACTTTTGGCCAATGCTTAGTTAGAGTTACCTTCATTTCCCCAAAAAAATTCTAACATTGTGCTCTTTGGCTGATTCCAGGCAATATCCCTAGCCAAAACACGTCAAACTACCTTGTGACTTCTGTTATCCCAGCCATTGTGGTTATATAGACCATGGTTTATTCAAATCTAGCAATTTAATCAACATATTATAAACTATAGTTTTAAAAAAATTAGCAAGGCATAATTTGCTTATGTCTCAGACTCATTGTTACAGGCTGCAATCTAAGGACAAACGTAAAGGTATGTACCTCTTCTTGGCCTTGGGGCTTAAGTCAAGTGTATCATACTGGTGTCCTTATTCCAATGTAAGAATATGATGCCCTGATTCAGATCATAACCATTGTACATGAAAAATAGAAAGTTAACCCTTTCCTCACCTGTAATCATCTTCAAAACTAGTATTTCTCAATCAGACAACTTTAGGAAGTGTGGACTCCCAGCCATTTTACTTCAATTTCTTTAAAAAACCCAAACCCTCCTGCATTCCTCCAAATTGACATGAGTTGAGGGGTTTTTTTAAAAAAAAAAACTTGAGGCAAAGAGTAACATTTTGGTATTAAAAAGAATATAATGAAGAAAGCTTTCTTCTTTATATGACTATGTCCTAATTAAAATATGACTATGTCCTAATTAAAAAAATAGAAATCAGTATGTCTAGAAAAAGTCTAGAAAAAAGTACTCTAGAAAAAGTACATAGAAGAGCAACCAGGATGATTAGGGGACTGGAAACTAAAACATATGAAGAACGGTTACAGGAACTGGGCATGACTAGTCTAGTGAAGAGAAGGACCAGGGGAGACATGATAGCAGTGTTCTAATATTTGAGGGGCTGCCATAGAGAGGTAGGGGCCAAGCTATTTTATAAAGCACCTGTAGGCCAGACAAGGAATAATGGATGGAAACTGAGCAAGGAGAGATTTAACCTGGAAATAAGGAGAAATTTTCTGATAGTAAGAACATTCACCCAATTGTTCTTGACCTCAGCTTGCCCTCAGAAGTTGTGGGATCATCATCATGTGAGACTTTCAAGAAGAGATTGGACCACCATTTGTTAGAAATGGTGTAGGGTCTCCCACTTGGGTGGAGGGTTAGACTAGATGACCTAAAGGGTCCCTTCCAACTCTGATTATCTGTTATCTGTTATCTGTCTATGTGTGTATGTTTGTATGTTTATGCATTCACTTTTAGGCATTACACATTGTATGTATTTTGTAGCTTACTCTCACTTCTAGAGAAAGGGCGTTGGTACTTACCTGACACACTCATTCTCTTTGAGCTGTGAAGAGCATCCAGTACTGGGAGGTACTTCAGTCTCTGCATGTCTAGGCTGGGCTTAGTTTGTGGAATGCTCCTCCTCCTCCATGGGACTCCTCCCCAGCGTTCCCTAGTTTTGGCGAAGACGAGAGAAATAAACACCCTCATCTTCAATGCCCTAATAATTCGTTGGCCGAAACAGGATCCCACCAGACAGAAAAAAGGGTGGGACTGGATGCTCTTCACAGCTCAAAGAGAATGGGCATGTCAGTAAGTACCAACGCCCTTTCTCCCATGAGTTATTCAGAGCATCCAGTAGTGGGACATACCAAAGCTTGGCCTGTCCTACGGGAGAGACTACGTCTGGCTTGGAATCCCCTTCTGGTCCCTGTGGACCCGTTGCAGAACTCTTCTGCTAAAGGATGCCTCAGCGGATGCAAACACATCTATTTTATAATGCCTAATGAATGGCGATGGAGAGACCCAGGTTGCTGCTCGACAAATTTCAGTTATTGGTGCCTCTGTGGCCCACGCTGCCGATGTTGCAGCACTCCTTGTTGAATGAACTGTTATGCCCCTGGGTACCTGTAGTGATTAAGACTGATACATTTTTGCTATTGCGGCCCATAGCCAATGGCCTATTGTAGAAGATGAGACTTTGCATCCCTGAGTGTTGGGCTGAAATGACACAAATAAGGCTTCCGTTTTTCTGAAAGTTGCTGTGCGGTGAATATATATTCACAATGCTGTGAATATATGAAATTTGTATACTAACCCATTGGAATGCACCTGGTTCATGAGAGGTTTTTTTTTTTTTTTTTTTTTGAGTCATTTCAGCGTCAAGAGAAAAGTTCATTTTGTAATCTTTGAGTTGTCTGATATGGTTGAAGCACCTGTGCGGGGTAGCAAATGGAATCATTCCAAAGCTGGATACAGACACAAATCTGAATCTGTGGCCTTGAGCCAAATGATTTAAAAAAATATCTTGAAGACAAGATAATGAAGAACCTAGCATGAATAGCAAAAGGTAGCAGACTGAAGGAACCCTCTTACTTCCTGTTGTAGTCCAGGGTTTACCATTTACATCCACGTGGCATATATTTGGGTATAGATGTACACTTGTCTAGAGCAAAGGTGGAGTTCTGGAATAAAAATAATCAGTTATTTAATGTAAGAAAATCTGAGCATGTACAGAGTATCTTTTCTAATAATGCTCCTCTGTTGAACAGTCATACTGCACTGCTATGTGAAAAATCAAGTTCTTCTGAATGTAAAACAGCTGATCCTTTCTTTCCATTTGTAAAGGTGTTCTGCACATGTTCAGATTTTTCCATTTCAAATATTTTTTATAGCTAAACCAAGTCTTGGCTCTGAACAAGTGAACAGATACCTGCACTGGAGGAATCAAAATCAACTGTTATTTTAGTCTCATATTCGATGTAGGCCTAGATGAAGATTTAAAACCAGGAGTGTTCAACCTTGACAATTTTAAAACCTGCCACATTCTGTGAATTGAAGTCCACAAGTCTTAAAGATGCCAAGCTCACCTCACATCAAGCCGATGCCATTGTAGTTCCAACCCTTGAGATGGTCTGGAACAAAAATTAGGAAGTATCAGCTCTTGTGCCCTGTGAAAAGCCGAGTTAATTTTGGGTATAAACGTAGGATCAGGACGAAGGACCACCCGGTCAGAATGGAAGACACAAAGATCTTGTCTGATCGACCAATCTGCAAGTTCTGAAATACAATGAGCAGAAGTGATCGCTACAAGGAAAACTACTTTATATGCCGGAAATTGGAGACTTGACGATTTCAAGGGTTTGAAAGGGCCCTTAGTGAGTGCAACAAGGACCCAGTTAAGGTCCCAAGTGGGGTAATGGTGTACTGCTGGTGGGCATAAATTTGTGGCTCCTTGAAGAAAACTCCGTATGCGTGGGTGATGGGAAAGAGATAGTAGACCTTCACAAGTGATAACTGACGCCAAGGCCTCCACCTGTCTTTTCAACGTATTAGGTGATAACCCCTTGTCAAGCCCCTCTTGTAAGAACTCTAGGATTTGAGCCACAGATGGAGAGATGGGATCAATTTGAGACTTTGCAGAAACTGGACCATGTGGTCCAGTAAATGCGAGTTGTTGAGGGATGTCTGGTGGCTTGGATGGTGGCGATAATTCTGTTGGAAAACTTTTCGCTCTTCAGACGACTCCGCTCAACCTCCAGACAGTCAGGTGTAACCATTGAGGGTCCAGATGTTGAAGGGGTCCCCGGGTTAGCAAGACCCTGTCCGGTGGAATTCTCCATGGTGTTGATACAGATAGAGTGCGGAGGTCTGCAAACCATGGCCGTCTGGGCCAGAAAGGAGCTACTAAAAGCAGCTCCGCCCTCTCATTTAGCAGCTTCTGGATGACCTTGGGAAGCAGTGGAAGTGGTGGGAATCCATACAGAAGTCCCAGGGGCCAACGACAGCGGAGCGAATTGAAGTTTTCCGCTCCTTGCGAGGGGTACCTGGAAAAAAATCTCGGGAGCTGAGCGTTGAGGGGGGAAGCGAACAGGTCTACCACCGGCTGTCCAAATGTCCTGACCGCATCTTGAAACAGAGTCGGATGGAGGCACCACTCAAATTGATCGATCATGGCCACTGTCACCTTTGTTGTTTGTGTTAACCTTGGAAGTGCTAAATAGAAATATTAGAGAAGAAAAGGATATAAAAGGGATGAAAATTAATAAGGAAGAATTTAAATTGCAAGCATTCACAGATGATCTGGTTTTCATTTTAGAAGTTCCACTAGAAACAGCACTAAAACTGATAGAAAAGATAGAGGTATATGGAAAGGTGGCTGGTTTGAAAATAAATAAAGACAAAACAAAGATTCTGACAAAGAATATGTTATTAAGACAAAAGGAAGAATTGGCGGATGTTTTGAAAATTCAGGTCACAAATAAGATCAAGTACTTGGGGATACATTTGACAGCAAGATGTAGCACACTTAAAGAGAATAACTATATTAAACTCAAGCAGCAGATAGCACTAGATCTGGCAAAATGGGAAAACTTACAATTGTCATTAATAGGGAGAATATCAACAATTAAGATGAATATATTACCCAGAATTTTATATTTGTTCCAAACAATTCCAATTAGGCTTGGAAAAGATTATTTTGAAGATTTAAATAAAATTGTGTTGAAATATATATGGCAAGGTAAGAAAGCGAGAATAAAGCTAAAACTCTTGCAAGATGCTAGAATAAGAGGAGGATTTGGTTTGCCTAATTGGGAGTTATACTATCAAGCTACAAATTTGATGTGGGTTAAGGAATGGATAACATTAAGAAATACTAGATTGTTGACATTAGAAGGACATGATCTGTTGTTGGGGTGGCATGCCTTCCTATGGTATAAAAGAACTAAACCACAGGGGTACTTTAGAAGACATTATATACGGGAGTCTCTGTGGTTAAATTGGGAGAAGACTAAAAGGCAATGTTATTTGAAAATTCCAGTCTGGCTATCGACTATTGAAGCATTTTCTTATCCTATAATATATAAAAAGTAACAAACAGTTAGATATGGTGAAATATTGAATGAAACGGGTGAACTTAAATCTATGCAAAAAGTAGAGGAACAAGGTATAAAGATGAATTGGTTTTCATATGCGCAAATACATTCTAGGTATGATAAAGATTCTAAAACAGAAGGTTTCTATGATAAATTGAGTGATTTAGATAAGATTTTGACAGGTACTGATGAAAAGGTGATTAAAAAATTGTATGGATATTTATTAGAAATTAAACTAGAAAAAGAACAAGTCAAAGAAACAATGATTGCTTGGGGGAAAATTTTTGGATATGGGATTGATTTAGAGAAATGGCAAAAATTGTGGTCTCAAAATTATAAAATGACAATGTCAACAGCATATAAAGAAAATTTGTATACGATGTTTTACAGGTGGCATCCCCCCCAAAAAAGAATAGCAAGAATTTTCAAGAACAAATCTGAAAAATGTTGGAAATGTCATCAGATACCTGGCTCATATTACCATATGTGGTGGACATGCGCGGATGCTAAAAAATATTGGGCTAAAATCCACAGATGGTTGGAAAAAATGACAAAAAAGTATATAGACTTGCAACCAGAGATATTTTTATTGGGAATTTTACCTGAAATATACAGTAAGGAATTGAAATATTTGACTGTAAATGTATGAACAGCGGCTAGGATTGTATTTGTTAAAAACTGGAAAAATGAGAAAATACCAACGCAGGAGGAAGTTATTAAGAAAATATTAGAATGTGCTGAAATGAGTAGATTGACATTTGAAATCAGAGAACAAGAAGATAAATAATTTTATAAGATTTGGGATTTATTTTATCAATGGTTAGACAATAAAACATGGTAATGAAATATGTAGATTTTTAGAATATAATGAATATATAAAGATGTATTATTTTTATCATAACTACAATATAATTATAGGATAGATTTGGGATGATAATATGAATTGTCATAAAACAAATTGTAAAATATGGATTATCTTGTAAAACATGAATGAATAATAGTATAGTCAAATGATTGATTAACAATGATATTAATGTATTTAGGAATATTTGATTGACAATATGAGAATATATACAATGTAATTGTAAGTGATGACTATGAAGTGGATGCACAAAACAATTTGTAAACCAACCGACACACTGTATGTATATATGTGGAAGATGGCTTGATGTTTTTATGTTGTGTTTGTCTATGTTTGTCTTTAAAAACAATAAAACTTTTTCAAAAAAAAGAAGAAGCAAAATATCTTCAAAGAAAATATGGAAACTGGACAAAGAAAGTCCAGTTGCCTCTTGAAAAAGCACCTTTAGGACAACCATGACCTGGATGACTGAGAATCTCCATAGACATTATCTTTGGGACAATTTCTTCTGTATCATTTTTCTGATTGTTCATCCATTCCAGGCTCTATTTAAGAGAACGACAACATAGGATAAGCTTCCCCAGTCCAGGATCCACTAGATTTAATGGGAAAGTCACCTGCTGACTTTTTTTCTTTTCATTTTCTCCTTTCCTATTTGACTGCCCACATCCCAGATAGTTATTTTAAATTAACTATCAAGCTGATTTTCTTGCTAACAACTGAAAGAAATTGTATAGTTTTATTCACAGAAAGAAAAAAAGGGGCAGAATTATCTGTGATTAGTTGTATGAGGGTAAACAGCCATTATCCTGTTCACTACTACAACTTTTTGTGTTTCTTCTTTGGTTTTTTTTTAATGACAAGCTTTTATGCAATTATATTTCACATGGGATCATTCCCAAAAGGAACAGCAAAATACAGTTCATTCTCCTGAATTAATATGGATGATGTTTTTATAATATTGTTGAACTCTTTTATCCTGAAATACTATATCCAAAAGCAAAGCTGTTTTCAAGAGCTTTTTCAGTGTCATGTTATAGCAGCATTAATGGCCCCACCTGCAATAATAAAATTATTATTTTTAATAAAAAATGATACTTTTGCTTGGAATGTTCTCAAACACAGTTGCTAACTTGGAAGGCAGTTCTGTCTCAAATCATCAACTGAAACCATTTCCAAATCAGTAGGAGTTCGTTTCAAAGCAGATTCCAGTGAAACAAAGAGAAGAGAAAATGAAATAAATGAAATAAAAAACAGAACACGAGCTTCCTGCTAACATTTTAAAATCAACTCTTTGTTGAATAAGATCTTTCTTTCATCCAGTACCTAAGGTTTGGATCTGATCCATCCTCTCCAGTATATCTGTCATCTGAACAATAGTGATTATGTATGGTTGTGTTCTATCAAAATGCAATTACCATCATTTTGAGACAGTTAACAACACCCCCTCCCCCCCCAAATATAAATCTGTATGTGGTGGGAAGCAAGGCAGTTCTTCAAAAATGGACCCAGAGATATTTTCACATAACATGCTCACTCATTTTCAGGTAAACCAGAGTTTACACACTCCAATGTTCTGGATTTGGTGCCACATTGAACTATCAGTGGATTTACTCATATTATTCTGTATCTATCAGTAGCGTAGACATAAAAATGCATACATTGTAGTTGGCCATATCCCAGTATTTGAAATCTATTAAAAATTCAAGCTTGTTTCAGATATATTGGAAGCAAAAATCCATACCTGATTTTCAATTATAGTTTTCCGTCAACATTTTGAATTAGGGTTGACCTGGATTTTTGTTCGTTGTTGTTTTGTTTCTTTACATTGGGGTAAGGAAGACTTTCAAAGTTTGGGAATTGTGGCTATATCAGTTTTCTTGATGGAGAATGTTATCTCACAATGGAGAAACAAAATATTTTCTTTTGTTTCTCCAATGTATTACTCAGATAGTACTGTCATATGCAATCATATTTTACTTCTCTTAATTAATTTAGTGTACTAGAATTATATTAAAAATGACATATTGAACCATAAGTGAATCACATGGGTGAGGCAAAATTGTGGCTGAATACTTTGAGGTTTGGTGTGACATACAAGCCCACAGTCCGTCTCGTTCTAATGACTGTAGGCAGTAGATACAGAGCTATTTAATGTTGAGTATTCCCAAGCATGTACATGTCTTGACTGGTCTAACTATTCAATGCATTTCTCCTTTGTATGAGAAAGATGGTGGTTCCATTTCTTATTTATTCTTTCCAATTCAACAGAGTGTTGGGAAGAAATTATGTACAAGGGGGCTTAGATCTCTATCCATCTGTCTGCTACAGGATTACTCTACAAAATCAGAACAGAGTGGGATTTAACGTAATGTGTTACGTTAGGAAGGAAGCTGGCAAGAAAAAGGTTGAGTTTTAAAAGGGCAGATCAGGCTGAGGGCTTCAGGAAAAACAATCCAGGAAAAAAATTCCCCAACATATCCCTATGGAAAGATAATTGGGTAGTGATAGTTGCTAACTTTTCCATTCCAAGCCCATTTTCTCCCCCCTCTTAATAGTAGAAGCTAGAGTGGAATGTGTACAGCCTTCTTTATAATCCTAGCATACATATACATATAAAGAGATACAGACACAGGGGAAAAAACAGAAAGGTACACCAATTGATGGCAAAATGTTACTTTGTTACACAGAAAAAAAATACAGCTGCTTTTTCTAGCTACTGACTGAAAAAGATTAGAAAACAATCCAGAGACATCCTTCCCCCTTGTCAATCCTTAAAGATTATTTTAAAATGCTAATATTTTGTTAGACATATAAGATACCAGTAGTTGATTGAATTGAAATGTTGATCATGTAAGTAAATCTATTTTCTAAAAGCTAATGTATAATTTTACAATGTTTGGCAAATCTCTAGGTCTACAATTCCTTTAACCTCCCTACCCACCCACCCACCCCAAAAAATCTCTCTTGCTCACTGTCTATAATTAAGTCTTTCTGATTTGATTGGAGAACACTGATTTTTCTTATTATTATTCTACCATTGCAAATCCTTTCTTAATAAAAGTCTAAGGTCCCTGTCTCATGATTCTGTACCAAAAGCATACACATAGTATTTGTCTGGACTGATTATTCACCAGAGTCAGTGTCAACCCTTCCTTTTTTTGTGTATCCTTTTTTCTTTTTTCTTTATTGATTTATTTGATTTTTTCAATCGCTTACAAGATAATAGGTATAAGTATAAACATAGTTATGAATATATAAAATGGATACATATGAGAAAAAATAAAAAGAAACAATAGGACAGGGATGGTAGGCACGTTGGTGCGCTAATGCACGCCCCCTACAGACCTCTTAGGAAAGGGATGAGGTCAATAGTAGACAGTCTAAGGTTAAAGTTTTTGGGGTTTGGGGAAGAAACCACAGAATCAGGTTGAGTATTCCAGACATTGACCACTCTGTTGCTGAAGTCGTATTTCCTGCAATCAAGTTTGGTGTGGTTAACCTTGAGTTTGAATCTATTGTGTGCTCTTGTATTGTTATGGTTGAAGCTGAAGTATTCATTGACAGGTAGGACATTGAAATATGTAATTTTATGTACTATACTTAGATCAAACCGAAGGCAGCGTAGTTCTAGGTTGTCTAGGTCTAAAATTTCAAGTCTGGTGGCATAAGGTATTCTGCTATGAGTAGAGGAGTGGAGGACTCTTCTTGTAAAATATTTCTGGACTTTCTCAATTGTATTAATATTAGATATGTAATGCAGGTTCCAGACTGATGAGCTGTATTCAAGTATTGGTCTAGCAAATGTTTTATATGCTCTAGTTAGTACTGTGATATTACCAGAGAAAAAGCTACGTAGGATTAGGTTAACAACTCTTAATGCCTTTTTGGCTATGTAGTTACAGTGGGCTCTAGCACTTAGGTCATTAGAGATGAGTATTCCAAGGTCCTTGACAAAGTTTGGATCATCAACAAGGTCTTGACTATTCAGCCTGTATTTTATTTTCTGATTATTATTTTTTTGCCAATATGTAAGACAGAGCATTTATTTGTTGAGATTTGAAGTTGCCATTTGTTTGACCATTCTGATACATAGTCGAGGTCTTTTTGAAGGGTAGCAGTATTGTCGGTGGTGTTGACTAGCTTTACATCATCAGCGAAAAGAACGCAGTTGCTCTAGAGGTCATTTATGTAGAGTATGAAGAGAGTTGGTCCTAGAACACTGCCTTGGGGGACACCACTGTTGACAGGTACAGAATTTGATAGGACACTCCCAATTTTGACCATTTGTTGTCTGTTTGACAGGAATGCTTCTATCCTTGCTGCATAGATAGATCTTTTCCAGGACAATCTGTCCCCAATCTGGTCCATTAGGTCTTCCAATGGTCCAGCATTGCCACAGTAACTGAATCCATCCACTTTCTACTAGTCATTTCCTTTCCTTTCCTTTTACGTTTTCCAGAATTACCGATTTCTCTAAAAAGCTAGGATTTTGCATTAGTGTCAGATAAGTTAGTGTCATACAGTATGTGTCCTGAATGAGAACTCTGGGTTGATTTGTTCAATACTTTATTTGGTTTTTTTCCCTTTGTTATTGGTAGTCTTCTCCAACACCAAATATGTAATGTAATATAACGTCAGATATGACAATGGGATTCTATTTTCGCCATACTACATGCAGATAAATGTTTTTTAATTGATAAATGGCAATTTCTGCTCTCTAATATCTTCCACAATCATTTGAGGTCAGGAGACATGGATGTAGTCCTGGAATATTAATTCTTGTGGTGACAAATGAATTAAATAATCGCAAAAACTCAAAATCATTTAAAGCTCAGTATCCCTTAATCCTTCTTTTGGAAGCATTTCAGCTGTCCTTAGAGAAGCTATACATCAGTCATTAAGATCTCATGTTAAGAGTTCTTCCTCCAAAATATTAGAGGGAACAGATGAAAAAATAATCTCCAAAATGTATAACTACCTACTAAAATTTGAATTGGCAGAAGAAATAGTTAAGGGCCCAATGATTGCATGGGCAAGGAATGTAGGACATAATATCAATTTGGAAGACTGGGAAAGAATCTGGAAGCAAAATTATAAAATAACGAAATTGGCGGTCTATAAAGAAAATCAATATAAAATGAGCTATCGGTGATATCTGGCACTCTCAAGGTTGGTTAATATGTATCCAAACCTAAGTCCACTTTGTTGGAAATGAAAGCGAAAGAAGGGTACCTTCTCCTTTTGGAAGCATTTCAGCTGTCCTTAGAGAAGCTATACATCAGTCATTAAGATCTCATGTTAAGAGTTCTTCCTCCACTGAGAGTAAAATGAGTCAATCAAGGTTATGGATGCTAAGGAATCTGAAGATATTGTTAAATCTACTCAATAATTATAGTGTAGAGTCATGTTGTCTTAATTACAATGCTACTAGATTTAGTTTGGAAAAAACATTGGAATCAGTATAACGACCCCAGGTGTTTGCAGTGCAAGCAGATAGGCTTTTATTTGAATTCTCTCACTCTATAACCAAAGATATTTCATGCTTGGTGATGGTAGGGCACTATCTTTCTATTGGCTTTGATTATCCAAGACAGTCTCTCAGTTATTTGCTTAGCATAATTTTCATGGCTGAAGTTCAAGCCTTGGCATCCAATGATGGATAAATGACCATCACCATCAGGACATTGGCAAGTAGATCTGGCAGGAAACGTTAGCTGAAAAAGACTTGCTAAGACACACCAATCTGATGAGGCTTGGCACATCTTTTTTTTTTTTGTACTATATGTGCAGGTTGATAGTGAAGATGCCAATTTCTTAGTTTCTTTGAAAATATATATATTTTTAGAAACAATATACTTGCTTTGGAAAGTAAGATTTAAATTGCTTAAGGTGCAGTAGTTGGCATCTCTTGCACCCTCTTGGTTTTTTTTTTAAATGTATTCTCTCAGCTCTGTTTCTTTTCATTTATTTATTCCATTTATTACTGTTCTGTTGGTGGGTCTTGTGAGTAAAATTCTGTGCAATTGCTCTACAGTTGGGAGAAGCATATAAGCACACTTCAGATATTCTCCATAGTTAATATACAGGCTCTGTCATTATTATGTAATGTACATGTGTATGCATTTGCATCACTGTATCTGCAAAGCACCAGTTAGAATCATTTTCCTAATTACAAATCCGGTCCTATTCCGTTCACTCAATTTGATAAGAACAAAGTAAATACTTTTGGAATACAGTATTATGGAGATGACTCTTGATGTATCATGATTCTGTTTAAAATTGTTCTTTCTACATTCTGCAATGAGGAATAGATCTGGGTTTTTTTGTTGTTGTTGTTTTTTGCCATTGTCTTAACAGAGACCAGTGAGAACACCAAGATTCAGATTTCTTTGTTTTACTATTATTTAAATTAAAAGAACTGGTTGTGACTTAACTCTGGACTTTGACTGTGAAATCTAATCAAATGGAAGCAGCAACCAAAAATACATTGATTTGTGACATTTAATTATATGTAGAAGAGGGACTTTCATAAAGTAACTGTTTCATCAAAATATGAAATTAGATGATAAAGCAAAAAGTTCTGCCTTTTCATAATTGTGTAACAAAGTGACATACAAATAAGGTGTGACCTTTGTACTATGGTGCATGTTTTATCACTCATTTTATCACTCATTTATCACTCATTTCAGGGCTATAGATGTCTGTTGGTCTCCACTATTAATAAATATTTCTTATCACTAACAAGATAGTTTCTTGATGATGAGAAGGAAGGCAAGGTTCAACTGACAATCAGAAAAGATAAGGTATGTATTCACTACTTCTTGAAGACTGTTGGGCCAATGTTACACGTTCTGTAGCCAACTTTTGTTTAGAAGTTTTGATCCTTATACTACAAACTTTGGGACAACTTTCCCTTGTATCAACCTTTTGCTGTTAAAATCTTTTGCTGTTAAAAAGTCAAGAAGAGCTATACTTGCCACCATCTCCAAATCCGGCAACAAAATCCTAAATGGGATGCTTGTCCACATCTTCAGTCTTTCTGGCTTGAAATGGGCAAGTATGTGCCAGACATGTTCGGTTAATTATAAGTTGGTTTTTCTTCCTTTAAACCCATCTAACAAACTTGTCTGGCAGAGGTCTCCTTCTTACAAACACCTTGCCAACAATCAATATACCTTCTCTTGCTAGTCACAATGCCAGTAATGTAAAAAACAAAACAAAATCCATCCAATTTGATAAAATAGGAATTGGTAGAGCCTACGTCATACCCTGGAGGAGTACAACATTAGGATGCAACAAGAGAGCTGCACTTTGCTTTCTGGACTCTAGTGTTTTTCTGATCTTGGTTGTTTGTTTGCAGATGTTTCATTGCTCAACTAAATAACATCATCAGTGTGAGTGTAGAGTTTGCCCCTAGTCAAAGTAGTTTGCCTGGCAAATATTGGTAGTGTGCTTTTCTTTTTGGGAGTTCCTTGGCTAGGATATTGTTTTCTGCTTGCTTGTCTGGTATTAATCCCTGCTTTTCTTGGTTTGGGCTGTTGGATGGATGTTTCCTCATAATTTTTTCTCTCTCTTAAATGGTAAGTAAATATGATTTATTTCTATGTGTCTTATTGATGGCTGATTTGTCTGAATGCCAAACTTCCAAGAATTCTCTAGCATTTTTGGATTTGCTTGATCCAGAATGCTGAGTTTCCTATCTGGAACAATGGTTGATTTTTATTGTATCTTCTGACTGCTCATTGGTGCACTCTGCTGATCTTCTGCCTGCCTGTGGCAGGTGCAGCTTTACACAATATGTTGCAATTCTTCCACAACACCCTAATCAAGAAATTGCAAGGAGAAAAATCACACCCTGCCATTAGCTGCAAGGCAATCTAATGTATATAAACAGGGGGGGAAACCTCACACTCAAGTAGTACTGATGTTACCCTACTTGGATAATGAAACGTCTGCAAGCAAAAAACCAAGTACAGAGAGTACCAAAGACACCACTATTAAACTATCTCTTTTATTTGGGACTTGTTAGATACCTCACGGATCTGGCTTGTAGTTGGATCTTTTTTGTCTTCTCCTCCCTCTTTAGAGGCCACATCCAGATTAAAAATAAAACCAGGAGAAAAAGCTCACTGAAAAAGCTGGGAGATATTGCCACTTGCATGACAGTTAATAATTACAACATTTTTCCCCGTTTTTAAAATGAAGATTCTGAGAAAATAGGAAGACTTTCAACACCTCTTAGGATAGATAGCATTACAGCAATATCTCACTTCCAGAAGTTCTGCCTACTTAGAATTAATTGGATTGCTTTTTTTAAAACCAACCACACTTTTTTCAATATTCCATCTTAAAATAAAGTTTCAGATGTATGCTTTGCACCATTTTGGAAACCAACCAAGTAATGTTTTTCTTCTTCCCTATTCACCAGTACATTATATTGACTGAACTGAGTCTAACATGTACCAATCTTGCCTAAAACCTTATTCAGGCGGGTAGAAAACCATATTTGTAATGCCATAGATAAGATTGTTCAAGAGCTTTCATTCTGAAGTTGCTATTTTTAGAGACTTTTTTTTAGATGCAACACATTCTACAAGCAAAGCAGAATAATACTTCTTTCCCAAGAAGACATGAAGGCAAAGATAAAATTAAATATGGAGAAAAAGGTCAGTTTTTAACTGGCCCTCCTCTCCTCTCCTTAGTATAATTTGTTGGAGCATCTCAGATAGTGTGGTATCTTAGTACTGTCTTCTCTAATTTTAAAATGTGTTTGCATCAATTCAGGGTTGATTTGTTTAAGAAACCTATTATTTTTTGGATAATACAAATTAAACACCAAAGGCAAAATGTAAACAAGTATTTTTTAAAGAATAGCGTGAAGAGGTATTTCAAATCTTTCAGTGGTAGATTAGAACCACACCTTTGCTTTGTTCAGTAATTTCTAAATAAATTACTGTAGGTTTAATTGTAAGAGGCCAATTCATGAGTTCCTTATATTTAAAAATATAGGGGTCTTGATTAATGTTAAATATATCTAAGGTGAGTCATAATTAAATGTATTTACTATTAGAGATTATGAGTATAAACAAGTCTAGGGACTTTATAATCATTTCTAGACAAGACTTGATTGAAATTAAAGCAATCAAGGGTTTTTCCTATGCTACCCCAGACACTTGGCAAAATAATGACGACTACAGTACATTCACAGAGCACAAGACTGTTTTTTACTAATGACTTATAGCATCTCCATGACATCACCCAGCCATCATTGAAGTGATATAAAGTCTGTCTTTCATTAGTTATTTTACCACAGTGATAGTTTTGAGTGTAGAAGTCTCAGTTGTTTGTGGGTAAATTACATTAATCTGTGTACTGACTTAATCATATTTTCTGGGTTCTTGGGAATCTAGACCATATATTAAGTTGCCCTCAAGATTGCTTGAGGAATATGGTGTAAAATGTTTGATGATTTCTAATTTATTTCTTGGTAGATATTTAGGAATTTGAAATAATGCATTTTTTAATTTTAAATAAGTATAGCCATTTTATAGAATCTTGTACTGTATACTACAATCTCTGAGTAAGTGATGTGGAAGAGTATCCTGAAAAAGCAAAGTGTAACCTTTTCTGTCTAAAATCCCTTTACTACATAATTCATTTTACCATCTGAAAATTCCCTGCACCATGTCAAAATATCTTATTTTCTTCTACATTTTCATTTAAGGTATTTTTCTTTTTTTTACTGTGGAGTTAAATGTATTGGAATAAATCTTATACCATGCAGACTATGTGACTGAGCTATTCACTGTTGTTAATCCAACCTAGTCCACATGTTTGTGCCAAATAAAATAAAGCAGCTATAACCATAAAAATACTATAAATCTGGTTTTCCCTCCACCCAGAAGAAATTACCTGATGTTATAAGCCCTGTTTGAACATTCATGAATATTCAGTGTATAATAACCTTGCTGCCAAAAGCATTTTAAAACCACCAGCTGCTGCAGGCATCCACGTGTTGAATGTAAATATTTGTAGCAAAGAGACTTATTCACTATTAGTTTTCATTTGAGCAACAATCCTGCATTATAAGGATTTTTTTAACTTGCATGCAAACCAACCTAATTTGGCTTTTGCATCTGCAGCATCTGATTTAATTTGGGTGACATTCATGGGGAATTATTGAGACTATTCCCTCGTTCAGCATTTTCCATAATGAAAATGGAACAGGACTACAGTGGAAGAATTACGTGCATTTATATGCTCAATAGGAACAATATAGGAAAGTTAAAATTTCTTTAGGCTCTTAGAAATACTTCACTTGAGACTTCCGGTTTGTTCCTCATCGGAGTCAGAGTGGAATCCGCGATCGTGCGAGCTCACTTGCTGGAGGGTCCCGATCGAGACCAGAACCACCCTGGTGGGGTGGTGAAGGGGAAAATCGCCTGGAGGGTCAAGGGGAGTCACAACTCCCCTCCCTGACAGGAAAATCCTTCCCAAAGGCAAATTGCAGCAGTGGTCCTAAAATGGCCACCACAAAGATAAAGAACACTCTGGGAAACTAAGTTTTGTGCTGGAGCAGAGAAGTAGCGAGCAGAGTGTGAACCAGGCAAAGAACATCGCTTTTGAGGTACCGCGGTATTAAAATAAAGGGAGGGAAGTATGTGGAAGCGGCGACCAGAGAAAGTGAGAAAGAAATTGGATCCTATAAAACTTGGATTGGATTAATTTGGAAGAGAAAATTTAAAGGACTCTGGGATTGAATATATCTATTAAAGAAGAGGATTTTAACTATTAAGGAAGAGAAAAGAAAAAGAAAAAAGTAGAAGATATAATGGAGAAACTATTTGTTGATATAAGATTGGACTTACAAGAGTTAAGATTGGATTTGCAAGATATAAGGAACATGATAAAAATTAAACTTGAAAGATGCAATTATGTACTACCGAAATTAGAAATGGTGACTCAGCATACACAAGAACAAAATAAACCAGAGGGGGTTTATTTCTGTTCTATAAAGAAGAAGCCAACATTGAAGGACAAAACGAACAATTATTTAAGCGGGGGGGAGGGGGGGAGGAATTAGAATTAAAAATGTGTGGTCTGATGGGATGATAAAAGGGAGAATGGTTTGGAAAAAGGATAAAGAGAGAGGGAAAAAGCAGAAAAGGGAAGGGCAAAAGAAAAATCAAAAGAGGGAGAGAGAAAAGTTTAATAACTGGAATGAGAAATGGAAGGGAATAAGAATGGGAAAAAAGGGAATTAAGAGAAAGGACCAGAAAACAAAGAGGAATAGGAAACAAACAAGAACGAAAAGAAAGTACATTGTCCAAAGAGTGAGATAATGGGTGAAAAAAAAAAGGATAAGGAAGGCGATTCCGCAAGGTAATATGTTGTGATGTATAAGAATATATTGAAAATAGTATTTTGTAATGTATAGATGATTCGTAAGGTGTTTGAGAAAATATAATGCGGAAACTGAAATATATATATATATATATTTGTGTTATATACTAGATAGGGAGATTGATATTAAGGTAGAATGAAGATGGTTAGCTCGAATTATTAAGCAGAGGGGACAATTGTATTTACAGATAAGGTTTGATAAAATGACAAATGTGACAGAAAAAATATGAGAAATGACAACAGAAATAAGATGAGAATTTTAGATAACATTGTAAAATAAGATATGAATATGTATTAATATAGCATGAATTGGAATTGGATAAGATAAGCTTAATATTTAACAATAATAAGGATGATGCAATATGAAACTAAACAAATATAACGAACAGGTAACTATGGTCATGTCTGTATTGAGATGTAAAACCTAGAACCACACTGCTTGCCAAATGAGAATTTTTTATTTTAAAAAATAAAATAAAAGCAGGGAGAAAATCGAATAATGGAATTACTAGGTATGTTTAACTGATATGGTGGTAGGCATATGGAGAAAGGTTGAAAATAAGCATTGAAGGATTATAAATTAATGTGAAATATATGCATTGAGAGATATGATTGATATTAATTTTGCCTATAGTAAAATGTATGATATATTGATGCAACACTGTTAATGTATTGGTGTGCATATGCAGATTGAAATAAAAAAAATTTGGGGAAAAAAATACTTGACTTGAAGCATTCATTCTTCTTGACACTATCTCATCAAATTCCATTGATATTTAGAAGCCAAATATATTTTTCTTTAGCACTTAATAATGTTTAATAAAGCTGACTGACTCAGCTGCTGTTTTAATCACTGATCTCTTATCTAAGATTATGTTCTTCTTGGTACCTCGTTTTAAATATGTTTTAGTCTAAAATAAATTATCACTAAAAGTGTGAAAAGACATTAATAGAATTAAATTTAGGCTACAATTTTATGATGCATTTTCTTAACTAAAACCTCTGGCAACATAATTAAAAATCTTTTAATTAAAAAAATCAATAACAAACTGGTAACTCTTAATCCTATACAGTGGTGTTTTTAAGAGTTTCATTCTTATCAATTATGCCATTTCACAACATTCTCCTAAGCCCTTCAGTGATTTGAATTTTAGAGAAAATTGCTAACCATGTTATGCAAACTGAAAAATGCATCCCTTTAGCACCCATTGCAGATACATGCATATTTTGCACATATACTGATTGGTTACATCACAGAGGTCATTGTTATTTTGTTTCCTCTTAAGACTCAATAATATTAAACAAAGGGGAGACTGCTTCATTGCTTCAGACATAGGGATGGGATAACTTGGATGAACAAAGCATTTCTTTCTGAAATTTGAAAACATTTAAACAATATTGTCTATAGTCCTGCACCCTCCATCTACTTTCCATCAATACTACCTCTCACAGTATTGCTGTACTATGCCTTCTGTTTATTTCATGCATTTCATGCATGCTAGGAAAGGAAAGCAGAGGAATTAATGACTAACAGCCTTAGGTTCATGGTTCTTGTCTTCTTCATTCCCAAACAGACGGGCTTGGGTTGAGATTGAAACTCTGCAATTACAAAGACCAGATTCAATGAGTAAGATAAGAGAATAAGTATAGCAACCTGCATTTAACATATATAATAAAAGTATTACTTAACATTATTTTAAAATAATTACTAAGCAAGCCTCGTATCATACATTGGGTCAGCAGATTTGCTGGAACTGCTTACATTTCTGCCCAGTGTTTGGAAGCCTGATGTACAAGCTCTTTATATCCACTTTTTTCCATAGCATGCTTCTATAGAATGTCACAGCACTATTGAGCCGAGTATGGTATGCTATACTGTCAGCATAATCTGTCTCAGAATTCATGGGATTTAAGATGAAGAATGAGCTACACCAGGGGTGTCAAACTTGTGGCCTGAAGGCCGGATGCATCACGGGCTGGCCACACCCACCCTTGGTTTAGCAAAGGGGGGGGGAAGTTGTGATATGTCACATGAAGTGTCATCACGAGTTTGACACCCCTGATCTACAGCATTCCAATGCAAAGAATATAATAGAGGATAAAAGTATACAGGCAACTTTAGCTTAGTTTTTTTTTTTAAGCCAGGCCCTGAAAATAGTCATTACATGTACAGCTATTTATTTTTTAAAAGGTTATAAACTGACATGTCTAAAATCATCCAATAAAGATCAAGGAAAAACAATAACAAATGTAGAGGTAATGCATATATTTAGGACTGATGCCAATGAGGTACTCTTGAGCAATTGCTTGAGGGACATTTGCCATTGCCTATATTGAGTCCTATGGCACTAAGAGCAGCATCTGATAGCTGAGCAATCCCCACAATAGCCTGAAGTTCTTTGATATTAGAGGCATTGTAGGAAAACAAGTTTGACCCAACTGCCCAACGTCACTGGAATTACTGCTGTCGGCTCTATTTACAGAAGGCCAATTTGTAGACAGCTATGCATCATGTTCTGCAAGGCAGTTTAAAATTACCCATAGCATTTGGAACTAGAGCACCATCTTTTGTGAATAAATTAAACTCTGTTGAACTTGATGTCTCACGCTATTAAAAAAAAACCTGGATATGCTAATGAGATTCAAACTGAATTCATCTATGATTCATTTTGTGCAAGTCTTTTTTAAATGACTGATGCAATCTCTTCTATAAGGACAGAAAATGTGCAGGAAAAGGATTATAATCTAGTAGTTTCAAAAATTATGTCTCTTTGCCTGGTTACTCAAAATATTAAAAAATAAAGCTCTTTCATTCATTAAGGAAGAAAAAAAAGATTGCTGAAATTATTTTTCAAACATTATAAAAATGGCCTGGCTCTCCAAGGTTTCTTGAACATAATATAGTATTCAGAATGTTCAAAACAGGATTCCCAGCTAATGGCAAATGGATTTAATTCTAATCAGTTTCCTAATAATGTCAGCATCACCAGATTGTATTTCTTGCTGCTTAATGTTTGCATCTATTTCCAAGTTTGTTTTTTAAAAATGTTTTTAAATGTTCTATCAAACAGTTTTCATTTTATTTTTCAGACAATGTTGCAGTGATCTCTTTTCTATAGAATGGTTGAAAAGCCTATCTGGATAAGCAGCCCTTGGTTTTTAAATTATGACCAAAGCATAGTTTCTCCTCTTTAGTACTGATAAGTGTATATTGTAATAGAATACACTTTAGTTGTGCATTATTTTGTTAAACTTATATGTAGAAGTTATAGTAACTGCTTGTGTATAACCAACAACTTTATGCTTTAATGTGTATATTTTATAAGCCATTAATAAAAATCATTAGTCTTGTAACAATTTGTTTTATTCCTTAAACAATTGCTTTTAAAACATAAAAAGAAACAATTTATTTAGAAATTACAAATTGTATTTATTGGCAGATACACTATATACTTTATAAAACGTCTATTTCTTCTGCTAGCTTAAGATTTAAAATAAATACTATTTATACAATTACTTACTACAAACCAATAGCATTATCAGAAAAACTAAGCTGAAGAGAAAATATATTACAAATATAGTACATATCTATTATTTCATATTAAAGGGATGCATTTCACAAATCAATAAATAGGGTATTAGAATGTTCAGTTCCACACTCTGCAAGTTAGTTTAACAAGCATAGTTAGATAAAACCCAATACAGTTAATTGACTTTATAGGCCCAAATGGATTAAAATCCAAAGCCTTAGTTTTAGCTTGCAGCCACAACTTTGATTTATTTTTCCACTGTATTGTGGTGATCTTGTAACATTAGCTAGCTCAAAAAAAGCACAAAAGCAATAGAAGTTGCATATGTAAATATAATACTTTTAAGTATTTAACACAAAGATATGGCTCACAAGATATCCTATATAAAATGAAATTATCATTTATTTTTCTACTAGGTGCTTTAACAATAAAAAATGAAAAAGTATCAAAAGCCAAGAAATCATAGATGTTTACATGTCACACCTAATGTAACACTTTAAACTTCACTAATATTATATACAAAATGCCTATGCTATTTATGAAGTCTGTGTAATGATCCAAGATAAACATTATTCTTGGATTTTTGAAAAAGCACTGATGAAGATCTATGGGTGTGACTGGATAGAGGCCTCTTATTTTTCTTCACTGAAACATACTTCTCTTCCTTAGGAGGAGGCGCAGGAATTGGTTTCCAAGGTATGGGGTTGTAAAAGGCTGGAGCTGGGTAGGCATTTCCATCTGGGTATGCTGAAAAGTTCAGAAAGCAATAGTTAAGAACTAGTATGCAGGCTAAATTTTACCTTCAAACTGAAGAAAGCAGTGGATTAATTATAAAGTATTTGATAACCTGAGTTAGTCATAACTTGAAGATTTAAAGAGCTTTTCTTGACTGATTTATCTGGCATTCAGTTGCACTTTTTAGCCTTATCTACCTAAAACAATTGATACTCCTTTCAGTTCTGGTCTATAATTTTCATAGGTTCTTTCAAATATTAATCAGAATTTGCTTTCATGGCAGTAGCACTTGTTTTTATATTGTTTAGCAAACAAAATACCATCATGCCTCTAATCATATTTTCTTCAGCTGCATCTGTCCCTTCTCTGGGATTCTGTAGTGTACCTCCACCCCTAGCCTGGTTGGTCCCAGACAATCCAGTAATCATTTAATTGTTAGGTTGTGCAATACTATCTTGTATTTATCTTCACTGGAAAGAAAAATAAACCTCTATGTCTTTCTCTTTCTTCTTAGGTCAGGAGGATTTAAAAAACAAAGTCTGTTGTCACTGGTAACAGCAATACAATGTGACACATTTTAACGTATTTTCTATAAATAACGAAGTTGGTTATATTTGTAGGTATATGAAAACCTCTATGAGGTCACAGGTATGCTGTTTAGTATGCTCTGAAGGCCTGACTTGGCACTTAATTCCCCTTCATATCCAAAATATTTAGGACCTGGCTCATTAACATTTTAAAGAAAACTTGAAAATCAACATTTCTATACAAGTTGAGGAAATATTGTATTACAGTAGTTGACTAACTACTGATACAAACTTGCAAGTTTCCCATTGACATAGGCACAGCCAGCAGAAGCTGGGCGGGGCTTGTTTTTAGAATTCTGCAGCCATTCTTTGAACATCCTCTCTGATTTTTCTTTTTTCTCCTGTAATTCAGCTTCCCGTAGCTTTTCCTTTTCCTGCAAAAGTAAGCATGTAACAATACCTAAATACAAAGTACCTTGAAATCCTGCAAAAATATATTTCATCAAGATAATTGGCTGCTCTAGAAACAATTGAGTTATAGTTACACTTTTAGAAGTCACACTGACCTAAACTGCACATGCTTAATTCTCACACCAAAACGAAATTTTTTAAAGGTGCTTGTAACCTAGAGTGAGTTTCAATTTTCCGAACCAGATTTAAAACCAGTAATATATTTACAATTTAATCATTATTCTGAGCAGATACAATATACAGCATCTACCTTCTTTTGGTGGAACTAGGGTAGCAGTACACTGACTTGTAAGGTAATATTTAGATTAGAGATGCTGGTTTGTATAAAATGTGAGCAACCTTTGGATTAAATTGAGTTTAGATGGCCTATAACCGTGATGGTGAACCTATGGCACATGTGCTAGAGGTGGCACTCACAGCCCTCTCTATGGGCACGGCTGCTGGACCAGTTGTCTAGTGCACATGCGCATACCGGAACCCAGAAGTGCTGCTGGCCGCTGTGCACATGAGCACCAGCCAGCTGTTCTCTTCCTGGTTCCGGCGCTCTGGCGTGCACGCACTCCAATTTTGGCACTCAGTGCCGAAAGTTAACCATCACTGGCCTATAACATGCTAGCCAAATCTGCCAAAGCTTACTGGTATTTTGTCCTTAACATACAAGCAAGGAATGCAGTGTGTGTACCATAGGCGAAACTTAATCTAACAACACAGACTATTTTTTTCTTATTAAAAATGAATTGACTTTTGTTTTTATCTTGGAATGTTTTCTATTATAAGCTACCAGATCTGCACTGTTCAAGTCAGATAACCATATACATTTTATAAATAAACAAAGTTTTGTGAAAGCCTCAAAACATGTCAAGGTTCATGGCTGCATGTATTTATGATTATGCCACATGAAATACTGCAGTTTGGAATGTAAGAAGAATGCAAGGTTAAAAAGCATTAATTAATGAATGGAAGTTTTAAAAATATGATGTATTCGTAAAAATAACAGAATAGGGAAAAACACATTAGATCTAAAAGGTAGTCTGATCTTCAGGAATGGAGTTGATGAATATATGAAACTTTGCAAACCATGACCATATACTACTTTCTTCCATGACCATATACTACTTTATGTTCTTTAAACTACTCATCTCTTTCTGAGAAATTCACCAATTCCACCAAACTATAACCTTTTTGGTCTTCCTTTTTCTCTAAGAAGGAAGAGTATAATGAATATGTGTACATGTATGTATGTAAAATTATTTCATCTACTCTTACTTAACTGGTTAATCATTGTAACAGGTATTTCATTGTAACAGATATTTCAGGACAATATTTACAACAATTTAAAATTCAACAATAAATGAATATAGCACCAAAATATACAAATGTCTCAAAGAGAAGGCAGATTAGAAAGCCCTTAGATTAACATGTGTATAAAAAGAAACCCCTGTGCTGAAAGAAACTGTCAAATATGCAAACTGAGTTGTTGTGGAAAAATATTCTACAAGTGTTACTTCATCACTGAAAACATCTTTCCCTATACCACACAATTGTGGATTTTTTGTGCTTCAGTCTTTAACAAACAAGATCCAATTGTCTTTAACCAGAAGAAACAGGAAGAAACACATTCTTTTTAAAATGTTAGTAACTTACACCAAAAAAGAAAGATCAGTTATTGGTTTTCTCCAAATAAAAAGCTAAGTTAAACGTACTTTCTCGTCTTTCTTTTTTTGAAGATCTTCCATGTTCTTTTTCTTCAGCCATTCCTTATACATTTCTTTTGCTTTTTCCTTTGACTGTATTTCCTCAAACTGTTTTATTTCCTTTTCTCTCATTTCTCTTTTGAGCTTACGCTGTCTTTCTTTTCTTTCCTGCAGACAGCATTATTTTAGAAAATATAGGTAGAAATATTACTACTCACAAAATCTAAGTTCTTGATATCCTGGTTATTCAATAATACCTGCACCTGAAAGGTATGAGTCCCAATGCAGATTTATTACCTGGCTTATATACCAGGGCTATCTATAAAGATACTATACTCTTCTTTTGCAAATTGAACCTGTCAAAGCAATCTTATTATAGCACTTTTTGATTTTGCTACTTACCAGGGTGGATTTGATTTAAATCAAATTGATTTAAAACATGATTTAAATCACTAGTAAAAAGGCTGGATTTAAATCAACTCAATTTAAACCATAATTTTAAAAGAGCAACTGTCACCTCTGTCCCACAGCAGCTCCTCTGACCCACTGTTGACTCACCGACAGTCCCATTCACTTTAATGGGGTAGCTGGTGATGAGGCAGTGACACAACAAAGTGAGGGATGTGGCAGGCAGCAGGTAAGTGGTTGCCCACTTACAGGCGCTACCACGATGGATCTGAAATGACAGGTGTTCTATAATATTATATTCATAAGCTGCTTAGAAGGTTTCACTTTCATTTTTACTGCTTCTCCTTCCTCCTTAGGGTCTGGTAATACAGATGCATTTCTCTTCAAACAATCATACAGTTTGTAGTATACATAGATTTGCAAAACAAGGGATAAGGGAATATTCCTGAACTTTATTTTATGATTTATCTCATCGTTACTGTAAAATTGTGTGAATGCATCAATGCAGTGCATGTCATCTCAGCTTGCAGAGCTTGGATTCATTGAATGAGGTTACCAAAAATGTAAAATATTGCAGAATATACAGCCTCATGCTACATAACTAAGCACCATTTCATGCTGAATAAATTAAATTATCAATGTATCTTAAATAGAAAACTATCTTTAGATAGATTTTTACTCCAAAAGCATTTTATTAAAATAAATTTGATTAAAAAAAAATTAAAAAATCTGAATTTAAAAAATCTAATTTAAATGTTAAAAATCTGATTTTAAAAAAAAATCATTGATTTTTACCCACCCTGCTACTTACTGGCTTTATGACAATTATTTACCAGTTTAACCAAGAAACTTTGGTTATGTATGTGCTGCTATTAAAACTGTATCAGGTACACTGGTAATGTACAACTTATAAGTTTCTTTTAATTGAGCATGTAAAAAAGACTATTTTCATATTTGTAGGCTGACTAGGTAACATCTGGATAAGATTAGTCATAGTGGGTCATCAATGAACAATTACAAAAAAGTACATGTGACCATCTCCATTTTAAAGGCCCATTGACCATCTTCAGACTCAGTGGATTTATATAATGTTTTGTCATTTTATGCTATGATTTTTTTTCTCATGTTTTTCTTAATAAATAAGAGTCTGCCTATAAATATTAATATTATAATTGTGTTTCATTTACAAGACAATTGTAATTATTTGGCTTATGTCATGCCCAAATTAGCCAAGGTAAGACCAAAGTTAGTCTGAAACAGAAAAGAGTGGGTCAGTCCCTAACCAAATTCATGCCACTGTTCAAACTTATTTCAGAATGGCTAACATTAAGAACTATTCTTAATTTTTTCCATGTATTGTTGTTGCTGGAAGGGGATTATTGTTTTTTATTTTCTATATTGTGATTTCACTTCTTGTGAACCACCTAAAGTCACTGTGAGTGAGTAGGTGGCCATAAAATTTTCCCAAATAAATAAATAAATAGGTTTGTATACCACCTTTATTATTTTTATAAACAACTCAAGGCAGTGAACATATCTAACATATCTTCCTTCTCCTATTTTCTTCACAACTAAAATCCTGTGAGATGGATTGGGCTGAGAGTGAATGACTTGCCCAAAGTCACCCAGCTAGTATTTCATGCCTAAGGGCAGGGCTATAACTCACAACAGCATGATTTCTAGTTTAATCCTTAACCACTAGACAATATTAAGGGAAATGCCAAATATTTCTAGAATTATCTGTAAAAGCAATTTATAACTCTGTAATACTATGATCTATGGTGTAGTGTGTATAAGTTCTTATAAGTAGATAAAGAGATTCAAAAAAATGTAGTGAGTTTTATTGAACCTATTGAGCCAATACTCACTGTCCTTGTTGGAAAAAGATATGAAGATTTATATTTAGTAAGGGGGCACCTGCATTAGCAGCAACTTAAATCAAACATTTATTTTATGGGTTAATTAATTCTGAATATTGAGCTTAAAAGAGTTCTGCTCCATTCCTTTTTATAGAACTATTTCAGCTCATTAATACTCCGTCATTGACTGTAGGATATCCAGATCTCAAAGTTGCAAAATATCCATACCAAAATATTGCCATTGCCATATTTCACAGTTGCCATACTCCAACAGACTTGATACAGTTGGTTATAATTAGGCAAATGCAGAGAATGGAAGACAAATCTTCTTTTGAATTGGAATCAAGTAGTTCACTTGGATAGCCAGAACATTTTAAATTTTATTCATTTTGATAGACAAAATTGAGAATGTCTCAAGTGTTACAATGGGAACAAGCACTCAAGCCATTTTAAAGACTCTATTATAACAAATATTGGCAAACTCAAAATAAATCCTGTGTCTTTTTTACCAAACTGCAGCATAATTGCCTGATGACTTTTTTTAAAAAAGGAAAACATAAATTTCCACTTGAAACATTAAGACATGATATTTGCAACACATTATTATGCTAAGCAAAGCAATTGCTGCTGGATTGATACCAATAAAGCCCAGAAGATAACAACAGTAGTATCAGCCATAGGCTCCTGCAAGACTTGTTCCTTATTAAAATGTACATATATATATATTTTAGATTATAAACCTGGTCTGCTGGCATCAGCCGAAAACAACTTATGTACCATTGGAGGTTAACTCTCTCTAAAGCAAACACCAAGCAGCAGCAGCACGTATCAAAACATCAACTCTGCACATCTGAACATGCCAAAACTAGTATAGTTTGTGCTTTGTATTTAGCAAAAGCAGCCTGAAACTTCAGTCAACAAAACTGATTTTTCCATTTGTCTATAGTGCCTGCACAGGAAAAAAATATAGCACGACACAAGTGGCAAACAAAAAATTACAATATAACAGTGAACAGAATTATTTTATTAATTTTCCTAAAATAAAGAATTTAAAGTACCATGTACTTATATTATAAAACAATTTACTAGTTATATAACATTTCTTTTTGTTTTTGTTAAATTTGCAGTTAGAATTTTAGCCTAGTTGCTAAATCTCCTTTGGACTATGTCATTCTTGGATGATTTGGCAGCTTCTAGAAGATTCTGGTTCACAGGATTCTGTGAGCCAGAAATGAATGGAGATGTCCCAAGAGTGACTGAGCCATTAAACAAGTCTGTTCTGTCTGGAAAGTCATGTCTGAAGTGCTTCAAACTGCATCAGCTCTGGACAATAAATCAGGCATGATATTCCCCTCTGGAAAAAAAATCTGAAAAGTAGCCAGGGGTGCCTTTTCCTTCCGACCTCGCCCTCCTCCCCAAATCTAATCATCTCCCCCCACACCACCGACAGGACCCTGGAGGCACCGGATCCATCAACGGCGGGAAGGGAGTAAAAAAAGAAAGGGAAAAAAATTCAGAATTGTTAATCAAGGGAGCTCCGGTTCCAGTCGCCGCTCCAAGCTCTCTCTTTTTTTCCCCCCCCTCTGCGTGACTTCCCGCAGGGGAATTTTCTGGTAAATGAACATTGCTTTCGCTCTCCGGAGGGAGCTGCAGCCGTCTGGCTCTTTCCACACCTCTGCATCCCCGGGAAACCTCTCCCCCCCACCCCATGCCACCCCCGGTCTTCTTCCCTTCTCCTGCCTTCCCCTGCCTCACAAGGTAGGTAGCCAAGCCGCTGTTCGGCTCGTCCACTTGCCAAGCCAGCCAGCCAGCCCGCCCGCCCGCCGCAGGGATGGTCCAAACTAACAGTGCTGCTTATTGAGTCGGAGATGGGGGGGGAGGTAGGAATTAGGGGGAGAGGGGACGGGGGGGGGGGAGGAACAGGAGAGGAGACGCCTTGGAAACCATGCAAGAACTTTTCTGCTTCCGATTACCCCCATGCTTACAAGTTGCAAAGGAAACACGGAACTCAAAACAGCCCAGCTGCGCAGCTCGGCTTGTTTCGGGTCTTCCTCCCCACCACTTAAAAACACGGAGATCCGGCGCTTCCCACGCTTGCAAGCGGAGAGAACCAGCTGGCTTTTTTCCACCGACCAGTGGCAACTTTGCAAAAAAAGCATAATAATAATAATAATAATGATGATGATGATGATGTTTGGAAAAGAAAAAAATCAGAATTCCGATTTTAGTCGGAAGAATATCATGTATGATAAATTGCTATGCTGACCCAGGAATAGCATGACCTGGAAAAGGGCTGGCATTTTAAATATCTGTAATTGATGGTTTTGGAATCTTTCTGGATATAATATATATAGGCCTTAATCTCAATATATGTCTTTGGGGTTCCTAAATTATGTGGACAATTTTTATGGCCAGTACTCAAAGGTTAAGATGAATTATCATCAGATAAAATAGAAAGTAAAGTTTGATCCTATAAACATGCTAAGTTATTATATGGTAAAATTTGAGAATAGAAGGGGCAGTGTTTTTGTTGGAGAACCTGGGTAGAACGTGGAAAGCATAGTTAACAGGTAATTTATTTTTTATGTATTATTTGAGAAGTTGCAATATTAGTCTTTTGCTGAAACCTAATTAAGTTGGTAGTTCTAAATAGCATAGAATGTGATTGAACATGATAGTTAAAATAATGTATGTTCTTAATGACATGAGATTATAATAGTTATTTATAAAGTGTTAAAATAATTAGATGTTAAAACTAATACTAATGAATAAGGAACTGGAATAATCATGAATTAACACAGATGAAACAGCATTTTGTCATCTATGTGTCTCATTTTTACATATTTAAAATATAATTCAACAAAATATTTCATGCCTATGGGAAACTATGTAAGATGTTAGGCAGCAATTGGTGTCTTTAGCTAATTATTGACAATATGATGCTCAAAGTATGATATTTCATAAAAAGCGCCTGCATGCTATAGCACCTCCTGTTTTGACAAGTTATTTCATATATTAATTTTATTCTATGAGGCTTACTGATTTTTATACATATAATATTCTCTTTTTGTATAAGCATGGTTTAGAAACTGATAAGAGGATTATTGTAATTAATATAACTTTTGTATCATTACAAAGCAACTGATACAGCAAGGCTGAATGAAGGATGAAGGACATTCATTTTCTATCAATTATGTAATATTCTAAAGAACTCATCTTTCTAAATCTGAGCCAGAATTGTTCTGCTATGAATTCCATTTAAATTTTTTATACCTTTTAAAAGTTTATGTCCTTAATATGTTACTATAAGCCAACAGACTTAAAATTTAATTATAAAATATGAAATTTGGAGAAAAATCAGTGTAATTTTTTTCCTGAAAAATCCAGAACATTTTGAATGATTTAATGTTATTCTTCAGGATGCACAAAATGTTGAAGATGTGTTTATCCCTCAATGACTTAATACACATTAAATAAGAATTAAATAGGAATAAGATTGATAGTAGATCATTTGTTTTTGTACACTGAACACAACTTAATGTCAAAGCAAGATGTCCTTGTGATCTAAAAGAGGCACCATTCTCACCAAATGGAAGCCATATCTTTTTTCAACTTTTTTGTTGTTGCAATTTTATTTTATTTTTTCTGTTACATTAGATAGATAGATAGATAGATAGATAGATAGATAGATAGATAGATAGATAGATAGATAGACAGATAGATAGACAGATAGATAGATAGATCTATATATAGATATAGATATATGTTTTCTTAAGTTTTCGTGGGTATCTCTATGTATGGTATTCAGCTTTGTTCGGGTATTTTCCCACGTCACTATAGTTGTGCTTTTAAAGTTGTAGCAACGTTTCAGCAGAATCTCATCTGCCATCATCACATAGCAAAATCCAAGACCAATAAATACAGACCAAAACTCCCAACCAATCAGGATGAAGAAAAAACCATTCTGGCACAGCAGTAGGCTAGCACCAAATTTAAAACAGAAACGGCTGTGAAAGTCTGACTCACAGACGAACACTATACAGAAGCCTGATGATGGCAGATGAGATTGCTTCTAAATCAACAAAATTGAATTAAACATTAAAATTGGCATTCAAACACTAAAATAGGCATCACAAATAATAAAAACCTGTTACTCCTATTATATTTTCTAAATGTTGATAATTTCACATCATGGATTATCAAAATAATTAATTCTATTATATCTATGATCTGATATCCAATATCTAGTGCATATTTCCAAAATTTCCCTACATATTCCAAAATTCTTAGCAATAGCCACGTTGATACAGTAGCAATAGCAATAGCCAATTGACAGTTAGAACAATTAATCAATGGAACAATTTGCCTTCAGAAGTTGTGAATGCTACAACACTGGAAGTTTTAAAAAAGATGTTGGGTAACAATTTATCTGAAGTGGTGTAGGGTTTCCTGGACTAGAAGACCTCCAAAGTCCCTTCCAACTCTGTTATTCCATTCCATTCCATTCCATTCTATTCTAAGGTGGCTGGGAAATTCTATAATTTGAAATTCCACTTGTCTGAAAATTGCCAAGAATGAGGAAACACTGCTTGCTATACAGCAAAGAGTATTCTGAACTACTTCAAAGTATATATAAATCATCATAAACAATGTAAGTATAAGCCAAATTATTATTATTTGGTTATGAATTATATAATTTGTGTTTAATCATCAGAAAGCAGGTATTTTTACAAGAAGAATTTACAAAAAAACTCACAGGAATTTCTATTTAACTATGAGGAATTTACTTCATTAGTGGCACTGAAACTGAACAAACTGCTACACAGAAAAAGAATTCTTCAGTATACCACATGGAACCTAATTCTGAAAATATGCATATGTTTGTCTGCTATTAATTAATTGATCTTAATCACTGTTATTAACAGAATAAGAAAGGTCATGTTTTCATGCTATGGTGAAGGAAGTACATTAATTCCTACTGAATCAACAAAATAAAATCTAACTAAAAATCTGCAGTGGATTTTAAAAGTTTAGGAACTAAAATATTATTTTGGTTCACATTAAAACAGATACTAAATGCCATCTCACAAATACAATATATAGCTGAAAGAGAAAAGCAGTTCTTCACCCTTTTCACCTCTTCATTTTTTTTTTGGACCCATTCTTTGTGTTTCTCTTCAGCAATTAATTTTTTTCTTTCTCGTTCTTGTTTTTCCTTTGTTTCCTCCATTTGCTGATTCATTTCCTATTGAAAGAGATGAAAATTACTCTTTGTTTCTTGATTACTTTGCATAAACCACAGCAACTTTGAATCCAAATACAGTTCTCACTGCAAAGTACATGTCAAATTTGTTTTATTTTAAAGTAATGAAAGTAATAACTTCCAGAAATCTTTTTGCTACAAGATATTTCATTATGATGTGTATGTTTAACTTATCATGAAGTTTTCTCTAATGAATGAGTATGCAGTTGAATAAGGGGTTACATGAGTAAATGAATATCTTGGATGCCTTGTCCTTCTAAAACCTATAATTTGTCTTGATGAAAACAATAAACATTGAAGCAAGTCTAGATAAGATCCACAGGCTGAAATTCATGTTTTGAGGCATATGTCCAAATGCTTCTTCTCTTCAGAACACTAATTGTAAGGTGCCATTCTCCAAGTCACCCCCAATTGTATTCAGCAGAAAAGGATTAACCCTATTTTCTTGTCAGAGGCAGGGCATGACTTTGGCAAACTGCGGAATTGCCCTGACTTTCCTTTTCATCCATCCCACTGACTTAAGCTGCAAAATACAATGTGCTTGTACATTTATTGAATGTGCCAAACATATTAATTTTACTTCTGACTGACTGAGGGAAATTATTCATCAATGCCCCTTGTTGAGGAAGATGAATTTTCCTCCAAGAATTAGAAACCCCAGTTTGTGCAGGCAATGAACTTAAACTCCAGATTGCTCCTTCACTCAAAAAAAGTTAATGAACAGATTATCACAGTAAACATAGATAAGGATCCCACAAGGGACTCAAATGTCTGACCATTATTGCCATTACATTTGTGAACACTGTGGATATTGTACTGATGTTTGATTAAATGTAAGGGCCTTGAATGCTCTCGCTCAAGTTCCCTGTGTGGAGGAAAGCAAGACTGTGCAGGTCTGTTCTATTAATCTAATCTTTCTGCTTTTCTCATGTTTCTGCTCAGAATACGTGAATTAGGCATCCATGAATAATATCCAACATATATCAATTAATGAAATGGAATAATCTATTTAATGATATCAACATCTCTGTACAATTATTGGCTACAATCAAACATTATGATTAATGAAACTCTCACTGACACTGATTGGGCTACATAATGTTCTAAGCCATAATGTAATTGGTTTTTTTTATTAGCATATTGTGTAAACCCAGCTCTTAAGATTTGTAAACATGATTTTATGTAATGTAAATATGTTTATTCTTGTAACCATAGTTCACAACATATGAAGATGCCATAAAATACAATAAATTAACCATAATGAAATTATAAAACAGCGTAATAGAAGTATTAGAAGTAAAAAGGTTACAATAAAGTCAAAGCTACAACTAAGATCTTAAGTATTTCTAAGTGCAAATGACAACAACTTTGTTTCCTGACTGTTGAAACAGTTTAATTTTGCAAGGTTAGAGGCTCTGAGTTCATCCGTCATTAATAATTTGGGCCTAATCCCATTGTAAACGAAGCAGTGGAGGATATAATTGATAACATCTTCCACTTGATCAGCCCCACCAGCACTAGGACAGAAGCATTGTTCAATAGGGAACTTACAAAATTTACAAAAACTCCCTTTGTGATATGCAGAGGGCATGGCTTGCAGGCAAGGGCTGCTACAGACATTTCTCAGTGAAGAAACTGGGAGAGGTTTCTATGTTTTTTATAGTAATGATACAAACATGAAAATTTGGATGATTGTACTATTAAAAGATGATTTGTGGCTTACTACGTTTCATCCCAGCAACTATTGCTTAATTAATATAACATGTTTAACAAAATTGAAGAACCACTTCATACCCTCATTTCTTTACTTAACAATGGTTTGGACTTAGAGAAAATTATTTCTTTAGTCTAGGCCAAACTGACTTCCTAAAGATTGCTCAGAATTTTTTTTACAATAAATTGAAAATCTAAAGCAACAAATTTTCTTCTTTGCCAAAAGCCGTTTGTTTCTTCAGTAGCTAGGATCCATACCTGGTAAACTGCAGGAAGGTTTACATTAAGTAGATAAAATAGTTGGGACAATAAAGTCTTTTACCAGTCATTCAAAAATTACTGTTAATTATAGTCAAAAATGTCCATCAGCATAGATAGCATTGAAACGACAGAATTTTTCATAAAATGCAGGTAGTGCAAACAATATTAAGACTGCATCATCTCACAAAATGAAGTGAGACTATTCTGAATATTACCAGAAAATTAGATAAGTTCACAAGTAAAAAGGGTACTAATATAAAACTTTTTAGAAATAAATTTAATTTTGAAAGGGACAAAAGCACAACATATTTCTCTAACAGTCATGTAACATACTACAGTTTATCACAACATATGTCAACCATAATATACTTTTATAGCCAACCATCTCTTACCCTGGATCATAAAACTTCACTTACCCATGAACAGCACACATTTTTAATGTGTTAAAGCTTCAATACGTATGTACGCATTTTTTTTTAAAGCATTACATTTTAAATTTAAACGTTTAGGAGGGAGTTGATTAAGTAAAATTCAAGTAATAGCTTCTATCAGCATAACATAAATAAAAACAGAGTAAAAATATTCACTACTAGTAATGAATCAGGACATAATCAGCAAATAAAAAGCAGGACAAATATGATCAAAATATAAAAAACAATCTGTATTTTAAAAAATAATCGGGAAAGTATGCATTTTGATGTCTCACAATCTGTTGTTAACTATAAAGATAATAAGCTATGTATTCACCTCCAAAGCTTTCATTTGTAAACGAGCACGTAGTTCTCTCTCTTTGCAAAGGAACCATTCTTCCCATGGTGAAAGACTATTGTGAACAGGTGAAAGTTTATTTGTATCCTTAATTTGTTCCAGACTGTGAATTGACAAATAAGAAATCAGATGCAATAGTGTTTAATGAATACAATTTTAAAACAAATCTTTGTTTTCAAATAAAATGAGAAACAAGTAATATTATGAATTGTTCTTTAGATTACTATAATTATGGGATTTTACCCAAAAAACTCTGTTTGCTACTATACTATAGTATAGTCTTCTCTCCCTTCTCTCCCTTTAAAAGTCTCCATGCAATTCTCCAAATCTGCTTCTGTAGAAAAATAGAATGTGGTCACAGCAAAGAGAGAAAAATTGTAGTCTAATGGAAATCGGTATAACCTTAGAAGATTTCATCCAATGTTACTCAGAGTTCCATTCATATAGTACAATGTCTGTCTCTTCTGTGTATAGAAACATGTAACAATGCTTAATAAATTCAATTAAAATGAAAGAGTTTTCTCCAATAAACTTTTTTTTAAATATATACTGGTCGTAGAAGTTATGGCTTTTATGTATTGCATTAGTATAATGTAAACATTTATTCAGAATGTGAACAATGCGTACATAGAATATTGTACTCAGATATATATATTTATTTATTTAATTTACTGAATCCCAAAGAATATCAAAAGCCCAAACCCACGTATTTCAGAATTGCAGATTTTTCATAATTACATGGGGTGGAGGGAAAAAGTGATATAAATTCATGATTTGATCTAAATACCGTATTTGCCGGCGTATAAGACGACTTTTTTGCCCTAAAAATCATGCCTCCAACTGGGGGTCGCCTTATACGCCGGTCGTCACGTGCGGCCAGTCAGGGCTCCTCCCTGCAACCGAAGCCCTGAGGAGACCAGGGCAGGAGGAGGCACGCACACACCGCTGCTCACTTTCCCAGCTCTGCCCAACCCTTATGGCTCTGGCGCGCCCTGGCAGGATGAGCGGAGGGTCCAGCGGGGAGGTGCTCGCTGATCCGCCAGGGCCGCGCCAGAGCCATAAGGGTTGGGCAGAGCTGGGAAAGTGAGCCGCGGGTGTGTGCGTGCCTCCTCCTGCCCCTCGCCAAATCTCGCACGGGCGGACCGCGGCTTCCCCACCACTCAGCAAGCAGGAGGAACTGGCTGCAGCCCTCTCCTCTGCAGCGCAGATGTTGACCTTGCGGGAGAGAGAGGGAGAGATCCTCTCGGGCGAGCGCCTTCCCCCGCAGCCCTCCGCACGAAAGGAGGACCCGCCGGTAGGGGAAACCGAGCCGCGGAGGCGCTCCGTGCAGGTGCCTCCAAAGGCAGGAAGGACGGGCTGGCGGGCGCTAACCTCGCCCGTTCTCCCGCGTCGGGCTAAGGGTGGTGGCTGTTTCGCTGCGAGCGGCTCCCGCCTGGCCTTTCTTTGAGGTGGAAAAGGTCGCTGGGCTGAAGGGACCGGCGCGTCAGAGGCGCGCAGTGTAGGGAGGTCGGGAGGAACGGAAGAGGCCCCGGAAATTAGCTTCCCACGTTGGTTGGGCTGCCCTCTCGGGCAGGGGAGGCTTTGTAAAATAATTCGCTTTACCTTCAAAGCAAAGGGAAGACGGGCGGCAGCAAGGGAGAAGGGAAAGCAACGGTGGAAGGTCTCCCGATATGAAGTGCCCCACCAACGCAGGCAGCACTATATCTGGGCATGCAACAAAAGTACTTCCTAAGAGGCCGGCCTCCGCCGCACCGCCTCCAAGTGGGGGTCGCCTTATACGGCAAGTATATAACAAACTCTATATTTTGAGTGGAAATGTTGGGGGTCGTCTTATACGCCCAGTCGTCTTATACGCCGGCAAATACGGTATGTATTTTCAATATATGTGAAAATGATTGTCTCTAAATTCAATTTTAATTAAAAATGTATATCATAAAAATGATAATCAGGATATTTCATCTATGACTCATTAAGGTCTTTATGATACAGTAGTATACAGTCCTATCATATCACATTGTTTGCTAGCATATCAGTATGCAATTGTTATCATAGTACCCTGTTTTTTTCTGAAACAACCACAGTATTCAAATGTATGTTTTTGATTTTTAGAGGTGCAACAAACTATGCATTAATTATATATGGCTTTTGGAATTAACTCAAATGACAAGGCTTTGTGATAGAATAACAATATTTGTTTCCCTAAAATATTACAATAATGTATAATAATGGTTACCAATTTAAAGGTGCAAGGGGAAGGTGAGTGAAGTTTCTGTCAGATTTTTTTTTGTTGAGAAATGCTCCTATGTTAATGAATAACTTCCTCAAACACATAAAACATAAATAAAAAATGATAAATACTTAAAATATATTGTAATCCAAGAACATTCCTTTTTCAATTACTTTTTAATACACTTGCAACAAGAACTAGGAATATGTATCAAGCTCCTTCCTGTCATGGTAAAGATGTCTTGCCAAATAATATTTGTAGGCATCATTTCTTCAGCCTTCCAAACCTGGTCTCTTTCAGAGATACATTGGTCCAGTCAGGACTACCATTTTTGCAGTTTACCTCTGATTACTTTAACAGCTTTGTTTTCCTTACCTTTAACACTAAATGTTTAATCAAGGCAATGCCTTTATAATAGTGCTTATTTAATCCAGGCTCATTTGATTTACTAAGAACCCCAAACATGGACATTTGAAAAGTAATTGAAATAGGCAAAATTAACTTTATAAAATTATTTTCTATATTATATAAGCCATTCATGCAATGTTCTCTGATTTTGTTCAATCCCAATTTATGTGTCTCCATCTAATTTGGAGGAAATTCAACCCTCCAGAACAATTTACAAAAATCTGATGGTTGTGCCTCTTATTGGATGTAAAGTACTTGAATATTTAGCTTATTTCTTAAAAATTTAGTAATCACTAAGCTTGTTTTCAGTTATTTATTGATATGACCATTGTAACTTTCTAACTTGACACACATACATCTTTGTCTATGGGAAAGGAATATCCAATCAATCTCTGATGAAACACAAAATAGAAATAAATTTCTAGGGAAGAAATTGGATTTCTAAGTTTATATACCTGTAAGATGTATAAGCTACTTCAGTCTAAAATGGCTTTATGCAGTACATAAAGCAGAAGCCATTTTCTCTTATCAATTAGTCTAGAATCACTGTGTAAAATAATGAAGATTAGTTTTGGGGGCAAATATGCCATTAACCAAGCTAAGGTATTTAAAAATACCATGATGCATTTTCTTCAGAGGTGGTATTCAGCAGGTTCTGATCAGTTCTGGAGAACCGGTAGCGGAAATTTTGAGTAGTTTGGAGAACCAGCAAATACCACCTCTGACTGGCCCCACCCCCATCTATTCCCTGCCTCCCGAGTCCCAGCTGATTGGCTGGGTCTTCTTTTGTTGTCTTGCACAGGAGAACGGAGCTGGAAAGCAGGTTAGTGGGGTGGGAAGAGAATGGAGATTTTACAGTATCCCTTGCCTGTCACGCTCACCAAGCCACGCCCACAGAACCGGTAGTAAAAAAATTTGAATCCCACCACTGATTTTCTTGTATAATAGATGCCACTTCCAATGCTTTGGGACAACTTTGATGACACTTTATTGGGGCAACAATAAACAGCAACACTGCACAATAGAACAAAGGGGGATATTTTTTACCACTTTGCAAAACAAATCTAGGCTCTGTCCAGTAGTGATATAATTCCTCAGTTTGTGACACCTCAGGGCAGAGGAATTTGGATAAACAAAACGCTTCCCACCAATATTAAATATAGCTTTCCAGTGCGCCTTCCGAATTATCTGGGCCCCATTAGCTTAATAATAATAATAATAACCCAATAAAAGTAGAAAGTAGCACTGTGCGAGTGTCACATTACCTATGGTGGTGTTTCATCTTCTGAGGGATGCTCGATCCCCTGCTAGTTGTTGTTGTTTCTCCCTCTCCCCCATGGTGGAAATCTGATAACTCTGGATGGAAACTGTCAGAGATCAGGGAGAAAGTGGAAGACTTGCCGGCCCCCTCGTCGTCAGAACTAGCAGGGGAGGAATAGACTGCCTCCCGCCTGCTTTTGGGGGGCTCGGAAGTAGGCATGATGGTGATTAGTACCTGTGAAGAAAGGAGCAAATGGAGTGCCAAGTTTTCCCGGACCCCCCTTTTTCCCGCTTCTCCGCCTCCAATGACGCTCGACTCTCCCCACCCGACTATTCGGGGATACCGCCTCAACCCCTCTCGCCTCCATCTGTGGGGCTCTCCCTTCACCCATCCACACACCCCGCCTTCGCGCCTCCCTCCCGCCTCCCCCTTCAACGGTCCTCAAGGACACAACACCACCTCGCTACCTGAGGCTGCCTCTTCTAAACCCGCAGCGCTCATTCGCTTCCCACTCGCCCCTGCGGCAGAGCCGACTCCACCAATCACTATGCGCAATGGATGTCATGGCAACAAAGACGCCTCTCTGCCATCTCTCAGGAAGCCCGCCTTAGAACGTCTCGGTCCCCGCTCCGCTTTGGCGGTGCGTGGGATTAGGCTCCTCCTCTTTCCCTACTTCTCCCGAGAGCTAGCGTTCATTTTTAACCTTTTCCTTGCCTGGGTGACTTACAGCGGTTTAATAAATGCTCAGAGCCCACAGCTGCATGTGTGGGTCTGTTATAATCCTCCCGGCCCTTTCTCTCGCCGTCCAGTTATCTCTGGCTGAGTTACCTCAACAATGCATCGCCTCCGTCACTATTGCAGGCGAAACTTCATTTCACCACTGGGCATCAAGCTGGCGGGAGTGTTTTTGCGCGGCATGTCCAAGCTTAGCCAAAGGGCTTAAGTTCCCTGTGAGGCTGAGGCTTGGAATGAGGAAACAATGGAGTTCGAGTGCTGCTTGCATGTCTCTCTCTCTCTTCCCCCCACCTCTGCTCTAGTGAATTAGGAAGCTTTTCAGGAAAATAAATCCGTTCTGAACCCCTTCAGGTTGTGAATTGTTTGGTTGGTTGTTTTTTTACGTTCTGCTATAATTTTCCTGCTAGCATGGAGCAAAATCCAAAAACATATGTTGAGACTTTGGGGGAAAAGTGCAAAGAAGAGCAACTTAAGATGATTAAAGGCTTGGAGACTAAAACATGAAGAATGGTTGCAGGATTTGGATTTGGCTAGAGAAAAGAGGGCTGGGGGGGGTATGATAGCAATATTCCAGTAGTTGAGAGGTGGCCACAAGAGGAGGGGTCAACTTATTTTCCAAAGTACCAGAGGGCAGGACAAGGAAAATGGGTGGAAATTAATCAAAGAGCGAAGCAACCTGGAATTAAGGAGAAACTTCCTAACTCTGAGGACAATTAACCAGTGAAACAGCTTGTCTTCAGAAGTTGTAGGTGCTCAAGAGACTTGGTCACTTGTCTGAAATGGTATAGGGTCTCCTGCTTGAGCAGGGGATTGGACTAGAAGACCTCCAAGGTCCCCTCTAGCTCTATTCTGATTTAAGTGGCAGCCACTATTGTATTTCCACCATCACTTCCCCCCCATCCACCTTAGAAAATTAAAAGCTCCCACAGATGAGTTTCAAAAATCCAGATGAGTGGATGGCACTGTCTTCTAGTGATTGTTTGAATCTTTTTGCAATATATGTATATATTGGATACAGTAGCCCGTCTCCATCATTATGGCTGCAGTTTTACTGTTTCTTAAATATGATCAGAACAGCTGCCTTGTTAGAGAATCCTGTTTCAAGCAGATGTTATCCCTGCTTATGCAATGATCTTATTCCATAGGTTCCTCACTATCAAGACAGCCAAGCTCTCAATTCATACCCTGGATGAACCACACTTTGATTTATGGCTTACTGGATGACCCCTCTGCCCTTTGAGTCCAGAGTGCTGTTGTTCATACTTTTCTAGACTTTCTTGCCAACTGCTGCATTGATTGGGAAGGCAGAAAGATAGTAATACCAACTGACAGTGTTGACATATCATGCCCCAGATGTGGGCACACCCAGTTAGGTGGATCTGGTAGTTCATGAACCTCAGGGCAACAGTCCAAATACCAAAATTGCCACATTATGGTTGGGAGCTTGTTAACTGGTTTCATTTTGAATTAATGGACTTAGAATTTAAAACATTTTAAAAAGCAATCAAAATGCATTTTCAGTATTTTACTTTTGGAACTGAAATATTTTGATATGTTGGGACTTGGAGATACTGAGATGTTTTGAGTCTTGAGAGATTCTTAATTCCTCGAGAATTATTTATATTTCTAGCTTGATTCAGGATTTCACTAATCATTTCAAGGACGTCAAAATCGACCAAACATTTCAAGGAGGGAGTGTATCAGATCAGGAAGGAGAAATCTTCCTCCATGGCTAAAAGCTAACTCTTAAAACTTTGTTATATTCAGCCATATACTGTACATCCAGTCTCTGTGCAAAGAAAGCAATCATGCCTCAGAAATTTCTGCTTCACCCTGAAATTCAACAAATACTGGAACAGTACTGTACAAAGAAATGAGTCATAAATCAGTGTAAGACAGTTTAGACTTTTTTGACCCTGTCCCATGAAATAACATATATAGGTCACTATTCCTGATGGATTATTTTGGATTTAATCTTATCATGGAAGTAAAGTTACAATTAATAACGTATATCTTATTGTGTTAACAGCAGGATTATAAACAACTGTGGTAGGAGTTCTGTTTGGGGAACCCAACAGGGCAATAAATCTATGAATGTGCAAGAAGAATAAAAGTGTTGATCTGATGACAGTGACCTGGTGAATGTTCATGACTACAACGTTGCATGTAATACTATATGTAAAGTTACATGGCACTGGCCTGTAACATTAGGTTAAATATCTAAGAGACTTAAGTATAACAGAACATATCAGAATACTTTCTTGTTTTCAGTTTTCTATGATTTTACTAGGAACAATTTAGGCTTACAAAATTATAGTATACAAGAATGATAATAGCTTATATTTTTTACAAGTTAAGTAATTTTGGTACACAAAGCTTCTGGCTTTTATTATAGTAACAATATACAACTGAAATTTATTTACAATGGAAAAAATATATAAACCACAATTTAAACATTCTGCTACTGGCAGCTTCTATATTTCAGGAGGTAGCTTTAATTAACAAAAGGTACTGAAGCCACATTTCCCATCAAGTGTTCTATCAAATAATTTACAAACCAAGAAAAATTCTTTTTATGCACACTTTGTACAGTTTAATTTTTCTAACTGCAATTCTAATGTTATTTAATAAAAATATGTGCCAGAATTTCTGATTTGGCAGTTGAATTGCTCTCATTTAATGTTTTGTTCAAAAAAGATGTAGCTTATATGTATTGATAACTAGAGAAAAAGGTTAATTCTAAAATGCAATGATCTGTGTATCTCCTTGATTGCCCTTTTAAGAAAAGTCAGCCTGGTTTCACATTACTGTAATATAACAATAAAATAGAAAACCCCAAGTATAGGTACTTTACATTGTTCTGTCTCTACATTAGGAACATCTGAGCCTCTTTTAGCAACAGTCCTCTCTAAACAGTTTTACAGAGTCAGCATATTGCCCCCAACAATCTGGGTCCTCATTTTACCGATCTCGGAAAGATAGAAGACTGAGTCAACCTTGAGCCTAGTGAGATTCAAACTGCCAAATTGCAGGCAGGCCAGTAGAAATTGCCTGCAGTACTGCATTCTAACCACTGTGCCACCACCGCTTTTACTCCTAATAAAACCTATTCTGTTAATATATTCTACCTCAGACTTTGCTGTGTACCTTCCAGATGTATAGGATTCCCTATTATTAATCTACATCTGGAGAGCACCAGGTTGGGGAAGATTGCAGTATGTGCTGTAGCTTCACTGAAAATGACACTTTAAAAAGATTTTCATCTACACAAAGTAGAGTTAATTTTTTTGCTGTCAAAATAACATATATAACCCAACATGCACATTTAAGATTATAGGATGACGAAGTATTATGTTGCCTTTGTGAAAATTGTTTGAACTGGCATTAGAATACTCACCATATGTCCATTTTCCAATGTATGTAGATAAGAACATACCCATTTTAGAGGCAGGAAACAACTATTATGGCAGAACTCCAAAGTGAATCTAGACTGTAGGAATGTTCTAATAGTATATATTTTCATCAGAGGTTAAATATTAGTGCAGCAAACCTGAGTTTGATGTCATTTAAGTATGCTAAAGATCAGTTTCAAATTGTTTTCAAGCAGTACTCTCAAAATAAAAATTACTATGCTGAACTACTCAGAATATATTATAGGGGTGATAAGTATTTGGCTGAAATAAATAGTTTTAACTATAGACAAATTAATCCATAATTTGACTGAAGAAAAAATGTTTTGCCTGTATTTATCTCACAGTTGCATATGGGAAAAATATTCCCATCTTTTGGCCCTGCAGTAAATTGTCCTGAGATTCAGTCAAAAATGCTATACAAAAGTTAGCAACAGCCCCCCCTGCACAGCTAAAAAAAACAAAACACCTATAATATTCTGTTGTTTGTGCTTATTTATAAAAGTTATCAGGATCAATATCACAACAAAAAATGAAATTAAAATTGCATAACATGGCAATAAGATTCAAATATATAGTTGCTTGGGAAAAAGTTTTTTAAAATGGATTACAAATTTTGGTTTTCTAATTATTTACAGAAGGAGCAACAGCTCTTATTTAAACTATATAGTACTTAGGCATACATCCCTTATTTATAATTAATATCATACAATGATTAATAAAAGTGCTTTCAGATGAAAGAATGAAACAGGTATGGTCTATATGAAGCATCATGCTTCCTCCTTTTTAGCATATGGATTGCTTGCAATAAAGCCTTTCAGTCTTTAATCCTCGGGGTGTTGTAGGCATAACGAACTAACGGAAAGCCTCTGCTCTGATAAAAGCAAGCACGTCCACAGGCCTGCACCTGATCTGAACTATCTGATACAAATGAGTCCTCTTCATCAGCGTAATCAGAATGAGCAGACTGTGTACCACAATCTGACCAACACCCATCAGGCCTTTGGCAAGGCACTACAGTCAGAGCAGGACAACTGTGAGATTTTACTAAATGTTTACATGGTGCAGGCTTGGATATAAGGAGTGACTCACAACATTCGCACATGGTTAAGCTACCCTGAAGATGGGTGTACATGCTGCAGTCATAGTAGAAATCCTGAGTCCTACAGCCAGTTTGTGTATTGACAGCAACTGTTCCGGTCCCATTCCTCTTGGTGATGTGCCATCTCAGTAACTTCCAGTCTTCTTTGAATTTGGGGTTGAAGAACACATATAAAACCGGGTTCAAACAAGCGGGCAGTGGGAAAAATATCAGAGTGACAGACTTCATAATTTCAGGGCTGATGGCAATTGCAGTGATGAGTGGAGCAAAAGAGAAAAATGCAACAGGACAAAAAAATATGCAGTTGGTGAAGATAAGCCAAGCAACATGTTTAATCATGCTAGCTTGATTGTTCTTGGAGAGATCTTCCTTTTCTAGCTTGCAGTAAAGTTTTGTATAAATAACAGCCATTAGCAAAAAGGCTAATGAGTTAAGGAGCACGAGGGTAACTGTGAAGCCCAAAGAAGGGGCTTCTCCAGTAGGAAAGGGTAAGCAAAGGGGTGACCCAGAATATTCTCCTTTATGGAAGACTGGCAAGCATGCTGCTATCAATGTACACAAGAATGCAAACACGGCTGCAATTCGAAATTGGTTTTGATGGCTGCTTTTACCCTTTTTAATGATTTCCTTGGCAGACAAGCTCCGTTCAATAGTAGCCAACAAAAGGAAAAAAATTGCCCCTTCTGAAGAGAATATAGCCAGAAACCGAGCCACTTTACATCCATTGCCAGTCTCCCACCAAATACCAAATTCAGCAAATCGTCCCCAGGAAACTGCATCCAGGAAAGTTAATATACCGGTGTAGATCCCCATCAGTAAATTAGAGATAGAGATCAAGCCAATGAACAATTTGATCGAAGGAAGTGAAGTAGAAGAAACAAATATACTTAAGATGACAAGCATGTTGAAGACTAAGGCCACCAAAAAAATAAACCAGACTGTAAGACGAATCATCCAGCTTCCCAGTAGGTATTCGCATGGCTTGAAAGCACCTAAAACAGTGGGGAAAAATATGCTAAGAAAAAAAGATTGCTAGTTGCAGCATATTATATAACAAACAAGTTTTTTTTCTGAAAACAACATAAGAACATTTACATTCAAGGTTAAATTAATGGGTTAGGCAGAGCAATAGGGTAAGAAAATATTCTTGAAATAATAATCAAAATGAAGTAACACTTGAGAAGCCATTTCATAACCTATGTGAAATAGATCAAAGTTCAATTAAGCTTCACTTAATCAACTGACTTGTATTTATTTATACAAATAGGTGCTTGATTGGATCCAATTTCCAGATGACACTTGGGGAATTTCCCAATGATCTAGAGTTGTATTTTTTGTTGGCCTAGTTGAAGATATAAATAATAAGAATGCTAGACAGGACATCTCCCAAGTATCTCTAGGCCCACAGATGCCAGGAAACTCTGTGGCATACTGAAGAAATTCATGTTGCAGAGCTTCTGCTATGGGTGTGTGTGTGTGTGTGTGTATTTTAACCATAGTTATACTCAGTATTTCTGATATTATGTATTATGTGTATTATGACTGCATTGGCAGAAGCTGTGGCTTTTGTGCCCTGTTTAAAGAAGCCTTGACTGAGCGGTTTATAAATTCAGAATTGAATATGTGTAAAATAGAAGTACTGATGCAATTAGTATTTTCAGAAAAGGAAAAAGAGGAATGAATACTAGGAGCTCTGAGCTCCCTACATCTGGGATGACTCTGCTACAGGTTAGATTTGCAAACAATCTTTGTTTGGAAAATTAGAAAAGAAGCTGCTTGTCAATTCTTCATAACTCTCTAGTTCTACTCTTCCACTTAGTAAAACTAGGAAGAAAATGGGATGATACTTCACTTATTCATACTTCTACTACAAAATTTATTTTGCATCTGCTTCCAAACCTTCTGACCAATAGCACATCTAAGCATGGTAAGGATATAAAACATTAAGCGGAAACCCCAGGGCACAGGATGACATTACTCCCTGGGAGCAACTGGATAATGCAGAACTTGCAGTATGTGCCTGTACTATTGCCTCATTAGAAAATAAGGAGAGATTATGCTAGAAGAAGAATGAGAAAGGACATTATTTTTGGTCCACAATAAATAGGAAAATATCAGTATAAAGTGGTCTTATAGCAGATGCATATAGCATATTTCTAGGGATGCTGAAGAAGCTTGCATTTCTTATTTCAAAGCCTTGGTCTGCACTTTTTGAGAATTCAGTTTATCAGTCTGAATTCTGAGAGAATGCTAGGACACAGATATGTTATCTTTGAGGAGAGTAGAAGGATGAGTGTATGGGAAATTAAGATTAAACAGCTGTATGTTAATAAGGGCAAAGCAGTTTATTAAGGATCAGTTAGAGAAAAAATGCTTTTTATTAATAGTCAAGATATTTATCAATAACTAGTCAATCCAGTGAAAAAGCCTTATCTTTTTTTTCAAAATAGCATGATAAATGAAGGAAAACCAATTCAGCATAATATGCAAGAAGCTCCTCATTTTGCTGTTAAAAGAAATAAAATGTAGGCTGGATAATATTCCTCTATTTATTTACAATTATTTGGCTACCCAACTTGCTATAGCAATTCTGGACAGCTAACAGATAAAAACACAAACAAGGGGGGGAAACCCAAATATATAAAACCTATAAGGCCTTGCATATATAGGAATCAAAACAATATATACAGAAGAGATATAGTCCAAAGATGTAAAAAGGACCCAGTTATTTTAGCTCATCAAAAGCTGTATGTGATGCAGCTACTTACAAAATCAATTTTATACTGCATAAACTTACAGTGTCTGCATCAGAAGATATTAATTACTCTATCCTATTATATCCTTGAGCATTAAGGCCATGTTCTATGTGCTATATTTTAGTAAAGTCATTAATAAATCAGAGTCAGAAAATTAAATTCTATCAGAATAACTGAATATATTGAATAAGCTTAGGTTGCAAAAGAGAAAATTAAAACACAGTCTGCAAACATCTCATGATGTCATGCAGAAGGCATGAGAAGTAGCCACAGATGCAAACTGAAAAGAAGGCAGACTTTGAAAAAACATTAGTTATTAACAGTGTCAGGCAGTGGAACAGATTGCTTTAAGAAGTAAAAGGTCTCTGAGAGAACGTTTAAGCAGATGCTGTATGCTGTAGATGCCTCCTCTACTACACATCCTTTATTCATGTTGAAGAGCAGGCAAAATGTCATCTGACAAAAAGTGGACAGCCAAAAAAAACTACCTGTATCCTTTATCACACAATTAATTATATACATGCAAACATCTATCATGTGAGATAAATATATCTGAAATAGAAGAGGAAATGGAAACAGAATATGTACCTGTTGTGGGAGTACAGTGGATTACTGTTTGACCTGATTCTTTCACTTCAGCGCTGCTTAAGTCATCTACATCTGGTGCACCTAGATTAAAAGGACCAAAAAACAGACTTACAGAAATATTAAATTCTTGCTTCATATATTCTATTTTTAAAAAATACAACTCAGGAAACTAAACTTTCTTCTCATCAAGTCAACCTTGACTCTGAGTGACTGCCTGGACAAATCCCTGCAGTTTTCTGGGCAACATTTTTGGAAGTGAATTGCTATTGCTTTCTTCCCAGGACTGGGGGGTGGGGGAAGAGAGACTGGCCCCAGGGTCATCAAACTGGCTTGCGCCAAAGGCACAAAGAATGCATGGTGTCCTAGCTTCTTGACCTGTGTTTTGACCACTACACCAAACAGCTTCTGTACATTAAATTAGAATTACTTAGAACAGGGGTAAGCAACAGATTCCTCAGGGACATTGTCATAAACACCCATCAAGACTTCATTAAAAATGTGTAAAAAGGTAAACAATTATTAAATGAGAAGGTAACATCCAGTAAAATGTAGTATCAAGCTTCAGCATATTATTTATTTACAAGAATCTGTTTGAATCCTTTAGATTATACAAATATTCTTTAAAAAATTAATGTGATGGGTGCTAAAACCTATGCCCCCTGCTCTGTTGAAAACATAGGTTCCTGCCATACATGTTTGGAGGAAGCCAAGTTGGGAAAAGCTGGGATATAGTAAATTACAACACAACATAAGATAAATAATTATATCCTGAATTTCAAGGACATAATGTGTCATTAGAAGTCTCAATTTATGATAAAAGCCTCTAGCCATGATTGGGATAGAAAAATGGGAAGTCTTCATTTTCTATCCCAATTCATGAAGCCAGCACAGATAGATGAACAATTTTTAATCTGAAAGTATTTTTTCTGTGATTCAGTATTATTTATTATCCATGTTTTCTGGAATATTGCTTAACTCAAATCTGTCCTTTCTCCCTATATCTTAAAAGTATTGATATTTTTGTCTCTATATAAATCATTCTTTTGAGTTATCAAGTTTTTATTTTCATTTTGTGAATTGTATTTAGAGCTCTAATAGCTATGCATTCTTTTCCTTTTAATTGTGATTTTTTAATACTCAAATATGCCATTTCCAATACAATTTTATGACATAGGGGCTGGTAAATTCTCACTGCTGTTCAATCTCATTTTTTTTCAGTCACTGCCTACATTGCCTCTTTATGGACACTATGCAGTACCATCTGATATTTCTCAAAATTCATGAACACAAAGAGAAAAGGTGTACACATACATGTGCTTTCCCTGATTTGATAAAAATATATTATAATACAACTCTTGAATTTGCAATGGATTATTCATAAATCATTATCAATTTAAAACATATATTCATGTTTCTAGAACAAATAGATAAAAACCCCAGATCTTATTCTTATGAGACAAAGACCTTTATGGATGTTCCTATAAATGCCAGCCACATCTAATCAGATGTACCATTTCTGTGAACTGTTTATACTTTGAGGAAAATAAAGAATTATTTTAGCTTATTAATTCATTAATAAATTTATTATTATTAGTTTTTGAATTATTACAGATAACTTTTTACCATTTTGCATATGGTATGCCTGCATGGCAAACACTTTGTGGAGACCCACACCACTTTTTTAAAGTTCCAAATGAATAAACACTAGGTAATAAACAATCCAGCAAAGATAAGTTTTAGAAATTCTTTTAAATAGGGCAGCTTTTCAGGGGAATCGCATTTACATGGAAATATATTCAAGCACAAGCATATTGTTACGCAGTTATCCTTCTTCAAATATATAATTAAATTATTCCATGTAATAAAAATGATTTGGACCAGGTCCTAATATGCCATTGCTTTGGAATTTTTTGACCAGAAATATTATACACGTCTATACTCAAATCATGGCAAGCGAACATATGGATTACATAGCCACAGCTGATCTCAATCATGAAATGATATACTATAGAAACAAAATATTCTACATGCCTGTTCAAAGTATAAACATAGTTAACATCTAAATTCATTCACACATACTGTATTGACACCATTGAATCCTTTTAAATTTTAAATAATCTGCATATATTATGATTGTATCAGAGCACTCACTTTGATCATTTATGATTTCTCGACTCTGATTTTGGAGGCTGGGATCTTCAGGATTAGAATTCAAATAAGAGTCACAACCCCAGAAAGGACAACATTGGTAGGCATAAGGAACAGAGAGAGATCTGAAAGTTTGAAGAGAATAATAGGGGGGGAAAGTTTATTTAGTTTACTTAATGTATTTGTATTTTGGTACAATTTAATTGTGGAACATAGCAATAAAGTTACAACAATAATGTAATAATAAATAAAATAAAATAATGAAGACATCATAATTATAAGCCCACAATAAAAAAGCATAACTTTCTATATAATATCTGACCAAGAATTAGCTGCCCCATTCTAAAACTGCTGCATTTCCTAAGGTTACTTTGAGGACATCCCCATTTACAGTATATTATAGTAACTTATAAGGAAAGTGGTCATTGGTGGTAATACTGGCTGGGCCAGAAATTTCTAGAAAGAGATGTAGTTGGTAAATCCATTACTGATAAAAATAGGGGCTGTTCACAATCACGCTATCATACCCAGAGACAATCCTGACCTCGTGCCTCCATTAGTCATATTGCCAAACTGCTGGCAGATCTGAATAACTTTCTCAGAGAAAACAAAAAACAAAAACACAAGGCTTTCCTGGTTTGCCATCACAGACTCTAACAGACCTTCCCAGAACTTTCTGGAGTTATATCAGCATCCATATTAGCAGAAGAGCTTCCTTGGGTGATTTTCCACAATTCAGTAGCAGCAAAGGAATAGCTTTTCTCCCTGGTATAGGCCTTCTCAAACATAATATGGTCAAATTAGTTTTCTGCACTGACAGTCTAGCCAGAGGCAAGACTGCTTCATCACCCAATTTGTCACTAAACCAAGGAGATCAACTTGTTTCAGTGAAGAGTCAAAGCATGTTTAGGAATCAATTATTTAATAGCTTTAGTTGGTCATTCCAGTCTGCCATACCAAAGGTCTCAACTGAAAGATGGAATAACAAGCAAATTCTGGAAGTCACAGGATCCAAAAGCCATTACTGATGCACCTCTATTAACTGATCAATCCATGATAAAAGGTTTCATGACAAGGGAGTAGCTACAGGTTATTCCACTCACGGAATACCTTCCTCAGTGCAGAACATCTAGTCCAAAGTGTTCCCTGACAGAGAAGTGGAAGTAGGTATTACCTAAAATAGGCTAAAGAAAATCACAATTACCATGAACTAAACTGCATTCAGGAGGTTGAAAATCCCAAGTACTAAGCTAAGACTCAACACTATCTCTAAGACTAGCACTATTAGTTCAATTAGGAAAGTTCCTGAGCAGCAGGGTATCTAGTATTCCATCAGGATTCCTGTCTTAATTTGCTCACTTTGCTCTAGGTACACACACTCAGAACCCCTAGCCTGTATCATTTTTGGCTTTGTCATGAGAATGGAATGGGAATCCTTTACAATGATGGGAACTCTTCCCTCCCTGAGGCCTGCTTCATAGCTCTGCTTCAGATCACAGAAACCAGGTAAGAATAACTGAGATTAAATGATACAGTCCAGCTCACCCAACCAGGTGTCTGTCACACGTACTAACTTTTCATTCCAGATCAGATAATTTATGAAGTGGGTCTCATTCAGGTCCCATTTGGTATTCAAAGGGAGAACTGACAAGCTTTTCTCCCCTCACCTCTTTAACCAGCAGCGTTTTTTTGAAACCGATTTTTCAAAAATATGTTCTAAGAAAACCTTGTAATTAAAATCAGTGTTGACATTTTCTAAAGCTTGACTTTATTTAGACAAAAAGGATATAGTTTAAATTTTATACAAGTTGAAAATTAAGAAAAATTCACCTGAGTGTAATCCAACATTATGTTATAGTGTTGTTATTTTTAGGGAAGCAAGATGTTTTGTGAAATCATGTTGTTACCTGTGCATATTGAAATGAACATTCATCAAGTTGGCTGGAGAGTAACACCCTTGCGTAAGTGAATTCCCAGGAAAGCACAGCACTAAGCCCACACCTGTCATCCTTATTGTTCTCTCAGGTTACATGAAATTCTATGTGAAATGCTGCAGTCTGGATTTCCTGCACTGTGCCTCTCTCTTAACTAATTCAAGGAATGCCAGAAACATTTCTGCATTCAGAACAGGTCAGATCCATAGTGTATATTATTTTTAATTATATTCTGTCACATAGATTTTGGTTATGAAAAAACTAATAACTCCAATTAACCTTAAATATACAACAAATAAAAAACACCACCGTTAGAACAGTAAGAAGTTATCACTGCTAACAGAAATAGGACACTAGATTAGCTTCTCTTGCTTTCTGAATGAAGCCAACTTTCAAGTAGCAAGAATACATCTGGTCTGCTGGACTTATCCAAAATGAGGTTTCCATAGGAGATGTGTAAGGAAAAGAAGGAACAGGAAGAAAAGTCACAACCAAGACAGCAGTCAGATAAAGGAAATCTAAACCTGGGTCAGAAATGTAATTTGAGAAAGCGTTTCAGACATGATCCTCCCTAGATCTCCTGGAGATATAAAAAGAGAAAAGGGGGAAGCACATTCAGACTCGCAAGATTCTGTTACTATAACCTTATAATAAGTTGTTGTGTGTTTTAAGTTGTGTTTCTGGGTTTTGTGTACCTTGGAGGGCTGATAAAAGTTATTAACAAACAACAGACAACTGCCCTTTATTTCTTCTAAACTAGCCTTAATCGAGGAAATAACTCAATTCAAGTTGACTTCTGAGAATGTTTTATATATTTGATATACTATACTTGTGTATACTTGTCATACTATTTTCTTGCCATTGTAGACGGAGAATAAACAATGGATGTTATTGCTCTTTCAAGAGTATAATACTCTGGACAAACTCATTTCATCCAGTTATTAGGCTGACAATGTCAGTGTTAAAAGATTTACAGTGATCTACTAGTCTTCCTTACCCTGGGTAAGAAATGAGCGGGGAAAAGATAAGGAAAAGATTAATTAAAGCATGATTAAAAATATATTACTTGCTGCTCTAAAATAATGAACATCTGATTGAAAGCTGAAGAATCCTAACAATTGGGATCTCTTACACCCAGACATTGTACTGAACTATACATTCCTAGTCTACATAACAGATGGGAAATGTACTTGTTTCCCTATTTTTTTTATGATGAACACATAGAACAAAAGCTTAACTGTATCAAAGTCAATATGCAGGTCTACTTACTACAGTATCCTGATACCAGTACATTACAATGTTAGGTGTGACTATCTATTTAGCAGCCAGAATCCAGTTTAGAGTATGACTATACAGCAGCTATTGCCAACAAGTACAACTGTCCCATGCAGCCAGTCAGCCAAATACAGCAGTAATTAAATGGGGATGAAAGGAGCATGAAAGACTTTAAGAGGACACAACACAATTAAGAGGACACAACACAGACTAATCAGGAAAGCAGAGCATTATATCTCCTAGGTGGCTTGCATTTCCACCCATCACCTTATTTTTTTTTCACTTATTTTTTTTTAGCCAAAATCTATGCTATCCAAATTTGTCCATTTTTTACTTCCTATTTTCAACAGCATGATTTTAGGATGCTATAGGAGTCCCAGAAAGTTGCTGGGAAGCATAAGTGGTCCCCATATTGTTAAATCTATGATCAATCACAGTTTCCAGGGTGGCAGGTCAATTTATTTGCTCATGTACCTTTCTTCTGCACATGAAAAATGTAAGAAGAGTGCTTGCTAAGATACAAGGTTTTCTTAACTGAATTGTCACATTTTGGGGGAAAGCAAGTGTAATCTGAACAGAACAGCTGTATAGTTAAAATATGAGAGTACGAACTTATTATTGACTTACCTGAGTTTCGTGAAGTCCTTTGGTGTTAATGTTTCTTTCAGTTCAATATTGCCTATCAGCTTAAGTTGCTTTAATTTACTCAGACCTCCAGTTGGAAATGAAGTCAACATATTGAAGCTTAAGTCACTAAAGGGATGGTGAGAAAAAAAAGTATGAGGGGAAGCAAAAATACTGAATACTTGAATTTGCAAAACAAAAACAAGAAGAAATAGCAAGTAATTCTACAATAAGAAGGTTCTACTAAAAAGCTGCAATCTATTTTTTTTTTGTTTGTTTATACTGTTTGTAGCCCTCCAAAAATTACAGAGGCATATGCTTAACAAAAGCAAAACAACAAACCTTAGTTGAGAGATGAAGGCTAGTACAAGATTACCTAATGAGTTTCATGGCTAAGAATGAATTGGGACCTGACCTCTTTTACTGACTTTAGATTTCCTGTTGCCATTAAAACTAATACATATATTTTGTCTGGCAAGCATCTTATTCAACAAGCAAAGCCAGATGATATTTACCAGTCTCTTTTGCTTTCCCATGCTTACAAGGGTTGTCATTTCTGACAACACAGCAGCTTTTGCCACCTTGACAAAGTATAACTGTCCCATGGAGCTGGCAGCTAATGACTGGCCAGTAGTCATTAAGTGGGGATGGAAGGAGTATGAAAGACTGTAAGAGGATATGACATAGATAATTTAGAGAAATTAGAAAAATCTATTGTGTATGAGCTAATTAAAATTTTCCATTAGAAAGAACTTCATTAAAATTCTCTATTAGAAATCTTATAACTTGTCCCATATGCAGATCCACACATATGCTGGATAGCTTTGGGAATTCTCTGGGGGAACCTACTGAAAAAGCATACTTCCTAAGTCCCAGGAGATGACAACATTTTAGGGGGGGACGGAACAGGAGCATGCACACTGTATCTGAAATGGGCAGATAACTTCAAGGAAAGATGATTCTGTAATAACCTGGCCTGTGCCATGTAGAGCTGTAAAGCTGATAACTAGCACCTTGAATTGCACCTGGAAAGGAAGTGGGAGCCAATGCAGGTTGAACAGCAATTGTGTAACATGGCAAACTAAGAGGTGCCCAATTCTGCACAAGCTGCTGCATTTTGGCTGCCGTGTTGTAACTGGAAGCCCTATGTAAAGCTTGTTGCAATAGTCCAACTGGGAAGTGACAAATCACTGTGAGCAAGATCTTCTGGTTCAGGAATGGGTTCAATTGGTACTTAACATATTTCTTACCACCCAGACCTTTACAGAATCTAGCACTGGGGAACAAGGCATCCTATTCCTGGACAGGGATGGAGATGTACAAATGTGTATCATCAGTGTATTGATGATAGCACACCTGTTGCCATCAGATAACCTCACCCAATGATCTCTGAGATATCCCACACTGTAAATGCCTAGGCCTGGACCTCTCCTTCCACCTCCAACACCAACTGCAACTAGTTGTGGAGAAAGGAGAAAAAACACTGAAAACAGTGCCTCTCTCTAATATTCCCCACAGCCTGTCCAGAAAGATACCATGGTCAATGGTATTGAAAGGAGCCAAGAGATCCAAGATTCCTTTTGCACGAGGAAACAGGAATTTGGGAGAAAATCAATGAATCTAGATTTCCACAGGCCTTTTCATTAAAGTGCAATAGGATTTTAATACATTGTGTAGAAGAGAATTTTTTGAGAAGAAATTATAATATTTTAAGATTGGAAATGTTCACTATGCTAAACGTCCTACTTACAAGTTGGTAATAGCACCAAGTGTAGTAAATGCTTCCTTGTTAACCCGGTGGATCAAGTTTCTGCTGAGATCACTGCAATTTTAAAAAGAACTATTGTGTTAGTGATTTACACTGACACTTTCAAATGGTCATTGCTTGCAGTTCAGTGATTACATTATGTTTTAGGTCACACTAAGTTTCCAACGGATAAATAACCTGAGTTTATCTGTATTTTACAATGTCATCTTGACAAATTTCTTTATCTAATTCTTTTAAAACACTTAATTCAATGGAAAGCTTTACAGTTTGGGGACATAAAGGTCTAAGCTCCACACAGTATGAAACTGTAATATTCTGTTTGTTCTCTGTTCTCTAGGGCACCAGCTTACCTAAATCAGAATGCAATTACATCTTGAAACCTGGGACATGAACACCTGCTTTGTTGCCAGAAAAGGACACATTCCATACATGAAAATGCCTTTATGGACACCAGAATGAAATGTTAAAAATGGTTTATCTTTATATTTAAATTCACTTTTGCATGACAAAAAAAGTTAATCAGTTGCTTTCCATCATTGGGTTAAGCTATATGCTATCGGTTTAATGGAACAATTTCCCTATAATATCTGCATATTATCCAAGCCTACATTCCTTTATGGAAATTGATATTGAAGAGCTGATTACCAAATGTGTGTGTGTATGGGTGTATTATTAATTTCTTAAAGCCTATCACCGTCAGTTCTATAAGGTTCTCCTCACACATACGTGCTAGTAATTTCCAAGTCTAGGGGGCAGTGCTCATCTCCGTTACGAAGCCAAAGAGGCACTGCTGTTGGAAGACGTCTCCGTGGTCAGTGGCCAGCATGACTAAACACGAAAGACGCATGGAACGCTGTTACCTTCCCACCAAAGTGATCCCTATTTTTCTACTTGCATTTGTACATGCTTTTGAACTGCTAGGTTGGCAGAAGCTGGGACAAGTAATGGGAGCTCACTCCATTATGCGGTGCTAGGGATTCGAACCGCCGAACTGCCGATCTTTCTAATCGACAAGCTCAGCATCTTAGCCACTGAGCCACCGCATCCCTCTTCTGCTATAAACCTGCACTAAAAGCTGGGACTGTCTGTAGCCACTAAGTGAAGGAATATGTAATTCAAATGCATTAACAATCAGTTTCATTTAAATCTTTGTCAAGAACAAATGATTATTTACTAATCCCATCAGAAGTCAACATAGGTTTATGTGTATTTGATTTACTTTGCAGAAAACCAAATCATGGAACATCAGGACTCATATGCTGCACAAGATATATCTTTAGAATTCAACTTGTCCAAGAAAACATTTCACAATATCCTATTTGTTTACTTATTATCAATTTGGTGAAACTTTTAAATGAACTAAATGTGTAAGAAAGATGTTGTATTTAGACAGATTAAATACATAGTCAGGAGAAGTGGTTTGGATTTAGGCTGATTCTAAATAAGGATTTGTTAGTGTTCTGTCTTATTTACAAAAATTGGTAAATCCAGGTGACAATATCTAATATGAAATTTTTTATATTACTACCTTTTTTCTTCTTCATTCCAATGTACATACAGACTTACATATTTAACATATTAAGGAGGAAAAGGGGTAGGGTTTATGTAATAAATTTTGATTGGTATCATTGATTACCACCCCAAATCTGAGATAGGAAACCAATAAATATTTTACTGATTTTTGTTTTGTTTTGAATAACCAGTTTGTCTTCCAAAACTGAATACAACCATTCACTTTCAAACTTCTCTTAACTTAAAGACATTTGTAAAGAGAAAGTATACTTACAGAGTATGCAAAGATGTTAATCCCTGGAATGTATCTTCTTTGATTTCCTCAATTTGATTATGCTGCAAATATCTGAAATGAAGTAATTAGTTATGTAGGAAAATCTTCATCAAGAAAAGCTATACATCTGATGCTTCATTATATTCTGGTGAAACAGAGTCCCATTTAACCTATCACTTAACACTAATTATTGCTTATAAAATAGTGTGAAAAACCAAAAGAATGTCTTTGAGAGAGGAACAAGACATAAAATCCTTTTATCTGGTGCTTTCATAACATAACTGAAAATTAAATGGAAATGATTCTGAGTCATGACCTGCAGTGCTTTTGGCAAATTTCTGTTCCTGTCTGAAAACAACTTGGCATACATTTGCATCCAGTATAAGCTTGTAGCACTGTCTAAAAACTAAGAATGGAGCACTGAAAGGTTAATACTTCACCTCCTAAGAGAATATGAACGATCATTAGATCACAGAAAGAATGTGCTATATTAGGAACTGACAGAGGAAGTAACTCTCCAAAGGGAACAGCCTCCTACAAAGAAGAACATGAAGCGAATAATGACAACTATAAGTAAGAAATATATAAAATATCCTATACTTCTACAACTCAGGGACATCTTTGAGACCTTGCTGAAGCTAAAGAAAGAGGCTAAAAATGAAAGAATTAAATTTAACAGAGACAGGAAAGAAACCGAAATTAAATTCACAGTATTGTATGGTTCCAACACTAACTACAACAGATCATCTTCTACAAGAAGAATACAGGTTTAAGCACAACCACTTGCTGTGAATTATAAACTAAGTCCCCCTTCACCTTAATAATAAAGAAATATCCTTCAAAAATAAACCATCCACAAACTAAATCAAATATACCATCAGAATTACACAAAAGTGGAAAAAAGAAAACAATTTGCTTGATTAATGTGGTCACATTTGGGTTGATAAATCTTCCGAATACATATATTCCAAGATTCAAATTAACAATCATAGTATACCTTTTCCCCTTACTTGTTACCAGATCTTAATTGCTCTCCTTTATCCAGAAGGAAAGGAACAGACTAAATCTCTGTGAGGAAGCAATTCCAGAATTTGGGAGCATTAATCCAAAAATGCCACTTCAAATGGACTGTCATATAGACATGACTTGGACAGTGTTGATGCTATTCAACCTGACTGGACAGGCAGATAACAGTAAAAAGACTGGTTCTGAGAACTACAGGTCCTGAATCAACCAGTGCAACACTCAAACCAGAATGTTTTCTGAGTATATATGGATATACTCGAAAATGCATGGGCCATACTTTGTACTAGCTGAACCTTCTGAATCCTTTCCAAGGGCAGCCTCAGGTTGTAGTCCAAGTGGGAGATGCCTCCGAGAAGGGTTATCTGGCCCAGAATTATTCAAAATAATCAGGTCAAAAGAGGATTTCTTAAGCAGGGGGTATACAGCAGCTTATTCCAGAGATAATGGAAATATCCCCTCACTCCAAAAAGTATAGATTGCTGCTTGAATCCATTCTCCTGCCATTTCACAAGAGGCCTTAATCAACTATGAGAGATGGTAGAACTGTATTGGATTTCCTTATGACTCAGACTGATTTCAGATCCCCATTGGTACTGTCAGATAACCAGAGTTGGAAGGGACCTTGTAGAACATCTAGTCCAACCATCGGCCCAAGCGGGAGATCCCACATCATTTCTGACGAATGGCAGTCCAATCTCTTCTTGAAAGTCTCAAGTGATGACGCTCCCACAACTTCCGAGGGCAAGCTTTTCCATTGGTTGATTGTTCTCACTGTCAGAAAGTTTCTCCTTGTTTCCAGGTTAAATCTCTCCTTGTTCAGTTGCCATCCATTATTCCGTCTGGCCTTTGGGTGCTTTAGAAAATAGCTTGACCCTTTCATCTCTGTGGCAGCCCCTCAGATATTAGAACACTGCTATCATGTCTCCCCTGGTCCTTCTCTTCACTAGACTAGCCGTGCCCAGTTCCTGTCACCGTTCTTCATATGTTTTAGTCTCCAGTCCCCTAATCATCCTGGTTGCTCTTCTCAGTACTTTTGTACTCTATACTCTGTACTGTCCAATTAGATGTCTAATGTTCTTTGAATCTGAAAAGTTCACTGATCATATGCTATGACAATCTTCAGGTCTTCTTGGCAATCATCTTTCCTTAAAAGGGAACAAGTTGATTTAGAAAGGACCACAGGGCAGCATTCAACAAACACAATGAGAATGGCTACCTTTTTGCCATTCAAATTCCCACTGATTGGCTCCAACATGTCCTGTTACTGCTGTCTGATTAGAGTCAAACTCGGCTGTTCTTCTTCCTGCCCTAGGCATCCTCTCTAATATTTATGGAGATTCTCAGTCATCCAGGTCATGGTTGTCCCAAAGGTGCTTTTTCAAGGCAACTGGACTTCCTTGTCTTTCTTTGGAGATGTTTCACTTCTCATCCAAGAAGCTTCTTCAGATCTGACTGGATGGTGGGGAATGGAAGGATTTATATACCTTGCAAACAGCTGGTCATCTGCATCCTTTTAGAGAGTCATTGAGGCCCAGAACAGAGGGGGAGGGATATGACATCATCTATCTCCAGTCTACGACATAGTCCTTTCAACCGTTCCAAGAAAGCTCCACATCCATTTGCACTATTCAGATGACCCTGAAGACACAGATAAACTTCCAAATCTCTAATGCTTCTTCCCAAACTCCTCAGTGTACACAGGAGCTGGACTGGATCTGTGAGGGAGAAGCTGCTTTGGGGCAGTCTGGTCAAGCACCTATATTTGTTATCTTATTATAATGGGTAAACCAGAGTCTCAACCAAACAAATATTAAGAGACTGGACAGTCACTTGTCTGGAAATGGTATAGGTTCTCCAGCTTGAGCATGGGGTTTGACTAGAAGACCCCCAAGGTCCCTTCAAGCTCTACTCTGATTGATTGAAATATGGAAACCAAACAAAACAGAAATCACTAACAAATTAGATCCAGTGTGTTCTTTACTTACATTTCTTCTAGGGAACTGCAACCTTTAAAATGTGGAAGTTCTTTTATATTGTTGTAAGACAAATCCCTTAAAAGATAGGAAAAGGAAAAGAAAGAAAAAGGCAACCTTAATTGTTATAAAATTGTTTGGTTTTTACTTGAGCTTTGTCAGCAAATCATTCTCTTATAATATTGCTATAACAATTTTCCCTAGTTTTTTTCCTTAAGAAACAGACATTATTTCCATTTAACTTAATTCAAAAGGATAGAACAGAAATAGAGTACTTAAATTCAGCAGTACATAAAATTAATGCAATAAAGAAGTATTTATAACAGTGTGTTCTCTGTGGGAATAAAGTAAATAATAAATTGATGTACTGCATTAACGATTACAGGATTAGCTATTTTCTTAAAAGCTCTCTTTGTTTAGCAATGGTAAGCCTCACAATTTTAATCAAGTTAGAAATAAACCACAATAATTTATTAGAAGTTACCATCTATTCATTAACTAGATATTTGCTGTTTCCTAGCATACCTAATGTCTTTTGGACAGGACTTGCTATAAATTACAATGCATAAGTTAGCCCTATAATAAAAATGTGTAGCATACTTGGCTTTTAATTAAGGTTTGCTTGTTTTTTAAGTAGTCAACTAATTTGCAAGCTGCCTAGAATCGACTTTGGCAAGATGGGTAGCATAATCTTAATAAGTAAATAAAACATACACAAATTTGTTTTGATGTGTTTTTTGTACCCCAAAAAGCAAACTATTACCAAACTTACCAACATCAAATTGATTTCCTTACACTATTTTCCCTATTTATAAAAATAGACTAGAACCAGAAATGATTACTTACAAAGTCCGAAGTATCTTTTGCTCTTGGCATAGACCAGTGGGGATATTACTTATTTTGGCTCCTGTAAAAGTTCTGTTGAATAAAATACCAGTATCTGTAAGAACACTAGAAACAGAATTTTAAAAAGTAGCAGCTTTTCTAGAATGCTTTAAATCACGTGAACCTAGCTTAACCAGGTATCGTAGAAGTACTGATGTATCCACTTAAGCCACTTCATAATAATATGCCTATTTAGTACAATAGGTTTAAAAAAGGGTCCCATTAAAACAAACAGTAAGCTAACATTTCTGGCTTACTGATAGCAAAGAACAGGTCTGGTACACTTATTCTTTCATGGATTTTCCAGTTACTTTTGCTTTGAGGTATTAACTGTATGCATCTCATCATTAAGTTAAAGTTGGACAAGAACTCTTCTTTAAAATATCCTGAGTCAACGATTTGGATATAATACTAAGCTATCCATGATTATCAAGTTCCTGCTGTTGTTATTTAGTTTTCCTTTAATGAGAAACAATTGGAAAAGCATATACCGGCAAGTCCTTTAGCATACTTAGAAATTCTGGACTCCCATTTTTGTGCTAATACAATCAAGAAGAAAAACTGCTTTACAATAAATATCCAATATTAAGAGATATATTAAACTTGCTTTTCTTTGTTTTATCTCTATTCACTGAATCCAAATACAGTGTGCAAAAATAGGCACCATAAATATGTCTTTGCCTTCCAAATTTTTTGGCCTATGATTTTAATAAATCATATATATAATTGCCCATCACACTGAAGGTGACCCCGGACAGTGCATAACAAACAGGTAAAATCACATATAAAAGTTTTATATGTATTACAAAAATCACAGTGACAGGAAATATTATAACAACAGAAATACAAAGCCTAGGTAAAGAGGGAATAAAATTAGCCAACTCATCAACAGAGTCATCTAAGCAATGGAGCCATCTAAGCATGTCTCCAATTCCGTGGAAGCTCCAGGCCTGATAATATAATCAAGTCTTGAGGGTCTTCTGGGATATCAAAAGGGATGGAGCTGAACTGATTTTGAGGGGCAGAATGTTCTACAAAGTGGGCACAATGGCAGAAAGGGCATGTCTCATAAGACCCATAAAATGTAGCTCCATAGCTGATGGATTGCTTTTACTAGTTACTTCGTTTTTGAAGTTTGACAGTAAATACTTACAGACTCTCCAGATTGATCGTTCCTGTTAAATTAGGAAACCATTGCACCATGTTGGCTCCACGAATGACTCTGAAGAAAAACAGTAATGTAATACATCACAGCTATACTGTTCAACAGAAAAATCAACCCTACAGGAACAGAAGGTTTCATTAACATTTTTGCTAGTATTTTATACTGAGGTGACTTTTTCTTTCTCACTAACATTTACTATTGCAAAATTAAAGCCATGGGAGTTTGTTTGTACTGAACTATAATGAATGATGAAAATATGAAATATTTATGATCACCAGAATTTGGATTTCTGGGAATGCACTAATATCCTGCAGATGATACCATAGTCAATTTTGAAACCAGCTCTATTGCGAAACTGAATGTATGATGTAATTGTTAAACCATTCGTTTTATTAAGTACATCTTATTCTAAGTTTTATGAGTCTGTTACTAAAATTAAAAATACACATTTATCAGCTATTTATATGTTTATGGGATGGACAACAACTTATAAAATAAATGTAGTAATTCTAAAAATGATCATTTTATTTTAAAGGTTCAAGTAACAGATCGAAGTAGTTCTGGAATTAAATGAAGATGCATTTAACTTGAGCAGTAATAAAAATCTCACACACAAACGTAATCAAATTTCAACATAAGTAAGAATCACAAACATTTGCTTAATTAAACCTCGCAGTCTTCTGTTTCTGTTGGGTGTAACCACTAAGATGAGCTTTAGCAAACATACCAAAATATATATAACCGATCAGCTTCTGTGCAATTTTGCCAGATTAAACACCTCCACCGAGCAAGGATAGAAGAGAAAAACAATAAAAATATTTCTCCCTACTTTTGTAATAAATAACAATGGTCAGTAATACTGCCATTGAAAAATTAACACATAATTATGGACTTCTGGTTTGGGTCTCTTCGGTGACAGATGGAAATCCGCGATCGTGCGTGGTTTCAATCTGTGCTCGCCGGAGTGCCCCGATCCTTTGGATTTGGGGCTGAAGCCACCCCGTAGAGGTGGTGAAGAGGCGGGAGATTGCTAGCTGAGTGGAGGGGAGCCGCATCTCTCCTCCTTGGCTGATCTAAACTCCCTTCCCCGAAGGTGGTTGCAGCGGTGGTCAGAAATGGCCACCTCAAAGAAGAACCCGACTGGATAAGATTGTGCAGGAGGAAGACAAAGAGGAAAGCAGGACAGACCGGGCTAAACAACAGAGAACATCTAAGCAAGGCACCCTGAATCTAAAAGTACCTAGAAGGATACTTCTGAAAGAAGATCTTTAAGCAGCGAAGGAGAGAGAAAAGGAGGTTAAAAAACCCCTTTTTACCTTTATATTGACAATTACAAATGGTATGGAAAGAAATTTATATTAATCTATTTTGACACTAATAGGCAACCTTAAGCTGAAATCTAAGTGTCAAAAGGAGAATAAAGATTTTTTCTTGGTCATTTTAAAGCCCTAAAAAGGAGAAGAGTGGAGACAAAAGGGTGGGACTTAGAATAATGGAAAAATGGAGTGCCACCTGGAAAAATAAAGAGGATTAACAGTGAAATTTTGAAAAGACTCCCGAGGATACATTGTAACTGAAATCTTATTAAAAGATACAGTAACCCACAGAAAGGAAAAGTAAAGGAAAGAAACAAGAAGGAACAGTCTAGGATCATTTGGTGATTTAAAAAAAAAAGGTTTTGGCATTGGTTTTTCTTTCTTTTTCTGTTTTTACTTAAAAGTCAATCGGGTGGTTGTTCAAAAGTGTTTAAAATGCCATCACTCCTGGAGGAATTGAAGATGAGTCTTAAAAAACAGAAAGAAGATGCAGAAAGGGGAGGAAGATCCTTTGGCTTCGTATTTGAATTTTCTGAAATGGAGATCCTGAACTCTGAAAAGGAAAAGCTTCAAGAGCAAGAAGAAGGGCGGGACAAAGAAGAAGCCATTTTCAATGATCAAATAATGCAAAGTGTGGTAATAAGGGGAAAAAGGGGGAAAGGAGTTAAAACTTTGATATCAAAGGGAACAGCGAAAAAGAAAAATAGTCTGAAAAAGAATTATAACAGCAAGGAGATGCATTTTAAATTCACTGCAAGAATACTTACAAAGAATGTAAATCTGATAAGTTTTGAAAGGCTGAGTTCCCAACAAAGGATAAAGGGTTATCATACAGATGTCTGAAAGAGAGAGAGAGAAAAGGCAACCTTTATCATTAAAACATTTATTTTTTGATCCATTAAGCCCCAAAATTTATTTTTTTAAATTAAAAACTTACATTGTTCTTAAAAGTGGATTTCCTATAAATGCATTATCAGGGATCATGGAAATATAATTGCTGTGAAATCCCCTAAAAACAAATTGAAATTGTTGGATTAATTGTTTAGTATTTGGGGATCATATATAAAATCTTAGTAATTTTTTTCAAAACGTGTAAAAGGAAACAAACTAAAAACAAATTTTCTGTAAGAAGAAACAGCTGCTTCTCTACAATTTCAAAAGTTCTTTATATGCAAGTTCTGTGTACTGGAAAATAATCTTTCCCCAAGTTATTTCAATAATTACACCAGGAAACGCAAGTGTATCTTTCATGAAAAAATGCACAACAGATATTATAGTCTGGTAACTCAAGCTGAACCTGTCCAGAAATATCTTTAACCAAACCTCTCAGCAAACAGAATGAAACCAATTGGAAGCCAGTCTAGAACCACTAGAAACCAATGTAAAAATAATCTGAATTTTAAAGGCGTACTGGAAGAATTTGGTAAGAAAGGCCTGAAAAGAGATATAGAGAAGACTTACCTCATACAACATGTTGAAAATAACTATATTGTAAAAATATTATATATTTCAAAACTAAATTTTAAAAGGTATAAGGAAATAAAATCTCTTTGAAAATGAAAATTATAATAGTCATGTTAATTCATTAAAAAAATAACCTATATTGCACTCAACTAACAATACCAAATATGACAGACCCATTTATTATTTTAAGTTGATCTTGTAATGTTTCCCCCATTTAAACTTAATTCATTTTAGTTTACCAAGAGGAAAAATGTAACCTTCCTGAACCTAAATATTTTTTGTTGTAAAAAATAAAGACTATATAGTAATACTCACAACTCTTTAATGCTTGGAAGTAATTTAATTGCTTCTGGAAATTCCACCATGCTGTTATAATTTAAATCCCTTGAAAGAACATAAACAATGGTATTATGTAGTATATTATGGGGGGGAAATGAACAATTAAAATTTAAAAATTATTTAAAAAATTATTCAATTTGTTTAAATCCTCTTGGTTTAAGCTTGCTATGCGTCTACTATGCTGTAAATGCATGAATACATATACACTTGATGCACATTTGTTTCAAATACTTTATTCTCCCTTACGATAGTGTTAATTTTTCACTTATTCTGGATGTCCAACTTAGCTCATTAATTTTAACAGATTTTAGAATCTGAATACTGAACCATTAGAATTATCTCCTTCCAATCTGTCCTTGATTATTGAAGTGCTTGCCTTACCCTCTTGCAACAACTCAGGGCTGTCTTAATGCATGGGCCTAATGGGTATTTGCCCATGGGCCCCATGAGCATAGGGGCCCCATACTAATCTGTGTTTGTTAACCCTTCAATGCACCGTATCATATAAGTACAGCAACATATTTATTACATTTTACTGCATTTTTATTAATACTAACATGCCAATATATTTTTAATTTTATCGACCATTTACATTTTTATTCCTGTGAGTAGTTGTCGTAAGGGCCCCATAATGATGTTAAGATGGCCCTGATTCAACTATCAAATTACAAGTTCTTCTTGGTAGGAGCCAAATATCTTCTTGCTACAGGGTAATGTCAGTTCCCCTTTCTCAATCTCCCCCTATTCTGAAATCTGGGGTTATTCTTGGGAATGTTATTTCCTTTCACCTTACAACAATGTGACTGACTATAATTATTCCTTTAAGATAGTTCCTATCTCTAATTTCTTTCTCTCTCTGATCTTCTTCAGTAATGCTAAATAATTATAGGTTGATATCAGCTTACCAGACCTTTCTAATATATATCTATTTTTTGTAACTTATACTCATGCTTGGGTCTCAGTCACTAGATCAAATGTGTTGCATAATCACAGCATATATGATATCTCAACTTTCCATAGTTGCATACTTATACCCCCTAAAAATAACAATTCATTCCCCTTCTTTATCTTTTTGTATTGTACATCTTTTTTGTAATGTAGCTGGAAAACTAGGGGGAAATTAAAGCTAAAACCAGCCCAGTTACCAAAACTGAAAAGATACATTGAAGGAACTGTGAAATTTCCCTATTCCTGCAACAAAATAACTTGGGAAAGAAAATCAAACCAAGTTGTGACCAGTTCTGTTTCACAATAAAGCATTAAGTATATTTATAAATGTATGTAAATCTAGCTAACCACAGCATAATTATGTTTAATTATAACCCTGTTCATGTTTAAACCAAATCGTTTAAATTCCTAATGTCCATATTTCAAGACATTAAGTAATGCATGTTGTTCTGTTACAGAACCTCAAAGCCAGGAGGATACTCACAAAGTTTCTAGGTTGTTTAATCCATAAAAACAGTGTTGTCCCAATGTTTTTATTTTATTGTTATGGAGATGCCTGAAAAAAAAGGGGGGATGTAGAATCCATTACTTCATGTTCATGAATCATTTCTTGCCAGCTTCCCCAAATTAAAATTTATAGCAAAAAAATGCATCATATTATTAGCATATAAAATCCCTTTGGTTATCAAGCAAAGTAATAGAAAAACAAACAAATTATATATTTTGAAATTTACTCTGCATTTTTTTTGTTTTTAAGAATAAAGTTTCCGGGTGTGAAAAAAAGCAATCCTCCGATTCTGAATCTATGGAGGAATCCAGAAATGATTTTTAAAATGGATTTTCACAGAATTAACTTTATGATTCCCCTCAAGTCACAAGTATGACAGGAAAGAGAATGTAAATCTTGCCTTCCAGAAGCATCTTGGAATGGATTTTTCCTTTATAAAAACGTAATGAAGTTCTAAATCCATTTTTCCCTTAAATTAAGTATTCACTGAGATTACAGAATGCAAATACTTACAGGACCACAAGGCTTGATAGATTTCTGAATCCAAAGTCAGGGATGTGGATTATTTTATTGAGAGCCAAAGTTAAAGCTTGCAGTGAGGGAAGATTGCTGAGTGGAATAACAGGAACTTCAGTCAAACTATTATCATCCAGCCACAAGTGACGTAGTTGAACTAGACCCTCAAAACTGTCTTCTGGGACAACTGTAATATGGTTAGCATCTAAACGTCTGAAGGAAAAGAATAGGAGCATTAAACAAACATAAGAAGCAAACTATTTTTTAAAAATGTAAATGATTAGAAAGCAGTAACTATTTGAAACTGTGAGAATGCAGCCCACAAACTCAGTCATAGATCATGCAATCCAATACAATCTAGAGAGAAGGCACCAAGCTATACACACTGTATAGTACAATTTATCTATCAGAAGAACACAAAACTTAACAATTTACAAAAACAAACAATTGTTCAGTTACTCATGGATTCAGTGAATACTCCTTTTAAGTACTTACAAGGACACCTTTATTAATAATTCACCTCCTGCACAAGCAAAAACTGACCTGACCTAATACAACTCTTCTCTCAGCTAGCAGGAATTCCTGGATGTTTATTATTGTAATCACGGTTAAAATATCCTTAAAGAGCTGGACTGGCTACTTATGAACAATTCACCCTAATTCAAGATGACAGCATTGATCTATAGATCTAAACAGTTTAATAGTCAAGCTCTGCAGTATCTGTCAGCCACTGAATTGCTGATAAGGCCTGCTTGTGCCTCCATCTTAGGAAGTCATCCACAGTGTGACAATTCTTGTTTTCCTGGAATTCTCAATGATGACAACCCAATTACAGAACTCCTTCAGAAAATAATGCTATCAAATTTGAGATAATTTAAATCACTTTTTTTTACTCTTAGCAGCTACAAATAATACCCCAGAACCAAAATGTTTCTATGCTGCATTTATCCATTTTTCAACAAACCTAAATATTTGTGAATGTTCTAGGCACTCCTGTGCCTGGAGTGTCCATAATTGAGCTGTGTATATTGTTAGGCTTTTATATTACACTTGATAAATTCCTTTAGATATTTCTATTTATTTTATACACCATTAAATGAATGAATCAATTAATTAAAAAAAGAATCTATAATAAAGTATCTGGAGTTTCCATAATTGAGCTGTGTATACCGTTAGGCTTTTCTATTACATTTATTTAAGCTTTAATTTAAAAAGTGTTGCATTTGCAACGGTTAAAGAGTGCTGTATGAACTATCCTGTTAATTTTGGTTTCCAAAATACAAAATAATTCATGAAATATAAAATATGAACCCAACTAACATGAGTTCAGGCATACTACTTACAAGGATTGTAATCCACTGAGTCCTCTGATGGCCTCTTTAGGAATAGTTTTCAATTGATTGTTCTGCAAAGTGCTGGAAAGAAAGAGAAAGAGCTACACATTGATGTCCATTATTTAGCACAATTTGTTCCTGCTATGTGTTTTACATATGTCACCTCCCTCATTTTGGAATTCTGAATTAAATGTAGTTGTCTAATATAATATGATGCTATATAGTAATCTACTATAATAATAGTACACAGTATAACTGTCATGTAATATAACTGAGTAATATAACTGTGTCTCTTAAGAAAATCTTATTCTCCTTGTTATATCTGTTTTTCTTTTAATATAATAAAAAAGAAATAAAAATCAATAAAAGAAAACACTTTTAAGAACAGAGGCAATCCTTCAGGGACTAGTTGTATTTTCTTTATCTCAAAACATTTTATCTAGTATCATAACGAGGTACAAGTGGGACATTTGTTCACTTGGATAAAATACTGGCTAATTTGTAGATACATTTTGCAAGAAATTCTTGCAAGAAACATTTCTGTAAACTGGAAAGCACCTATACTATTAGTTGAATTTCAGCTCTCCATCAGACACAATTTGATGTAGCATGACAGAAGAAATAACTCCTGGCAGCTTTTCCCAGCTATTTTGTCTCAGCTGAAACCATGGTATTCTGTGCATCAACTCTCTCTCTCTCTCTCTCTCAAAAAAAAAAAAAAAGAGAAGAGAGAGAGAGAGAAAGAGGTACAAATACGTATTTTTTTTTCTCAGCAACTAAAAGGTTGGTGTTACATCTGAATTATGAGAAAAATAAAACTTTTTTCTTGGCTCTATACTACATTAGAAACTAGAGCAAAAACATATTGTTCTGCTCATTCTATCAGTGAACATGCTGACTGGACAAGAAAAGAAGAATCATACTGAAATTTGATTACTTACAGAACTTTGAGTTCCTTCAACCCAGACAAGGCTTTTGGATGAATAAAAGCAAGGTCATTGCCAGCCAGTCGTCTGGAAAAGATTGCAATAATAAAATATACATAGTATTTCTATTTGTCTGATAGATAAATTATAACTGTAAGTATACAAATAATTTTTACACACATTCCAGAAACTCTCTCCCAATGATTTTATATTCCATTGTCATCAATATCATATTTCCTTACTCAAAGCAGAACTCAATGAATATTAATTGTGCAAGATAGTCTCTTACATTTAAACTTAGTTTTATATTTACTATTTACAAAACTTTATTTTAATCAAAATTCTTACACTCCCCCCACATAAATGGACAAGACCAATTGTCTCCATAGTCTAATATATATTTTTTTTACTGGTTATGAGATGCTCAGAAATTAGGTACAGTGTGAGATTTTTAAGGGAATCATATTCGATGACTGCACTGATGCTAAGGATCCCAGTCATTATAAACAGGATTCTTAATGACAGTAAAATTTGTGTAGTGTAATGCTAAGTAAAGCCATCTAAGTTAGTAACCACCACTACATTTTACAGCAATTAATTTTATATAGTTTAACCATGTGTTGTGCATAGATGATGTTCATCTTTTTGCTTGCTGGGAATCTGTCATTTGATTTAACAGGATGTCTGGATTCTAGAATTACAAGGGGGTGGGATGTAATTCTTGTTTCTTCTACAAGGTATTATTTTATAACTGTCTATCGCTGACTTACACTTTTCCCTCAGACAGGATCTAATAAATAAATGCATTTATTAGATCAATAATATGAAATAGTTTAAGCAATTTAATCCATAGTTTGTCAGCTCGTTTTTCAAATGAATTGTACAGCTTGTGTGCTGTATTCAAAGTGGGGGGAAAATTCTGAAGTGCTTTACCTTGGTCTGATTCTTTACATCTCAAAAACCTGGCATTTTAAAAGACGTGTTTGTATAGGTCTTTTCTTTATCCACTGTAGGTGATATGCTATAGGAACACAGTTATATATGGTTAGCAATTACTTTTATATTGTAAAGTGTGTGTGTGTGTGTGTGTGTGCATGTCTGCATTATAGAACACTTTAAATTGAGATAAAGTTAAAATATTTTTTCTGGACAATGCTAGTTGATTTCTCTTTTCTTTCTCATAATAATTCCATCCTGCTTTGATTTAACTTTCAGTTCTTTATCCTTTAGTTATTTCAATGCTTCTTTCAAGCAAATTTAATAGCTAAAGTTACATGATGCTAAATCTCAATCTGAAGAGGGTTTTCCCTGCCCCATCTCCAACTTAATGTTAAATAATATGGGGAACAAAAATTCCCCATATTAAAATTCCACAATCACAGTCCAAAGGCACAGGGAAGAACAGAATCATAATTCATTACCATTACTAAGGGAAATACAAGCACTGTAGCACACCATATAAACATGAATGATGTAATTTTCATTTCAGACAAGGAATCCCTGCTAATTTACACTCTTTGTTTCACTTAACCCTCTGTTAAGTCCAGTCTCTGTTCCAGCGAGCATGATGTTTCCTTTCTATAACATGGATGTAAGGACTCTTCTCTATAAGCACCTGGGAATTGTGCAGCTGTACAAATATCTTGCTTGAAGTACAAGGAAAGGTTGCAAAATATTTTATTCAGCAAAATATTTTATTTATTGATAAAAAATTTCCTATGTCCCCCCCCCAAAGAATGTATTTCATGCAAAAATAGACAATAAAGTGATAAACTAATCTTTTAAAAAAGGTGGGGGGAGCTTAGGTGTTATAAAATTGAAACTTATTTATTTACAGATTACTTTGCAACACACTACCAATCGATATCTTGAAACAAATAATTGATTCTGATGGTTGTTCCAAAGTATGGGCAATTTCTATCTTCCAGTGTGTAAATTAAAAAAAATTAATTGGCAACCTGCTTAAAATGTATCATTGTGAATAGGTGAACACACACCTATAACACAATACAGGTTTTTTAAAAATGAGTTTAGAGAAACAGAGGTTGCTATGTTTTAGATCTGAAAACCATATTTACTGAAGATATCATGACTTCTTTATTAAAACATTCATCTGGAGAAATGCAACATCTCATAGAATAATGTTACTTGCTTTGAGATAGATCAAAGCAGAAATTTGTGACTGCTTGATCAAAAATAATTACAATATACTTTTATTTCTGTCTCTGATCAACACAACACGTGGAGATAGTAGAATCAGCAACTACATCATAAAAAGCCCCAAGAACTTGTAAGTAGTCACTATAATGTTAAAAGATAAAAAACTGAAAAAAATGCTATAAAACTAAAAACTGAGTTGCTATACGGCTACATAAAATTAAATTAAAATTCAAATGATGTTACATGGTGACACCTACAAAAGTAAAATAAAACCAGAGTTAAAAATTAAGCTGCAGCCGCAAGCCCATGAAACTGGAGATTAGTGACAGCAGTATAAGTTCTAGAATTTATATTTGCTTAGCCTGTCCAGATGTGGGTTTTTGAAAAGGGAGAAGTTTGAGAAGAAGTTTGTACAATCCAATACTCTGTACCAAGAATCTGAAAGTGTTGGTTCCAAAGTAGACACAAAGCATTGCATTGAAAGTGCTACAACAGATTTTGGAATGCTCACTTGGCTGTTTCTGCTTCACTTTCCCCAGATGTCTGCACACACATACGTGTGTGAAAACAACTCTTCCTTCAAAACTGCCAGCAAAGCTGTCCATACTCACAAATGCATACACAGTATGGGATAGGCTTTGAAATTTCCAAAGAATGCAGTTACTTTAACAATCCAAGAAAGAGCTTTTCATTGCAAAATATTTCTTTTAAATACTCAGCACAGCTATAAAACATCAGATTAGATCCAGCTTCTTATCATGAATTTCTTTGTTTCATTCCCAGAAAAGCTTTTATATGTAATCACAGTCATTTCTCTCCTCTCCCCCTCCCACTTTACAGGAACACATCCTTAAGTATATTCACTTCTTTGGGTGTCTTTTCGTTTGTATATACCTAAGTATGATTTTTGTCTTTTCTTTCTATTGTTACTAAAATTGGTGCCATCTTGAACTTGAATAATCACTACTATTGCAACAATTTGTGCACTTTTGAAATGATAAATAAATTCTGGGTTTTTAAGTCCTTTAATGCTAATATAGTTAGGGGATAATTAGAGGAGTAGCTATAACTGCTTTAATTTATTTAAAAATAATTTTGTGGAATACATTCAGATATTTGTACAGAACTGTAGACATTTTACAGGGAAAGCAAGACAGCTGTCAAACTTTCCAGGAATTCTAGTCCCCATCTAATATCCAGGGCAGCAACATACTAATTACAGCTGCTTTACAGTTTGTAAAGGAATCTTGGCAGGTGCACATGTAACATAAGTGCTCAGAATAGTAAAATGGTCTTAAAATAGTTGTATCAAGCTTTCAAGAATGATTTTCACAGCTCTAATGGTCATGTTGACATTACATAGAGTACACATATCATTAAAGAAAATGGCAATTGATAGTCTTCTGTAATGCCTTTTTATAAATTATTTTCAGAAGAGTAATTGCCACAAAAGAAAGAATTTCCATTATATTCATTAGCATGCTACAGATTATTAAATACTAATATTATTATGTAAATTGTATAGACACACTTGGCCTGAACAGTGTATAAACTATAACTCTTTCATTTGATTACACTTATAATAATTAATGGTCAACATGAAGTAAACAACTTCCTCATGATGGAAGGAGGGAGAAAACAAGCCAATATAAATGTGACAGAAGGAAATCTACTATAAATATTAGTCAACTTGCATATCTGAATATAAGATAATTTCTAAACTAATGTAAAAAAAGAGAATGTGGACCATGCCTGTTATAATAGAAGGGATTCAATAGGCCCATATTATAAGGGACCTTCATCCAGTTGGTTGGACATAATTTTAACAATATTTGCAATATTCAGTAGAATTTGTTCTTGAGTTCTGGTTCTCATATTTTTATTAAGTTTACAACAGCAAATATTACAGATAGTACAAGAGTTCTGAATGTCTGTCTTAAAGTGCAGAGAAATGGTCCCAAATGACTATGCTGCTCTCACCTATAAAGTTCTCAACTACTAAGATAAAGTTCCCAAGTAAGTAGTAAAGGATGTTTCAGCTTTGTGAACCTATCGTGCTCTGTGAACTAGTGTACATCAAAGGTCAGCAAAATATTTTCTAGAAATAGACAATTTGGATGGCTTTCCTTGAGGCTTTTGTCTTTGGGTGGAGCCTTTTAATAGAAGAGACAATTTAGGCTGAATAGCTAGGTGAGGCTTTTTTCAGTTTCTATGCTTCTGGGAATTTTAGAACTTTTCCTCTTAATTTCTGTGATTTAAAAACATTGTCCATTATATATCTTGCTTTCCTTCAACAAAAAGAGATCTGGAAATGTGCAATTCCCATCACAAACATCTAAGTCCAATGTAATGAGAAAACTATATATTGATCCTATTCATACCACTATATAGCCAGTTTGCCAGCAATTATTCTACTAAAAGAAATGGTGTGTGTGTGTATTGTATGTGCGTATCTGTCTATCTATATTTTCTCCATGACTTTTGAATTGGGCAATATGAACTTTAAAAGAAACATCTATTAAATTATTTCAAAATTTTAGAAAGTTGCACCAGAAATTTAAAATTATTCAAGTTTACAACAAATTATGTTCACAGCCCCAGGATAAAGTGATCTGGCTAATTTTAACACAATTTATTTTTAACTTTTTTTTAAAGAATGAGACAAAATTTCATCATGTCCATCTAGTAACATCAGTGAAAATCTCTAAATCTTTGAAGCAAAATTGGTGCTTAACTACAGGATAGTTCCCAGCTTATCACATTTAGTAAGTAGCAATAAGTTATTAGTAGTTAGAACAGGACATTTTTGTAAAACAAAGAGTTGGTACTTTTTTCTTGTTCATGTGTCCAAATTAAGCAAACTGGTTAGTAAATGATTGATAAGCTGGGATCATGAATTGAATAAGGTACAAAGATACCACATCTCCTTAGATGATCTAGGTCTGCCCTAATGGTTTTTGGGAATCTGTGCTTAGATATTTTTAGGAATTCTGAAGTATGCCTCTGATATAGTTGCAAGAACTGAAGAAATGAAAAGGTTTTTATTGTTTGTTTTTTGACTTTTCAGCTGTCAAATTAGACAAGGCAAAATATTTTTCCCTATCATTCAGATGTTCCTGGCACATAGTTAGCACAAGAATTTGTCACATATTGTATATAAGTTATGCAATCAGTATAGCACATCTCCATTTAAAACTGTGGTAATTAGACACTCCCATATTACCTTTGGGCAACACTGTAATTGCACTATGTCATCACTGGAATCACAATTAAAATAATTACTATGAAAAGGTCTTGTGCAAATGGTATTTGAATAAATATGTTTTCTCTCTCATTAGCACTGTATCATTACTGTTCATTATTTAGTTTTAAAGGAATTCTTCAGCCAATCTCCACTCATTCATTTTCTATACCACAAAATACATTACATTTAATACTTACAGCTCTTCAAGATAAGGGAAATTCTTGAAAGCATTCTCTGGTAATCTTGTTATATTGTTCATACTGATGTCCCTAAATGTTGAGAGAGAGAAATTACAATTCTGTGATAAAAATATTTTGATTAACTAAGTTAAAGTATTAAGAGAGTATTTGTAGCTCAGGGTTAAACTGTGAGCACCATGGTGTTCTCTGAGCTTGGTTGTTTTCTTGTAGCCATTCCATTACCCAACTAGATAACTCATCAGTGCTAGTAGGGAGTGGGGTTTGTTCTCCACAAGAAAATAAGCAAACCCCATTCCTACTAGCACTGATGGCGTTACCTAATTGGGTAATGAATCATCTGCAAGAAAACAACTAAGCTCAAAGAGCACTAAATTAAAATAGCTCAAAGAATACTGTAACCTGGCATAATAACGAAAATATTAAGTGGCAAACCCCAAAACCAAATAAGCAAAAATACATATTAAAAAACTGAGTATTTTGACAATTCAAAGGCCTTTTGAGTGTCAATTCCATAAATCAACTATACACAAGAGGAAGACAGTACTGGGACTTGAGAACATACACATAAAACATTCTTCTCAGGCTAATTGGAGAATTACGTATACCCATAGCATGGAATAATAACTGAGTGTTATGTGTAGGTAGCTGAGGTGGAAAAACAGAACAAAGACCAGGTGAACAGAATGAAAAATATGTCTGAGTAGAATAGGAAATAATGGTTTTGCAACAATCCATTTACATTTCTTTCTTTTTATGGCTCTTATTTTAGATATTTACTGAACAGCCTGTTAAGTTTGATAAGTATCTTTCATATACAAATTTAACAAGAAATTTAAATGTATATATTATCTTTATTCAGGTAAGAGTACTAATTTAAGTACATAGTTGTACATGCTTCACCAACTCAGAGCTATAACTCCACTGCATTTCTTTGAGTGTAGTTATCAGGACACATATGCAGACATGAATTCTGCATTTTATTAAAGCTATTTTTGTACTACTATTGAAAGCTTTTTTAAGTGAGCACCATGAATTTAAACATTCATATCAATCTCTTCCTTTAAAACAAAGTAAAAGCAAAAGCACAGAAACGAACACATTCAAAACTTAAAAAATAAGCCCTTCAAGCTGATAAGTATATAGTAAAAACATGTCTCAGCCATTTCTTTTTCCACTATGCCCATTTCTCAACTAAAGTACAATTTAATTCAACCAAACCACATTGTTCACTTCAATGAAATGGCTCCCTTGAGGAATTCAAGTTGATATGCATTCATGAAATAAGGCAAAAGAAAAAAAATGAATTCCTTTATGAATGGCAAAGATATAATATGCATGCAAACATTATTTGCTATTTTTCTGTACAAATGTTTTACAATATGTATTGTTACAACTAAAAATATTCATAGGTAACTAAAAAGAACTAGATTAAATTATGTTTTATGTAATTCTCAAATGGAGTGGAATGGAGTCTCCGTCCTAGTGAAACAAGAATAGTTATTTTTCAGTAAATACTTGTAAAAAGACGCTCTAGTCTATGAACACAAAGGCCAAAAGGTTAAGAAAACTAAGATACAATTTTAGGAGCTTTTCTATTCTTATATTAGCATATATGAAATAAATGATAGGTTCATGGTACCAGAAGGCACCCACTAAAATCACAATTAAAAAGAACAATAAAACACCCCCAAACCAATATTTACAAAGAGATTCAAAGTATGGTGATTCCACCATTACAAATGTATTGGCTAACTGATAGAAATGTGTGAAATGTCAAGCACAACCAAATTGTTTCTGCAGATGGGAGAATTTTGAATAGCAAATGTAAAAAATGCATAGGGAGGTCAGTGTGGCTTCTCAAGTATTGCTGGGTTTCAATTCCCACCATACCTGGCTATGATCATGTCAATGGGAACTAGAAGCCTATAAAATCCTGAAAAAATGATATTGGTCTACTATGAAAAAAAACCTGTAATAAAATTTTTAACACTGCTTTGTGATGAAAATATCAGTCAAGCCTCCTTAGTAAAGTATTTCATAAACAGGGTGCCAGCAGAGTTTTCCAGTCAATGTATTTTCATCCCCAGTATCACCCTAGAATGTATATCTAGATAATTATTTGCTAAGTAAACTATTATCACAACCCTGCGTGCTTTGATTTTGGGAAGGGGACTCCTCATCTGCCTGGAAGATGCTGAAGAAAGTTCTGTCACTTTCCTCTCCCATTAATATGATAGTGTTGACAACTGCTAAGAAAGATGTGCTGGCTCTTCTTGTTGAAATTAGAGAAGATATAAACACCACTAAAGACTCTGTTAATCTATTCAGTGTGTTTCTGAATGGATGTTGCCATGATCAGAGTAACTCAGCTGGAAGAGTGTGGAAGTCAGTTAATATAACTGATGTATTAAATGATGGTAAAAATATTTTTTAAAAATGCAATAAATTTATTAAAGAGGTTTCGATAACTTTGATAACAGTCTAGCCTACCTTCCTTGGATTTTCCAGTGGTCTCTTCTAATCTAATCATTAACCAGGTCTGATTCTGGTTGCTGCTGTTTTTTAATCATCCAATTTACTGAATTACTGCCATCTGCTATGATGGATATTTACAGAGTATATTAAAAAGTTATATCTCCTACAGGTTTGTTATGAAAAGCTCTAGGCTATCAGATGGCTTTTCTTAGTAGTACTTGATATTCTTCTAAATTTTATGTAACTTACCCTCTTTGTTATTGAAGAACAAGAAAGTCCTTTTCCTGCATACCTGGAAATCATCATTCCAAAACTACCCCTCTCTTTTTTTGAAGCTTATTTTTAAATACTAAAAATATTAAATCTTGAGATTCAACCAATGTTTTTAGAGAAGCATACCAGATCATATTAAAAGTGGGGTTTTTAGAAATAGCTTTATTGGAAGTTATGACTGACATATTTCTAGAATTTCTGGTTTCATGCTTGCTCCTTTTTAGAAAAGGATTTCATTATGTCAAAATAATCTGACAGTTTTAAATTCACTGTTTCTAAAATGTAGCATTACATTACAAATACTTGAGTGGTTTATGTTTTATTTGCTTTTATATTGAATAGGGATTCCAGTTAACCAAGGTGAAGCATTGGCAAGATTGATTTCGTGTTACAAACCTGGGAAAGTGCCAAGGATGCTCAAAGGAAGTTGCCACCAAAAAGACTAAGTTGCAGTGTGAAAAGGGTTGGGAATGCAAGACTATACTTGAAAAGACATGTGTGATACCCATACCTAAATAATTCCACACCCTGGACTGAGGGTTTTTTAAAGATTTGTTTTAATTAAAAGAAAATTAACAGAGTAATTGGTAAGTTGCAAGTGAAGCCTCTGCAAATCTATCTTTATTTTAACATTTTAAGAATGTATGTGGTTCCTTTGTAGAGTGCAAAGGCATTATTTTAAAAAAAGTGTCACCATTTGCTGATAAAAGCAGGGAGAACAACTTAAAAGAGATTAGTTTCTGGTGTAGACATATTAATGTGTACTATGTGTTTTTATTTAGTGTATGTGTTAATCTAGTTTATCGGAAAATGCTCCATTTGCTGGTTCTTATTTCTCTCAGTATATGAAATTGGTATTTTGTTTTGTTCTGTGAGAAGCAAATATTTGATATTCAGAACTTAAACCTAAATATACATTTTGCATGTAACTTCTTGGCTAGGTATTTCTCTCTGAGCCTTGTCATTTTTATTTTATGAAATAGAATCTTCAGCAGAAATTTGAAAATTCAAATATGGTTTGTGTTTTGGAATTCATATTTTATCTCCATTTTGTTCCTAGTTTCTTGGGCAAATTAAACTTATTTTAGACTTTTTAGTTTGATTCAAATGTTTAGTTTGATTCAAATTCAATTGATTCATTTATATAGCAAAATTAGGGGTGGTTCAGAAGGTGAAAGCACTAATACTTGAGTAAAACAATAAAAAGACATATTTCCAGAACAAGAAAAAGAAGAAAAACATCAGATACTATTTTGTATATTGGAATACATTCCTAAAATATTTTTTACAAAAGTGATTAAATACTAATTGTAACAACTGCTTGCTACAGGTGGTCCTTGCTTAATGATGATTTGTTAAGTGACCACTCAAATTTGTGATGACATTGAATGAATACAAAATCAATGGGCAAGCTGCAGGAAAAGTCACAATTTATGATCACATGATGCTTTGCTTAACAGCAGCAGCAAAAAGGATAATAAAACTGGATGTGATGCTTTGCTTAATGACAGTTTTTCTGTTCTCTACTGTAGTTGTAACTTGAAGTTTAGCTCTATAATCATAAAGGGTGCATACAAAATGAAAACAAAGCCCCCAAAAGCATTATGTTCCATTGGAATGTGAGAGATCTTAAATGTTCTGATGGAAAGGCTCAAGAGAGTAGTTTTGTTTCATGTTCAGCACATACAAAATTTTCCCTAAAAATTGTCCTGTTAATGGTTGTAGAGAAAGCCTGAACCCCACCCAAATGCTTAGGCTAAAGAAGCTAAGAATCAGATGGCAGTTCATTAATAAATAATGGAGAAATCTTAATCTACATTTTATGATTGGATTGTTGTGTGAGATCTTAGATTTATATACCACTTCACAGTGCTTTATAGTCCTCTGTAAGCAGTTTACAGAGTCAACATATGGCTCCCAACAATCTGGGTCCTCATTTCACCAACCTTTGGGAGGATGGACATCTGAGTCAATCTTGAGCTGGTGAGAATCCAACTGCAAAACTGCTGAGAAGAATTATGTTGCAGTACTGCATTCTAACCACTGTTATTATTCCTCTCCTACAGCCAGAAATCTTGCTATAAACTAAAGCAATTACTTACATTACTATAAATATTCTCTGAAAATTCCTGGAGCAGAATTTTCTTACCTCTCTTTCTCCCAATCAAGCTAAGCTTGACTAAGCTATCCAGCTTCACTGTTTTTTTGCACTCTGGAAAGCAGCCCTTTCCTTCTGGGAATCTATATTACATTCCACCACATCTGAGTTTAAATAAATTCTAGGCATTTGTCTTAAAATGAATGTTTATATGAAAGAGTTTTGACTTTTTCAAAACTTCAGACTTTTTCACCAAGTTGCATAATTATACAGATAGTGAAATGTATATTGCTTTTCAAAATAGACATATTTAAGAATATGAATTCAGAATTCTTATTGCAGTTTCTATTATTAGGGATCTAATCAAAAGTTAAACAGAGCAAAGTTGTGTTAGTTTTATAACTTCAGATTTATTAAATTTGTACACATATGCATATTTTTTCCTTTTGGCTCTCTAGAACAAGTGCCGACAATTAAGACTTTGTCTAGCCAGAATTTGGACTGTTAGTGAACAGGTGCATTATGTTATCTACGTTTCCACTTAAATGAGTGTGAAGACTTGAGATCATTTGGGGGGGAAATGACAAAATTAAGTAGAAAATCTTGCTTGACTGATTTGGTATGGAAAATCCATGAAATCAAGCCAGGACATTAGGGAGGAAAAACAGATGCATTTACATATTTGAGGTTTGAGGATTTATACCACATTCCAAAACTTTTCAGTAAAATAGGCAGCCTTTCCACCATGCTTATTTTGAAATATAGGAACCACTTCTTCAATACATAAAGTTCCTCTTAAAAAAGTATGGAATACATCCAGGTAAAATGTCATGTTAGGAGTTGCAGACTTCCAGATGAAAACATGCCTGGCTAGCACATCTCAGCAAAACAGCAGAGATAATATAGAGGTGAAGACAGACAGTCAGGCTATATGCCTGAACTAACAGAGCTTCTCAGAAAAAAGATAAGCCATGAGATCGTCCACCGAAGCCATACAAAGAAAACATCTTATGCTCATAATAGCTTAAGTGAAAGCTCCTTAAGAGACACTGGGTGTGCCCTATCCACTTTCTAAAGCAGTTTAAATGGAGCAAAATTAAAGTGCAGAGACCTTCAGAGTATCACAGCACCTAAAGCCATCTGGAGGAATGTACTTTCCATCCGAAAAAAAATTAAAAGAAAGAAACTAATTACAAAGAATTTTTTTTAATTAAATGCAAAGTATTTTGGAATGAAAAATTTAAAAACAGAATAAAGGGACAGTTAAATCTAGAATATTACCTCATTTGATTTTTTTTAATTAAAGAAAATATCCACACTCTCTCATTTACCCACTCACCCCCATTTCCCCCCCCCAAAACACACACACATCCATCCATCTGTCCAAAACAAGATTGTTTAAATTTGTTAAGTAAGCTGAATGGCTGACCTTGTTAAACAAAGAGATAAGTAGAAAAAGAAGGGAAACATGAAATTCTGAGGCTGACAGGTAATTATGAAGTATGGAGTGCTCAAAAGCAGGGGTCCCAAACCGCCGGTCCACGCGGTACCGGTCCGCGGAACAAGTCTTACCGGGCGCTGGTTGCTGGCGCCGCCATCTTTTTGATAAAAAGTGCTTCCGGTGAGCTTTTCCGGGTAGAAAGCTCACGGAAGCACTTTTTCATCAAAAAGATGGCGGCGCTCGCTTCGGTGAGCTTTTCCGGGTAGAAAGCCATTTCTACCCGAAAAAGCTCACTGAGGCTGGCGCATCTTGCGCTCCAGGTCACGGAAGCACTTTTTCGTCAAAAAGATGGCGGCGCCCAGTTGATGCCGGTACCGGGCCGCGGCGCCCAGCTGATGCCGGTACCGGGCCGCGGCATAAAAAAGTTTGGGGATCACTGCTCAAAAGGACTAATGCACATGGGGAAAAAACTTATCTCTTATTTTTTACTCTCTTTTTATGAATTAAAATTTCAAATTAAAAGTTATTACTAAATGGAATCAAAGTTATAGAAGGGAGGGGATGTTTCCTAAGCAGGGTGTTGGACTAGAAGACTTTCAAGGTCCTTTCCAACTCTGTTATTCTATTCCAGGGGTCTTCAAACTTAGCAAGTTTAAGACTTGTGGACTTCAACTCCCAGAATTCCTCCTCCTGTTAGCTCAGGAATTCTGGGAGTTGAAGTCCACAAGTCTTAAACTTGCCAAATTTGAAGACCCTTGTTCTATTCTGTTGTTGGACAACTCCAGAAGAATATATGACATTTATACATTTAAATTGTAGCAAAGAAAACTATTTTATTGGCCAGATTATGTGTATAAAATGTAGATATGATGAAGTACCCACAATGGAAGATAAAAGACATAATACAATGTCTTGTTTTGCTTTTGAAATATATATCTAACTTTTTAATTATATAAATAAGCTCTCAATTATCAATTCTACATGTAAGCTACATTAGAGCATTCTGGAGTCAATATTTAGGGATTTTGTAAACATACTTTTAAACATATGTCATGTCTACAATCAAAAGTTACATAAATTTAACATGTGTAATCCTCATTCAGACATGATGTTGAATAATCCTCATTCAGACGTGATGTTGAATTCAATGGGACTTATTCCTACATAAGTGGGAACAAAAATCCAACAAAGAAAATCTAGATTACATCATAATTGCCTTTAAAAAAACCAGAATACCTAACAGGTACTCTCCATTCCTATTTTCTGAATTTTAAATATCTTAACATGCCTTCTGTTTCACTTATTTTGGTCCTCCTTTACCCATACCCAGTGTTTAGAATGCAACATGAGCCTCACATTTCAGAATAAGCCTGACATTTGGAAAGCTAATATTTAAGAAGTGCAATAAAACTGGAATAAAATCAAAAATATAAACATAGCTTAGGTTGTAACTATGCCAATTAGAATAGGATATTTTAAGCTCACTAACTACATAAATGCTAGGAACATAAATAGTGACCTGCTGGATCAGTTCCTTGGCTGCTAACCTTATTGAGAAGTCTTTGATTAGGAAATTTGTCAAAGCCTTTTTAAAAATCTAAGTAGATGATGTCCATTGGTTCTGTGTAGTTTATGAACCCTAAAACATTCTGGTAGGTTAGTTAAAAATTTGCAACATGTCCCTACGCTTGGCTTCTGTAGCTGAAAACTGAAAAGTGGTCAATGTAACTCCAATTTTTAATAAGGCTGATGGTGAGATCTAACAATTTAATAATTTAACAATTTAATAATAAAAATATCTCTACCAATGACCTCCCAGACTCCTGCACATGTTTTAAATGTCTTGAAACCATCGATGAAAGCAAAATTTACATCAAATGCTGCCTATGCGATAATCTAACTCACCCTGCCTGCTTAAACGCGAACAAAAACCTAGCTGATATGGTTAAAAATTCAGATACATTGTTTTTGCTATGTCCATCATGTTCTCCTAAGCTAAACAAACTGAGTACCCTACCTGACAAGAGTTGAAAGCATAGAATCACTCATTCACTCAATAGAAGAACGCTTAGCAACATGTTTTGAAACAACTATACAAGCAAGCATAATTTCTCTTGAAAAAAAAAAAATACGGCACAGATAAGTACCTATCAGCTCAAAATCAAATCCCACAACAACCACAACCACTACCTCAACTACAATTACAACCAACCAAAAATAAACACCAAACCACAGCCACAAAAAATTACTATCCCTTCAAATAATTCCACAAATAATATCTCCTTACTCATCAGAGACACCATGGAACGTGAACAGAAATGTCCAAATGCCATCTTATTTCGTCTCGAAGACACCAACGAATCAGATAACATCACCAAAGTTCATGATATCATAAGCAACTCAAATACAACAAACATCTCTCCTGAAGATATCATTGAAATAACCAGAGATGGCCATGGATACAAATACAATGACAGCTCTGTGGCCCCAAGATTTTGTAGAGTTGTATGCAAAAATGAGTCCAGCAAACGTATATTTATTCATACAATAAATGCCATTGCAAAAGCCAATCCGAACCACAAAAAACTTCGCTCAAGACCAGACTTATCCATACTGCAAAGAATCTCCACGCAGAACTCAAAAACCGTCTAGACAATGGAGAAAAGGATCTATAGACTACAGAGCTGATTGCATCAAAAGAAAGTCACACAACCCACAACTCCACATCCAACCCCACCCCATACAATCGAACATCACTCAAAACTAGGCATGCACGCCCCTAACTACCTCTATTCCAACCACAACTGGCCTTAAATGCAAGCTACTCAATGCAAGAAGCCTTGTAAATAAAATACCTGAATTTCTCTTCTTACTAAATACGGCTAAATTCAACATTATATTTGTCTGTGACACATGGCTCAACGCATCTCTCCCTGACTCCATTAGCACAGTAAGAGACTATCATGTTTACCGATCAGATCGTGAAATCCGTAGAGGAGGTGGTGTTGCTATCTTCTATAAAAAGTCCCTACCTCTAAAAAACATCCAAGTTACCCAGAAGCTTGCTATTCCTGAGACCATCACCTGTGAACTGTCCTTAAATATCACATTTCGGTTCTTACTATGTTACAGAGCCCCTGATTATGACATCAAACATGCAAACAAGCTAAATACACTACTAACATGGGCAGCATCCTGCCCACATGCATATATCTTTCTTGGTGACTTCAATCTACCTCATATTAACTGGACCCTTAATGAATGTACAACTGAACCCACACATGCAACCTTCTACAATGCAGTAACAAATCTGGGACTAGAACGACTAGTAACCAACAACACTAGACTTAACAACTGCCTCGATCTCATCTTCTGCAATAGTTTGAATTCAATTTACGGAATACCAATTAAAGAACCCTTTTCCAACAGTGACCACCCACATGAATGACTTTTGTCTCAACATACGTCCACACAAAAATCATCACAATGACGGAATCCCCAATTATAACTTCAAAAAAGGCAACTATGATCTTATAAACAACGATCTCTCATTCCTTGATTGGCAATTTCTATTCTCTGGATGCAATACTGCTGAAGACCATTCCAACATATTTTTACTTGAAGTCAAAAGAGTCATCAAACTATATGTACCATTAACAACTCCCAAAACCAGAAACAACAAATTACCCAAAACAATAAGGAAGCTTCAATAAAAAAAAAATATCACTTTGGCGGAAAAACAAATCTGGTCACGTTGCCAACTTCAAAAGCCGATACAAAAATTTATGCCACCACATAAAAACTTAATGCACCAATTATCACATCAAACAAGAAGAAAACCTTCTACGCACCAATTCCACCCGTGCTTTCTACAATCCTCCACTTAAAAACAAACAACCTACTCTCTAATAAACAATTTGGTTTTAGGAAAAAGCTATCATGTAATCTGCAACTCTTACACTGCAAAACCATATGGACTACACAACTCAATCAGGGCAAAACAATAGACGCAATCTACATAGACTTCTGTAAAACCTTTGATTCAGTGGTACACAACAAACTACTCCTAAAACTAAAATCTTATGGTATCTCTGGACACCTGCATTACTGGATAGAAGCATTCCTGTCAAACAGACAACAAATGGTCAAAATTGGGAGCTTCCTATCAAATTCTGTACCTGTCAATGGTGGTGTCCCCCAAGGCTGTGTTCTAGGACCAACTCTCTTCATACTCTACATAAATGACCTCTGTGATCATATCAAGAGCAACTGTGTTCTCTTCGCTGATGATGTAAAGCTATTCAACACCACAGACAATACTGCTACCCTTCAAAAAGACCTTGACTATGTATCAGAATGGTCAAACAAATGGCAACTTCAAATCTCAACAAATAAATGCTCTGTCCTACATATTGGCAAAAAAAATCAGAAAATAAAATACAGGCTATATTTTAAAATATATACCTGTATAAAATACAGGACCAACGCCCGTTCTCCCCTGAGCTGTTCAGAGCATCCAGTAGTGGGACATACCAAAGCTTGGCCTGTCCTATGGGAGGGACCCCATCTGGATCTATGTTCCCTCTTGGTCCTTGAGGACCCGTTGTAACACTTTCCTACCAAATGAGGCCTCCGCAGAGGCAAAGACATCAATTTTATAGTGTCTGATGAAGGATGATGGATAAGCCGAAGTTGCTGCCCTACAAATTTCTTCTATTAGTGCTTGCGTGGCCCATACTGCCGATGTTGCTGCACTGCTTGTGGAATGCGCCGTTATGCCTCTGGGCATTGGAAGTGATTGAGCCTCATATGTCTTAGCAATCATGGTTCTTAACCACCTGCCAATTGTCGAAAATGAAACTTTGCGTCCTTGGGTGGTAGATTGAAATGAAACAAAAAGAGCTTCCGTTTTCCTAAATCCAACTGTGCAATCTAAATAAATGTGTAAGGCGTGCCTCACGTCAAGCTGATGCCATTGGTATTCAAGTCTGTGAGATGGTCTTGGGCAAAAGTTCAGGAGCACCAACTCCTGCGCCCTGTGGAAAGCGGAATTAATTTTGGGCAAACATTGGATCTGGACGAAGGACAACCCTATCATGATGAAATATACAGAGGTCCTTTCTGACAGACAAGGTGGTTAGCTCGTAGATTCGTCTTGCTGACGTAATAGCTATCAAAAACACCATTTTGTATCATTAGGAAATGGAGACTCGTCGTCTTCAGGTGCTCAAAGGGTCTCTTCGTGAGGGCAGAGAGGACCTTGTCAAGATCCCAAGTTGGGTAGCGGTGTATCACTGGGGGCTGTAATTTTGTGGCTCCACGAATGAAACTACGAATGCGTGGATTATGGGAAATGGAGCACAGATCACCCCAGGAGACGACCGAAGCTAAGGCTGCCACCTGTCTTCGCAAGATGTTGGGCGAAAGTCCCCTGTCCAGACCATCTTGTAAGAACTCCAATATTTGTGCCACTGATGTAGAAGTGGGGTCAATACTGGATTTAGTGCACCATCGACAGAATATATTCCAGGTGACATTGTCAATGCAATTTGTTGATGGGCGCCTGGCCGCTTGGATGGTGGAGATAAACCTATTGGAAATTTTCTCGCCCTTCAGACATCTTAGCTCAATCTACATATGGCATGGTGGAGCACTGAGGATCTGGGTGTTGAACAGGACCCTGAGATAGAGCAACTCTGCCCGGTGGAATTCTCCATAGTTCCGCTAGTGACAGATCCCCGAAATCTGCGAACCACAGTCTTCTGGGCCAGTATGGTGCTACTAACAACAGCTCCGCTTTCTCCTCCAGAAGCTTTTGGATCACCCTGGGGATCATTGGAAGAGGGGGAAACACGTACAGGAGACCTGGGGGCCAACAGCAATGAAGGGCATTGATATTCTCTGCTCCTTGAGTTGGGTACCTTGAGTTGAATCTCAGGAGTTGGGTGTTGAGAGGTGAGGCGAATAAGTCGATCACCGGTTGCCTGAACCTCAGGACTGCTTCCTGGAACAGTGTTGGGTGTAGATGCCATTCTGACTGATTGACCATGGAGAGCAGGTTCCTCTCCGCCCAAAGGCACGACTTCTCCGCCTCTCTCATGAGTTGTCACGAGTGTCTGTTTGTTTATATGAGGCTTCGTTGTAACCTTGTCTGTTAGAATCAGGACCTGCTTGGACCGAATTTGTGGAAGGAGACTGCGAAGAGCCACATGGACAGCTCTGAGTTCCAATAGGTTTATGCTGTACAATTGCTCTTGAACAGACCAACACCCTTGAGCTGTGTGGTGCTGGTAATGTGCTCCCCATCCAAACAGGCTGGCATCTGTCGTGATGATAGATCTGTTGGGTTCTTTGACTAGGCAACCCTTGTTGATGACAAGTGCGGTCCACCAGTGAAGGATCTGAGGACCTTTGGTGGTATTATGACTTGTGAGTTGGAAGTGTCTCTTCTTGACCTTTGGAACGGCAACAGGTACCATTGTAGGGTTCTGGCGTGCAGCCGGGCCCAGGGAACAATAGAAATGCAGATCAGTTTCCCCAACAGTTCAGATAAGCTGGCCAGGGGTACCCATTTAAGGGTCCTGATCTCCTGAGTTAATTGTCTAATGCTTTCCTGCCTGTCTGGGGAAAGGAAGACCCTCCTTTCCACAGTGTCTATAATGGCTCCCAGATGAATTATGTGAATTGATGGAGTTAAATGACTCTTTGCCCAGTTTATTGAGAACCCATGCTGTTGAAGGGCCTGTAGAGTAAACTGGGTATCTAATTCACCTGAAGAACCGATGATGACAAAATTAGAATGTCACCAAGGCAGCACTGTAGCCTGACAGGTCTACCCCTGAGATGTCCAGGCAGGGCTGCCAAGACCTTAGTGAATGTTCTGGGGGCTGATGCTAGCCAAAAGGGAAGGGCAACATACTCAAAGTGCAGGTTATTATAACAAAATCTGTGAAATTTACTGTGAGAAGGCCAAATTGGAATGTGCAAGTATGCCTCTGTCAGATCTATCAATGTTAAAACGTTGCCCCTCCTGATACCAAGTAGAATAGATTGTAAGGTGGTCATTTTAAATTTTCAGTACACCAGAGAGCGGTTGAGGCATTTTAGGTCTAAAATTGCCCTCCATCCCCCCCAAACTCTTTAGAACCACAAAAAGGTGTGAGTAAAAACCCTGTCCTTGCTGATCCGGTGCCACTGGTTGAATGGCCCGGATCTCAAGCAGATGTTGTATAGCAGTTTGCATAAGAGATCTTTTGACAGGGTCTCTAGAGAGGGGGCATTTCATAAAGAAGTTTGGGCGAGTGGATTGGAATTCCAGAGCCAAACCAAATCTAACTGTGTCCCTGACCCAGGAGTCGGAGGTAGAGGAATCCCATTGGTCGGCGAAGAAGTTTAGTTGACCACTGATAGGGATAGGGATCTCCTGGAATTTACTATTTGGGACGACGGAAAGATCTGTTTCCAGCCCCACGGAAAGGTCTCTTGCCTTGTCCTCCCCTTCTATTCCTGTCTCCAGAGACGGACCTTTCAGGTTGCTATCCTTGTCTATATCCCGGGGCCCTCTGGAATCTATGAGAGTAGGGACCCTGATAGAAGGGACGAAAGAAGCTCCTCTGAAAGGACTGAGGGCTCCTATTGTCCGATTTCCGAAAAAGAGAAGGATTTTTGTTCTTGTTCCTAGATTCTATTAGGAGCGGATCAAGGACAGTGCCAAACAGCTTTTCGCCTGAGACAGGCACAGAGGCAAGCTTCCACTTGTGTTTGGTATCAGCTTGCCAATGTCTGAGCCATAGCAATCTACATGCAGATACCTGAGAGGCAACACCTCTGGAGGAAAATTTAACTGCATTAAACGTAGCATCCGCAGAAAATTCTGCTGCGGCTATCAGTTTGGCAATGGAGGAGGAGAAATGTCCTTGTAATTAAGCCCAGCCTATCCTAGGAGAGACTGAAGCACCTCCCCACTATTGGATGCTCTGAACAGGGGAGAATGATGAAACATTTGGCCATACTCAGCATGATTTCCCTAAGAAAATGTCCTCTTTAGCCAACTGGAATGCTTTTAGGGTGTTAATAAACATGTAGAGCCAAGGCTTCTCAATAAGGTTAGCAGCCACGGTAAAAGGGAAACCCATATTGTGAATAAGCAGCTATCTAAATAACAAAAAAACAGGAATAAATAGACATTTCTCACTAACGGAGGGATGTAATTGGTAGGATCCTAGAAAGTTCTGTCCTAGGGCCAGTGCTTTTAAAATTTATAAATGACATGAAAGTGAGCATGAGTAGTGAAATAGTCAAGATGGTTGTTTAGAGTGGTTAAAAAAAAGGAGGCGGCATTGCAAAGAGCTCCAAAGGAATCTTTGCAAATTAGGATAGTGAGCATCAAAATGGCAGATAACATATAATCCACTAGCAGTTTAGATGGTGTATTATACCCACAATCTTTGAGTATGCATTCAACAAACCCACCCAGCTATCTATATTTCTAACGTTTGGATCACGTCCCACCAGAAGACCCATGCCACAAGAGGAGATTCCTCTTGGTAAGAAAAAAACAGTTTTGCTCTTAAGAAAGCAGTCTTTTTTAAGGGAGAACTTTTCCTTAATCCAATGTCCTCTTTCTCAAAGATCCTCATTCTCTGATACTGTCAAGTAGTTGCATGTGGGATTCTACTATCACATCCCTGAGAGCCCTATCCACCTGCTTCTCTTTTCCTTTCTTCCTTAAGTAAAACCAGTTAGCCTCAAAAGGCTTGTCTTCTGAGGCTTGTCTACACCAAGGACACATCCACAATCTCTGTCAAGTGGTTAGATACATATGACACTCAAAGCAATATCCAGTGGTTAGATCCAGTGGTTAGATACATATGACACTCAAAGCAATATACCATGTATATTCCATACCCCTGCTATCTGCCTACTTTCACATATATTTTAGTAGACATGTTTACATTTAATATTCAGCCTTATGTTCAATATATTTTACAAATCTTTTTCTTCTGACTTATACCAAGAAACACTTATACCACATTAATCATTTTTGAACTTACTACACATAATTTAAAAAAAAAAGTGTTGCTATTTACAGCAGCAACAATCTAAAAATAATTAGATATTAGGTGCTACCATGGAGTATCAATGGCCAGAATAAAGTTGGTGAGACATGAGTCACGCCATGAAAGTCACTTGATAGTAAGATGGATGACATATACATATTTTTAAAATTAATATATGATCCATATATATAAACAAATTAGATGAAGTCTGGAGCAAGGAAGGCAGAAAGGTTATTAATGAATGGGCAAAGGTAGCACAGAGTACAGTAAAGTCAAACAATAATTAAAATGTCAGCACAATAGAATTAATATTTCATCATGTATTAACTTTAGATTCACTGCATTTTGAAATAAATATTTTGATTACATTTTCTAATTAGAATTCCGTGGATTCATTTCAAGAAATGCTGTCTCATGGTTTTTCCAGTTTCAAAGATATATGCCTCTCTTTCCTAGAAATAGTCAAGGCAGTAACAACATTAAGGGGAAAAAAGCACTTCATGTTAAAACAACAATGCACATTAACTAGTCTTAAAACAAATGGACAAACCAGTCATAAGAGAATCAGTTACAACTCATCATTAAAAAAGCATCTCTCTAAAACACTATTGAGATTCAACTACTAGGCAATAGTAGAGCTAGCCAAATGGATCTATGAAGAAAGAAGGATCACTCTGTTATTTGATGCCAGGAATGTGGGTGGCAATCTCAGCCAGAATCCAAAGAACCATTTAACCAGTTCCACATGGTCAAGAAGACTTTGATTCATGCTACACTGCATGTAAACTGAGGAGAAACACCATTCCTACAATGACAGAGAGAGACAAACAGATAGTGTTCCAATGTTGCAATAGGAGGAGGGGGAATCATACAGTACTTGCATTTAGTTAAATCAGTCTGCAACTACCCTGTGGAAAAGAGTGCCAATAATTGGCTTCTTTCACCTCTGTTAGCCATGAACAAAAGCATCATTTGATTTCACAAGGGGCAAAATGAACCAAAGATAGTCAGTTAGCTGAACCAATGGGGTGGAATAACAATAATCTGCAGCATTTCAAAGTTGTTAATTAAGACTTACACAAAGCACCCCCACTGGACTTTTTCAATAAGGCATTACATGCCTCTTTACTTGTATTTTAAAAAGAGAAAGGAGCCTAAACTTCAGAAACATGGTAACTAGTCCAATTATTTTTGTGTATTTTTGACAGAAAAATACAGTTACAATTTACTTCCTGAAAATTATTTTCAAGAAAATATAGATATTGTGTGAAGTTTACTGTATCTTATTTTTAGTGTAATGTTAAAAAAAACATTTTTTGATAAATGCCTCCTTCTCTGATAAAGAGGTTATTTCACAATTTGGAGTCAAAAGAAATATAAACACACACTATGGATAGCCCTCGACTTTTAACTACAACTGAGCCCAAAATTTCTGCTGCTAAACAAGGCGGTTATTAAAAGGAGTTTTTCCCATTTTGCAAATTTGCTTGCCACAGTTAAGTGAATCGCATGCTGTTAGGTTAGTAACATGGTTGATAAGTGAATCTGGCTTTCATTGACTTTGCTTGTCACAAGGTTGCAAAAGGAGATCATATGACCATGGGACACTGCAACTATCATAAATACATACCAGCTGTCAAGTGTCCAAATTTTGATCATGTGACCACAGAGTGCTGCAATGATCCTAAGTGTGAAAACCAGTCACAAATCACTTTTTCAGTGCCGCTATAACTTCTAACGGTCTTTAAATAAATGGTTGTAAATCTAGGCCTACCTGTGTTTTCAGGAACCATCTAATGAAAATCCAAAAAGGCCTTTCTCAAAAAGTATACAAAACTGTGTTTTCAGAGATTCATGACAGAAAGATGCCTGCATTTCTATAACAATACAAAGCAATGATAAAACTGTCTAAAAACACTATCTAAATTCAATAATTTCTTTTTTTAACAGACAACTTCCCAATATATTAGAACCGCTTTTGAAATTCCCCTTTGGTAAAGTAATGGATTAACACCGAAACTAGAAAAAATAGGCTATTAAGCTAGCTTCTGTATGTTCCAGTCATGACTACCAATCTTCTTAATTATTTCAATTATACGTTTCAAGTAAAAGTCTATACTCATAAGCCAGAAGTTCAAGCTATCATTCAATCTCAAAGCTCACTAAATTATCTTGGGTTATTCACTTTGGGTCTCCTTCCTTCCTTCCTTCCTTCCTTCCTTCCTTCCTCCCTCCCTCCCTCCCTCCCTCCCTCCCTCCCTCCTTCCCTCCTTCCTTCCTTCCTTCCTTCCTTCCTTCCTGATTCTCTGTCTCTCTCTCTTATCTTTAGTCTTGAATTCCTGGAGATATACTGTATAAAACTTAATAAATTTATCTAAATTATTTTGTGACATAAGACATACATATAAGAGAATGCTTTAATATTTTTATCTTAATCAATCACTCTGGCAGTAGGTGCATGCCTGAAAACATGTGTTTTAACAGGATATTGATGCTCCAATATTTCTGCCGTTCGTTTAGCGGACCAGTCAACATGGAGCCCTTAAACATACCAACAAATAAACGGCCAATACTTCAGCTGCCCTGGAGTAGTGCATTATTAAAAAGAAAAAGCAGGTCCCCTCATCTCTTGCCTTGTTCAAAACAGTCCAACAAAGCTACACCTCTTTACCTGTTATGTTCACAGAATTTACTATCAAGCTTTAAAAAAAACTAAAACTAAACAAAGACCTCTGATGCATATTATTTTAAGCTATTATTTTAAGAGGTTCAATGCCTTGATATTGATACTCTATTAACCTGTAAAAACAAGAGATACCTTGAACTGATATACATTTCTGTAGGGAAATAACAAGCAAAATGAGTTGTGAACTACAACACAGTTAATGGATTTAAACCCTATCTAAGCCCTGGTTCCCTAACAACGTGCGTCTTAGTGTTGGTATACAATTCTTTGTTCTTCTAATTCAAACAGAAAATTAAATGGGATGGTAGCATGCCTCAGACATTATTTAATTTCTAATAATGCTTCTGGGCCCTCCAAAATCCCAAGGCATTATAATAAAATCAATCTGACAAGAGGTCTTGGGCAGGAGTACAAAAAGAGCACATGAATGCCACATATGACCCTGGGGCCTAGTCTTACCATTATTGTTTACAACAGCAGTGATTGGGTACTCAGAACATCATACGCCAAACTCAAAATGCATTAGTGCAGGGGTCCCCAACCACCGGTCCGCGGACCGGTACGTCCAGGAACAACTCCTACCGGGCTGCTGGTTGCTGGGCGCCGCCATCTTTTTGATAAAAAGTGCTTCCGGTGAGCTTTTCCGGTAGAAAGCTCACGGAAGCACTTTTTCATCAAAAATGGCGGCGCTCATGCTTCGATGAGCTTTTCCGGTAGAAAGCCATTTCTACCCAGAAAAGCTCACCGACATGCGCCGCCATCTTTTCATCAAAAAGATGGCGGCGCCCACCTGATGCTGGTACCGGGCACCCAGCTGATGCCGGTACCGGGCCGCGGCATAAAAAGGTTGGGGATCACTGCATTAGTGTTTCTGGCAAATACAGCCATGAAATTTTAACTTCTAATTTCTTTCAATAAAAGTATAGCAATATTTATTCACAAAACAAGTATTTTTTACAGACAGACCACATTTCACCATCTCCTATGAATATTCAACATGGGTACATAGGCAGATAAGGTCATGGTACAAACCTAACTCTTTCATAACACTAGGTCTGTAAAATATTAACAAGTAGGTAAACATTAGAACAAGGTCTTTCAAAAAAATCAAACTTGTTAACATTAAGAGGATCGAGACCAAACAGAGATATAGGAAATATATCCTACTTACTAGCTACTGCTCTTTGAAGTTATAACAGGTTTCTAACCCAAGTTCTAAGCATCAGGAATGTTATCCAACCCTTTTTTTCTTTTATTCTAAATGCAAAACTGCCATAAAGGTAATCCTTGACTTACAACCATTTGCTTAGTGACAATTCAAAGTTACAGCGATGCTGAAAAAAGTGACTTATGACTGTTTTTCACACTTATGACTGTTGCAGCATCCCTGTGGCCACGTGATCAAAATTCAGCCACTTTGCAACTGATACATATTTAGGACTGTTGCAGCCTCTTGGGTCATGATAACCTGTTGTGACCTTCTGACAAGCAAAGGCAATGGCGAAGGTGTTATCACCTGCAGTAATTCACTTAACAACTGTGGCAAGGAAGGACATAAAATGAGCAAAACTCACTTAACAACTGTCGTGCTTAGCAATGGAAATTTTGGGCTCAATTGTGGTCGTAAGTCGAGGACTACCAGGCTATAAATTTCCTTTACCAAGCAATAGATGCATGCATGTTTCCAATTTTGTTCTTTGCCTATTTTTGGCCGTCCTTGTAGTGCTTATTTTGAGGGGAAAATGTCTCTTGCTGAATTGTGTGGTTGAATAGCTTATGATCTTGTTATTTCTTCTGTCTTGTGAACCATTGATTGAATACTTTCTTAACAGATGTTTGACAAGCTGGTCAAATATATTTTATGTATGAGGATTTGTGCCATTTTGGAGGTGGTTCAACAGTTTCCTGGAGTAAATTCTCTAAATTAGAAGTTGGTTGAAGTGTTCCAGATGAAACTGGCCTGTTTTATGGCAGGGTCACCCTTGAATCATTTTAAACTGATTCCAGTCCAGAAGATTTATTTCTGGAAAGTACCATGTTGCCCCTCCCTTCTTCCAAGTAGCATGTTCTGTCGGGATATGGAACATTGCAGCATGTGCACATCTCTATTTTTGGGTAAGAAAACTGAAATTCTATTATGATGCCCTAGTACCTTTTCTATCTCTCCTACTGTGTTTTACTTAACGTGTATGTCTGTATGTTCACTTTATAATGCAGATATTTTTAATTAATGGAATGCTTTAAAATTATCAGCTATTAAGTAATTAGGACGCTCAAGATCGTCAAGAATAAATTGTTCTGCATTTGTAATCAGACTGAATCTCATCCAAATATTTAAGGATATTTCTATATTGCATTTTTATGTTGTCATTGTATAATCCTATAAAAGCTTATTCAAATTCTGGATGTGGTTGTGGTGGGAGAAAGGGTGGGAACATGTTTATATGCCTTGGAAGTGAATATACAAAGTATTAACTAGTTTTTTTAAACAATAACAGTTCCTGAAATAATGAAAGAAAAGAACTGGAGATGCTTAACACTTCAGAAGTTATTGAAGCCTACATCTGCAAGTACTACATTACCAAAAGAAATCTATGTTTCTCAATCTCAGCAAATTTAGACTTAATCTCCCAAAATTCCCCAGCTGGGTGCTGGGTGGGAGAATTCTGGGACTTGAAGTCTACACATCTTAAAAGTTGCTGAGACTGAGAAACAGTGCTATAAGAGTAAAAAGAAAAATTAATCAACCACTGTTGATAGCATAATCTATTAGATATCTCCAAAGTTTGTGGAATTATTGAATCCATTATTTTTGTCTTATTAGATTCATATCTACTATCTTAATTTATCTCATTCTTAACCCTTTACTTGTTAGTATGGTGCACAAATTGTGAGAACTCTCTCATACACAGTGAGGCTAAATAAAGGATGCTAGAAGATGATACAACACCCCCGCCCACCCCTGGAAAATAGCTGTTAGCAGCCTAACTACCAGCTTGATTTATCAAGGCAAGAAACAAAACTGAGATATGTAAACCCCGAAAGTTTCTGAGAGAAAAGGCTGGAGAGCCTTGGTTTTTATCCTCTGGGCTCAACCACATTGCTTCAGTACAGAATGAAAATACTCATGTATTTTAGTTGTTTGTAGTATTTAAAACTAAATAATTCATTTCATATTCCCTAGGGTCTAATGTACCACGTTTGGATTGTGATGTCTATTTTAAATTGTAGATAAAAACATATGTAAATATTTTGGTCTCATTCATGAGTAAAGTGGTTTTTTAAAATTATTATTGCTATTTTATTTATCCTAATTAAGACGGCTAATAATTAAAATCAGTAGCATTTCATGTAAAACTCCCTAAAATACCATGAAACTAAAGAATTATACCATAAAAACCAGGCAGATGTCTAATTATGGTAAAATACCAGATAAAATTTAGATTCTTCTGGAATTAAATGCCTTCCTAAAACATATCAAATAAATATACTACATTGCAGGAGTTTTAAACTGGGTTCCATAGAACTCTGGTTGTCCGTAGGAATTTGGTAGAATTTTGTGAGAGACTAAATCTTCCCTTCCCATCTTCCCCCCAAAATTGAGCACAGCCAATTTTCTACCACTAAGTCTTTGCCTCTTGATCAAGGGATTATAGTTTTAGTTTTCAAACGATCAGTTTTAGTTTTCAAACAATCAGTTAACTAAGATTAAAATCCCTAGTTTAGAAAGGATTTTTTTTAAATTACAACTTGTATTTGTATGTAGCTGGTTCATTGTTTTTCTGAAAGTAATACTTTAATTTTGATAGCATTTAGTGTTCAATCCATATGCTCTTTGGCAGTATACAAGTGTCTGAAAATGTATCATGGTATTCCAGCTAAATACCAGTTGTTTTGTGTATCTACAAACATATCTTTTTTGTTATATAGGTATATAAAAATAGTAAAAAATAAAAGACATGAAATATCCTTCAAAATAATACTGTTTTATTATAAAAATGTGTGAAACTGCCTATTAGCTATATAAAATGCAGGTTTTTTTAGAATAATTTAACTAATTTATTAATCATTACTTTGTGGTTTATATTGTTGTTCATTAAGTGCATTAGCATCTCACTGGAATAATTAAAACGAGCTGTGATGATCTGCGATGTACACAGAATAATTAATCCAATAATGTTTTATATGTATTTAAATCTCACAAAAGAAACTTCATAAAAGAAACATGTTTGACCAGTGGTAGGCAGAATATTGAACATGATAATTATTCTCTGATAAATGGCACAGCCTTGGTCTAATTTGTACTCTTGGAGATATAGCATTTATTTTTTCCTTTGTTTTCTTCTTGTTTTCAGTTGTCTAGAAAATGAAAAAAATGTTTTTAAATGAGACAAAAGATAGATACTGTCAGTTTCTGACTGTATCTTTTAAATGTTGTATGCTGTTGTATAATAACACTAAATTGATTGTACAGATATAGAATACCTTTATTGTCATTGCATTCCACGAATACAATGAAATTTGAAAGCTACTCCAGCACAGTGCCCCAAACACCACATCACAATCATACTACTGAGTATATAATAATAATAATAATAATAATAATAATAATAATAATAATAATAATAATAATAATAATAGGACTAAATCACAAATGCACTGTTTGATTCAAGACAATTACTGCCTTAGAAAAGAAACTTTCTCAATCTATTAGTCTTCATTTTAAGACACCTATAACGCCTCCCTGATGGTAACAGATCAAAATATGAATGTCCAGGATGAGAACGGTCTGTGGAGATTTTTAGTGTTCTCGAGAGGAATCTGGACTTCGCAATCTCTTCCAAAGAAGAAAGAGAGCAACCGATGATTTTTTGTGCTGTGTTTATAACTCTCTGGAGCATCTTCTTATCCACTGCAGAGCATCCAAAATACCACACCGTTACACAGTATTGCCAAAATGCTCTCGATGGTAGAACGGTAGAAAGTAACCAGAAACTTCTCACCCAGACCACTCTTTTTCAGCAGCCTCAGAAAGTGCAGGTGCTGTTGGCCTTCTTTGCAGTAGCCATAGTGTGGACCAACCAATTAAGTAAATATAGGTGAGAGCTTTATTTTGCCCTTTATTTAAGGAAACAAAAATAATAGAAAGGATATGCTTTTAAATAGGTAACGATGCATCAATATTTACAAAAGATAAATGTGGTGATGAATTTTTCTGTTTTTAGGTTTTTTGGGGGGATTTTTTACAATTGTTTTTACAATTGTTTTACCAAGGACTATAAGCCAAAAAAAATTAAATATGATACACTCTGTAGGGGGTCCTATTTAGCATTCAATCATCTAATTAGACTAAGGTTACTTAAAATTCATTGTAAACATTTAATGAGTTCTAAGATGTGCAATGACATCTTATAAATTATTTTTCTTCTTTCTGTTTACTGTTTCTTAGCACAGCTTTAACTCTCTTCTAGCAAATTCTGCTTCAGATTGTCAGAGGGTTTTTCCCCTAAAATATTCTATATTCTATATTCATATTCATATTCATATTCATATTCATATTCATATATATATATATATATATATATATATATATATATATATATACACACACACACACACGCACACACACACACACACACACACACACACATATATTCCCCTACAATATTCTTTTTCAGGTTTTTTTTTAACTTTGAGGGCCCATATTTTTATGTCTATGCATATAAGAAATTGAAATGTAGACCAGTTCTAGGACTGATTTAACAGGTTAAAGGTGTGTTTTCTAAAATATGAGCAGAATTTTTTTAGTTCATACCGTGTTTCTCCAAAAATATGCCCCCCCAATAGGAAGACCCAGCATGCTTTCTAGGCATAAGGTGAAATTTAAACCCCTCCCCCCAAATTTAGGCCTAGTTTAAAACACGTGAAATTGGGGGGGCGGGGGGAACTTGCCGTTAGGAGCACCCCACGGGCAGCCATGCCTCGCCACCAGCTGCTCCCAACGGCCAATCATGGTGGAGCATGGAGAGTTCCCTACCCCGGCCAAGCGCCTTTGCTACAGACCCGGGTATGGTGCTAGGTGCAGGCCGGGTCAGCGGGCGGCAGCAGCGGTGGTGTGGATGTCGGCCTCAGTGGCAGTGGGGCACTTTGCCCTCCACTGTTGCTTCCTCCGCCGCTGTCACTTTCCCTTCTGCCCGTGTGCTGCTGCGTTTGGAGTGCTACGCATTCCTCCACCGGCAGCGTTTCAGCTGCTTCTAGGCAGGGAAGCCGTAGCTTCCACGGTTCCCGCCGACACTGGCACCTCTCTCGCCAGTGCCACCTCCAACAACAGCAGCAGTGGTTAGACAGACCCCACTGCCGACGAGAACCGCCTGCCCTCCCACAGGGGCATCGCTTTTATTGACAGCAGCTGCGTCGACAAGGTCCCGCAAGTCGGTTAGTCTTTTGGGGTTGGGTGGATGGAAGTGGCAGTGAGAGGGTGATGTGATTGTTTCTCTTCCCACCCCATGCCTCGCTTTGCTTCCCACCCCAGAGTTTCGGGTCACGGTCTCGTCCTTTGTATGGTCGGGGACTCTCCTCTTGCTCCAGCTGCCCGACCCCCCGTGGACCTTTCCCCCTATTTAAGTTTTCTTTACTCTCATTCCGTCAGTTCCCTAAGAATACAGACTGGCCGAGCAGCTTCCTCCCCACCCCTCCTAGTAGTTTTAAAAAGGGAACCATCTATCCATTTTGCTCTTCGAGCAGAGGCAAACCTTCCAATCCAAACAGAAGAGAAAGGGAATCATCCTACAGACCCTTAGCACCAAGCTTCCCAGAGGATTCTCCCAAAGGATCCACCCCAAAGGAGGATTCATCAGAGGATTCAAGACGGCTTACCTGTTTTTTCGGGGGTCAAAAGAAAATAAGGCCCGGCCTTATTTTCTGAGAAAACCAGTATTAAGCAGATGTGTGGCTGCCAAGTGTATTCATATCCTGACTTGCAATAAGTTCTTGATTGGCCATTTTGGAAACAAGTTCCATCAATATTTTAATGCACATTTTTAATCTATTGTAACTGTACTGTTACATTTTAATTATTTTTCTTTTGTGACTTGTTACATACAAAACAGTATAAACTATACAATATATATGATTTAAAACTAGATTTAGATTTAGAAACTAAACAGTTTCTGATTTAGCCCAGCACTTCCATTCTTACTGTTATTAAAAGTATATAATTATATGTGCCATGTTAAAGTTTTATTTGTTATGCAAGAATTCTTTGGAAGTAAATCCACTCTCATACACAGAATCAGCAATGTAGTAGCATATCAGCAATGTAGTGGCCATCAACAAATCATCTGAGAAAACTGCTTTTTATATAGGTATTTAATGATCATGCTATGCATGATCATCAAATAATACCGTAGAGTTGGCAGTGTAACATGATATAATTAGTCTCTCAGATTGAGTAAATTAATATTACATTCATTATATAGGTAATCCTTGTTTTAAGACTATAATTAAGGCATATTACAAGTGAGTTTTGCCCCATTTTAAAAATTTTCTTGCCACAGTCACAACAGCTGTTAAGTTAGCAACGTGGTTCCTAAGTGAATCTACTTTCTCCATAGACTTTGTTTGTTAGAAAATTGATCACATGACCCCAGGACACTGCAACCATCATAAATGAGTCAGTTGCAATGTGTCTGGATTTTGATCACATCAGTGGTGGGATTCAAATTTTTTACTACCGGTTCTGTGGGTGTGGCTTGGTGGGCATGGCAGGGGAAGGATACTGTAAAATCTCCAGTCAGAGGTGGTGTTTGCTGGTTCTCCGAACTACTCAAAATTTCCGCTACCAGTTCTCCAGAACTGGTCAGAACCTGCTGATTACCACCTCTGGATTACATGGCCATGGGCAGAGGTGGTATTCAGCAGGTTCTGACCAGTTCTGGAGAACCGGTAGCGGAAATTTTGAGTAGTTCGGAGAACCAGCAAACACCACCTCTGACTGGAGATTTTACAGTATCCTTCCCCTGCCATGCCCACCAAGCCACATTCATAGAACCGGTAGTAAAATAATTTGAATCCCACCACTGGCCATGGGGATGCTGTAACAGTTGTAAGTATGAAAAACAGTAATAAGTCCTTTTTTCATGTCATTATAACTTCAAACTGTCACTAAGTGAACTGTTGTAAGTCAAGTACTGTAGATGAACATTTTGTACCATATAGCCTTTGATAAGCTTCAGCACCTTTAACCAACATCTTCACTGTCGTCTCTCATTAATGTTTTTTCATAACTCTGTCAGCACATTTTTGCATACTTATGAAGGTATTCCAATTCTCTTGCATGGGAATCATGAAGCCCCCAAGTTAGATCACTTGATATTTTAAAAAGCTGGTTTCCCAGAAAAACTATATTGCTTTATAAAGTAATACACTGTCATGCATATACACTGCTCAAAAAAATAAAGATAACACTTAAACAACACAATGTAACTCCAAGTCAATCACACTTCTGTGAAATCAAACTGTCCACTTAGATAGCAACACTGATTGACAATCATTTTCACATGCTGTTATGCAAATGGAATAGACAACAGGTGGAAAGCATAGGCAGTTAGCAAAACATCCCCAATAAAGGAGTGGTTCTGCAGGTGGTGACCACAGACCATTTCTCAGTTCCTATGCTTTCTGGCTGATGGTTTGGTCACTTTTGAATGCTGACGGTGCTTTCACTCTAATGGTAGCATGAGATGGAGTCTACAACCCACACAAGTGGCTCAGGTAGTGCAGCTCATCCAGGATGGCACATCAATGCGAGCTGTGGCAAGAAGGTTTGCTGTGTCTGTCAGCGTAGTGTCCAGAGCATGGAGGCGCTACCAGGAGACAGGCCAGTACATCAGGAGACATGGAGGAGGCCGTAGGAGGGCAACAACACAGCATCAGGACCGCTACCTCCACCTTTGTGCAAGGAGGGACAGGAGGAGCACTCCCAGAGCCCTGCAAAATGACCTCCAGTGGGCCACAAATGTGCATGTGGCTGCTCAAACGGTCAGAAACAGACTCCATAAGGGTGGTATGAGGGCCCGACGTCCACAGATGGGAGCTGTGCTTACAGCCCAACACCGTGCAATAAGTTTGGCATTTGCCAGAGAACACCAAGATTGGCAAATTCGCCACTGGCACCCTGTGCTCTTCACAGATGAAAGCAGGTTCACACTGAGCACATGTGACAGACGTGACAGGGTCTGGAGACGCCGTGGAGAAGATTCTGCTGCCTGCAACATCCTCCAGCATGACGGGTTTGGCAGTGGATCAGTAATGGTGAAGGGTGGCATTTCTTTAGGGGGCTGCACAGCCCTCCATGTGCTCGCCAGAGGGAGCCTGACTGCCATTAGGTACCGAGATGAGATCCTCAGACCCCTTGTAAGACCATATGCTGGTGCGGTTGGCCCTGGGTTCCTCCTAATGCATGACAATGGTAGACCTCATTGTGGCTGGAGTGTGTCAGCAGTTCCTGCAAGATGAAGGCTTTGATGCTATGGACTGGCCCGCCCATTCCCCAGACCTGAATCCAATTGAGCACATCTGGAACATCACGTCTCACTCCATCCACCAATGCCACGTTGCACCACAGACTGTCCAGGAGTTGGGGGATGCTTTAGTCCAGGTGTGGGAGGAGATCCCTCAGGAGACCATCCGCTACCTCATCAGGAGCATACCCAGGCGTTGTAGGGAGGTCATACAGACACGTGGAGGCCACACACACTACTGAGCCTCATTTTGACTTGTTTTAAGGACATTACATCAAAGTTGGATCAGCCTGTAGTGTTTTTTTCCACTTTAATTTTGAGTGTAACTCCAAATCCAGACTTCCATGGGTTGCTAAATTTGATTTCCATTGATAATTTTTGTGTGATTTTGTTTTCAGCACATTCAACTATATTATGAACAAAGTATTTACCGTATTTATCGGCATATAACACGCACAGGCGTATAACACGCATCTTCATTTTAAGAGGGAAATTTCAGGAAAAAAAATTAAATTTCTAAATAAAAACTTTGAAGCAAAATAAGGGTAGCTCAGAACTTTTTTTTTATTAATATTATTACCACTTATAAGGTAAATCAGTGGTCCCCAACCTTTTTGTACCAGGGACCGGTTTCAAGCAGAAAATTTTTGCAAGGACCGGGGGAGAGAAGAGAAGGAGGCTTCGCTCTCTCGCTGCTCCACCATCCAAGGAAGAAACTGCTTCAAAGAAGCGGGGGCTTTTCCTGTCGCCGCAGCTATTCCGAGCGCCCGTTTCACCCCCACTCCCACCCGCGCGCGCTTCAATCCACAGTGTCCCATTCTGCCTGCCTGCCTGCCTGCCTTAGTTTCTGGTTGTTTGGGAGCAGCTTCGGCTGAGAATAATAACTATTCGCCTCTTTTACTCAGCCGAAGCTGTTCCGATTCAACCATTAACGAAGGCAGGCAGGCAGGCAGAACGGAGCACTGCGGGCGGGCGGGCGGGCGGGGTGGGGAGAAACGGGCGCTTCAGGAAGCTGCGGCGACAGGAAAGCCCCGCTTTTTGAAGCAGTTTCTTCCTGTGCTGGTGGAGGAGCGAGAGAGCGACTGAGAGAGCTGACCCAGAGAGAAGGACAGGCTTCGGTTGCTTCCTCCCTCCCCTTCTTTCATTTGTGTCCTTGATCCCGATCCCAGCAGCATTCACGAAGGCTTCTTAACATTATATCGGCGTATAACACGCATACATCATTTGCCCCCTATTTTCAGGGGGAAAAAGTGCGTGTTATACGCCGATAATCTGATAATAAGAATATTTCATTCATTCAGATCTAGGATGTCTTATTTTTGTGTTCCCTTTATTTTTTTGAGCAGTGTATTTAAAACCAAGTACCGAGAGATTTTTCTCAACCATTCCATTGATTTACATAAAACCCTACAGAGAATAAGAACTTTATCTCTACAGAATCAAATCCCTGATAAATTAGTACTGTTTTGTTTGCAGATAAAATATAGGTAGCCCTCGACTTATGACCATTTGTTTACTGAGAGTTCAAAATAACAGTGACAATTATAACTGGTCCTTATACTTAAGACATTCCCTTTAGCCATGAGATCAAAATTTAGATGTTTGGCAAATGGCATGTATTTACAATGGTTGTAGCATCCCAGGATCATGTGATTGCCATTCGCAACCAACCCAGCTAGCTTCTGACAACCAAAGATAATGGGAAAAGCTGGATTCACTTAATGACCATGTGATTCCATTAACAACCATGCCAAAAAAAGATCATAAAAATGGGAAGGACTCATTTATATCACCACCTCACTTAATGATTTTAGTTCCAATCCCAATTATAGTAATAAGTCAAGGACCCCATGCACTTATCTAGCTTTTCCTTGAAAGCAAAACACTTAAGCCAGAGGTCTCCAAACTCCAAACTTCTGGGAGTTGAAGTCCACAAGTCTTAAAGTTGCCAAGTTTGGGGACCCCTGACTTAAACATTTTAATGAACTTTTGTCTATATAAAAGTAGTCCTCAACTTATGACCTGTCACTTAACAGCCATTTGAAATTAGGTCAGGCCTGGAACAGGTCTTTTTGACCTCTAAAGCACTTCTGGAAAAAAACCCACACAATTAGAAGATACAGTTCACTTAATAATCATAGATTTGCTTAAGGACTACCATAATCCACTTAACAACCACCACAAAATGTCATGAAATCAGCCAAAATCACATGGTTGACTTACGATCTAACAACTTCCAACCAAAACTCTGGTCCCAATTGTGCTCATTAAGTTGAAAACTACCAGTATAGAATATTTCTAAAATGCCTTATATGTTGTTAAAAGACATATTTGATAAGAGAAGATTTGAATACCCTTACAATTAAGAATGTGTGCATATTTATTTTTATTAAAGTAATAAAATCAATTTAAGTCAAGTTTCTTCCAAGATGAGCCCCAAGATATCCATGTAAGTATTTTGGCAGCTATCTGGAACTCACTTGTATTAGTGTCTTCCAATATATATATATTTAATTTCCCAAACTATTTTACACTCCTACTATTTCCTGAAATCTCCCTTCTGACTATTAACTGATCTGATTCTGCTTAATTTGCACATCCAGACAATGTCAGCAAAATGCTACTACCTTTTAGACACAATCACTTATTATCACTAAAAAAAAAATCTGCAGAACTTTCACTTTCATTCTTGGACAACATTAAGTATTTTATCAGTGTAAACAGATATATGTGTTGAAATATAAACAATCCATTTTTACACACTCTACTTAAAATGGAAACAACAAAAATCCCTGACAATAGATACTCTGTTAAAGCTACAACTGTATAACACCTTTGAAATAAATCCTATTGAATAGAGATACATTTCTCATGAGATACATATAACATGTGTTTTAATTTGGTGTTTTCAAATACAATAGTCAAATTTATGCTTGCACAGACTGTACTGAAACAACGATTTCAACTACTCTTTACAGATGAATAATATTAAACCTTTTACACATTTAAACCCATAGCATATTTGAATAGACAGTGGTTAAATATCAAAATCAGGACCTTTTTGGCAAATAAACTTAGCTATAGTAATGATGAAAAAGTCTTATTGCTTCTCAGCTGCTATTTAAGAAAAAAAGAGAGGAGTGATTTCCAGTTTCTATTTAAATCTAAACACTTACACAATTTTCTGTAAGAAAATTATGGAGTTAAGAATTAGGAAGGCTAAATGAAGGCAAGTGGTATGAAAGAAACAAACTAAATAGAACTCAGTAATTGTGGCTTTACTATACATAGGATGAAGAGACTGAAAAAGAGAGAAATAAACCAATATAAATAAATTCAAGAGATTCTGTAGAACTGTAAGTATCATGCTGAAATATTCATTTGGCATGTCTGTCTCTTAAAATAAAACAAGGTTAAATTACTGCAACTTAGTACAAAGTTTAGCAAGATAATGCTTTCCTTAGAACTAATATTTTTCCTCCTCTACCCCCATCCATGAATTTACCAAGCTATACTATACAACTAGGAATGTATAATTTAGTGTCTATGAACATTCAGAATTCAATAGATTTCTACAACATTCCCAGAACCTGTTTTTTTCACTGTGAAACAAAGCCCTTTCATAAAAGGCACCTGAATTTAAAAATTGGATCAGTAAATATTGAAATGGATTCTTTCTTCCTATGGAAGCTACCATGCCCTTTTGAGTTCTTTATGCCACGATCAAATATCCATCTATAATCAGAAGGATCTCCAATGGAGAGACAGGATTTATCTAAATTTATCTATTTTATTTATTTAAAACATTTATGCAACCATCTATTTTATAACCAAGCTCCCGATCAATATCCACAACACTTAGTGCTTACTATCAATCATCTTCCCCTCCCCCTCAAATTTCCCCCCTTTTCTCACCCTATAATAAGAGAGAAGGAATGCAGACTGCTCCATGTTTGATGCGGAATAGAAACCAGATATTTTCAATCCAATTTGAATACCTTAGCCAACACACCATACTGGAATAATACACCTGCAAGTTGGTTAGGTGAAACAGAGTTTCTTCTTGGAAGATAGGAGGCTGCAGTATCCATATAGTAAGATTTTCTTGAGCTTAGAAATGATAAGAGATTCACTCAGCATAACAAGTCAATCTAATAAATTTGTGATATGGAGCTATATTTTGCATATCATATTAGACATCAACTGTCATGAAAGAATGAAAACAATTATTACATCTATATACTAGTAGAAAGCAATCATGAAATCAGATATTCAGCAATTAAGCACTTGAATTATGCAAGCCAAAGCATTCTTGACTACAGTACTTGTTACCTATGGTTATAACATCAATTATTTTCTACTTTCCATCAAATTTATACTGCTATCAATCTCTATTACTTTTTGCTATCAGGCTCTTTTCTATTCAATTCCCCCCTATCATTATTTATTATACTAAACTAGAGGTAGTCTTCCATTTACAACAATTTGTTTAGTGACCATTCAAGGTTACAACACTGAAAAAAGTGACTTATGGTCATTTTTCACACATACAACCATTGCAGCATCCCCATGATTACAGGATCAAAATTTGGACAATAGCAACTGGCATGTAGTTGGTTGCAGTGTCCAGGGTCATGCAATCACCTTTTGTGAACTTCTGATAAGTAAAGTCAATGGGAAAGCAGATTCACATAACAATTATTTTACTAACTTAACTGCAGTGATTCACTTAATAACTGTGGCAAGAAAGGTTATAAAATGGAGCAAAATTCACTTAACAACTGTCTTGCTTAGCAATGAAAATTTCAGACTCAATTGTGGTCGTATGTTGAGAACTACACTGTATCTGTATCTGAATTTCCAACAGAATAAAAAAAACATACAAATCAGGCTCGTAAACAGTTATTTGCCTGCAAGTTAGGAAGCCTTTTATAAAGCAGGAGAGAAAGTTCTTTTTTCTATTATAGCAGGTCAATGAGATACAAATGATTAGCATAATTACCTGTGAGGAAAATGGATAGTAAAACTGTACTTTATAAGATAGTGGATTGAATCCAATTTTGGTCTCATGTAAACATAATTGTTCCTATCAGCAAAAGCAGTATGAGGTAATTCTCTAGTCGTCTGAAGTTAATTTCACATGGTACTTGAGGATAATCTCTCCCTATGGCTCCCACTCATCGGAAGGCCAGCATTAGTTTCTACCTGTTTGCAAATCTTACATTATATTTAACAGTATCAATGTGGTCAATAATCTTCCTACTATATATTCTAATTTATACTCCCGTGTATATGTTTAGAATATACTGAACATATTCAAAGCCTAGTAAACATGTTAGACAAAAATAGATCATATGCTAGTGCTGGAATTGGAATTTTTTATGTTTATCCTGATGGTCTTCAAGCCTCAAAACACTGGATGTGCTAGTTGGGATTGATGGAGTCCGTACTTGAAAACATCTGGAGGAGATCAAATTGCTAAACCTTAATTTGAAGTTTGAATGTTCTGCAAGCTCTTACATTTTCCCTCTACATAACAGTTTTCTCTCTTATGTCTTGGTTTTGTCTAAATACTGCTTGCCACAACTTCCAGAATAGTTAACTGCCTAGTGGTCTTTTCAAATCATGGTTTATAAATCCATTGTAAACTATGGTTTGGAAATGGCTATTATGTACAAAAATAAAATAGAAAACCCAAGGGAATGTAAGACATAGGGAGAAAAGGATCAGTATATCCTCAATCATCAAATCATGTTTTGACAGATTTCATTTATAGCATCTCAGTTGTGGTTAAATAAATTGGTAGATTATTGAAAATATACAACAAATAGCAATGCTTTCCTTTCAATATTTGTATACTATTTCTAACAACGAATGTACAAAAACAAATATTTCATTATTTCTAAGCAACTGAAAAATGTACTTAATTTTCCTTTAAATATGTTATTTTAATTCTCAAACTGACTCAACTATATCACCACTATAGCCATTATATTAAGAATGAACAAATCAAGACAAGGTAAGTTTAAGCATACTACCACAAAGCTATACCTATACTTATACCTCAATTCTATATAGGGTGGAATTATTTTTTAAATCATCGATTTTTATCCACCCGATTCTATAAATGTTTGCAGGAAAAACATCTCCCGCATATAATTGTGCTAAAAAAAATCTGCACTGTATACAATTGTTGCCATGTACAGAAACAAGTCATAGAAAAAATACTATTAATATATAGTATGAAACTTCCAGTATAAGATACTAGCAAGAACAAAAACTGGATCATTTAAATTTCTTCATTATATGTAAAAATAAGTTATAAAACTTATAAAACCAATTCTCTTTAATGAAATGTTTGCTTTTCCAATCCTTTGGTGCCATTTAGTCACCTATATTTTATATTTACCTATATTTTATATTTTATATATTTTTTCATATTTTAAAAAACAAGAAATGGTTTATAAAATCAGTAACTTTTGCAGTTGTCTTCATCAGTACAATATAAAGCTTTCCCTAATATGGCAACCAAAGAATGTTTGGACCCAAAACTCACAACAGGCTGATGAGCCAATGTACAAATACTCCCGATAATCGCAATTTAAAGGAAAATCTATTTACTAACAAGAAAAATTACCACTTAAACCAGTTTTACCAAGCATATTCTACTCACTAAAAAGTTCAGATCATATGCTTATATTTGTTTTATATAGGAATATATATTTATTCTAAAAAGCCAGTTACCTTAATAAGTGACTGCATCTCATTATAAAATCATATTATCTGTTTATAATTTTAAACTCTTAAAAAAACAAAGCACACTCAATATGCCCTATTATAAAAGATTTGTGGGAAACTTTAATTAACAGTGGTGAATTTTTAATACCACCCATTTAAAATCTTAGTTGAGTGAATGGGATAAATGATGATGCCATTATGTGATCCTGTGTTAAATTAGATGCATGGTGGACTGCGCATGCACACATATGTAAAAGTTCCTGTATTGGGATTGGTACTAAAACCAGTAAGTCCTAGGGACAAACATGTTCAGCAGTGGCTTGTTCCTTAAGAAACTCCCTTCTAAGAGAAATATAGTGTTTTAAGGCATATTTCAGCTTTTCATTCAGTATTTTTTTTAGAAACCTGTGTATTTTCAAATGGATATTCACTTTTTAAAAATTATGCCACTGATTTATTTTTTGCTGCTGTAGCTTTAGGAATTGTTTACACTTCTTGAATAATGTTAGTCTTATATAGATATTATTTGGGGGTTTTTTGTTCAAAAATAGATGCTTTATTCCAAGATTGCAAGTAAATTGCTAATTACAAAATGAATATTGTAACATTGGGAGCAGACATCTCAACATATACACCTGCCTGTTCTCTCCAACTATAAAACATATACTCTCAAATTCAGAACCATGCTGGCATCTCAAGCAAGTTTGAACTCTCACATCTTAATCTAGATTTTGTTATTCTAATAAATCTCATTTAGGCTTCATATCTTTGACTGATATTAATTCTTCTGTTTCTTGACCTTTAAGCAGAACCTCACTGCTCCTAATTCTTTTGAAATTAATAGTTTCTTACTGCCTGTTCTGTCCCAAAAGTTTCAGCTGAAGCATTCTACAATATTTCCTTAATCTGTCTTGGTAATTAAACAAGATTTTTGCTTCATTAGTCCATGAACATTTCACACCTGACTTGAAAACTATAGCAAGTAAGCTCTAATTACTAATATTAAAACAAAAGCAATTTTTAGGAAATTCAAGACCTTTATGGTCTGCAAATTCAGCATAAAGAATGATTAACACCAAACCACATACACACCTTGTAATACCACACCCTTGAAATCCTAGATGCAGTACACACCTAATATTGCATTCTATAAGCTTATCCTTATAATGGTTTTGTTAAAGAGAAAAGCTGGAGTTAATTGAATTGATGCCTTAGTTTTGCTGAATTTGCTTTCAAACTAAGCCTCAGTAATATTGCCTGGATTAAGTGATTTGACACCTGCATTTTTGCATAAATAGAAAAGCATCAAATGTGTATGTGTGTGTTTCTGTGTGTGTGTGTGTCCATGCATGATTGTGCCAAAAGATTGTGTCATTTTGTGGACTGGACTGCATCTGTATATTCACCCAAATGTGCTATTATTCATCCAAGAAATCAGGTAAACTCTTATTTTCTATTTGGCTGGCAGTTTATAGTCTTAGATCAGCAAAAGCAATGTGTTCACCAGTGCCTGTGAGTACTTTATAAATCTATCTTGAGACAGTAAATAAAGTAAGGCAAATTAAAAGACATTTATAAAACAACTCAACTAAAATCCATGAATGAAATCCAAAAGTAGCAATCTAAATCTAAGTGATAAAGCAGTATCTATAATTGTGATTACATATAAAATTACAAAAATGTGGTATCTTAAAATTTGCGTAAAATCTTCTGAATAGTCTCTCCAAGAACCCTGGGACAGCACCATTGTGTTCCAACCTTTCTGTTCACTCACGTTTTTACCTGTTTGCATAGATCTCATCTCTCCATGAGGAATGTCACGAGGTCATCCCTTTCTTTCCCACCTTTACTCATTATAAAAGCCCAAAACAGGAGAAATGGAAAAAAACCATAGACTTAAGAGATGGCAAACACTGAGAAAATGTCTGCCGATTAAAAAACAAACAAACCCATAGACATATTTATTTGGAAATGCAAGTAAAATGTGTTTAAGGACTAAAGGCTACCACAAACACTATGCACAAGATATATAACAATTCCCCGCCAGTGAATCCTACGTTACTCAATCACCATGTTTTAGTTCCTCTCCAGTCAAAGTTCTTAACAGATGCCCCACTTTCTCCACTTTAAAAAGACTTTAAAAAGGCCAAGAACCTTGGCACTTCAAGCGTTTTGAACAACAAAGTAGCGAACAGGGCAATTAACAGAATTCCTAAACTAAGATTAAGTTCAGGCAGAGATTTACTTCAAACAAGGAAAGATACGTTCAACCCTGACCTAAAATAAAAAAATACAAAATCCTCGCGTACATTTCACACCCCCGAAAGTGAGAATCCCTCCTCGGGCCGGGTAGTAAGAATGCGCATAACAATGCACATGCAAACTCGAGCCCAGACACTTTTTTTTACGCGTTAGTAAATCGCCCCAAAATCAACAGAGGAGCTGCAAAGCGGTCGATTTTCTCCCGGGCGGGAAGGATTTCTCCCCACAGGTGAAGGGCTGCAGTCAAGCCAGGAGCTGGAAGGCGCCTTTCTTTCTCTCTCTCCCTCGCTTTTTAGGCCAGGTTATGAAGCACACACAACCTGTTTGGCAAGGTAAAAAAAAAAAAAAAGACGAGCGTGCCACCCACCCACCCCCTTCCCGTATTCCCCACCGCCGCCCCCCCCCCCCACCTTCCCTACTTACAGTAAGTGAGTGAAGGCGCTGAGTCCTTCGGGCACGGCGGTGAGCCCCCTCCCGGAGCAGTCCACTCCTCCGTCCCCATCGCAGCTACAGGAAACCGGGCATGGAGAAAGGGAAGCTCTTTCGCTGGGCCCAGCCAAGCAGCCAAAGCCCCAGGCGAAGAAACCGAGCAGAGCCAAGCAGCGCATCGCCAGACCCTTCGTCCTTGTCGCCGAGGCGGTCAAAAGCTCCCTCGGCGCGCACCGCCCGACCGGGGACGGTCCCTTTTCAGCAACGGGGGGCCAAGTGCCTTTGCGCTCGCCCCGCCTGGGCCCTGGAGCTGCGTCCTTCGCCTGGCGCCACTGGCTGGCTGGCTGGCTGGCTCCCTTCCTTTCCCACCTCTCGGCGAACGGTCGGCCGGAGCGAGCGTCCTCTCCGTTCCCCTTCCCCGCAACGCAGTCCCGCCAGGCGACGAGGCGACGTTTCAGCGCCTCGCCTTCCTTCCTTCCGACCCCATGGAAAGGCGGCAGGCTGTCGTCAAGTCCTCTCAAGGCAGCAGGTAAAAACGTGCCCCGTTGGAATCTGCCTTGACGCTCTTCTCCCCCGAGCTCTCCTTTGGCAACGCCGCCGAAGGTAAGCGCAGCTCTCTTCTAGGAAGTGAAGCCTTCAGCCATTCCAGCACACGCGCTCGCCAGTTCTTTCCTCGGCTCGGCCGTTGCGCTTTGCCAGCAACTGCCCGTCCGCCTGCCCGCCTGCTTTCCTTCGCCTTCTAGGGTTGCACACAATACGGGGGACTGCGTGTGTGAGCTTAACTCGCCCGACTCCCGGCGCCTGCTGAAGCGATATGCAAAACAGCGAGGTGTGTATGCTAATGAGAAAATCGTGCTGCTCGTTCTCATTGGTCGAAGAGGAGCCTCAGCCTAGTAAATATATACAAATCTCGGAGCCTATCACTTACACACATACAGACAGACACACACACACACACACACACACAGACAGACAGACAACAAACACACACACACACACACACACACACACACACACGTTAACCTTCGGCAGTCCCGAACAGAAGAGAAAGAAACGGCCTCTCATTGGTTAAAGCGAGCTACGGGTAGGCGGGGCCACGAACGATTAGTGACAGGAGAGGCGGAGGTTTCCTTCGATAACCGAGAGGGGTTGCGGGGTCGAGAGAGACGGTTTCTTCTAAGATGGAGCCTCTTATTGGACACGACTTGCCCTGCACAGCTGCTTGTGGACGGTTCTTTTTCTCCTGGGATACCAGTCAAACATCTCTACGCCCCCTTGCTAGGAAACGGCCTGCTGGAATTGCTCTCCTCGAACAAAACAGCCGTTCAGACGTCAAGAAGGAGCCTGCAAAATTAAGCACGTGCTGGCAAATACTTGAACCAAGAAGACATCAAGGCCTTAATTCATTTACTTTTGAACTGAACTTCTTTTTTGCCTAGGTTGATAGTGTTGCAGCTGTCCTCCAAAAGCAGTATTTGGGGGGAGGAAATATGGCCATAAATCTGGTAGCAGTTGAAGAACTGCCTTGCTAAAACTTTGAAATGGACCCTAGGCATATACAACAAAGAGTTGAAATATTTGATTGTAAATGTATTAACAGCAGCTAGGATTGTATTTGCTAAGAATTGGAAAAACGATAAAATACCTATGCAGGAGGAAGTTATTAAGAAAATTATGGATTGCTTAAATGAGTAAATTGACATTTGAAATTAGAGAACAAGAAGATAAACAATTTTAGATATGGGATTTGTTTTATCAATGGTTGGATAAAAAGACATGGTAATGTAATAGACTAGATAATTCTGTGATAGAAATTTAATAGATTGATATAAAACATAATATAGACATATATAACCATTGGTTGAAAGTATAACATAAATTTTAAAATTTGGAATATCTCATAAAATGATGGAATAAATAGTTCAGTCATGGATGATTAATAACTGATAAATATATAAGCATATGTTAGTTTGACAGTGTGAAAATTGATATAAACTGTGAGTAAATTACTATAGAAGGATAGCACAAAAGATTTGTAACCAACTGACACACTGTATGTATATAAAATGGAAGATGGTTTTATGTTTTGTATGTGTTTGTTTTTTTAAAAAATAAAAACTATTAAAAAAAAAAGAAATGGACCCTAGGCAAAACAAGTTAAATTGCTAGGTTGGTTTTCCACGTCTGCTGATCTGCAAACCACTGCAGTTGATTTTTTTTTAAAAAAATGAAGTAATATTGCTGAAATAGAAAGCAATATTGACCAGAGCTTTGACAGAGCTGTTTATGATGAGAAAATCCAGTTACAGGTAGAAGCAGAAGGGAATTTCCAGGAACACCTTTGGAAGGATTTTAGGGGCTATTATCCAGCAGTACAGTCTTATAACATCTGATGGCCTCCAGATGTGTTGAATGTACAATTCACGAGGAGCTAGAAAACACATCTTAGAGAATGGATGTCTATGCTTCTATATGCTCTTTTAATCAGTGAAGGCTATGTAAGAATATTACACTTGCCATCAGTAATGGGTATTAAAGAATCTGGTCAATGCCGTTTTCATCTGCAGTCTAAATACCAAAACTAGCCGCCATTACAATATTTCTTACAAGTCTTATCGCTAGGTAGTGTGAATGGTTGGATTACTGGAGGGTGTATATGTGACATACGACAAAGTCTCAATGCTCCTCACTCCCAAGATAGAATTTAGGGGCTTCCAAACTGCTACCATATCTACTTCTGGATGCCTCAAAAGAAGTTTGAAAATGATACATAATCAACTATCTTGGCTCTGTTAGCCTTTAAAAATTGAAAACAGCACTCAATCACAACCTCGTTGCAGCGGCCACAGGTTGTGAAATAAAAGAAAAATAAATTGCAAGAACATTTCTTAACCATTCCACTCCAAATATCCTTTTTGAATGTTGCCATCCTTCATGCCTACTTTTACATTAAAAAACAGTGATCTATCTGAAGGAGAGTTGTTGCAAAGCCATCAAACTATCTCTTTCCTGGAAAGACTGACAAGGAAGCTAAAGCCTAGAAAGCTGTGAGACAGGAGCAAGCTGCTAGCAAATTATGTTACAGTGGTACTGTTTCAAAGAAAAAGCATTTTATTGCCGTTTCAAATACATGATAGCTGAGGCAGCTGAGTTCTTGAATATCATCAACACTGTGGATTCATAGGAGTCTAAAACTGTTTTTGAGTCAAATATTCATAAGGAAGGGTCTTTAAATGGCTATGGCCATTCAGAGTTTCCATAAAAATAAAATCATACTGGATTGTACTGAGCTGCCATCTGTATCCATATAGGAAAGCTAATTTTAAAAAGCATGCTCAAGAAAAATTTGTATTCCCCCACCACCACATAAGTGATTTTCACATTCCTAAGCATTATTTTTCAAAATATATTTCTAATCAAGTCAGTTGATAGTAGACGAATATATGTTCAAGGTCAAAGTTTTACAATGACTAAATCCTTTACTAAAGCTTTTGCAAAAACACAAATAATAGTCATGATACATTCACATTAATAAAACCTGAATCACTGTCTCCCATTTAATTCAATGGAAAATAAAACTGCTTGGCTGGATTAGATGTACTATTGTCTAATAATTATAGGTACTGAATAACATATTTGCTTTTGTCTGCGGGAAACAGGTTAAGACATGATTCTTCTTAATAGAAGCTTGTGTAAATCTGATGACATATTTTAACATGAGTTCAGTAATAAGCCTTAATCACCTTAAATGGTGGGACTGAATGAATGACATTGAAAAGGCTGCAATTGTGTGCAATGTACTATGAAGGACTCCTTTGTGCAGGTTTGCATCATGTAAAGAAACAATTCAAGAGAATAAGTTGATGGGTATTGTGGTCATAGAAGTGGAATGATATAGCAGGTTTCAGCTTTGCTCTTCTGATTATCAGCAACTTTGTCATATTTGGAAAATAACAGTTTCTTTCACTCAGAGCTATTCCTTATATTTTAAATGTGGCATGTAACTTTCTCATTGTGTATTTTGGGGGGAAAGGTGAAGAAACCCAGAAACCTTGCTGAGTTTGGATACCTTGAAAAGGAAAAATATCAAGGAAAAAATTACAAAAATTTGCAAGTGAAAGTAATCTTCTCATACCACAAACTGTAGAAACAAACCACTTCCTGGACTTGGTCAAAACTGAACTTCATTCATTTGAAGTTAGTGGCAGTCCCTCTATAAGTAATTCATACAACTATAAGGAAAGGAGCATGGATTTTTTTTAAAAAAAAAACCTCTACTTTTCTGAAGGTTGATTGATAAAGGTAGCAATGATTAATTATACTAATGGGCTTGTATTATCTAATATTGCTTGTCTCTTTTCAGATATTTTTTCTCTCTCTCCCTCTTTTTCTCCTGATCTCTCTCCTCAAACTCCCCATATCCTATCAAAGATATACAACAATACCAGTAACTTCTGGACAAAAAAACAGATTATCATTGTACTGTGATTTAGATATATTAGGTTCCAGTGGATTGGATTGTTTTGGCTAGAAAAGATAACTCAAGAATATCACAGTAAACTTTATAGGATTTATTTCAGAGATTTGCATTTGATGGTCTGTCATTGGCTTATGAGACTTACATGCTGTATTCTAAGTTCCATTAACTTAACTTCTATTCACATAGTCAAAAGGATACTATCTATCCACAAAAGGAGAATACTAATAAATTCAAAGAAATCCATGGTTTGCAGAATGAAACAATGATTTCTAGAAAAATAAACCAGAGGAAAAGTGCCAACAGCTTAAAGAAATCATAAAATGAGGTAGAAAACTAATGGCGAGGTGATTGGTTACAATCCACTTTTTCTTTTTATCAGGCATAAAAGTTGTTCAGTAGGTGCAGCCATTTGAGTTGTGCTGCAAACCATCATGGTCATAATTTTATGAGAAAACCTTGTGAAACAATTACAATGTGAAGATTTTTCTTGAAGCCCCCACTAACCAAGCCATATATAATCATAAATAGATATCCACAATTTGGTAATATATTTTTAATAGTTCAAAAGTGAAATGGGCTCTGTGTCTCTAAGCCCATTTCACTTTTGAACTATTAAAAATACCCTACCCTTTTGAACTATTAAAAATGCCCTACCTTCTTGACTCACTGCATGACAAATCTTTATTCACTTCTTTTTTTAATACTACCAGGTACAGCTGGCTAGCATCTGAATATTTTATGATGAGAGTACAGAAAGTAATTTTAGTACTTGGAACAAAATTGTCTAATATCTGAAAGAAAATTACAAGCCCAGTTCTTTGACAATGTTAGTATATAATATATAAACCAGGTTTGTCCAACCCGCGGCCCACGGGCTGCATGCGGCCCAAGTTGCCTCGTAATGCGGCCCAACGCCCATCCCAACCTTCATGAAAGATCCAGCGAGGAGGAGGAGGAGAGGCAGGTGCAAGGCGGGGCGAGGCGAGCAACAGAAAAGGCAGGCAGCCGCAGCCCAAAAGTCCCGCCCTGCCACCTCCTGCTGTTGCCGCCACCGCCGCCACCGCTGCTGCATTTGCAGGAGGAGAGGTAGGCGCGAGGTGGGGCGAGGCGAGCAACAGAAAAGGCGGACAGCCGCAGCCCAAAAGTCCCGCCCCGCCACCTCCTGCTGTTGCCGCCGCCACCGCTGCTGCTTCTGCTCCCGCCGCCGCTGCCACCGCTGCTGCTTCTGCCCCGCCACCGCCGCCGCTGCTTCTGCCCCCGCCGCCGCTGCTTCTGCCCCCGTTGCCGCCGCTTCTGCCCCGCTGCCGCCACTGCCGCTGCTTCTGCCCCGCCCACCGCTGCCGCCACTGCTGCATTTGCAGGAGGAGAGGTAGGCGTGAGGCGGGCGAGCTTTCTTCCCCCTCCACCCCACAAAATTTGGCCGGAAAATTAATAAAAATAAATAATTTGCAGGAGGAGAGGTAGGCGCGAGGCGAGCTTTCCCCCCCCCCCCCCGCAAAATTTGGCCGGAAAATTATAAAATAAAAATAAATAATTTTTAATAAATAATAAATAATAATTTTATTTTATTTTATTATTTTATTAATTTAATTTAATTTAATTTAATTTAATTTAATTTAATTTAATTTAATTTAATTTAATTTAATTTAATTTAATTTAATTTAATTATTTAATTTAATTATGTGCGGCCCAAACCAAATTTTCATCTTCTAATGTGGCCCAGGGAAGGTGAAAGGTTGGACACCCCTGATATAAACTATACGAGAGATGGACAGGTGAGCCATCTTGGTTGATACAATTTGTTCAGAAAATGGTGGGGAGATGGATTACAAAAAATGAGGCATAAACTATTAGTAATACCTAGACACCTATCAGGAAAGAGGCACGGTAGCTCAGTGGCTTAGTGATGCTGGAGATGGTCTTTGCTCCAATGGTTTAATTCCTAGTATTGTGTAGTGGGGTGAGCTCCTGTCACTCACCTCAGCTTCTGCCCACCTAGCAATTCAGAAGCATGTTCTATGCAAGCAGATAAATAGGAACCACTTCGGCAGGGAGATGAGCTGCCCCTTCATGTGGGCAGTTAGATGGTATTAGTAATACTTTGACATCTATTAGGAGACAAACTCTACCACACATGATATTTCCAGGAAGTTCCTGATTTGCCTTTTGATAATTTTTCTTTCAATTTGTGACGGAAAGTACGAGATATTAAGCAACAAAGAAACCTTGATTGAAAAATTAGAAGTAGCAAGGGTATCAAGGGAAAGTGACTCTGTAATGCTGAAACTCTTCATTTAAAGGGAACTAAAACTGAGTGTAATCAAATTTGTCATTCATTCTACAGTTTTTATAACCTGCCCTGGGCTACAGAACTGGGCAGCATATACAGGTGAAACTCGAAAAATTAGAATATCATGCAAAAGTTCATTTATTTCAGTAAGGCAATTGAAAAGGTGAAACTAATATATGAGATAGACTCATTACATGCAAAGCAAGATAGTTCAAGCCGTGATGTGTCATAATTGAGATGATGATGGCTTACAGCTCATGAAAACCCCAAATCCACAATCTCAGAAAATTAGAATATTACATGCAATCAATTAAACAAGGATTGTACATAGAACAATATCGGACATCTGAAAAGTATAAGCATGCATATGTACTCAGTACTTGGTTTGGGTCCCTTTTGCAGCAATTACTGCCTCAATGCGGCGTGGCATGGAAGCTATCAGCCTGTGGCACTGCTGAGGTGTTATGGAAGACCAGGATGCTTCAATAGCGGCCTTCAGCTCTTCTGCATTGTTCAGTCTCATGTCTCTCATCTTTCTCTTGGCAATGCCCCATAGATGGGGTTCAGGTCAGGCGAGTTTGCTGGCCAATCAAGCACAGTCATCGCAGAGTCATTGAACCAGGTTTTGGTGCTTTTGGCAGTGTGGGCAGGTGCCAAGTCCTGCTGGAAAATGAAGTCAGCATCCCCTTACAGCTCGTCTGTGGAAGGAAGCATGAAGTGCTCCAAAATCTCCTGGTAGACAGCTGCACTGACCCTGGACTTAATGAAGCACAGTGGACCAACACCAGCAGATGACATGGCTCCTCAAATCAACACAGACTGTGGAAACTTCACGCTGGACTTCAAGCATCTTGCAATGTGTGCCTCTCCATTCTTCCTCCAGACTCTGGGTCCTTGGTTTCCAAATGAGATGCAAAAGTTGCTCTCATCAGAAAATAGGACTTTGGACCACTGAGCAACAGACCAGTCATGTTTTTCTTTAGCCCAGTTAAGACACTTCTGACATTGTTCAGGAGTGGCTGGACAAGAGGAATATGACATTTGAAGCCTGTGTCCAGGATCCGTCTGTATCTGGTGGCTCTTGATGCACTGACTCCAGCCTCAGTCCACTCCTTGTGAAAGTCCCCAACACTTTTGAATGGCCTTTTCCTGACAATCCTCTCCAGGCTGCAGTCATCCCTGCTGCTTGTGCACCTTTTTCTTCCACACTTTTCCCCTCCACATAACTTTCTATTAATGTGCTTTGATACAACACTTTGGGAACATCCAACTTCGTTTGCAATTACCTTTTGAGTCTTTCCATCCTTATGGAGGGTGTCAGTGATGGTTTTCTGCACAACTGTCAGGTCAGCAGTCTTTCCCATGATTGTGATTCATACTGAACCTGACTGAGAGACCATTTAAAGACTCAGGAACCCTTTGCAGGTGTTATGGCTTAATTAGCTGATTGGTGTGGGACACTTTGAGCCTAGAATATTGACCCTTTTCACAATATTCTAATTTTCTGAGATTGTGGATTTGAGGTTTTCATGAGCTGTAAGCCATAATCATCACAATCATGACAAATCACGGCTTGAACTATCTTGCTTTGCATGTAATGAGTTTATCTCATATATTAGTTTCACCTTTTAAGTTGCATTACTGAAATAAATGAACTTTTGCACGATATTCTAATTTTTTGAGTTTCACCTGTAATAATATCTTGGATTTTTAAAAAGAGGCCTTTTATGTCCGAACAATGACAAGTAGAATTCCAGTGGAAGAAACAAGTGAGAAAAGGTGTTCAAGCTAGGGGGGAATTTCTTTAAAGGAGAAATTAAAAGTAGAAGTATAAACAATTTCAACCCAGAAAACATGGAGGAAAGCCAAAGAAGCCAATGTAGCCCCCACAAATCTTACTGAAGATCTAAAGAAAAGATATAGGAGGTGGAACCAACAAAAAACATCTAACAGGTAGCTCTGATTATGACATCAGGAAAACTGAAGCTCTAAATGAACCGAAGTTAGTAAAGTAAGCTGAAAACAGAAGAAAATATTGCGACTGTATGTGCATCAGATATTTTCAAAATAAAAGCAAAAGGACTATTATACCAAGATGCAAATAAGAAGCAATGAAACTATTTTGATTTCATTCTTCAATGTTCCACCAGATAATTGTGAAGAGCAAAATGAAATTACAGAACTGATGCTTGAAATGAATAGAAATAGGATCAGGGAATATATCTTTCATTCCAATCATTGGCCCTGTTTTCAAAATGGAAAAAAGACAATTGAGGGAACATCGGACCAGTTAGACTCATATTAACATTAAGGAAGAGTTTAAAGCAGACTATAAGGAGAAAATCAGTAAACATTTTGAAAACAACCAGTAACAATAGGAGTTTTTAAGATCAAGTCTTGCTCAACTAATCTTATTGTTTGATCAGGTTTCTTTCTTAGTAGCTTGTGCAAATGTTATATACAATATGTAAAATATCTTAATTTTGGGGGGAAAATAAAGCATTTACACATTCTAAAAATGACGTTCCACTTAACAGGCCAGTTTAGTGCTCAGTTGATATATAAGCTGGCTTGAAAAATAACACTCATGGAGTGTTCATCATTGCTTCCTCATCAAACTGGAATGAGATATTGATGCGTGCTATAAAATTCACTTGTTGGTATTATAATCTTCCATTATTATTCCTTTAAATTGATGATGGGATGGGGGAATACTTATCAAATATGCAAATAACACAAAATTCTGTTGGATACAGAATTACAGGGTTATCTTGGTAGGTTGCCAAACTGGGCTGAAAATAGCAACATGAAATTTAACAGAGATAAATAGAAAGCTATTCATTTAGGATAAAGAAGGGAAATGTGAGATCAATGTTGATTCCAGGCAACTTCCTGGACAAACCAATGCAGTTTTCTTGGCAAGATTTTTCAGAAGTGGTTTTCCATTGTTTATTTCCTTGAGTTGAGAGAAAGATTACCCAGCTGGCTTCCCACCTCAAGTGGGACTAGAACTCTCCCAGTTTTTAGCCTGGTGCCTTAACCACTAAATTAAACTGGCTCTTCTAATAGCATTATTGGAGATTAAAGGTGGCCTGTAGGGTAGCCAGTCATAAATCACATCATGCTACAGAGATTTAAAGATAAGTGCCAGAACTAGTTGGCAGCTAAAGATGGAGCGAAGCCAAGAAGCTAACAAAAGATCAGAATCAGAACAGGAATAATGGCAGGCTGTAGTAACATCTATGAGTCAAAGCATGTCCAGTATTAGGAAAGCACTATGCATCTGAAGCCCAAGAGCTGAGCCAGAAACTAGGTCAGGAAGTCATGTCAACAGGCAAAAGACTTGTGCCAGAGTGAAAGGTAATGTCTGGAGCAGAAACCAGGCAGGAAGAGGGGAATTACATGAGAACATCCCACTGCAAAGACTGGAAACATTGTCTTCCTAGACCTAGGACATCATTAGATTAATCAAACATATCCTGCTTCCTGCCAGAACTCCATATTGAAGTGAGGACATTGGTAACTAGAAAATATATGAGCCAGGAAATCCAGTTGCCAGAAATCTGTCAGTTACACAAACTGTAGCTTCTGACCTTTTTTTTTCTTCAGCAAAGAATGGAACAAACTGATTTGCATGTTGTTGAGGAACTGAGCTCACCATATGTTCATAACATATTTTTGTGGCAAATCCTTAACATGCAATGCTTATGATGGAATTGAAAGGGCAGTTAAGACAAATCTCACAAATAAGAGGCACTAAGAAGGTGTATGTATGTAGGCTAGGTTATTATAAACAACAGAAATAGCAGTCCTGTAACTTATACAAAAGGGAGATATCTATTATAGATCATAATTCAAGCAGGGGTCTTAGTGAAATATAGAATTCCTAATATAGGAAACTTATAATGAAGGAATTAAAGCTTTCTTGCTTCAACCCATCAATTCTTTTTCATGTGCCTCCTTATTATTCTTCATTATTTGGTGAACATGATATTGGCAACAAACTATGCAGAAGCTAATTCAGTTCAGAACAGAAAGGATTGGATAGGTAAGGGAAAGATCAAAGATAGGTGGGATGGTGTGTGGTTCATTTTTTAAAATCATTGCATTTAATGTTTTTATATCTACTGGATGAGCCCAATAACAAATAAATTATTTGTTTATTTTTTATTTATTTATTTATTTGATTTGCCAATTGTTTACAAGATAATAAGTATAAATGTATACATAGTTGTGAATACATGAAATGGTTACATATAAGAAAAATAAAAGAATAAGAGAAACAATAGGACAGGGACGGTAGGCACGTTGGTGCGCTTATGCACGCCCCCTACAGACCTCTTAGGAAAGGGGTGAGGTCAATAGTAGACAGTCTAAGGTTAAAGTTTTTGGGGTTTGGGAAGAAACTACAGAGTCGGGTAGAGTATTCCAGACATTGACCACTCTATTGCTGAAGTCGTATTTCCTGCAATCAAGTTTGGTGCGGTTTACTTTGAGTTTGTATCTATTGTGTGCTCTTGTGTTGTTATGGTTGAAGCTGAAGTATTCATTGACAGGTAGGACATTGCAATGTATGATTTTGTATACCATGCTTAAGTCAGACCGAAGACGGCGTAATTCAAGGTTTTCTAGTTCTAGAATTTCAAGTCTGGTGGCATTTTGTTAACAAATAAATTATAAAACAGATCTGTTAACAATAGAGGCATGACTGTGAATATACATTGAAGGCAGCATTGTATGAAAGCAATATTTGAAGGCATTGAAGGCAGCATTGCATGAAAGCAACCCCAGAATCATTGAAATTGGGTGGCTTTAATAAGTAATACAGAATTATACAGATAATCAGAGTTGGAATGGACCTTGTAGGTCATCTAATCCAACCCCCCGCAGTAGCAGTAATAGCAGTAGCAGTAACACTGAATGCTTGAATTTGGGGTACTGTAGATGGTAATAATCACAGAAGCACTTGGAAAAATGCAAACCAATATAAGAGAAAAAGAGTGATTCATACCAGTTACAATACAACTGGTTCCTAAAGGATAATTTCAGATATTATATTTTACCTGAGATTGACTAGCTGAAAATTCTCAGGAGTGAGTAAGACATAGAATTCCTAACAAAGAACCAGAAGGGAACATAAAGATTGTCCCTTATACAATACGAAGTCAGTAAATATTTAGATATGGAAGAGCTACTGCCAATAACTAGAGTGGACCTTTGAATAGAGGATCAACATCACTTAGTAAAATTTAAGTCAGTACATATTTATTAGATAGTAAGTAATGTTGAATGCTTACTTGATTTCTGAAAAGATATGCATATGACAAGAAAGTCATAAATATAGATATGACTTACATTTTACAGTTAACTTCTTCCTTTTTTAGTTTAGTTTACTTTTACTTTTATTGTCATTGCATCTCGTACAACAAAATGAAACACCATCTTCAGTGCACATCATGACCATGACCATGAGCATGAAAATAAATACAAACACACATCCTTCACCCTTCACACATTGAATCGAAAATCCCCGACATCACACCAACACTGCAGTATACAGCAGAATTCAAAAGAGCTACTGCCCTGGGATAGAAGCTGTTTTTCAGCCTATTTGTCCTTGTTTTTATTATTCTGTACGGTCTGCCAGATGGTAATAGTTCAAAAAAAGGGTGCCCAGGATGAGATGGATCTTTGAGAATGTTTTGAACTTTCTTAAGGCAGCAGGAGCTATAAAGCTCTTCCAAAGAGGGGAGAGGGCAGCCAATGATCTTCTGGGCAATGACATTAACCCTCTGGAGTGCTTTCCTATCTGCCACTGTGCAATTGGCAAACAATACAGAGGTGCAGTATGTTAAAATGCTCTCTATGGTGCAGCGGTAGAAGGTCACCAGCAGTTTTTCATTCAGTTGCTGTTTTCTGAGAAGTCTCAGGTAGTATAATCTCTGCTGGGCCCTTTTGACCAGTGCTGCAATGTGGGCACCCCAGGTCAGGTCTTCTTTTAATGTAACACCCAGAAACTTAAAACTGGCCACTTGCTCCACTCAGTCTCCACTGATAAGCAAGGGCTGGATGTTTTTTTTATAGTCTGTGTGATCAGTTAATACATATTAGGCCAAAGAGCTACCTTCGAACTGTAAACTACCTTTGCCCCCTTGAGCAGAGTTTTTTTTTTAATTTGGAACAAAAATGACAGGACCATGGAACAAGTGTATGCTAAACATGCAAACTCAACGTTTTTATAAAATGAATGGCTATAACTACAGAGATTTAAAAATTAAGAGAAAACATTGGAATATATTATTTGATATTAATAGTTTGGAATTACATATTTAGTCAATATAATTATTTTAATGAGTGAAATGTTGAAAAATGCACTTAAGAATTTTGCTTGATTTAATTTTAATCACATTATTTATAATTTATGGGTAAATTCTGGATTCTCTTACTATTAATGCAAATTTAAAGATTCTGTGGCTTAATTAGCCATTCAGTTCCATTTTGTTGATTGCAGTTTGTTCCTTCCTTTAAATTATCTTGCCACAGCACATCATTTTTGTGATAATTAACTTTCAGTTCCCTCTGACTAGGTGAACATTTTTTTCACTAGAACTGTTGGTCAGTAACTATTTCTGAGATCTTGTAAACTTATAGTCATAATATTAGTTATAATATTTAGTGCTCTTGCCTTTTGCTGGTCTCTTTCTCTTTGTCTCTGATTTTTCAAGCATCAGAATCTTATCCAAAGATTTCTGCTTCTGCATTATGTATCCCAAAATATGTAAGCATTAGCATTGTTCCAGTGGGTGGTCTGATTTTATTTCATTTTGTGCTGAATTATTTTTTCTTCATGTTGTCCAAACATAGTTACCCTTCTGGAATTTGTCCCTGACAGATTCTCTCGCAACTCTTTGCAAAGCCCATCACCATTTCTGTCTCATCTCTCAATGCTCCACCAGAATTCTCTTGCCCAGCAAAAAATCTTTGCCCAAACATTCACTCCCCAGCATTCCATAACAGCTGTCTCCCTCCCATCCTTAAGTCTGACTAATGTGGAAAGGCCATATTTAAATGGTGAGATGAAGGCAAATCCTGGAACAATGAGCAGTATCAGCCATACAATTCATCATGTTTGGTGGCATTTTGAGAGTCCAAGCTAGGTCTCCAATGATAATTAGTTTCCTAATCCATAGGTTTTTCTCTGGACCATGATAAAAATACAAGTGTTGAAAACACATCATACATTATTATGACATATAATTCTGACAATCCCATTATTAGGGTAGATCATTGCTATCACCACTTGTGAAAACATAACATGTCTTACTACATGTATATCATGGTTTACTCAATTGGCATCATTTGCTCCCTAAATATAAAAAAAATCTGGTTGTAGCCTCAGTTACTAGAACCATTCTTCCCTGAGAACCATATATACAAAAGATAACAATGGAAGCTTTTTGTAAATCACTGTTGTCTGTCTTAACTAAAATAATTACAGCTATTAATATTGGACTAGCTTAACATATATAGCATTTTAGCAGCACCTAGTGGCAGACACACTCAATACATCTATAACAATATTTATAATAAATAGCAGGGTGAGTTAATGTTTTGAACCCTAAGGAGCACTATATGAAATTGACATATTCTTTTTAATATAGACTTCCATAAGCTACATCTCTCCTTTCCAGAAGTACGGAGTTATTTAAAGAAATGAATTGAATTCTGGTTGCATAGGAATATTCTTATAGCAGAAAGCTTTTGAGCAGTAAGACATTATTGACAATTATGTGCCATCAGGTTGCTGTCTTAGTGACCATATACATCTTAGTGACCATATAGGTAGATTTTATTCAGGATGATTTGTCCACAACATAGTTCTTCAGGTTTTGCAATGGCATACCCATTGCTGTTGTAATTGAATCCATCCACTGAGCTGGTAGTTATCCTCCTCTTATCTTTCATCTTTCCCAGCATTACATATTTTTCAAGAGACCAGATCTTTACATAATATGAACAGATATGATTATTTTAGCCTTATCTTTGTTCTTTGTTCTGGTTTGCCATTAGGTCTGTTTATTTTCTTGGATATCCATGGTATCCCCAGGAGTCTTCTCCAAAGTTTAAGTTCAAAAATGTCAATTTTTCAGAACCTGCTTTTTCAAATTTCACTTTTTGCTTTATATAGCATTCCAGGAAGAATTGTTGCCTGATGATTCTGAATTTCTTATTTAACACTTTCATTGCTTCTCTACCAAACAATCTGTGATGTATTTCTTGACTGCTGATTCCTTGGCCAATGATAGTTGATTCCATAAACACTGTCTACCACTTCAATGTCTTCATTGTGAATTTTAAAGGGCATTATTTCATTAATATATAACCCAGGATATTATGTTTTTCAGTTTAAAAATTCTGTATATCAACCATTTTATGCAGCTGTATATCAACCATACTGCATATCCGTAAAATAAACCATAAAATGCAACTGAAGGGTGTTAAAAGATTAAAAAATAATAAAACAGTATATCACAAATTCATAGCCACTTTATTAATGTTCAGTTTGGCAATAGATGATATTATAATATGAAGTACATTATACCTGCCCAGCTAAATGGCAAATAAACCAACCTTCCTGAAAGAAAGCAGTGACAAACCTCGTTTTTAAGAAATGAGCACATTTAAATTACCGTGATTCAAGTCACCATGGGAGACTTTACTGCATTAGGATTACTGAACTGTTCGCATTTATTAAATGTAATTGTTTTCTTGAATATTACAGTAACCAAATTTTTAAATACTTTCTAATCTGGGAGGGTTTGAAGCATCTGGAAGGCCCTGCAGTTTTGTTCTTTTGGTTTTTCTCTAATGTAACCTTTCAAATCCAAAACCCCAAGCCACAGTGTATATATACACTATTGAACAAAAAGGCTCACTGTGGACATCCTGGGACCTTCAGAGTGATTCTCACTCAATAGATTTGGCTGGAGTTACCATACTCCTAGCTAGGCATAATGACATTTGTAATCCAATATAGACCAGAGCAGACCAGCTGACATACTGATCACTTTTACTTTTGAGCAAGTATCTATAGATATCCACTAGCCACAGACTGCAGCCACAGGATTACAACCAAACAGCTGGACAGCAAACCTTTCTGCTTCTGACACTAGGGAAAATTAAGATGGCCCCTCCTAGTAGCTTGCTTCAATGAACCCTAGAAATAGGTATACAGGAACCCAGGATATTTTGCAGCAAATCCAGTCAAATTTGGTGCTGAAGACTTGTTAAGAGAAGAAAATGCAGAGAATAGGTGGCAAGCAGGATTCTGGTTACTTTCAAGTATCACATTAAAAATAGGGGGACAGAGACCTAGATTTTTTAGTGATTTTTTTTCAGGAGCTATTCAACCACTTTTAGCTCTATTAACCATTGACGGCATGTTTTATTCATGACTTAGGGCAGGAAAAAAAATAAGTGATGTATTACCAGTCCTCAGACTTGCAGTCTCCATAGCCAAGGTGAAAGTGTACTATGATTAGATAAGTAAAAGCACCTGCTTGTTTCTTAAATAGTTCTTTGTTGTAGAAACCAACACAGCTTTTGTCTTCATAATTGTTCTTTTCTCAGAAAAATCAGAGTATCCCTTTGTTTTTTCAAATTCATATTCATAAATATATATTTAAAAAAATAATAGAAGCTAGAACTGCTCACCTGCTAATAGGAGCTAAAGTTGCTCACTTACAATTGCTAAAGAAAGCTGAGGCTTGTTTGAAATAAAGATTTGAAGATATATAGGTAGTTCACAATTTATGACAATTGAGCCCAAAATTTCTGTTGCTAAGCAAGATAGTTTGTGAGTTTTGCCTCGTTTTATGACTTTTCACTGCAGGTGCTAAATTAGTAACATGGTTGTTAAGCAAATCTGGCTTCCCCATTGACTTTACTTGTAGGGTGGCAAAAGGTGACCACATAACTCCAGGATACTGCAGCCATCATAAATGTGAGCCAAGCATACAAATTTTGATCACATGATCATGGTGATGATGTAATGGTTGTGTGAAAAATGGTCATAAGTCACTTTTCTCAGTGCTGTTGTAACCTTGAACAGTCACTAAATGAAAGGTTGTAATCTGAGGACTATCTATACATATGAAGCATACCTTTACTTCAAACAAGTCTGCTACCTCAGCTTTCTTGAGAGCAACTAGTAGGTGAACAACTTCAGCTCTCATTTTTTTTAAAAGTCCATGCTACAACCTGGAGTAATGGAATGTAAAAGAAGCTGAATTCAATTGTATCACCAGGGGGAAGGCTTAGTTGAAAAATCTGGACGGGGACTACCTGAGTAAAGGAAAACATCATTTAACTCAGTGAATCATACTCTATGATTTAAGCAGTTTGTTGAGTTCTTAAAACACATGTAAAAAAAATCAACCAGATGGCCTCTTTGCCTCATAGGTGGCAATCTGTATGGCCCCTTCACAAATTACATGAAATGGGGAAAACCTTAAAGACATAGGTTCCCTTATATCAAGGGTCTTTCAGTCCTCGTCCATGCACACTTGAGGCAGGAAATTGTTAACACAAAGGCTGTACTAAGCAAAAACATGGCTTGCTTTTAGATCCCCAAATCTAGCCAGTTGCCAAACAAGCAAATAAATCACAGCTTAGCATACATGAACTAAATGAACACAACACAGCACAACACTCAGAAAACAGCATTGACAAGTCAATGTTAATTTATGTAATTTCAATTTTTTTCACAATTCCATTGATTATCCTTTGTAGAGGAAGAAAAAATTCCTTCAAACTGACGCTGTTAGAAAAACTTAAAAGACACTCAAGCCTTGTGCCATGCTTTCAAGACATCAGAAATAAAACATAAAAGATTGGGTATGAGAAACATTTGTCACTCTAAAGTGCAATAAGCATGAAATTAAAATGGCTATACTAATCCTACCATTATCAGTACAGGAATGATGTATTAAGGCAGAAGAAAGCAGGTGTAGTTTGACACCTGTGGCTTTCGTCTAAGCTGCTCAGGTATCCATAGCCAAGCTCTGAAGAATGATATATACGAAGATTTTGAACCCAAGTTAATGTAAATGTAATCCCAGTGTTTCATGATAGAACAGAATTACAACTGTACATTTTATAACAATAATATCTATAACATTTATAGCATTTTATACCCAGAGCAGATATATGATTGGAAGAATACTTTTTACTTCTGATAATAAAATAAGTACATATAACAAAAATGAAATTTCAAATATTTATTTTCAAGTTCCTAAAAAATAGGGTTGTGGAACAGCAATAAATACATAATGATGATACAGTGTTTTTAGTTTTTGCTGATTCAATTATTGCATATATGCACATGTCAATACAGTGTAGTCAATGCATGTGTTCAGTGACATTAATTTCTTGATTCTTGATTGAACAAATTTAATCTGAATTTAAAAATGAGAGTTCAATCTTGCTACAGGATCCCATTTATGAAATATTATGGATTACAGCAATTGAGGTTTGGGTGAATCTTTCAGTTTCAGTTTAACATTAAAGAATATGATTAATTTATCCTGCCCTGCTGTATTCCTTTTTATTTGCTCCTTGCTATTAATGTCATGATATTTTTGTCATTGTCTATTCCTTTGTACAATCATGATTTAATCTCACATAGTTTTTTTAGGACAAGCCCACAAAACCCAAAAAGAAAAAAAAAACCAGAGTTAAGCACTAATTTTCAGATTACAATCTTATGTTCATTTGAACGTAGTAAGTTTGCGTAATATATTATAAAACTTTATAGCAGTCCTGGCTACTCCAAACTATTTATTTAGAGTAATAAAGCACGTTGCTATGTTCAATACATGAATACATTTTATAATAGCCTTTATCTCATTTTATCCTTCTTTTGAATATAGTAAACTTCAACACAAATCTAGCTGTATAAAATATTTCCTGATTGGCCCAACAATTTCACTTGGTCTTAGTCAATATTAGTTGCTTCATAAAAATATACAATTAAGCCTCATGGTTCTACAGACTGTTTACTGCTGCCAGCTGCAATTCACTGCTGTCTTAACAAATTGAAAAAAGCTTATTTCATACAGTTGCTGGATTTCAATAACCTGTACTCTATTATTCTAGGCAAACAGACAATTGCTAAATGCCAAGAAAGCATTTACAATTACTTGTACCAGCCTCTACTAATTTTTATAGGGTCACCTTATTAAACAAGATTATGCTGACATAGAAAGAAAAGACGATATTCCTATGACCTTTTATATTCTACTGCATATTCTAGTCATTCAGAAGGCAGATGTTATCAGACTCCCTTGAACTATAACAACCAGCAGACACTCAGACAAATGTTACATAGATCACATCAAGGATTCTTAAGGTGCAAACTTGAAATCTTCCTTTAGTTCCTTAAAGAGGTGGGAATAATAACAATTTTATCTCAGTCAAGGAGTAAAGCTGAAGAGAGATGACAAAACGATGAGGAAAAGAACAAGGCTCACACGTCTTACCTCATAATTGAAACTTTAAAGGTCATGGGAAAAGCAGAACAATACTTTATCCCTCCCCCCCTTGCCCCCATGCATAAGATAGTAATATGGTGGCTGAATGAGTTATTTAAAAATACCAAAAGACAATGCTCGGTATATTGTATCTAATGACCTCCATTCTCCAGGGAGCAGAATCAATGGCCAAACTCACTGTGTCAATTTTGTGAGAATGTTAAGGCTCTTTGATAACTGACATTTTAAAGTGGAGATGCAGAACCCAATATGTAAACCACTGGATTAATGCCCCACCACCACCACCTGACACAGCACTGCCAGTGATTGGAACCGGTAAGAACTGCAGCTTAACAATGACCAATACAGATGAGGTTTCCACTCATTTTAAAGTCCCACAAAGTAACCTAGGGGCCCAACCGCATAACTCTACTGCTAAAGACACTTTGTCATGCTAGGCAGTGCATGCTTTAAAACGGAGGCAACTTTTAAGAGTTTTAGCCCTTGCTGTTTTGAAACGCAGCATTCCTAGTTATGACAGGAAGATACAGGATAGCTCAGACTAATTCCAGCCATCATTTTCTTCATTTTCATATTACTTCAGTAGTCATTAATAGCTTTCTTGCACACTACTGGTACTAGGCTTGTTTTAAAACAGATCACAAAAAGGTATCTACTAAAGGATGTGAAAGCAGAAAAATTACCTAGAAAAAAACTGTCAGATCAGTATTATTTAGTCTAGAATCATGCCAACAGATTTACACAATCTTTTAAGTGTTATTTTTTCCTAGAACGGAGTATCTTTCCAATGTTAACATTTTTGTTTAAAAAATTCATAACAGTTCTTAGTTTTTTTAGCTGCACTCTAAAAGCAGAAAAAAGCATAACTGAACTCTGCATGTTGTAGAAAACATTAGAAAGTCATTCAGAATCATTCCTGAAGTAGATCCTTAACATTGTTTTCAATGAAAAACTACCCTGATAGAATTGAGAAAATTCAACATTCCTTCCCATACTGACCATCTTGATAATTGTGTAAAGTCTACAAACAGGACATCAGCACAATATTATTCTTCTGATCATACTCCCTAGCCAAAAGTCATGTTCTCTAGCACTCAGAGGTAAACTACATCCAACAGTGATGATAATACAGTTATCATAATGATCAGAAGCACAAACTGTTTTGCCCTCCAAGAGTATCACTAGTAAACTATATTTAGATAAATGAATTAAAAGAGAAAACTTAGGAATATAAACTTAATTTTTCTGCACTGCATGTAAATATTACCCTCCTAAATAGAAATACAAAACTCTGCAATTTCAATAAATGTTTAGAGATCAATACAAAGGTATAAATTATTGGAATGCTTACTGCTAGATTTGAGGATGTTAAGCACTAAAGTTTTAAATAAGAGATCACCTGTTGCAAAATATTCATAAAACAAGATTAGATGTTGGAATTGTCAAATATATAATTATGACCAAGAACATGCCTAAAAACTTGTTCATCAAAAATACAAATTGTACTTAGCCATACAATTATGACTATTTGCATGAAGATGACACACTTTCGTGCCAAGATCTGTATTATATCTTTTACTCAAAATATTTTATCTTTTAAATAAAGCCAAATTAAAAAAACTACTAGAAAAACAATGATACAAATGCTGAAACTATCTTATTAAAGTATACTTAATTAATTTACAAATTTGTCTTTGTTAAGTACAGGTTTGAATTTTAAATAAGTATTTGTAAAATCACAGTTACAAATGTTTATGTAAACTTTTCTTCTGAAAACATTAGAATATTCAAGAGATTTGTAAAAGACCAACATATTAATAAAATGAACATATTTTAACTAAAATGTTTCCATGAATAGAACAAATATACTTTTCCTTGAATTATATGCACAGATCTGCATCCAAATGAGTCTGTTAAATAATATCCAGCTGAAAAAGAAGCAAAATCCTTGCCCCTTTTCCAAATATGAATTCTGTTACACCCTGTAAAGTAGATGTAGAGGAAAAGAGCCAGAAAATCTACTGTAAGCCATCCATTCCTATAACACTTGATGTAATTCAGTATTAATTCTGTTGCCTGCGTTTTGCTGATCTCATTTTTTCAAATCGTGATTCCATCTCTTCCAGGACTTTGGGTGTATAGCGTACAACCAACTTAACTTTTCCTTGAGCTGCTTTTAGAAGTTCTACAGCTTTTTCATGGTGCTCCCCTTCAACACTCTGAAAAAAAATACATATATATGTTATATATTCCATTAGTATGCATTCAACAAGTATTCTAAGAATCAAGGACTGTTATTTATAATATAAGATTTATGTTTCCTTTTGTCCTCTCCAAACCATTCCAAATTAAAACCATGTTTCTCAAATCGTGAGTCCTGATGTTATTAAGTAGCCCATACAATGTTTTCATCATCTCAGCCCATGTAGATTGCATTCATTTCCTTAGAAGCACACCATTACTATTTCCTTTAAGAGACAGGGGGACCTGCCTATCTTTCTTCCCAATGTGTCATTTTCAAATTCTATCCAAGTATCCATATTGTAATTGAAAATGACAGTTATACATTGTAATTATGAAACAATGAATGTGAATATACTCACTCTTAACTACCAATGTTCACAGGAAAAGAAACAACTCAAAATTTATTGTCAATTTACAAGTGGAATCAGAAAAGTAAATTTTTATAAAAATTCAAACTAAAACATATGTGAAGCAAAATGTTTATAAGGAAAAAAGCTGAGTTTTAAATTTAGAAACATAGAAAAAATAGTGAGAAACAATTTTTCATAAATAAGCTTCTACAGTTGTATACAAAAGTTTAAGAAAACAGAAAAATTCTTTTTAAGAAAGAATTTTTTAAAGAAAACAGTAATATAGCAGGTGAAGAAGTTTGAAAACCTTTCCAGTTGTTTCAGTTAGAGAAAAATTGTTAATAATACCTAAGAATTGATTTACTCAGCCTGTGCCTGTAATAGCCAGGTGAAGACAATTCCACAGGTAAGCAAATATAGTTTTAACATTTTAGAGTGGGATTCTTCTGTCTGTTTTCAAGACCACAAATGCTTCTAAATATCTGTTTGGATATTTGAAAATACAGATCATTCTTGCCAATCATCAAACATCTATTCTGCTTTTGGGCTGTATGGCAGTCAGGGACATAGATAATATTTTCTTCTATTGGCTAGAAAATATTGGGCAGATAAAATAATAGATTTAATTACGTAACAGCCCAATCCTTATAACCTTTCACTAGGCATTAAAAACTTGACTTTTCCATCAAATATTTAAGATCTGGATAGTTTTTGTTTATATTGATTGTGAGGCATCGCATTATTATTGGTTGCTAATTGTTTTTAATTATGTCATTTTTAAAAATTTTGTTTTGTTAGCAGCGTACAGTCATGTATATGAGATGAACAGCTATATAAATTTATTTAAGTAAATACATTTAAATTTATTTAAGCAAATATATTCTAGTAGCATCTCCTATCAGTCAGTGAAGAAATTGAAACTTTTCACTTTTAGCAAAACAACAATGTAAAAAATATATCCAAATCAGATATGAAGCTGATATTCTGAGTCCTGCAAGGAAGGGTGATGAGGAAAATCCAAAAGCAAATATAAAAGATTCTCATAGCTCTGGCTACTTTACAAATTTTAAAGTTACTAGTTTTGCAAAAGGAGAGGTTACAAAGTATTGACTGAAAGAGCATCCAGACTTCTCTACCTGCCATATTCATGAATTTCATATTTTGAATCTGAATATCCTTGCATATAAATTGTTACATATAAGTCCACTTCTACAGTCTTGTCATGCTTGTCCTATGCAGAAGTTTTGTCCACTTTTATTCATTTAAAACTTACAATTTGACTGGTGGTGTGTAACTTTTGGTGTACAGTGGAAACTAAATGCAAGAGGATTTTTTACAATTGTAAAGATGGTTAATCGACCTCCCCACAATATTTTATAACTTCACAAGCAGCTTGTCTGTTAAAGTCCAATTACAAATGGAATCAAAACAGAAAGGGCAGCAGGGATTGTAAATATCTGGAAAAAGATATTGAATATCAATATGAAGGTCTGGTTTGATTAGCTAAAATGGATCAATTGAAATATAGATAACAATAATTTGTTATTGCAGTCTGATTTAATTGTGCAGAGAACAGCCGAACTTTTTTTAGTTATCCCTATGTTTCTTTTTTGTTTACATAATACAAATTAAACTCTTGCATATAAGCCTAGCATTTAATTACTGCATATATGTTTTATCAATATTCTGACATACATTTTGATATATGGCATCAATAAATGAATTGGGAAATATAAAAGCCTATGGATAACTTGCAATCAGCACACTCATTTAGCGTGTACACAGATCTAGATGACAATCAACTTTGTAATCAAAGACTGAACTTTTAAAGCATGCCTAACTTAATTTTATCTAAGAGGAAGTTCTCAGAGATAAATTAGATTAAAAGAAAATACTGGATCTTAATGATAAAACCCAATGTAACTAGGATAAGAAAGCCAAACATTTCAGCTCCTTCATTTTAACTATAATGATAGATTTCTTAATGATATTCTGACAAAACCATAGTTGTTTTTTTTAAAGTGTGTACTCATTGTCTTATTTTTAAGTTTAAATGTTACTTCATGAAATGTCTGTTTGAACTACCAAATTTATAAAATTTCTCAAATACGGTTATATTTCTCTGACCATTTCAATTGCAAACTACAACCACCATTAAGTACTTCATATCCTTTTAATGCCCTCAAGCGGTCACATTTAGCTACTACAAGCGGAAATTGAATTCCATCCCTACCACTCCGTTTACAGAAAGAAGTTGGTCTCCACGCTTCAATCCCCCGTGTCTATCAGCAATACCACCTGGGATAATTCGGGATATATAGATTGGAGAATTTTGCTCCTTGCCGCCCATGATGTTGAATCCAAGCCCTTCGTCTGTTTTGGGAAGTTCAACGACTCTGGGATGTGAATGACCTTCACTGGCGGCAAAAGCAGCAACTGTAGCCTATAAAATCCAGAAACCTCCAGTTTATCCTCCAGTTCATTGGATGTATTCATTCTAGCATCAATTTCAAAATATCCTGAAACTGAAATTGTTCAAAAGGCATAAATGTATTCAAGTAAGTCTCAGAATTGCATTCTAAAGAAAGTACAACTCAGTGAAACATATCCACATAAACTGTCAAATAATTCATTTACCTTATTTTGTTAAAAAAAGCAGTGAAGGTTTCATAATCCTACCTCCTCCCCATGTGCATCTTGTTTCCTTCCTTGCCATCTAAATTTCTAAGCCAATTTTAATGTTAATATTATTTCAATGTTTTAAATATTATTTTAATGTTTTATTTTGGGTTTTTTTTTGGCTGTAAACCACCTAAAGTCACTTCTAGGCAACATGGGTGGCATATAGGTTTAATGAATAAATAATAAATACATGGAATGAGAACACTTGGTCTATTTGTACTTTTTTGAAGTGCTACAGTTTATTACATAGGCACATTCTTTGTAACAAATACAGTATGATGTATTTTAACTTATTTTGGAACAAAGTACAAGATGTTTAATAAGAAACAGGTACAAGTGGATTAACAACAAATGTTCCAAAGCCAGACCGTACCTTTCATTCTATTCTGTCCTTCAAGATCGAAAGATCAGATTCCTGCCACAGGTAGTTCTCACTTACTGACTATTCACTGACCACTTTGAAGTTACAAAGTGCTGAAAATATAATTTTATGACTACTGCCTGCATTTATAACCTTTCCAATACCCCTCAGTCATGTGATACTCTTTATAGTCAGTACACAATGCCTTGCAACCAACATATTTTGTTATTTTTCCCTTGCAGAAAAAGAAACTGGAGAGAAAGGGATTACAAGAGAGTAAGCAGGTACACAATGGGGGAACACACATTGAAAATAATCTGCTGGTGCCAGCTGCTGAAAGCAGTAGTGTTATGGTAATGTAACAGCCTTATATTTTCCTTATTGTATTCCTGTTTTTTCCCCTCTCCTCTCAGAGAAGAGAAATTGAAGACGAACCGATATCAAGAGTAAACAAACACACAATGGGGAATACACAAGGCTGTTTGTGTAGCACACACTTGCAACTACCAACTCCAACATATTCCTTTCAATGTATACTTCCTTCTATATGCCTTCATACTTTCGTCCTTGCCAATAAATGTCAATACAAATATTAATTGCCTTCCTGTATATTATCCCAGCATCAGGGAGACCATTCAAAAAGATTAGGAGGAAAACAAGTCTAAGGTATAAAATTGATTAGTCTTGGGAGTTTTGAACCAGAAAAACACAATTGTAGACATGTGATTTTTCACTTTGCTTAGCAATGCAGATCTTAATTGTGGTCATTAAATGAGGACTACCTGCATTCACAACTAACTTACTATCTATGTGTGTATGATACACACAAAAAGTACCAATCCAGCAGGTATGTCAATTAGAAAGTATAAAACATGTAGCAAACTTGTGTAAATGGATTAGTAAATATTAACTACTTCAGTTCATTATATGGGGAAAATTTTAAAAGGGCAGTTCAATAGTAGTGGCATCCATATACTGAAACTATTATTCACTGGGATATATTCATAGTTTGATAACTTAATTAGGAGTTGCTAGAAGAAGTTCACTCTTAAGTACTTTTTTTCATTTGTTAGCACAATTAATAGGTCTCTTACCTTTGCTGTAGCATTAGCTCTTACTTCTGGGCTACTGCTGATGTCCACAGTCTCATACACGTGTTCATATACCTTTAGAAAATAAAAATATTAACATATGTTTTAACTAGGTAGGGATCATTAAGTATATAAGCAAACTGTGAAATTATATTATAAAAATATAATGTTTTAAAGTTATCTCCATACATATGATTTTGTTTTAAAGCACCTCCGTGATCATTCACTGTGTCCATGGGGACACTGCAGCCCCATCTACCTCCATCTGAACCTGATGGGATCCCATAGCACTTGGGCTTGCTCCCCAGGCTTCCTGGAAGCAGCCACCATTTTCAACGCCCCAACAATTCCTTGTGAAAATGGCTGCTTTCAGAGCTTTCTGCCCTGATCAGCTGGATGTCGGAGACTGCAAACTTCTTCTGGCTCTTGTTAGCCTTTGGGAAGCTAGCTGCCTGCATTCAATTTTTTATCCCATTTAAAAACCTCATTTGCTAAATTTACTGCATATCCAGGGTGACAAAATCTGTTAAATTACTTACCTTCATTCCAGTCTGAAGAGCAGAGGAAAGGAAGCAACCAAGCAAAGAAAATTTTTCTGCACCATCCTTCAGCTCTGGAGGAGCTGAAAAAAGGTTCAGTCCCAAAGCAAAACTGTCTAAAGCACAAAATATACAGCAAATGGCCATGAAACTGGTCCTAAAAGGAATCAGACAGACAGCAAAAAGCTTTCCAAAGCCTTCCAAGCTTTTTGCTGTCTCACTTCCTTAAATCAAATAAATTTAACAAATGAGGTTTTTTAAAAGGGATAGTGATTGGAGGAAAGAGATGGAGATTTTAATTTAATAAAACCTAATTATTGGGGGGGGGGGGAATCAACAAGTCTGTCCCTCCCAGTTTTGATATGTTTTTTTAATTGAAGAAAAGTAAATTTCTGGGGAAGGGAGTGGGAGAAGTGGGATAAGCAAAGGCTTTAGAGTTGGTCCTGGAGCTCTTGGCTTCCCAAAGGTTAGTAAGAGTCAGGAGAGATTTGTGGTCTTCCAATGGGCAGCTGATTGTGGCACAGGCTCAGCCCACAAGCTGGCCAAGCATAGAGGCTTGTTTGGAAGCCTCTCTGGCATTGGAATGCAGCACTGGTCCCTAATCTACCTGGGCTCTTTTCTCTGCTGGCCAGTTTTTTGATTTTACAATCCTTTATAGACCCAGTTGGATGGTAGGCATCCTCTACCCGCGAAGTCCCCTTGCTCACTTAATGACCTGCAGGTTCAGAATAGGGGATGTTAAGGAGGCTGTCTCACATAACGATTGTCACCACTTGAAACCAATTGTCGCCACTGGCAACCGTAACGGGCAGGGTCCATTAGGGCCACAAGTCAAGGACTACTTGTATATGCATTTCAAAAATACACTTACCTCCCTTACAGCATTACAAAATTCACTTTGAAGGACCCTTTGTAAAGCCTGCAATTTTTGAGGGGGTACCTCACCACTCCTTTGTAACTTTTCCAGCAATTCAATAGCTCGGCAAATATCTGGAGGAAGATATAACAAAACAATGTGAGCTACTGAACTTTACACAAATAACATTTTTAACACCTTGACATGGCTGCCCACAATATGCTATTCAGTAACATACCATTTCAATTATATTCAGATATTCCCTTTACAAAGGAGTTTCTGTATTTCCCATTTCAAATTAAAGAGTTTTAAACAAGGCATAGCTAACTTATGAATGATTTTTCTCCCCTACGATGTGAATATCTCTAACAACAATTTCTATAGTATCTCAGAAGGGATCTCCCTATCATATTATCCTGTTCATTATTTTCATAACTTTTTGATAAAGCTGCACAAGTTAACAAGTTTTACATTTATATATATATATATTTTGTATACTATTCAGCATCAATTAAGAGTTGAGTGTTTATAATAAATATAATCATAATCATTCAATGCATAATTTTTTGGAATTTGGATCCATACTGCAATAATACTATCCAAACATTCTTATTAATTTTCTATTTGATTTGAGCATTCAAGGTAGCCTAGGATTGCATTCCAAATATAAAAGTGCATAATATTTAATTGAAGATATCCTATCTTCGTGTAAAATATTTCTGCTTGTTTGAATGTATCCATACTTTTAAACAGCTGTGACTTTTTTTGCATTTCTTAAATCCAATTCTCAAAATCAATTCTCAAAACAGCAAAAGAAGGATGAGTTAAAGTACTAGAAATTCTTCACGACTGATCTTTCAGCTATTCAAACTTTATTTCTTCATTTTTTTATAGGGTAATGAAGGAAAGGACACCACTTCGGATATAAATTTTATCCTAGCTGTGCTCAATAGTTGCAAATTTAAATAATGTGGCTTGGTGGCATATATTCCATAGGAATTGTGAATGCCTTGGAGAAAAATCCCAACTAATGCAGACAAACATGTACAAAATGTCTTCCTAAGGAATAAAAACTGGAAAAGGAATTTGTTCTAAATAAATATTCTATATTTTAAAAAGTGTGAATGATCTCTGATTAAAAAAAACATAGATACAATTACTATACATCTTACTTTTCTTCGGGAGAAGAAAAATGAATTTTCTACATGGATTAAGATAATTCATAGAATAGAGTGATCTTAAAATCAGGAGCCTTTGGTAAAGATAGTGCCAACTATATTTGGTGTGACATAATTAACAAAATAAAAAGGGGAATACTGATGGTAAAATACATTTTATCTTACAAACACCACCTTATTGTTGCAGTATAAATCCTTGAAACTATTCATTATGCACACTTTATTGTAGAGCAGGAATGGGTAAGTAATAACCTGCCTTTGGTTGCTAAACCAGTTTTGCAATTCCAAAAGGCCCTTGTAATCAATTCATTTATTTAAAATAGAGTAATTACTAAAATTAGTGACCACTAAAATTTTTATGGACTAAGGAAATGGAGTTTAGCAACATTGGATAAGTAACTTTTCCACAATTTTCTAATTCTAATTTTAGAAAACATCTTGTAAAAATATTTGCTCAAAAATATTTTCCCTTTTTCAGTAAAAGATAATTCACAATTTCAATTATTTATCCAAACCAGAATAATCATTATCATCTTTTTAGCCATTGTCTATTCACTGCAGGATGAAGGCCTTTTCCGCATACTGTATTTCCAACCAATATGATCTTGAGCTTTCTTTTGCCAATTGGGCCAATCATACTTGCTAATGTTGTCATTCCATCTTGTTTTAGGACTCTTTCGTGGACACCTTTTGTCAAGTGGGATCCATTCTATGATTGCCTTGGTCCACCTAACAACAGTTCCTCTTGCTATGTGACCAACCAATTTCCATTTCAATTCTTCACTCTCTTGATATTGCATACTTTCGTTTGTTCTTTAATCCATGTGTGGGACTTTCTATCTTGTCTTGTAACGCTGAGCATGTGTCTTTCCATGGCTCTGTGCCACTCGTAGCTTTTGTATAGATTGTAAAATTAGTGTCCATGTTTCACCAGCGAATGTTAGAACAGGTAGCAGAGACTGATCAAAAGCTCTTCTCTTCAGGTATAGGGGGAGGTTGTTCTTGAAAATTAAGCTTAGCTTGCCAAATACTTGCCAATCACATTTAACACACTATTCAATTTTCTTTATTGTATGAACTTCCATTGAGATCCACTGGCCAAGATATACTATGTATATCTACTACATTTAGTTCTTCTCCAGAAATTTTTAAAAAATTCCTTTTTTTGGTGAATTTATTAAACATAACCTGGCTCTTTTTCAGGTTTATTTTTAAGCCAAATGGTTCTCCTGCTTTTGCAGTTCTTGAAAAAAAAACAGAATGATAGCGTTCCTAAATAAATGTTACTCAATTCATGTTTCAGTTAATACCTTAAAGAATTACAGTACTATAGTATATGCCAGGGTTTATCATGTCTCATGTTTCAAGATCTCAGAATAGGCCTTTAGCAAAAGCTGAAGTGGCAAAAGGATGTTAATATAATAGGGCTCTATGTTTCCTGCATAAAATGTTTTGCAAGCAACTGCCAAAAGCTTAATTACTGGGTATGGAAATCATTAACTTTGTTAACCATCAAAACAGCTGAGCAAAACCAATATTTTCCACAGCAGTCTTTATTTGAAGATTAGAAATCAAAACATAAAGGCTTCACATGACAAAGGACAGGTCCAACAGCCGAGTCCAAGCATCATATTCTTTTGAATATTGTTTAATTTGTCTTGAGTGACTGAAAAGCAAATGATAAAATACTGTCCAGAATAAATATAATTACAATAAACCACTATAAGACGTCTATAATCTCAAAAGCTGTGACAGTTCCAGTTCTGTAAATGTACTGACAACTACTGATAAACATTTCATAAGATATAATCAGCGTAACCAAGCTTTTAACCATTGGCAAATGCTTTTCTATTACAATTATGACTTAAAAACTGGCACACTTAAAAACTTCTGAGAATGATTATATATAACATTAAGAACAGTGGTTATTTATAGATTTCTTTAAATTTTGCACAAATAGAAAGTTAAGGATATGTGCAAGTTTTTATTTAGATATCCAATATTTAGTGACAGGTTATTATATTATATTGGGAAATTTACATGTTTCCTTTTTTCTTTGTGCACAATTCTTCAGAACTTTAACAAGCTTTTGAAAATCCAATAAAGTTATCCAGGTCACTCTTTTGGTTTGTTATTTTATATCCTTTTCATTATTAAGATATCAGCTAGCTTCTTTTGTATGTTAAGTGTAAAATCTATTTCCATACGTAATTTTTGTAGCTTGTCATTTTTAAATTCACTTTCAAGTCAGCCTCAATCTTGTCAGGTAAAATCTGTTGCTCTTCCATAACCTCTTTTAAACACAGTCCATCTATAGAAGCAGACACCTTTAAAATTATCTTTTGGGTCCATTCTTCAAAAATATGCATCAGTATGTCAAGCATTAAAATATTTTGCTTCATTCTGCATTTAAAAATTGAGTTTAAGTGTTCTTCTTCTTTAATTGTAATCTTTAATTCCTTCTTCCTTTAGTGTCCAATTTTTAAAGTCTTTATCTTATTTTTTATAAAAGAATTCAAAATAACAGTATCTATGGAGATACATACAGGTATATTGTATTGATACATATACATATATATTGTAAAACCTGTTGATCCAAAGGTTCCCAATAGGTGAAAAGCAGTTAACAAGCAATTGTGGAAAACGATTAGAAAGTATGCAAACCCAATGTCCTTTCAAAGATCCTGTGATTTGAGCAACATGGTTATTCCCTTCCAGAGCTCTAAACCTGCAGGAAAGCACTATCTTACAGTCTCTTTCAAGGAGCCCTTGTGAGCAACCTCAAATTCTCTCCTTGTCCAGAGAGGAATGATCAAATAACTGGTCTACCTGCTGGCTCTTCATCTCAGCATGGATGTCTGATTTTTACAGAGCCATTTTCAGCCTGCGATATATTGGGAGTTCTAATCCTCTAGGAAAATAGATGTTGTAATCGTAAATCTTGCAGAAGAGGCAAGACAGAAAACAGTAAGTTTCCATTTAAGAAGCTTCATTATTTGTGATATTTTGAAATATCTTGGATCTAAAAGGACATTGAGCGATTCATTTGGAATATGGTTTTTACTCTTGTAAAAGTTTTGCCATGAGGATAAAAGGTGGAAGACTATTTTTAGTTTCTTAGAGAAAAGTCAGAAGTGCACCAACAATGAAGAAAGCTGTATTAGGATATGCTATCTAAATTGTGAATTTGGACAAGCTTCCTAATTCAAGACTTTTCTAAACAAATCTGAAAGGAAAATAATCTAATATTGTTCTTTAATCCTTACTTGACAGTTCATTTAATGTTTGCTTTTACTGGATGGAAAGATGCACAGCAGTCTTATAATGCCCCAGGCATTGGGGCCAGGATGTTAAATCATTGGTGCTCTTATATTTTGAGTGTATACATGGGAACCAACTTTTTTTTTTACCAGGGCCTTGATCTAAATTGTTTTCTTAAGTTTTTAAAAAATTTGACATTTTATATGGTTTGCCTCCCAGAATTTCACTGGTGAGCCATGTAAATTTGATAAATAAATGTTAACTGAAGTAAAATTAAATGTTCTAGTTCAACTGCCTCTTGGGTACATACATATTGTTACTTCACAAATGACTGGAGATATTTCATTTTTAGTTAAATAGTATAACTATACAACCACATAATTTGGGACTAAAAATACATCTGCATTTCATTCAATCCAAGGTACATTTAAAATATAGAAGGAAATGGCATCTTCCTTTAGTCCAATGAAGATCCTATTTGACCATCCAAATGTATGCATATGAATTTGGAATGGGCCACAGAATGGGTAGCCTGTATGTTAATAATTTTTTTCTCTTGGCTAAAGCATTAATTGTGCTTTTTATGAATGGATCAAAAAGTGCCTCTACACCAAATTTTTTCTAATTGCTTTACCCTTACTAGAACATAATGGTTCCTAAAACATCATGAATATATTCAACTAGCTGACAAATCACCTATCAAAAGAACTTCAACATCATCTGGATTTAAACTCAGGTAATTGGATTATAGAATAATCCAAGATTAGCCTATTTTTGACTTTTCAGCCTAGCCTACATTCCCTGGTACTTCTCGAAGGCTTTCCTTCGAAGTATGGACCAGAAAGAACCAAACTCTGCTCAAGTTCTGAATTGAAACACGGTTGGCCAGGTGCTTAGCCATAGCGCATATTGAATTTGACGCTTTTATTATTGGCTTTGTGTGTGTGTGTGTCCTGCAACGTTGTGTGAACCCATCTCCTTTGATTCACTAGATTCTACAAACACCCAAAAGGAATCTCTGTATAATGCAATAATGTTAAGTTAATCGCGTTATACCAAAACGGCCTTAGGTAAAAGGAGGCAGCTCCCTTATGTTCATCGTTGGTGGATATTAAAAGGCTCATCTTTTACAACATAAGCTTTCATCGGGAGCGGCAACTTCAACGACCGACCCTTCGGATATTGTTGGATTACAACTCATCTACGCGGGTGAGAGCTGATACGGGCTCTAATTCCTATCAGCATCTGGAGAACCGCCACCCCTCCTCCATACAGCCAAGCTCAGGATATCTCAAGCGCCTGCCAAGCCCGGTGGAGAGCTCAAAGTGCCTCCCTCGCTCTTTTTTACACACGCACACACACCGCTTTTAGTCGGTTCTTCAAATTCCCCCACCCGTCCCGTCTCCCCTCCAGGAGCCGCGGCGCTTCTCTTCTCACCTCGCTCCAGCCGCACAGGTTCTCCTAGGGCCGCCATCTTTCCCTCCACCTCCTCTCCTGCCCTCAGCTGCTGGAGCGGAAGTGACGTCGACGGCAGGCATTGCTGTTTAAACGACGCGAGGCCGGCAAAGTAAATGGAACACTCGAGTTCTGCCTTCGAGCCTCCTTGCCTTGCAGACTCGGCGGCAAGTTTGGCTGCTTTCCGCCAGACGGTGCCTCTTTCAATGAAAGCGTGGCTCCAACTATTGCCCTCTCTTTGCCCGGAGAAGGTAGATCATTTTAGTCCGAAAGGTGTCCCACCCCCAAGAGGCAACTGGACTTTATAGTTTTTCTTTGAAGATGTTTCACTTCTCCTCCAAGAAGCTTCCTTAGCTCTGACTGGATGGTATGGAATGGAAGGATTTATACTCTTTGCAGACAGCTGGTCATTTGTATCTTTTTAGAGAGTGTAGTTGAGGCCACCTGGAGGTTTATCTGGGTCCTCAGCGTCACCTGAGTAGTACAGATTTGGATGTGGAGCCTTCATGGAACTGTTGAAAGGACCGTGTTGTAGAATGGAGATAGATAATGTATCTATCCAGTCCAATCCCCACCATCCATCTACTCAGAACTGAAGAAGCTTCTTGGATGAGAAGTGAAATGTTGCCTCTTGAAAAAAAAAAAAAAAAAAAAAAGCACCTTTGGGACAATCGTGACTTGGATGACTGAGCATCTCCATAGACACATGGCTCATTTTAGTTGTGCCTGCATCACTGTGAGATTTCCTGCAGCCTGGAGAAAAGAAAAAAAAAAAAGCCTGCCAGATGAACTTATTTGGGCTTCAGACTGTTTCCTCACTGAGTCTGTATTGAAAACGAAGGAAGGATGCGAGGTTGATAAAGACCCACAGCCGTTGTGGGCCGGTTCCTGTGCAAAGCATGAGAAGAGCCAAAGCCATGCCAAAAGAGTTTACAGGTAGTCCTTGACTTACAACCACAATGGGGGCCCACATTTCTGTGGTTAAGCAAAACATTTGTGTAGGTGAATTTTGCCCCATTTTACCTGTGATTTTTCTTGTCATGGTTGTTAAGTGAATCACTGCAGTCATTAAGTCAGTAACACAGTTGTTAAGGGAATCTGACTTCCCCCATTGACTTTGCTTGTCAGAAGGTCTCAAAAAGGAATCCCGTGTCCCTGGAACACTGCAACCGTCATAAATATGAGTAAGTTGCCAAATGTCAGAATTCTGATTATGTGGGGATGATCATAAGTGTGAAAAATCTTCATAAGTCACTTTTTTCATTGTTGTTGTAACAGAACAGTCACTAAATGAACTACTGAAGGTCAAGAACTACCTGCATTTATTAAACTTGTATGCTGCCCATCAAGCCAAAGGTGAATAATAAGCCACTGTTTAAAAAACTGGTTAAATCATCATGCTAACCATTGCCTATTCACTGCAGGATGAAGGCCTCTTCCACATGTTTTCAACCAAACACTCTTGGCTTTCATTTGCCAATTGGGCCCACAATAGTTGCTGATGTCACCAATCCATCTTGTTTTAAGTATCTTTCGTGAATGCTTTTTATCAAGTGGGATCCATTCTTTTTTTTTTTTTTAAACAAGTTTTATTAATTTTTTCAAAACACACAAATCATCATTATCCATTACATGTTTAAACCTTTTTCCATTATAAATTTAACAAGTCAGATAAACTATAATTCTATTTTAAACCATTTCCATATAAACATACAAAAACCTCTTATCCAATTTCTCTTTACTTCTCTTTACTCTTATTCCATTTCATTATTATTATTTCATCTTTTTCTTTCTGACTTAGTTACCATTATTCTCATTCTATATTTCTGCAAGGTTTTATTAATTCTCCCCCAAAAACCATACACACAACACACAAAACATAAAAAGATCTTTTGGAAAGCAATTTGGACCCAGGTATCTCTCTTCATGGACTTCAATTATATTCATGCTCATCTTACCTATCATTACTTATTTTATTTACCATTCTAAGTCTTCTATATTAACTTCTCCACATATTTCACTCTTCTTAATTCTATCTTAATTAATCATCTTAATTTGGGTCATTATATTTGTATCTTTTGTCCATTCTTTATTGTCCTTTGTCTCGCCTTTAAAAAAAAAAAAAAAAGTTTCTCCTGAAATCACTAATCAGAGTATGATGCCTTTCTATCTCCCCTAAATTAATCAAATAAACCTTTAAAATAGCACCCAATACCCAATCCGATTTTGCTTGGTACATTCTATCTAAATAGTACATCCAGAATAATTAAATACATAGTTAAACAATAGATCTGAATATTAAAAACAAATACTATAATAGAAATTTTATAATAACATCAATACCATAATCTTATTAAACTCTTTAATTAAAACTCAATATTCTAAACCTCCCCTCATATTATTAAATTCTAAAACCAATCATTATTAAACATTTCACCATTTTAATCTCTTATCAACTCTTAAACCATTTAAGTTTTCTATTTCTAATACAATACTACAATATCATCTTATGTACCTTGCAAAATCTTTTGAAGAAATTATACTTTATCCTTTTTCCCTAAAAAAGATTCCTTTTTCCCATTTAATTTCAAAACTTTGTAGCTTTTCTCCACCTTTTCCTTCCTTTCTTCTCCCAACAAACCTTTCTACCCCCTTCTTCTAGCCTCTGCCTTACTGGCTTCCCTTCTCTGTCGTGCTCCTTTTCCCTTTTGTTTACTATCATTATATTGATTTTGCACCTTATTTTTCCCTTTCTTAAGTGTTTTTTAAATCTTAAGTCCTTAGTTTCTCTTCCTTTCCCTCTTACTTCTTTCTTGGTCGATTTATTAAAAATGGCTTCCTTTCCTTCTTCTTCTTCTGCTGTTTTCATCTGTTGTAATGTTTGTTGATAGTTAATAAGCGCCATTTCTAAAAAAAGGAAGGCTTCTTTCAAACCAGCTTTACCATTTTTTTGCTTGTTCATAATCTTTTCTCAGTTCCTCAATAGAAGGAGCCATTATAAATCTTTTCTTTTTTTTCCCCCTTCTTTCTTCTTACAACAACCAAAATATTCCAAAGAAAAATAAAACAGTCCCAAAGTTATCAATCAGTCCAAACCAAGGCAGAGTTCTCACTTTCTCCTTCTGGGGTAGTATCAATCAGAGACAAAGAAAGTCCAAATCTGTTTCTTAAAGTCTTATTACAATATATTTTAGTCTTCAAATCCTTAAGGCATCTCCTCCAACAATCTTAGCATACAAATATTTTTTTTTAGTCCTCTCTTCCCACTCATCGCTTAAAGCCAGTTTTCACCTAAAAAAATAGGTTTCTTAATATTCACTTATTTATTCCGTAGGAAAAGAGGGTAAGCTTTCCTTTCAGCACCATCAAACTGCCGCTTTTTTCCTCTTCTAGAAGGTATCATTCAGAAAGTCATACTTTTCAGGAATTTTGTTAAATATGTCTTAGAGTCCTAGGAACCGAGAAAAACTTTCTCCTTTCAAAAACTTTCTCCACTTCCTCCTGCGCATTCTTACCCGGCTGCCAGCTTCTTTGTGGCAGCCATTATGGACCACCGCTGCACCGTCCTGGAAAAAGGGGGTTCTGCCGGCCGGGGAGGGGGTCTGAAACACCCCAAACCCTTCTCCGGATCCCCTACCTTCAGCTGCCCCTGCAGGGCAGCCTAGCTCCGCACCCGTCCGGATTGGAGCCCCAAAAACGGCTAGCGCAGCAGGGATCGCGCAGCTTCACGAATCCCTGCCGCCGCGGCCGACAAACCGGAAGTCCTCAAGTGGGATCCATTCTATGACTGTCTTGGTCTGCCTGCCATCAGTTCTTGCTATCTGACCAGCCTATTTCCATTTCAATTCTTCACTCTCTGATATTGTATACTTTTGTTTGTTCTCTTATCCACGTGCAGGTCTTTCTATCTTGTCTTGTAATGCCGAGCTTTTTATCTTTCCATGACTCTTTGCGCCACTTGTAGCTTTTGCATCGATTGTAAACTGGTTAAATAAGATGGATAATTTCTACTGAATAAATTGTAGGCTATCATGACCAACTTCCTTAACAGTAAGAACATTTCAGCAGTGGAACTAATTACCAATGAGTTGCCTCCAGGGGTGGGTTCCTACCTGTTCTGTCCACCTATGTAGAACCGGTAGCTCTGAAGAGCAACAGACATAGAACCGGTTCTATGTCTGCTGATGTTTTTGCCCACCTGCCCGCCCGGGCTCTTACCTGACCTTTATTTCCTGCTTTTTCAACTTCAGCTGCCGTGCGAGGCACAGCTGCAGTTTAAAAAGCAGGAAAAAAGTGTTTTTAGAAAGGCTGCTTTGCAGCGTGCTGATGACGATTTATAGGTGCACGCGCGCAGCGTGCAGGAAAACACATCGTAAATCACTGAACCTCATAAATCACCAAACCGGTAGTTAACCCTGTTGAATCCCACCCCTGGTTGCCTCCCATTCATTGAACTTGTTCAAACCGAAGCTGGACGGGCATCTGGGATGTGTTGAACAAGGAGTAAGTTTATAGCCTAAAATGGCAGCTTCTAACTCTGATTCTATAATTAACAGATTTTCAGGATGTGCCCAACCAGATGCTGCCAATACATCCCTAAGTTGTACATAATGACATGTGGTCATCGGTAGTAAATTCCAAATCAAACTTCCTACTGGAATTTCTTTGATGAAGTTTGGCAGCTTTTAAATCTGGTAGTAATTGAAATCTAAATGCTTCCACTCTAGTTTCAATAGACTTTTGTTTGGTTTGCTTATGAGCTCTGACAAAACAGTACTGTTTATACCACTTTGCAGGAAATATGCAAAATTGTGTGAGAGCCTTCAGGCCTGATTGAATACAGCAATGGAAGGGAGCACTGCATGGATGGGATGAATGGCATTGATTCACCTGATTGCCATTCTCAATGACCTGAAACACCTAGTCTTGTTAGAGGATGGATCATTTAAAAGCTGTTTAAAGATACAGGTAATCCTTGTTTACTGACTGCCTTGTGCATTGACTAGAAAGCTATGAAGTCACACAGGGCATTATGACCACAGCAAGATTCTGTGGTCACATGAACTCCACGTACTTTGCAACCAGCTTTCAATAAACAGACAATAAAGAAGATGGAAGTCACAATCACATTTTTTGCTTAGTAACCATGGGATTTTGCTTAAGCAAAGGAAAACTAAGGCCATGAGCTCATTGCAATCACGTGGGTGTTTTTTTTTTTGTTTTTGCTTAGCACCAAGTTGCTAGTCTCAGTTATGGTTGCTAAGCAAGGATTGCCTCTATTAGTGATATCTGATCTCATCTTGGAAATAATCTTTCCTGCATATGCTAGTATTATTTGCCTTGCAGGGCAGGAGGTGTTACTTTTATATTACTCAAGTTGTATTGAATGCTTACTACTTCATTCTCTGCTTGTATTCAGTTGCTCACATACCAATGCAACATTTTTTCCCATCTCTTTAGGAGTTGCTCCTAAAGAGATGTACTTCATCTGCATCAGCTAACTGGGCCGCTTGAATCTGTTGAATGAGGTATTGCAAAGTTGTCTGCTTATATATCTGTTCCTGTTAAAGAAGAGAAGTTCCTTTTGCCTTTGTAATAAACACATGACAATTCAATGCCTCATTTTATATATTGTTATATTTGGTATACATATGTGTGCGTTTCTATATGTTTAGCTATGGGGAAGGGTTGGGTTAAACCAACGATAAACATGCAATATCTGAAGTAACCTCCATAATTTATGAAGAGTTATAGTACCAGTTGAGCCAAAGAGCTTGCTTTACTGAGACTGCTTCAGTCTGATTATCATGTATAAGTGGATGATGATATTGAATGAAAAACCAAAGAAAGTGTGGGTGCAACAGATACTTTATGCAGTAATGCCAATGAATGTCTTCCTAGTGGATCTTTGCAGTTTTTCAAATTAATGTTACTCAAAATGAAATGTGTTACCCTTGAGCTTATGGCATCAAAGCTAGATGAAATACAGAAGATTTGATTTGCATATTGGCTTTCAGAAGAGCAGATTTTGATGTACTCAGACACAAAGTAGATTATATCCATTGGCTTGAAATTCTTAAGGAGAAAAGCACCTGGGAAGGAGTGGAAAACTGGCAAAGTGACTTATATTTAATATTATACATCTCTCAAAGGACTAGTTGATCACCTTTGTGCCACTGATGCATAGAGAAAAATGCAACTCAGGATACACAAGGAAAATACAAAAACACATAGCTAATTTAAATTCACATCTCTAGGACCAGATAAATTCCATCCTAAATTACTGAAGGAATTGGGGAAAATGATTACAGAGCCACTAAGTGTAATTTTTGAGAGCTTCTGGAAGATTGGTAGATCCCAGAAGATTGGAGAAGAACAATTGTCCCAATCCTCAAAGAAAAAGCGAAGGAAATTAACGATCTGTCTGACACTTTGACATCAATTTTGGGCAAGATTCTTGGGCAGATAATTAAACTGCATGTTTATGAACACTTTGGTAGAAATGCAACAATTAAAAGCCAGCATTTGTTTGCCATAAATAATGCCAGGCTATCCTCTTTTTTTTCTGACAGAATTGTCTTAATAGATTTTGGAAATGCCTCAGACATAGTGTACCTTAATCTCAGCAAATCATTCAGAAGTGTTTCTCTAATATCCATAATATAATTGCAAAATATAAGTTGTGTGTTACAATGGTTAAATTGAATTATAATTGGTTGAGTGATTGTACCCAAATAACTGCACATCAGATTGGAATGTAGAATCAAGTGGAATGCCACAGAGTTCTGTCTCAATATTTTTATTTGAATGATTTGCATGGAAAGGATTGAGGGAATGAAATAAATAATCAGAAAATGAAAGACACAGGAATAAGATGTGAGGAGCTGGCTTGGTTGTATATATGTGGAAATATTGGTGATCACAAATATGATCCAACAGAGTGAAGGAGCTGCTAAAAAGAGATATGTTAACAGGAGCATAGATCAGGAAGTAATTTTATTTGGGTTCACATCTAGATGCTGCAGTCTAAAAGTACCTTGACAATTGTAGCCATTTTGCAAAAGGGGTGCCAGAATGGTGAGGGATCCAGAAGAAAAGTCCTATGAAGAGCAGTTAAAAAGGGACAGTATATAATTTGCCTGGCAGAAGACAAGACCATTACTGCACTAGATAAAATTTGCAGTTCAAGTCTGCAATCAAATTCATTTATTCTTATTACAGTACATGCTGTTTTTCAATTACTGGGATATCTAGCCATTAGCTATGATGCTTAGGATTGTTGGAAATTTCAGTGTAGTAATATTTGGAAAGCCAGATTTCCTGTTCTACGCTGACTTTCCTTGATTTCTTCTAACATCCTGTTGTAATTGTCTGTCTCTGAGAAGAGAAGGTAGCTTAACAATACTCTAGATATGTCTGTTTGAAAGAAAGCCACACTTAATCCAATGAAGTCCATTCTTGGGTGTATAGGACTGCAGGCCATCAGCAAATCCAGGCATTTAAAGGAGGATTAAACACAAATGTCAAGCCATTGCATGTTCTAAGCAAGGGAAGGGATCTTCTAGATATTTTTACTCAAATTTATATTAGTCGTCAATATGGTTAGTGAAGTAAGGTAATGGGAGTGGCAACAAGAAAGTTCATGTATTATCTATACACAATATAGAGGAAGCAACATGCCTCTATAAGTATCTTTAAAATGATGAACTGGCAAATTTATATTAGGAATTAGGCACCCACAGGTATTTGGTCCCCTTATTCTGAAAAACACGACAGGATTTATTAAAGGAGTAGGCTTCTGAGACCTAATTTGATAGTGGCTGACCAGCTATTTTAGTCTATGTTTTTCCAAGTTAACTTTAGGGATGGGATATGTTGAAATGCTTTTGTGCTTTATATTTTTACCATGGAAACGTCCTAGAGCCATTTAAGTAGACATTTAAAAAACTTAAATATTAAAATGAAAAAATATAAACAATATATGGTATTGTATCAAAGTTCTACAGGATCAAATTATCAGCCTACATTCACTAAGAGGTTCTCTGTCTGACAGGAAAAAAATCATTTTTTATTTCATTTCTTAGCTGGGAAAAATTTCAGAGATTTTTTTGCCTAGTATTTTATTGCAAGAAATGTAGTGCTTTGATATACACATTTTAAAAATATGTACAGTGTGCATTTTAGAATGAGATTTATTTATTTTCCTCCTAGAATGATACTAACATTCTATGAACTGCTATGTAGTACAGGTAATCCTTGACTTCCCTGCACCATGCTCAGCAATGGAAAGGCTGATGCCAATTGTGAGAATAAATCAAGGATTACCTGTATTTTTGAATTATGTGGAACATATACTTTAATTCTCTGTATGGTGAATTCACAGAGATTGCAGTGCCTCCAATCTCCTCCTGCCAACAATAATACAACTAACAACATCACCATGTTTTTGGGAGAAAGCCCTCTACTGTGGTCCTTGTACAGTGTCAAGAGATTCCAGAAAGCACATTAGATGTGACCACTGCAAATACAGAGTTGTTAATTATCACCAGATCCTATAAGGTGCACAGACACTCTATAAACTATATACATTACTTTTATTAATGTCAAACTAATCCATATTATGAAGTGTTGTGAGTTGTTTCGTTCTGTTTATATGTTCTTGCATTTCTCTGCTATAGTTAATCAAAGAAGAGTTGCAAAGAATTTGTGTTGGACTGATTCTTGTGGAAGGTGTCCTTAAAACAGGAAGAGAAGGGTTTTCACTAAAGGTCTGAACCTGAAATTATATCCTCTTGAATATTAGTCTCTGACCTCATTCCAGAATTGTAAGATCTAAACATACTTTTCAAAACAGCAAGACATGAGCTGGGATGGTTCAGTAGTCAAGAATAACAAAGGCAAGGCAGAAAGAAAGAGAATTCTTTAAACAGCTAAAATCTGGGGCAAGAATGCACTTGTATGAAATACTGCATGGAAAAAGTCAATTCGGAGATGGGACAAAAAAACAGCAAAATGAAAATAGTGTCCTAATACTTAAAACTAAATACAAAAACAAGCTCTGAACTAAAATGAGACAATAAAACAATAGGCCTCCAGCGGCTAATCAACAACCCTGGAAAGGTCTTCAAATGTACAGTCTGAAACTATTCTCTAGAGTTATAAGTGAAGTTAGTAAAAAATAGAACCGGCTACTGGTACAGAAGAGACAACAAAGTCTAACATGATGTATACTTATTAATCATTTAGTTCATTAGCATGGGGAGCACATCTGTTCTTCCTCAGGAAAGAATGCTTTGTGCTAATACTAGATCAATCCCTTCCTGTCCCTGTCTGCTTGCTGCATGTGTGATGCACTCTTTCGTGTGTACTTAATCTGTCATCAATTTAATCTATGTGTGGGGTGAATCCATTATACATTGTGAAAGAAATCAAAGCCTGGAGTGCAAGCAGGACAAACTCATTGCATGCAACTGCTTTTTAGGGACATAGAGCGGCATAGGGTTTACCCTTAGGAAATAGACTACATGTTTTAATTTTATCCAAAATATTTTAACTCTTGCCATTGGTTTCATTTAATAAAATACATGGCCAAGGTGCATACTTCTGTGCCCTGTTTTCCAAGAGTTTTCGCCCTTCTGGGTCTCATTTTAAAGTTGTAACTCCCTCCATTGTGTAATAGAAGATGCTGCTATATGCATTTCAATGAGACATTCAAACATTAAGGGATCTGTGGCCATTAACAAAAGGCAAATCAGAAACTGTTGGGGCTGAAATCATAAATGTTTCTGTAATAAAATCCAGATGTTTTTAGTGTTGTGTGAATTGTCAGCTTGCCTTGCTCATGGTACATGTCATTTTCAGGAACCTGCAACTGACACTTAAACATAACAATTAGCTGGCAATGCGGACCTGAAAATTAAGTATTTGGATGCTGTTCACAAACCGCCAAAGTACTTTCCCACAGATTACTTTACAGTAGAATCTGCAATAGGGCCGATTCATGACTAAGGAGTTTATTCTCACAGGCACTTCAGCATTTCAACTTTTCCTGCATCAATCATTTGCAAGTTGATGTTTTCCCCTGCCAGTTTAGTCTGCATTCAGTGTTGATTCTCTGTTGGTACTTCATTACAAGAACTCAAATGTTTTCATCTTCCTGGCATATCTAAATATCATCTACATAATCAGTTTCTTATGGCCATGGATTGATTGGAGTAAGACAATTTCCTAAGACCACCGTGTCTTCTATTAACATGAAAGTGTACATAGAATTGATCCGTATAAACACATAGAAGATAATATATGTAGCTTAGGGTTGAATTGTGGAATCCTTGCTGGTCTCTGCTTGCAGCTGCCTCATTAGGTATCATTATGTTAGGTAAATGTGGAGTTTGATCCCTATATATATAAATAGTATTGATGTGAGCATAGTTTTCTCCTTGATTAGGATATTACTATCTGCTTGATTGTTTGGTGTTAATTCCTGCTTATCTGTGTGTAGGCTGTTGAAGAGGTTCTGGTCTTCTGGTTCCTTTTGTCTCTTTTGAATGGTGTGTAAATGTGGTTTATCTCTATGTATCTAGTGCTGGGTATTGTTTGTAATTCATTGGGGGGATCTACAGATAGTGTAAAAATTATTAATTTATGTCATATTGGAAGAATCATTTCATTTTGATGCTATGTTAGCTATTACATTATTCATATAAGAACTGCATTGGTTTCCAAAGATTTTGAAACACAATTACTCTTATCAGCTGCATGTTCTAGATCAGATTGTCAGCATATATGTCTCCTTTGTTTTAACAGAAGTGATATTGTTTGTTTCCAGTTTTAGGTGACATCTTCTGATACTTACTTGCCATGGTATTGCTTCTGTAATTTCAATACAATTCTGTGTTTTAATTTTGTATGTACATTTATTTTGAGACATGTTTTAATATCATTTTATTTGCTTAATAAAATAATATCCAAATTTGTATGTCATTTTTTTTAACTTCTTCCAGAGTACAAGCCTAAATGAACAATGAAGATTTTGGCATTATGAGGCAACATTTTCTTGTTCATCTTTGGTATATCTTCAAATAAACTTACCAGTAGTTCAGCATATACCAAGGATGCAACCCATTTTTTGAAGCATTTAATCTATGTGAAATATCATCCTCAATTTGAGAAATCAATTATTAATCTTGCACATTCAATATCTTGAACAAAATTTTCACTATTTTACTTGTTGATAAAAATTTAAGTTCAGAATTTGCCTTCCATATAAACTCTTAAAGGCCATGGTTTTGTTCATGCTTTGTGAAGATTCTTCCTAAATATTATTTCAGGATTTCTCATGTATCTGTTTATGAAGGCACCTGGTCTCGCGTCATGTGGCAGATTTGTGCACTGATATGTATAACAGAAATGCCTTATGATTCATTACATGCGCCAATTGATTTGCATGGAAAAGGAACCCAGCATTTTGCTATATGTCAAAGAATGCTTTTCTTGATTAACTTTATGCTGAGATTGACTGGCAGAAGCTCATTTAAAGAGTTTTCATCTTCTCTTCTGGCAAGTGTGGGTGTGCACAGTGGACATATGGAAGGAGCTTTTTGTGCATCAGCTGTTGGGATTTATGTCATTATGATGCTTTTCTCCCTTCTGTGCACATTAAAAATATGATTGATACAATAAATGTGATAGTACGGTAATCCTCACACTGAAGAGTTTACTTATTTTTTTGAAAAAGGTTCAAAGAAAATTTGAGAGTTAATGCCAGTTAACTTTGACATTCAAATGTGCAGTTTGTTAACTTTTATTTATAGAACTGAAAGTCTGCCAATGGAAAATCTAAGCCAATTCCTTCTACTATACTGAAGTAATATAACTTCAGCCTAGATCATTATTTTTAGGTCCTATCTTTCCTTGGTTTGATATTATTTTCAAATTGTTTCAATGAACTTCCGATCCTTCAAAATGATAACCACTGATCTCTCTCTCTCCATATGTACTTGTAGTCATGTTGCACCTGCTTGAACCATGGTGCTATTCTCCCACTCCATGGAGTAGATAAGTGGGTTTGCAGATAGGACACCACAGAAAGTCTCACAGGATATGACATACTGGATTGTAATCTTGATTGCCCAAAACATTGTAGAGTCCTTTTTGTCAGATTAAAATCAGGTATAGAATAGGGAAAGACTGCACCTGTGTTGTATGCAAAATTTAATCTATGCTGTATTAGCAACTCTTCCAAAACTGATATATCAAGCTGTTTCTTTTATTGCAGTTATCAACCATTATTTTATCAATGGAAAATAAATCTGACTTCCTTTATTCTCTGGCAAAAATCTAAGTGCCAAAAATCCCCTCCCCCTTTTTTTGGCCAAAGTTCTTATAAATGGAATACTATTTTTATTTGCTAAAATATTTTTCAAGGGGAGCCCAATACAATGTTCAGTAAAGTCAATATTATCTTAACTCTTTCCAATTATTTATTTTCTCCAGCCACCTAATTAATGAAATACAAGTGGTTTGGATACTATTTTCCTTCTTATGCGCTCAACAGAAATGAATGAAACTACCCCCCCCCCATCAAGTTGCTGCTCTCTGTTGCGGGATTGGGAGGCTCTTAAAAATGGTTCATGTGATTTTGAGAGCTGCAGATGGAACGTGATTGGTAAAAATATAATTTCTATGAAAGGAAAAATAACTTAGGGCCTTAGCCATTTTTTTTTCATATTTTTAAATCTCCAAAACATGTTAAATAAAATACCCTTAATCAGTTTGACCCTTGGGAAAGATGGCAAACCCTCCATTCCCAGAGCTCTAAATCTGCTGGAGACCTCTGCCTTATGGTCTTCTCACAGCGAGCTATTGTCTGGAGCATATGTGGGTAATTTCAAGTTCTCTCCTAACCCAGAGAGAAATTGTCAGGCCCAAAGCCAGAGACAACACAATAAAATCCAATTTTGTTCAGTCCTTTACTGGTGACATCTAATGGACAGAATCTTGCCAAACTACTAGATATATTCTGAGAGATTCTAGGGTGTGGTTACTCTGGACCTAGCCAGTTTGGGCTATTTGTTGGTATTTGTTGGCTCAAGACCCAGATAGATCTTGACAAACATGAACATTGGGTCCTAACTAACAAAATGAAATTCAATATAAAGAAAGGTAAGGTTTTCACCTTAGGCAAGAAAAATCAAATGTATTGTTACAGATTAGGTGAAATCTAGCTCAAAAGACAGTAACTCTGAGGGGGATCGTCCTAGTAGTTAATCAATTATGAGCCAGCAGTGTGCGGCAGCAGCCAAAAAAGCCAACACAATCCTAAGTTGCATTAGCAGGGATATAGATCACATGAAGTATTAGTACCACTTTATAAAACCTTAGTAAGATCATACTTAGAATACTGCTTCCGTTTTTGGTCACCATATTGTAAAAAAGATGTAGAGACTCTGGAAAGACTGCAGAAAAGAGCAACAAAGATGATTAGGGTCTGGAGGCTATAACACATGAGGAACGGTTGCAGGAATTGGGTTTGTCTAATCTAGTAAAAAAAAAAAAAAAGGACTAGGGATGACATGACAGCAGTGCTCCACTATTTGAGGGCTACCACAAAGAAGAGGGGCTCATCCTATTTTCCAAAGCACCAGAAAGCAAGACAAGAAACAATGGATGGAACTGATCAAGGAGAGAAACAACCTAGAACCAAGAAGAAATTGAGAACAATGAGAACAATTAACCAAGGGAATAGCTTGCCTTCAGAAGTTGTGGGTGCTCCATCACTGGAGGCTTTTAATAAGAGACTGGACAACCATTTATCTGGAATATATAGGAGTCTCCTATTTGTGATGGGGATTGGACTAGAAGATTTCCAAGCTCCCTTCCAACTTTGTTATTCTGACCTCTTCCACCCTCTCCCATCCAACTCAGGGCTACAGTCTCTTAATCCGGGCCTCTTTTTGGGAAAGCTCTGTGTTGCTAAAACTTTTCTCCACTGCTCCTCCACATATGCATTTCATCACAGGAATTCTGAGAAGCAAGTCCATTTGCCAGCTTCTCAATTCACAGAGTCATCAACTGTACTCTCTGTGAATCCATCTTCAGTTTGCCATTGCTTCCCTATATAATTTATAGTTTTAAATCATTTCTACATCAGTCATCAGGAAAAAAGATTTTCTTCTTCTGTGCTCAGTTGATTCAGTTGGATTAACGAAGGTGTAATAAAATTGATATAATTTCAATGTAATAAGTAATGGATCAGATTGCCTACCTGTAAATTACCATAAATACATAAACAGTATGTAATTGGTAATCATTTATGTTTCCATCAAATAGGCTGTTTGCATTGTATGAAACAAAATGATCCGAACACTTATTTCAGCAGGATGTAAGAGCTTGTGAATAAGATAACATTCTTTTTCCATCTTTAAGAGATTGGTACCACTTAAGCAATTTAAATTTGTGTACCTATCCTTTATTTTGTCTAAAATCTTTAAAAAATAGTTCTCCAATAATGAATGGTAATTGATGTCATTCAATAGTTCCTGATCTAATGCAAGTTGTAAAACAATTCTAGGCATTAATTCACCTATCCATTACTGTTAAATTGTTTGTGGAGGCATTGTTTTGCCAAATAAGTGTCATATTTTTCTTAATTATTGAAAGTCAATCTCTCTTTAAATATGATTGTCTGACTAGCCTGTGTTCTAAGAGCTGTCCAATCAATATTCTGCACAGTGGTTTCTGTTGAAAATAAGAAGAATGTGTTGCTTTGTGGCTCAAGTTTCTGAGGAAAGATTTAGGCCTGGTGCAGGAGTGTAGATCCACAATAGCTTGGCTTCAAGGAGATATGGTAAACTGAACACAGTTCTGTGAAAGCAGATCTGATGACCATGGTAAAGACAAGGTATTGGTGAGTAGACTGGTTCCTTGGAACCATTCCTGATAAGGGGAGGATGAGGAATTGCCCACATGTGCTCCAGATGGCTACCTTCCATAAGTTGGAGCACCAGAATTAGCCATCTTGCTTGCAACCGTGGTGGTGACTTCTAGAGGGAACTCAGTTTGCAAATCTCACTTTTTAATCCCTTTTAATTCCTCACTAACTACTTTTCTAAGTTATAAGACACCTTCAGAATGACAAATCTGAAAACTCTAGGTGAATTTTCCTTCAGGCCTAAACAAAAGTAAATTTTAATAAAGATTTAAAGAATTTAAAGAATCTGAAATAAACAGCAAAAGACAAAATAAGATTTTGAAGTTAGAAAATTACAAATGAACTAAGGATACAAATAAAATTGAAATATTGGAATTTTTTACATTAAGTTTGTGAATTAATTATAAAATCGCAAATAGTTTTTCATGGAAAATAGATCCTGTTTTGATTTTTACAAGATGCAACATAAATAAATAATTTTATTATTTCAAAAACTGGACACTAGAGGGGACTAAAGATTTTAGGCAGAGGAAAGATATACAAGCCTGTAAGTTGGTGCAAAATGTTATGATAATTAAAATACTGGAGGTAACTTTTGAAGAATGCAATTAGAAAATCGTAGCCACAATATCAATTTCATGTCAGTAATGATGTTTGTTTCTCTGGACAACTATGGCCAAAAGATGTTATTGAAAATATGTCAGATGTAGAATAAATTTTATCTAACAAGATAGAGATGGTATTGAAAGTGGATTTACAAATGACAAGCCATGAGAATGATTTACAAAAGATTGTTTCACTGGATCTACAAAAGAAACTAGCTGAAATTTTAAAATTTAAAAGGGAAATACAAATGACCAAGAGAGTGATATGGATTTTTTTTCCCTACTAGATTTACAAAAAAGGCTTTTTAGAGCCTTGAATAATTGTGTGATGAGACAATAAATAAATAAATAAAATCCTTTTTTGAATATTAAGGCTGTTAGAAGTAAAAGGGAGGAATGTAAACTTGGTTTATTTGATCAGGATAAAAATATGTTGTTCTTCCTGGCTAAACTTTATGGATTTAGTGCTGACACCAAAACTAAAAAGATAATGTTTTATGAATTTGCTTGTAAATAAAAAAAAGGATATGGGAGGAAGAAATCCCTGTTTAAGCTTATAAAGGCTGAAGAGTTTCTAAATTTGTTTATACATGTGATCAAGGTTGGAAATCACTTACTTATATATTTCTTTTTTCTTTGTTAATATTCTTTCTTTCTTCTCTCATTTTCTTGTTTTCTTCCTTTTTCTTTCTCTCTTTTTTCCTTTCTTTTTTTTCCTTTTTCCTTTTTTCTATTATCTTTTCTTTCTTTAAGGCTAGATTGTATTTGATTTTACGGTTTAATATCCATATTCATCCATACATACATATATCACTCAGAATATGTGCATTTGATTACAATCCAATTTTGATTATAATAGCAAAAGTTTCGGAATCTACTGAATCTGGAAAACAACGTATACTAGATGTTGTGAATGAATAAAAATTACTAAGCCTAAATGCAAAGCAGGTTTTGGAAGCCTGCACATTTGATTGGTCCTTAAAAAACGAACAAGGATTGGCTAAACTTAGGACACTTCTTATTGGTTATTAGTTGAACTTGATGCACTAGTATTGGTTAATAGGGTAGCAGCCAACCCTATAAAAGGGGCTACTGCTGCCCATAGCTTCGCTCTGTTCTGTTCTATTTACTGTTATTAAAGAGTTGAAGTCACTGATCAGATGTCTGGTCTCCATTATTCTCCAAACATAACACTGGCGACGAGGATGGGATACGGAGACCGAAGAGCTGACTGATTTACAGAGCAACCAACAGAGCATGTGGTCGAACACGCACCATCAACGGCAACATGACCAGCAGTGCCGCACCACCCGCTCCATTCGACCCAGAAACCGAAGACTGGGAGTCATACATGGATCGGTTCCAGATGTTTCTGGAGACCAACAATTTGAAAGACGCAACAACCAGCAAAAAAAGAGCTATATTTTTAACCCACTGCGGGCCTACCGTGTTTAAAATGGCAAAATCACTTGCCAAGCCAGCCGAAGTAAAAGCGATGGACTGGGACGCCCTTGAGCCTTTGCGACGGGCCCACTACGCGCCCACCGTGCCAACCTTAGTCCGAAGACACGAATATTACCAGAGGGACCAACGGAAAGGCGAAAGCCTTGCCAACTACATCGCAGACCTCCGAAACCTTGGAGGCCTCTGCGGGTTCTCTGATTTAGAAGAAGCCCTCTGAGACCGCCTGGTTCTGGGCCTAGAAGACGGCACAATCCAGAGCAAAATCATGGCTAAGGGGACATCAGCCTCACCGATGCCCTTAAAGAAGCCACTGCAGCGGAGGCGACCAAAAATCGGCAGCCCGATGCGCCGCACCAGCGCACCGCTACGTCAACTCGCCAAAGATACCTCGCCGCTCAGAGAGACACCAGGTATCGACTCATCACGAAGACCTAGAATCCCCATCAGAAAGCGATGAGGAAGAGGTCAACCGACTCCGAACGGAACGAGACCAGTTCACACAACCCTCATCTCGACCTTGTGCAGGATGCGGGGCGAATCACCCACGATCCAGCTGCAAATTCCTCGACGCACTCTGCCGCGTTTGGAAAAGAGGTCACATTGCAAAGGTTTGCAGAAGCAAACAAAACTCAAAACCCCGACAGGCCGAATGCCAGTCTTCAGAATTCTTCGCACACCCCGAAACAAACTGAATCACCAATGGGAAGCCACTCCTACAGAAACAAACCGTCCACCACTTCCACCAGGCGTGAAGAAACCAGGCGGGAAGAGACCCACCAAACAATTACCATAGGCCACGCCACATCCCTTGATGCCGGGAAAATCAGAGTAGAGGTCGCTATAGAAAACAAACCTTGTGTAATGGAGGTGGACTCAGGATTATCTCTCTCGATGGTGTCCTGAAGAAGCTTCAACAGCTCATCCCGACGATTCGCCGCCAAGACCTAAACCCTCAAAGGGTTATACTCAAAGATTACCAGGGTAACCGAATTCCCATTGTCAGGTCCCGCCGATTCCAGGTCTCTTTCAAGGACCGCACCGTCCGCACTGCCACTGACTGTCGTGGACCGTGACCGGCCTAGTCTTTAGGCCTTCAATGGTTCAGACCGCTTGGAATCACTGTAGCCGGAGTCCACCGGGCTGAGAGCAACGATTGGGAGGAAGCCCTCGTGCAAGAATTCCAAGACGTTTTGCGAACGGACTAGGCAAGTACAAGGGGACCCCGATCTCATTTAACTTGAACCCGAGGTAGCACCCATCCGCCTTAAGCCGCGCCGGGTGCCGTTCGCCTGAAACCTAAAATCGATGAACAACTCGATAAACTAATAGAACAGGGCGTGCTGGAACCCACCGACCACGCCCGGTGGGAAACCCCAATAGTGACGCCTATCAAGCCTGATGGGTCACTGAGAATTTGTGGAGACTACCGGGCCACCTAAACCACGCACTCCAGCAAAGTGCGTATCCAGTGCCAGTAGTGCAACACCTGCTCCATACCCTGGGCGGCGGAAAGTTTTCGCTAACCAGACCTAGCACAGGCATATCAACAATTGCCTGTAGATCCGGCCACCGCGGAGGCGCAAACTATCGTCACGCATAGGGCGCATTCAAATGCAACCGGCTCCAGTTCGGGTGAGCGTCGCTCCAGGAATTTTTCAGAGCTTAATGGAAAGGCTGTTGCAAGGAATAAGAGGGGTCGCACTGTATTTCGATGATGTGCTCATCGCCGCCCTGAACAGAGACATTCTAGAAAAACGACTCCACGTAGTTTTACAAAGGTTCCAAAACGCAGGCCTCAAAGTTAAAAAAATAAATGCCAGTTGTGTAAATCGAAAGGGTGGAGTTTTTGGGATACCTCCTGGACAGTCAAGGAATCCATCCCACTGAGGACAAATTAAAGGCAATTAAGAAGGCCCCCACTCCAAGGAACAAGGCAGATCTACAGGCGTTCCTTGACTTATCAATTTTTATAACGTCTTTTTACCCAATAAAGCAACAGTAGCTGAACCATTACATAGACTTTTAGACAAAAAGCAACGTGGGTTTGGGGACAACATGAACAAAACGCTTCCAACAAGTAAAGAAATGGCTAACTTCTGATTCTGTACTTATGCAGTACAACGAGACTCTGCCGTTAACTATTACTTGTGACACCTCATCTTTTGGGGTTGGAGCAATCCTTGCCCACGTACATTACCGAATGGAGCAGAAGCTCCCGTCACGTTTTTTCACGAACTTTAGCTAAAGCTGAAAGAAATTATAGTCAGCTGGATAAAGAAGCTTTAGCTATTGTGGCGGCAGTTAAAAGGTTTCATGAATATGTGTATGGGCGTGCGTTTACAATAATTACTGATCATAAACCACTACTGGGGATTATTGGGGTAATAAACCAACCCCGTATATATTGTCCCCCAGAATGACCCGCTGGTCTGAATTCTTGGCGGCGACAACTACAGCTTGCAACACCGCCCGGGAAATCAATTCTCCACGCTGATGCATTGAGCAGAACACCGCTTCCAGAATCGGTTGAAGATCCAGCCCCAACCATCACAACGTTGCAAATTGAGACTCTACACGCGCCGCCATTGACGGCGAGAGACATTGCCCTCGAGACAAAACGAGATCCGGTCCTGCAACACATCCTACGCTGGGTTGAGCGTGGTTGGCCAACAGAACAACTATCACCTGAATGGGCGCCTTTTAAAGCCCGCCAAACCGAACTGTTTTCTCCAAAGGGCTGCATCTTGTGGGGCGATAGAGTCGTAATCCCGGCAAACTGCAACGAACTGTTTTAGCGGTATTGCACGACGGACATCCGGGCATCGTGCGGATGAAAGCACTCGCACGAGCTACGCCTGGTGGCCGGGAATCGACAAAAGAATCGAGGCCTGGGTCGCTACTTGTCAACGCTGCCAAGACGTCAGCAACGCCCACCTAAAGCAAGCCCAACCGAATGGGAAACGCCGAGAGGACCATGGTCCCGTATCCATATTGACTTTGCGGGGCCTACAAAGGGCACACTTTCCTTATTACAGTCGATGCCTATTCAAATTGGCTCGAGATCCATCGAATGAACACAACTACAACGGACTCAGTTATCAACAAATTAAACAGGTTATTTGCCACACATGGTTTTCCGGACGCTCGCCTCGGATAACGCCCACAGTTCACAGCGTTACCATTTGAACAATATCTTGCTGACCGGGCATCCGCCGTGCGCTAACCTCGCCCGCCGCACCCTGCAGCGAATGGGCGTGCAGAGCATGGTACAGTTTGTAAAAAGACCCTCCACAAAATGGAATTCGGAAACATTGATAAGAAAATCAATCGAATTTTATTGTTGCAGCACATCACGCCCCACAGCGTTACCAACAAAACGCCCGCCGAACTTCTTATGGGGCAGAAACTACGATCGCACCTCTCGACCGGCTCCACCCCGCATACGCACCCGAAAAGCCTTTCGGCTCTAGCAGCAAATGCCGGAATTTAAGGTAGGCGATTTAATCTTTGCCAAAAACTTCTCCGGCGACCCTTTATGGATACCCGCAACTGTACCCACCTCACTGGGCCTAAATCTTACCGCCTGCTAACTGACGATGGGAGGGTGTGGAAACGCCACATAGACCAACTCCGTCGAGATTACTACCCAGCGCCCATGGCTCCCGGGTTCACCAACTGAGGGGAGGAAATATCGAGGAAATTGACTTCGATATGACGGATAGCAGGCCAACGGAAACCCTACGGCCCAGCGAAGTACCGGGATTGAAGTGGGGGGAGTTGACTTTTCCATGGGACTTGAACACGGGGAAACCGAACTGCGAAACCCAAGAAACACTGATTGGCGGAGACAACAACAACGGAATCACCGTGCAGCGAAACGGAACTTAATAAAGATCATCCAAACGCTCCACCGAACCGACTTGAGGACAAACCGTGGAGCCACGGAAATCATCCAGACAGACCAAACGGCCTGTCTATCTTGAAGATTTTGTTACAGCTCCCTCAAACGGAACCCAAGGGGAGGGGTGTTGTGAATGAATAAAAATTACTAAGCCTAAATGCAAAGCAGGTTTTGGAAGCCTGCACATTTGATTGGTCCTTAAACAACGAACAAGGATTGGCTAAACTTAGGACACTTCTTATCGGTTATTAGTTGAACTTGATGCACTAGTATTGGTTAATAGGGTAGCAGCCAACCCTATAAAAGGGGCTACTGCTGCCCATAGCTTCGCTCTGTTCTGTTCTATTTACTGTTATTAAAGAGTTGAAGTCACTGGTCAGATGTCTGGTCTCCATTATTCTCCAAACATAACACTAGATGCATTTTAGGAAGTTTTATTAGGATTCTTATCAAAGAGATTACTTCTTAATCTTCTTGTCAATCTTTAGTTCTCCAGGCTTAAATAGCTTGAATATCCTTTTCTGCAACCTTTCCAGCCTGGTATCTTCTAAACATCTCAGTCTCTAACACAAAAAAATATATATCCAGGTGCTATGCTTTACTACTGTTAGTTGTCTGAGTGATTGTCCTAAGAAATTTAAAAGATGCTACACTCTGCAAGACTGCTTTAACACAATGGTGGTTGAAACTCTGGGAAAGTAGTCTCAAATATACCTGGAGGGCTCCAGTTGGGAAAGGTTGCTTTGCTGGATGTGGTTCACATAGCACATTATACTTTCTAGACATTCAAAAAGCAGTAGAACACCTGCTGGTCACTAGAAGATGTACAAAACAGTCTTCTTATGTTTGAGGCAAGCCTGGCCATGCTGTGAAGAAAAGAATGGGGTCTTTGCCAAAGATTGTGTGTGTTTTCTGCCACAATCATACTGTGTACACCCTAGCCTTAAAAGCATGCATAGTATCAGCCTGAGGCTAGGTCTCCCAAATGAATATGTCCCAAACCCTGTTTTAAATCTGAAAGAAGAACTTAATTCCCCTGAGATGCTTCTCCAGAGTTCTGTAACAGGAGGCTCTGTGTTTTGGATTTGTTACCATTCACTCCCGCTAAACGCCACTGCTTTCTCAAGGGCGTGATCCAACTCATATGGAGGTAGGCAGGCATTCTTCTCTGACTCAAAAGCTTTGGCTCCCAATCAAAGAATTTGCCTAAAGAAGAAAGGGCCCCCAATAAAAATGGCTTTGAAAGAAGAGGGACAAAAGGGCAGACATATACCTGCAGCTGTTCCTCCTCCCCCCTCCCCTGGGACTTTAGCTTGTTCACTCAGCGCATTCAGTAAATGAGTCTAATTGCTGAACAGTCACATAGACTTCAAATGTGGGGATAGATCTGAAACATGTTTTCTAAGTACTTCAGCAAATTGTAAATGTTTAGGGGAATCAAGCCTACCAACAAGAAGGCAACTGTCATTCCATGTAATATCCAGTATTGTCTGTCTGTCTGTCTGTCTGTCTGTCTGTCTGTCTGTCTATCTACCTATCTACCTATCTACCTATCTATCTATCTATCTATCTATCTATCTATCTATCTATCTATCTATCTATCTAATCTATACCTAAACCTAAACCTAAACCTCTATCTATCTATCTATCTATCTATCTATCTATCTATCTATCTATCTATCTAATCTATATATCTATATATCTAAATCTATATCTATATATCTATATCTATATCTATATCTATATCTATATCTATATCTATATCTATATATCTATCGATCTATCTATCACATTCCAAGGAGGTCAGGATGGCATTTATAAATTTACATATATCCTAACTATCTGAGGTACTACCTCACAGCAGCAGGCCAACTTCATTGTCAGATCCTGCCATCAAAATTCACTTCAAAATTCAGAATGCTGAATTGATTGTATGGTTTTCATCCCCCTGCCCCCCGTAAAATAGACAGAAAGTTTGTGATAAGCATAGGGTTCCCCTTTTATTTTATTTTATTTTTTAAACAAACTTTATTGATTACAAAACAAAAATATCAAACAAACAACACACAGAAGAAAAAAAAAGGAATAGAAAAAAAGAAAATGATTAAAAACTAACAATTCTACTATCTATGGTTCCTTGTTTGTCTATGGTTCCTTGTTTGTTATCAATATTGGTGATACATTTACAAATACATCTTATTGCGAATATATAATTACTACCTCTTTTACATTTTACGTTGTTTACTAATATATTTTCCATTTTTGTTCTATCCAGTCATACCAGCATTCCCAGCTTTTATAATATTCTGATGTTTCTTTTTCCCTAAGTGCTAAGGTTAACTTGTCCATCTCTGCACAGGCTGTTATCTTCTGTATTACAGGTTCCCCTTTTATTATATAGAATTCAAATCCCACAAAGATAAAATGTTTCCAAAAATCTAGTTCAGGTATCAAAAAGTAGAACTGGGGAATCAAGTTGTCATCTACCCTCACAAGAGCCCAATGAAGCAGGTTAAAGTCTGAGAGAACATTGCATGGCAATCTTTGAATTTGAAATAAGTCTTTGTCTCTCTTAAGTATTGGTTTCATCATCTGGAGTCATATATGAAATACACAGAATGGAATGGAATGGAATGGAATGGAATAGAATTCTTTATTGGCCAAGTGTGATTGGACACACTTATAATGTAAGCTCATGTTTGCAATGTGAGATGATTTTATTCTTTCTTATTTAGCAGTAATCACATAAACTAAAATTTGACATTTTGGGGGGGTGTTGTTTGGAGGGATTAGGCACAATACAGGGGATTACAAATGGATGATGTTGGGTCCTACTGCCATCTGTTGGATTGCCAACTCAATACCAGCCCACATTGTTCTCACCAAAAGTGAATTGCAAACCACTTTAAGTGGTGGAGAGTTAGCCTCTCCAAAGGAGAAGCAAAGAGGAGAAATGAATCAGAAAATGCTCTCCTCCAATGTAGAATTGAAGAAGAATCTGCTTGAGGTGACTGCTTAGCTGCCAGAATAGATTAATTGACAATGAATGGCTGCCTGTTTGCAAGCATTTTGGTGTGAAAAAAAGTGGGAACTTTCTAAAATACATGTAGGATTTTCCTTAGATGAGTTACACATTGTTAGTGGACTATTGCAAACTATCAATGAATAAGCCATAGGAATTTCATAATTTCATCCACAAGAAGTGTTTATTATAGGGTCATTGGTTTTTCATGAATATTCTAACCCTGACTCCATTTTTCCCCTTTTTCTTTTCTTAAAAACCATCTGCAAGTTACCCTACTCTTATGTAGTATGAGGGGGTTCCTCTTTTTAACACTGAGACATTGTAGGCCCTTACTAGAATTAAACTAAAGTTTGCAAATAATTGTTACTTTAGAAATAACAGAAGATGTGAACAACAACTGAACGCTACTGATTGTCACAGTAATTACTTCATTTATATACAATAACCTTTGTTCCAAACATTTTGGATGAGGTGTAACTTTAGCATAATGGGCAAACTCTGTCCCATCCTTCAGCAGGGCTGATTAGAATAGATCAGAATAGAACTAGAAGGGACCTTGGAGGTCTTCTAGTCCAACCCCTTACTAAGCTATACCATTTCAACAAGTGACTGTTCAGCCTTTTAAAAACCTCCAGTGATGAAGCACCCACAGCTTCTGATGGCAAACTGTTCCACTGATTAATTGTCCTCACTGTTCGGAAGTTTTTCCTTAATTCCAGGTTGCTTCTCTCCTTGATTAGTTTCCATCCATAGTTTCTTGTCTTACCCTTCTGATGCTTTGGAAAATAAGTTGACTTCTTCCTCTTTGTGGCAGCCTCTCAAATACTGGAGCAGTGCTATCATGCTTGCACTAATCAACATTTGTTTATGAACATCTTTCTCTAAACTGTTTTCTACCTCCACCTGATTTCCAAACCAATTTGTTTCTTATTTGATCTTCAGAAGCTTGCAAAATAATGTCGAGGGGGGGAGGGGGGGGGCCAAAAGGCGGGGGGGGGGGGGGGGGGGGGGGGGGGGGGGGAAAGGTGGAAAAAAAAAAAAAAAAAAAAAGAGCAATCGGGCCAGAAACTGTTTTATTCTTTAAAAATCATCTCTCTTAAACATTCTTTACTGGAACTGTGATGCAGCTTGCAGAAAGAAATATGAATACAAAAGCATTCTGGAATGCAGACTTCATGCCACCATTTGTCTGGGCTGTAATCTGAGAGTTTGCAACATGTGTGAGAACTAACAAAGAGCCACAGCCAAATGTCACCTTTGCCCACTAGAGGATTGGACATTGCGGAATCTGTTAACACATGCCTGGCAGAAGATATTGTCTACATGAGACAATCTGTGGCTCATTAAGTCAAACATAGTCTATAATCTGTGGATTTTCTTTGATATAAAAAACTTAGGTGTATAAGTCTACTCTAAATATAAAAATGTCCCATTACAGCAGTCCAAATCCCCCAGTAGACTGAGTCCCATTATATCCCCAATGGACTTATGGAACTTGTAGTCTAATACATCTAGAACACAGCTGTCAAATTTGATCACGTTACATGATGTATCGTGTATTGTGATTTTTTTTTTACCTTTGGGGAGCTGGGATGGGCGTGGCCTGCACATGACGTATCCGGCCTGTGGGCCACCAGTTTGACAGGCCTGATCTAGGAGATGCCATATTGGGGAAATTTGCCTTGTTTCATTGCATGACTCTAAACAGATATATTTACATGAGTCATAATTAAGATTAAACATGGTTAACACTGCTGTTACACAGCAATTGGTCCCCATCTTCACTCGAATCTTCAATAGATCTTCAATAGATCACTAGAGATGTGCTATGTTCCTTCCTGCTTCAAACATTCTACCATCATCCCAGTGCCAAAAAAGCCTTCCATCAAGGAACTGAATGACTACAGACCAGTTGCTCTAACATCTGTAGTTATGAAAATCTTTGAAAGGCTTGTGCTGTCCCACCTGAAAACCATCACCGATCCGCTGTTAGATCCCATGCAGTTTGCATACCGAGCAAATAGATCAACAGATGATGCTGTTAACATGGCTCTGCATTACATCCTACAACACCTTGAATCTCCAAATACCTACGCAAGGGTCCTCTTTGTAGACTTCAGTTCAGCATTCAATACCATCATTCCAAACACCCTTCTAAGTAAATTAAACCAACTAGCGGTACCTGAACACACTTGTAAGAGGATCATAAGCTTCCTAACAGACAGGAAGCAGCAGGTGAAGCTAGGCGGAATCACATCCAATACCTATACAATCAGCACAGGGGGCCCCCAAGGCTGTGTGCTATCTCCACTTCTCTTCTCCCTATATACCAATGACTGCATCTCAAATGATCCATCTGTTAAAATACTGAAGTTTGCTGATGACACAACAGTGATTGGTCTCATTCGAGACAACGATGAATCTGCATACAGACAGGAGGTTATACAACTGGCCTCATGGTGTAACCGGAACAATCTGGAACTGGACTTATGGAACACATTCAAAACCGTAGAAATGTGGTAGACTTTAGAAGAAACCCTTCCATACTACCACCTCTTACAATACTAGACAACACAGTATCAACAGTAGAAACCTTCAAATTTCTAGGTTCTACTATATCACATGATCTAAAATGGACACCTAACATCAAAAACATCATCAAAAAAGCACAACAAAGAATGTTCTTTCTGCGCCAACTCAGAAAGCTCAAACTGCCCAAGGAGCTGCTGATACAGTTCTACAGAGGAATTAATGAGTCAATCATTTGCACCTCTATAACTGTCTGATTTGGTTCTGCAACCCAACAGGACAGACACAGACTTCAGAGAATAATTAGGACTGCAGAAAAAACAATTACTACCCACCTACCCTCAATCGAGGACTTGTATACTGCACCAGTCAAAAAGAGGGCTGTGAAAATATTTACAGACCCCTCACATCCCAGACATAAACTGTTTCAACTCCTTCCCTCAAAACGATGCTATAGAGCACTGCACATCAGAACAACTAGACACAAGAACAGTTTTCCCCCGAAAGCCATCACTCTGCTAAACAAATAATTCCCTCAACACTGTTCAACTATTTACAAAGTGTATACTACTATTACTGTTAATCTTCTCATCACTCCTTATCACCCATCCCCTCCCACTTGTGATTGTAGGACTGTAACTTTGTTGCTTGTATCCTTACAATTTATATTGACTGTTTCCTAGTATGATTTGATTGGTGATTGTACCTTATGACTATCATTAAGTGTTGTATGTTATGATTCTTGACTTAACGAATGTACCTTTTCTTTATGTATACTGAGAGTATTTACACCAAGACAAATTCCTTGTGTGTCCAATCACACTTGGCCAATAAAGTATTCTATTCTGTTCTATTCTGTTCTATTTGTTCTGTTCTGTTCTGTTCTATTCTATTCTATTCTATTCTATTCTATTCTATTCTATTCTATTCTATTCTATTCTATCCATTCATTTGCACTATAGCACAATGGGAAAGGTTATTTTCCATGGATCTGCAGTTAAAACTATTTGTGAATTTCTTGGTGCTTAGCTTGTAGCCCTGGCATCTTAAACAGATCCCTAAAGGCTAGAATGTGCAGGAATGTGTTAGAGCCTGTTAGGAGGCAAAAATCTTTAGCATGTAACTGATTAAAGTCTTATCAGTTTCAGGCAGCAGCACAAGCCTGTGGGACAGTACTAGTCAAGTAATTAAAATCACTGAGTGGCTACTTGTTAACTTGTGTTTAGCGCTTATTAAGGAAACACTGTGCCATAGAGAAAAGCCATACAGTCAAACATTGACTATATTTGACTATAACGCTACATCTGCCAGATGAAGAACATGAGGATAAAAAGGAGGACATATCCTCCTTGTGCTGGAGGTCTCCAAACCAGTGGTGGGATTAATTTTTTTTTTACTTCCGGTTCTGTGGGCATGGCTTGGGGGGCATGGCAGGGGAAAGATACTGTAAAATCTCCAGTCAGAGGTGGTATTTGCCAATTCTCCGAACTACTCAAAATTTCCACTACTGGTTTTCCAGAACTGGTCAGAATCTGCTGAATACCACCCCTGCTTCAAACCCTCAGAATTTTTACTTAGCAGTAGGCAGGAAGAATGTTGATAGATGATATGCAGTCATAAGAAAACTAAGCATTCTAGGCAATAGAACAAACAAACTAGTATCATTCTGCCCATGGTTTGTCTCTTATGGTGTATTGATCAGAAAAACCAGAGTAAGAAAACAGGCTAGGATTCCTCATTACTGTGATACAATAAGCATGCAGTGGATGGAGTTGTTTTGGTTTGTTAGCTGTGGCCACTGTTAGGAGGAACTAGTGAAACTGATTGGAGCAACCCATACTAATATACTGATTGTCCCTTGATAAATTGTTCCATGCAAAAAAAAAAAAAAAAGACTTTTGATTTCCCTATAAGTCATGTTCCAACACTATAACGATCTATTAATCTGTAAAAACCTTCAATCTAGTGCAATTTAAAACAAGATAATTAAACCATCTGGGCCCCCCAATATTATTGCAGAGTTATTCATCATCTTATTTATTTATCTTTTGACTTTTTTGACAATAATTTCTATTTTGGCACAACTATCACGCTGTTTTTATGACATCTGTAATTTTAAAAGATCACAAGGGCATAAATAATACAATGAATAAAACAAAATCTATAAAAAAGTTAACATAATACATCAACAATTATTAGAGTATAGAGTAATTAAATTGTCAAGGAAATCATGCAAAAGCATGGACAAAGAGATAAATTTTAATTGAGATTACATCCTGGGAATCTGCCCAGATTAATCTATATTATGGCTGTCAGAACCAAAGCTGTTCTTCTCCACATCACTGCTAAATGACATCACTAAACAGTAGCACAGTTAGCAAAATATCTCAATGGAAAACAACGAAGGGCTGAGGAGGGTCACACTGATGAAGGCAGCTTTATTAGATTATCCAGCCCCAAGATCCTAAGATTATTATCTCCAAAATAGCTTAATGGGCCATCCATGCAGAACTGCCATCATAGAACTCTGCAGCTACTTCAGTCTATACTGGTTTCAGCTGTTGGACTACTATTGCTCTTTAGGTTGGCTGCTACTTCAGGGATAGAAATAGTGCCTGTATATTTTAGGTAATTGTATTATTCCAGGAAAGCAGAGGTGGTATTCAGCAGGTTCTGACCAGTTCTGGAGAACTGGTAGCAGAAATTTTGAGTAGTTCAGAGAACCGGCAAATACCACTTCTGACTGGAGATTTTACAGTATCCTTCCCCTGCCACGCCCACCAAGCCTGAACTGGTAGTAACATTTTTTGAGTCCCGCCACTGATGCCCTTCATATTATACTTTCCTCATTTAAAACTAAGGGAAAAATAGTATCTTACCATTTTTCCTAGATGTACAGAGGGTAGATCTGGAGGAACAGGCATGCTCCGGGTTCCCTTGGTAAAGCAGTGTCACTTGATGGGTACTGGGAACCATGTCTTCTCTTTTAAACAGAGGGTGGCAACCCCTGGGCCACACCCATTGGGAACTGGGCTTGTGCAAGCTGTGAGTGAGCGTGCACACTCTCGTAGCACCATTTGTGCAAGCGGCAGGCGCATGTGCCCGCCAATTGCATGTAACCATTCCTTCTCCCTCCCCCATGCGGGTCTGCAAAGCCGGAAAAGTTGTGCTTTACAGCACTTGCCCTATGGAACAATCTCGTCCCCAAGATTTGGATGCCCTCAACTCTGGGGGCTTTTCAGAAAGCTGTGAAGACCTTTCTCTTCCCCAGGCATTGGGAGTGGGGTTAATAGTGCCATGGTGTTTATGTGTTTGCCATGTTAGTAAGATGACAGGGCCTCAACTTGGGGTTTTTAAAATTAATTTTGTCTATTGATGTTTTGATGGTTGCCCAGAACTCCACTAATTAGTTGGACAGCATGTTAAATTTTTAAGCCAACAAATAATATACTACATAATATAGCTGTGCTATATATAGATTTTCTTGCTTTAACAGGTGAACTACTACTACAACCGAGGACCTTGGCCCTTGAAAATCCATCTCTTCTCAACTCTGATTCCAAACAAATGTGAAACTGATTCATGTGGCAATATAAATTAAATTAATCATAACAGACACTTGCAGCTGGCCAGACCCATGATAAAATCCAGTATAGACAAGCGTGAGTATGCTTGGAGCTAATCAGTAAAAGATTAATTGGCACACTGAATGCTATGGTAATTAGAGGTGGAGAATATAGGATTTGTTAGGGTTGCCTACTGTTCAACCACTCATCAGCTCTGTTTGTGTGGCATAATTATCCCTGGATTAGTTAACCTTTTTTCTTTTTTGGTCCACTCATCTAATCTGATGGATTTGCACAGTACACTGATTCTTACATTAGTAAAACTGGCGGCTTTAGATTAGACTAGTACATGGTTTAGTTTGTGCTCTAGTATGTTGTGTGAATATATCAATGAGGCTGTTTGGAGAAAATGTTTTCAAGTCATTGTATCATTTCTTCTATTAAAGAATGGGGCGAGGCAGTCGATCAGGACAATCTGAAATCATTAGATTTGCTGATGTATCCACAAACTGGCCACACCTTTTCCCTCACACTCTGGAGCCTAGTTGTGAAGGGCTAAGGTCCTCAGGCACATGAATCTGATTGTGCCATAGTATGTGGGTGGTATGCCTCTTATATTTCCTATGCTCTATTAATTTGGACATAAACAAAGTATGGCCTAACAAGTATCTCTGGAACAAGACAAGGGAGTTGTGAGGGAGTAGTCAGCTCAGACTGTAAATTGGAGAACTAAAAATCACCACTGAGGAGTGAAGAGTTAGGGCAGGTTAACCCTTCTCATCGTTGTATAATTTGGGGAGTAGAAATAAACATGTTTCTGCTTGTCTGGATTTGTATGTTTACGCCAGTTCTTCTTGATTCACATTGATTAATCATTGTTTCAATTTTTCATGGTTCTCTCTGAAATGAAAAGATTTCATAATTACAGATTATGAATCTAAGCAAGCAATTATTTTAAGTACTTTTGTCCTAATAATAGGAAAAACAAGAGACGGTTTGAACTAAATTAGTTTCCAAATGGAATTTGGAACTGCTTTGTAAAAATGTCACTGGAAAAAAAAGTTTGAGTTGAATTATAAAAAACATACTTTAACTTACACATGTAAATAAGTGTTTCAGTTGCTGGGATTTATTCCCAGATACACAAGAATGCAGTCTTAATTGCATTTTTGTTCTGCTACAACTTGTTATAAATATCTACCCATCTAAAATGCTAGTTTCTCTGAAAAATGTACAATTTTTGAAATTAACTGACAATTTTGCCATTTCATGATTTAATTCAGTTCTATTGGTCTCTATTTATTTTCTTGATTTTCAGAAAGAATGAAAAATAATATTGAATATGAGACATCATGAAGTAGAGTCATATCATCAAGACACTTATCACTGATTTAAATTTCTCCTTGGTAGAAACACTGGAAGAAGCCTGGAGAAAAATGGGGCATGAAAAATTCAAGCAAAGGACATTACTGGGCATGGATCGGGGTGGGTGAGGGGGCTTCTACAGGAAAGTACCATCCTGATAATGAGCGAATACTGAAAAAAAAGACTTTGGTCATAGATTTTAGATAGAGCGCTATGCTAGTGGCATCTATGAATGGGGAAATGCAATTTCAAAGCGATAACTATGGCTTCTAAAATGTTAGTATATTGCCACTTTATGTTAAAAGGGGCAGTTTATTTTCTTATTGAAGGGAACTCCCTCCCATTTCTGGGATGATATAGTAGCAGCATGCACATTTCCAAAAAAAGAGCCTAAATACAGAACTACTAGCACACTAGGAGTGTGGGACAGTGTGAAGGCTGCCACCATGATCAGCATAAAATACATGAAGAGGAGTCAACAAATTGTCTTTTTCCATTTTTGTGATGGGGAGGGAAGGATAGGATATGTAAGCAATACATGATTCATTGCAAGTGAGCAATAATTGGTTGATAGTGTTTTTGTGTTGATAGTTTCTTCTGTTCTGCTATTAGTAAAAAGAGCAAGTGCTGATTGGCAGGCAGTTCTCTACTCCAGAATTGTAGATATATAACTATACATTATTATTCCTGAATAGATATGAAACTGCTCATAATTGACTGAATTTGAATTTAGGAGGGTTCAGAAGAGCCCTTATTATTCTGTTGACTTTAATGACCAGCTTTTTTACATGAAGTTATTCACTGAACACATGTATGACATCATACATGTGAACAAGTTAACTTCACTACTAACGTGGGACAAACTCTTGCCCACACACTCTAACTTTCTTGGTGACCTCAATCTACCTCTTATTAATTGGATTCAAAACGAATGTACAACTGAACCTGTTAAGTATGGAGAGTAACGGAGACCAGACATCTGACCAGTGACTTCAACTCTTTAATAAAGTAATAGAACATAACAGAGCAATGCTATGGGCAACAGTAACCCTTTTATAGGGTTAGCTGCTGCCTTATTAACCAATGAAAATGTGCAACAAGTTCAAACTACTAACCAATAAGAACAGTCACAAAAGTGGCCAATCAGGGACTAGTTCTGGCCCAGTCCCAAGTTGTTGTATAAGGACCAATCAAGTGTGCAGGTTTTCAACCCCTAATTTGTATTTAGGTTATTCACTTTTATTGATTCACAACACCCCTCCCCCTTGGGTTCCGTTTGAGGGGAGCTGTAATAAAATCCTCAAGATAGGCAGGCCGTTTGGTCTGCCTGGATGATTTCCGAGGCTCCACGGGTTTTGTCTAATGTCCGGTTCCGGTGGAGCATTTGGATGACCTTTGTTAAATTCTATTTCGCTGCACGGCGATTCCGTGCTGCATTCACTGTGGTTGTCTCTGCTACTCCGTGTTTCTTCGGGTTTTGCAGTTCGTTTTCCCCGTATTAAAGTTCCCTGAAAACGTCAACTCCCTCCCCGCTTCACGTTCGGTGCTTCGCTGGGCTGTAGGGCTCCCGTTGACCTGCTATTAGTTGTATCAAAGTCAATTCCCTCAATACTTCCTCCCCCTTGAGTTGGTGAACTGGAGAAATCATGGCCGCTGGGTGGTAATCTCGATCGGAGCTGGTCTATGTGGCGTTTCCATACCCTCCCATCGTCTGTTAGTAGGCGGTAAGATCTAGGCCCGGTGAGGTGGGTAACGGTTGCGGGTATCCATAACGGGTCGCCGAAAAGTTTTTGCAAAGATTAAATCGCCTACCTTAAATTCTCGGCATTTGCTGCTGGAGCCGAAAGGTTTTTCCGGTGCGAAAGCGGGGTGGAGCCGGTCAAGGTGCGATCGTATTTTCCGCCCCATAAGAAGTTCAGCGGGTGTTTTGTTGGTCACGCTGTGGGGCGTGATGTGCTGTAGCAATAAAATTCGATTGATTTTCTCGTCGATGTTGCCAAATTCCATTTTGTGAAGGGTCTTTTTTACAAATTGTACCATGCGTTCTGCACGTCCATTCGCCGCAGGGTGCACGGGCGAGGTTAGCGCATGGCGGATGCCCCGATCAGCAAGATATTGTTCAAAGGGCAATGCAGTGAACTGTGGGCCGTTGTCCGAGACCAACACGTCCGGAAACCCGTGTGTGGCAAATAGTCTGTTTAATTTATTAATAACTGAGTCTGTTGTAGTTGTGTGCATTCGATGAATCTCGAGCCAGTTAGAATAGGCGTCGACAGTAATCAGGAAAGTGTGACCTTTGGTAGGCCCCGCAAAGTCAATATGAATACGGGACCACGGTCCCCTCGGCGTTCCCATTCGGTTGGGCTTGCTTTAGGTGGGCGTTGCTGACGTCCTGGCAACGTTGGCACGTAGCGACCCAGGCCTCGATTCTTTTGTCGATTCCCGGCCACCAAGCATAGCTGCGTGCGAGTGATTTCATCCGCACAATACCCGGATGTCCCTCATGCAATACCGCCAAAACAGTCTGTTGCAATTTGCCAGGGATTACGACTCGATCGCCCCACAAGATACAGCCTTTTTGGGAAAACAGCTCGGTTTGGCGGGCTTTGAAGGGCGCCCATTCAGGTGCTATTTGGTCCGTCGGCCACCCCCGTTCAACTCAGCGTAGTATGTGTTGCAGAACGTATGTGTCACGTTTCGTTTCAAAAGCAATGTCTCTAGCCGTCAAGGGTGGTGCATGTAGAGCTTCGATCTGTAGTGTTGAGAGGGTTGGGGCTGGATCCACAACAGCGTCTGGGAGCGGTGTTCTACTCAATGCATCGGCGTGGAGAATCGATTTCCCCGGGCGGTGTTGCAAGGTGTAGTTGTAGGCCACCAGGAATTCAGACCAACGGGTCATTCTGGGGGACAATATATACGGGGTTGGTTTATTACCCGCAATGATCCCCAGTAGCGGTTTATGATCAGTGATTATTGTAAACGCACGGCCATAAAGATATTCATGAAATCTTTTAACTGCAGCAACAATAGCTAAAGCTTCTTTGTCCAGCTGACTATAATTTCGTTCAGCTTTAGCTAAGGTTCGCGAAAAAAGCGATGGGGGCCTCCGCTCCGTTTGGTAACACGTGGGCCAGAATTGCCCCAACCCCAAAGGTGATGCATCACACGTGATAGTGAGCGGCAGAGTCTCGTTGTACTGCATAAGTACTGAATCAGAAGTTAGCAATTTCTTTACTTGTTGGAAAGCATGTTGTTCCCGTTGTCCCCAAACCCACGTTGCTTTTTGTCTAATAGTCTATGCAATGGTTCAGCTACTGTTGCTTTGTGGGGTAAAAACACATTATAGAAATTGATAAGTCCAAGGAACGCCTGTAGGTCTGCCTTGTTCCTTGGAGTGGGTGCCTTTTTAATTGCTCGTAATTTGTCTTCGGTGGGATGAATTCCTTGGCTGTCCAGGAGATATCCCAAAAATTCTACTTTTTCGGTGCATAACTGGCATTTATCTTTTTTTACTCGGAGGCCTGCATTTTGGAATCTTCGTAAAACCTCTCTGAGTCGTTTTTCTAGGATGTCTTTGTTAGGTGCGGCGATGAGTACATCGTCGAAATACGGGACAACGCCTTTTATCCCTTGTAACAACCTTTCCATTAAACTCTGGAAGATTCCAGGGCGACGCTTACCCGAATTGGAGCCGGTTGCATTTAAATGCGCCCCTATGTGTTACTATCGTTTGCACCTCGGCTGTGGTTGGGTCTACAGGCAATTGTTGATACGCCTGGGCTAGATCTAGTTTGGCGAAAACTTTCCCGCCGCCCAGGGAATGGAGTAAATGTTGCACTACCGGTACTGGATAAGCACTTTGCTGCAGTGCGTGGTTTAATGTGGCCCGGTAGTCTCCGCAAATTCTTAGGGACCCATCAGGCTTGATAGGCGTCACTATCGGGGTTTCCCAACGGACGTGGTCGGTGGGTTCCAGTACGCCCTGCGCTATCAGCTTATCGAGTTGTTCGTCGATTTTAGGCTTTAAGGCGAACGGCACCCGACGCGGCTTAAGGCGGATGGGTGCTATTTCAGGGTTCAAGTTAAACGAGATTGGGGTCCCCTTATACTTGCCTAGTCCGTTCGCGAAAACGTCTTGGAATTCTTGCACGAGTGCTTCCTCCCAATCGACGCTTTCGGCCTTGTGGACTCCGGCTACAGTGATTCCGAGCGGCCTGAACCATTGAAGGCCTAGAAGACTAGGCCTGTCTCGATCCACGACAGTCAGTGGTAGTGCGACGGTGCGGTCCTTGAATGAGACCTGGAATCTGCGGGACCCGACGACGGGAATTCGGTTGCCCTGATAGTCTTTGAGTATAACCCTTTGAGGGTTAAGGTCTTGGCGGCGAATCGTTGGAATGAGCTGTTGGAGTGTTTTCCACGACACCATCGAGAGGGAAGATCCCGAGTCTACCTCCATCACGCAAGGTTTGTTTTCGATGGCGACTTTTACTCGGATTTTCCCGGCATCAAGGGATGTAGCGTGGCCTATGGTGATTGTTTGGTGGGTCTCTTCCCGCCTGGTTTCTTCACGCCTGGTGGAAGTGGTGGACGGCTTGTTTCTGTAGGAGTGGTTCAATTTTTCTCGGTGTGTGCCGAAGAATCCGGAAGACTGGAATTCAGCCTGTCGGGGTTTGGAGTTCTGTTTGCTTCTGCAAACCTTTGCGATGTGACCGCATCTCCCGCAATGGCGGCAGAGTGCGTCGAGGAATTTGCAGCCGGATCGTGGGTGATTGGCTCCACAGCCGGCACACGGTCGAAATGAGTGTTGTGTGGACTGGTCTCTCTCCGTTCGAAGTCGGTTGACCTCTTCCTCATCGCTGTCGGACGGGGACTCTAGGTCTTCGTGGTGAGTTGATACCGGGTGTCTCTCCGAGCGAGGCGAGGTATCAGTGGCGAGTTTACATAGCGGTGCGTTGGTGCAGCGCATTTGGGCTGCCGACTTCTTGGTCGCCTCCGCTGCCGAGGCTTCTTTAAGGGCATCGGTGAGGCTGATGTCCCCCTTAGCCATAATTTTGCTCTGGATAGCGCCGTCTTCTAGGCCCAGAACCAGGCGGTCCCGGAGGGCTTCTTCTAAGTCTGCGAACCCGCAGAGGCCTCCTAGGTTCCGGAGGTCCGCGATGTAATTGGCAAGGCTTTCGCCCTTCCGTTGGTCCCTCTGGTAATATTCATGTCTTCTTACTAGGGTTGGTACGGTGGGCGCGTAGTGAGCCCGTAGTAACGGCTCGAGGACGTCCCAGTCCATTTCTTTTACCTCTGCTGGCTTGGCAAGCAACTTTGCCATTTTAAACACAGTTGGCCCACAATGGGTTAGAAAGATAGCTCTTTTTTTGCCGGTTGTCGCATCTTTCAAATTGTTGGTCTCCAGAAACATCTGGAACCGATCCATGTAGGCCTCCCAGTCTTCGGTTTCTGGGTTGAATGGAGCGGGTGGTACGGCACCGCTGGCCATGTTGCCGTTGATGGTGCGTGTTCGACCACGTGCTCTGTTAGTTGCTCTGTAGGTTAGTCAGCTCTTCGGTCTCCGGATCCCATCCTCGTCGCCAGTGTTAAGTATGGAGAGTAACGGAGACCAGACATCTGACCAGTGACTTCAACTCTTTAATAAAGTAATAGAACATAACAGAGCAATGCTATGGGCAACAGTAACCCTTTTATAGGGTTAGCTGCTGCCTTATTAACCAATGAAAATGTGCAACAAGTTCAAACTACTAACCAATAAGAACAGTCCCAAAAGTGGCCAATCAGGGACTAGTTCTGGCCCAATCCCAAGTTGTTGTATAAGGACCAATCAAGTGTGCAGGTTTTCAACCCCTAATTTGTATTTAGGTTATTCACTTTTATTGATTCACAACAGAACCCATACATGCAACCCTGTACAATGCTGTAACTAACCTGGGGCTTGAACAATTAGTAACAAACAACACTAGGCTCAACAACTGCCTCGATTTCATCTTCTGCAACATTTTAAACTCAATTTATGGACTATAAATAAAAGAACCCTTTTCCAACAGTCACCACAGCATGATTGACTTTTGTCTCAACATATGTCCTCACAAGAATCATCATAACGATGGGATTCCCAATTATAACTTCAAAAAAGTCAACTATGATCTCATAGACAATAATCTCTCATCTCTTGATTGGCAAATTCTATTTACTGGCTGCAATACTGCCGAAGAACTTTACATTTTTTTACTTGAAATCAAAAGAATCATCAAACTATACATACCACTAATAACCCCAAAACCCAGAAAAAAACAAATTACCTATAACAATAAGGAAGCTTCAATACAAAAAGAAATCTCTGGTGGAAAAACAAAATGTAGCCAATATTCCACCTGCCTCTGAGGTTTCTTCCACTAACCCCAAACACTTTATCCTCTAACTGTCTATTGTGGACCTCACCCCATTCCAAAGAGGTCTGTAAGGGGTGTGCATAAGCGCACCTACATGCCTACCGTCCCTGTCTTAATGTTCCCTTTTATTCGTATCTATTTCATGTATTAATAATCATATTAATAATATACTTATATATATTATCAAATGCATGCTTGACAAAATGAATAAATAAATAAAACATTTTATCACTGTCTTCTTCAGAGATGTTTTTAGACCTCCCAGACTAGGATATACTGCAGAAAGTTTATTGCAATCACTTATCCAAGTACTGACCAATTCCAACACAGTTTAGCTTTGTCAAGATTAGCCAACTGCTATCAACTAGTCTCAAATATCTACCAATTAGAACTAAACAAAATGAGAAACATTTTGGACTTGACTAAGCTCACTGGTCTGCATGCTGTAGTTCTTTCCTGTCCCTTATACTGAGTACCACTTTCTAGGATTATGTTTTCTGAAATTTTATAGGCCTACTATTTTGTACAAGGTACTTTTGGTACAGTACTGTTGGATTTTATCTCCAGAATGGTGGAAGAAATAATTATATATGTCTTGGGTTTCCTCTGAGCTTTCTGTCCTCTGTAGCTGAATGTAATTTACATTTTATTTTCTCTCTTGCACAATCATAAGCCTCCCCTCCCTTCTGTGCAGACAAATGTGATCCTACAGAAAGATGAGCATTTTGATGGCAGCCCCATAGAACTTACTACCACTGCTAAGATGGTTTGGGGAGTGAGAGGTCTTGCCTTCTGTCTTTGGAGGTTTGGGTGGCTTTAATAAGGAGGAGGCATTGTGCAGTTTGCGTGGGATGAGTTCTCTGGTTTCATCCTAGCAGTTAGGCTGTTGCCTCACATTGAATGGGTCCTGTACTTGGCAAGAACGATTGTTATTGTTGGGTTATAATAGAGTTGCCAAGGATTTGTAGCAGCGGCTGTCTGTCGGTGCTGCTATGTTAGCCTTTGTGCGTGGCTTTTTTTTCCCCTTTCCCTTTTTCTTTTTGCTGCTTCCTTCTTTGCTTCCAGAGTATTTAAGATCATGATGACTATATTGTTTTGGCATTGTTACTGAACTGATTACTTCACTTCCAAATGAATGAATGCAGGCTTTTAAAACAAAACTTTAAAAGCTTCATTACACATTTCACTATGGGTTTCTGTTTTTAGTAGCAGGCTTGGAAACTTCGATGCAATATATAACTAGTGTGTTGGACCATACTGGGGAAATCCAGATTCAATTCCTAACTTATTTCATGAAGCTGTTAAATGATCTTAAACTAGTCACTCTCTCAACCCTGCCTTCCTCAGAGGGGGTTGTGTGGATAGATGATGCTCAGTTATAAAAGGGGTGGGGCCATGATTGTGTGATCATCATACTGAGGTGTTCTTGTTGTTTTTTACTCTGGTCAGCAGACACCTGGCTTGAAGAAGTCAAACCTCAATTGATATCCTGGGACAGAAGCAAGTTAATTTAGGCCTTTGTTTTGCTAAATTTCAACAGAAGATCCTATTTCTCTTGAATCTGTGATTGGCGTTTTGAACATTCCTGCTACAATTCCCTTAGGAATGTTTTTTTTTTAAATAACAGGTATACCGTTCTTTTTCTTTTGTGTGAAATGCAGCAAGCATCATAATGGATTGGAGTGGATGCTATGCAAAACTCTTCCCATGTAATGAGGCTCTAGATCCTGAAATATTTTGTCTGCCAAGCTCCTGGGTCACTCTTACACTTATTTGTGACCCAGTCACCAGCCATTCCTGCTTTATATGGCTCTTCAGACAGTGCAAGGCAAATGGATGAGATCAGAGGTTTGTCAGCCTGCAGCTGAAACAGCTGAACAGTGGGATTAGCACATTAGGGTCTTCAGGAATGGGAGGCTGACCAAGTGAGATTAAAGCTTTGGCCAGCGGTAGCCATCACATCCATCCAGCTCTGTAAGTTGATGTCTGTTATCTTGGTAGAAGGAAGAATGTCAGTCAACAACTTTTGGTAGAGACAAAATGATAAGCATAAGGCAGAGTTGCTATGAGAAGAATGAATGGAAGGCAGGAGGCAAGTTGTGGGGAGGGAAAATCAAGCTGTTTGATAGTTGCTGCTGCTTCTCTACAAAGGTGAGATTCTATCATTTCTCAAATAGACTTTTAAAGGGTGTTTTAGAGCAGGTTTGGATTCGGGCTTGAAATACGAGGTTTTGTAACATTGCTATCTGCTGAAAGAGCACCTCTGTGCTGCTACTTTTGCCAAATGGATTCTTGAAACTGACCTGGGAGATTTGGGATCAGGGGCTTTCTTATATTAAGAATAACTGATCTGCCAGATTGCTACTACCCCTGTGACAGCAGTGAAGGAACATAAAGTTGGTCACTATCACCGAGTTGCCCAAATAGGGAAGATATTAGTACTGAATGGCTTTGGATCTAGAGTAGCAAATCCCTCCCATCAGCCCACATAATTTTTTTTTAAAAAAAGGAACACAGCATTTTTAAATCAAACATCTCGGCCAGGCAATAGACTGTTCCGGACTAGCGGGCTTGAAAGCCTGCAACTCTGATTGGTCCGTAAACAGCGGGTCGTGATTGGTCGCCTCAGACTGATCTGATTGGCTTGTAAACGGGCTGCCGCGATTGGGCGAACCAAGCGCGGCAAAGTCAAATTGCTGTCATTGGCTGCCTAGCCGCAGCCAGCCCTATAAAAGGGGCTGCTGCGGCTAGGATATTTCGCTCAGATCAGAAGTCACTAATAAAGAGCTGTTGTTACTATCTGAGTCTCGTCTCCGTTCTTGGACCCATCCTCCCATATCTAACATAGACTTCTCAGTGATCATCCCCATTTTATGGAATACACTGACCCTGGATACACATATGGTCCCTATTCTGTGAGTAACAGGTCAAAGCAGTGGTGTTCCCACAAGGGTTTGACTATTAAAGTAAGTGATTGGGGCCTTTAATGCATTGAGTTTCATTGTTATTTTTTATTATTTGTATTTAATGTATTTTTGGATCTTGTTTGTTCCCCACTCAGGACATTAGGATTAAAGCAGGTTATAAATATTGTAAAATAAATATGTAAATAAAATCATATTTAGACCGAAAGGCATTTTGAGGGATAGTTGCCTCCTTGGAAAACCTGGCAGGCTGAGATTATCCGCTTAGCCCTGGACTGAAAATTCTTTCTTTGCTGGTTTTCTCAATTTATCAAATGTTTCCTTGACAGTATATTTCCCTGGTAAAGGGATCTAATAATAAAAATATATTAAACAATTGTTTGTTTATTGTATTTCTATTTTGCTATTTTTCTAAGATCTCAAGGTAATAGATTAGATTAGACATTAGATTAGATGATAGTCAGGCAGAAAAACGGACAAGGGTTTCCCCTGACTTTATCCCTATGACAAGCCTGTGAGGTAGTAAGAAGTGTGATCTCAAATCCTGTGAATTCTGTATCAACTGGGGACATGAATTAGAACTTCACAATCCAAGTTTAATATCTGAACCAATATACTGTACTGGCTTTTAGCAGAATTTCCACTCTGCTTGACTAGAACTTAGACATTTTCTGTATTCTTTTTTTTTCAGATTGGCCATCTGCCAAAATATACCAAGATATAATACTAATTCACTTTTGGGGATTCAAAAAGATCTTTATTGTTATCAATTAAAAAAACTATTCTGGATTACAACGTCAGGCAAATATTTGGCAGACCCTATGGTTTGCTGAAAATAACTGAATATAGAATAGGAAAATATTCCTGGCAACAAATATCTTTGGGTATGTGAGAACTTTATCACAATTCCATTATACACAAGCTGTAATAATGTGTATTATAGTGCAACTATTTCAAAGTGGTATTGAAATAATCTCAAATAACATTTACGGCTAGGATAGAATGAATGATGCAAGATGAAGCATTGACTAGACATTAATTCATCAAAGCCCAAAACAATTATATTGGAGAGGAAATGTGGAGCAAATAATTGTAAGTTGAAAACAAATGCTGAATTTGAGGAAAGAGACGTATGTGAGATGAAGCAGAAATACCATAGGGCTGTTGACTGCAGTAGGAAGATTAATCAAACGTTCTTAAAATACGTGTCAAAAAAGAAAAAAGAAAAGAAAAAAAAATCAATGAGGTGGTACTTCCCTATTCAAGACTGGGAATCAATTTGAGGGATGTACAGTATTGTATTGCATTGCAAGTGGCAATTGAAGTGAAAAAGGTCTTTTTATTTACTGCACTACTTTTGCCCATTTCTGGAGTCTAGTCATATCATGAGTGAACTACTACAATATGCTCTATATGGAACTGCCCTTGAAGACACTCAAAATCTACAACTGGTCTAGATAGAATATGTGGTTCAGACAGTAATGGGCATGCTTTGGTAAGCTTACATATCACTACTGATACATGTTGTTGGTTATCACCTATAAAGTTCTTCATAGCATCTGCCAATTTTTGATAGTTTCTGCCTATCCTGTAAGAATGGGAGCACTTAAAGTGCCTTTAATTATTAATATAATCTATCAGCATGTGTTTTTTGTGTTTTTATGGGACCCCACATTCCCCTAAAGGTTCGTGTGTCTGCACCCTGGTGGTATTAACACTGAAAACCTGGCTCTTCCCCTAAACTTTGGGTTAAGATGGGTACCAAGCACAGTTGAAATTCTGATCCTTTTTCATGATGCACATGGTCTCTGTTTTTGATGCTCTAAGCTGTCCAGAGTCTTATGTTTGATTGAAGAAATATAGATAGCTCAGGCTGAACTATGGAGTCCTTGATGTCCTATGGTTGTTTGCTTGCATATGTTTCATTGCCCAACTATGTAACATCATCATTGTAAGTATGAGGTTGGCTACTGTATACAGTAGCTTGACTACCAGTGTTGGTGGAGGTGTGGTTTTCCTTGATAGCTCCTTGATTAGGGTATTCTTTTCCTCTTTTGTTTGTCTGGTGTTAAAAACTTCCCTATGTGGTTCAGCATGAATATGGTGTTCATGAATGATGGGAACTGTATACACCATAACAGTTATAATAGAGCTTATTCTATACTTTGTGAGAGCATAATGAGAAACTGGTGGCCTCTATGCACTGAGTACCATCTTGACTTGAAATAAACTTGAGAAAGGAACCTGTAGGTTTACTAGAGAAAAAGATCAACGAGTACAATCCTGCCATCATAAACATATGTAAATATGACTGCTTTTAATTATACACACGTTTCTTTCAAATCAGTGGAGTTTAAATAAACTCATTTCAGACATGTTTCTACCCACAATAAACAGAGCTTATTGTAAAGTCCATTCTCTGTTCTTTCAGAGTTTCTCACCATTGTCAGTGTAGGGTTCTTCCCGTGTTGCAATTGTAATATAAGGCAACTCTTGGAAAACAGACAACTTTTAAATGTATGTTTTTTGGATGTTAAAAAATTAATGCTGTTAATATTATATGTACTTAACATCACTTGGTCATTTCTCTATGTTTTTCAGAGATTGATAACCAGACTCCAATGATGGCACTGAGAATTTGGAAGTAGCTTTAACAAATCAGTTTATAACTTAGAATTTCATCCAAAAGCACGAGGTATTATTAAACATAAAAAACAATTAATAAATTTAGTAGCGATGCTTCCTTAGCAATGGCTTTCTAAAATAATAATTACTAGGAACTTTTGATCCTCCAAGGTAAGTTGAGTCATATAAACAGAAAGGATCTAGCAAGAAATTCTCTTTACATTCCCGCAGAGTTCAAACGCAGTGCATGGATGATAGTGCTGAGAGAGTATTTCTGAACAATGTTAGGACATCTAATCAGATACAAGAAGAATACACCTCTCTCTCTCCCCCTCCCTCCCTCCCTCCCTCTCTTTCTCTCCCCCTTTCCCTCTCCCTCCCTCTCCCTCTCCTTCTCCTTCTCCTTCTCTCTCTCCCTCTCCCAGTCCCAATACTGAATCTCACATAGTGCTGGTACATTTTAATATTCCCATAATTTTTGATATAAGCTATTGCCAGGATGCTTATCTCTTACATAAACAGTGAAAACCCACCATTCCTTGTAAAACAAAATTCATTACTTTGGCTTGTCATGCAATGTATTTATTAGAGTCCTTTTCAAGCTAAGTTATAGGCCAGGTTTTATACCATCTATTTGTTGAGATATTATCTAAATATTTCCATTGTTTAGTAATGACTAACTTGGCTGGCTGAAGTAAAAATTTAATGAGTTTTATTTTTTTCTTTTACTTTCTAATTCCTTTTTCTGGCCATCAAGTATGTGTAGCAAATCTAACTTGGGGAGGGGGGGGGATCAGCCCTTTGTTTAGTTATATAGGACATTTCATAAAACTCATTCTTCCAAAAATCTGATATTTTATTGCATTCCCACCAAAGATGAAAGAATGTTCATTTCAATTTACAGCCTTTCCAGGTTCTGACCGAATACCTAGAAAACACTATACAGGTAGTCCTTGACTTATGATCATAATAGAGCCTTCCAATTAGGGTCACATATTGCCATGGTCCTTAAGTGAAGCATCTCATTTAGCAACCCTCCATCCCTGTTCTCCCCAATGAAATTGTTAAATGTGCCGGTTGTTAAGTGGATCATTTTTAAGTGGTCTTAGGGGTGGGGAAGGCCTAGCATAGACACAGGCCCATCTGTCCCAGGGAGGAAGGAAGGAAGGAAGGATTTCCTATACTCATTACCAGCTTTTTACAGGGAAATTCATTGGGAAAGCTGGAAGGAAGTGGATGTTGCTCTCAGGATTTCCTGCTGCTTCTTTGCCCACCAATGGTCATTCAGTTTCTGTTTTAGGTAATGAAATACCTCTGAAATGATGATCCAGTGGGTCACAGGTTGTCTAGTAGGAATTAATTTTGAGAGGGCCATCCATTATAACTTACTACTGAAAATCTCCCTCATTTTTCTCTTAGGTAGAATTTATATCCTGGCATTAATTTAGGGAAAACTGTAATCTAAGAAGAACTGGCAATTAATTAGATGGCTAAGCTAATTTATAATTGTTAACTTTCATTTGGCAGTACTTAACTGAAAAACTACACTCATTGACTGCTGTAAGAACTGAAATGTTGCTGTGAACTCCACCATAAAATAATGCATGGATCAGGGATTTTTATTTCTAGAGCTGTGAGGGAATATCTGGATTCACTATTTATAGCCCAACAAAGCTAGAAACCCTTGGGTGATTAAATAAAGAGCTGCTTCTAAAAATAACAGCCCTCTCTATTTGGTGCCTGCATAATTTTCCAAAAGCAAGAGAGCAACAGAAGCTACAGATTTCAGCCAAGCTAACTGTCCTTTAGTTTAAGAATTTGAGGGCTTAGAATAGGCCATAAGAAACATTCTTCTGTCTGCTAATAAGACATGCATTCAGACAGCCAATTACTGTTGGGCCAAGTTTTAGTACTGATATCCAGTTATCACTCAGGGTGATATGAAGATCTCAGGAATGACAAACCATCTCTTGGATCACTGAATTGTGATTTCTTCTCTGGAGAACTGAAAGAGGAACCAGATTACTCAGACATACCAATCTCTGGAGAAAATGACTCCACTTTGATGGGAATTGCCCTTTATAAGAAGACAGGAGGAGATAGACTGCTATATTCAATTGCTCCTTTAAAATTGTATAAGGCAATTCACTTTAGTAATATGGGTTGACCAACACTTTGCCATTTTAGCAATTACTGAGGAATTTCTGCCTGTGGGCTAAATATGTGTATGATTCAGTGTTTTTCCATCATGTGACATTTCTGTCTCGGTGAAGTGATGATTATCACATCTATTTTTAATGGATACAAAGACCAATTCTCAATTTAAAAAATATACTGGAAATACCAGAGGTATAAAAGGATAGAAAAACATCCTGGAAGAAGATAATGGCAAAGTATTTCCATATCATTGTCTAGAAAAATAAATATGTGTAAGTGTCATCGTAAGAATCAGTTACTGAATGATGAGACCCATTATTCCATGGAAATGAAATTTTGGAAAGTCATTGACACTTCAGAGCTGCCACACTGCTGCTGCTTGAATGCCACCACACTAATTCTAGGATCCACATCTGAAGAAGGAGTCAGATAAACTAGAACTGAATCAGAGAAGTGTGAGAAGAATAACCAGAGGACTCCCTTTATCCAAAAGGATGACACACTAAAAAAAAAGTCAAAAGTTACTTTTCAATGCTGCATGTGGCAGAACACAGAATAGTTGACTAAAGTTATTGGAAGACAAATTCCATTTGAATGCAATTACAAAATAACCTAATTGTAAGGGTTGATCAACTGTAGAACTCAAATTAGTTGCAGGGCATTCATTTCTTCAGTAATCTACCAGGGTTGAACTGATGCCCATAATGAAAATGTTATTGTCCGATCATTTTTCAAATTTAAATACCTCATCATAAAGTACATTACTTAGTTCTCTTATGTGGTCTGTAAACAGCTCATGAAAGACCCAATGGAAGACAGTGATGTGGGTTTTAGGTTTTGATTTTAAATATGTTGGGCTAGTAAAATCCTTCTTTAAATGTAGTTGGAAGATACAATGGCATAGAAACACACCCTTCACCTTCATCAGGGGTACCATTTTTCTTCTTGAAGTTTCCAAGTACAGGGTGGGAGTAAAACATTTTGTCGCCTGGGAGCAAAATGCATCTCAATTCATGCATAGGATTTCAGTTCTGATGAGAAAACGTATTTCATCCCAACTGAAGGTAACAGTCTAATTTATTGGATGCAGGACAACCTAGGGCACAATCTGCTCTGCCTCCAATTTCTCAACACTGCATCTCCCCTTCGGTGTGTGTAATCTAAAGTGACTGCCCATTCAGCCTAATGGTAAAGCCAGCCTTGTCCAAGCATCTATATAAAGCATTCACATATTAATCATGAGAAAGCAATCATGGTAGCATGATTTCTCACAAAAGTAGGACATATCTAGCCTTATATAATATAGAATGATATGCTTTGCTTCCTCCGAGAATGAAACTGCATGGCTTGTTACAGAGCTGAAGTGGTGACTGCTATTTTTGGTTCTAATTGGTGTTAAGTTTGTGAGTGCTACTTGGAAATGTTTGTTAGTATGTACTAAATGTTTGTTAGTATGTACTTAATCCCCTGCACCCTGGAGTTAATTTCAGTGTTAAAATTGCTTGGAATTGCTGTATAATTTCTCCCAGAGTTTTAAAGTGGTGCTTACAAGCTGGAGAAAATTCTAGGAAATTGAAATGGCTGTTCAACTCCAGCAACCTATTTAAGCATTATTGCTGAAGTAGTATGCATGCCACACTGATGAGGAACTGTTCTGCCATAAAATAGAAGGGGGGGGCACTACAGGGTGACTGAGATGCAAGCTCTCCCCGCCCCCATTCTGAACCAGCCCTTGTAACTTTAGTTGATGTGCTGTTGTACACTCAGTCTCAATTAAATTGACAAAGTACATACAGAATTTATTCTGGACAAAATTAATTGTACACTTTGGAGATGTGTTTTGTTCTACATCTGAAAGGTTTTATTTAATAATGTGGAGTACTTTAAATCAACTAAATTAGAAGGAAAATAAGATGTCTTACATGGGTCTGGATAAAAGTGTTGCGCCTGAGAGTGCCATCTTTTAAAATATTGAGTTGCCTACTGAGACGCACACAACATGTTTTCTTTTTTAAAAACTGAATCCCCTCACCATGTCTTTTAAGATAAATAGTTCACTTTTAATAGAACTACCATTTCTTGGAACTGTTGAAGAATTTACTAGCATTTATGTAGGTGAGTCAAGTTTTATTTTTAATTTCCTAAAATTTAGTTTCGGTATGTTTTCATCAAGATGACTATAAGAAAATGGTATTCATAAGTATACAAAGGCTTGGCAGTTGTAGGAAAGGCAAATTTGTTTAACAATATGTCAGATATAGTGGAATCCACTAAGAGGATGTCCTTATACAGCCATGGATTGTTTTTATTGCAGTAATAGTAATGACTGAATAATAAATTGATTTAATATTTCCATTTTTATCCAGTACTTCTTAGTGAAGCATATGACTATATGACCATTCGAGTACAGCCTAAGTATATCAATTATGTATCTCCCATCCTTAAAAAAAAGAAAAAAGAAAACATAACCAAATTACGCATACTTTAAATCAGGGGTGTCCAACCTTGGCAACTTTAAGACTTGTGGACTTCAACTCCCAGAATTCCTCAGCCAGCAAAGTCTTAAACAACAAGTCTTAAAGTTGCCAAGGTTGGACACCCCTGCTTTAAATCTTTAAGATTGTACCACTTCAGACTGTTGGTTGGCAAATTGCTTGTGTACAAATCAGCAGCCTCACATCTGGCGGAGGGAAATTTGGAACTACTGGGCTTGATCAAGTCCTGTTGGCTGGGGAATTCTGGGAACTGAATTCTTATGGTTGCCAAGGTCAAGAATCACTATCATAAAGTAATCTCTCTAAAATATATGGCACACAGTCACGATTCCCATGGATTCCACAGATCAATTTCAGACCTCTGCACATTTCTCCAAGATTGTCATAGCTTCCTTTTGTAACACTAAGGAGGACAGACTTTATATCATTTTAAGGATGATGAAGTGATACCATGCAAATACAGTAAAATGCTAGTAGGGATATGGCTTAAATCTAGATCCATGTCATTGTTTCTAACATATTACCTTTTTTTATAGAGAGTTTCAGATGTAGGAGAAACTTTCAAAGAGAGGATTCTGCATTCTGAAATGATGAGCTTCAAAAGAAATTTATGTATTTTTCTGTAATGACCCATTCTGATAAAACAAGTTTCTGATCTGTCTGCCAATTATTGTCCCTTTTGCTTAAGTTGTAGGCACTGCTTTGTGCAATAAAGAATGGATTTAGACATACGAGTTAGAATCACCCTTAATTGTACGAAGTAGCATGTGTGCGTTCAGGACATTGCATGTGTGCTGCACACATGAAATTAGGGCATCCACGCAAAATTCATTTGTGCTGTGTTTCAATTATTTTATCTGAAAATTATAAATGTATGTTTAGCCATTATTTTAAAAGTGAATAAAAGCTACTGGGCCCAGTTCAAAGTTGCTTAGTCTTTATTGTTTCAGCTAAATAAAAAGGCCTAATTCTGGGAATTAGTCTTTTCTTTGCTTTCCTTTCCTTTCGACCACTTGAAATACCCTCCCCATTTGCCAATTTGTCCAAATATGAAACAGCTGCCTAACTGCCTTACCAAGAAGATTTTATTGTTAAAATAAAAGTAGATTTTGTTTCGGGAAAAAAGAACACACATATTCTTTGTAAAACTCATGTTTGGTTTACAATTAGAGAAAAGTCACATGGTCCCAAAAAGCCAAGGGTATTTTTGTCTACATATATATCTATGTATATGTGTATATATATGTATGTGTGTATGTACACACACACACACACACACACACATACATATATATATATATATATACATATATATATGTGATATTTAAAAACATAAACATCTATATTTAAACATATATTATATGTTAATCAGTACATTTAAATATAGCTTAATTATATTTACAATGTGATGCAGATCTTGTAAGATTTAATGCCAGATTCATTTTTTCCAAAAAAGTCCCATAAAATTATATAAATATACAATAAATATCTGTTATACATGGAGAATAAGAGAGAACAAGGCCACAAACATTAAGTTACATTTCCAATTTTTTTTTCAAAACAAAACAATAGGGCCAATGACAATGAAATATTTCCGCCACAGACAAAACACAGCAAAACGTCAACTGACTGACATTTTTGAAATCTCAGTTCCACTAAAACTGCCAAGCCTGTTGTAGTGTATTTTGCAATAGTAGGACTGGCCTAGCATAACCATGGGTGTTAAAAAATAGTGATGGGTCTGGGAGGGGAGGAAGAGCTTAAAAATAATTGCAATGTTTTGGAAACTTAATTCATGAAATGCCAGTTTTTTTTGCATAGCAAATTCTTTAATGTTTCTGTACTCTACTAAAAGTCTGTGGCTATTTGCACATTTCCAAATGCAGCTATTAGTCTGTGTTTACTGCTAGTAGTTATATGAACTACACCTTCATATTAAATTCCCATTTTGTGGTCTTCAAGCCTCATCCTCATCCTCCTTGTTGGATAAAATGGTAACCCTGCGGCAATGTGAGGAAGTTAGAGTTAAATTTGAAAGATTTGTAAGTCTATATAATTATGGGTCTCATTGTCTATTCTCTAATGTCTTGGGAGGCATCTTATACTAAGAAAAAGTTGCTGCTATTGTTTTTATTATTATTTTATAACTATTAGGGAGGTAATAGTTCATTATTATAAACAAGGATAGAATCATCCTCTTCTTATTAAATAGATATTTCTTTAATGCAAACTAATTCTAGATATTACTAATTCCATCTTAGTCAATTCTTTTCACTGTTAAAAATTAAACACTTTTAATTCAGAGTAAGATTATGCCTATCCAAAATCACCGTGGATAGCAAGATGGGTAGCATATAAATTTAATAAATAAATAGAATAAATATATTCTAGATTTCCCCCTCACAGGTCACACTAGCAGAGCATATTTGATACACAATTTTGATTATGTTTAACTCTTTCAGACTGCAGACTACAATTGTTGCTCATCATTTAAGGGTATTTGGGTGGCTTATTGTAATTCCTAATTATTCATATGTCAGGGTTGGAGGGTAATAATTTTTGTGTGTGAATATGATTATTTGAATCTGTGTACTGTAATACAAGAGGATTATGCAACATTAGCATACAGAAAGAAAATTTAAGCTAATAGACTAAGAAAATCAGGCTATGGAACTATCTCGGACATTACAAGACTTTCTATTTCTGCTCTCAGTTGTGTGAAAAACAACTTCTTACGTGGAATGGTTTTATACAATCTTTTTATTTATGTAATAGGGATTGTTGTAACAGAGATGCTTTTCCATTTCATAATGATATGGTATTATCATAGGTCTAAAGAAAAGTTAAAGAAAGGGATGGTCATAGGCTGGAAAATGTAATCCAGCTCCATCTTCCTTTACAAAGGATGATGTTCTGCCTATTTTGCTTTACAACCATTTGATTGCCTGACTTTAGGCAGAGGTGGTTGAATAATGAAATAGTATCTACTGCTTAGTGTCATTGATCAATAGCATTGGTTTACTTTAATACTAAATTAATGTCTAAGGAGAGCATGTACGGTTTAATCAGAACCAATCTTTCAAATATTAGAAACCAGTAAAAAACTTTGCTATTTTAGTTTCTTTTAAAAAAAAAAAAGATTTTACTTAGATTTTGTCAGTGTCCACATTTTCTTTTTGGTAACTATACTTGCATGTTAATGATATGGGATGACTGGTTTCCATGATTAAAGTAACAATTCCAATAGCTGGAATTTAGCTGCTACCTAAGTTACTGTTGCTTTAAGTAAGACATATTCTAAGATCTTAATTAAAAAAAACTTGCAGAATTTGGTCAAGAAATAAAATGTTATCTTAGTATTGCTAGCCTCATTCATCCAAACACTTAAAAAAAACCAACCCAAATCTATGCCTAAACTGTATTAGAGACTGAATTAGGCTTCTCTATCTCATCCTCACAGGAAAACAACTATTCAAATAGTAGGGCTTTTGCTTAGCCTTCTTGTTGACTTTCTAAGCAGGTTATTCTTCAGGAATGTGTGTGTGGGGGGGGAAGGTATTCAATCATCAGTCTGAAGTGATACAGTCCAAACTTCACCTATTTATATGTTTCTCATATCAAAGATTTATGTGTAGCAAAACAAATTCATCCTGGAAAGCATGCCTTGTTGCTGTGAAATAATGCTAGATACTAAATGACATAGTGTGCATTCTAATATATGGATCATATGAAGACAGGCTGTTAGGGGAAAAAAAATCTTCAAACTTCTTGCAAGAATAAGAATACTTGTATATATTAGATTAATGGACTATTTGTGTTCTGGGTTGTGTTGGATTTGTTTATCATTATCCATGGCCTAAGGCTTTAATTCTGTGGTCAGCTCCTTGCATGTGCATCCCACTGAAATCAGCTATAATTAAAGTGCATACAACCGATGCCAGGTTTATATCCCATCGTTTAGGGATTTTAAATCAAAGCTCCCTGTAGGAGTTAAGGCTATTTTGTGCTACCTTTTAGAAAGACATAGATGCATATAGCCATATTTAAAAGCAACAGGTAGTTAGGTTTTGAGGTAGAAGGCTCTGTCTGATTCCAGAGCCACTCCTTCCAGCCTGAATGGTTTCAGAGTACAGAAAGCCGATACTTGAAAATGAAAATATTCTCGATATTACTTTTATTTTAAGATCAGGCTGTACTATGTGTATATCTCATGGATCTCCTTTATTGTTTCACTGAGTTTCCATGCATGCTATTCAATTGACATTACTACACCTGCCATTGTGTACAGAAGCCAATTAGCTATAAACCCTCAGTAAGTGCTGTATAGTGCTGTAATTACAACAATAATGGCATACTAGCCATTTTTGCACAAATGTGATCAGATGCTCAGTTTATTTTTCCTTGTTGGGATTTACTACGGTCCTTTAACAATACTGGCGTTCCAATCACAATAAATTAGTTGTCCTGATACAACTCTGGCTGCATGGCCAGTGACTCTCCTATGGGGATACGATTCTCCATCCCCATCAATAGATGCATCTGTTAAAGCTTGATACTATCTAGCATCAAGAATAGTGGATGCATATCAATGTATGTGTGGTTCTCGCATGTTTGACTGAAATATGATGTTTGTTCTCAACACCTTGGGAGTGGAAAAAAAAATTACATCTGAAAGAGACTATGATACTTTTGCTTCCTAAGATAAGAAAGCCCTATATGCAATCCGAACATGAAACAGTGTCTTAGAAGCCAGCACGTATCAACCTGGTGACCTCCAGATGTGCTGGCAATGCAGCTTTAAGTGGGGATTCTAGGAGATGCAGTCTCCATATAGCTGAAGGATGGATAAGGCTGTTACAAGCAAAATTCAAGGAATCCCCATGGTCTGTAACCAAAATGGAAGGATAGCTTGTAGTGTAGACTAGAAAAGAGCACTGGGCTGAAGATCAACATTGACTTTTTTTTAGTTGCCTCTTCTTTATTTTTATTTTTCCAGTAGTCTGATTTGATATTGCAAACATCTTCACAACATACAAAAACAAAATCAAAAAAACCCCAAATTTGTTTTTCCAGAACATATATGTCAATGGCAGGGAGAAGGGTCTCTCCTCTTTTAAAAGCATGTGGGAATTTTAAACTTAAAAAAAGGTCAACAGGAAAACTATGACAACAGCACCTTGACATTATTTTAATTCCAACACTACCAGAATTTAAAAGCAGTTAACAGATATAATACTAACAGGAATAAAGATACTTACTGTCTAAAATGTAAACGGAATGTTTTGGTTCAATTTTTTTTTCTCGAAAAGAGGACAGTTTATCATCAATTCACAATTGAAGCAGCATGCAATTTTATTTTTTTAATTTTTTTTAAAGTTTTCAATTCTTGGCAACGGCAACAAATCACAATGTTAGAGGAATGTAATGCAATTTTGTTTGTTGTGCGCAAATGAATTTTTTTTTCCTTTTGTTCCCTTTTAGGTCATGGACATGTTCAATAAATAGATTGTGGAACCACGGTACTGTATAAACTTCCTTTATACATGCAGTCCATAAAATTATTTTCTTTCTTACTGAATAATTTACCCTGTTATGTATATATACAAATAGATAATTTTTGTCTCAATATAATCTATCCAACATGAATCCACTATCTTCCCCTTTTTATGGTCAGTGTACAAACACAGGAAGTGTCTATTCTTATAAAGCGCCATCCAACTCTCTTTTTGTTATCCATGGTGAGAGCGCGGACGTAAGACTGAGTAGTTCGGCACTGGGAATTCCAGTACCTCTTGTCTATGCCCCTACAGCCTTCTTTTGCATAACCCTTCGTGCTGCACTTGGTCTCATAAAAATATTGCTTCAGTTGGCCTTTGGGCACTGGGACTTTTTCCAGGACTGTAACCGTTGCTCCGGACATGTCTACTGCAGTCTTTTTTTCAGCTGCTGTCACCCACTCGCTAGTACTGTCACACACACTCAGCTCCCCACGGCGAGCAGGGTCAGAATGGCGCCGGACCCTCATGGACATGTTTGCAGCATCCAAGTAGTTTTTATACTCCTCGAGCAGGAAAAGCAGAGGAGGCTCCAAAGGCACTTGACTGCTTAGCATCACCCGTGATGAGTACAAGTCTGCATCCTTATTTTCCTTGCTGGATTGAATGACCTGCTGCTCGTCCAGGAGCTCCTCAATGACATGTTCAAAAGTGTCTGCCAAAGATGTTAATCCTCTGGTGGCATCATTGGGCCCACTGAGGGTCTCCAGATTTCCCTTTGTCCGAAGACCAGGATAAGCCAAGCTGCCTTGTCCTCTGATACTAACTTCCTTCATGGGGGCAGCTTTCATGCAACTCAAGTATGAAATAACCATAGTAAGGAAAAGGATGGTCATCACTCTTTTCACTTGGTGGAACTGTTCAAGAGAAGAAAAGAAATGGAAAATAAATTGAAAACAAATACATTTTTTTTTTAAAAAAAGCATAAGCGACAAAAATATACATAAGTTTACTTTTCATAACAGTTGGAAAAAGCTAGACATCATCTTTCTACGATCTGGTCCCTTCAAGATGGATTGGGATTGCACCTCTCAGAATTCCAACTCAGCACAGAATGCTCACAGGCAAAATTTCCATGCGTTGCAATCAAACACAATTAGGAGGGCATCACATTGGGGAGAATACATAATAAATTCATCTACTATCAGAACATGGATAACACAACCTGAAGTTTTATACAGGATCTGGTTCCCATAAGTGGTTTTCGACACCGAGTGCCAAAATGGGACCGTGCATGTGCCGAAAGGGCACTAAGTACTGAAACACGCATCGGAAGCTGGAAGAGCAGCTCCCGGTGCGCACATGTGCACTGGTCACCTGGTCTTCCGGTTTATAACACACATACACACACAAAGACCTGCTGGCCATCGCGCATCTGCACACCAGAACCCAGAAGAGCAACGGGCGATGGCTGGCATGCCTGGAGAGATGGCTCTGTGTGCCACTTTCGGCACGTGTGCCATAGGTTCGCCTTCATGGCCATAGGACTACATGAGCAAGGAGGATCCTCAGGGTCTTTCAATACTAGGAATTCATATTTGGTCACAGAAGTTGGAAACTCTGGATCGACACAGATAATAGAACCACAGCCTGGTTTAGAAACTAGATTGCCCCATGATTTGTTTAACAATGGTGTGTTGAATAAATCAGTTATTTGGATTCAACATACTTAAGACATAAGCCATGCTTCACAAACCACAAAGACAGGGTTCGAAACCAAACAAACTGCATCATGGCTTCTTGCAGTGTTTGAAATCCACCCAAGTACTACTCTCTTCTAATTACAGTACAAGAGTGTTTCCCTGTTTTATTTTTTTATATCACATATCAAATGCTGTCATTTAAAATAGCTGTCTACAGCAGATGCTCTTGATTGGAGTATCCTGCTAGGAACAAGTTAAAAATGTTTGCCTAGAAGTCCCAAGGCCTTTGTGGAGAAAATGTCACACTTTAGGCATGATAATTAATTATTCTCTATTTGTATGACAAGTGTTAACAGTATGTTTGGAAAGGTTACCAAGCATCTGTGATACGCTTGCAGTAATTGGAAAAAAATCAGAAAATTATTGTCTTGCAGGAAAATCTCAGTTCAGAGTTTGAAATTATATGCACTAATTCTGCAGAAATAAAAGCAATATTTAAATGAAAAAATATATTATAAATAGACAACCCAATAATCTATAGTACACCTGACAAAAGCATTGAAGGACATTAGCTGCCTATAGATTCTACCTGTAAGTCAATCAGATTCTAGAAAATTTTCAAGCATTATCTTCAGACCTTTTTTTTTTTTTACAATGACCACTTTTACGCAATTACCCAATAATAAAAGAAAGTAGATCATGTCATTATAAATCAAAGGTTCTGTTAACCAACCCTGCATTTTAGTAATTTCTTGGAATCTCATAAAGTTGCACCTCTTCAAATTGTGAAGGGCAAGAAGTTCCATCATAAAGGTCTCCATCCCCCTTAACCCATGGCATCAAAACTATTAAGAGATTCCCCTTAGGAGTTTTGCATAAACTAAGTTTATATGGGATGAGAAAACTGCCCTGCAGGTACAGTATGCCTAGGTAGAACTCAGTGTAACATGTAAATAAACCATAGCTTGTATAAACCATGATTTGCATTATGTGTGCAGATCGGTCATTGAGACTTGTCCAGCCAACTATGCCTGAAACAGATCAAGATTGAGCATAATGAATCTTATTATTTGTTGTTCATGGAATTACTGTGCAGTGACACAATGTTTTTTGTAATTTTTTTAAAATATAATTCTTTGTTTAAATTTTCCCTTTCTAATTATAGAATACTCAAAGTTGCTAATAATCTCTAGTTATATACCAGAGTTAAGACACCTCTGGTCAGATTGCTTGTTCCAGAATATCTTGGGTGAATGGAAACTGATACTACTTTTAGATTATTCAAATTAACACAACTCCTTTGTACTAATTTGAATGTATGCTTACTACTTCTGAACAGTTGTTTACAGATTCAAAGTAAATGGATATGACAAATGTAGATGTTTGGGTATTCTTTAGGTCAATACTCTGTAACACTTCTTTTGGCAGAGATAATAACTTCCAATATTTTTTTTTTACAGCCATCCCAAGATATTTTTACTTTTAGAAATTTTCCCTACTGTTCCTTGCAGAACAATTCTAGCTCAGAAATATTCTTAGATCTCCTCATATGCATTGAATGCCCCCACATGATTTTCAAGTTTATAAACTATGAAAGCTATTCCAAAACCTTTTTTGTTTTTTCTAGAAGTACTTCAAGATGGATTTTGTTGAAATAGCTAACCACTTACTAGGTTTAATTTTTTCACTGATTATGGAATAGCTTGAAAACCAAGAAAAATCTCTGGTAGAATTACCACAAACTGAAAATACTTGCAAAACAGAACCTACACATTACTATAAGCACTGTCCTGAAAACTTTACCTGACACTGGAGTAGGTATCCCTAGGTCCACACAACAGTGTTGCTTATACAATGATCTTCATGAGAGAGTTGTCAGAAGGAAACCTCACTACAAAAACCATTCTCTAAATTGTGCAAAGAAAAGCACAAGAAACCTGAACTATTTGGGATCAAAATACTTCAGAAAAACGAAACAAAAACTGTTGGGCCACAACTACATAGGATACATCTGATGAAACAAGGTCAAAGTACTAAAGAAAATAACATTTTGCCAACCGTTAAGCATAGGGGATGGCTGTAATATACTTTGGGGTTGTGTGGCAATCAAATCTTCCTCTGATGAGTTTAGCAAAGAAAGGTGGACCAGTATTCAGAATAAATGTAGAAAGACTCTTACCTGATTAAAGAAAACACTTGGAAGCTATTAATTCTCTCAAAAAGATCTTATAAAATTCTAACTGGAAAAAGTTTACAAACTTTGATACCTGCCAAATCCACTGTTTTCTTGTTTTGATAAACAACAGCACATAGGGCTCACGTACACAGCCTAGGAGGGTACATGCAGATAAAAATACCCCATTTAATATTTTCTGAAGATCTGTCTTCTCAACAGAGCTATGTTGAGAAGATAGCCTACTACCAAAGTAAGCAAATAGCCTACTACTAAAGTAAGCAGAAGCCAGTCAAGCATGGTCCAGCATGAAAGCATCTGGAAAAATGGAAGATCTCCCATCTGGATAACCCATGGTGCATTGAAGAGAAGACATGGTGAAAGGTGATGACCTGCTCCAATTGGCCTAGAAGATCAGCAATCTGGTTTATGGGTTCAGTGCCTGCTCTACAATATTGTTTTAGCTGATGAACAGAATGGAGCCCTGGCTCCCCCAGAGTAGTTGGCTTATTGTTAACCCTGTAATTGGCCTGTCCAAGCCAGTTTAATTGTAATTGAAAGGACTCAGCTCTTCTACTACTGTTGCCTATGCAGTGGGGGAATTCTTGTTCCTGGTTATCATTCTTGGGGAAGCCCTACATTTTGCTTTCTCTTTTCACTCCATTTAGAATATCATCTAGTACAGACCTGGCTTCAACATAAAGTCATTTATTTTTCTTCTCCTATCATTTTGGATATGCTTTATGTACACTGAATTGACTCATGAATCAGTAAAGTGATTTCTTAGACATCAGTTTTTATACAATACTTATTCAATGTCTATATTTTGGCTGCAAGGTCTGGATGACCACCATTTGGCAGCCAAGAGGAACAAAAAAAAAAAAAAAAAAAAAAAAAACCCCAGCATTTAACTATCTACTAGTGGTTGATAGGCCAACTAATCAATAATCATTGGAAAAATTATGCAGAAATGTTTTATTTTCTCGAACTCCACCACCAAGAACATTTATGTAGCACCTGCATTAATCCAGGGAATTACTACATAGTAGTTATGACAGATGAATTCTTTGCACTGATCTAGTGGTGGTCTGGCTGATAGGTTGACTGTTATTTGAAAGAAACACAAATATATACTGGGTGTGGTGGCTGAACCCTGGCACATTCTGTGCTGTAATTGGAGGTAGATTTTCTTATGGTTGGTGATTTTCAGATTTTAGTCAAGGACAATTGCCAATTGTTGCCATTACAATGTGTGTGAAAGATCTGTGTGAGCATGGCCCTATTCCTGATACTTACTTACTTACTTACTTACTTATTAAAAGTATGTGATCTCCCATTGTAAGCAAATCATTTGGAGTGGCTTATTAAAGACCTGTTGTCTTGATAGACAGCTTAGTCTATCTCCGTGTGATTTTCAGCTCTGAAATGGGAAGAAACCATGGCACAGGTTCCGTTCACTTTCATGTTCAGTGAAACTCTACTGCCACCCTGCCTAGCATCTCAGAGAACTCTTTCACAAGAAAGTATTGACCTAACCCATGCATAACATTAACATCTTTCTCATCAACCAGATAGACAATGGAGGGCATGGTTGAATGCTGTAATCAATTCAAGTATGGAAGGCACATTCTGTGACTTGCCAGCTTGGTAGTGAGCTTTAACAGAATAATAGAGTTGGAATGGACCTTGGAGGTCTTCTAGTCCAACCTGCTATAAACCCTATTACATTTCAGACAAATGGTTGTGCAATCTCCCCTTAAAAATCTCCAATGTTGGAGCACCCACAACTTATGGAGGCAAGTAGTTCAATTGATTAATTGTTTTGTCAGGAAATTTCTCCTTAGTTCTAGGTTGGTTTTTGCCTTGATTAATTTCAATTCATTGCTTCTTGCTCTGCCTTCAGGTTCTTTAAGAATAGGTTGACCATCCCCACCCCCACCCTACTCGTATTAGAGCACCTTATACTTTTCAGCCACTCTACACCTTTACCTTATTTCCTTGGAAAAATAACTGCAGAGTGTAAGACTACTAATTCAGTAAGAATTGACTTTTTGATTTCATACTAGATTAACATGGCTAGGATAATATGAACTATCAAAATATACAGAATGCAAATGATCTTTCCCTGTCACTGAATTCACTGAATTTCTGGCTTGCTCAGCTAGATGGGCTTAGGAAAAAATGAACTTAAGCAAACTGTAAACATAATCTCTTTGAATCTTATTCACAAGTCTATGTACTTGGACTTCCCTAAACTTGTACTGCATGTTCCTGCCCCTGTTAATTACCTCTTTGCCTTGCCTTCTTCCCCAAGCAAAGAGACAAACAAGTACATATACTGCTGTGTGCCCTCTTTTATAATGTTTTCAAAATGATGCCAGAATTTCTAATGATTCCAAATTTTCAGATGAAGATAAAACATGGGGGATCATCACAATAAACAATATGTTGCCCAATTATTTGGATAATTCCAGTTGCTTATGTCAGTGATTCATCTGAGACTTCTAAAAGATCGTTGAAACTTTTCATAAAATTAATTTGAATTGATCCAATATGGCAGTGTCCAATGCCAGATATTGGCATGTGGATTCAATAAATGTGTGGCAACATAGCAAGTGAGCAAATGGAATATGGTAAAGTACATTTCCCCCCACCTCAATACCTTCTTCACCACCCACCAACCACCTGGATTCCCATCTTTCCCTCTATTTAATGAATTTTCATAGCAGATAATTGGCATTGGAAGACTGCAGAATGAGTTCTGGAGTTAGTTCATTACCAGCAGTGGCCCACATAAGAGGGCAGAGAAATATTCCTTCAGAGAATAGCTGGAAAGCAGAAATGCTGAGCATAATCTAGGGGTCTCGGTTAGAACCTCAGATCTTTGAATTATTCATTTTTATCCCTTGCAGTTATCAACTGCGACCAATTTGAAATTCAAGAAGTATATTGTTTTAAAAATATTATTAATATGTTCTAAGCTTCCAAAGTAGCTTTGAATATAGTTAGTAAAAGAAAAACACTTTAAAGCCACTTCGAATTTTATTAGGAGTCATTAATGGAACTCCAGAGAAAGTGGGTTCCACATTATGTAGGGTGTCTGATTTGGCTGTTTTCTCTGGTAATGAGGGAGCAGATTAAATGCTCTTGGGACCTGTATGAAAACTTTGATAAAAAATGCCATATCTGCTGTTGGACTGCTGACTAATCATCTGGCATTGTGGAAAATGGGAGGGTTCTTCAGACAGCATGGGGAACAGCAAATGCTTCAAGATGGTAACAAAAATATGACCTACATATTTGTGTGGTAGAATGGATGTTGTATTCTGTTGAATGTTCAATTGAGGTATTGTCCTAGGAATAGGCAGTTAAAGATACAGGGAAGTTCTTATCCTGAAACAATTAAACACACTACTGTTTAATTCCATGTAATCAAGAAGTGCATGCAATTATGGACATCCGGTCTGCAGCGCTTCGGGGCAGGCAGGAATCCGCGACTGTGCGCGGTTTCTGCCTGTGCTTGCTGCCCGAGTGCCCTGAGCCACCCGGCTTCAGGGCTAACCACTTCCGTAGAAGGTGGCGAAGACAGGGGGGACCTGGCAGGGTCGAGAGATATCGCACCTCTCTTCCCTAGCCGGCTAAACCCTCTCTTCCGAAGGCAGCTGAGCGGCGGTCAGAAATGGCCGCCACATAGAAGCACTCAGCCGGGAAAAGAAAGTGCAGGAGGAGCTGTGAAGAAGTGAAACTGTTTTTTGCTGACTGGGATAAAGCAACAGTGAAAGTACCCTGGAACTTAAAATTTGCCAAAGATACATCGTTTCCAGAGATTTACAAGCGGCGAATGGAAGTTTAAAAGGGAAAGTTTTTCTTTCGTTTCACTCTCCTTCCTAACGTGACAGCGAATAGAACTGCAAGAGAAATAGGAAAACCCACATTGGAGGTAATTAAATGCTAAAGGGATAAGGATTTCTGAACATTTAAAAAAAACAAAAAACCTTTTTTTGCTGTAAGTGGGAAGGGAGAGGAAAAAAAAATTGGAGCAGAATTTGAAAGTAAGGAGGAGATTGCCTAGAATTTTAAAGAGTCATTAAATATTAACAAGACTTCTAAATGATACATTTGAACTGGAACTTTGTGACTAAACAGTAACCCCAGAAAGAGAAAGAGAAGAAGAAAATACTAAAAGAAACAGCTTATTTGGATTGTTTTTTGATTTTGGAACATTTGGGAACAATCTTTGATTAAAAGCACTTGGGTGGTTGTTTTGGAAAAACTTTTTCTCTCTACAATGGCATCACTTGTGGATGAATTGAAAATTGAATACCAAAAATACAAAAAAGAAGAACAAGAAGGGAAAGATTCTCTTGGCACTCTTTTTCAATTTTTAGAAATGGCAGTTTGCACTTATGAAAAACTGACTGCGCAACAGGATGACTGGGATAAAGAAGAAGCCATCTTTGATGAACAAGTGACTCTATTTGGGGAAGGAAAGGAGAAAGAGGAAAAGAAAAGGGGGACTTTAAGATTTGAAAAAACAACCAAAAAAGAGAAAAATAAGGTGAAAAGCAGATACAGTGTTAAAAAACAACAGAAAGGGGGAAAGCAGAAGAAGAAAAGGGAGGTGGAAAGACAAGGGGGTAAAAAGGGCAAGGAGAAGAATAAGCAAGGGAGAAAGGAAGGGATGAGAAGCCTTAATGGTGGGGAGCAAGATGCAAAGAAACAAAAGTTTTTTAGAGATAATGGGTAAATTTTATTGAAAAAGGGATTCTAGAAAGGTACATAAGATTGTATTTTTATATTTGTATTCAGAAATAATGTTAGAAAATTGGAAACAACATGTAATCAAAAATGGGATAAAATATTTAGTGTAATTTAGTGAAATTTTTGTGAAGAAAAAGAAGGCAATGAAATAAATGAGAGAATTGAAATAGGAGAAATGGGAACATTTTAATGAAATAATGATTTAAAATATGTGATGTGGGGGGGAAATAACTATGGAAAGTATAAGTGTTCCCATAAAAGTATGATATTTAATTGAAAAGTAACGTGTAAAATGTTTAAGATATAAATGAATATTAATATTAATGATTAGATTTGTATTGGTATTGATAGTTGTTTTAATTATATCATATACCTATAAAAAAAATTTCTATAAAATACATTGTGTAATTTTAGAATGTACTAAACAGAATCCCAATGCAAGTTATGTATTATATTAAGTATTATAAATTTAGGGGAAAGAGTTAAAGGCGTCATACTCCAATCAGTGTACAGGAGAAGTTTTGCTTAAAGAGAAAAGATAAATGGATAGCTGGAAACAGAACAGACAAAAAATAATAAGTATTATGATTTGAACTGAGATGAGATAAATAAAATAAAACTAAGAAAGTTAAAAGAGGTGAGAAGTTATATAGAAAATTGAAAATGGTAATAAGATATGGAATGGTATATAAAATGAATATGAATTTGAATTTGTGTCTGTACGAAGAGTTGTAACCCGGGATCAAGCAGCTTTCAGAAAAGACGTTCTATGTTTTTATATTTTATGTTTTTCTTGTTTGTGTATTGTCTTTGAAAATCAGTAAAATTGTGTTTTTTTTAAAAAAGAAAAAAAAAGAAGTGCATGCAATTAGGATTGATTTAGTTCTCATCTAATATACCCATGTGTTTTAACCCCCACTGTAACAGTCCATACTTTGTCTAAAGTGCTTCAGGAACACTTTAAGAACAAGTGTGTTACTATGTGTAACATCACATTATTCATCTGGTGAAGTAGGTTGGGCTGTTGCCAAGGAACATTTCTTCCATAGATACCCAAGACATTATGCCTTTCTATGCTATTGCCAGCACTTAGGTCTGTCATTCCTTACATGCAAGAACATAGTTATCTGCAAGTATCTTCATGTTGCAAAGACAAGCATTAACAACATTTGTAAATACTTAATATTTGTTTTGCTGGAGTGAAAAAAATACTATGTTTCAACAGGCTCTTCCACTATTTTGTCTATGCTATCAATTAAGGACCCCACTTTACCTCCCCTCGTGTTTTTTATCACATATCATACTATTATAAGTCAAGCATTTTTTTTTTTTTTTTTTTTTTTTTTGGGGGGGTGGTGTTTTTTTTTTTTTTTTTTATTTTTTTTTTTTTTTTTTTTTTTTGTTTTGTGTTTGTTTTTGGTTTTTTTTTTTTTTTTTTTTTTTTTTTTTTTTTTTGTTTTTTTTTTTTTTTTTTTTTTTGTTTTTTTTTTTTTTTTTTTTTTGGGGGGTGTGTTTTTTGTGTGTTTTTTTTTTTTTTTTTGGTTTTTTTTTTTTGGGTTTTTTTTTTTTTTTTTTTTTTTTTTTTTTTTTTTTTTTTTGTTTTTTGGGGGGGGGGGGGGGGGGGGGGGGGTGTTTTTTGGGGGGGGGGGGGGGGGGGGGGGGGGGGGTTTTTTTTTTTGTTTTTTTTTTTTTTTTTTTTTTTTTTTTTTTTTTTTTTTTTTTTTTTTGGGGGTGTTTTGTTTGGTTTTTTTTTTTTTTTTTTTTTTTTTGTGACATACATAATGGCTGTCAGATGTTTAATACCCACCCACCTTGTTTTGCAAATATTTATTAGTATTTGCACTTTATTAATTGTGTTGAGAAACATGGCGGGAGGGAGTCAACAGAAGGCGAATACACTTAAACAACCCTCAAATCCTTATACCATATTATACCACAGAAGAATGTGAGGTGTTTTTTTTTAGCAAAAAAGAAGAGGCAGTACAGGATGGCTACACAGAACTAAAAGTCATCTATCAGTTAGCAGTACACATTTTAATACTATCATGTTGGATTAAATAATGTAACAGTATTCGGACAATTTATTTGCTTATTACTTACTTTATCGATCTCATATTTTTTCTCTTAATGAAATGGCCAAGGCAGTTTGCTCTATGTAAGCAATAAATGAAAGCATCCTAAAATTAATAATATCCTGATACATTATCACATGCAAGATTCTTGGGAAGAACTTGATGTGGATGGAGAACTGAAGCTGTGATTTCACATTTTTGTGTATACAATAATACCAGTAATCAAACTAGGGTCCGATGACAGTAAGAAAAATGAAACTAGGGCCAGCTCAGTTGCCTAGCTATCTGTTATCTCTCCCTTTCTTCAAACAGAGGCAAACATTCATCTTAATATTACTTCTGAGTTCTGTAACACAGGAGAACACCTTAAACTATAATGGAAGATGCAGCCATAGCTTCCAACAATTCTGTTCTGAATAAGGTGCCTGCTGTTAATACTTAATAAGCAATGCAGTCAATAGTTTATTATTATGTTAAGTAGTAGCATTTTTCTTCAACATTCAGCCTGTGATCAAGGCACCAGCCTAGAAACTGTGAGAACATGAGTTCTAGTCCCACCTTAGGCATAAGCCAGCAGAATAACCCCCCTCTCTCTTAGCCTTAGGAAGATGGTGTCGATGGCAAACCACTTCCAAAAAACCTGGCCAAGAAAAGTGCAATGATTAGTCCAGACAGTTACCAGGAATCAATGCTAACCCAAAGAAATTGGGTTGGGGGGGGGGGGAGTCTTTGAGATGCATTTATATTTAAGTATAAGTATGATCTGAGTATCCTAATATAGATTGCAATTATGTGCTGGTAAGTATTAAGGGTTGACTCTGCCAGCTTCGTTACTGCCCCCAAACTAGCTATGGAAGAGCTCTCCAGGCCACTAGGAATAGTGGCTTACCCTACTTTCAATAGGCTTTAAAAATTCCAGATAATATACTATTGGCTGTTTCAAGCTAATGGAATCTGGTTCCAGCATACCAATGCAGATTTATCTGTACAGGTTCCTTTGAAATCAACTATAAACATTGACACTGATTGACTGGCCAGCAGTTTGAAAGAAGTCTGGCTTAAGGGGAAAATGTTTGGTGCTTGCTTGTCTGTAGACCTTTATTGAACATCTTGGATGTTGCCACAGAGGAAGACATTCACTAGTACTGCTTCTCTAGCCAGGCTGAAATCCTGACAACTGTATGAAGTATTCCGTGCTCTGATATAGCAATATGGGCTTGTGTTTGTCAAACAGTAGCCCCTCACCCATCAATTTCCCATAGCAAGCTGAAGATACTTTCAAAAACAGATGGCAGTCTGCAGATCTAAGAAAAGGAAATGTTTTAAAAATCTATCAAGCATGTCAAAACCCTTGGGCATATGTAAAGTTTAGTTTGGGAATTCTAGCTCCTGAATGTTAAATGTATAATCCAAATCATGTAGTAGGGTTAGTAGTAGTTTTATTCATTGTGCACCATATTCCAAACATTAATATGCATATTCTATGCACCAAACCAGGAGTATTTCTGTTTAAAATTCACTATATGTATATATATAATGGGTATGCAAATTCCAAATATAACATTCATTGTGGTCTGCATGCCTTCCTTTAAAAACATTCTTGGAGGAAAAGCAAATGATCCACACAAATGCTGGATTATATCCATTTGTGCTGATTGGCATGACTGCAATTTCATTCATTTTTGTGGTTGAGAAGGGTGAGACCAATATCAGACCTCAGACCTGTGCTCCCTTTTTAAAAATCCATTCCTCTCCAGGTCAAATGTATTTTTCAGCCTTTCTGATGTTTTCAAAATATTTAAGTTCAAAGATGAGCAAGGAAGCATTTGTCAATAACAATAATAAAACACTGAAACATCCAAGACTACATTGGCGGAGTCACATAATTGAAATGTTTAGAGCTATCATCTAGATATGTCTTCCCTATTTTTATTAATAAAAATTGACCAAGGAATATAGAAGAAGGACCTGCTGCTTAAGGTACTTCCACAACAGTTTAGATCAAACTGTAGGCTGAGAACCCAAATATATTGAAACAATAATCCCTTACAAAATGTTCCTATAATCCCTTACAAAATGGCTTGGCTCATAAATCAAGTGATCGGGAGCAATTTAATTTGCAAAGGGTACTAGATTTGTGCGGCATAAATCCCAATAAGTTCTAGATGGCATCAAAGTGGTACAAGAAAATACTGCATTGTCCCTGAAACAGTTGTTGGTAACCCTAGGATTACTAGATCTGCAAAAATCAGAATGATTATCATGCCAAATTCGTTTAAAATACATTTGTATATTTCTTTCCTGTTACCTAGTGCTCTAGTTTTGCAGCCTACAGTAGATCTGGTAGGCCTATCTAAATGCGGAGATTGTGTACTCCAGATGGGGAATATATTGGGAAGGAGCTGTATAAAATATAGCTTAAACCATAATTTATTGAAAATTCAGATGACTGCTAGCGGGAAGAAAAGAGATACAGAAAATTAACTCCTGCTGCCATCTAAAGGTCATCTGGAATTTTACAATACATATCCAGCAATTTTAGTTTTAAAAAGATTGTGTAAATAGCTTCTTTATAGCCTGGAATATCTGAAATGTACGCATAAAGGGTTCTTCCTCACCACTATATTATTATATTTTCCTCCAATCCATAATCCAAAGGATACCTTTGCCCAGGGGTGGGATTCAACCAGTGTTACTACCGGTTCAGTGACTACTTTTTGTTTTTGTACCTATGATTATGTACCTATGAAGTAAATATGATTGAGCCAATGAGCTTTATTTCCAAGATTATGTAATAGTTATTTTACATGAAAGCAACCAAATTCAACAGAGCTTACTTTTGAGAAGATATGTATAAGATGATAACATATAACTCTTGTATTTCTAAAGCATAAAAGAAATAAAATTAATAACCCATGCTATATGCTACATGGAGGTAAGCATGCAATGGGGTACTCCCAAGGCTCTGTTTTAGGCCGAGTATTCTTCAAGATCTTCATCAATGATTTGGATGAAGGAATAAATGGGGAACTCATCAAATATGCAGATGACACCAAAGCCAATACAGCATTAGGCTGCATTAACAGAAGGATAGAATCACAATCACGTGAAGAGTTAATACCACTTTATAATGCCTTGGTAAGGCCACACTTGGAATACTGCATTCAGTTTTGGTCGCCACGATGTAAAAAAGATGTTGAGACTCTAGAAAGAGTGCAGAGAAGAGCAACAAAGATGATTAAGGGGCTGGAGGCTAAAACATATAAAGAACTGTTGCTGGAATTGGGTATGTCTACTTTAATGAAAAGAAGGACTAGGAGTGACATGATAGCAGTCTTCCAATATCTCAGGGATTGCCACAAAGAGGGAGTCAAGTTATTCTCCAAATCACCAGAGGGCAGGACAAGAAGCAATGGATAGAAACTAATCAAGGAGACAAGCAACCTAGAACTAAGAAGAAATTTCCTGACAGTTAGAACAATTAATCAGTGGAACAATTTGCCTCAGTGGAAGTTTTTAAGGTGAGATTGGACAACCATTTGTCTGAAATGGTAGAAGGTTTCCTGAATAGGGGGTTGGAGTAGACCTCCAAGGTCCCTTTCAACTCTCATATTTTATTCACTTCTATTCTATATTAAAGTTACTTTTTTAAATTTATCAAAAGGAAATGGCAATCTGATGTACACTGATTATTTCTGAGAAACAAATATACAAATATGTTTATAATAAATAAATCGCTGTATCAGCAGGGGGAATAAGTTTAGAAAACTAGAATTTTATTTTTGTGCCTCTGCATGCATGATTTCATTGCTTCATTTCCTACTTTTAAAAATCTTTTCATAGGTGCGTAAACAGATACTGAAATGGATTGCATGTTAGCACATGATTTGCAAGAACTGAATCTATGAAGAGTAAGAAGGATTAGAGTCAGATGCATGTGCCACTGGCTGTTCAGCACACACAAGTTATCCTTGAGGATACATATTCACCCAACTGTATAATTATTTTTTTAATTACTGAAAACACCCCATACATGCACCCTAACCACATACTAATGACTTCAAGTACTCCTAAAATAGTGATGCTAGAAGTACTCCCCTTGTTTGCCTGTTTAGTGGTTTATAATTTGCCCGAATAACACAGTGAGCCAACTACATTATAGTACAACAGATAATGGCAATCAGTATTAAATACAGTCATTGAGACTTCAAAACAAACAAGAGATTATGTGGAAACCAAGCTATGAAGTTGCAACATGAAAAACTATTTTGTTCTGTTTAAGAATGTAATAGCTTTTGAATCAATCATGAAACTATTTGAACATTAGATAAGACATTGATTTAATAACTCTATTGACCAACAGTTCATGAAGATAAAGATGATCTAATATTCATGTAGAAATGGAATGCCCATTCTTTATCTTTCTCTGCATTTTAGATATTTTCCCCTTTGATATTCTGAGATCATTTTTTTTTAATTACCACCCATCCTTGAGATAGGAAACATTATTTTGCATCAAAGGAAGAACATTTTAATCCTGCATTGTGTTACCATGATGGCAAACTATGTGAAACAACCACAAGAAGTAAAAGTGCATATTCTACCTGTCATATTAGGGCTAATAGAAACCTAGCATTATGATAGTTCGAGAGTTTCTTCATCTTTGGTAGTTTAATCTACATTAAAGTTATCAGATCTGGACTGTAAACATCTGGATGATCAATAGATGTCAGCAAAAAGATTCAGAAAATTGTGTCTTCTGCCATCCAGTGTTCATTCAGATGTTTGCCGCTTAGGGCTAAATCGCCTGCACTATCTGAATCTTTTTTAAAATTTTGCTACCAAATGAGTCCCATAATTTAACAATGGAAAGTGTAAAGTATTTCTGTGTCAAATACATTCTTCTGACAACTTTCTTCATTTTAGGCAGAAATGTATTTTTTCATCACGTCCTCTATTATTCATTTCAAACCACTATGTAACCTTGATTGATAGAGAATTTCCTTCTGTGGCTTCACTATTTGTTGGTCATTGCTCACGTTCAGACCATTGTTTCTATAGCCTACATTAGATCCCAGTGTGTTTCATCCTAGAAATATAGTTAAGGAGGGACTTCAGGTTCCCATGCTCAGGGGCAGGAACTTTCAGACCATTCCAGACAAATGGCTGTCCAATTCCTGTTTGAAATCTCTTTTATTTGTTTTGTTTTATTTTATTACTTTAAATGTCATGGCTTCTGCCTGTGTCAAATTCTATAAACTGCAATTTGAAAAGAATGTTGAGACTTTTTTGTTAGAAATCTTTGAACCTTCTCAGAATTACAGATTTCTGGAGAGGAAAGGGAGATGGTTAAACCAGTGTGCACCTTGAGGTAAATATCTTGAAAGTGATCTACACTTTAATCTGATTCAAACTTTGTGGTAGGTATCTTCCAATACACAGTGCCTCTAATCAGTGTTATTTGAAGTACATCACACACAAGATCTGTTGGCAGAAATACAATATTTTCCTCAGTGTGACAGACTTTTTCTATGCCAATTTCAGTTTAAATTATTGACTGAAATACCTTAATTCAGGGCTGGACCTTTGACCCTCAGGATGAAGTTAGATGAAATATGGGTTGGTTTAACTGATGTCATTTGAAGAGTGCCTAAGCAACCTAGAAGATTTTTGAGAGCTCTCATACCTTCATGGTGATGAAAATGCTGTTTAGTAATTATAAGCGATCATTAAACAGATTACACAAACAATGGGATCTAATTGAGCTTCGTTTTGTTTTTAAACATATACCACCCACTTTGTCATATTTTTTCTGAGTCAAATTCAGTGTGCTTGTTCTAACATATAAATCCCGTCACAGTTCAGGACCTGCCTGTCTAACTCTCCTTTTATATTATTACTTGGCAATTTCACTCATCTATTGACCATCCTTTGAAAGATCTAGTAAGGAGGGAAGCCTAGCTGGAACACATTCAGGCTAGGACTTTCTCTGCTGTGGCTTGAGTGCTGTGAATTTCCCTCCCCATTGTCTTAACTTCTTGGGTTACTTTTTAAGTTATCTGAAAACCTGATTTTAGAAACTGGCATTTCTTTACTGAAACTCATTTATGCTTATACAAATGCTACTTTTAATTGTGATGTAATTGGTTTTTATCATTTATTGATGGGTGTATTTATTTTCATGAGCATATTACTGTTTCATGTAAACTGACTTTGCCAGGAGCATGTGAGTATATATTTAAAACATAAAGAAATAAATAATGCATTTATTATAATATACATAGATGTATATAAAAACTTTTTTCCTCAGAGGCCAAGATTGATTTAGGAGTAAGCAGTCCTGAAAAAATGGTTGCAAAATTCAAATGGCAATCAAAGCTAACCAGTGTTATTCAGTGAAGATGCAATAATCATATTAATTTTACCAAAATCTTATTTTTCCTTTTTCTACAATGTTCTCATTAGTCTTAATTGGTTATCAACAATGAAAGATAGCTATGTAGTCTATGTGTATCACTATTGAATGTTTCTTTAAAAAATACTTCTAGTACAAACAAATTAAACCAGGTGATGTCTTGAGAGCCAATTCAGAGGTTTACAGCTTTTTATGAAAATATTTTGCTTTTGATTATGCTCAGTCTGTGACTAAACTTGGACATCGATAGTGTTTATCAGATACTGAAGAATCAATAAGATGCACTGTGAAAAATATGATACACATTCTCTGAATTTTGAATAATGGTTGATGATCATCTTAAATTGGACAGCTCTTATTATTAGAGCCCGTTTTTAAAAGCTTAATAACATGTGGATTAAAAATACAAATCTATGCTATGAAAACAGGAAAAAGCATTGCGCAACATATGGAAAGTTCCAAATTAAGCAGATGAGATGTAGATAAGTTTTAAATTGCTAGCATTTAAAAAGAAAAGATCCAGTCTTTCTACCATTTTTAAGGATTCCCTTCAATTACTGCTTTAGAGAGCTTCACAGAGATAGTTTAGTCCATTCTCTATTCATGTCCTATTTCATGTCTCCTTTGTTTAGATGCTTCTGTCATGTTGCTATGTAGCATAATGCCTTGCTGAAAAGCACAGCTCCAATTCCAGGTTTGCATCATTTTAAATACCCTGATCAATGCCTCCAGGTCCACCTATATTCAATTTTTTTAACAAGTAGGAAGGGTTGAGTGAACCCTAAATGGATCACTACTGGTTTTAGAATGTTGTGGCCAATTTGGCCACCCCCCCCCCCACACCCACCGCCTCCCTTAAGGAACAGAAATTATTAAGGAACTTCATATGTTTCCCTGCTTCATATTTGAGGAAAGATCCTGGACTAGATCTGGCTTCTCAGATGTAGCCTCATTTCTCAATTGCTACGTCAGATGCCAAAGCATATGATCTGAAGAAATATGAGAATGTGAATAGAAGGCAATCTAACATTCTGCTGAGATGGATATTTCATGACAACAAATTATATTCATTCTCTAGGAACACTGTGGCCAGTGCAAGCAACAAGTCAGGCAACCCTTCCTTTGCCACCATGGCCATTCATTGCCAACCATCCAAAGGGGCATGCAGAATTAATATTTGTAGCATTCTGTTAGTAAATGCCTGAAAAGTCTTATGCAGGAAAGAAATGTTAATAAGAAATGCAAGATTCCAGGATACAGTGGATAGTTCTGATAGGGAACACCTGGCCAAATGTTTGATAGAAGAAGTGTAAATAGGAGCAGGAGGATCAGTGGCTGCTCAGTTTTATTTTCTAAATACACTACCTACCTTTGCTCAACTTCTGATGCTGGGTAGCCTTGGTTAAAGTAGCAAAGAGAAGACAAGTCAATGTGCTGTTAGCCATAGCTGGTGGTTGGAATGGAAAGGTCTGAAAGCATGCACTGCCAAACTGGAAATGCCAGTTAGCATAGCTCCAATGGGCATTAGCAATAGTGAGCTTTGTTATTTTGCTTGTAGCTATTTGTATTTGTTGGTGAAGGTGTCAATCATGTTCGAGCTAGCCATTCCACAATCTCTGTGATTTTTTTTTAACTCTTCCTAGCACATGCCCAGTCTACTTACTCAATCAAGCTTGCATTCTCAGCTGGGTGGCCTAAGGAAGAAAGTTAAAAGCAGAAAGCTAAAATCCCACCACAACATAAAAGGACAATATGTAGGACTTGCCATAATGAGCCATTTAGTTAACAGCTGGGTTTAAGGAGGCCTTCTTCTCAATCATTACACTGAAGCTCAGGCAGCAGGAAAATGTTTGTAACAAGAATAGCAGGCAAAACTTATGCATCTGTCTTAATGCTTTAATGAAAACTGTGCAGGCAGTCATGGTTGATTCTTGCCCTGACTAGTACGTTTTGAACATTCACTGCTATCTCTGTTTAATTACATGGTTTTGTTGCCACAATACCAGAATTGCCCTGAAAATCTTTGGCTGTAGGATACACTTGAAATGAATGGTTTTGTTCCCCAATTATGAATATTTACACAAACACATATACACTGACTGTTATTTAAGTGAGTAACAAGTGTTCAAACATTGTAATTAATAACAGAACACAATGCACCAGTAGTATATAATCACTGGGTAGGAACTCTGCTGAAGGATTTACTACAACCTCTTCATGCCCCCCAAATGTATATAAATACACTCTGACAAAAATAATATAAAGTGATTTATACATTTATCAGATTTGTAACTGTATACACACATATGCATTTATATAAATTATTTATACAAAGCTAAATGGGGCTTTAGACTATATTTCTCTTTCCACAGATAGGAAAGGATGTTGCCCCCTTGCTGGAGAAACTGAACCTTTCACTCCTAATTTATGTATTTTGAACTTTCCATTTTAAACCATCTGACACAAGGAAAAGCCTGGTGTATTTCAGGCTTGTCTTTTGATTTAGAGCTGGTTGTGGTTGTTTCTGACATTCCTTCCATTAAAAGTAATACCTTATTACTGTTACAAATCTTTAAAAAACTACTACTTCATGGCTTTTGAATTGAGAAATCTTACAACTTATTATGGATCATAATCTCGCATCATCATTAAACACATAGTTATATTTTAATCACAACAGCAAGAGGAAAGAGAGTGAGGGGAAGGAAGGAAGGAAGGAAAAATCTATAGAAATTTCCTATGCATAAGTAATCTGGGTTTGTACGAGGGTGATATCACCATATTTTCACTTTCTGCAGTATAAAATGTACATAAAACGTAGAATGTGCGTGAAATGATCTGATGGACTGAATGAAGACTATCAAGAAAAAAGCATGCATGTTATGTTCTTTTGTGCAGGTTTCTCTCTAGCTATGTCGTTTTGCAAAGCTGCTTTGGCAGAAAAAAAATAAGTATTTTCAAAGACCATATATCAGACATCTGTAACAAATATTTAGTGTACGAATTAATGACACTAGCCATAAATATTTATTTTTCCTCAAAATGTAAATATGTAAGTGCCTTTATGCTGAAGTCTTTAAGAAAGTTACATTGGGTGGAACAATCAGTATTTTAAAATACCATAAATCAGTTTTCTAGTCTAAACTTGCACACAATAAATCAATGACACTGGCCATAAATGTTTTTCCACATTGAATGTAAATACAGGAACTCTTTATTATTCACTAAATCACTTCTGCAACAATCCATGCAGGTCAGCAAAGCCCAATTTATTTTAATTTTCTCTAACATAATTGGCATTTCCTGTAGACATTATAGGAGATGTTAAAAACTGATTGTGATCCACCTTAAGTATACCCAATCTAGGCTGCAAAAATCCAAATACAGGAAAGAAAGATACACCAAAGCAACTTTTATCTGGCTAGAATAATACAGTAGTCCTTGACTTACAGCAGTTCATTTAGTGACCATTCAAAGTTACAAGTTACCGAAAAGTGACTTATGACCATTTTTCACATTTATGACCACTGCAGCATCCCCATGGTCACATGATTTATATTCATGTGGCAAATATGGCAAGAAAACTCATAAAAATGGACAAAAACTCAACAAATTTCTTACTTAGCAACATAAATTTTGGGGTCAATTGTGGACCTAAGTTGAGGACTACCTGTATTGAAAGAGTACCACATAGATAGTTCATTTTTCAGCTATATGTGGTGTTCACTGCAAAATTCAAGTCTTTGGATCAGTCAGTCTTCCTGAAGCATTATTTCAGTTAAACCAAATATATTATGCATGGTAACAAAACGTTACCATATATGAACAAGACATTCATATTCTTTCTGGGTTGTCAATCTCATCTGGAAACTTCAAATATGAATTTAAATAATATTCCCAGGACTTCTTCTCTCTTTTCCTTTGATAATGTCCTCTGGAACATGGTTCGCCAACCTTTTGGACCTCAGAGACCACCAAACTCATAGTTTTAAATCCCGGGGACCACTAATATGAATTATGAATTTTGACTGATGGTGGCTTGCTGACGTTGGTGGTGTGGGGTGGGGGGGTGGGGGGAGAGAGAGAGAGAGAGATCTGATCTAACTTCTCTTTTTCTCCCTCTCTCTCTCCCCCCCCTCTCTCTCTCACACACACACAGCGGCAGGGGTGGGATTCAAATTTCTTAACAACCAGTTCTGTGGGCGTGGCTAATTTGTGGGTGTGGCTTGGTGGTCATGTGACTGGCTGGACATGGCTTGTATGTCAATATTATAAATATTTATGTAAATATTACTTTTTTATTAAAAAAAGAGCAACTTTTACCCCAAATGAGGCAAAGCAGGCAGGTAGATTGAGTTGCTTACAGAATCAGATTCATTCAGAGATCTGTGAGATTGGCTACCTGGGCCCGTCACATAAAATTTGCTTGCAAGCAAACTCACAAAATTAACTTACAACATACCATGTATGTAAATATTGAATTTTTTATTTAAAAAAGAGCAACTTTTACCCAATATCAGGTAGAGCAGGCAGGCAGATTGAGTTGCTCACAGAATTACAGATTCATTCAGAGATCTATCTTTCTACCATCAGCTAGCTGAGTCTGCACTACTTCAGTCCTAAGGACGGTTCGGCTCTGCAGAGCTGAAGATCTAAAGATTAGCTAGAAAGCAAGAAATCCAACGATTTCCTGCTTTCTAGCTAATCTAAATCTCCCAGCACAGCAGAACCACTGATGGTCGGAGAAAGGAAAAATAGCAATTTAACAGGTAAGGAGTGAGTGGGCAGGGAAGGTTCCCACAGGCCATGTGGGCGGGGCGGCGCAGCCTTGTGTTCCTGCACAGCCTGGATTAATTGCTTTGGAGGGTGGTATGAGAAGCATGCTATTCTCAACGAGTGATAAACCTGCATTCCATGAATTTATCCAATTTTCTTCTAAAGCCATCCAAGATAGGATCCATTACCATAGTTGAGTATTCATAAAGAATATATGAAATAGGACATTTTATTTCTTTTAAATCTTCTTTCAATTCAATTAGATGGCTTCGGTCCTACTGTACTGAGAGAAGTGAAAATTCCTATTTTATTCATGTCATACATGAATTTATATATCTGAGTTATGATCCTCTTTTCTTATAAGGGTTTTTTTCAACATCCCTGATAATTGTTATTGTAATTTTTTCCAGTTCTATTATATTTTCCCAAGTACACAATATTGTAGGTGGTTATAGCGTGGATTTTTACAACAGCATTTCAGTATTGGCAAGTTTATTTTCAGTCTCTTTCTCAATGGTACCTAGGATGGAATATCTCTTTTTCATAACTATTGTGTCAGCCCTTGCTTATCAAGTGGCCAGTTTTAAGTTTCTGGGTGTTACCATAAAAGAGGACCTGATCTGGGGTGCTCACATTGCAGCACTGGTCACAAGGGCCCAGCAGAGATTATACTACCTGAGACTTCTCAGAAAACGACAACGGAATGAAAAACTGCTGGTGAACTTCTACCGCTGCACCATAGAGAGTATCTTAACTTACTGCACCTGTGTATGGTTTGCCAATTGCACAGTGGCAGATAGGAAAGAACTCCAGAGGGTTAACATCATTGCCCAGAAGATCATTGGTTGCCCTCTCCCCTCTTTGGAAGAGCTTTATAGCTCCCGCTACCTTAAGAAAGTTCAAAACATTCTCAAAGATCCATCTCATCTTGGGCATCTTTTTTTTTGAACTGGCAGATGGTACAGGATAATAAAAACAAGGACAAATAGGCTGAAAAACAGCTTCTATCCCAGGGCAGTAACTCTATTGAATTCTACTGTATAGTGCAATATTAATGCAATATCAAGGGTTTTCAATTCAATGTGTAGAATGTGAAGGATGTGTGTTTGTGTTTATTTTCATAGTCATAATGTACCCTGAAGATAATATACCATAATGAGCCCAATATATTTTTGTCCTGGTTAGTTACAGAAAGTGTTAGTTTTACTCAGTATTGTATATGGCTTTTTGCTCCAATGCGTATCACGTTAGATGTACTTAAACGGAACTTCATTTGCATTCCATTGATCAGTCTTTCAATTTAAGGAATCTTTTTTATGTGCCCCCCCCTTGAAGAGTTTGATATCATCTACAGACTTAGACAGTTGAATGCTTGCTTATTCATAAATCAAGATAATTTATGAACAAATTAAAAAGTACCAGTTTTTAGAAATATCCCTAAAGGAACTGAGTTGTTATTCTTTATTTATTCCAATTCCTCTATATGCTTAGTATTTTTTTTACAATTATATCCACAATTTCCCCCAAACAGATGTGTGCACCCTATACCTTCCGAGATTTCCTGTAGATTCACTTTTTAAAAATGGTATCATGTTGGTTACCTTCCATCCCTTTGGCACTGAACCTGATAGGGAGAGCAAGTTACTAGTTTTACATGTGAAGTGTGTTAAGTTGAGCTGAGTGGATGACATCAGGAACTACTGATATATTCTGTCAAGATGTTCTAGAGTATTGTTGCTCATTATCTGAGTGGCTGAGAAAGTCAGCTTGGCCTCAGCTATATCTTCTCTAAGAAAGAGAGATGTAAATAATTCAGTCAATTCCTGAGCAATCTTCATATCCTCCTTGACAATCACTTTCACTCTTTTTTTCATTCAAGCCAGATACTTCCTGGCTGTTTTCTGCTTCAAATATAAGTATTCAAATAACTTCTTATTGTCTCCCTTTTATCGCCAGAGACTTTTTAACTTGATGATGATGATTTCTTGTTACTTTTTCTGTCAAAAATGTGTGCTGCTTTTTGTTCTCCCTGGAACTTTCTTGTTATGGCCAGCTCCTTTTCCACTGTTGTTGGCTCCAAGATATAACACAACGATTGTTTAATCTCCAGCACAATATTTTATAGCGCCTGGTGTCTGCAACTTTTCCACTATGCAAGCAAGCCATTATGAAGCCTCTATACCAGCCACAAACTCATCTCTTTATGTTTCTAATCTTTCCATTGCTTACAATCAAAAAGCCTTCTTCCTCATCCCTTCTTAACATCTAAGGAATGGATTCTTCCTACATCATAATAATCTTCATCTTTTAAATAATATCCTCTCATCTGAGATCTTCTTATCTGAGAACATCTCTAACTCCATCACCTTGGTTTCAAAGGACCAGACTTTCTCCGTGAGAAAGGAACTTGCTATATCCAGGCGTAAGCTCATGGGTTGTGCCAAGTGGGCAAACAGCACTTTTGCTCTTTCTGGCTTTCTATTTTCATACAAGAGATGCTATTGGTTTTCTTCTTCTTTTGCAATTGTCTGACCTAACATATAACCTTGTCTTCCTCACAAAGTTGCTAAATTTGTTTTATGCTTATTTTGGGGGAAGTAGGAGTATGTGTTGAGGCACATGCAGACCTCTGAAGCAGACTTCTTCACTTGCAGCTTCAAGGCTGACATACTGTCATGTCTGTCCTAAATATATTCGTTATTCAGCAAAACATATCTCCGCATGAAACAAAGATTTTTTTTAAAAAAAAATCATGTTATGTCCAATAAGAAGGAAAGGAAGGACTCGCAGAAAGTTCTTTTTATAGATCATTCAGCTGAGACTTCAGAAGAAAAGTTTTATTACTGCAGCAGTTTCAACGTACTAGTGTTAATTTCAGAAAACATATTAACAAAGAAGGGCACCTGTAAGAAACCTGAACCAAAAGATCAAGCGAGGCATCAAAAACCAGGTGAATGTCACATCTTCAAGGTTAAGACTTACATGTTATCCAGCCATGCAGGGAAAAGCAAAAAGAGCAACATGGAAAGAGACAACTAGAGATCTATAAATAACTTATGCAGCCATCTATTTCATAAATCCAAAGTAAAAAGATGGTCACACCGTAGTGGCCAAATAAAGATGTAGCGGCATAATCTCCTTTTATAAACTTTCAGACCTATAGAGCTAATTGGGGGCAATGGCTGGTTTCTTTAGGCAACCCATTTTTCCCTCTAGCCAAATAGGTGGATTTTTGTGACTTACCTATATCTGTGCAGCAACACACCAGCCATACTCCTGAAAAAGAGCCCTGTGCTTTAACAATTACAAGGCAATGATTTCCCACAGGTATCTTACTGATAGTTTCACATTGGCTTTTTTTAATGGTTATACTTGGGCTTCTAACCTAGAAGTAGGCAAGGCTGCTAAAATTTTAGAGGTTTTTTTTCCCTTTATACATATGTTAGCTCATTCCCATCTGTGCTGTTAATTAGTTCCTGACTGTAGGTTAAATGTAGGACATGTTGTCAGGAGCCTAAGGTGGAATGGCCAGACCTCCTGCTATTGCAATATGGCCCATTTTTAACTCTTCCCTTCCAATTCAAGTTCATAATTTATAGGCACGCAAGCAAAACCACTATATTAGCTTTGGAACAAGAGGAGGGCTGTTTATTCAGTTTCATTTCTACTGCCAAAGGGATACATAGTCTTTCTAAATGCAGGTTTCCTGCTCCATACACACACACACACACACACACACACACACACACAGAGAGAGAGAGAGAGAGAGAGAGAGAGAGAGAGAGAGAGAGATTTAAAATGCAGGTTCACTCACTCACTCCTTGCTTCCCTCCTAGTTACATCATATACTGCAAAATTATTAAGGACAGGAAATTACTGTGTGCATGAGGACAAACTATTGTATGCATAAATGTTTCTGGAGGACATAAAACATGCTTTCCCATAATTGTGCCAGCAGCTTGACAAGAGTTTGAGGGTCACCTTCAGCTTAAAATGAAGAGGTGACAGTGCTTGTAATAATGCCCAAATAAGAATTGTGCGCTTAATAAAAAAAAGCCATTGTATTATGGATAAATATATAGAGTATATTGGTCATTCTCAAAAATTTCAAATTCTTATACAAGAAATGGCAAGTTTGTCTTCTACCAATACTATAACTTTGAATGTGTTTTACATACAAGGCAGATGACTGAGTATTTATGGACATAATACGGTGGGCTGGGAAACAATTTAACAAACCCCCTGAAATTTTTCATTCCCCATAGAAGTCCATTTACAGGAAAGAAGCAAGTGGTTGGATTTGCTTAAATATTTTTGGATATAATATGAAACATTATATAAAATAAGTTCTATATTGTAAAAAATGTTACATTACAAGCCTAAGTTAACTCATGGGGGGAGGGGAACTAAGCAATTCAATAGTAATAGCAATAGCACTTAGACTTATATATTGCTTCACAATGCTTTACGGCCCTCTCTAAGAGGTTTACAGAGTCAGCATTTGCCCCCAACAATCTGGCTCCTCATTTTACCCATCTTGGAAGGATGGAAGGCTGAGTCAACCTTGAGCCTAGTGAGATTCAAACTGCCAAATTGCAGACAGCCAGCCGGCAGTCAGCAGAAGTAGCCTGCAGTACTGCACTCTAACCACTGTGCCACTGTGGCTCTTTCACTGGGTCTTTTGAGTGAATATATAGTTTATTGCTTGGCTATGAAATCCAGCATGTATTTTTGCTATATTGTACAGTATATAATTCTGATAAAAGACAATTAATAGATTTTTGAAACAAGTTGATTTGCATACTTTATAAGCCTTATTTTTCAACACAAATGGATTTGTTCTTATTAGATACATACATCGATTTTGATTTCTAGATTAATAAAAGTGTATTTCAACTACTCCTTTGCAAAGATTGTAGTATCCTTCACTATGGGCCTCTATAATTTATGTAGAAATCCCTTACTGAATTTGTTCTGCATTGACCTTCTAGCAGAATTTTGTGGTGTGGACTCAAGAAATGGACTTTAGCTTCAAAGCCCACTCTTACAAAAAAAAATGAGGCTACATCCTTACTTCACTTTTTTCTCTTCTGATAGTGACATAAAGCATGATCAGCATTAGGACATTAACAAAAAGACTTGACTAAGAATGCCAAGAATGACATATTTGGTCTTTGAAAGTTAGATTATGCATATTTTATCGCTAACATTGTGTTTCCAACTTTAGGCGATTCAAATAATACAGATCATCATAATCATTGTAATAGAACCTAAATATGACTCATTGCATATTTAAAGAGCAAAATTACACTATCACAAAATACATAAAAAGTAGATAAAAAGACAATTATGTTTCATACACAGTTTTTTTTTAATAAAGCAAGAAATGTATGCAGAAATAATTTGCAGAAGAACACAAGAAGAGGGTAGGATACTGATGGTAACAGCTTTTGCTACATTTTACAACTCTGTTTAATAATTGGGTTCAAACTAGTAGGATTTGTTTCAGAGTAGTTCGGTTTATCTTGTTTTTGAAAGAAACGATGGCAAGTTGAATCAATTAACAATTAGGATTATCTTTTCAATCAATTTACCAATTTAAAATCCCACAGGAATAGAAAAAAATATTCATTGATTTTCCCCCACCTGCATCCACTGGTACGTAGCACAATCAATTCCAGAGCCTCAAAGTGAATGAATTCTCATACAATTTGGATCCCATGGAACTGGATAACAAACCACATTACACCCTCTGCAACATGATTCTTATAAAATAATATTCTGATATTCCATTTTTGCCCCAGAAAGCACTGATTCAACTGTTCCATTTCTTAGAAGCAATTACTCCAATAAAAATAAATGGTCATTAAATAATCTCTATGTCTGCCCTTCTTTCATTATTCTTGGATATCATCTATTTATTAGAGTTGTACTAAAAAATTCCCCTATTGCATTAAAACATGCTACAGTATCCACTTTGAACTTTTTGTAGCAGAAAGCAGGAGACAGGAAATAAACTGAATGAACTGAAAAGAGATAGGCAACAGAGAGGAAGGCTTAAAAACAAACAAAATAAAAAATAAAAAATGCATAAAATTACTGACAGAGAGAAAGGAAATTGAGATAGCTTGTATAGAATGTAGAAGTAAGATGGCATTCTTCCTTTAAACTTAAAAAGGTAGGAGGAGTAAGAGGCATGCTCTAATTATATGATGCTCTACACTAATACAAAAAGCATAACTGGAGTATTAAATATCCTCCCTCGACAATTATGGCAATTATATTTTGCAGTTTAGTGCAACAATCACCAGGTAAACTTCTGTTTATGAGTTATATATTAAAGAGTTAAAAAGTCAGTTCAAGAATCTTTTCAAGCTGTTGCCTTCAGAAGAGCCTGCATTAATTCAATTTTCTAGAAGTCTTATCTTTTGGAATGAATCTTCTTCAAGGATTAAGATACATAAAGGACAAATCTAACAATGATAACTAGAGGAAAAAAACTGAAGAATCCTGGGAATTTTAATATCATGTAACACTTTTTATGTCACAACTATTATGCTGGAAAAAAGGAGATTTGGGAAAGAAAAGAAAAATGTTCTGCATAAAAAGATAGAAGTAGAGTCCATCACCTGGACTGGAGATATGCTACCTCCAAGATATAGATTTTGCATTTGCTTGCCTCCGAACCCTATAAACTTGTGTACCCCAAAAGCAGATTTTCTCTCCAAGTTTCTGCAATTCAGGTTTATGTCTTTAGGTCTTTTGTTGAGATTATTTGCAAGCAACCTGCAGGCAAACCTAGTCAGGTATTAGGATAGTAATTTAGCAAAGAAGAGTTCCATAACTTGGCAAGGAAACAGAAGGAAGGCTTCTGAATCTATTGGAGAATCAATTCTAGTGAATCAGATTATACTCTGGGATTGGCAAGATCTGAAAGTTAGGATCTTATTTTCAGTCTGTCTGTTGGAATGAGAATGAGGGCAAGTTATGGCAAATGTCTATTAGGAAATAGGTGGGCACATAATCCTGAAAAGACTTAAAACATCTAAAATTATATTCATTTAACAGGTAGTTGATGCATCACTTCAACTACCAAAGTCCAAAATCAAGCTTTGATTTGGCAATAAACTCAAGCTCTCTGTGTGTCCATATTTCTCCTGTTAATACCATGCCAGAAGGTAGAATATTTATATTCTTGGATTCCCTTATGGAAATCATACGTACAAAAGTGACAGTTTTAATGAATTTCTTTTCTAACTAGGAGAACAGCTGATGCAGGAGAGGAGATAGTGGGTGTGGAGTAGAGAATTCTTGGAAAGATAAGGACTCTACATATTTCTGATTCCAGATTGTAAACACTTTTAAAGCTATTTCCAAATTACCACTTGATTCTGCTCCTGAGAGAAGTGTTATTCATGCATTATTGCATAATATACACAGTATTCAAGAGATAAAAAATTATTCAGTTTGTAAGAGACAGAGATAATAAACAGGCTTCTCTGATTTAGGCACTCTTTTTATTTTAATAATACAAAACCTTTTCAGCAGCCATGGGCAATGGAATAAAGGGTCTTCAGTTTGGGGAGATGTTTACTAAATACCTCATTTCTGGTCCACCTTTTTATTTGTGAACTCCTAATAGCCTACAGTACATGAGGATTTTCTCTCATATAATCCTCATAACAACCACCTCTTGAGAAGGTTGAGTTGAAAACATGACATTGTTTGTTAAACTTATGATTTAAACGCCTAAGCTCACCCACTGAACTCCATGGTTGAATGGGAAGTTGAATCTGTTCTCAAAAAATCGAAGGCTTTTATGGTAAACAAGCCTCTCCTAAAACTAAGTTTCTTTCTTATTTGTCTTAGCCCGAAATTGGTGGAAAATTATGCCTCTATTCATTGGTAGCTCAGGGAAGTATTCTAATCATACAATTTCAAAGACACCTGACAGCTAGAGAAGAGGTTGCTTGGTTGCACTACACAATCTGAAAAATTCTTGTAGTAAGGTTATCCATCTTTTTATATTGCAAGGTTTTTTTCTGTAGGGGCAGCATTTATATTCTTAGCTTTAGCTGTTTTAGGTAAGAGATTTACTTTTAAAAACTTTGCTCCAAAAATCTGTGGTTTACTAATGAAATCTTGGTTTATTACATCAATAACTGGTATGTTGAAATTTGTCAGTCAGATTATGTTCATTCAATGGGGTTACAATAGTATAGTTGACGGTAGGATGTATAATATATATTTGTGTGTCAAGGCTATCACCATCATCTGGAATATTAACCTTATTTACTAGGCCCGTGATGGCAAACGTATAGCATGTGTGCCAGAAGTGGCACACAGAGCCATCTCTTCAGGCATGCCAGCCGTCACCCATTGCTCTTTTGGGTTCTGTGTGAGCTGGTCTTCATACGCGTGGGAGTGCTGGAAACTGGAAGAGCAGCTCCTTGGCGAGCACAAACATGCTGGGAAGCTGAGCTTCCAAGTGCACACATGCACCCTGGCCATCTGGTCTTCTTGCACGCATGTGAGCCAGAAACCAAAAGACCAGGTGGCCGGCACATATGCATGCACCGGACACTGGACGCTCAGCTTCCCGGCACACACGTGTGCTGAGGAGCTGCTCTTCTGGTTTTCGGCGCTCCTCCCCCACATGTATGCACGCTTCCGTTTCGGCACTCGGTGCCAAAAAGGTTCGCCAACACTGTACTAGGCTATACTATGCCACAATAGTTTCTGACCTCATTGTGAAGATTTTTTTTTCTTTTCATTATGTTAAACCTTTATTTTTCATGATAGAAAGTTCAAGACTAACTGGAGAAAATACAAATTAAATCTGGAATTCATATTGATATGCTATCAGCCTTCATGGTGCAGTACTTCAGTGGAAACAACAAGAGAGAAGAAGCAGAAACAAGAGTAAATAAAGAAACAATATGGGATTGTTTCATTGACAAGGCTTAGACTTAGTGATGAAAGAGCATGGGAATATCAAAGGGGATGGGATGAGCACAACTATATTTGTTTGGTGTTGCTTAGACTTTGTGACTGTAAAAGGTCTTTATACTGCTGTTCCACATAATAAGCATTTGTCCATTTGGAGAAAATATGTTTCCAAAATAAAAGATTTCCACTTGAGGCCAGGGTGAGGGGGAGCCGTACTCAGATGCTTCATGAAAACGGGCACTTTATCTCCATCCTTCTCTTTTCATACCCCCAGGAGTTTGAAAAACTAGTAAGCATATTTATAGACTAAATTGTAGTTAATAAAAATATAAAAAATAGATTTGGTATTATTGGTTTTGCAATGTCCTGTTCTAACCATGAAGAAAGACACTGGGAATTGGTTTATAAAGGCACACAAACCTTAGCTCTTTTTTAATCTTATTAATTTACTAAGCTTGGTTTTTAAGTTCTTATGTAAATGAGAAAGTGGCAACAAATTCTGGGGCAACAAAATTTGGGTGTAGAGTACAGAACTAAAAGCAGAATGACAGATCAAGCGTTTGAGAAGGATTAGAATGGAAACTCTGTATTTTCCACTGAGCAGAAGTTCTGGAGAATGTAAAATATGAGAGAAAATGAGGAGTGGTGCCTGGAAGTAAGACATGTATGAAACAACCATAAATATATCAGGAGCAATTCTGCTTTAACATCCTCCTAAGCTTCCTTTCCCATATTTCTTTTTAATTATTTAAATAGGAAGCAATGTCTTTAAAAGCTTTTGTACTGATAGTGCTTTCACCATGAAATCTAGGTCTTCAACACCCCAAAAATTTAATTTATAAATACTATCCCTTTGGGTGAAAGTAAAAAAATGTAAATAAGTGCTTCGTGAGCAATATTAGTCTTTGATGTTTGAATGTTAAGATTCTGCTGAAAGCATGGAAAGATCCTTGTATTACCAAGCAACAATAGAAAAATATAGCCATGCTGTGCTTTGTGATATAATTGCTCTGACATATTATTTTTGATGGGCTTGTCTAAAGCTCTTCTTTCTTTAAGAGGCAGCTTGAAAGATAAGAACAGATGCTAGTTCTAAATGTATTACTAGTAGCAAGCATGAAGATAAACCGGGAGGGAAAAGATGTGCTACTAAAGTAGTATCACAATCAAATCCCGATGTAACACTAATGGCAAATTGTCTAGAGACGTGTTAAGAAATCATATGTAGAGGATAACACAAAATGAGTGCTAATTGCTGCAGCAGTGGCTAACAGAATAAAAGACTTGGGCCTGAGATGGAAGCAGCATTAATTGCTCTATATCAGGCATTTTCAACCTGTGCCCAGGGTCACATGCAGCTCTGGACAGGTAGTAACACAGCCCCAATATACCGTAAACTTTTAAACATTATTATGGGATTTTACATTATTAAACTATGTATTTTATATGCAGCTCAAGACTATTTTTCTTCATTCAATATGGCCCAGGCAAGCCAAAAGGTTGAATGCCCATATTCTAGATATTTTGTGGGGCCTAAGTGAGAGGAGTGCACTTTTTGACCTTCAATATGAACAATCAAGATATTGATGCTTATGAGTTGAAGGCTGGGATCACTGGACTGCAGTGGTTCCATTCTTTCATAAGGGGCTGTTAATAGTCATAAATGAAAAGATTTTGCCCCAGATCTTTCGGGGCTTTCCCACATTTTTTTAAAAGGTATCCATGAAGTTTTTAGGAAATGTCTACTATTAGTTAGGTACAGTATGATCAGTACACTGGTAGTACCCAGTTGTACTCTATACCACATGGAACATGCTATTAATGTCTTGACCCAGTACATGGAAACTGTTATGTTGAATGGAGAAAAACAGGCTGAAGCTGAATCAAATCAAGATGGATTTGCTGTTTGTGTATCAATGTTCTCTGTCAAAGCCACTGTTTCTCTTGATGGCCAAACATGAAGGAACAAATATGACTCAGGGCTACTTCTAGCTGATCTGCTAGGTGAGGAGACCATTTGCCTAACTTTACCTAGTGTACCAGTTGCAGATTTATCTGGCATGAGCAGACCTTGCTACTCATACTTTTATCATGATTACCTTGGACTAGCAGCTATTAACCGAAACTTGGCACTGATAATATGTTACACCTCTGCTCCAAGCAATTCATTGGGTTCCAATAAGCTTCTGGGTGTAATTCAATGTACTGCATTTGACCTCTACTACGTGGCTTAGCACCTGAATACCAGCAGATCCACCTTCTTCTGTAGTACTTGTACCAGGGTATTCCAGTACACGTAACTCCACCTTCATGGAATGGCTGAGCTGCAGAGACACTGCTTTTCATTAGCAATGACTGCTCTTTAAAACAACCTCCTGATGAATACCAGAATGACACCCATCTTGATTTCCTTCAGGCAAATACTCAAAATGGTGTTCTTCCACACCGCATTTATAGACTGATTTGCAGTATCTGGTCTGAATGCATGAATTATTGAGGCATTATTATGGATCATTAGATTGAATTTGTAATCTTGTCTCTTAGCATGGACATTTTATGTATTTATTTGATGCTTTAGCATGGATGCTTTATGTCTTAAAGATTTGGGCTAGCTATTATTCAATTTTCAAACACAATTTTGACGGATAAAGCTAATTTGCAATAATATTTATCTCTTGGACAGTAACTCCCCCAGAGCCAACAATATACACTTCATTAGATATATCAGATTTGTCCTACAAATTGGCTTTGAATAGGACATTTAGTCCAATATAATTTTACACAAATAAAAAAATCTTCCTTCCCCCAATATTAAAAGGAAGGATAAAGACACAGAATTTTTTGCTCTGGCACTCTTCGCTATTTTGGGAAATAATTCAAACCCAGACATATTTGGCTTAGCTTCAGGTGAAACCTGACTGGTAGCTTTTGTTTTGGATATTATTTTTTTCTTTGACTGTGGATTCTTATATTTTCTCATTATAACAGATGGTTTATAATAAATTATTACATTCAGTATCATGAAAACACAGGCTTGATAAAAATATGCAAGTAAACAAACTACAATATAACTTCCAGTTCCACTTGGATCTTTACAATACGGTAATTAAATACTAAACTGATAAGGCATTGAATATTATACTGCCTAACAAAATTAAACAAATGATTTATGGACATTCTCAGTCAACCAAGTCATAGTTGTCCTGAAGGTGCTTTTTCCTTGAAGACATTTCGCTTCTCATCCAAGAAGAACCGAAGAAGCTTCTTGGATGAGAAGCGAAAATGTCTTCAAGGAAAAACAAAGAAAGTCCAGCTGCCTTTTGTAACAGCACCCTTGGGATAAATAAATGATCAGAAGAAAATCTTAGCTTTAAATGAAGCAAATACTATTTTTTGCTAAAGTAGATTTAGAAATCCCATTTTTATAACTATTTTAGTTACAATTAGTTATGTACTGTCTGCATTTAATGCTTTCTCCAGTTCCTTATATGATTAAATGTAAAACCCAATGTAATAAATCTTGTCTAGAGTCCTACTAATCGTAATAAACTTCTTTGGTTCTATTGAAATTAGTGGTCAAATTAGTTATGACTAACAATAAATGTGATAAAAGTATACTAACTTCCTCTAATTCCAACTCAGTAATTTGTAGCAATTAAAATTTATTGAAGCATTGAATTTCTTAGGAAAATCAAATAGTTCCAAAGACTGCTTTTATGGTACTATTTAACAACTTATATAAGTTGTTTTAGCTGCTTAGGAGAACATGCAACATTAAACTCTAGAATTTAAACTTCACTACTTTAAATGATTTGTGACTTAGCAGCTCCATTTTTTTAAAAAAAGTACATAAATTATCAGTTAAATAACTGTTGGTACTTAATTCATAGCTGAATTAAGCTCCTTTCGATGACAACAACTAGCTCTGCTTCTAAACAAGAGATTATCCTTTTCCGCCACACAGTCTGGTATGAAATATGTAAGCAATGGAAAAACAAGGCTGTTTTAGCAACAACAGTATTTCGTTTTTGTCATGACTGGTTTTAAAAGTAATCATACCCAGTATAATGATTTTTCTTGCTTTTTTTTTGTTAGTTCTTTATATGGCCAAAGATACATTTTGGCAACACTGAAACTAGACCATAAACTTTATATGCTTAGGTAGGAATGTTCCTGATTTAGTGCATGGTATCCCATTAGAGAATCCACCAACTACTTTGGTGACATGAAGCAGTCATTATTAATACTTATGTTACCATAAGTATATGTTAAGGGTCTTGTTATATATATAATAGCAAAGGCATGGTTAACTATTCATTGAGAATCTGAGCATGGTTCCATAGGGGGAAAAGCTGCAGTTTGTTTTTAGAATGATTGGATTTTTCAAAGTCCCCTCTTTGCAATTAATTCCAAAATGAATTAGATACTCCCATTTTCTTCCTGTTGATTTGATTCACTCCTCACAACAGGGCAACCATAGATGTCAGATGTTCTCTGTTAGATCAAGATTGAGTATCATCCCTGAGCCAAGAAACAGGATAAGGAGCTAATATTGCAAAGGCCTTAAAGTTGACTTAATTTTCCAACATTTTTGCTGTGCATCTTGACCAAAAGACAAAGGAGTACCAAATTGTTTCAGTATATCTCACTTGATGCAACAACATGCAGGTACATGTCACCATACAGGTAGTCCTTGATTTATGACCACAATTGAGCTACAAGTTTCCCTTGCTGAGCAAGACAGCTGTTATATGAGTTTTTCTCCATTTTACGACCTTTCTTGCCACAGTTAAGTGAACCTCAGCAGCTGTTAAATGAGTTGTTCGGTAAATCTGACTCCCCCCCCCCATTGATTCTGCTTGTCAGAAGGTTGCAAAAGGCGATCACATGACCATGGAGCATGCAGCCATCATAAATACGAACCAGTTGCCAAATGTCTGAATTTTGATCATGTGACCCTGGGGATGCTGCAATGGTTGTAAGCGTGAAAAATGGTCTGAAGTCACTTTTTTCAGTGCTGTTGTAGCTTCAAGAGTTATGAGCTTTAAGAGCCATGGTGGCACAGTGGTTAGAATGCAGTACTGCAGGCTACTTCTTCTGACTGCTGGCTGCCTACAGTTTGGCAGTTTGAATCTTACCAGGCTCAAGGTTGACTAAGACTTCCATCCTTCCGAGCTGGGTAAAATGAGAACCCAGATTGTTGGGGGCAATATGTTGACTCTGTAAACTGCTTAAAGAGGGCTGTAAAAGCACTGTGAAGCGGTATATAAGTCTGAGTGCCACTGCTATTGCTATTCAAACATTCACAAACAAATGGGTGTAAATCGAGGACCGTCTGCACTGTAGTACAATTCACCAGCAAAAGAAGCAGAAGACCATGTCCACTGGTGTGAATTGACAAAGACTTTCAAGCCTTTGCCTGCGGTGACTGGCTTTAACACCAGGAGTTAAAACTTATCTGTTTTATTATTCAGCATAATGGGCGTTGGTAAATTTACCTGAGAATGCCCTTTCTATAGATGCTGCTAAAGAGCCCAGAATGGGTTAGACTCTTCCTGATGACATCATAAAGCTGGGTCTGTCTTGTATAAAAAGGACTGCCTGTGGGAGTTTCCCCCCAGCTTTGGCGAAGGTACTTGACAGACTATAGGAAGTGTCTCTGAAAGCCAAACATCCTCTAATTGTGTCAGGGACAAATGGATCACTCGAAGCTCTAGCCAATTAATATTATGGGCCAAATTTGCCTGGGATCATGGTCCCTGGACCACCCTGGATTGAAGGTGGGCTCCCCAGCCATACAGACTGGTATCCGTGGTCAGCACTAACCTGTCTGGTTCCTTGAACAAGAGTCCCATGGAAAACGCTTCAGAAGACCCCCATTGAAAAGATTTAAGGACCAACAGAGTTAATCTGACCTGAAAGAGGAACAACTACCTGTCTTCTGATAAGGTAGAAGAAACCATTGGAGCGACCTGGCATGGAATCTAACCCATGGCACTATATTAATGCACGATATCATTTTCTCCAGGAGCTTGGAAAGCGTAGCCAGGGGCACTCTAGGGTTAGATTTTATATGGCCAATTAACTGATACTCTCCTGACGTTCTTGGGACAAGGACACCTTGCAGGAAAAAGTATCTAACACAGCTCCCAGATGGAGTAAGGAATTGGTGGGAGTAAAGTGGCTTTTTTGGCCTCTTTGACAGAGAAGCCGTGCTCTTGGAGAACTTGAATGGTGATAACCAAATCTTCTGCTGCCCTAGATGGGGAAGATGACTGGACCAGTATATCATCCAGGTAACACTGAACTCTTACTGGGATTGCCCTTATAACGGCTGGCAAGGTTGCCACCAGCTTAGTAAATGATCTAGGGGATGAAGAAAGTCCAAGGGGCAAGGTCCTGTATTGGTAGTGTCCCCCATTATAACAGAACCTGAGGAGCTGCCGATGGGTCGTAAGTTCAATGGAAGAGAGGAGATAGCCCTCCCGAACACTCTCTAGAATAGAATGCAGCATCTGCATTTTAAGGCGCCTGAATGGGATAAACGCATTCAGAAATGTTAGGTTGAGAATAACTCGCCACTCCCCCCCCTCCCAGGCCAAGAATAAAACCTACGTCCCTGTTGGAGTTCAGGGAGTGGTTGAATGGTCGTTATGTCAACTAGGTGTTGAATGGCCAATTCCATAAGGGCCCTTGAATTCCATAAGGGCCCTTTTGAATTGTCCGGCAAGATGGGGCAGAGCAGGAAATTTCCTGGGGGTGATGATAGAAATTCTAGTTGTAACCCTGACCTTACTGTATGAGTACCCAGGCGTCCGTTGTTGACTCCTCCCATTTGGATGAGAAGAAGGCCAAAAGACCTCTGATGGGAAAAACGAGGGATTATTTAGAGCAACGGAATGAGAGACCCCTTCCCCCACGAAAGGGCCGTTTACCCGCAGTTTGTTGTTGTCTGCCTGGTATGTCAGGGCGTTGCTCTTGGTGCTGGGAATACGCTCTCTGCGGCCTAGAGAAGCGAGAAGTAATTTTGGGCCTAAATGGAGGTGGCAGGTAAGGGGCAGGATGGAAGTCTGCCCTCCAGCCTGGCGAGGAAGGAACTTTTCCTTTGACACTCATTTTGATGATGAATGGATTGAGAGCATCATCGAACAGCTTCTCACTGGTGCTGGGGCCCGAAGCCAGCTTCCACTTGTGCCAAGGCTTTGCTGCCAAATTTGTAAACATAGCAGTCTCCTCCCTGCCACAGACAAAGCCATGGCCCTGGAGGAGAACTGGTGAAAGTTAGGGTGGTGTCCCCGTGAATTCTGCTGCTGCTATAATCTTATTGAGATCTTGATGCAATCTCAAGTCTGATGGAGATATGCGGTCTTGTAGCTGGTGCAGCCAGCGGATAGAGGACCTGTGAAAAACGATGCAGCAGTCGAGGCCCAGAGGGTTGAAGCAGAGGCCTAGTGGTTACATTTTAATGTCTGCTCGGCACGTTTGTCCCCTGCCTAAAGTACATCCTCGGGCTCAATTGAAGTGCCCAAGGAGAAGGAAGCCATGACTGGAGCGTCTACAGAGGGAACTGTAAGAGCGGCAGCGAGTGAAGGGCCCACACTGTAGAACCACCTGTCATATGAACATGGGTAGGGGCCTGCGGCAGGAGAGGCGAATTAATTCTGATCAGATTCAGAAAAACTGGGTGATGGAAGGACCTTCGAGTGGACTGTGTTTTTGGAGAAGAGGGAATCCCTGGACCCCGACTGTACCACCTGAGGTTCAGGGGCAGCCTCCTCTGGGGACACTGGGCAGTAACCAGTGCCTTGTGGAGGAGAGGCTTGAATAAAGCCAGTTTGTGGCTGATGGGGGTTGATCGGGTAACAGATCTTCCTCTTCCTCAGAGAGGTTGGGGTCCCAGATTTCTCCCTCCTCCCATTCAGAAGCAGGAGAGTGGCTACTTCCGATGGTTCTGTATAGTCCCCCTGCTCTAGCGCCCCCCCATTCTGATTGAGCAGAAGGGGCCTTGGGCTCCTGTGGGTGAAGCAGTCTCCTCTGGGGGATCTGGCTTGTAGTAGGCCAGCAAAGGAGGGCTGGGCCCTGTTTGAGGGTCGAAAAATTCATAGCAGCCCTTCTGCTAGGCCCTGTCTGATGGCAAAGGAGACTACATCTTGGATGTAGTGGGGTCCGCCACCAAATGATGGATCTGAGGGGCGAAGGCCTGTAGCGGGGGTGAAGGAAGCCTCGAGTTTAAGACAAGACATAAGAATTTATTTGTCATTACACTCGCAAGCGGGTGCAACGAAATGAGGTGCTCTTCCACAAGTAAAACTAGACAAACACCACTAAAAAAGAAAAAGAAAAAAATTAAACTAAACACAACCAACCATACAATAATCTCTATACAATTTAAAAATGTAAATACCCCACTACTCTCAGCCATTAAACTCCACAAAAATCTTATGACCCCGCATTCAAACTCAAAACTGCACTTGGATAAAAACTGTTCTTAAATCTGGTCGTCCTTGTTCTTAATACCCTAAATCTCCTTCTCGATGGTAATAGTTCAAAGAGCTGATGTCCCGGATGAGAGGAGTCATTCAATATGTTAAGTATCTTCCTCCTACATCTATTCCTATACAGTTCTTCCAAAGAGGGGAATGAGCAGCCAATGATGTTTTGGGCTGTCTTGATCACCCTCTGAATTGCCTTTTTCTCTGCCACTGTGCAGCTCGAGAACCATACACAGAGACAGTAGGATAATATACTCTCAATTGAACTCCGATAGAAGGTAGTCAATAGATGCTCAGCCAGTTGTTGTTTCCTAAGAATCCTTAGTAAATACAACTGTTGTTGTGCCTTCTTAAAGCAGCGGTGTTTGCCCTCCAGGTCAGGTCATTTGTAATGATGGTCCCGAGAAACTTACATTCAACCACCTGTTCCACACAAACTCCCTCTATATACAGTGGCTGAATGTCTGCTCTTTTTTTTCTATAGTCCACTATAACCTCCTTAGTCTTCTTAATATTAAATAGAAGATTATTATTTTTGCACCAGTGGGATAGCTGTAATACCTCATCCCGATATGCAGACTCATCATCCCCAGAAATGAGTCCTACAAGCGTAGTATCGTCTGCAAATTTCATTATCCTATTGTTGGGATGTTTATTTGTGCAATCAGATGAATAGATGGAGAACAGTAGTGGACTAAGGACACAACCTTGTGGAGTGCCAATGCTAAGTGTCTTGACAGTAGAAGTATAATCATTCAGTTTAACTCTTTGTAGACGATTTGTTAAAAAATCCAATATCCATAAACAAATAGAATCTGGAAAATCTAGATCTTTGAGCTTGGCTATTAATCTGTGCGGTATGATGGTATTGAAAGCAGAACTAAAGTCTGCGAACAATATTTTTACATAATTCCCCGGTGTTTCCAAATGGGATAAGGCCATGTGAAGCACAGTAATAATTGCATCCTCGGTTGATCTGTTTTCTTTGTAAGCAAACTGAAGCCCATCAAAGGAATCGGGAAGGCAGGAGATAATATAATTTCGAACTAGCTGCTCAAAGCACTTCATTAAGATGGAAGTTAGTGCCACCGGCCTATAGTCACTCGGACCATTTGTGGGCATCTTTTTAGGCAGTGGAACGATGGTGGAAGCCTTGAGACACACAGGAACCACACATTGTGTCAAGGATCGATTAAAAATTTCGGTCCATACCCCAGCTAACTGATCAGCACAATCTTTTACCACCCGACCAGGAATTGAGTCGGGCCCAGCTGCCTTTCTGGAATTAACCACCTTCATTGTCTGCCTCACATCCTGCTCATTCACAATGAAGGGGAGGCTCTGCTGAGTAAATGATGGCAAAGGGACAGTTTCAGTTTGATGGATCTCAAATTGAGCAAAAAAGTTGTTCAACTCCTCAACCACCGCCACACTACCATCCGAAGAAACCTTTTTTGCTTTATAGTTCGTTAGTTGTTGAACCCCCTGCCAAACTTGCCTCATGTTATTACTGAGAAAGCAATCTTCAATTCTCCTCTTATATTCGGCCTTAGCTTGATTAATGCCTCTCCTTAAGTTCGTTCTTGCAGCACTATAATCTAGATCATTCCCAGACTTAAAAGCCTTATTTCTTGCGTACAGCAAACGTCTAACCTTCCCGGTCATCCAAGGTTTTTGATTAGGATAAACCCGGATTCGTTTATCCACCGTGACAGTATCAATACAGTGTGCCATATACCCTAACACCGCAGCCGTGTGATCGTCGAGATCAGGATGATCAAAAACTTCCCAGTTTGTCTGTTCGAAGCAGTCCTTTAGCTGCTCCATAGCTCCCTCTGGCCAGCTTTTCACCGTCTTGACTACCGACCCTGCCTGTTTTCTCAGAGGAATATACTCCAGGGCTAAAAGCAGGGACAAGTGATCCGACTGGCCCAGATGTGGTAATTGTAATACCCTTGGGCCATGGAGGGCCAAGCTGAAGAGAGGTCCCAAGAGGCCTGTTTAAAAATTGGGGCCTGATCTGCTTAACAACTAGAGGATTGGCTGGTTGGGAAGCCTGTTGTAGTTGACCCCTCATTTGCTCAATAGTTTTATTGAACTGCCTTTCTAAGGCTGCATGCCTTCGTTTCTCTGCCTTTAATTTGGCCTGGGATATTTTCTTAGGGTCCAAAGCTTTGGCCATAATCTTGGCCGCCACCTCCCTTTGAACAGACTGGAAGCATTGTCTCCTTCTCTTTCTTTTGCCAGCTTGTGGGCCTTGAGAGATCAGGCCTGAAGGCTCTGTGTGGGCCTTGTCTTGATCCATAATATGCATAAACACACACAAAGGTGCTGGAAGCGATCCTCACTATGTGTTGTCTATGCAGTAGCCTGAATAGGAGCTTATGAATAGTAGAAGCTGGCCTTTGGGGGATGATGCCACCTAAAATGGCCGCTCGCTACTTTCTTTAGAAGCAGCTTTCAAAATGGCCACTCACCACGTGCGGTTGAAGAAGAAGCCTCCAAATTGGCTGCTCGCAAGAGCTACAGGCTCCTTAGGCTGTAAACAGCCCCGAACGGCAAAATTGGCAATAAAGTGAAAATTTACGATCAGCTGAGAGGCGCTGTTATCGCCTGATGCGACCTTTACATCGTGGAAGCCAAAATCACTGAGGGAAGACTGTGGGGGAGGATCAAGGGTTACTCCCTATTTACAGTTTTCCTCGGTTGAAGAAAACGTTGAATCCTCATTGCAGGAGAGTGGATGCCAATGATGAAGATAGCTTTTGCTTTTGCTAACTAAACTGTTTTCAGAGACACCAGCTTATGGTCATCGAAAGAAGCTGAGTCAAAGCTGGGGGGAAACTCCCACAGGCAGTCCTTTTTATACAAGACAGACCCAGCTTGATGATGTCATCAGGAGGAATCTAACCCATCCTGGGCTCTCGCAGCAGCATTTAGGAGGAAAAAACCCTCTTTTGGAAGCATTTTCAAAAGACTTTCAAAGACTTATTAATAAAGGGCAAACTACACATTACATGTTGTTTCACCATTCAAAAGCTAACTTTCATACAAAAAAATAATACTAAAACTGGCATACTACATTGCCTTACTGCATTAGTGAGTATTGTATAGTTTGTCCCAAGGGCAAAATGCAAAGGGCATATTATTTCAGTACCCCTTGTCTCAGGGACATACAAAGGGAATTTGTTCATCCTAAGCCAGAGCTCAGTTATTCAGAACAAAACACTCCAAGAAAGAGTTCAGTCTTGAGAAAGGCAGAGTGTGCCAGCATATGAACCTCTCTTAGCAAGGAAAGTTGTTCCATTAAACTACAGCTCAGCAGTGAGGAACGGGGCTGAATGCTCATAACAGTTATATGAAAAACAAGTCAAAGCAGGTTAGTAATTAACCTATTAAAAAGGATATATCCGCTTAAATAGCAATCATCATACTGCATAGTACACAAAGCACATTTTCAATGCAACCATAAATCAAAGGATAGAAACAACATCTGTAGATATTAAAGAGGCATTCACTTTAAACAACAATCGGCTTTACAATTACTAAAGATAGTTTTTACTTCTGTTCTAATAACATCTGGTTCAGCTCTGGAACTTGACCGAATAATGATAATTGTTCTAAGATATAGTTTCCTCGCTTCAATTTTAGTTCCTGGCACTGAAGCAAGAGGTTGCTTCTAGTCATGGAGCTAACTGTATGTGTCATCAGCAAATTCTCCCTTTTCAACTACTGAAACGTTTTACCATTTTTCTTTGTAAGATACTGGTTTTGATAGCAAACACAAATGAGCAGAACAAGGAAGACCTACAACATGATCTTAGCATGCCAACCTCTAGGTAAACACAAAACACAACTGTGTTTTCTCAGTCTTCCTTTTGTAAAGGCCTAGTACAGTATTGCAATCTTAAATCTAAAACACTGATTATTAAATTAAGTGACTACTAAAATTGTAAGTGATCTCATTTTCAGATTTTTTTTAAAAAAAATTGTCATATCAAACTACCATTAAACATACTTTTAACGTATACAACATTAAACATATACAACAACTGACTTGTTCCATTCCACCAGCCTTTTGTCTTCTATTAAGTAATCCGGTATAGAATAAAATGTTTAAATCTTTTGACTTGTTATGCCATTCACAATTTACAGCTTCTGAATGATGACATCCTCCTGGTTAACAAGAAAAATAGGGCTCTAACAGCAAGTGCAATTTTTTTTAAATGGGCTTTCCAGCTGTGATTCAGTGAAGTTGAACACTAAGTGGCAGTACTACAGAGGGAAAATTGTTCCATGTTGTTGAGTTTCAAAGGAAGGTCTTTCTTTTTATCTCTTTTCATTAAATAAACAATAGCGAACAGCTCTTTTTCAATTGCCTCATATTGGAAGTTAAGTAGTGGGTTTCATCTGCGATCCTGAGTAAAACAGAATGCTTGAGAGAATTGTATTTTTTCCTGTTTTCTGGATTAGGCCTTATCAGGAACAGCTATAATGTAAGATGCAGGTAGGTTTAGAGCAAAGGAAGTGGGCAAATACAAAACAGAATAGGTGTTCTGTACATTTTGATATTTTTTGGACAATGGGGAGCTCTTAAATAAGTATTTTTTTTCAGATGTACATGACAAAATTGTATTTCATATACCTGTAGAATCATTACAGAAGTGGAATGGCAATCCTTAAAATTCCCATTCCACTACAAAGTTCACTGGGTTATCCTCTATTTGTCTCCCTCTGCCCAAATCTACCTTGGAAGTTATTCTCATTGAAACAGAAAGTCTCCGTGTGCTAGGATAAGTGAGATAATTATGTTTATGTAGATAAAACTGTTATTACATTCCAAGCACTGAAATTCCATCCTTCATACACATGAGGATGACTAAGTGACTGGACATTCTTCAACATACCGATAATAGTTGTCTCAGCAACAGTCAATAGGAATAAATGAGAGTTAGTACTTGTGGACCAATCTTCTATACATCTTTCAAGGATTCCTTTGGGGGGGTGTGTGTCAATATACTTGTTTTATGACTGATGGATATCAGTTGTCATAATTGGTTTGTCATATATGGAGAAAGGATAGAAGTAGTTACCTCCTTTCTGGAAACTGCACTGAATTTACAAAAATCCCTGAAATACAAGTAACACATGGCAGGCTAAGATAGGTAAAGAGTAATTCAGGATTGTTCATGTCACAGGGTTAGGTATTTGCTCCTCTCCTATGACTTCATCCTTGATCATTTAAATCAGAATATATAGATAATGTGGAGAGATCCATAATATGGCTGCTTCCCATTTAACTCCCTCTCTTTTTCTGTCATACACAGATATAGACACATAACAGGTACAATAGTAAAAACACTCAATTACTGTTACGTGATTTTTCTCTGTTCTGAAGTAGAATAGGTTTCTAAGTACTATTATAGAATGTAGCTAATATGTTCCAGTGTTTTATAAATGGAAACAATGGTGAAAATCCTGAATGCACATTTCTTACACATTAATTTTATCATCTCAAAATTTAAAGTATCTTTAATGCTTTTTTCTAAGGCATAACATAGCATAATGTGGCAATATTTTCTATTACCCTTGTACTGAATATGACAAGATCTATGTATGAGGAAAAAACCCAAAACAAATTATGACAACAGGATTGACAGACTTCATTTGTTGGATAAGGGAATGGATGAAAATTGGTCTCCTGGCCATCAATATGGCTCACAGTCTGTAGTGCAACAACGAATCAAAGAACACTCCAAAATTCAAACAATGAGTGAACAAGAGCCAGATGCTTCTACACTTTTCTCTAGAATGTAAGTTCTTTCCTTGGTTGTTGTAGATGATCCAGATGATGAACTCTACAACACCACCAGTCACTCCATCGTAAATTATTCCCAGCATAGTTTAAAGGCATCACACATTTTCCCCACCATATTTTCATCCATATGCTCTGTAAACTCTGGAACACATGGAAGGCGCCTTCGGACAAACATTGTTTAACCTACGTCAGCCTGTCAGAGTGTACCATTTTTGCTTCAGACTTGCAAATCTGTGAGTTTAACATACCTTCAAGAATTCCCAGCATGTTATGAATTAGTAGACTTCCTTCACAGAAAGAGAAACCAACTTTCTCTCTTCTCACTTCTTCTGTGTCTGCCACGGGTATTTGTGTGCATTGCTTGATAGCTTGTAAACATTCCTTCTCATGAATCAGAATGGAATGTATGCAAAAGGAGTGATTGTTTTTTTTTTTAAATTAACAAATGCCTATACAGTAAGAAGCCTACAAAGCTTTCTTTTCACAGCACCAGAGGAGTAGTAAGTTTCAAGGCTTTCCCTTGAGTTAGAGAAGTAACTGAAACAGATTTGGAAGTTATGGTGTGATAGGCAGTTTCTCCAAGGAAGGAACAACTACAGGGCAAATCAAATTTCATCTGTGGTCCAATTGAGGAAGACCCCCCCCCCCTACACAATTTTGCAGGAGTGGTTAGAAATCAGGCCTTTTAGGAGACTAAACGAGATTAGTGATGATCTGTTGTTAAAATTGTATGATACATAAAGCAGCCAAGGCACAAAACAATCTTTATATTACATTACATTAGATACCATTACATGGTAGGATTGCTAGTGCCAAATTGATATACCCTAGTATATTTTCAATTATCCCCCTATCATTCCTTTTATCATATTGCATACATATGGGATTTGGATTACACTGAGTTTTATAGTAGTAAAGGGTTCATTCATTCATTCATTCATTCATTCATCCAATTTATATAGCTGCCCATCCCATAAAAAGTGCTTCTGGAGATATACACACACTATAAACAGTATATACAGTTTATTCGCTTATTTAGCGAATGGCAAGCATATACAATGCGTGTAGGATTGAATGATACATATATGTGTACTTCTATACACTGTATGATATATGTCTTGGAATAAACCAAGGCACTAGCAATCTTTTAACAGTCTCTTTTTGTCAAGGCGAAGCTGAATTATCAATTGCAAGCCTAATCATAGCAGAAACATGAATTTAAAATTGAATTGTCAAAACTGTCAATCAAACATCTTATTCTAAAAAAACCAAACAGAAATCAACATCACATCTAAGGTACAGTAAATATATTATCACCCTTAGCATTTGAAGTCTAGAAAGATAATCTTTATTTTAGGAAATGAGCTACATTTAAAAACAAACATCAAATTAAAAATAAACAATATTTCAGATTCATACAGGTCATCCCTACCCTTTTAAATTGGGCTTAAAAAAAAGACTTTGATATAATTACCATAGTGGAACAGCTTAAGGCAAATGTTTGCTGCCTTGAACTTACAGGCAGAATGTATTGAAAGGTTCTCAGTGATGCTGCTATACAATAACTCAATGAGTTTCACTTCATTGGATGGCTTATATGAATAATCGTCATTCATAAGGGTGCTTCTTCTTCTCTTTCATTATCATCATCTTTTAGTCAGGCCATATAGCTGAGCCTGGTGTGTGCATGGATTTATAAATATCACACTAGTTCAATTTCTAAATATTTTTATCAACCCATAAATTAAACACCAGTACTTCCTACTTGCTATCTATCAGGATAGCTTCTCTGCATACATTAAAACTCAGTTACTAGAAGTATAAATAAGTAATAGTTATTGATCCCAAAATGGCAATAACCTAAAAAAATGTATATCAAACAAAATTTAAAAAATACTTTCGGAAAAAAAACTGTTAATGTTCAAGATGCTAATGGCAATTCTGGGAAAAAAGGATATACATGGTTGTAACACATTGATCTTTTAATCTTATAAAAAATTGAAGAAATAGAGCAATCAATAGTGTACAACAAAGTTGCCAAACATTTCATTCGTAATTTGGACATCCAGAAACAATCACTAAGTAATGTTTTTGAAAGCTTTGCATTTAGGTTATTTATACCAGATTCCAAAATAAACCTACTTGGAAGTAAGATCCAATGGCTTTCATTGAAATTCAGAAGAACCTACGTATTGTGAACAATATCTACAACGATAGTCCTAAACCTAAGGCATCTTATTACTGGATAAGTAATCTCCATGCAACATGAGACTTACTTGAGTCGAAGTCCTTAGCGCTAGTATTACTAACTTGTTAAAGCTCAATGTCAACCATTAATTTAACAAAAGTTAAGCAAACCAGAGTTAACAAGTCTCTACTGAAACACTGACAGACGAAGAAAACAACGCCAAGGAATCTTACACTGCAGTTGTAAACATTCCGAGATACAGCCAATATATGATTGTCTTATAAGTCTATGGCTTATTCCAGGGGTGTCAAACTCACCCTAAAGCAGGTGTGGGGGCGTGGTCAGTGCATGACACATCTGGACCACGTGCCGGGAATTTGACAGCCCTGACTTATACCATCACACACTGTATTCATAAAGCAAGGAAAAGCTATAAAAGCTTAAAACAATGCACACATTCTCCCATTTTTAAATATTTATTTTGGTCATACCTAAAGTACAGGTACAAGGTAGTCCTCAATTTACGACCACAGCGGAGGCCAACATTTATGTGGCTGAGTGAGAAATTTGTTGAGTGAGTTTTGCCTCATTTTACGACTTTTCTTGCCACATTTGTTAAAAGAATTATTGAAGTTGTTTAGTTAGTAATGTGGTTGTTAAATGAACCTGGATTCCCCCCATTGACTTTGCTTGTCAGAAGTTTGCAAAAGGGGATGACGTGACCTCCCAGGACACAGCAACCATCATAAATATGGACCGCTTGTCAAGTATCCGAATGTAAATCGAATGATCATGCAACCATTGTTAAGTGTGAAAAAACGATCATAGGATCACTTTTTTCGGTGCCATTCTAACTTTGAACGGTCTACTAAATGAATTGTTATAAGTCAATGACTATCTGTAGTTCTCAACTTACGACCACAATGAAGCTCAAAATTTCTGTCGCTAAGCAAGACAGTTGTTCAGGGACAGTTGCCCCAATTTACAACTCGGTCTTGCCAAAGTGAATCACTGCAGTTATTAAGCTAGTAACACGGTTGCTAAAAGAATCTGGCTTCCCCATTGACTTTGCTTATCAGAAAATCACAAGAGGGGATCAGATACAACTCTCATAAATATAAGTCACTTGCCACGTCTCTGGATTTTGATCACATGACCATGGGGATGCTGCAATGGTCATAAGCGTGGAAAACGGTCATAAGTCACTTTTTTTTTCCTCAGTGCCCTTGTAACTTTGAATGGTCATTAAACGAACTGTTGTAAATTGAGGATATACCGGTAGTATATTTGAAATTTGCCTACTGTAAGCACACTGAGGGTCACGCGTGTTCTGGCCAGCGGTGGGATTCAAATATTCTTGCCACCGGTTTGGTGGGTGTGGCTTGGTGGGTGCACTTTGCATAGGTGCAGAGGCGTTTGCAGAGGCGCAGAGGCGTTCTAACTCACCTCCTGCAAGCCTGCACAATCATGGACGCTTCAGCAGCTGCCGCGCAGCACTATTCTGTGCCGCGCAAAGCAGCTGCGCTTCAAATTCAGTGGATAAAAAGTGAGTATGGGAGCCCGGGCAGGCGGGTGGGCCCAACAGCAGAGTGACGGAGAGAGCGAACCAGAACTGGGCAGAACCGGTCGAATACCACCACTGGTTCTGGCCCTATTTCCCCCCCCCAAAAAATATTCTGAACTGATACCGCATAACTGTATTTTGAGATCACAGTTCCATGTTTTTTTCTTTTCTGTAGCATCTTGCTTATACTTCCTTAGTTACAAAGCAGTACGTCGTCAGAACCTGATGATTCACTGCTACCAGTCCTTAATCAAACAAACATGAATCTAGGCTGCATTTACAAATATTACCATCCACTTTTACACAGAGTGCTTTAGTACCCAGGTACAAGAAGCATGTGGCTGTGATTAAGAAATTGGTTATGCAACAAGCAATTTACTCTATATGAGAAAGCTTAACTTCAGCCAATGGATGTATATTCTGTTTTCAGGATAGCCTAGTTGAGCAACCTGATTCTTAAGTAGCTAGAATGGCACAATCTTTCAATGGGATTAAAATTATATTATGGGGAAAAAGGAATGCAGATCTAACTTGTAATAGTAAGTGCCCATTAGTAAGAACCCACAAATGAAATGAGTCAGATGCACACACATTCCAAAAAGGATTGAAATAACTCCACGCTGTTTTGAAGTTCTACTTTCTCATAGCAAAAAGAGACTTATCCATGGTCATCCCTTCTTTTTCATGCACAATTCCTGAAGAGGAATTGAAGGGACTGTTGGAGATTTACAGCGACCACCAAGGAAGACCCTGTACACCAAGTGGATTCTGATAAAACACAATGAATATTTGCTCTTATCTTGAGTGGAAGCAGTAAACAACTAAACATCAAAGATAAGGCAGTGGATGTTTTTATCATCACACCCTCCATGAGCACTTAATAATTTGCTGAAAGCATTTTCACATACTCTTCCATCTAGCAAAGTGGACAAAAATGACAAATAACTTTATGGCCCTGGAATTTCAGCTATGGTAACTGGCGTGCCTGAAATTCCAGGAAAGGTTACGTTTCAACAAGTGTATCTTTCCATTTACTTACTGAGCCTCACTGGGTAGAGTAGATGCATAATTCTACACTGTAGCCAAAAAAATTGTTTCCTATTACATTCCATTTATAACCTTTGGCAGTGTATCATACCTATGTGGTTAGCCATGCCTATTGCTGCTACTAAACAACCCTCTTCTCACTCCATAAGGATTTCACATTGTCCAAGTCCATTAAAAAAAAAACACACACACAGAGAAAAATGAAACTTTTTTCACGGAGTGCTGTGTTTGTACTATATCTGTATACTTCAGGTTCTGAATCCATGTTGGAAACCAGCTCTGAAGAAAAGATAAATCACCTCTGGAAATGGCTTTGTTTTCAAGCAAAGTTCACCAACTCCCAGTTTTGGGCCAGCAAAAAGTGCCCAACCTACCCAAAGTCTTTGGAAGTTCAGAAGCAAGCCACAATTGGTGGCAGACTTCCCAGGTATCTTTGCAAATAGCTGGTGCTCAAAGATATATTGTTTCTATGCACGGAGGTTCCCTTAAATAGTTATCATGAATGGAATATAACTTTTAAAAAGTTTAGCATAGTAAGTCTACTTTTCTTCCCCAAATATCACCAGGAAAACCTATCACCATGTGAAAGTATCCAGCAGACTTTTTCAACTCACTTTCTCCATAACCCTCTCCAATTGGCTTTGTTAAATGGGAATGGCAGGATTTGTTACCCAAGCATGCCAAAGGCTCCAAGCTAGGGATGGCTTTGGGTTCAAGACCACAGTACCTCTAAGGCAGGGGTCTTCAAACTTGTCAATTTTAAGACTTGTGGACTTCAACTCCCAGATTTCCTCCTCCAGTCATGCTAGCTTAGGAATTCTGGGAGTTGAAGTCCACAAGTCTTAAATTTGCCAAGTTTGAAGACCCTTGCTCTAAGGCTTCATCAGCACACCTTCCCACCCTAACTTATCATAGGCCAGCCCTTGGGTGAATGTCCCAAACATCTGAATTCATTCCTTGCTCACTTCAAGCCCAATTTCTATTCAATCTGTGTTAAACACATTATTGGCAAACATGCATTTCAGCACAGGAGAGGCTTGAACTTGCATCTGTTGTTCAGATAAATGGAGATGTCTTCTACTAATGTAAAGGGGTTGTCTAATTGCTTTCGGAAAAACAGACTGGGATAAAAGCCTGCCTGCTTTTTTTCATCTGGCCCTGATGTGTATGGGATTTTGTTTTGAGGGGTCACAGTAAAGTGTGAACTGGGTCCAGGCTGATCTTTCACAGCCCAGAAATCCTCTTTCATTGCACGTAAAAACCAGCAGATCATACTAAAACGAAGCAGGGATTTCTATTCTGGATCTGAAGCCGGCTTAATCATCTATCTGAAAGCAAACAGGTCGGGGGCACCAGGAAGTTAATTTACTCAAACTCGAGGCAGAAGTGGCTTCCTTGCGCCTCCACTCTGGGCCAGCAGAGGGCCTCCTTTCCCACCGAAAACAAAGTCGCATCACAAAAACTTCGGCTATCGATCCGGCGTTTACGGTTCTGGCCGGCGGTGGGATTCGTAAGGCTGAGGCTCTCCTGGGCCGCCCCAAGTACGTAGCACCAGGGTTGCCGCGGCCCGAAACCTCCCGCTTGCGGCAACTCCCAAGCAAGAGCGGGAAAGCCCAGCCAGGTAGTCGCCAGCCAGCCAGCCACGACACCCGCTTCCTGAAAGCTCTTCCCACGCTGCAACCTCCGTGCGCTTCTCTCCTCGTCAGAGAGCGTTCCTCAGACAAGGTGCCCGCCCCCACCCACAACACCTTCCTTTGCTCGGCATCCAAGCTTAAGGGGAAACCGCCTCTGGGCGCCGGGGGAGGGGGGGAGGGGAAAGCGCGCGGGAAGGAAGCGAGAGATCCGGCTGAAAAAGTTGAAGAGGACGAGCGGAGCAAGAGGGTGAGGAGAGCACAACAGGCTGGGCAAAGGCGGCAGAGCGAGCGAGGCTGCCAAGCGTAAGGGGCGCCTGCCAAGGCACGAGCCGAGCAGGTGCCTGGTGCCCAGACACGAGTGTCTGGCGGGGTAGAAAAAAAAAAAGAAAAGAAAAAAAAGGCGGCGACCGAGTCGCCCACCCACCCTGCCGTCCGCCTCCGGAGTACGGACCGGGGCGGGGCTTCCCTCAGCGCCCTTACCTGGAAGTGCAGCTCTCCGAAGTCAACCAGCTCCCGCCAGGGCCTGATCCAGCTGTCGGGAGGGGATCGCCCCGCACCCTGGCCAGCCTATGCCAACCGAATCTCGGGCGGACCGCCCTGCTGGGGCTCAGCCTGCACCGACTGAGAAGTTCTTTCTTCCCGGCGGGGCGGCGGGGGCGACCTGCCTTTCTCCTCCTTCCCCCTCCCTCCCCCCGGCACTCCTTGGGCCTCTCGGGCAGCCGCGCCGTCCCAGCCCTTCCAGGGCTGCTGGGCTGGCTCCCCGGAAGGCTCCGGCAGGGCTGTTGGGAGTCAACTTCTCCGCGCCTCGCCTCTCGCTTGCCCCTACCTTGCCGTCCACACAAAGCCTTGCTGCGGTCCCCTCCGGAGAGTCACATCGTCTCCCAGCCGTCCAGTCCCTCCAGCCGCCTCCTGCAGCTCCAGAAACACCGGAGGAGGCAAGCGGCTCAAATGTCTCATCAAAGCTTTATGAAGGGTGGGAGGCAACAGAGTTGTTGGGAGCCTCTGATCTCTCTCTCTCTCCCTCCCTTCCTTTCTCTCTCTCCCCCCCCACCCCGGGACGGGCCGGCTGTCGTAGGAGCCTGGCTGTGCCCCCACACCACCGCCCCCTCCCTCCCTCCTTGTGTTTGGCTTCCTCTCACTCTGGAATTATTTAGATCTCCGTTTGGGTTGCTATTGGTCAAGAGGTTTCCAAACGGGCACCAGCAACCGGGTCGCCCCCGTTTAAAGGAACCGCACTGCTTGCTCCGCCCGCTCTCTGCACCCCCCGCCAAGTGCGCGGAAAACTCCGGCGTTTGCGGCAACCCCTTTCACTTCTTGGAAACTTGGGTTTTTCGTTCGCTCCCGGCCTACATCGGCCCAACCTCTCCCAAGGGAGGCCTCTCAAGACGCCGACAAAGAGCTCCGACTTTGGGTCCGCATCCACTTTCCTCCATCCTCGGTGCCCCCTTTCCCCTACGAAGCAGGAAGCAAGAAATTACATTTACTGCGGGGATCGGAGTGGGGTGGAGAGGCAGAAAGACACCCGCACTAAGTTCTTTTTGCGTTCTGCCCCCTCCCCCATCCCGTCTTCCCCAGATTTCAGAGTGCTGAGAAGGCAGCGAGATCTAGTGCAAGTCCTGCCCGGACGTCATTTGTCGTTTTCGCGGAACAAGGTTGGGTGCTAGCGGATAAATGGGAGCAGGAAAAGCAAGGAAGCCCGAAAGAAAGGGTAGTTTTTTTTTTTTTTTGCTTGTGGTTTCCTAAGTTGCGGACTCTGGATCCCGGACGGGGGGCAGTGGGCAGGGGTCTTGGTGGCGACTTGAAATGCTAAGCAATCTCTTAAAGCCGGAGCAGATTAGTTTTCTACTTGTTGGTACATTAAACAAACCAGATCCATTTAAATATAGCTCCCTGACTGACCTCTTCATAGTCTGCCTATTAAGAATGCAATCAAGATAATAACAAGCATGACTTATTAATGAAGGGTCCGGATAACGTTACGAGTCACTTTCGAAGAGAGAACACGCAGCGGGCAAACGTGCGCCGTCTCCCGCCAGTCGGCGGATTTTCTCGCAGACATAACAAAAACAGTCGGAGAATCAACCCTCAAACTCACCTTGCGCTCGCTAGCTCGCTCGCTCGCTCTTTTCCCCCCTTCTTTTAGGCGCCTAGCCGCGAAAGGCAGCGCCGACAGCTGGCATGGGAGATGCCTGGATGGCAACCTCCGGCTTTGGTGGTGGAGTTGGTTGGAAAAGTAAAACAGCATTTAAAACGCCAAAGAATGGGTTTAAAATCAAAACTCCCCACCTTCTTGTCCAAACCTTTTTCGGGAGGCGTCCTCATCCCCTTTCCTCCCCGCCCCCCCACCGCCGTGTTCCGCTTACGCCGCAAATGCCGATTTAAATTATTGATAGTGGAAACTGCGTGGCGGCGGTGGAAGTCATAGCGGCGTCTCCCCGGTGGAGTAGCTCCGTTTGATCGCGCTCGAGAGGGAGAAATTGCACGCTCGCTCGCTAGAGTGAGCTACGCTCGCATCCACAACTCTCCAGCCGTGAATGGAGGCTGTACGGGAATCCACACGAGTGCTCCGCTTTGACGTGGATGTCAGATGATTTCCACACACACACACACACACCCCGCCTGCCTATAAACGAAACACCCCTGTGTAGCTCACGAGAAATCAGATTCCCTCCACGCCACCGATCTCTTTCTAGCAAAAAAGAAGGAAAGGAAGACAAAGTAAAGCGGCGGCGGCAGCAGCCCGAGTTCCCCGCCCTTGCACGTGTCTTCTACCGCGGTTCTCGCTTCGCTTGTTTGGGCTTCCCCCTAAACGCCGGGAGAAGCGGGTTTCCCTGTCTCGCAGAAGTTTTTACGTTTTTAAAAGAACTTCGAGGCATGAACTTGATTTGGGAAGCTTTTGCTTGGATCTTTCTTTTCTTTTTCTTTTTTTAAAAGTTGCTAAAGATTTATTTTAGACTGTGAAATTTGGGGGCGAGGGGAGGATTAGACATAGACATAGAATAACAGAGTTGGAAGGGACCTTGGGAGATCATCTAGTCCAACCCCCTGCTTGAGCAGGAGAGTCTATTCCAAATATTAGCCTCTACCTCCTAGCCAGTGCTTTTCGTCCTTGGCAAGGTGTGGGCTTCAGATCCCAGAATTTCCCAGCCACCATGGTGGCTGGAGAATTCTGGGAGTTGGTCCACACATTTTCAAGTGGTCTTAGAAAAAGCTTCCAAACCGTATTGTCTGTTGTACCGAAACATGTCTTATTAGTTTGGGCTAAGGAGGAGATGGATGTGTGTGTGTGTGTGTGTGTGTGTGTGTGTGTCTCCTTAGCCCAAACTAATAAGACATGTTTCGGTACAACATAACGTGCAACCACAAAAACTAGTACACACATAAAAAATGGGTACACACAAATGCGCCCCCTAAAACCTTTGTCCAGCAACCCAACTTTATAGAAATGAGGACAAAAGGATGTCTTTTAGACTTAAGGAGGGCGAAAGACAATTATGGGTGTCTGACAGATTTTTCCCCTTCACTTCCCCACTTTTTTCCCCCTGGAAAAATAAAAAAAATGTGGCTGGAAATATGATGGTGGGATTTGAGGCTAAGTAGCATATTCACAGCTGAAACCACAGGATATCTGGAATGGCATGAGAAGGCTCCCCTAGAAAATAGAATGGAACTTGAATTAATTTATGTGGGAAGATCTGAACAAGCAAGCACACATGATTTTTCTTAATTTTTTTTCTGTCATAAGGAAATTCAGGAATTGTTGGGCAACTTTTTAGTACATGGCTAATACTTGCATGGCACCTTGAATTACAAGCTAGCTGTTTAGCATGTCCAAGCATAGGGGGTTTGTTCCTAAGCTAACATGTTCTGCAAACGTAGAAAATGAGGGTGACGGAGCAAACAAAATTGATCAGCCAGCACTGTGCCAAAGAGATAATGCTGGATTAACTAGAATGCTAATGATTAGTATGTCATTACCAACTATTGACTGAACAGATTGACTTCAAGCTTAGACATCTTGATAGGAGTTAAAGAGAGTCATCCAACATTGCAACTCATCCTCCTGCAGCTTGATGCTATAAGCATATACTTACAGCTTCCTGTTATAAGCTTATATTTATAGCTTCCTGCTATAAAGTATTTTACTATTCTTATAGCAAAATCTCTCTCTCTCTCTCTCTCTCTCTCTCTCTCTCTCTCTCTGTGGGCATGTGTGCATGTGTATAGATTGACACATTGAGTCATATGACTTTTCCTTTCAGATGAAATGTTGTATTAAAATATAATCTATTTGTTTTCCGTGTGTATGACTATAGCCCATCCAACTTAATTTACATCCTTTTCCAACTTGACTGCTTCTAGATTGATGGGGCTATATTTTTCTTCCAGGCCAATGGAGAGCAATTTGGAGGCTGGACAGAGAATTCTGGAGTCTTTATACCAGAATTCTTCCAAGCCTTGTTTTCAGTACTCCTTTTAATTGGAAAGCAGAAGGAGAAGATATGGGGTTATTTTATATGTTAAATGTATTACACTTTGAGGGATAATCCTTTCTTGCTGTAGTCCATCATAAACGTCCCCCCTTTTCACTTTTTGTCCACCTCCAGTGATTTTAAAGGTATATAATTTTAAGAAAAAGCTACTATGAGTTAAAATTAATTCCCCACGCATCATTACTTTTTATGTACATAGAGAATGCTATTTGGAATTATTACTTTTTTTTAGAAAAAAGAAAAGACAAAATAACAAACTTTTTCTCACTAGCTTTCTAACCATCTGCTTAGTTAATGTGATTTGATCCCAGCCTGATTTTCTGAGAAGGTCAAGGAAAAAAATGGGCTGTATTTCCATTTCTTCTTATTGTCAGGAAATCTAAATTAATCCTGATGATACAAATGGGAATGATGTCAATGAACTTGGATTTTGTGCAAGTGTATTTTATTCTATTAATATTTTTAATTGGCTGAGTTCAGTTCTAATATTATTTGCCACATTTTACATGTAATTACATATGTATATGTTTCCTAGCTACATGCCTTCAGCTAATGTTTTTCCCTCTGTCATTCCCTCCCCATCCCCAATAAAAGCTATAGGAAATTACTAATTCAGTTAACTGCAAAAACAAATAGCACATTAAAAAAACTATTCTGCCTTTTAAAATGACAATTTGCTAATAGTAGAAATGTAGTGCATATGCTCTGGGTGCAATCAACATTTTTGAAAATATGCAATATAATTTTACAATAAAGTAAACCAATCCTCTGATTCACTGTCTGGTTGTGTACAGCCAAATCAGTTCTCCTGCCATTGCAATTCAGTGAAACAATACAGCTAGAAAAATATAGAAGTGATCCCTGTGACACCCATTGGGCTTAATGTGAAGAGAAGAACAAATAACATTAGTTTGTACTAGGCTACAGTTTAGATTGTGTCATGCCAAAAGCAATCCCTTTGATTCTGAGATAGTATAATCTTTGAAACTTGTGTAAACCATGGTTTTGAAGTAACATGATTTGTGGATGTTTATAATATTGGTAAAATCCAGAAAGCTGAAAGTTAAAACAGATAAACACCACAGCCCCTGGTATCATCAGTTATTTCCAACAACTGATATTCAAGATGTTACCAAAAGAACAGTGTTTACTTGGATATATCTTCCTTGCAGAATGTTATCTGGTTGCATTTCTAGCATGTGTAAAATTAAATTACAACTGCATAAATTTTAGAAGATTGCACACAATTTGTTATATTAGTTAAAATATTTTTTAGCTCGGTGGGATTTCTAAGCAAACCTCCACAGGCTAAAGTGGCAACATTATTGAAATATTGAAAGTTCTGTTTTAATGGTTGAGGTGGATCTTATATACATTGTTTAAGAGTGCATCAACAATCTCTCTGCATGAAACCTAATAGCAATTTATTAGCGATCAGAAGTTAAGCAGTAAGGTAAAAGTATTTGCTATTTGGATGCATGCTGTCTCTGACAAAAATCATTAAAATTTTCCATTCAGGCATTTTGTTACCTGTACCAATAATAATTGCAGCACATGTATGTGTTTTGCAAACTAGCATATATGCATTAATTTGTTTCATTTCACAATTGTTTATTCTGGGAATTCCTGAGATTCAGTAGGTGGTGTGAAACCAGACTTCTGAGATTTTTCTTGGCATAGAGTACACATTTTCAAATATATATTTGTATCTGTAAGACTTTGCTTTCCTGAAATATAATATATTAGCAAACAGATTGATGCTTGCATTTTTTCCCCCAGATCTATTGTAACAAAAGAGCTTCTGGGAAAGCCAATTAATTAATATGCTATAGATCTTTGATTTCCTAAACATACTGGGGTGGTATTAAAAACCTCTGAAATGAAATGCAGTTGCAATAGATACAGATTTTCAAGTGAGAACTGAGAGGAAAGTTTATACAAGATTAATTTGCTCCAGGCAATAGTGACTCCCATAACATTAGGAATCTTCTCAGCTTCATCCATGTGTGGCAGAGTTACACCTCATGCCTTTGCACTCTTGCACTCATACCTCACAGGAATTGGAATTAATTTCACTGGTGTTACTAGATTACTTACAGGCACTTTGGGTGGCATTAAAAAGCAAAGTGTCTAGTAAGACAACAAAGTATCTGGTGTCCAGAACCTTTAAGAAGATTGCATCTTCTCACTTTGGAGACAGGATAGCAATGTTCCAATATTTGAGGGGCTGCCACAGAGAGAAGGGGGTCAACCTATTTTCCAGAGCACCTGAAGGCCAGACAAGGAATAATGGATGCAAACAGATGAAGGAGAGATTCAACCTAGAAATAAGGAGAACTTTTCTGACAGTGAGAACAATCAACCAACGGAACAGCTTGCGTTCAAAAATTGTGGGTGCTTCATCACTGGAAGCTGTCAAGAAGAGACTGGACAGCCATCTGTCAGAAATGATTGGGTAGGGAGTTGGACTAGATGACCTACAAGACCCCTTCTAACTCTGTTATTCTATTAAGTGGAAGGAGCAATTCTAATCATAGATTATAGTTGCAGAAGAAAGTAAGTATATTTTTTCCAGGAGAAAAGAACCAAATGCAGCTGAAGATGTGTAACAAAGGGGGTAAAATCACCTTTCCTTTTTAGACACTTTCCTTTCTAAATCTGAATCTAAAATTTGCTTGGTGGAAGAGTTATTGGATGAGTATATAGAATTATTGAGTGAATATACTGTATATAATTATAGAGTGAATCTTCTCCTGGGCTTCTCTGATTCAGTCAAGAAACATCCTGCTTTGAGAGGTGAAAAGAGCAATTGCCTTCCTAATATTTCCATATGCCAGTTTCCTCTCATTTCTCTGGTGTGACACTCCATCTGTGTCATTCTCCCCCAATTAGGTCAATTTTCCACAAAGCTTTGCCTGAAGTTCCAAACATCCTCCCCAGCTTGCAACTCCTTCCCTCCCTGACCATTTCAATTGGGATTTCAGGGCCTTGAGACAAATAGGCAAGTAGGAAGATACACTAGAGCAAGGGTCTTCAAACTTGGCAAGTTTAAGACTTGTGGACATCAACTCCCATAATTCCTGAGCTAACATGACTGGAGGAGGAATTCTGGGAGTTGAAGTCCACAAGTCTTAGCTATCAAGTTTGAAGACACCTGCACTAGAGGTTCTTACATTTCCCTCACTCAGTACTTCTGAGTGTTGGAAGAACAATGAGTCTATATCTGGGTTTTTAGAATATGAGTATCAGAGCACTGCTAAAAATTAAATACCCAAATGGAAACTAATTCAAACCACATTACTCTTTTGAGCCAATACATAGGGCTTATGGTCAGAGGCATGCTTTTTGTTGCTACGTATATAACCAAGGGTTTCCTTGACTTGTATGCTATCATTCATTTCACTGATTACTTAACACAAGCAACTTAGTGTTAATTTATGTGCCTATCAGAAGGGGTCTTGGAGGTCTTGTAGTCCAAAACCCTGCCCAAGGAGGAGACTTTATAGCATTCTGGACAAATGGCTGTTCAGTCTCTTCTTAAAAAACCTTCAGTGTGGGAGCATCCACAACTTCTTGAAGGCAAACTGTTCCACTGATTAACTGTCAGTAAATTTCTCCTTAGTCCTGTGTTGGATCGTTCATTGATAAGTTTCTATCTTCTTCTTGTCTGCTTGCAGGTGCTTTGGAGAATAGGTTGTTTCCTTCTTTATGACAGCCTCTCAAATCTTGGAAGACTGCTATCAAGTCATCTCTAGCCCTCCCCTTCATTAGATTAGAGATACCCAGTTCTAACCATTCATCATATGTTTTAGCCTCTGGTCCCCTAATCATCTTTGTTGCTTTTCTCTGCACTCTTTCCAGAGTCTCTACATCTTTTTTGTATTGTGACCAGAAATGGACACAATATTTCAAGACAGTATATATAGGTATATGACCACAATTGAGCCCAAAATTTATGTTGCAAAGTGAAATGTTTGTTAAGTGAGGAGGCAAAGGTATCAGATATGTTTGCCACCTTGAGTTAAATAAAACAATAGCAACAATACAGGCAGTCCTCATTTAGTGTCCACAATTGGGACTGGGAACTTGGTACTTAAGTGAAGCAATCGCTAAGTGAAACTGTGATTGTGCTTATGATCATACTTCAGTTTTTGTTTGCTTGACAGACCTGCAAAAATTGTAAATGTGAGGATTGGTTGTAAAGTTACTTTTTCATTATTGTCATAACTGTGGTCATTAAACGAGGCAGTGTCTAAACCAGGATTACCTGTAATATCAAACAGAGGCCCATCCATGAGAGAGCTCCATGAACATCTTGGCCCCAGTGCCTAGGGAAGAACTTTCTCTTCATAGCCTTCTGAAACACAATTAGGACTGTCTGATGGTGCTTTCAGAAGTTTTTCTGCCCCTCTAAGGACCTCAATTATTAAAGGCAAAATATCATTGGATGAACTTTTAAAATATGAAAATAATGTAACAAACATTACTTGAATGTTTATTTGTGGAATATTTTATATGGCCATCAAGATCTTTTGTATCAAAAGAGAGTCATGAACTTTACAGAGCTATATTATAGATAGGTCCAAATATACAGTTTCCTCAAAAATCCTTTTTCCCTGTAAATATATTCTAGGTTTCTTGGTGTCTCCTAAGTCACAAATCTCCTCACAATTGTCATAACAAGGAAATTACATGGCAAGCAATCAGGATATTTCAATGATTCAAGACAGGGTTCCCCAAACTTTCTGGCTTTGCAGACCGGTGGGAGAGGGAGAGGAGATGGTTCCGTGTGAGTGGCAGGCAAGTACACATGTGCAGCTCCATTTGCATGAGCAGTGGGCATGCACACATGCCGCTTGCACAAATGCAGCAGGCGTACATGTGCTCATCCACTGCTTGTGCAAGTGGGGATGTGCACAGGCTGTCCTCCCATTTCTGCAGACTGGTTCTGAAAGTCTCATGGCCCAGAGATTGGGGACCCCCTGGTCCAAGGCATTGTTCAATGTCTAGCTGAAACAATCTAGATGAGCTGCAACAATCTAGATGACTACTGGATGGCAGCAGATAGATAGGTTTTACTACATTGGTTTGCTGGCCTTCTAGAGATTTTCCAGATTTTTGCAGCTCAGCTGTGATGGCCCTATGGTTTGAATATCCTAAACTTCATTAGACTTGCCTAGCATGCCAAAGGTTTGCATTTATGTTGTGTTTTTTGCCTTGAGGTTTTGCCTAGCATGCCAAAGGTTTGCATTTATGTTGTGTTTTTTGCCTTGAGGTTTTGCCTAGCATGCCAAAGGTTTGCATTTATGTTGTGTTTTTTGCCTTGAGGTTTAGAATGCCTCCTCACATCCTTTCAGACATGAACCATAACTTGATATATAACACATGCTTTGCAGTGTTTCAAACTTAAATTTAAAATATTATGGATCTGAGGATGAAAAATTCCCCCTCCCCCAAGAACTTAGCATACTGTTGCCATTTAGATAAGAAAGACTGTCCAATTAATCCCAAAATGTATCTCAAATTTAACAAAGTGTGAAACATTTGTCTGGTCAATTGGTAAACCATGAGAAATAAAATGGTAAGACTACTAATTTTACTGTTATTTTATATTTTATCCCAAAAGACAGCTTTTTCTTCTTTTCAAATACCTTTCTGTATTAGATAGGTTTGGGAACAGGTTATTAGACAATGGTTGACAAGAGAACCACTGGACATGTGTTGTTTTGTTTGTTAAAAGTTGTTTGTTTTTATTTTACACCTCTACATTCTAAGGCATGTAAAGTTGTTTAGAATTAGAAATCCTCCAATTTATTAATTTAAGTTAGAACCCATAATCCTAACAGATAAGGTTTGAAGAGCCTTCCTGCACAGGAAGATGAATCAAAAGAAGTATTGTTTTAAAGATTCAACCTAAATGCAGCAGTCAAGAAAGAAATAATACACCAATCAAGGTGTACAAATCACTGCATATAAAAAGCCAATAAACTTAACTCCCCCATGCACTGATGTTTATTTATTTAATTTATATACTACCACTCTAGCTATCCATATGGCGATGAGATTTGCCACAAGAAAAGCAACTTACCAAAACACCAAGGACCCAACAATTTAAACCTGAGCCACATATATTATCCACTGTTGGTCTTTATTGTGTTAGGATACCTTCCTTTACACTGAATCTGAAAGATAAGGAGAGTTCTATACACGTTTGCCTGTATAAGTTTAATTGAAAGCAGTGGAAATTAAATCTCAGTTGATTTGCTCAACAAGATAAAGTTCTTTTAATTGCTGGGGGATATGCATCAAAAGGATGTCTTAAGCAGTTAGTAGAAATACCTATTTATCTCTGAAAACATCTAAAATGGGCTCTGGGCTGGTGCATCCATCAAACTCATGGATGTTGTGCACCTGTATCCTGAAGTATGACAGTATGGCCACTGCTTCTATCCCATAGATGCCCCTCAAAGCTTATTGTGCCACTCCTGGCCTACTCCTAAGCTGCCACTTGAACATATGCTCAAATTAAACAGGATGCTTTGAAAAAGGATTAGGTGGGAAAGGATGGAAGAGGTTAGGAATAGTTTACTTAGGATACTTGTATTTCACTTCAATCATACCCAGATATATTGCAGAAGAGAACCATCTCTTGACCAAAACAAGACACTGATCCAATAGCCCAGGGGTGTCAAACTTGCGATGACATGTCATTATGTGATGTATCACAACTCCCCCCCTTCGCTAAAATAGGGTTGGGCACATGATGCATCCGGCCATGAGTTTGATACCCCTGCAATAGCCTAAGTAAGATGGGGAAACTTTGACTTCCACATGCTTGCCAAACTATAATATCCAGCAATTCCAAACTAGCCAGACAATGAAGAATGATGCCGAAATCATTCAGTTTTCTAAAATGCTTTTCTATTAGCATTTGTAAATTAATATACTGAATTCTGGGATGGGGGTTGTATCATTTACCAGCTCTACCCACATTTGCATCGGAGTGTTGAAACCAGTATTCTTTTATAAGACTGCCTAATTTGCATCTTACTAACACTTAGTTCATTATGCATTTAATAATTGTATTATTAGAGCCTAAAATTAAATAGCAAGCAAAGGAAAATATTTAACAGGTGATTGTGTGTGTGTGTGTGTGTGTGTGTGTGTGTGTTTTAAAGAAAGCTTGTGAGAATATGAGTGAAGATCTCAGCTTCAGCAGCTGCACTGCTACTTGAAATGAGCCAATGGGCTGCTGGATAACTGTTGGTATTTATTGCAAACCAGCAAAAGGCTCTGACTCATAAAAATGCAGATGATTTGATATTCAGAAGCCTTGAAGACTCATAAATCACCAGAGATTGGATTGCCAAAAATGCTGTCTTCCACAGATCAGTGAAAGATGTTTCCCCTTCCTCCTCTTTCTAAATTAGTAGCCTTTTATTTTTTCCAGCAAGTAAATTAGGGGTAAGGTTTATAATATTCTATAGGAACAGAGTCAAGAGTTATCTAAACCATTATCCTGTTCCTATCAAGTACATCAGAAAGTCTTACTTAATATCAGGATCAGAATGAGAGAAGCTAATGTAATCTCATGGTGAGCCTTTATCCAAGATGAGCCAAATAATTTTGACCCCCCAGTGGAAAAATATCCTACAGCCATGCCTGTTCATCCTGGCCAAGTAATGCCAATAGAATTAATACGAACAAGTAACATTGGCAATCTTTATAACAGCAAAATGATTTTTTAAAATCTGAAGTAACATTTAAAGCCAGGATTAAAGCCATCATGAAGGTAGGCAGCAGGGTGACATGATTCACTTCAGACAGTATATTAATGAAGTGCTTTAATTATTATGGAAGAGGGAAAGATGTGAATTTTTAAAAAATATTCTCTCAGTGTAGCTTTACAATAAAGTAGAAGTAGCACATCTGGTTGGGATTCCTGTTCTGGTTTACCCCATAAGACTGACTTCAATGTTGCAAGTATGAAAGTACAATTTGCCTTCACACGCCCGTCTCCTTTTCAGCCTGAGAAACTAGGAAGAATCTTTTCTAAGACTCTTGCCCCACCCACTTATCTATCTGTGGACTATGCTGTCTGTTTTCTGACCAGACCCTTAGCAGCATCTCTTTGCCCTGCCTCCCAAGGTCACATATAATTACAAATGATGAATCAGGTAAGAGGTAGGCATTAAAAAACTCAGCATGGAAAGAGGAACTGAGAGTTTATAGCAATAGCACAGCAATAGCACTTAGGCTTTTATACCATCCCATAGTGTTTTACAGCACTCTTTGGATTGTTTATAATGTCAGCATATTGCCCCCAACAATTTGGATCCTTATTTTACCGACCTCAGAAGCATGAAAGGCTAAGCCTGTCAGGATCGAACTCTAGGTTATGGGCAAAGTTTGTCTGCAATATTGTGTTCTAACCACTGTACCACCAGGGCTCTGTACTTCAACTCTGACCCATTCTTGCCCAAACTTTCAAAGGATATGTTCACTTAACAAAAATTATGCACTTCTGGCTTAGAAGAGATTCCCAATGTATTGAGTTATATTTCTTATACTGCCATTCTAATGTGATATGAAATGCATCCTTTAGCTGCTTTGGGTCTTGTTTGATAGCTAAAAATGAGTCACTAATCAAACATATATATTCTGCATATATGTAATTAAGGATGTTATAGTTTGTTGAATATGTGTCTTCCAACATTAGAATGGCATTAGTGATTTGGACTTTTAGGTCACTTTCTTCTGTCCTGTATAGAAAAACTTACTGCAGAAATCATCTGCATTTGAATCTGTTACTTTTAGAGAGCTCATTCTTGTTCCCAGTTAAATTCCATGGCCTATAGACCTAAGATATCTTGCCAAATAGCAATGGAGTTTCTGCAAATCAAAGGCATTGAGCTTGTACCAATTAGTAGCTCAATACCAAATATCTTAACTGGATTGTACAACTTAGTCAACAATCATGCTCTGTTCCCTCAAGCCTCAACATTTGGGTTGATTAGTCTAGCAGTCTTTATTACAGTCTTCTGTAACATCTTATACAGTTTTCCCATGTTATTATCACTAGAGCTCTTATATACAAACAGTTAGGAATGTGCTAGCTACCTGCTGAGAAGAATGTGGAATTTTATCTGATGCATAATGCATCTTTTACCTAGATGCATAACCATCTAGATATTCTGGTAAGTCAATCAAAAGAGAAATTATGACTCCCCAAATCAGTGGGGAATACTTGACTATCCTGCCCAAGGCTCCTTCCAGACTTGGCTGCCACACGATTGCGCTAAATTACAGGATATTCTTCCTATAATTGCAGTGGGAATTTCTGATGTCTTGAAAAGGGTCCACCACTCACATTCTCCACAATATAAAATCATCTTCATGTTGTTCAGTCCGCTGGATACAAAAAAATATATGTGATACTCAGCTTCATAATTCTTTTGTGAGCATCCATGTAAGATTCCATAGAAATCCTTGGTCAGAATAGACTCTGTCTTCCCATCCTGATTTCTTTGCAAGACTATTTTCCACTCCAACAGTAAGAGTTCTTCCTAGAGATGCTTTCTGTGGAGTTTGAATGCAGAAATGTGATTAACTCTTTGCTAAAATCAAAGTGAAGCAGGGATTCTGAGAATTTGAGGAGCCTTTTATAATCCTAGAAAGTCTTCCCTTGTGTCACATTTCATTGCCATGCTAGCTTTTTTTAAGCACAAAGTGCAAAAGATTTAAAAGATTTGCCCCAAATGACAACAATTTAACCACCCTAGTAAATATGAACCATGGGATTCTGTGTCAATGAACTTTTTTTTACTAGGTGCAACTTTGTCACTCAACATATCTCCTCTTTATCAGTTTTGTTTCTTAAGAACTTGAGAACTTCTGGCCTGTTGAAAAAAAACTTCTCTTCCAGTCTTCAAAGCACTTCCTTTAGTGTGGAAAGTTATTCTTCATAACCTTTTGCCTATGATGAGAATGTCATTAATTGTTACTACTAACTCATAGACTTCCCTTTAAATATTTTTCTATAGCTCTTTGAAATATGCCTAGGGCTAATGAAACTCTGTAGGTGAACTATTGTGCTAATACAACACTTTGGGAATGTTGGTGGTTACACTACTTCTTCTCAAACTCCATTTGTTGGAAAGCCTGAGTCCTTTCCAGTTTGATAAAATCCCTTCCCCCATCCAATATTGCCTCTCTCCATGGTATGTACTTTTTGACTATCCGTGTTCACAGCAAATTCTTAGAACTTCAGCAGATAGGTTGGCATTCATTGACATGATAGAGTTCCAGATAGGAACTTGTCAACCAATGAGCTCAAGACATCATTGTAACTCTGGCAGTTTACCAAAATCAATAGCAGATGCATGAAAGGGCAATCATGTCCACTGTGGGCGTCTGCCAATTGTGTTTTGAACTTCTATAATAAACTAGCCAATCTAGGGGAACAGTTCCTTGCTTAGATTGGTTTCTATGTGTGCATTCTATATGACACCCACATTTTTTCTAATCATCTTCATGACCCAGAAATAGTTAATGTCAACTTTATAAGCATTTCTAAGGTGCCCACACACTAGATGTGATCCTTGGATTCTCAGCCCCTTTTCAGATTTCTTTCTTTCTGGTCCATCTAATTATCTGTTATCAGCCCTGTAAATCATGCATTATTCATTAATTTCAAGGTGTAAATAGCTTCTGCTTTAAAAAGGCAAGATGTGTCTAATTACCATTGCATAAATTTCTCTCCTTCCCAGTTGCAAATAAATAAATAATGATAAAAGATAAATAAAGTTCACCAGCATTTGGGCTGATTATTGATAAATGAACAATTGTTTTAATAATTGTTGCATCATTAAAAAAGTGCTCTGAATTCTAAACCAATGTGCACATTACTAGTGGCATAAAATTGTCTCCTACTGCTCCAAGGACTGGACAAAACCTATGTTCTTCTTTTCCACAACTTATACGTTCAGGGAAAGATCTAAAATGGCAAGCATATGAAAAAGATTGAGGCCTAATGATTAGGTTACTTAATCATCTGACTTGAATGTCAGAATAAATGGGACACCATAGGATATAGGTTAAGCACCCAGCTGGAGAAATTGTGCCCTAGTGCAACACTGAAAACAACATAATGTTTCTTTCCCATGTTTGTACATAAAGGTAGAACGACAGAAGCAGAAATGATTTAGTGGAATGTATAGATGCACTGTCCTAAATGAGAGTCTCACTTTTCTTTTCCTAAGAAGCTTCTTGCTGAATTGGATTCCACTGACCTAAAATAATTTAATTTATATAATTAATTGTTGGAATTAACCCTTGGCTATATTTTTTGTGGAGCTTTATGATGGTTTGTGCATGTGAAGTCTTAATTTTCTTCCTGTCATACATCGTATTCCCCATATGTATTTGTATGTATTTGTTCTGATATAACTCTATACATGAATTGTGCAGTCAACACATCATCAGGATTAATAATTTGTCTACTATCCATCTTTTTCTGTTTTTGAATTGCATTTGATTGTGGAACTGCCCAACGGTGTCCTCGGTGTGGCATAAAAAGGTCAAAACAGTGGTCACTGCAGCATGATCGAATCATCACCCTTTTGTATGTGCAGATCACATTGGTGTATGCATAAAAAGGGTAGAGCTTCAAGGGCAATGCCATAATCCTCATCATGACTTGTAAACCTTGTTACCCCTGCCCCTGGTTTGCAGTGGCGGCAGATAATTGGGAACTAATTGGGAAATAATTGCTCAATCAGGTGATCAAACTCTTCCCCTAGCTAATGGAAGAAAAGCCAAACCACATATTAGCATCTAGAAATGTCATAATATGGTGGTTCAGGAATGAAAACCAAGAAGAACTGATGATCTGTTCTAGAAAGCCAACATAGCCCATCTTGTGATAGGGCAGATATTTGGCGGTCTTTGTCAAAAATACAAGCTTAGAAATGCAACTAGAATTAAACTGTCTGCAAACTGGTATGACAAATTTCAAGTCTTTGGAAATATATCAGAAACAGGCAGTGATATAAACCTAGTAAATGATTTTTAACCCCCCCCCCAAAAAAAGTCTAGAGTATCCCATAATATAAAGTTGAAGAGATTGTCTAATAGAAATAATACAGAAGAAGAGTAGGATCAGTAAAAGAGTGTTGAGCGAATATTCTGACAACATATTGAAATTAGTATATACTCTGCAGGTACAAAAGAATGCATCCTTATATGTTTACCACTGTATTGTTGTACTTTATAAGATGTTGTAAAGTTTGTAATCCATTCAGCATGCTGCCTTATGATCATCTTGAGGCAAATTCTTAGACTTCCAGGGGATTGTGAACACCAGGCTCTTTGCCCAGGCTTTGGGCTATGATAAAAGTGAACCCACAGCTGGAAGAATCTGGAAAATTTATATGATGCTGTGGCCTTGTGATTAGGATATTTGGTGTTCTTGTTCATTTTGGACTATTTTATTTATTCTGTTTCTTTTGTTTAATGTTACGTGTGAGTTGCCAGATCTTGCATAAGATAGGTGGTTATATAAGTAATAGCTAAAGATATTCTAGAAAGTATTCAGAATAGTAGACATACAATACAATATTATTCCATTTTATAAGGCAGACAAAACCAGGAATGACTTGTGTCCTTGTATTGAGTGAGAAGAACTGGCAACTTTCTGACAGCATCTGAAATCTTTATTCAGTCCTAGGACTGGCAAAGTTTCATCTCATTTCAGATATTTGGCACAATTTCTCTTTTATATGTCATCTGATGCTGCCAACGTTTTTATAAGTTATTTCTTTTGGCACTTACTTCTCTTTGCAACTTCACAGGGTTGTAACTAGACAAAAGTGGTTACTTCTTCAAAGATAGAAATAACAAATATGTATAGTTATGAAATGCAGAAAATTTCCTTATCCTGCAACTTTTAAATATGCATATTGTATTGTTGGTAACACTTAGGGCTAATTACATTCCTTTCTTGTATTACTTCAGATTTTTACAGTATACATCTGGCAAGCTAATGTGTACATCTGAGAATCATAGATGTCTGTAGAAGTGATGTCACAAAGCATATCTAAAAGGGGTGGAGCTTATGTCACAACACTGCAAGGATACTGTTGTTATTCTGCTCTTTGCCACTATCCTCCAGGATGTCGCTAGTGAGAAGCAAAAGGATAAAGGATTCCCCTGCCCAGTCGTGTCTGACTCTAGGGGCAGTGCTCATCTCAGTTTCTTAGCTGAGGGAGAGAAGCAGGAATCTGAAAATTGGTACGCTTCTCAGAAATATGGAATTAACTACAACTGACAAATTTAGGTTGATTGCTATGGAATGCAGTGATCCTCTATATACTTTTATTTCAGGAAACCCAAGATAATTTCACTGCAATATCTTGATTGTATATATGGACAGTGTTTAGTAACAATTCTTTTTCAGATGGTGTTTTTCCATACAACTTCAGATTGTCAATGTAAAGGAGAAAGGATAGCCCATCAGATGTTTCTGAAGTTTGATAGTCATGGCCTGACTTGTTCAGTATTGTTGACAAAAAAATCAATGTGATGACAAACAGTAGTGGTGATAGTTCAGTCTCTTGAAATATTTTTCTCTTGATATTAACCTCTTCCAGTCTATCACCATTGACCAGCAACTGTGTCTTCATTTGTGCCATTGATCTTTTCACAAAGCTTTTGATGTTTATACTGACTCATTATTTCTAGGCACTTGATTATCCAATCATATAGCTAGGAATTGAGTGCCTTCTTGTAATCAATCCATGCTACATTTATATATGTCTTTCTTCTCTTGAAGAATAAATTTTTTCCAAAATCATGTTGTCAACTAAGAACTTATCTTTTATTCCTCTTGTGTTTGATGTTTCCTTTGCTCAGGTTTAAAGAATTTGTCTTCATCTAGATGGTGTTGGACTGCATCAGCTACCACACCAGTTAGCAATTATAATTTTTTTGGTAAGCAGGTAATTAGCCCCTTTGTTGGATTTTTCATTACTAAGTAGGTTTTTTGAGATATTAACTAATCTTCAACTTCACCTACTTGCAGGATATTTTTAAATTGCTTGGCAATTAATGTCTGTAGACTGGTCAGATGTTTGGATCGGAAATGATACAGTTCATCTTCACCTGGTGCTGACTAATAATTGATTTTCCTTGCCCTTTTCTCTACCATTTCAGCAGTTATTATTTCATTTTAGCTTCTTTTTTATTCTTATCCACCACCTTTATCCAAGTTGCATTCTTTTATTGTCCAATTGTCCCATAGTTAAACCCAGAACAGCACTGTTTGTCAGGTTCACTGCAGTCTCTCAATTGATGGATTGATAGAAACTTTCTTATTTGACAGAAATTGGAGATTCTACCTATAGTGTGCTTATATCTGCCAGTGATCTTGGCTATAGTTGTTATTTGCTGCTTTATTATTTCATATATTTCCTTAATCTTTCTTATTTTTGGTGATATTTTGAACAGATATCCATGTCCTTTTACTTCTCTTCTTTTCTAACTTACTTGCATCTAATCTTATTTTCTAGCCTGATCTTCCTTTTTGGTAATTTTGGGGTTTTTATCTTTTTTTTTTTGATTGCATACAAGATATTCAGTTATAACTGCATCTCTAATGTATATTAGTTGGTTTTGCGGTGAGCTGGCACATATATTATATATTACAGTAGTAGCATCTTTTAATATGTTTGCTAGCTGTTTGTTTGAAGCCTTATTCTGCTGCTTTTTGCTGTTGTAGATGCTCAGTTATTCTTTGTTTCTTCCTTTTTAGTGAAAGGGCATTGTTCTTTCCAAGGAAAAAGAAGGGAGAAAGTGCCTGGTTTGGAATTTTTCTTTTTTTTTTGTTTATCAATGATTATTAAGTCCGGAGTAGTGCGTGTTAGGTGCTTGCTTGTTTGAATTCTAAAGTTCCAGAGCACTTTAGCTTCTTCATTTTCTATTTCTTTCTCTATTTTATGGGTCCACCAATTCTTCCTTATAGGCAACTGGTATTTTTTGCAGATCTTCCAATGCAACATTGTTGTTACTTTGTCATGCTGTTCCTTATAGTCAATCTGCAATCTTCTTGCAGCAGTTAACTAAGTGGCCACTGTTTCTTCAGCTTCTTTGCAGAGCTGACATTTGCTGTATGTTGCTGCCTTCTCAGTTCTGACTTTGTATGAATTTGTTCTTAAGGTTTAGTCTTGTGTACCCAGAATTAGCCCCTCCCTTCCCTCCCCTGCAGCCTCCCGCTTCAATTTTCTTCTTCTGAGCTATTGTCAGATCTTGCTGTTGTCTTTTCTGTCTTTTTTATATACCAGCCATGTAATATTTTGCTTGTCATATATCTTTTTTACTCCTCATTTCAATGTGGTATCTCCAGTACTCAGTAAGCTTCATTATTATTGTTGTTTTCAGAGGGTTTTGAGTGAACAGTAGCAAAGACAAAAGAAAAACTAATCAAGAGTGAAATAATAGCCATGAGAAAAATGAAACATTGGACCTTTCCCTATTACTGATTAAAATAATATCTGTTGTTGTATCCTTGAGATAGTACAAAATTACAGTATGAAATGTGCTGTCTCAGTTGGAAATACCTGTTCTGCTTCTGTTTTGTTCCAGTCACTACCAGTCATCTGACTTGCTTCCAAGTTCCTGTGGGACAAAGCTTAGCATATTTTGCATTTCTCAAGGCTACTCTTGGATTCAACCAGAATAAGGGAACAAATAATGTTACCTAAACTTGCATATGGTTAAGAATATCTTAAGCATGTCTCGTTCATGAATTGGTGACAAGAGGAAAAGAGTATATCATAGGAATATGGAAAGAAAAATGTGGCAAAGCCATCTGGGACACAGTTATATGTCAGTAGAAACAAAGTAATCAGATCTCCAATACGACCCAGAGGGGTTGGTGGGCGAGAAGAAACGTGAATGAAGAGCCTATTCAGGAAATGGACTCATCACATACTTTTGGGGGGAACACACTTCTTTTTCTCCAGAAAGACTATGGGAAAGCAAACTACTCCTGCTTTCTCTCTAAATAGCAGCAAAAGCAGCACATAAGCAAATCCACTTTTAAATGCGGTATGTGAAGAAGTAGTGATCCACTTTTTCTGAGGGATGGCTTCTAAAAACATTCATTTAACTATTTTATAAAGCAGGAAAACCCTTTGCAGATACATAAAAGAAGTTGGCAACTCCTATTAGTTTTTGCAGATCTTCTGCAAAAGTACACAAGTATGCAGTTCAGTTCTCCTCATCTTGTATAGCAACACAAAGAATTAGCTGTTTCTTCTATTGTTTATTGCTATGTCACAAGAATATCTGTATATCATATGTAACAGATTCAACCTTGCTGCCATCATTTCGATAGCACTGTAGTAACATCCCTACCACATTGTGAACCTGTGTGGGTGTTGACATGACATTTGAATTGCAACTTCAATTATCTTGTTTAAAAAACTGCCTTGTCATTAGAAACTGCTTATTTTAAGACGGACTTAAATTAGTTTAAAGCAAATTTGCAATCTGTTATCATGAAGGCATATTTTGAAGTTGTTACACTGGAAACTGTTTGCTGATGCACGGTGATGCCAATAGGGTGACTCGAATGTAACTTGTTTGTGGATGACAGCCCGACTACATCACATGTGAGAAAATGTCATAGAAAGTGAAGGGATTAGCAAAAGAAGACAGGTCAGCAAAATTCTTCTGTTTACTGAAAACTCCTGAACACCTTAGCAGTCAAGAGATATAAACAGGAAGGTATTTATATGCTGGTGACTGGTTAAAGAATAGGAAGTAGAAAATAGGATTCAATGGTGAACATTATGAATAGAAGATATAAGCAATAGAACCGTATTTTTTAAAACTACTTAATGAGTTACCTAGAACTGATAGGGAGGAATACTGCAATTCAAAGGGCACAAACATTGCTGCCGCAACCAAATTATTTGGAGCTGTTTTAATAATAACAATAAAAGATAGTGAAATTGGTAAAATTCTCCAAATTGGGGAACTAGTTAACTCTGCAAATGCTATTCAATGAAGCACATATAACATAATTAACACAGATGTAAAATCTTAACTGCATTCATATAGCAATGGTTGATGGACTACTAGGTCAATAAACGTTGTAATGCAGTAAAATCTACTGCAAAAAAGGCTAATTCTCATGCTAGCTCTCAGAGATAAAGCCCGATATGGCAGAGGGCTAGTTATTTATGCCATCACTTCTCCCTGACGGTATCTACCCATCCCACCAAATCAGCTGGGATGGATATGCTCCAGGTCTCTTCCATTTCAATATTGTCATATATATATATATATATATATATATATATATATATATATATATATATATATATATATATATATATATATATATATATATATATATATATCATACATATATATATATATATATATATATATATATATATATATATATATACATATATATATATATATATATATATATATATACATATATATATACATATACATATATATATATACATATATATATATATACATATATATATATATATATATATATATATATATATATATATATATATATATATATATATATATATATATATATATATATATATATATATATATATATATATATAGGACGGATGTAAGAAGCAAATCTTCTTCAAATATTCTATGTTCTATGGAGCACCCTTTCTGCAGATATACAGGAGGGCTGTCACCCTCTTTGCTTTCCAGAAGGCCCTGAAAAGAAGGCTCTTCCCACAACATTGGGTTAGGATAAGGCTAGAGCCCAGCAGGATAGTATGTGGATGTGTGGGAGAGTGCAGCCCCAAGGTACCATGAGTTTTTATTGAGTTTTCCTTTTGATTGCTTCGGAATGGCTGTGTTTTACTGTTTTGTGAGTTGGGTTGTGGACAGCTATACAAGTCTTTTTCAACCAATCAACCAACTAACCAATGTCGAGTGTTCTTAGAAAAAAGAAACAGATATAACACTACCATCAAATTTAATGAAACAACTCCACTATCAGGAAATGGAATTATTCCTCTATCAGGAATTGTTACAATCTTTCAACTTTAAAAATGATGGAGAGTTGTTCTAAATTATGCATAAGTTAAAAATGGATCAAAGAGAATATATTACAACCTAGGTTATCCAATGAATTTAAAAGGTGAGAAGAACATACATCCGCACACAGCACAGAATTAGCCAATCACAAGATATACTCATGGTCATAAATTTGGAAGATTTGAAAAGGGCAAATTCACATGAATATTAATAACTATTATTTGCAATGACTATATATCTCCTCCACTTTTAGAGCACTATGTCAATGAATGCCAGTTGGTGGTATCAGCTGATAATGTACTGAGTTTTTCCTTGTAGGCATCTTATAGCAGCCACTTACCATTGTGGAAGCATAGATAATTCAATATTGTTCTTCTTAGATTGTGATGATCATACCAGTCATTATAACTATCTGTGACAAAGACATAGTATGCAGTATTTACATTTTATTATGGCTATTAATATATATGCTTGTGTGGGAAAGTATATTAACTTCAAACTACTGGTTTAGTAATTATGGATAAACTCAGATGAACGAATGCACTATACTGATTGTAATCTCAAGGGAAGAAGCACACAGTTAAGGTCTGCAAATAATTATTTGTAAAAACTTTTAATTAAAAAGTATAATAAACATTATTACATAGTCACTCCTTATATCCTAAACAATTTCATAATCACATGGTTTGTTTATGTCTTGGTACAGTACGTATTTTATATAAATAGAATTCTTTAATGGCCAAGTGTGATTGGACACACAAGGAATTTGTGCACAACAATAAATGTGCACAAGTTACGAAAATGGTTTTGTCCATACTAATGATTCCAACACTGATAACCTGTTACAGGTATACAGTCCAGAACCAATCTATTAATTTTGTAATTAGCTCCATGGATAGTTCCAGCATGCCAAGAGGGGTCTTGAATGATTACTAATAGAGAATGGGCAGGGATACAGGAAGGCTGTGTCTCATTCACAGAAATAGTGATTGAACAGATTGCGATTGCCTCTGGTACCTTCCAGTTTGTGTATATTTGTGGCCTCTCACATCCCATCTCTCCTTGTTCGGTGCACCTCCTTCTCCACCCATTAAAATAATTATTGAAAATATATCAAGCATGAGGAATCCCTTGGAAATAATACCTGTGAGAAAATCTTGGAATATTAATTGATTGCACATGAAATAAAAACCAGCAGTGTGATGTTGTTAAAAGAAAGCATGTGACTACTCCCTTTATTGGTTGTGTTTAAGCAGAGGATGAACAGCTATGTATCTAGAATATTTTAATCTGAATTTCTGTATTAAACGAGTGGTTGGATTTGATAAGCTAAATGATCATTTCTAACTTTATGTGAATCTATAAATTTTCATTATATATAGTGTACTGGAGTGGTAATTTGAGGTTTTTTTGTTGTATTAGATGAAGAATGAGGAAGTGATAGATCTTCAGATGCTGGGTTTCTAGTTTCTTAATCCTCTACTATTTTACTCCGGATTGATGGGAACTAGAAGACAACAGAAGCCCATCTCTGCATTTAACTGGATCAATCCAAAATTTGTCTTATCCAAACAGCCAATTTCAACAGTGGAAAAGAAGTTGCTTTACAAACTTTTAAAGTGCTGAAATTTAGAGATATACTATTTCCGAATATTGGGTTTTATCCATAATTATCAGTTACTGATAGGTTTGTCTTTTAGCCATTTAATTAAATACCATGTGCTATGATAGCCAGTGCAATATTTTGCAGCAGTGAATCTCATCGTTTATTTAATAAACAATTATTTATAATACAATATTTGCAGACTGACCAATCCTACAGATTCTGGTCTTGGATAGAAATGTTACAATGTATATAATTCAATGCTGTGTTGTTTGGGACACAGCCTGGATGTTTTCTTTTTCTTTCTTTTTTTTGGATGGTGTTTCTATTTCACACTAACAGTTTAAATGATGAAATTCCTTTGGAAGAATGCCTGAATATACTTAGAAATCCTCAATATTTTATAAGTTGAGGAGTAAGCACTGATGTATTCTCTGGTACTTGTTTCTAGGTTAAAAAAAGGGGCTGTTGATCTGAATTAATAGGGCATTATGCTGCTCTTGCATATATGTGTACATACTGCCTACATTATGCTTCACACCTACACTTGTAATAACATAATGGCATGGCTTGACATTCAACAATAATTTTTGTCTTTCATCTTCAACATCTAGCATTCAGGTATGTTGCCTCTATACAGAATGGAATGAGACACAGTCAATTGGCCAACTCGTCGTGGCACAACTTGCCATGGGACAATTCGTCACGACAATTTATATAAAATAATTTAAAAATATTTTAATTTTTTTCATTCACATTTCATTTTGTCCCTCTTTTGGCATCCTTTCTTTGATTCTATTCTGCCATTGCTTCAATATTAGTGTATCTCTTGTCCTTGGTGAGTTACCCTGCAATGAGTTAGCCATGGTGAATTATCCCATGGTGACAACTGACAAGTTGGCTGCAGCAAGTTTTCCAAGACCCAAGGAGTGGTGGTATTCAAATTTTACTACCAGTTCTGTAGGTGTGGCTTGGTGGGTGTGGCATGGCAGGAAAAGGTTACTGTAAAATCCCCATTCCCTCTCCACCGCACTAACCTGCTTTCCAGTTCTGTTCTCCTGTGCAGGGCAACAAAAGACCCAGCCGATCAGCTGGAACTCAGGAGGCAGCAATTAGATGGGGTTGGGGCCAACCAGAGGTGGTACTTACCGGTTCTCCGAACTACTCAAAATTTCCGCTACCAGTTCTCCAGAACCTGTCAGAACTGGCTGAATACCACCTCTGCCAAAGACCCATTGGGTAGCACGTCCAATAGGAGGACTTTCTACTAACGGACTTAAACTGAATATTGTAAGATAAACATCAAATGAGTGGAACAAAGGAATGCTACACTTAATAAAATAGAGAAGACTAATGCTGTTCCTCTCCCAATACTAGATTACTAATCCTAAAGTGGCTCCTGAAAGACTAGAATTGAAAATTGATACTAAATAGCTGTGGTTGCGCAGGAGTCATGGTGGCACAATGGTTAGAATGGAGTATTGTAAACTACTTCAGCTCACTGCCAGGAGTTTGATCCTGACCATTCAAGGTTGACTCACTGTTCTATCTTTTCAAGGTCAGTAAAACAAACACCGAGATTGTTGGGGGCAATATGCTGACTCTGAAAACTGCTTAGAGAGTGTTGTAAAGCACTAAAAAGTGGTATATAAGTTTAAATGCTATTGCCATTGCTGCTTTAAATTGTGTCCTTATTCCTGTTGGCCTTATTTCAAACAAAACTGGTTTCAAAGTTAATATCATGTAAAGAAATAAATATGAAAGTTTAGTTCTGTGAGTTCGTCAGAATCCAGAATTCAAAGATACATTCAAATTATTTCCCTTTTTTTCAGAGGGAAGGAGCTTCCAAGGTTGAACAATTAATCATAGCCAGCACCCCAAATATCCATGGCTGTTGCAGCAGTTGGGAAGTTGTTCATCCAAGAGGATCAACTGTTGTGTTATTGTGTTATGCATATTCAAAGTTATTCTATTGACATCAGATACTGGGTTTGCTCTAACAAGACAGTCCTTAGCGTATCATCATATGCTTGGCAAAGTAGATATGAGTAACATCAGTACCAATCCCAGCCCACCTTTGGGAATCAATTGGAACAAGGGATTCATCATAGCTTAGCTGTAAAACTGGGGTTCAATATTAGGCTCTGTGGGCTACTTATGAACTAGTAACAGCCTCTGGGAATAAGCATGCTGCATTTTTGTCATCTCTCACAATGCATTCTCATACATCTGAAATATAGGATTCTGTGGGCCAGTCTGCCAGGTTTGTTTAAGTCTTAGTATACCATTCTTTCATATCCTCAGTCCCCACCCCCAGCTAAATATATTGTTGTATTGATGACTTTCCCCAAGGTATTTTTTATGAGGATTCACAGCCAGGTTTGTGATTCATGAGAATTAATGCACTCAAAAGTTGAATCACAAGCTCATGGGTCCAGTTTCAGCTTAGCTACATAATCAATCCCCATTAATCAATTGCTTCATCTATAAAGTCCATTTAATTTCTTACTCAAGAGGATGTGATAGGTGGGTTAGAAAAGCTGAAAACGACTAGGGTAAGTCAAAACAGCTGAAGGCGGTTTCTCCCTGTTCCCCCACCACCACCACTACCATTTCCTCAAAACTCCAGCTATCATTTAACTTGCTATCTCGACCAGGGCACCTTTATTCAGAAGAAAGCCCCAATAACTTCAGTGGGACTTATTCCCAGGTAAACCTGTGAACTGCATGCCAGTCGGAAAAGGCCAGAGTTCTCCTCAAGCAGGCACCTTAATAATAATTAAAGGCAGGCTTTTGCCACACAACCGCGCGCGCCAACGGGGGCGCGCGCGCACAGATACGCGCGCGCAGTTGTAGAGTGAACTCTTGTTATTGAGACTCTCCGCTCCTCTATCCCACCCCCATCCATCATTCCAATGGCGAATGTCACAATATTTACTTTTCTTTCCCAGAAGCGCAAATTAAGACGTCGGAGAAGGGCGGGAGAGAAAGGAGTCGGGCGGGGGGGGGGGCAGCGAAGAATTCCGCGCGGCGCCTTTAACTGCGGGCCGCGAGTTTTCTCTTGAAAGCTTCCTCAGCCCCGCAGATCCGTATTTAAAGGCGCGCCATCTGGGCAGGTGGGAGGTGCTGGTAATGCTCCTGCTTTCGGAGTTCCTTTGCAGCACGTTTAGATTGCATCAGATAGAACCTACCCAAATCCTACCCAAACTCCCCCCTCACACACACACAACTTCCCGCGACGCCTTCCCCCTCTTTTGCTGTGATCCGGGCCCACCGAGAAGCCGTCCCGGCGCCGCACCTTTCGGCGGGGAGAGGAACCCCCAGATCCAGCGGACGAAGAGTGCGTGGGCAGCCTTCCTCCTCCGCCAGCCACACCCTGTGGCGAATCACCATCTCCCCCCCCCCCAACCTCCGCGCCAAGCCTGGCTGCTCGGGATTCTCCCTTCTCCCCTTAGCTACGTGTTCGCAAACGCGCCGACGAAAGAGCCGCGCGGCCAGAGAAGCTGCGGCGGGAACAAGATGGGAGGTGGAGGAGGGAAAAGGGAGGGAGGTCTCTGGCCTCACGCAGCGAGCCAGGCCGGCGGAGTTGAACCAGGAACAAAGGAGGAGGCCTGCAAGGCGGGAACACCCTCTTTCCTGGACGCCGCGCCTGGTCTGGGACTGAGGGGAAGTGGGGCTGATCCTCTCGCCGGAGTCGCCCTCGCTCGTCAATCTCTCCTGGCCAATTGCATCTCCGGACGGTTTGCAAGTCGGGGGTGGGGGGTGAAAAGAGAAGCGAGGCTTTTGCGACCAGGGCCAAATAGTGCCCTGATTTGTCGGGTTGCTTTCTTCTGGCGGCTGCGGATTCCCGCCTCAGCGACCCCAGGGTTCGCGGGCGGGTAACGGACTCCGGAGAGGAGCCAACCCCAGCTCCCCAACTGGGATCCCTGCAATGAGTCGAAACGCTTCTTCGGGCGAGGAAAAGGGGAAAAAAAAAAGCCGCCGGCTAGATTAAAATCGGGATGAACCAGAGGGGGACGCCCCATCACCGCGCGCGCATACACAAAGCAGCTCTACCTGCGAGCGGCGGCAGCAGCAGCTCGCGCGGCTCCAAACTGCTGACTTTCCAGAGCTTATTTTTAGCCCGGGGACTAAAATATTCTTAGCTACATTTCTACGTAGGAAGAATCGAAAGAGGAAAGGGGAGGAGGGAGAGCGCGAGAAAGGGAGCAAAGGAAGCCTGGAAGGGAATGGAGTTTCCGAGGGTTGATTCTCAGGCAGCGGAGGCTTTAGCGACTCCCTGCTTTCCCAGAAAATAGCCGGCAACTTCGTAGCACGAGAGGCTCTTTGGAAGAACGTACGTCACGTGAAGGCAAGCACCCGAAGGCACGGGAAAGCCTCCCTGAACCGAACCGAGCCGAGTTTGAGAGCCGGCCCTCGTTTCCAAGCCCTGACTCCGTCAGTCGGTCGCTGTTTGTCACCTTAAGGGTCACCTCGCGCGTTCCCTCTTTCTGAGCTTCCAGAAGAGATTCACCCTTCCTGTCCCCCACCCCCAAAAGAAGCATCTTGCGGGCGCCCAAGAACATGCAAAGGGCAAACCCGAAGGCACCCCGACGAGTCGCCTCAACTCCGCGGAGTGAAATCGCGCCTGCAGCCTTTCTCTCTCTCTCTCTCTCTCTCCTACCTTGCCTTTCTTCTTCGGCGCACCCAGATCAGCAAGCAAGATAATATAAACTCGGCAAAGAGCAGCTAACCGGTCCCCCCCCCCATAACAAGAGACGGGGGGGGGGCACGCGCACACAGACGCGTACGGGGTGGGGTGGGGGGGAAGAGGAGATCTGTGCCAGCCTTTGGCTTACCTCAGTCGACAGCTAACCCACATCGGTGACTAGATCTAGTCGAGAAAACACTCGCTTTCCCCAAAGTTGCCCGACCCGTTGCTAAACAAAACGTACCCCCGCGCCGAAGCTTTCTTGCGGGTCTCCTTTCCATCCCGACTCCCAGGCCCCTGCGAACCCAGGACGCAGCTAACAACTCGAAAGGATAGCAGGTCCCCCCACCCCACCCGCCTTGCTTGCTTGCTTTTCTCTTTTTCCAACCAGATCTTATCGGTGTGGCCGCGAGATCTGGGTTAGACGCCTCGGAAGAGCTTTGCTGGCGGAGGGGAGGCAGAGACCCAAGGCGTCAAAGCTTTTGCCTCTCTCCAAGGTCCTGATCGAGCCCCTCTGTTTCCACGCACCCACCCACCCACCCACCCATTCCCCCTTTCTCCCGTTTCTCAAGAACCTTCAGGAAGGGTGGGGATATCGCGGGGGTCCGAGAATTCACACTTCTATGAAGTGTGTCACTTGATTCAGTTTTAAGCCCATCCTTTCCCTTTCCTCGGCTCTGTCACGTGAAGCTGCGTTTGTCAAAAGAGCTGGGCTGTAAATAGAAGATCACATGTTGAGCAGACCCCTCGGCTTCAGCGGGGATCACCCCTTTCCGTGTTCTTCCTCCTCCTCCTCCTCCTCCTCCTCCTCTTAGTACTCCGTCCGCCTTCCCTCATCCCGAAGCATCCCCGCATTCCTGACTGGTATGCCCCTTTCCGGGGGCCAGGCGAAGGTCCCTGTTAACAGCAGCTACAACCACAGCACCCATCATCCACCACGACCACCGACACCATCACCTCGCGAGCTCCACCAACACAAAAGAGTGAATGAAGAAAGCGATATAGCGCACTCAGAGAAATTCCTGGAAGAGAAACCCCCTGCTCTTAGTTTCTCATACGCAGCAGCCGCAAAATTGGAAAGAGAAAAGAAAGGCAGAGCTTGGCTATTAAAGTTAGAGTATTTTAGAAATGCACGCACGCCTCGCAGGCACGCAGTTCGTCTGGGCTGAGATTCGCCTGATGCTGGATGAAATTAAAGTAGCATTCGGGCTGGTGGGGCGGGGGGGGGGGAGACACTGGGGATGTTGGGGGGGGCGGCTTAGCTGAGAACTATGTTGTCAAGACACAGACAAGCTCCCCCCAAACCTTTTGGATTTGGGTGGTTTATTATTATTATTATTGTTTGTTTGTTTTTAAAAAAAGTAAATCTCCTCTTTAAGCATCACTAGGCAAACCCAAATACCTGTTCTGGGTACTCACCATTGTTTCTTGGCTGTCCTGGAGACACAAGCGCCTTAAAATCCAGTCTCTCCAACAGATGCTGGGAGGTAATGTGTCTCGTTTGAAGTCATCATGTGAGAAGTTCTGCTTTGCTCAGTGGATCGCCCACCACTTGGTGTGACTTATGAATCTAATAACAGCCCTTTGCAATATCCGCAAGCCTCAACTCTCCACCACCTTGGTGACTACGGGAAGACAGAAAGCAAAGGGCTGCTAGGGAGTTCTTTAAAAACCTATCTAGATTTACGCAAACGCCTGAGCTCACAGACACGTTTCCCCTTTGGGTTCTTCTTCTTACGTGATCTTAATCAACGAGAAGAGGTTGGCAACCAGACCCAACTAGAACAAACGGGGTGGGGGGGGAGCTATCTCTCTCTTTCTCCCAGACCGTCTCTTTTCTGGTACGCGGGGAGAAGGCTACAAACTTTTCCGCTTAAGTCTTGTTCAGGACGTCTTGTTGAAGGCAGCGTGGCAAAAAGTCCCCTTCACTTTTTGCCCCACTCCTCTCTCTTTCTCTAACCCTTCTGGCGCTTCTAAGCGAGCGGTCGACCCACCTGGAGCTTCGAATTTGGGCTGGCAGGTAAGGAAGTAGCCGCCTCCCCCTCCCTTCTCCAGGGACTTGTTGCATCCGAGTAGAGCGGAACCCACAGGCGGAACTATGCAGGTGACTTGGCGGCAGAAGAACGAGAAGCACTCAGATGGGGGATAGAAACAGGTGCTTGTTGTATACAGTGAGGCACATGCGTTGTCTTTGCCTGATCTCCATGCAGAAGACCGATTCATTCATGGAAGGAGAGCGATGTGCGCCTGCTTGTGTATTAAATAAATGCAAATAAATCAGAGCTCTTGGTAATACGCATGTGGTTCTTTACCGGCTTTGATTCAGGAACCGGACAGGTGCACATGCTCGGATATGTAAATACAGATATGCCTGTGTGTGTAACACGAGTAAAGTTATCTTTAAGAGTAAATGCAATGTTCCTATGCGGTCTCATCACCTGTATCTTAAGTTTAGTTATTGAGGGAAGGAGTGCAGGCTTTGGTGGAACTTAGTTCCAAGTTGATGTTCTTGGAACGGCAGCCTTGTAGCTTCAGTCTAACGTGTAATCTCCTTGGAAAGAATCCAAGGGAGACTTCCATTCAAGTAAGAAGGCATGAGAGCCAAACCTGGCAGCCACGTTGTGAATACATCTGCCAAAATATGAGTCCAAAGGCATTCAAGGGAATTTCCTGCTACGTAAATAAATATGCAAAGGGACAAAAGCTGTAGCCTGTTAATCGTTTCTTTGGTTCTACAGCCCATCGATCGATGCCTGACATTCCTTTTCCTACTATACATCAGCTTCTGTTTCCATCTAATAGGATTTTTTCCTGTGATTTCACCAGGTACGGAGATGGCAACCTTAGGCTGCAGTTCTCCCTCCCTAATGTCATCAAAGCTTGGCAAATGCCTATCTCTGAGATAAAGAGAGGGTGAAGTTAAAGTATTTTGCACCTTAAAATGGTACATGTATAATTAGTATACTTTGGTAATGCAGTCCCCCTATTTTTTTTCTCTAGCAACTTCTCACATGATCTACCACCAATTACTATCAAGGGATCTTTTAGTCCCTCTTAAGTTACTGTAAGTTCTAGAGAGGAAAGAAACTGCAATTCCCATCATTCTCTCCCAGAACTATTAGGTGTGACTGGTGGAAATTGTCACCTGAAAACATTGGGAGGACACCAACATGGGGAAAGGTATTTGGAGTGCAGATCTTTCACTAAGAAAACACTATAAAACTACTTACAATGCTTTCTGAAAACTTAGTATGCCTGTCTGTCCCTTATGTTTTGCTGCTCCATCAAAGAAATAAGTTGAATTGCCTTTCGCACAACCCAAAGAATTTGATATGATTTCACAAAGAAAAGGCCCAGATAGAAGGGGGGGGAGGGAGGGAGGGAGGAAGAGAAAGGGAAAAAGAAAGAGAGAAAGAAAAGAATTAAAGGAGGAAAGGGATAGGGAGGACAGAAGGAAGGAAGGAAGATTCAGAGGCTCTGTTCAAAGTTTGCATGAAGTTTTCTGCAGGATGCTTTATGGCTGCACTTCCATTTTGGAACAGTCAAATTGGCTTCTGGGGCTATGGGAAGGGAAGTTTGTGCTTGCTGTCCGTCAACTAATTCTGCAGAGGAATGTTTTCCCATCACTTCCGGGCTCTCCTCTTCCCATCAATTGATCAGCAACAATGGAGATAAGTCACCTCTGTACTTGCAATGGGAGATTTTGGATCTGTGGTGGTGGGAGGCTCTTTCAGTATGTCTTTAGGGAGACATATTTCTAGTGAGACCCTTACAAGGGAGCAGAAGGATTTCAGACTTGGGTTTTCCAATATAAAAGGACTCATGCTCTTTGGAGGGGACTTCCTATGGCTTTCTTCCTATAACCTTATTAAATAATTTGAGAAGAGCTTCTTTCCAGCTGGACATAAAGAAGGTAGACGAAAAGGACCCAGGGATGAATTTTAGGGAGGCCAATGAAAACTGTGGTGGAAGGAACCCCTGATAACCAGATTTCATTCAATGGACATTTTCAGTACTAGGAAAGTTCCCTTGTTCCAGTGTCGTTGCTACAAAGCTAGTAAGAAAACAAACATCTCTAAGCTTGCTGACTAGGAGCTCTAGGAAGCACTCTCTGTGGAGACATTCTTCTTTTCATGGCAGAAAGGATAATCTGGATGATTCCTATTTTGGCATAGTAACTTAATTTAGCTAACTATGGAGAAATGACTATATCTAGGTAATACAGTATCTTCCAAGGCATGTAGATTATTTTAGATCTTGGGTTGATTGTTCTAATTTCTCCTATCTTTGTTGATTGATTGCTTTGGTGAAGGACTCTGTCTAATTTCTTCAAGCCAGCTTATTTTACTCATTTGCTCATTATTTGCTGAAATTTTTGCTCATTCTACAAATGGGGCCCAGGAATCTGCCTTTACATTGATGGCACCACAAAGACAACATCTTCTATATCCACATTCTGGACTAATCTACAACTTATTTTATTAATACATTTTGGAACATCTTTGACATGCAAATGATTTCCTGTAACAGATCATTTTAATTTCTACAGTTACAGCATTTGTTGAAAATGGCTTGGTATATCCTATTTCAGTTGTCTACTCATTGGGCACGCTATGATTTAAAAAAAAAGATATAAACTAGTTGCTTTCTACCATGTTGTCAAATAGTTCAGTAATATGTGACAGTTTGAATCCCCTTTCTACATGCAAATAAAACAAATATTGGTTTATATTTGAAATAGAAGCTTGCTATCTATAGATAACAAAGTATCAAACTATGATTCATTCTCTCTTAACAGTTTAAGAGACTGCCATTTCTTATTAAGAACAGAGAGGAAGAGAAGAGAGGAACAACAGAAAGGAAGAGAAGAGATAGAAAAAGATAGAAATGAAGAGAGAGAGAATTAGGGACCCTGAATATCATTGATAGGTTTTAAAGTCTAATTTCAGTGGCACTCATTTCATTATCAGTTATCAATTATCTTTTAAGCTAAAAAAATGATAAGAAACAAAAATAATTCCTTGAAATAAAAGTTTCCTTCAAAATGTGCAACACTATCAGAATGCACATGTGTAGGACAGAGAATTGAGTGTAGTAAAATGTGGAATGTAGATAAGCTTGCATACAATTGTATCAAATTCATAAGTCAAGGGACAAATCTGTGTATATTGCTTTCTAAAAGTTATAACTGAAAACACCAACTGTCTTTCGTGCTCTTTTGAAGATGGCATCTGCTCTCTCACTATTTTATAGGTTAAATGCATACATTTATAAAAATGCCATTAGTTATAAATAATTTCCAACAAAATCTTTTTCTTGCACTTTTATATGCAAGAACATAGATGGTTCATAGAAGATATCATACCCATTCAAGTCTCTAAAATGATTCTTGCAATAGTGCATCTTACAACTGGACATTCTTCAATCCTTTGTCACTAAAAACAATAATGCAAGAATATTTCATTAGTTGTACTTTTTAGTATAGTGGTATTTATAGTGTCTCATTTCTTTGATCCTCAAAGACTCCTCAAATCTCATTCTTAGTTGATTAATTTAATATTGTCATTCTAAGACAAGCTGCTATTCTACAAAGCACCTAAGACAGAAATAGTTAATATTTTAACAGCACACATCTTTTTCATATAAATACTTTATAGTTTGAGGAGTCCCCAAATGTTCTTCTGAGTGGGGGAGGAAGGAAAGAGTTAATGAGTCCAAGTTAGATTTCAAAAAGTAGGTTTCAATATTTTTCCTTTTCTCTCTCTCCAAAATATCAACTGGAAGATTGCGATCTATAACTGAATCTTGGCCTGCCATAATGTGAGTTGCAGAAAGGTACTTATGAGCAGTAAAAGTTGCAAATGAAACTAGAATCTCTATGATGCAAACCTTTATGAGAACCTTGAAGTTAAATTAATCTCATCTCATTAATATTATAACTGTGTCCTAGGCTGGTTATGTGTTATATGGGTTTCCATAATTGCTCTATATTATGCAGAGTACATAATATCCACAAGCACAATATCCACAAGTTGGACTTCTCCATAATCCTTTGGAAAGTCAGTCCATAGCAATAATTTATATACTGAAGTGTAAAAATTAGTGTAAAAATTCAAAGAAATAATGCATGATTAGAAGATGTGGACAGATCTGGCCTATAGAATTGCCAAGAGTCAGACTTGACTGAATGGATTACATCATCATAATTAATGCATCATGAATCAGTGGCTCTGAACTACTTATACATGCTACTGCTCATATTATCTAAATGACAAAAGTGGATGTTTTGTTCATCTAGACTTCTGGGATAAGTTTATACCTTTCTTCTTAAAACAGTACATATTTTTATCCAACTGGCCTGAAAAGATTGCAAGGCTATCTGAAAGGTCTATTAACTATTTCAGGTTCCCAATTTACAAATAACAAAAAGTGTTTAGTTAATGTCTAACTCTGGTAGAACCCATGTTATATGAGAAAAAATATGGTCCTGCAAAAGATGGAGAGAAGGATGGGACAAGAGACCATGTTTTTCCCATACTGTATTTTTAGTATGAGTTAAAGGAATTAGTTTCAGTCTGCTTATAAATTAGTATCTTTCCCAAGATATCAATATGATACATTTCCAGTCAGGAATATTGGGCATTTATGTGTCTCATTCAAAGAGAAAGAGTGAAGGATATTTGATGATCTTCAGGGAAACAAAGGTCTTTACAGTTTTCTTCTTCACAACCTGTTTATTGTATTTGAATCAAAGAAATTTGTCTGCATCTCTTTCTTAAAAAAAAAAAAAGTATTTGCAAAAGAATGTCTGAATGTTTTCTCTGGGGGGTGCATTCTAGATCTAAAGTCAGACCTGATAGTTTGCATTTTGTACAAGCAAGCAAATGAAAAGATTTCTGCCAAAATGTATAGTTAGAAAGGGTTTTACTTTATTGTACATTTCTTTGAATATGTGCAAGTGGGCATGTGTCCAGTCTTGGGAATACAGTAGAGTATAGCTTTTTGCCAATATGTTTCTATCTCATCTGTGTTCCATATAAAAAAAAGTAAAGGAATCTCTTCAGATTTTACTCCACTAGTCATTGCCAACTATAGAGGGCAGTTCCATTTCATTTCCATTTCAAGGCTATTGATCGAGCACTGTCTAAAGACATTTCCGTGATCATGTGGCCAGCATGACCACAGAGTGCTGTTACTTTCCCATTGAAGTGGTACCTATTTTCTACTTGCATCTGTAAGCTTTCGAGCTGCTAGGGTTAGGGTTAGGACCTGGGGCGAGGATGGGAGCTCACCCTGTCGTGTGGAGCTCGGGTCTCAAACCTGGGCTGCCAGCTTTCCAAGTTCAGTATCTTAATCACTGACCGCATTCCTTATGGCAGCCCTCTTTTTTCTTTAAAAGAGAGATACCTGTTTTTCAATTAGAAAATCAACAGAACTTTAAACAGTTCATCAAACTTTGCACTCTTTATTTAAAAAGGTAGAGGTTTTGTTTTTCCAGATTTAAACTCTACTGGTTTCATCTATTTGTACACTATTCTACAGCTCAACCTGTATAATTTGTAAACAAAATATGGAAAATCAGCAGAATAACAGAGTATAAGACAATAACATACACAGTATTAGTTATCAGTATTAGTAATCAATTAAAAATAAGTTTACATTCAGAATATAAATTAAGAGCATGGAAAATAAAGTAATTTAATATAACTTCAACCTTTCATCCAGCCTTTAATATAATTTCACCCTTTCCTCCCTTCTTCCTCTTTTATATGTAAAATACATATATTGTGTTGTTTTAAAATTATTGGGCTCTGTTGGCTTACATTTCCTAATGTAATTATCTCAATATCTGTTAATAATTGTGCTATTTCTACTTAAATTATTGTGCTACTAAAATAATTATTTATTGTCATATAATTATGTATGTTTATTTTACTATTAATATCCCATCTTTATTATTGGTGTGAATAACTCAAGGTGGCAGACATATCTAATGCTCCTTCCCCACAACAACCCTGTGAGATGGTTTGAGTGACTCACCAAAAGTCAACAGCCAGCTTTCTTGGCAGGACTTGAATTCATGGTCTCCTAGTTTCTAATCTGGTGCTTTAACCACTAAACCAAACTGGGTCCTCCCCATTTTTAACAATACCAATTTGTTATATTTAATTTTAATAAATAATAATATTAAAATTAATATTTTTTGTATAATAGACATATACTTCCACATAAGTCTAGAAAATTCTTATTTTTTTTAAAAAAAAGTTTTGATCAGATCTCTTTTGACTTGTTTCTAAAAATCTGGTTCTCAGGGGATAATAATGTTATACATGTCAGCCCTGGTGTGCCTGGTGGCCCGGGTCTGCCATTCCAGTGGGGAACGGAGAAGATGGGACTGCCTTTCCTGTTGGAACCCGAGACTGACACGGCCATTGCACACTACACCCAGCAGACCACTGGGGCCAAATGCTAGACTCGCCAGACTAACCAGGCCCGTGTGGATGGGCAAGCAAAAACCAGCCAACCTGTTGCTGATGCTGACATCACCACCGAACAGCTGTGAGACAACCACACAGATGAAACGCGGACGGACGCCTGAGCGCATGCATGCTGAATGTGGCTGGTGCTTGGACTCTGAGGGCTTCCCTACTTATTGTCGCATGACCCAGCTTGTGGAAGAGTGAGGGGTGGGGCATGCGTGTAGGTGTGTGGGTGGGGCTAGGAAACCATTTAAACGATGGGGTGGGAACTGGGCGGTTAGTCCTGACTTTGTATTTCAGTTGATGAACATCAGTTCGTGCCAGCGTTCGTGAGTGAGATAAAACATTACAACCCAGAACTGTGTTCTTTTGGATTTTCCTCACGCTGTACTGGAACCTGACAATACACATATAATGAGCTCATGACAATACAGGTAGACCTCGACTTACAAAAGTTCACTTAGTGACCATTTGAAGTTACAACAGTATGAAAAAAAATGACTTATGACCATTTTTCACACTTATGACTGTGGCAGCATCCCCATGGTCATGTGATTTACATTTGGATGCTTGACAACTGACTCACATTTACAATGGTTGCAGTGTCCTGGGGTCATGTGATTACTTTTTGCAACCTTCTGACAAGCACAGTCAATGGGGAAACCAGATTCACTTAACAACTGTATTACTAATTTAACAACTGTAGTGATTCACTTAACAAATGTTGCAAGGAAAGTCATGAAATGACTTAAATGACTTAACTAATTTCACTTAACTAATTTCTCGCTTAACAACGTAAATTTTGGGCTCAATTGTGGTTGTAAATTGAGGATTACCTGTATAGACTGTTAACATACATGATATTTATTTTAGATTGTTGTTTCTCAATCACGACGACTTCCTTCAGTACCCAGACTATCCCAGCCAGCAATGCCATTGCTAAGAACTTGAAGGCCATACCTCTGAAACATGTCAAGGTTGAAAAACACTGTTTCAGAATATCACAGAATGAACTTGCCAGCCCCCCCCCCTTCTGTAAATTTTAACTTTCATTAACTTTCAGAGTTATTTGTAATCTTTCACTTTCTGCCAATACATTTTGAAATGTCAGTCTAATAATAGATCTCATAAGTGTGAGTTCAAATTTTTTTTTGCCCCTGTCAGATTTGGTAAAGTGAGTTATGAAGTCATATCTTCTGATTCCAAAGCTTAAGCCTGGATTATGCCTCTCTGTCACTGCACTTCAGGGAACATATGCATCTTTCATTCAGAGATGGTTGCATAGCTGTTGCATTTATACTTCTGCAAATGTTCTGGCTAGAGGGCGCTCAAACAGCAAAGCACAGAACAGAAAATTGGATCAACCAATCAACACACATGCAGTTAGGATTTGGGAGATGTGCCCATTTGCCCATCTGCAGCCATCTGTACCCTATGCTTACTGATCAACTGCTTTGCAGCGTAGGTATGTGGCGACACCTTTATTAAGTTGTGGGCAACACTAAATGAAGCTTTAGGTGAGGAAATGTAACCCTTAGTAGAGTTCATCACCTTACATGTCTGCTATCCAGATTGGAACTTGCCTTCCAATATGTTGCATTCTAGGGCTATGTCTTATATTCTTATTTATTTCTATCCTGCCTTTATTATTATTACTATTTTTTAACAAATAACTCAAGGCAGCAAATGTCACCCTCCTCATATTTTCATCACAAAAACAATTCTATGAGTGGATTGGGCAGAAAGAGTGTAACTGGCCCAAGGTCACTAGCGGTGGTATTCAATATTTTTTACTACCAGTTGGGTGTGGCTTGGTGGGCGTGGCAGGGGAAGGATACTGTAAAATCTCCAGTCAGAGGTGGTATTTGCCGGTTCTCCAAACTACTCAAAATTTCCGCTACCAGTTCTCCAGAACTGATCAGAACCTGCTGAATACCACCTCTGAAGGTCACCCAGGTGGCTTTAATGGCAAAGGGAAGACTTAAACTCATGGTCTCTTGCTTTCTAGTCTAGTACCTTAACTACTAGACTGCTATATTACCTAACTAGTTATATAAACTTATATTACTTAACTGGAAATATAAAAATGAATAAGACATAGAATTACTTTCCGTATATATTTCAGATAGATAGACATAGAGATAAACACAGATATAATCCTAGACTATCATAGACACACACAGACAGATGTAGATAGATATAGATATGTTTATATAAGTGGTGGTGATAATTTGAGTGCTTACATGCCAATCTTAACACTTCTGGTGACCCAAGGATCATAGGTGGTTATATACTATGTAAAATGGAACCGTGCAACATAACATTTTACTTAAGGTTGCCTTTGAAAATTGCCCAGAACATGGAATTGATGCAGAGCAGAACACCCTGCTTGCTGATAAACAGGAACCATTTTAGTAGCATGATACTGGTTTATTGTTTGCACTATTGTATTTTATTAGGTTCCAGAGGACCATTCAAAGGCTAGTTTTGTCCTCTAAAGGCCTTCGAAGGGTAATGGACTTCTCAATGCCTGGGAAAGAAGATAGCAATAGCAATAGCCCTTAGACTTATATATTGCTTCACAGTGCTTTACAGCCCTCTCTAAGCAGTTTACAGAGTCAGCATATTCCCCCCAACAATTTAGCTACTCATTTTACCCACCTCAGAAGGATGGAAGGCTGAGTTCAACCTTGAGCCTGGTGAGATTTGAACTGTCAAATTGCAGGCAGCCAGTAGGCAGCAGAAGTAGCCTGCAGTACTGCATTCTAACCATTGTGCCACCATGGCTCAAGCTGACTTGTCACAGAACACTACACCACTAGAACATTTGCACATTCCTTGCTTATCAGGAAAATTGGTAGCCATCTCCTCACTCTATTAACAGTAGTTAACCAGAGGTTCAAGGAATCTATCCTAATGAGAGTAAATGGGATGCTAAAGTAAATGCATCCAGGGCCAAAATAACTATAATTTAGCCCCCTTTCAGTAAATCTGGTTAATAGACTTTGAGAGAATTTAGCTTTAAGTTAGGCAGAAGCGATCTCGTAGATGACCCTCACTCTGTCAAGTACTTATCTCAAACGATCTAAGCCCCAGAGCTCGCTGTAACAGCATTGCCAAAAAGGCTTTAAGAATTGTTAACCTTATTTTACAAAGCTTCTTCTCCAGCAACATTGAATTGTTAACTAGGGCATACAAAACCTTTCCCAGACCACCTGGAACCTGCACTGTATATCAGACATTAACACAACTGAGTGGGTTCAAAGATATTTTTTGAGAAAAGTACTCCACTCCTCCACTAATAATAGAATTCCCTCCAGGCTTGAAATTTTGGGCCTGGACAACTGGAACTCACTATTATACCTGTTGAATTGCACCCCTGATCATTTGCCTTCCTTGTTTTTAAATGGGAGGCCTAAGTATTATATCCGAATAGGCTACGTAATTTAATTATTTGTAAAATGCAAAAAAAAAAAATAATGTTTTCTATAAAACTTACATCAAATCATGCTTTCTTTGTAATTCCAGCAGAATTCCAAAGATACTTTGCTGAAGGCGATTAGGGCGGGACACAAGCCACTTCTGTGAAGAGATGTACTTTCAGCTGATGGACATTTATTTTTGCTTCCTGATTCTAAAAGATCTGCCAATAGTCTATCAGCAAAACCGATATACTAGGCAAAAACTGTTGGTAAGGAGCCAATGGAAGCGAAGGGATGGAATAACAGACTAAGTTTACTTACTTCAAATCCATTTATGAACAATAATGTGCTTATAAAGATCATTAGATTGAGCTGAAAAGTTCTCTTTATCTCCAATATTCTGAATCCAATAGGCATTCCATTTTTTTAAATCAATAACTCTGTCCATGAGCCAAGAAATTCTCCCCAAGAAATGAATGAATTTAGGATGCAGCATAGCTTCAAAGTACCAAATGCACAATTTCCCGCTGCCTATTTTGTCCATTTGGGTTTGGGCTGTTAAATATTCTTTCTAATGTTTTCAGCTAGAAACTCTATGAAAGGCTCCGTTCTTGGCAACCCAGTGAAAGGGATCAAGTAGAAGACGATGCAGTCTCTGGGTGATATTCTGGAGCACCATTGCAGGGCAGATTAAATTACTCCAGCTGTCTACAGTTTTAGTGACCTGACCTCTGATGTGTTCAGATATCAACTCCCATTATTCTCAGCCTGCATTTTAAGAGCTTGACTTCAATATCTCTGGCAATCTTTCACCTGGGTGAGAATGAATTAGTTTGTTCTATAGAATATAACTTTCAGTGCTTTTCACATTGCTTGCTTATTATACAAATACAGTACAGGTGCTAGTGGAGGTGTTTATTATACTACAGTACTTCCAATCATATGGTATTTTTGACACCATTAATACCGCTAGGATTAGATGGACAACTGGCATTGAGAATAAATCCTTCCATTTGCTATTTTCTTCTCATTTCAGCTCTTCCTGGGGGCTGGAGGGGAAAAAAAATCTGATGGGCAACAAAGTAGAGTGCAAAGAATAAGCAGTTGATGGTCATATACAATGAAACAAGAGGCTGAAGACATCCAAGAAATGGTTGGGCCAGATATTAGAAGTGATTTTTAAAAAAATTCTTCCTTCAAGTTTGTACTGACTCTTGGTGATCACCTGGACTAGTCCTGCAGTTTTCTTGGCAAGTTTTTTCAGTAATGGTTTGCCTTTGCCTGCTTCCTAGGGCTGAGAGACAATGACTGGCCCAAAGTCACTAGGCTGGTTTTGTGTCTAAGGTGGGACTAGAGCTCATGGTCTACCTGGTTTCTAGTCTGGTGCCTTAACCACTACACCATACTGGCTCTCCAGAAATAAAAGATATCATATTAAGATAAGAATGTGAAGCCAAATAAATATGCAAACTAAAGAAGAAAGAAGATGAAGTGACACGAAGAGGCTAAGAAAATGTCTCTTTTTTTGCCTCAGGCAACCCTCTACTTGCAATAGGTTTTAATTTGCAGAAGCTACACTACAGAATTAAATAAATAAAGTGTCCCATATTCAGCTTCTTCTTTGAACTACTCAGGAGGCTTCATTAAAAAAAACCCTGATAGCCAAGTATCATAAGACTGAAGTAATACCTTGTGCATAATCTTAACTTCAGAACATGGTCTGGTCATATGTAATAAGTTTCGTAGGATGCCTTTTTTGCTTTTTGCTTTGCAAAGAATTCTGTGCCTCGGATTTCCTATTCACTCTTAAACCAGAGATCAAAAAGTTAAAAGTAAATTAATTTTATCTTGGACTTCTCTCATTTTGAGTTTTTCTGTCTTTTATTATAATTTACCGTGGATTAAACCTTTTGCAGAATGGGCTGGTTTTTGTTTTCTGTATTTAGAAAACTCTAGAGTTTCATTTCTCAGAAAAAATCCTTATAAATATTTTTATTTTTATTGGCGTGGGGAGAGGGTGATACATGAGTGAAATGGGTAGAGCTAACTGAGAGGAATCATTTTTAAAGGCAGCTTGTGTTAGTGCCTCTTAAACAAACTTTATTATATGATTTTTACGCCCCAAAGATGCAAACATAACAGGATGATATAACAATGCAGATGTTAAAACTCACCTTCAAGGTTATCTTGTTGAAACTAGGAGATGTGAATTCTAGAGAAATTCTAGAGGCTGTTTTATTTTTGGTAGGGCAAACACATTCTAGCAGATATCTGTGTGCTAACCTGAAAAGCAACAACATGCTTCTGTTTTGCTAATATAAGTCAGTGGCCTTTCTTTTGGTAGAGAATTTAATGTCCAGGACTTGCAATTCAGGGGCTTATCCATCACTTACGTAAGTACTTTGTCCTAAGTTGGTCGACAAGTTTTGCAATTATAAATAATCTCTTTCTCCTTATGTACTTAAGAACTATTTATGATTAATGTCTCAAAGGTGTTTGTGATTAAATTCCACTTCATTCTCAAGACCCTGCCTTTTTGACATTGTCCTCCTCCTCATATTTAAAAGCAATTCTTCCTTGATTTTTTTTCTGACTCTTCTTTCTAAGTGGTAATTTCATAATTGAATTAAAACTTACTTTTATATAAATGATCCTCACTATACCTTCCTGGCTCAGTGGCTAAGACGCTGAGCTTGTCGATCAGAAAGGTTGGCAGTTCGGCGGTTTGAATCCCTAGTGCCATGTAACGGAGTGAGCTCCCATTACTTGTCCCAGCTTCTGCCAACCTAGCAGTTTGAAAGCATCTAAAAATGCAAGTAGAAAAATAGGGACCACTTTGGTGGGAAGGTAACAGCATTCCATGCACCTTCAGTGTTTAGTCATGCCAGCTACATGACCATGGAGAGGTCTTCGGGCAATGCTGGTTCTTCAGCTTTGTAATGGAGATGAGCACTGCCCCTAGAGCCAGAAACGACTAGCACGTATGTGCGAGGGGAACCTTTACCTTTACCTTATACCTTCCTGGCTTGCAGTCTCTCCAGCTTCAAACTCATTCACTTATACATTCACGTATACAGAATCATGTTAGATCTAGATATTTACATAAAAATTCATCTTTCTGAATCTTCATTACTTAGGATCTTCATTACTTGTGCATAGGAAGGAATGCAAGAGAAAGAGATTAGATGGGGAAAAAGCATAATATACGGTATCTTTTACATTCCTGACCAGACTGTTTTTTCTGTTGTCCATTTGTGATTGTGGAAAAATGCAACAATCTGTAGATCACTGCCAGTTGGATTCCAGGATGCTGAATGGGTCTTTGTGTGTGTGTGTGTGTGTGTGCGTATGGCTCCAGTAAAAAAAGTGGCACGCTCTGACAAAAGAGTGAGAAGAACTTGCAGCTCCCATCACATCCAATTCCAATTAGTGTGGCTTCTCAGGTAACATTTTGAGATGGTTCTGAACTGGAAAAAGTAACTACACTTGTTTAGAGAACTGACTTAAATTGGAAGCTCAGTAAGGACAGTCCTTATTTTTTAATTTGAAAAATGATTTAATCCTTTAAAGAAAAAAAATGAAATGGTTTAGTAGTGGTAAAGGTGCCCATCAACACAGCCCCTGAAGAGCAGATTTAGCAGACACTCAACTCAGATCACCCACTTGCCATTTCCCCCATTAGTGTGAGTGGAATTGCGTTTCTACAGTACACTGATTAATTAATTAAAGGCACCTCTACATATAAATTGGGATATGCAAATACAGTGCGGATCTGTGCCCCCTTTTATCATTTTTACAATAACAAGCTTACAAAAATACATTAACTTTGATTGGGCTATCAGCTGGATTGCTAGATCTTTTCTGCATAACCTTCCTGTCCCCATCATGTTCATCTTTCCACTGGCTTCCATATAAATAGTTTGCAATCTGAGCTCCCTCTGTCTGTTTCTTTTTTTCTTTTTCTTTTTTTGCTCTATGATGCCATTTCTCTTCCTGATCAGCTTTCTGTGCGGAAAAGCCATTCCTAATTATGTATATTCCTTCCGTCCTGTAGCATGCAGATGAAAACCACTGAGTCACAATGCCATTCAGATAATAAACATCTCTCCCACTAGTGCATTTATACAGCATTCTCCTCCCCTTCTCCTCTTTCCTTTTAGGCTGTTCCTTAAGCTATCAGGAAATAGTCTGTCTTAAATGAGCCTCAGGCACTGCTCTTGTTACATTGACACCTTGAGGGCACAGAGAGGAAACACCTTTTTTTTCCAGAATCACCTTTAAATGATAGTAAGAAGAAAAGGTGGTCTCTCTTGTATGACTTCTTATCACACAGAGCCACTATTTGCCTGCACAGTTTTTACTGTGCAGATTTTGCAGACAGATTTGATGACTGATACAAGTTTGGTGCCTGGCTTTGTACTTCCTTCTCAGGTGACACTCCCAGCAAAAACCCATTCAGATTAAACAGAGCCTGGTCTTGGCACTAGAAGGAGTTCAGCACCTGAATGAACGTGTAGAATTGGCATGTGTCCAGGTTTGTCTCTATGGTCGTTCACCTATCTATTAAAGAGCTGTGTGGACACCCCTCTGCTTCTTTCATTAAAGCATATCAGTCCTAACTTTCAGCTAAATTAGCTAATGGGCTACTGCAATATGCTGGCAGAATCTAGGCTGAAGTTTACCTTACATCAGGGGTGTCAAACTCAAGGCCCGCAGGCTGTGATGTGGTTGGATCCCTCCCGCAGGGCTGACCTCGTCTACCCAGTGTGAAGAGGAAAGATTGGGTCAGCCTGGCTTCGCCTGGCCCCAATGGTCTAACCCAATGCGAAGAGGAAACATGCCAGCAGTTTGGGGAGTGGTGTCAAGCTAGCCACGCCCACACAATCAGCCATACCCATCCAGTTGGCCACAACCACCCAGCCCCCTGAGGTCAACAACAGCCCTGATGTGACTCTCAATGAATTTGAATTTGACACCCCTGCCTTACATCCTTTTAATATTGTTCCTAAGCAGAGATATCTCCAAATGTATAAAGAAGTTGAAGTTAGGGAACCTGGGTTCTTGGTTGGAATTTTAGCCGTTCATGTTGGGGATGTGGTTACCCTTCAGAGGAGGAGGCTATCAGGATAGGAAGTAGTAAATTGTTTATGATTATATTGGGGGTTTGGGTCTCCAAATGCCATGGCTAGTTGCCACTGTATGTGTACAGTGCATTCAGAAAGTATTCAGACCCCATTCCCTTTTGTCTATTTTATTATGCTACAGCCTGATTCTACAGTTGTTGAAATTCATTTTTTTTCTCATTAATCTACACTCAGCCCCCCATAATGATAAAGTGAAAACAGAATTTTAGAAATGTCTGTAAATGTAATAAAAAGAAAAAAAATATGAAATACCACATTGGCATAAGTATTCAGACTCTTCACGCAGTACTTTGTTGAAGCACCTTTGGCAGCAATTACAGCCTCAAGTCTTTTCGGGTATGACACAACAATCTTTACACACCTGGATTGGGGAATTTTCTTCCATTCTTCATTGTAAATCCTCTCAAGCTCAGTCAGATTGGATGGCAACTATTGGTGAACAGCCATTTTCAGGTCCCTCCAGAGATATTCAATAGGGTTCAAGTCAGGGTTCTCACTGGGCCACTCTAGGACATTCATAAAGTTGTCCGTAAGCCACTCCTGTATTGTCTTGGTTGTGTCCTTAGGATCTTTGTTGTGTTGGAAACTTTGGCCCAATTTGAGGTCCTGAGCACTGTGGAACTGGTTTTCATTGAGGATATCCAAGTACTTTGTTCCATTCAGTTTTCTGTCAACTTTGACCAGTCTCTCAGTCCCTGCTGCCAAAAAACACTCCCACAGAATAACTTTGTTTTAAAGTTGTCGTTATGAGGTACTGAGTGTAGATTAATGAGAAAAAATGAATGTCAACAACTGTAGAATCAGGCTGCAACATAACAAAACTGATAAAAGTGAAGGGAGTCTGAATACTTTCTGAATGCACTGTAGTTGTACTCTTAAAATAGCAGCATCCAGCACATTAAAGAGAATTATAGGGATCATAAACTATACTCAGACAATAATTTCTTTGACAGAAATTAAATGAGAGGAAATGACTTTATTTGATCCCCCAAGAATGGTTTCTTATAGATTTCATTATTTTTATTGATTCTTGATTAACAAGCATTAAGTTATTATATTAACATAAATCCAAGATGCATAGAGAAAAAAATAAATTAAAAAATCTATTAAAAAGAAAATATGTACAAACTTACCATATATATAAAGTATTGCCATATTATCAGCTATTGCTGTTGAGATAAACCCTAAAATTGACCCAAACTTGACAAAATGTGGTTATTGCCTCTGATATCTTATTATTTTAACTTTGTGATTTTTTTTCTAATACAGTTATTGAAGAGGTTTTAAGATTAGGGTGGCCTTTTATATAAAGTTGAGGTGCTAAACAGATATCTAGAGGGGTAAAAAAGCATCAATTTCTCTGCCTTTGAGAAGACTGTCCTTTCTTTAAAAAAAAACATCCTCACACTGATGCTCAGCCCATTGCTATGCACAACACTAACTCTATCCACTGATTCACTTCCACACAAGCCAAGAAAAAGAATGGAGACTTTTAATTTTCTTTCTTTATGTAAACCAGAGCAGAGTCAATACATTTTTGCTGTCTGCAGAGAATTACAAAACAAAAGTCTCTTTTATGTGCAGAGGCTGATTGGATGTGCAATCCCACTGAATTTTAGGGGGTGCTGAATATGTTACCTAGCACATGTACCCTTACCTTCATGTCACCAATTCTATGCTTCACAATCTGCTACCTTAAGCAACCACATTGGAAACTTTTCCTTAGGCACCTAGTCTACTATTTCTCTAACTTGGCTATGGTACATGTTGAACATAGTTGCACATCTGACTGGCTAAATGAAATGGCTAAAATGACCACAAACTTCTCCTTCCTGTCCATTTCACTCTGCAGAGTTCCTGGAAAATTATTGGCTAAATATACAGGCTGATATTCTCTCTTTCTCTTCCAAAAACATATGTTGGAGTGATAGTGATGCAAATTTAATACTCTACAGAATTCTTGCAAACAGCCATATTATTTCTTTAGATCATGTGGCAGTTTTGTATTGGTACCTAAGAACCTAGAACAACTTGGAGTTAACCTTAACTTAAAAACATAAGAAAATAAGAACTATCTTCATTAAGGATTCTATCACAAGGTCTATACCTTATAACTATGAGAGCTTGAAGTACTGGTAATTCAAGAATTATATTCAGCTCATATTTGCTGCCCTGCCCTTGGGTGTTGCACTCCCCGCTCTCTTCAACCAAGAAGCAAGCAAGCAAGCAAACAAACAAACAAACAACCTCCCCAAGGTTTAAGAAACACAAGGATACCTTAACATCTGATTATCTATCTAGAGATACCTAGGTTTTGCGAGGTATGTTACAAATTGACATCGAAGTCTCTGCTTAAAATAATAGAGTGTTTAAGAACACAGAACAACAGGACAAAAATGGATGGAAGTTAGTTTTCAAAATAATAAGATTGAGCTTGATACAGTTAAGGTAACTGCTGAAATAAGTCTGGCTCTATTATGGTACAAGGTGAAGTGTTCATTATAGGCTAGTGTTGATGCAACTTTTGCAAGTGATTCTAAGCAATTTAGAAAAATTATCTGAGAATTTAGAAGTAGCAGTAATACTGGAAGAAACATAACAGTTTCATTTGAAAATAAAGCTGGGGACTTGGACTTCAAGAAAGTAGATTGGAATAAACTTTGAACAGTGATAGGTGGAATCTCTTGGGAGAAGAAGCTAATGTGGAAAAGTGCCCCAGATTGTGACAAAATTTACAAATTTACTTTAAAAGAAGATACTAAAACAACAATTACAAGTAATTCAAAAAGAAATAGATGGAAAAGAGCAAAAGAAAACAAGTGTGGTTGTACAACAACTTTAACAAGGATCTAAAAAACAACAACAAAGAAGATACATTTAAGAGGTATCACTAAAAGAAGAACAAGTCACCAAGGAAAAGTGCAATACATTCCTGAAGCTCAGAAGTGTGGAAGTGTTCAAAATAAATTGAAGTTAATGAAGACAAAATTGCTTAGAAATACACACACATGCACACAAACAAAGAAACACACACATACATACTAGTTTGACACGAAAAGAAAAGAATCAGTAGATGAGTTGCTCACTAAGGATGAAAATATTAATAGGTAACAAAGGTCAGAATTATTCAACAGTAAGAATGGAAGCAATTCTTAGAGATGTGGAGGACTTTACTTCAATGGAGATGTTCAAGAAGAAGTTGTTCAACAAAAAGGTGCACCTTTGGCACAGGTTTCATGCCATATTACATGAAATTATTATTTTTTATGTTTGAAATCATTTCATATATATATAAACAATGACAAATGAAAGAAAAGGGAAGCACACATTGCATATACATCTTTCTCCTTTTTTCTGTTTCATTTGTTATTGATTATCATTTATGTTTCTTTTTCACTTTTATTTATAATATGATTTTGCAGTATTGTAGTTGGGTCTTTTCATATTTGTGTATATATTTTCAGGCTTGTAATAAAATAAATAGAAAAATTAATGAGCTCTTTGACATGGATGCCTTAATTTAGGATGTTGGACTTGCTGATCTAAATTTGTTGTTCAGACACTAAGTTGTGTCTGACTTTTTGTGACCATCATGGACCATAGAATGCCAGGTCCCTCTGTCCTCCACTGTCTCCTGGAGTTTTCCCAAATTCATGTTCATTGAGTCAATGATGCTATCTAACCATCTCATCCTTTTCCGTCTTCTTTTCCTGTTGCCTTCAAACTTTCCCAACATCAGAGTCTTTTGCAATGAGTCCTCTCTTCTCATTTGGAAGCCAAAATTTAAAAAAAAGGCTTCTGTAAAGCCTTTGATTCAGTGGTACACGACAAACTACTCCTAAAAATAAAATCCTATGGTATCTCTGGACAACTGAATAACTGGATAGAAGCATTCCTGTCAAACAGACAACAAATGGTCAAAATCGGGAGCGTCCTATCAAATCCAGTACCTGTCAATAGTGGTGTCCCCCAGGGCAGTGTTCTAGGACCAACTCTCTTCATACTCTACATAAACGACCTCTGTGATCATATTAAGAGCAATTGCGTTCTCTTCGCTGATGATGTAAAGCTGTTCAATACCACAGACAATACTGCTACCCTACAAAAAGATCTTGACTATGTATCTGAATGGTCAAACAAATGGCAACTTCAAATCTCAACAAATAAATGCTCTGTCTTACATATTGGCAAAAAAAATCAGAAAATAAAATACAAGCTGAATAGTCAAGATCTTGTTGATGACCCAAGCTCTATAAAGGACCTTGGAATACTCACCTCTAATGATCTAAGTGCTAGAGCCCACTGCAACTACATAGCCAAAAAGGCATTAAGAGTTGTTAACCTAATACTACGTAGCTTTTTCTCTGGTAATATCACACTACTAACCAGAGCATACAAAACATTTGCTAGACCAATACTCGAATACAGTTCATCAGTCTGGAACCCTCATTACGTATCTGATATTAGCACAATTGAGAAAGTCCAGAAATATTTCACAAGAAGAGTTCTCCACTCTTCTACTCGTTGTAGAATACCTTATGCCACCAGACTTGAAATTCTAGAACTAGAAAACCTTGAATTACGCCGTCTTCGGTCTGACTTAAGCATGGTATATAAAATCATACATTGCAATGTCCTACCTGTCAATGAATACTTCAGCTTCAACCATAACAACACAAGAGCACACAATAGATACAAACTCAAAGTAAACCGCACCAAACTTGATTGCAGAAAATACGACTTCAGCAATAGAGTGGTCAATGTCTGGAATACTCTACCCGACTCTGTAGTCTCTTCCCCAAACCCCAAAAACTTTAACCTTAGACTGTCTACTATTGACCTCACCCCTTTCCTAAGAGGTCTGTAGGGGGCGTGCATAAGCGCACCAACGTGCCTACCGTCCCTGTCCTATTGTTTCTCTTATTCTTTTATTTTTCTTATATGTACCCATTTCATGTATTCACAACTATGTATACACTTATACTTATTATCTTGTAAACAATTGGCAAATCAAATAAATAAATAAATAAATAAATAAATAAAATATTTGAGCTTCAGCTTCAGTATCTGTTCTTCCAAAGATCAGCCAGAGTTGATTTCCTTTAAGATTGACTGATTTAAATAGCCCTTCTAATTGTATAATTCCATGATTCTATGGAAGTTTTCCCTTAAACTTCTCCACTACCCTCAGATATGACAGATGTCACTGTCCTATCAACAATACCAATAACTGAGAAATTATGTTTAAAATCGGGTGTTAATGATTAAGATTCCATAGAATTTGAACTTCTATGGATTCCATAAAATAATCTATATGATTATATTCCCTGGCAGCCTATTCACGGAGAACAAAACTATCACTGTAGTTAGGCATAAATTGTGTGTATAGAAATGTCATACATGACCCAGAACAGTGCTTCTCACACTTTGGCAACTTGAAAGTGGGCAGATTTCAACTCCAAGAATCCCCCAACAACATGCCAGCCAAGATTCTGAGAGCTAAAATTCATCCAACTTCAAGTTGCCAAGATTGCGCAACCCTGCCTGGGAGCATCAAATTTTAGCTTCATTTTTCACAATCACAACACATAGTGGTGGATTAAGGCTCACTGGTGTCCTAAGTACTGACAAATCTTGGTGTCCCCTTCCTTTGTACATACAAGATTTTTAAAAAATCTTCAACTGGATTTTCTTTTTCTTTCTCATCTTTGTGGTGCCCCCTTTGGGCCTGGTGCCCTAAGCATGTGCTTAGTCTGCTCAATGGTTAATATACCACTGACAATACATTGTGCTAAATCATACTGGATAAGTTCATACATCATGTTGAACCACAAACAAATAAATCTTGATTGATTTTACCTCGTATATGAACTTAACCAAACATTTGAATGTGAAGTAATTCATTCCATAGTGGAAAAGATGGATCAGTACTAAGCTAGCATCTCCAGAATCCTTATCTGAAAGACCATATGAATTATATTTGCACATAAAGAATAGCCTACCTAAGAAAAAAGGCAGTGAATGACAATCACAACAACAATAGCAGTAGCATTTAAGACTTATAGTGCTTGGCAGCCCTCTCTAAGCAGTTTACAGAGTCAGCATATTGCCCCAACAACCTGTGTCCTCATTTTACTGACCTAGGAAGGCTGGAAGGCTGAGTCAACCTTGAAGTGGTCAGGAGCAAACTGCTGGCAATTGGCAATACTGCATTCTAACCTCTGCACCACCATGGCTCTCTAAAAGCAATAATTTACATTGTCTTAAGTGCCTATATAAGTAGAAAGATAGAGAGTAATACTGTACAATGACAACTGAATATGGCTGAATTGGTTTATCCTTGGAAAAATGATTTTATTTTGGCTTTCTCACCTTAATTTTTTTTAAAAAAGTTATATTATACACACAAATGAAACAAACATTAAAAAGTTATGATATTTATGTAGTTACTTACCAAGCACATCTGAATTATATTAAAGTAGCCAAAATATCTTTACAATCCCCAATGCATGTCACAACGTTTGAGCATCCCTAATATTTTGAAACTGAAAGTTTAAACATTTTACATGCCCTAATTTTATGCACAGAGATAGTTATTGTTAGCTTTCAAAAATTAAGTGGAAAGAGGAAAATATGCGACAATTTCATCTTATAGTTTTTGAATTATCCAAAGAAAGGAGAGAATTATGACTGAAATGGCATCTTTGGTCTGTGATGTTCTAACTTGCTCCTTATTCATTGATGGGTCTTCTTTCTACTTTCAATCTGATTAGATGGTCATCAATCTTTGAGTCTGCTGGGGACAGAAAAAAGTGGAAAAGGCCATGTTTACTTTATGTAGTGTGGATTGGAGGAGAAAGGTGAGAGTGAATGGGAGAATGAATAAAATAAAATAGAATAACAGAGTTGGAAGGGACCTTGGAGGTCTTCTAGTCAAACCCCTGCTTAGGCAGGAAACCCTACACCACTACTTACAAATGGTTATCCAACCTCTTTTTAAAAACTTCCAGTATTGAAGCATTTACAACTTCTGGAGGCAAATTGTTCCACTGATTAATTGTTCTCACTATCAGGAAATGTTTCCTTAGTTCTAAGTTGCTTCTCTCCTTGATTAGTTTCCACCCATTGCTTCTTGTCCTGCCTTCAGGCGCTTTGGAGGATATCTTGACTCCTTCTTCTTTGTTGCAACCCCTGAGATATTGGAACACTGCTATCATGTCTCCCCTAGTCCTTCTTTTCATTAGACTAGACATACCCAGTTCCTGCAACCATTCTTCATATATTTTAGCCTCCAGTCATCTTTGTTGCTCTTGAATAGGGACATCAGGAGACCAAATACACAAAGATATTATTAGATTGTTCACATGTCAGCCATTCTGTGGTATTATTCCCAATGTATTTGCGATGTTTCAAGCCAGAAACTTGAATATATTAGAGATGCTGAATCTTAAACAGATGCTACCAAAAACCTTTAGTTAAATGAACAACCCACCAATAATAAACGAGCAGAATTAAAGAATGAAGAGTGAAGCAAGATTTGCTTTAAATCAGTCACAAACCATGCATATGGAAACACCAGACATGTCACTTCTAGGGATATAGCGGAAGATGATTGACCTCTGTGAGGAGGCAAAGAGAAGATAGATTGGAAATGTTGTTATTATGTCCTGGTTTCAGAATGAAATGAAATGCTGAAATTGTTCAGAGGTGTGTAGGACCAGGTACATGTTAAGAAAGTGTTTTCATGGAAATGATATTGTTTCCATAAACTGCAGATCTCCTGCTGATGTTCTTAATAGAAGAACAGTGCTGGTAACATTGGGCATTTGAAAGATTTTTTTTTTAAAAAAACAGCTTCTCCTTATTTGGGAAAGTGCCAAGGGAGGGAGCAATGATCACATGTGGGAAAGTTTCAAATTGCCAGTAGGTGGGGCATTTTGCTGACAGACTAAAAAGATGACTGAAATGCCTCCAGAGCTCAAATCCATTCAGAATATGAATCCTGGGCTGAACAACGCAACAGTTAGCCTTTTCTTTTCAATACTCCCTAAATTTCTGAAATGCAAAGAAAGAATAATCCTAAAGGGGCAGCTCATGTTTCTTTTGCATTGCAAGTTCTTATGACTTTTCCATAGTTTTGTTTGCTTTGCTGTCCATCTCATCTACATCCCTATTTTTTTTTGTTCTCAGATGCAGATAGATACACTGGACAAATGTACTGAAATCATGATGCCCTGACCGTCTCTATCAATCAAAATATCACTAGAAAAAAGAAGTGCTTATTAATGTTATTTTCTGACTATTTTAGGCTATGAATTGATCTAACAGTAAATTCTAAAGGAATAGAATTGGAGTTAGTCTAGAAAACCAGGTTATAATCTCCAAATCAGATTGAACAATTTTACATATTAATATCACAGAAAATAATCAGAAATATAAAGTTGTTTAACAATGCTATCAATTTTTTTAAAGTAGAATAAAAGTCCTTTTCCAAGTTTCTATTATAGCTTTTAGAGCATATCAGACTGTTGTAAAATATTTATGTCATTTCGCACATACTTCTCTAGGTCCAGGCCTGAGTTCTAAGTGAAGAGTAGACAACAACTTTGTCAAAAACTACCCAGAAATAACAGTTTTTGGAGACTGGACAATAGTTTTTTCAGATGTTTGGTCCCAGGAGTGCTCTCTTTAACAGCGGGTGCACCCAGTGTGGGATTCAACTGGTGTAATAACTGGTTCGGTGAGTGTGTACTTTGCATGCATAGCATTTGAAAATCATCTCACACAGGTGCACGAGCAATTGGCTGTGCCATGCAAAGCAGCTGGGTTTGAAAAAGCAGGAAATAAAGGACAGCTTAGAGTCTGGGCGAGCTCGTGGGCCAAACAAAAGAATAGAAGATCATCAGAGCAAACCGGTTCCCTCTCAGCTGATCTTCAGAGCTACCGATCCAGAAGAACTGGGCCAAACTAGTAGAATCCAGTGGTGGGATTTCAATTTTTTTTACTACTGTTTCTGTGGGCATGGCTTGGTGGGCGTGGCAGGGAAAGAATATTGTAAAATCTCCAGTCAAAGGTGGTATTTGTTGATTCTCCGAAGTACTCAAAATTTCCACTACCGGTTCTCCAGAACTGGTCAGAACCTGCTGAATACCACCTCTGGTAGAATCCCACCTCTGGGGTGCACCACTGCTTTCCTCTAACCTCGTGGCATTATCTCCTCTCTTTTAAGACACCTTTACTACCTTATACTATCTATATACCTTATGCATAATACATTTATGTCTACCTTTACTATCCCAGAGGGGGCAAGGATTTAATTTATAGATGGAAGAACTCAATGCATGTAGGACCCTGCAAATTTCCTTAGGCTTTCTAGGCTCAAAATAATCTTATATAACACTGACATAATGTATTTTATTTCTGGAAACTAATTGAGTGAAAGTGGCCCTAACGCTCTCAAGGATGACTACTGAATTGCCCTTGTGGGAGAGTTTTTTGCAGCCTCTAATCACTGGGTTTCTGATGTGCCAGGATGGTTGGCAGAGCTGATTTGGAACCTCAAGAAAGAGGCTCCTTTATCTCCAGCAAGCCTTGGTTGTGTCTTACTGGCAGTACCTCCTATTGATTACTTAGCAAAAGCAGCAGAAGTAGCTAACAGAATTAAGGAGGCCATTGAAAAATAGGCTACTGCAGAAAAAGCAGCATTGATAGACAACTTTTTATAACAAACAGGAAATATTAGGATCAGAAAGTATAACTATTTATACTATTGTTACTGTAGTAACAAACTTCAGTTACGCAATCCTTAAAGTTAAAAATAAATTTAAAAAATAAGAGAAAAAGAGAGAGAAGGACAGAGAAAAAAGGAAAAAAACAGGTGAAAAAGGTCTACAGTACATATTAGACTTAGGGAAAGTCACTGGTTTACTAAAAATATCATTTATAAGATAGTGTAATCATATACAAATTATTAAAATGCCATATATGTGCTAAAGAATGTTTTCTTTCATCCTTTGATTAGTAGAAAAGATTGTTTAAAAAAAATCTTTTATATTTAGAATAAAAATACAAAACTACTTTTCCAATTTCTCAATATGATTATTTTAACCAGCCCTCATTCCTGGTACAACTATAACTCCACATAGATAATCAGATTCCAGAATTCGTGTTTATAATTCAATATGACATTAATACTTTTAACATATAAAAGCTTGCAGTAAAGCTATATATATGCTTTAAAATACTATCCCAGAAAATTATGAAATATTCACAGGATTATACAATTTGGGCCAATGAACTCTCAATGTTTTTACATCTCTGATAGAGACTTTCTGATGTCCATTCTTCCAAATAATTTGAAGTGGCTAAAGCATCTGGTCCATTTGAGCTGTGAAAACATGCCATTTTTTGTTAAAACAATCATTTGATAACATTTGATTTGAAGGTCAGTAGCCTGGCTTTGGTCCGTACTTTTCAACAAAACATTTTACCCTCTATTTTTAAAGTTACAATTTACTTTTCCAAAGAGTTAATTAAATATTAATACATCTTATTATCAAAATTAAGGCAACTGACAGGCAGCATTCCTAGAAATGAAATGCCCTTTCTACTGTATATTTTTCCATGAACTTGCAAGAGGAATAAATAATAGCTTTGCAACATAGGCCATAGAAGAGAATATTTATAACTTTGTAACATAGGCCAAACCATAGAAGTTGATATTTTAATACAGTACATTTTCATTGAGCCTTCTTATAGTTGATAAAATATATGACCAGTATATATTTTTGCAAATCAGACAAATTGAAGCCACCTTCTTCAAATGGTAATCTCAATTTAGCGAATGAAAAGCTTGATTATCTGTATTCAACGTCAATAATAGCAGATGAAGCAAAAACCTTCCTACCGCTACAGTGCCTTTTCTTCAAATTAGCAACTGATCAATGCATTACAGGGAAAAAAAAACCCTCATTTTGAATTCAAAACATTGTAATATTTACAGAGGCATGGTTATGATTTATCTGTTTGAAACATCAAGTTGTAAATATGTTGATTAGTACTAACATTGCTGCCAACTCCGTACCTGCCACTTTTATTGTTGAAGATGGTTTAGTTCTCTTTTCAGCCCACGTATACTTTTAGCATCCCTTTGTTTGTGTTCCAGATAGACTGTAAATATTAGACCAGAATAATACACATTAGTCAAATCTATTATTGAGAAGAAATTAGTGAATCAGTGATTCCTTCACTTCAGGTTCTTTTTTTTTTAATGATAAAATAGGGCTTTTGGTTTTTCAAGGTTAAATGCTAGAATGATACAGAAACAGTTTTTCTCCCCATTTATATCTAATTGATGTGTTCTTTACTCAGACACTACTTTATTCTATAGTTTATGACTCAGTTTCACAGATATCCATAAAGGAAAATGTGACTCATGTACTATTCTGAATAAAAGTAAGAACTAGAATCACACATATGCTAAGCTGTCTTTGCTTTAAGCATGGCTTGTGGAGTAATCCTAATGTCTGGTTCGTACAACATACTAAACTGAAAAGCAAACTGGTCCCATGATGGCTTGGTGGGATAGATGGTTAAAATGATTCAAAATTATTCTTTCTTCTGTGACTTTGTTTTCAGTATGGAAACAAATCCAGAGTTTACAATACTTACAATTAAGATGTATGAAGCTAACTCAATGCTAATAAGAACCCCAGGGCAATTCCAAGAAAAGATCTAGATGATTAAAGAGTTGCAGACCACATTAGATAAATGCCTCTGAGGCTTTAGAATGGTTCCAGTATATACCGAACTTGGATGCGTGGAATTGATTATCAATGATCTAAAGTTGGGGTGTCAAACTTGCGATTTGTGGGCCAGATGTGTCACATGCTGGACACACCCACATCTGGTTTAGTGAAGGGGAAAAGAGTAACGATACATCACGTAATGACGTTGTGACAATGCAAGTTTGACATCCTTTATGTAAAGCCTTACAAGTCATACAAGAAAGCAATAGCCCACAGTATTCATAGTGTTGAAAATCCCTTCTTGTGAATAAGTTGAGTAGAGGAAAATTATTGACTATATTGAGTTACAACTGAGTTCCAAAGCCAAATCTTTGCCCAAATACTTTCTTTGAAACAAGATAATTGTACTAACGGGAATATGTGTTATTTTCATATCCCAGCCTGACTTTTTGAACTGGGAGCTTTTAAAGACATCCTTGGGAATTGAGATTTAAGAATATTAGTGCTACTAATTCTGTGTGGATGGCACCAAAGTGATATTGAAAAATCTACCCATAGAGCTCTTGAGCAGAATTTAGCTGCACACACCTAGTATCTTTATGAAATATTAATCCCCTTAATTATGTAATTAAATACTGTACGATAGAAGACAAGACATATTCGTCACACTTGGCCAATAAAGAATTCTATATTATACTAAATCAAGCAGCAATATTTTTATTTATTAGATTGTATCACTTTCATGTCTTCATAGTCAACTGGAAATTATTTTTTTCTGGAAATCTATTTTTCTAATTTTTTTCTGAAAATTGATTAGGTCCCATCAAGTTGTTTTTAACTTCTACAGACCACATGGATGAATTTGATCTATGGTGTCCTGTCTCTAACCTGGTCTTTCAGGTCTTCCAACAATACACTCATTGGCAATGTAACTGAGTCCATCTATGTTGCTGCTGATCAACGTCTGCTTTCCTTCCCTTCTACCTTTCCTAGCATTAGAACCTTTTTGAAAGAGTTAGATCTTTGCATAACGTGTCCAAGGTAAGATATGTGAGCCTACTCATTTGGGCCCCAATGAGAACTCTGGATTGATTTGTTCAATCAATCAGCCATTTGTTCGTTTTCTTGGCTGTCCACTGTATTTTCAGGAATTTTCTCCAATACTGAAGTTCAGAAGCATCATATCTTGCCTCTTTAAAACCCAACCTTTGCTTTCATAAAGTGTCACAGGGAATACCATGGTCTGCACTATTCTGATCTTTGTATGTCAGACTTGCCACAGTTTAAACCTCTAAGTAAAATTGATCCTTGACTCCATTCATTGGGAAAGATATTTTTATTAGAGTTCAAGTGTACTGCAGTAATGCAAAGTCAGAACTGACATTTTCCAGGCCAAAATCACTAAGTTCTATTTCCCCCCTTTATCTGCCCCTTGTTGCCCACTATGTTTTAACCAATCCAGTTTGTGCGAGATGTTTTCATAACGGTCAGTCTGGGCTTGAGTTGGTATGTGTCTCCTTTCTTCTTCCAGTTGTGTGATCTTGGAGTAGCTTTCCGAGGTGGCACAGCTTTCAGTTTCCCCTAAACAACCCCTCTGCCATTGTTTTGTCTCCCTCCAGTTCATGGCAGATTGTCATCACATGGCAGCAAAGCACAAGAGAAGCATAAGGCAGCAGCTAACAATGTATAGAAAAATCAGAGCATTGGAATATCATTTTCAAGGGACTTGGGGCTAGTCCCTTGAAAGAAACAAGTTGACTACTTGTTTCTTTACTCTTATATTTTGATATTTCTAAGGCTGGTTGTCCTACCTGTTCTGATTAATTTTGCCTTCTTTATATTTAATTATAGTTCTCTTTTTTTCATCCAGAAAATAGAAAAATAATATATTAAAACAACTATGCTGGGATTAAACTATGTTCAACAAAGCAGATTATATTGTTACAGATAAAAATGTCTAATACTTTAAGTGAGTCACGTGCAGGATTTTTCCCCCTTTTCTTTTTCTTCCCCTTGTTTTAATAATAAAAAATAATCCCTGGAGCTCCAGGGTTTAATGAAGGAAAAAATAGAAATAGAAGATAGTAGAATTTTGCCTCATCTCTCTGAAGTTTAGCTCAAATTTTTTCTTACTAAGTTACATTTATGTTTGCAAATTGGAAAGAGGGCCATTGATTATGAACATTTACTAATATTATTTTTCATAAAATATTGCTCAAGATAATGCCAAGTCAGTGATAAATGGATGCCTAAAATGTTCACATTTGCCATGTTGTAGGATATGTATTTTTAAAAGCCATTTCAGAAATATTAAAGAAAGTGTGGACATAGAAGATAATGAATCAATCCATCTTCTAACCCTCTAACAATAATCAGGTTCCATAGTCAGAAGGCAGGATAAAAAATGGAAATTATAATGTTGTTGGTTATGATGACGTGCAGACCCCTAGCCAGCATGCTGCAGATATTTTACTGCTGGACTTAAAAGAGAAGATGATATTCCTCCTTTTCCATTAAAAACAAACAATTTCTTTTCTTTTTTAAAAAAGCTGCTTCATTTCTTGCTTCTGAAAGAATCTTAACATAACTTCTTTAGATAAAACCTGAAACCTGGAAAACTATAGATGCATAAGTCAAAAAAGCAACATGATAGCTTGGTGGAAACAATGGCCATGAAATAGACCAACTTCATCCTGAACCTATTTTGATCCCTTTATGGGAATAAAATAGGGAGACCAGCAAGTGAAGAAGGATTTGCCCTCTCTAACTCTGTGCAATGATTCCAGTCTAATATCAAAACAGGTAAACACACAAAACAGAAAGTCTTAATTAGTCACCAATGTCAAAAGTGACTGAGATGTTAGTTGACATGGTCTTGACTGCCCATATTTTTCATTCAGAAGAATAAACGTGCTGAAACAGTTTTTTCAATCCATGTTATTACTGATGGAGAATCAATAAGACAAAGAAACAAGGATTCGAAGAAGAAACTTAGTTGGAAATAGCTTATGTCAACACCACTGAATATATCTTCTATCCATCTTTGCTTCTGCTACATCCATATAGTCTTTCATTGTCTTTTGAACTTCATAACTTTTTTTTTTGAAAGTTTTATTTGGGTTTTCACAAAAACAAAATACAAATAAAACATCTTTTTTGAAAATAGCATGGTCCCAGGTTATCACTTCTTCATACAGACACCAAACTCAATTTCATGCTCATTTTTATATTCTATTCCATATCTTATTACCGTTTTATATTTTCTACATAGTTTTTCTCCTCTTTTAATTTTCTCAACTTTATTTTAATTATCTCATCTCAATCAAATCATTATATTTATACTTTTGTCTGTCCTGTTTCAATTTCATATTATCTTTTCTTATTAAACAAATTTTTCCCTGTAGTTACCAATTGGAGTATGACACCTTTATATCTTTGCAATTAAATTTTCACCCATTATCTCTAAACAAGCTTATGGTTACAATCCTTATATCTTTTCCCTGTTTCTCCATTTCTTGTTTCTGTCTTTTACAACTTCTTTTCCTTGCCTTCTTCCCCCTCTTCTTCTCCCTCCCCTTTTTACCCCCTCGTCTCTCTACTTCTAACTCTCTCATCTGTAATCCCCTCTTCTGTTGCTTTCTAATATTATACTTATCTTTCAAATTATTCTTCTTCTTTTTGGTTGTTTTTTCTAGTCTTAAACCTTTCACTCTCTTTTCCCCCTTTTCTCCCCCCCACTTAAAATTATTTGATCATTAAAGATGGCTTCTTCTTTGTCCCAATCTTCTTGTTCTGCAAGCGTTCCTTGTTGTTTCTCATAGTTCCAGATCTCCATTTCTAAGAATTGAAATACGAAGCCAAAAGAACCTCTCCCTTCTTGTGCACCTTCTTTCCATTTTTTAAGTTCCATTTTCAGTTCTTCTAAGAGTGATACCATTTTAAAGACTTTTAAACAGCCACCCGGTTAATTTTAGTCATCCAGATGCAAAAACCAAAAATCACCAAGTAATCCAAATAATCCAAGGCTGTTTCTTTCTGCTTTTTTTTCCCACTTTCTCTTCCTGGGGTTCTATTATTTTGTTACCAAGTTTCAATTAAGATGTATCTTTGAGGAATCTTGTTGAAATTTCACTGTAAGTTCCTTTTAGTTACAGTTCCATTCCTTAGTTCCAGGCAGTCTCCTCCATTTTTCCAGATCCTGCCCTTTTATTCTTTTTTTTTTTCTCCTTTCCTGCCTTTAAAAACTTTTAAATATCCAGAAATCTTTATTATACCTTTGACTTTTATTTTCAGCTTAGATGCCTATTAATGTCAACGTGGATTTTTTTCAATTTCTTGCTTAAGTCTCTTAGCTGTCAGTATAAGGAAGGGAAGAAAAAAAACCTAATCCTTTCCCTTCTCTCTCTCCTTTGCAGCTTCAAAATCTTCTTTGGGAACAATGTTATTAAATTTAAATTCCAGGGTACCTTATTTGTTGCTTTTGCTGTTTGACCCGGTCAACCAAAACTTTCTCTTCTTATCTTCCTCCTGCAAATTCTTTTCCGGTCGAGTTCTTCTTTGTGGTGGCCATTTCTGACCACCGCTACAACCGCTTTCAGGAAAGGAAGTAATGGCCAGCTGGGGAGGAGAGATGCGGCTCTCCTCAACCCTGCAGGCAGTCTCCCCCTTCTTCAACCCTCTACGGGGTGTCTTAGCCCCGAAACCAGCCAGCTTGGGGTGCTCCAGCGGCGAGCACAGATCGAAGCCTTGCAGAGACGAGGTTTCGGTCTGTCGCTGAAGAAGCTCAAACCGGAAGCCTGAACTTCATAACTTTTATTCTTCTTCAGTTTTATCTAATCAGCAGGGGTGGGATTCTATCAGTTTGGACTGGTTCTATAGAACCGGTTGTTATGATTCTGCACAGTTCAGAAAACTGGCAAATCATGCCCCTGGCTGTCCCAACCCTCTCCACCTGCCCCTCCCCTCCCCGCCTCACCCAGTCCTTATCGTGCCTGACATCACTGACTGCATTCACCCCCACCCAGTCACTCCTTAAGTTATTTCTTCCCCCCCGATGATCAGCTGTGCCTGTTGCTGTTTTACTGCTTCACCCAGGAGGCTTCCATGAGGCCCAGGAAGTAAAAAGGATTGCAGGGGGTTGGGGGGAGCTGTGTCCCCACCAGGCTTCATTTTTTCCTTTCCTGGGCCCCAGGGAAGCCCTCTGGAAGCAAAAACAACCCCCAGGAGAGTTCCCTGAGGCCCAGGAGCCCCAAAAACAGAGTGTGTCGGGATGCTGTGCCCCCTCTGTGCTCCATTTTTTGGCTTCCTGGGCCCCAGGGAAGCCTTCTGGGAGCAAAAATGCCCCCCAGGAGGCTTCCCTTAGGCCCAGGAGGCAAAACAAGAACAACGGGGGGAGGGGTGCTGCAAAAAAAAGAAAGAAGCCACGTCCACCCAGTCACATGGCCATGCCCACAGAACTGGTTGTTAAACAATTTGAATCCCCCCGCTTATCTGTTTCATTAATCATAATGAATGTCCCATTTTTTCTCAATCAATTATTTTTTCATATATGTAATTTGCAATTTGATCCTCTGTTTGTCTTTCCATATGAATAAATTAACTCAATGTATTTCTTTTTTTTAAATAAAAGTTTTATTGATTTTTAAGACAAACATAGACAAACACAACATAAAAATATCAAGCCATCTTCCATATATATACATACAGTGTGTCGGTTGGTTTACAAATTGCTTTGTGCTTCCACTTCATAGTCTTCACTTACAATTACATTGTATATGTTCTTGTATTGTCAATCAAATATTCCAAAATACATTAATATCATTGTTAATCAATCATTTGACTATACTATTATTCATTCATGCTTTACAAGGTAATCCATATTTTACTTAATTTGTTTTATAGCAATTCATATTATCATCTCAAATCTATCCTATAATCATTTTGTAGATATAATAAAAATAATACATCTTTATATATTCATTATATTCTAAAAATCTACATATTTCATTACCATGTTTTATTGTCTAACCATTGATAGAATAGATCCCAAATCGTATAAAATAGTTTATCTTCTTGTTCTCTGATTTCAAATGTCAAGCTACTCATTTCAGCACATTCCAATATTTTCTTAATAACTTTCTCCTGTGTTGGTATTTTCTCATTTTTCCAGTTTTTGGCAAATACAATCCTAGCCGCTGTTAATACATTTACAATCAAATATTTCAATTCCTTACTGCATATTTCAGATAAAATTCCCAATAAAAATATCTCTGGTTTCAAGTTTATATGCTTTTATGTCATTTTTATCAACCACGTGTGGATTTTAGTCCAGTATTTTTTTAGCATCCACACAAGTCATATGGTAATATGAGCCAGGTGTCAGATGACATTTCCAACATTTTTCAGATTTATTCTTGAACATTCTTGCTATTCTTGTCGGGTGAAAATGCCACCTGTAAAACATCTTATACAAATTTTCTTTATATGCTGTTGACATTGTCATTTTATAATTTTGAGACCACAATTTTTGCCATTTCTCTAAATCGATCCCATATCCAAAATTCTACCCCCAAGCAATCATAGTTTCTTTAACTTGTTCTTCTAATTTAATTTCTAATAAATATCCATACAATTTTTTAATCACCTTTTCATCAGTACCTGTCAAAATCTTATCTAAGTCAGTCAATTTATCATAGAAACCTTCCATTTTAGAATCTTTATGATACCTTGAATGTATTTGCGCATATGAAAACCAATTCATCTTTATACCTTGTTCCTCTAGTTTTTGCATGGATTTAAGTTCACCCTTTTCATTCAATATTTCGCTATATCTAACTGTTTGTTCCTTTTTGTATATTATAGGATAAGAGAATGCTTCAATAGTCGATAGCCAGACTGGAATTTTCAAATAACATTGCCTTTTAGTCTTCTTCCAGTTTAACCACAGAGACTCCCGTATATAATGTCTTCTAAAATACCCTTGTGTTTTAGTTCCTTCATACCATAGAAAAGCATGCCACTCCAACAACAGATCATGTCCTTCTAATGTCAACAATCTAGCATTTCTTAATGTTATCCATTCCTTAACCCACATCAAATTTGTAGCTTGGTAATACAACTCCCAATTAGGCAAACCAAATCCTCCTCTAATTCTAGCATCTTGCAAAAGTTTCAACTTTATTCTCACTTTCTTACCTTGCCATATATATTTCAACACAATTTTATTTAAATCTTCAAAATAATCTTTTCCAAGCCTAATTGGAATTGTTTGAAACAAATATAAAATTCTGGGTAATATATTCATCTTGATTGTTGATATTCTCCCTATTAATGACAGTTGTAAATTTTCCTATTTCACCAGATCTAGTGCTATCTGCTGCTTGAGTTTAATATAGTTATTCTCTTTAAGTGAACTACATCTTGCTGTCAGATGTATCCCCAAGTACTTAATCTTATTGTGACCTGGATTTTCAAAACATCTGCCAATTCTTCCTTTTGTCTGGATAAAATATTCTTTGTCAGAATCTTTGTTTTGTCTTTATTTATTTTCAAACCAGCCACCTTCCCATATACCTCTATCTTTTCTATCAATTTTAGTGCTGTTTCTAGTGGATCTTCTAAGATGAAAACCAGATCATCTGCAAATGCTTGCAATTTAAATTCTTCCTTTTTAATTTTCATCCCTTTTATATCCTTTTCTTCTCTAATATTTCTATTCAGCACTTCCAAGGTTAACACAAACAACAAAGATGACAGTGGGCACCCTTGTCTTGTTCATTTTCTTATATCAATAGAGTCTATTAAATCTCCCTCTATCATTACCTTTGCCACTTGCTTATGATATATAGCTTCTATTGCTTGGATAAATTTTTTACCAAAGCCCATCTGTTCCAGCTGTAATAATATAAACCACCAATTCACATTGTCAAATGCCTTCTGCGCATCTAAAAATATCAAAGCCATTTGTTTTTCAGGGTGTGCCTCATAGTATTCCAAGGTGTCCAAGATTACTCTCATATTGTCTTTAATTTGTCTCTTTGGCAGAAATCCATTTTGATCAGGATGGATAAAATTATTTTTTGAGTTTTTCTGCCAGTATTGAAGCAAAAATTTTATAATCAGCATTTAGTAAGGAAATAGGTCTATAGTTCTTGATTTGTAATGGGTCGGCGTCCTCTTTTGGGACAAGTGTAATATAAGCTTCTGACCATGATTTAGGTATCTTCTTCTTTAACATAACTTCATTCATAACTTCTAACAATGGAAGATTCAGCGGTTCTTGTAGTGTCTTGTAAAATTCTCCCAGAAATCCATCTGGGCCTGGTGCCTTTCCATTATTTTGCTTTTTGAGTGCTTCAGTTAACTCCATCATCGTTATATTGCTTTGTAACATTGTTTCAATCTCTGTAGGTATCTGGGGTAACTTAGCATTCTGTAGGTACTGTTTGACTCTTTCCTCATCAATATTCTCTTGTGTGTATAGTTTCCTATAATAGTCTCGTATGATTTTCTTCTTCTCTTTACTTCCATAGCAAGTTTGGCCTTGATCATCCATTAATTGCAATATTCTCTCTCCTTTCTCCGTTTATATGCTAACCATCTACCTGGTTTATTTGCATCTTCAAAATAGTTCTGCTTCGCACCTCTGATTTTCTGTGCTAATTCTTTTTTTTCATTAATCCCATTTTATGTTTAATTATATCCATTTTTAACTTAATGTCCTTTTTCTGTGGCATTTTCTGTAACTCTTTTTCAAGTCCTTTATACTCATCCTCTAATGTCTTAGAGGCTAGTCTTTTCGTGATGTTTCTTTTCCTTGTATAGTCTATTATCAAGCCTCTGGCATATGCCTTCATTGTATCCCAAATATTCTGCGTTGATGTGTCTTCTTTTTTATTTTCTTTAAAGAAGAAAGCCAGTTCTTTCTCCATTCTCTGTATGAAGTTTCTTTTAGTATAGTGTTATTTAACATCCATCTAGATCTTCTTCTTTGTCCTTTCCATTTAATTGTCATTGGATTATGATCCACCCAAGTACTTGTTTCAATATTTATTTCTTGAATATTAGCAAATAATTCTGTTGACATCCATATCATATCTATTCTGGACATGATAAATGTCTGTTTGAATAAAAGGTATATTGTTTAGTCTTAGCATTTCTTTCTCTCCATGCATCTTTTAAATTTATTTCATCTGTCATTTTAAAAAAGGATTTAGGGAGAGTCTTTCTGCTTTGCTTTGTTGTTTTCTGTGTTGTATAGTCCAATTGTCTACAGTTCCATTAAAATCTCCCATTATAACAATATTAGCATAGTCCAGTTCAATTATTTTCATATGTAATTTTCTATAAAATTCTTCTTGATTGTCATTCGGGGCATAGATTGCAATCAGGAGTGTTTTCATATTATTATCCATTATTTTCACCATTAGTAGTCTTCCATCATCATCCATATGCATCAATTTCGCTGGGATAATACCTTTAATATATAAAACCACTCCTCTTTTCTTACATTGTCTCAAAGAAGAAAATATTTTTCCTAGCTTTGGTTGTATTAACAGTTGTTCATGTTGCTTTTTAATATGTACTTCTTGTAGGCAGATTATATCAAATTTTAATTTCTCTAATTTATGAAAAGTTTTCTTTCTTTTAACAGCTGAGTTAAGCCCATTTATGTTAATTGTAATCAGTTTTTTCTCTTCCATGGTTATACTTTATAGGTAGGTTTGTCAGCTCTTGTAGATCTTGGTTTGCGTTGTTCTTTAGCTTCTATCTTTCTGCCTCCTGCACCTTCTTCTTTTTCAGTCACTATTTGGCAGTCCTCTTGGAATTCAATTAGTGACATTTCTTTTTCTGTCTCTTCCTTTTTCCCTCCAAAGTATTCTGTATAAAATAATTCAGCTTTCTCAATTGAATCAATTCTGTGTCTCTGTTCCTGCCATGTAAACATTAAACCTCCTGGAATCAACCATCTATAATTCACCCCCTTTTTAAGTAGAATTTTAGTCAGGAATCAGTATTCTCTTCTCATCTCTCTCACTCTTCTGGGTACTTGTTTCAGGACCACAATCTCCTTGTCTTTATATTTCAATGTTTTCTCTCTCGCTACCTGCAATATTTGTGTTTTAATGGCTTTCTTTGTAAATCTGACATGAACTTCTCTTGGTAAGCTATTTCTCATCGCATATCTTGTGAAGACTCGAAAGACCTCGTCTATTCCATCCATCATCTTCTCTTTGGTTATTTCCAAAGCTTCAGCCAGGATTTCTATCATTATCTCAGCTAAGTTTTGTCCTTTTTCTTCCTCTATGTTTTGGAATCTGAGATAAAATTCTGATCTGTCCATCTCCCATCTCAGCACCCCACTTTTATCTTGTTCAACCACAATTAATCTGCCGTCAATATCTCCAATCTTCTTATCTCTTTGTTTATCTTCTTTTTCAATTTTTTGGAATCTCTCATCATATTTCATCATCATTTGTTGAATATTCTCCACCTTTTCATCAGTTTTTTCTATTTTCTTTTCAATATTCTCTGTTCTTGCTTGCATGTTTTTTTTTTTAAAACAAGTTTTATTAAAAGTTTCAACAACAAACAAATCATTACATATTAAATCTTTCCCTGTCTTTCTACAATAATTTTCCCAATATTCTCATAAAACACAAACAAACACAAACAAACATAAAAAAATCTTTTAGTAAAGTACCTTGGCCCCAGTTACCTCTCTTTGCATGGGCTAAAATAATAGCGCATATCACTCTTCACAATTCTATCTTATTTAATCCATCTTAATTAAATCATTAAATTTGTATCTTTTGCCCATTCATTATCCCTCTATCTCTTCTTATAATAAAAAGAATTTCTCCTGAAATCACTAATCAGAGTATGATGCCTTTCTATCCTCCCCCTAAGTTAGTAAAATTAACATTCAGCATAACAAATACCCAATTTGGTTCTGCTTGGTACATTCTATCCACCAAAAATGTTTAAATACATTGTATCCTCCTTTCCTTCGATATTTTATTACATTTTAAAAATCAATCATTATTAAAAACTTCAACATTTTAATTTCTTATTAAATCTTAAACCATTCTAATTTACTATTTCAAATATAAATGTTACAATACCATCTTCTGTACCTTAGCAGAATCTTTCTTACAGAAATTTATATTTCATCCTTTGTCTCTAAAAAAATCCCTCTTCTCCCATCCAATTTTAAAGCTTTGAGGCTTTTCTCCGCCTTTCCCCTTTCTTTCTTCCCCACCAAATCTTCCTACCCCCTTCTTCTTCTAACCTCTGCCTTGCTGGGATCCCTTCTCTGTTGTGTTCCCTTTTTCTCTTGTTTGCTATCATTATATTTACTTTGCATCCTATTTTTCTCTTTCTCAAATGTTTTTTTAGATCTTAAGTCCTTCATTTTCCTTGCTCTCTTCCTTCCTTCTTCCTTAGATAAGTTTTGGGATTCAATGAAGATGGCGTCTTCGTCTCTTCCTTGTTGTTCTTCTTCCGTTTCCATCTGTTCCATTGTCTGTTGGTAATTGACCAGCGCCATTTCTAGAAATAGAAAAGCTTTTTCCATGCCATCTTTGCAGGCTGCTTTTGTTTGCTCATATTCATCCCTCAGGTCTTCAAAAAGGAAAGCCATTATAAATAAATCTTTTCTTTTCTTTATTCCTCTTTCTTCTTACACCAACCAAATATTCCGAGAGAAAGGCAAAACAATCCCAAAATCCACAATCCTCAATAAATCCAAGCAAGCCAAAATTCCCCCTTCCTCTTCCAGGGGTGGTATCAAACAAATAAAAAAAAAAAGAGTCCAAATCTATATTTTAAAGCCTTATTAAAATTATATTTCTGTCCTCAAATCTTCAAGGCATCTCCTCCAACAAGATCCAAATTTATATATTTTCTTTATCCTCTCCCTTCCGGCTTAATTCCGTCGGGAGGGAGAGTAAACTTTCCTTTCAGCACCTCAAAATAGCCGCTTTTTTTCTCTTGTGGAAAAAATCATCAAAAAACCATCTTTTCCAGGAATTAAATTAGATAAATCTCAAAGCCCTGGGTCGACCAAGAAGAACTTTCACTTTCAATAACTTTCTCTTCTTCCTCCTGCGCATACTTGCCCAGCTGTCGACTTCTTTGTGGCGGCCATTGCGGACCGCCGCTGCACTGTCCTGGTAAAAGGGGGTTCTGCCGGCCAGGGAGGGGGTCTGCAACACCCCCAAACCCTTCCTCCGGATCCCCCTTACCTTCAGCTACCCCTGCAGGGCAGCCTTGCTCCGCACCCGTCCGGGTCGGAGCCCCAAAACGGCTAGCGTGGCAGGGATCGCGCAGCTTCGCGAATCCCTACCGCTCGCGAAGCCGACAAACCGGAAGCTCTGTTCTTGCTTGCATGTTTTGAATTCCTTGCATTATCATCTGCAGTGTCACCTTTTCTTGTTCTTTTTCTTGTTGTAACATCATCTGTATTGAGCGTTGTCTTCCAGATGGTAAAGAGGAAGAAGTAGGAATTGAGGAACCAGCCGCTGTTAGTTTCCTGCTCATTTCAAACAAAATCTTCAGGTTCTTCTAGACCTTAATCCACTCGTGTAGTAACCAGTTATAATTCCAAGTAAAAATAGTGGGGAAAAAGAAGCAAGATAAAAAAAAAGTTTTTTCAGGTTCTTGTATGCCTTAATCCAATTGATTGATTAAATAGCAGTAAAAACTCAAAAAAGGAAGAAAAAAACCATAAAAACTAAAGAAGAGAAAAAGAAATTCTTCAGGATCTTCAACACCTTAATCCAATTAAAAAGTCTCAGGTATAAAAAGGTATATAATAAAAAGAAGCCATACACACACACAAAAAAACAATGTGAACAATAAATAATAATAAAAAATACAAGAGAGGGAAAAGGAAAAAAGAAAAAAGATGACTCCCTTAAAAAAAGAGAGAGAGAGATTATCGATCCTAATACTTGTCCTTTAAAATGGAATACAAAAGTAGAAATTAAACTCCAAAAGGAAAAAAAAAAAAAGACAAAGGCAAGTTCCAAAAAGCCAAAGATCCGAATAGCTATTACAGAAAATAAGCTAATAAGGAGGGGGTTTGTTAAAGTAAGAAATAGCCCAGCTTAAAAAATAAATAAAAAGAGCACACTTCACCTTATTTAGTTATCCAAGGCTTTTGTTAAGTTTTGTAACTCTCTTCTCTAGGTCTTATCATCTTTTTTTCTGTAAACTTCAACACCAGACTCCAGCTACTGATAGAAACCCAGAAGAGCAGTTGCAATAATACTCTCCTTCTATCTTATCAAACAGGCTCAAAGTCCTTGAAAAGAAATCTCAATTCTTTCTCAGCTTTGTCTGGTTGAGAGAAAAAAAAAGAGATAGAATATTTCCAAGCCTCTAGTTGACAGTGTTACCAAGTTTCCTCTGCTTTCACTTTCCCCCTCCTTTTCCAAACAAGATAAAATAAAAATTAATTAAAAAGGAAAAAATATATTTAAGAAAAAGACTAAAAGGGAGTCTCTAGCCTAAAATATTATAAAGTCAAAAAGGAGAAAGGACAAAAGGGAAAAAATAGGTTAAAAAAAAACAGCCCTGTTTCAAAGTAAAATCATATATAAAATGTCCAGCAAAGAAAAAGAATATTAATTTGACTTCCTGTTTAAGATCGCCGCTTAATCACTTCTGTCAAAACTTTTACAGATTCTTTCTTTTCCTTAGGGTGTCCTTTCAAATCTTAAAATAAAAAAAAAGTTCTCACCAAACCGGCACACTCTCTCTTTTCATTCTCTTTCATTTCGGAGCTGTCCCAACTTCAGCAGCTTTAATGGCTGCCTCTTTGCCGCTGGCAAAAAGAGCTTCTCCTGGATCTACCAGGGACTTTGTGGTATCCCTGGGATCGACAGGATGTACTCTTTACATTCACCGTCCCTTCGGGATGGTTTAGATCCGTTTGGACCATCCAGGAGCAAAGGTATCGGCAGTGATCTCAGACCTCCAAGATCGCATGCCATATCATCGCCACGCCAGCTCTGCCCTCCACAACAATGTATTTCTTTTGTACTGTTTGCTTAGTTTTGTATACAATACAATCCGTATTTATTCTTGACGTATCTTTTTCTTGTTTTGCCATATTCACTTCTTAACCATTCAATTCTTGTTACATGCAACTTACTTTTATGTTTCACCTGATATATCTAACTTCTGTATAGTAAGGTAGCATAGAACTGTCTCCAAGTTATGAATTCTTCCTTTCATATAAACCCAAGACAACAGCATTTGTTAGTCTCTGATATTAATTTTACCTTTTCATTTATGGTGAAATTATTTATAATGAAACCTAATTTTTAACTTCCTTGTGGGCATTGAACATGTGCTCCCCACAAAACCAGATAATCTTCATTCACTCCTTTCCTATTTTCCCCCTCCCTCCCTCCCTCCCTCCCTTCCCCCTCCCTCTTTCATTATTTCACTAATCCATGCTCTCCATTATATAATTTTCTTAAGTTCCACATTATATCACCACATGAACTTTTAGTCAATCAAAGAGATCACACATGATTTTTAATATGGTGGAAGAGATACACAAGGTTATTTTCATCCATGCCATATATAGTATACCCTGCTAATGGTATGGACAGTTCTGGTAATTTTGGCTCTTTTGGACCAATAATGGCATAAGTGCAACCATTTCCTCCAGTGATGGGATTCAAAACTTTTTACTACTAGTTCTGTGGGCATGGCTTGGTGGGTGTGGCAGGGGAAGGATACTGTAAAATCTCCAGTCAGAGGTGGTATTTGCTAGTTCTCCAAAGTACTCAAAATTTCCGCTACCGGTTCTCCAGAACTGGTCAGAACCTGCTGAATACTACCTCTGATTTCCTCCAAGCATCTTCATATTATATGTATGTATGTATGTATGTATGTATGTATGTATGTATGTATGTATGTATATATATGGTATTTAGGTTTCTTCGGGTATTTTCCCACGTCTTAATATTAAAGATTAAAAAGAACTCAATACACAAGCCTGAGGATGGCAGATGAGATTCTGCCGAAACATCGCTATAATAAAAGCATAAATATTAAGACGTGGGAAAATACCTGAAGAAACCTAAATACCATACATATAAATACCCGCGAAAATATAAGAAAACGTGTGTGTGTGTGTGTGTGTGTGTGTGTGTGTGTCTGCCCTTTATTATTCCTTTTTAACAATGCTTTAGATATTTGACAGAAAGGGACAATGCCTTAAAATGTATAAGAGCATCTTAGAATTTATTCTTTTCACTTTCCAAAGTTTCTGAAAATATATAGAGTTTTCAATGACTCTGATCTTGTTATATATTTCTCTAAACAGAGTCCTTGAGAATACACAGGCTGCTATGTATCTTTACTCCTGTTGCAAAATTTGCTAGTTAACAATGGCAACAACTGAGTTTAGGAAAATACTTGCATCATATTCTTATTAGCTCTGAGAGGCAAAGTAGGCTAATTTGGACAGATTCTTTGCACCTCAAGATAAGCCATTTGTTTTTGTCAGATTTGGAGCATCATTAAGTTGAGATTTCAGTTTGTTCTGTAACCATATAAAGCACTGTAGAAACACTCAAAGGAAATCTAGTTTTTCAACTAGTAGGAAAGCTGTGAGTACCAAGAATAAATCTTGTGATTAGAGCAGGAGCAACCCTTTTAAAGTATTTAAGAATGGGAAGTAATTTCTTTTATCATCATTGTTTCTTTGGTTATACTCAGTTATGTATTTTTTTTAAAATGACTAACATGGACAGAGTAGAGATTCTGGAAAGAAGCGGAACACTAGCAATTATTTATAACGATGACAAATCATTTTTTAAAGATGCTTAAAATATGCAAATATTAATTTATTATTTGTATACTTTTATAGGGACCTATAAAATATACTGCTATTACATAAGCTGTGCGACCATGATTCAGTATCGCAGCATAAGATGATATCAAAAATGGGGAACAATTAATTAACAGTGCAAAGTAATATACTACAACATAAATTTCCTTTGTCCACTGGCTATGCCTTGCTCATCCTTAGAGCAAATTATTCAAGCTTGCAAGAAGCCAGTGATCTATTTCAATAATCAGTTAGCGGGCAAATACCTGGAGTGGAAAGCCTCTTCTATTTGTTGAGGTTTGCTAAATTCATAAGTAGGAAAACAGGTTTCCCAACTGTGAGAAATTATGCACTGTTATCACTGCAAGTACCAATACAGTTAAGTGTAATTTTGAATAATATGTTAAGTGTAACCATGTGGATAATATGATTAGTGAATTTTCCTCCCATTGTAAAAGAGAGAAACAACAATCAATGAATTTAATCACTGTATGAATCAAAGTAAATGAATTACTTTCAAAGTAACAAAATAACAGTTAAACATGTCACACAATCAGACTGCACCAAGAAGATCAATGATGTTATACAATGTCTGAAATAATCATAACATTGACTCATCAGCTGTATAAAAGGATACCGACTTCTTACATTTTTTAATAGGCTAGAACAAACAGTGAAGTCTACCACCAAGGAGATCAGTGGCAAGATAAATGCCATCTAACCTGGCATAGGGCAGAATATTTGCCTAAGGTAGGGAAGAAAGTAGCATGTATTACAGCTTTGCAATATATTATGCTCCCTTTCTGTTGATTTATAGGAATGGTGTGATCATAGGGACTGAGCAGATAGCTAGCACTAATGTCCCATAATGCAGACCAAGAATATTTTAGCTTGATACTGTAACAGTATAGAAAATTTTAGCTGGAAGATTCTTAAATGTTTGACTTACCATTGTTGAAAGAGATGAATAGGTAATAGTCTTAAAGTGCCAAACAAGGATTTGAAAACAAATTAGTTTTGAGTTCATTCACCTCCAAAGGTAGGTAGGTAGATAGATAATGTATGGATAAATGGATAAATTAGTTGGTTGACTGGATAGATGGAAAAATAGATGGATGGATGGATAAATAGATGATAGATAGACCAGTTTGTAAATTACACCTCCCATTTTAAATGATTTTTAGAAAATGTTTGGAAAGAAAATATTTGTTTACTTGGAAGAAAGACAATGCCACATTGCCACTGCTCTTTGTCTCGTTTCAGCATGCAATAAAATGGTTGTACCAAAGATCTAAGACAAAGATCATTGGTACATGAAAAGGTGAATGGGTTTTGTATGTCAGAGTGCACACCAGTGGTGGGATTCAAATTGTTTTATCACCAGTTCGGTGGGCGTGGCTTGTTGGGCATGCTTTGCCTAACACTGGGGCTCAGCTTTCCCCACAGCAGCTGAGACCTGCAGCGCCAATCAGCTGAGAGAATAAAGAAGAGAAAAGTGCAGAGGTGGGTGGGAGGGACGATTCTGTGCTTTTCTCTTCTTTTTCCTCTCAGCTGATTATCAGAGAATTTTTTTCCTCAGCTGATCGTAGGCTTTTTTTTTTTTTTTTTTACTACCGGTTCGACTGAACTGGTCCGAACTGGTAGCATACCACTACTGGTGCACACACCTTTTCTATGTGAGACAACCCAGGAGCAATAACAGCCAACAGAGATTTGTAATAAATAGTGGTTTTATCTACAAAAGAATATATACTATACATACATGTACTATAGGCAGAGGTCAAAGAAGCAGCAATTACATCAGGGAAGAACACACACAAGAGAGAGATGCCCTAAGAGAGCCTTTTCTTATTATACAGGCTCTTAAAGGGATAACAGCCAAAAACCTTGCTGACTCATTCCCATCATTACATCATTGTATCATTGCAGCAGCTGGTCAGCTCTTACATCATTACCCTGACATTGCCCAAGCCCTGTTCAGGTGTCTTAGAATGTCTGAAAGGGAAAAAATATCAGGACAATATTTGTCTGAATGCATAACTATGGAGTCTGAAAGGCTTACCATGCTAACAGTATAATTGCCCGCCTCATGCCTGCTGCAGCACTGCTGAAGACAAGTATGCGCCTACCCTTTTCCATGCTGAGATTCTATCTTAAATATGTAAATATTCAGCTTTTGTTTCCATCTGTCCTCTATGTTTACTATGATATCCACTGGCGAAGAAGAATGCCATCACTTTGGGTGATTATGGTAATGATGAATAACAAAACAATAATTATGATAAAAATGGGTCTATCAGCAGTCATTTTCTAAAATGACCATTTTAGGAGAACACAATCAATTAAACTGCTTTTCTTTTCATTATTCTTGTCTTAATTTATTTCATCTGTGTTTTTGTTGTTATTTTTTGCTTACGTTCTTTCAGCAGTTTAACTTATTCAGCAATGAATCCTTGGATCATTTTTTTTCTTCTGCATGTTTCTTTATTGGCCCTGTCCCTCTCTTTTCACCTCATCAAAAAGAGAAATTTAAAACCTTCTATGATTCATTATTTTATTCCAAAGAAATTTCTAAATTTTAAATTTTGTTACAAAAGTCATCATCTTGCTTTCTTTGCAGGAATATACACACATAGTAATCTAGAATAGCTATTTTATCTTTTTTTGTACTTATTCTGATTATTTTTCCCCATAACACATGCTAACCATATTTCTCCTTTCTGACATCCTTTGGTTTCTATTTCTTTCTTTCTTTCTTTTATTTTGTCAAGCGATTATAAGATAACAGATAAAAGTATAACATAGTTATGAATACATGAAATGGATACATATAAGAAAAATAAAAAGAAACAATAGGACAGGGGTGGTAGGCATGTTGGTGCGCTAATGCACACCCCCTACAGACCTCTTAGGAAAGGGGTGAGGTCAATAGTAGAAAGTCTAAGGTTAAAGTTTTTGGGTTGGGGGTAAGAAACCACAAAGTCAGGTAGAGTATTTTAGACATTGATCACTCTGTTGCTGAAGTCATATTTCCTGCAATCAAGTTTGGTGCGGTTTACCTTGAGTCTGTATTTATTGTGTGCTCTTGTATTGTTATGGTTGAAACTTAAGTATTCATTTACAGGTAGGACATTGCAATATATAATTTTATATACTATACTTAGATCGGACCAAAGGCAGCGTAGTTCTAGGTTTTCTAGGTCTAGAATTTCAAGTCTGGTGGCATAAGGTATTCTGCAACGAGTAGAGGAGTGGAGAACTCTTCTTGTGAAATATTTCTGGATTTTCTCAACTGTATTAATATCAGATACATAATGTGGTTTCCAGACTGATGAGCTGTATTCAAGTATTGGTCTAGCAAATGTTTTGTATGCTCTAGTTAATAGTGTGATATTACCAGAGAAAAAGCTACGTAGGATTAGATTAACAACTCTTAATGCCTTTTTGGCTATGTAGTTACAGTGGGCTCTAGCACTTAGATCATTAGATATGAGTACTCCAAGGTCCTTGACAGAGTTAGGATCATCAGCAAGGTCTTGACTATTCAGCTTGTATTTTATTTTCTGATGTTTCTTCATTGAATCTAATTTAAATTGTTCCATTTTGACTTTAAATCAAAACAATATTCTTTTTTTGGTGTTCCTTTTCTTTATTGTACTCTTATCATCTTTAGTTTTGACAGTTTCTTCTGATCAAAACTTCTGAATTTTAAATGTACTGAATTTTGGATGTCCCATTTCCCTAGTAAATATTTGAATGCCCATGCCTTTTCCTCCCTGTAATCACCAAATGATATTCCTATATTCCCCAATTTCAAAAATTGAATTAAAAAGAGGAAAGTTTGGCATAATATATTTGAATTATAAATAGAAATAAAATTATTATAATAATATTCAATAAACTTTCACACATCAGAAGATAAAATGTACCTGCACCCTTCTTTGTTTGTTTCTCTTTCTGTCTTCTCTTCCCCCTCATCTCTCTCTCTCTCTCTCTCTCTCTCTTTCTCCCTCTCTCTCTCTCTCTCACACACACACACTCACACTTACACACACAGTCTATTATCTCTCTCTGTGTGTAATTAATACACACCCACCCACACATGATTAGGAATGGTTAGAATGGGGGGGGGAGTACAGATGTGGATGCTTACTGACCCAGTGACAATACTTGGCATGTGGAAGATTGCTATACACAAGATGGAATCCATAACTTTGGACTGATATAACAACTGTGATTGTTCATAAGGCTGACCTGGCTGTGTTCCCATCATTTCGCACTTAGATGATTGTAATATATTCCACATGGGGTTGCACTTGATAATTTTTTTAGAAGGCTTTGCATTTGTGCCAGCTGCACTGACTACTAGTTTGCTTGGATGTGCAATTCTAGTTATGACTTTTCAATCTCTAAACAGTCTGGCTCATAAGTATGCTTTTTAAGGCATCTATTCCCATGGTTATGTACTCCTTTCAAGAGCAGCCAAGTCAAGAAACAAAGTTAGCAAGAACTACTGTAACTCTGCTTCATTATTACAGGAAATAACAATCTTAAAAATCTGTCACAGTTTTCCTCTGTCATATGTTACAGGATTGAGACAGATTTATTTTGTGCATCTTTCTCAGGACTGGGTTGTCGTTCACCTTTTGATAAAATTATCTCTTAATGATTCTGCATTTCTTCATCAATATTATCAATGTATTCTTCAGTGTAGTCCCTCTGGTTTTTATTTGTTCAACTTTTAAGTACAAAGTTTAGATACTTTATATAAAATGATTTTTCTGATTTTAGTTTTAAATATTTGTTGGCTGCTTTAGATGCCTCCTAAGAGAAATATGAAGTAGCAATATTTTGGAGAATGAGAAGTTCTCTCAAAATGTACCTTTCTTCCAAGTTCTTAGCAGTCACCTCTATTTCTCCTATTCTTCATAACATGTTTTTTTTAATTATTTATTTATACATTTTCTCTTTACATACATAAGTGCTTTGTGAACAGCATGTTGTCTGGGTTAATTCGCTTACATAATACTATTTTTCCAGTTCCTAGTTTCTACCTGTGTTGTCTAGCTATTTGTAAAACAAGTCCCATGTTCAAATGTAGTCTGTCTTCTTTCTCTTTTATCTTCAGTATCAATCTGTCCATTTCTGCACAGACTATTTTTTTAAATTATTGCTTCTTCTGTAGGTGTTTCCTCATTTTTTCCAGTGCAAATACAATTCTTGCTGCTGTCAAGACACGTAATATTAAATATACTTTCCCTTTCTCATATATTTCTAGCATTATGCTTAACAAAAACAATTCTGGTTTACAATCTATATGCTGTTTCAACATTTTTTTTCTAACCATGTGTGCATTTTTGTCCATTTTTTTTGCTTTTAGACATGTCCACCACATGTGATAATATGTGCCCTGTGTTTGATTATGTTCCCAACATTTGGTTTTTAAACATCTTTGCTAACCACCTATAGAACATTTTGTACAAGTTTTCCTTATAAGTGGTTGCCATCGTCAGTTTGTAGTTTCTGTCCAGAGTTTTTGCCAACTATCAAATTCTATTGTATATCCAATTTTTTTTGCCCATACTATCATTGTCTCTTTTACCTGTTCATCTTTCATTTTTAAACTTAATAAGAAATTATATATTAGCTTTATTAACTTTTCATCTGCTGCAAGCAATATTTGAACAAATGCTATTTGCTCTTCATAAAAGCCATAAGTCTTAACATCTTTCTCATATCTCATTTGCATATGTGGCCACCGTGACAAATCAACACCTTGATTCTGTAGTTCTAACATTTTTTTACTATATTCTCCTTCTTTATCTTGACTAATTCTCTTTTTATTGCAAATATGAAAGCAGATCCAAAGCCTTGAGTCTGAGGTCTTTATGAATGGCTTGATTATTGTTCTGATCCTTCATATGAAGAGATGGGTTTGAAAGTTTTAGTTAAATGGCATGACTATTTTTAAAATGATTGTTGAAATATAATTTACACCAAAGTTTTGACAAGTATTGCTCAAACTTACAAACATTATTTCATTTATATATCCTGAAAGGAAAGCAAAAATTTGCACAAGCAAAGGAATGTGTTTTTTACCAAATCCAAGTTAGTCAATTGGTGAAATCAACCAATGAAATTGAGAAAGGGATTTAGAATTTAAACGAATGCTAAATGAACAAACGTTAGCTCTTTATGTAATGCAATTTAATGCAATATTATATTATTCTACATGGCAGTTGTAGTCCAACATGCTTAGAAGCCCTATGATAGAGGATCCTGATACATACTTCCATAATTTCAATGCAATCAGAATATTTAGAAAGGGGAGAAATTTTGATGCAATTATGGTACTGTCCATATTTCTGCAAGATTGTTAGTATTAAGTAACAGATAAAACATAAATATTGTGGATGTTTCAACAAACTTAAACTATAGTTGGTTGTTTCTGATTTTTCAGTACACAATCTTGTTTTGGATTGGCATGAGGTTCAGGAAACAAATTAAATTCTGAGTCTGTAAATGGAAGCACAAATGAAGGATGAATGAAAATAAAATTGAAAATAAAGTTAGGGATGATTCTGATGAATCAATGAGGACATTTTGGAATAATGCAGAAGATCTTGGTCAAGAGCTTCAACTTGAAGTAATGACTTGGTTAGAATTGTATACTGCCCCTCTCTACCAAAATATATATTTTCCAAAGATATGTCATTTCTAAGTATCCATTTTAACTTTACTTGTACTCAAAAAAGGGTTGAAATGAATATGAATCATTGTACAGAGGGCCATGAAATTTCTTTTAACAAAAAACGGGAAATGAGTTGGCATTTGGGAGCGTTAGAGTTAGTTCCCTCAAGTACACTAGTCTGGACTCTTGAGATTTCTGTTTTTCATTGAAAGGGACCAAAGAGTTACACAAGGAGGCTACTCTACAAAAAATGGTTGAACAGATTTGCAAGAACATTAAGAAAAAATAATGCTGCTCAATATGCATATAAATTGAATGGTTTCCCTTCTTAAATTTAGTAATCATAGATACTGTTTACAGTTATAATTTCTAGAGTTGTAAATATGTTATTTTTGTATTTTAGTTAAAGAGACATGTCTATCTGGTCCATTGGCACTGATTATTACTAATTTATGCATCAGCATATAAAAACACTTAAAAAATTGATTGATGATTGCTTATGAGCCACCAAGTCATTGTCAATTCTTAGACCACATAGATATATTTTCTTCATGATGATCTGACTCCTTCAGCTCTCCCAATGTTGCACTCAACGGTACTGTAACCGAGTCTATTCCCCTTGCTGCTGGTTGTCCTCTTTGTCTCTTTCTTTCTACTTTCCCCAATATTTATTTATTTTATGTATTTATTTATTGGATTAAGAGTCTTTTCCTGAGAACTTCTTGTAATGTATTTATGAAATGTTATCTGCTACAGAACAAAGAAAAAGAGTCCAGGCAGGGTGTTTATTTTGTGCAATGGGTTAACTCTCTTTGACTGTTGTGTTCAACCAATGATTGTTGAAGCAGGATAGCTAAAGTAGGATCTTCATCAACATCCAGGTCCCTACAACTCAGAAAGCCCAAATGATGACCACAAGAGCATCAGACCCTACTTGATATATGGTTTACCTAAACAATTTCCTAACACAACTAAACAGCACACACCCCAAAATCAAGTTCACCATGGAAACGGAAACAAACAACTACCATTCTTAGATGTACTAATCTACAAAAAAACAGATGTCACACTAGGACACACCATATAGCAGAAGAAAACACACATCAACCGCTACCTCAATGCCCAATCCCACCACCACCCAGCACAGATAAACTCCATGAATACCATATATATATTAGCTGAGGTTTATTAGGTAGCTGAGCATATACCTACTTATTAGTTATTAATATTTTTTGTTTTACTGCAACATATAACATTCTTTTCTACAATGAAAATGGTTCAAGTAAAGGTGCTCAACACCAGGACTGCAACCCCAGCATAATCCCAACTAAGACATCTTGAGATCTTAACAAAAGCTCTGTTGTGCTAGGACAAAGAATTGGGATTGGTCCAGCATGAAAACTTAATTTAATGTAAGTTAAATGTAGTTTGAGTAAATTATATTTATTAACTGATTTGTATTAATAAAGTGCAATTAATATGATGTGTGTGTATGTGTGTGTGTGTGTGTGCGTTAGAAAGATGCCCACTACTTCATAAAAAATTGAATTTATTCCTCTATTCTCAATCCAGGTGAGCATATTTTTCCCCTTTTTGTTCTCTGGTTTCCCCCCTTGGGGAAATGGGAACAACAGTACCAGTCTCAGCAGAGTTCTTTCCACTGAATTTCAAGAGCTTTTAGATCTTCATTTGGAGGTGCTGCAGCAGGCCATGTATTAATAACAGCAGCTGCAGTTCAATGACTCATGCCTAGGCTGGGGAGGAATGAAAGACAGGCAGTTGGAAAAGGCACTTATTGCTTTAAAATGTGCCTTCATACCTTGTCATTAAATCTTCATCATGTTTCTTTTAAAACTAAAAAACTAAAATAAATCAGAAAGGGATTTTAAGTGGAGATTCAGTCCTTGCTCATCTAGGCTGCCTACTGCAGAGATTTCAGGAATTAAAGGTTCAAATTGATACTCAGTGGAATCCACCACTATTAGTTGTTATTTGTTTTTATGCCAATGCAGAGCTTAGAGCAGGTTGAAAGTCATTGTCTTCCTTTTCTAAAGTGTTGAGTTTTAAAATTGGACTCACCATTTTATTAATAGCCCTTTATTATATGTAATTTTACATTTATTTATTTATTTGATTTGATTTGATTTGTCAAGCGATTACAAGGTAACAGGTATAAGGATAAACATAGTTATGAATACATGAGATGGATATGTATAAGAAAAATAAAAAGAAACATTCCAGTCTTATGATTCTATGAAGTGGGCAAATAATATCAGATTAAGTAGACTGTTGGTTTGACCAGGATCCTGGTTTATGTTTTAGCAAAACCCAGTTCTCACAATGGCCAAACAGACTTCTCAGCCCACAATTTGGGCAATAAGATGAACAGGAATCATGCTTTCCAATTCCATGATATTTATCAGCTGAGGAAAAACTATGTTCATTGCAGTTTCAAGCCATCAAATCATACACAATAGTTTTTAATATCATAATTGTTTTTCTCCCTTGGGATTAATCACAACAACTGTCTGAACTTCATCTGGTGCATGACCACAAAAGCCAACCTCAGTAGGATGAGCTATTATTGAACTTGTATCCTTATATTATGGCTGGAGTCAGAAGTGGATAACTTGTAATTCAGATGACTCTAAACCAGGGGTCGCCAACCTTTTGGACCTCAGGGACCACCAAACTCACAATTTTAAATCCCAGGGACCACTAACCGGTTCTGTAGGCATGGCCTAATTTGTGGGTGTGGCTTGGTGGTCATGTGACTGGCTGGGCATGGCTTGTATGTAAATATTATAAATATTTATATAAATATTGAATTTTTTATTAAAAAAGAGCAACTTTTATCCAAAATCAAGCAAAGCAGGCAGGCAGATTGAGTTGCTCACAGAATCACAGATTCATTCAGAAATCTATCTATCTGCCATTGGCTAGCTCAGTCTCTCAAATTTGCTTGCCATGAGTCTGCACTGAATAATAGAACCTTCAGTCCTAAGGGAGGTTCTGCTGTGCTTAAAAGCAGAGCCAAAGATCTAAAGACTAGCTAGAAAGCAAGAAATCCAACCATTTCCTGCTTCCTAGCTAATCTAAATCTCCTGGCACAGATGATGATTGGAAAAAGGAAAAATAACAATTTAGCAGGCAAGTTTGCTGGATAAGGAGTGAATGGGTGGGGAGGGTTCCCGTGGGCCATGTGGGCAGCGCAGCCTTGTGTTTCTGCCAGCTGGATTAACTGCTTTGAGGGTATGCTCTGGGGATGAGATTTCTCTGTGGCCCACCAAAATTTTCTCCCAGCCCACCAGTGGGCCGTGGCCCACCGGTTGGTGACTGCTGTTTCATTAAGTAGGCTTAAGAAGGCTAATGTGTTCTCAGCCTTAGCCCCTTTCTACAATGTATGTTTTTCTAACGTATTACTCATACTAATTTACTTTATGACAGCAACCCAACTTGTCCCAACCAAATATCTTGAAGTACAATAATCAATCAATGATTGGATCTTTGGAAGTGAGAGGAATTGTAGTAGTCTAACACAAGTGGAACGCTCCAAAATGGGGAAGGTAAAATATCAAGGAAGAAGACACTATTAGCAGACTATTTCTATTTATTTGCCAAAAAAAAAAAGAAAAAATGCATGGATGGGTGTATCCATGAAGTTATCAACCTCTCATCTTCTCTTGAGGGTATCTTTACTTGTGAAGATGTTGAAAAACAGGAACTCATCACTGCTTCTTTTATTCCTGTGGATATTGTAGAACCTGTATTTTGAAATAATTAGCTGGTTTATGGGCTACACAATGTTCTGCAAACTTTTTTTTAGCAGCATAGTCAGTTTTTATAAACATGAACAGAACTGAATGCAGGGTTCAATGTAATAACTGATTTATATAATAGTTTCCTACTGCTGCTCTAGTAAGCCAAGACATTTGCTTTTGACGCAGAAGACATAAGGCTTTGTGATAACGTCCATTCCCTTCTATGTCATCAATTTGATTTTTTTTAATTTTGAGAAACAGAGCAACAGCTGTTCAGAGACTCTCTTGAAATGTCTCATTTTCACTTCTCAATAACTGAGATTACTGTATTTATGGACCCAGCAGCATTTTTCTTCTTCTTCTTCTTCTTCTTCTTCTTCTTCTTCTTCTTCTTCTTCTTCTTCTTCTTCTTCTTCTTCTTCTTCTTCTTCTTCTTCTTCTTCTTCTTCTTCTTCTTCTTCTTCTTCTTCTTCTTCTTCTTCTTCTTCTTCTTCTTCTTCCTCCTCCTCCTCCTCCTCCTCCTCCTCCTCCTCCTCCTCCTCCTCCTCCTCCTCCTCCTCCTCCTCCTCCTTCTTCTTCTTCTTCTTCTTCTTCTTCTTCTTCTTCTTCTTCTTCTTCTTCTTCTTCGAGAGCAAACCATTCCTGAGCTTTTGGTTGAGCCATTAGACGAATCATAAATAGAGAACATGATGACTTCAACATTGATGCTCATCAGTCTTCCACCCCATGAGTTTTCCTATGAGAAGGTAGTACCAAAACCTAGTTTCATTTTTAATTATAGAAATGTCTCAATGGAAATGAGCCCATCCACCAGAGAAAAGAAAAGGAGGGGGAAGGAAGAAAAGGAGCAGTAGCAAACATTCTGGGGTATTCCTGGTGGGGAATAACATTCCCATTACCTTCTTGTACAGCTAGTCCTAGACTTATGATCACAATTGAGCCCAAAATTTCTGTTGCTAAGTGAAACATTTGTTAAATGATTTTTGCCCCATTTTATGACTTTTCTTGCCACAACTGTTAAGTGAATCACTACAGTTGTTAAGTTAGTAACAGTGTTGTTAAGTGAACCTGACTTCTCTATTCACTTGGCTTGGCAGAAGGTCATAAAATTTGATCATATGACCATGTAATAGTCATAAGCGCAAAAAATGGTCATAAATCACCTTTTCTCAGTGACATTGTAACTTTGAACAGCCACTAAATGAACTGTTGTAAGTCGAGGATTACCTGTAATTGGATATTTTGTGACTGACCAAAGCATAATTTGGGAATGTTGGGAATGCATAAGCAACCCAACATTATACCTATTTATTGGGTGCACCTAAACATGCTCTCAAAATTCCAAATCTTTCAATTGATTGTGGATGTAAATTTTGAAGGAGAGGTATGACAGAGTGCCTGCCTTTCCATGTCCACATTAGCTGAGCTGCCAAGTCAAATGATATCAGTGGATTCCTATTTTATAATTCTATTCTACCTTATTGCAACTAAGAGTGTTCCAGGTATCCTTGCCATTTCTTTTTCTTTTTGAATATTTTATTTATACATTTTTTTATAAACATAAAAAATTCAATGTCTACATGAACAGTGTGTTGTCTGAGTACAGTTAATTTTGAGAAATAGTAATGATAATAGTAACAATAATATTCATAGCATTAATAATAATCTCATAATAATAATATCTGCTTATAGCAACAGCACTGAGACTTATATGCTGCTTCAAAGTGATTTACAGCCATCTCTAAGCGGTTTACAGAGTCAGCATATTGCCCCCAACAATTTGGGTCCTCATTTTACCCACCTCGGAAGGATGGAAGGCTGAATCAACCTTGAGCCTGGTGGGATTTGAATTGCCAAATTGCAGGCAGCCAACAGTCAGCAGAAGTAGCCTGTAGTACTGCACTTTAACCACTGTGCCACCAAGGTTTATCTATTTCAATGAACTTTCCTTATATAATTAACCATTCTCTTAAGCTTTTAATATTCTAACTTCTGTTTTTGTTAATTAGCCATTGATAAACTGAATCCCATGTTCCTTCCTTCTCTGTTCCTTTCTTCTCCTTAATTTTAAGTGTTAATCTATCCATTTCTTGCCATTTCTTTTTCTTGAACTGCTTTTCCTCAAAGGACTGACACTCTTAGACAAACAGTAGAACCACAATAGTAAAAAAGTGGACAGAGTAAAGACTATCTATACCCTACTATCATAAGATGGTTGTCAGTAGGTGATGAAGATTTGGTGGCATTAGGTTTGGGTCTCCAGGAGAAGAAACATGTATCTGTCTGTTTTGATTTTCTTGCCTCTACAGCTGCTATGCTACTGCTTACTCCTTCTTTCCCTTACCCAGAGTGATAACCTTGACATAAACAAGTTTCATTATCTTAGTCAACACATTCATCCAGCATCATGAATTACAACAAAGCACATTCAGTGTGGTTTACCAATTCTGTTTCATTCAGATATTAGAAACCTCTTCTTTCCACACAGCAAGTAAAATCACTGGAACTCTTTCTGTTGTTTTATATTTTTACCTTATTAAAAATAAAACTTGTTGCTTGACTGCAGCCTGTCCCTCCCTCTCTCAAGAAATTGAAAAGTTTACACCTATGGATTCCCAAAAATTGCTACTTGTTCATTAGAGTGTCACTCTTATGATTGGCTACTAATTAAGAAGATCCCAACCCTATAAATTTTCTTTTTCTGGACAAGTTCCTCACTTTACTTTTAAAAATGTATTTACAAGTTCAGACAAGGCAAGAACAAACTGCTCTCTGTGGTTAGGAATAATTTAAGTCAGTCCTTAAATACTGTAATTAGCACATGGTGAGTACAAGTTATAGAAAACTGGCCTAAGCCTAAATAAGTAAACAAACAAATCATGAATACCTCAGAAAATCATGTGTGTGTGTGTGTGTGTGTGTGTGTGTGTATAATTAATATTCCAGAAGCTGTAGTTTAAGAGTAGTGTGAAGTGATCCAATTAAACAACATGTGAATCTAACTGACATACCACATTTATAGAAGAAAAATGAAGTGTCAGTAAGATGTTATGACCCAAAGGAATAAGAACAAGGAAGGGAGAAGATCTAACAGAGAAAATTTATTTTTCAAATATGAGAATGCTATAGAATTATATGTAGGATTAGATAACAATAAAGCCAATACAGGTAGTTCTCAACATACATCAGTTCATTTAGTAACCATTCAAAGTAACAATGGCACTGAAAAAGTGACTTATGACTGTTTTTCACAGTTATGACCTTTGCAGCATCCCAATGATCATGTGAACAAAATCCAGATGTTTGGCAATATTTATGACCGTTGTTGTATCCCAAGGTCATGTGATCCCCTTTTGTGACCTTCTGACAAGCAAGGTCAATAGAGAAGCCAGTTTCACTTAACCAGGTTACTAATTTATCAACTGCAGTGATTCACTTAACAACTGAGGCAAGAAAGTTCTAAAATGGGGCAAAAGTCACTTAACAAATGTCTCACTTAACAACAGAAATCTTGGGCTCAATTGTGGCCATATGTTGAGGACTACCTGTACACACAGAACCTATGAGAAAGCATTAGTCTGTACAGGATTTCAGTCAATTGTCCCTTTTTCCTGTGTATTCCAGTCTGTCTTTTCTTCTCTTAGCATTTTTTCCTTTCCAATATTGGAACACAGCCTGTCTCCATGGCCACTGTGCAATAATGCCTGTTTCTGAAGGAATCCTCAGATTAAAATTTTAAATGAAACATGTTTATGTATCCTCTCTCTTGTCTCGAATGTGGCAGACCCCCTCTCCTCCCCGCAAAATAGGATTCAGATAGTTCTTCTGTCTCTTTGTCCCATCTTGACTTTTTCAGAAGATATTTTCTTCTACCTCTGTTTGGGAAAAATGCTTTCCAACCACACTGTAGCCATGTCTATGGAGATTCTCAGTCATCCAGGTCCTGGTCGTTTCAAAGGTGCATTCTCAAGAGGCAACTGGACTTTCTTTTATTGTTTGAAGACATTTCGCTTTTCATCCACAAAAGCTTCTTCAGCTCTGGAATGAAATATCTTCAAAGAAAAACAAGAAAGTCCAGTTGCCTCTTGAAAAAGCACCTTTGGGACACTGTAGCCCTGTTAACTCCTGGGCACAGACTCACAGTATTTTTTTTACCATATATAAATCATACGCCTGGAATGCTATTTAATTACCATGTACTCTGGGGTACCTTGCACCTACCATAGGTACCTCTGTTTAAATCTGTGACAAAAGTAAAAGCAAAGTATCAGAAAACAATAAACATGGCCAAAGAGATTAGTGGTAATAGGGTTCTGAGATATCTGAAATTGAGGTGAAAATAGTTCCAGGAGGTAATGATGATCTAGAAGATCTGATGATGAATTGGACATCATTTGCAATAGCTCTCTGGCTGCTTTGCGAGATAGAAGAAAGTTAAAAAAGAAAAAAAAAACCTCAGCAGTTGAAAGCCTGCCATTATTCAGTCAGGAGAACACTGCCACCCACCCACTTGGCTGGTGTTGGAGTGTAATGATGAGCATAAGCCACAATCCATTTGTTTGTGCAAAAAAATGTGCAGCTGAAGTGCCAGCCAATGCTTGACTTTCTGTGTGTGTACTTGTAGCAGTATTTACAAGAACATCTGTGTATGCTCTGGCTTCAACATGCTCATTTATTATCAAAGTGAAATATAGCATAACACTTATTCTCCCATTTAGGGAAGTTGCTTGAAGGAAGATGTTGGTTAGCTGAATGGTGAGTCCTGCTTGGCCTTTCCTGGTCTTGGGTTAATTCTGCTTTATTCCTGTATGTTTTGGGGCCAAATGGCCCGCAAAGCAAGTTGGGGGTTGAAACTGGGATGTGAATGTGCAAGTGTCAACCCTGAAGCTGGCCTGGCTGAAGCCATCTTGGAGCTTCAGTGCTGCCACACTGAAGCTGAGGGATAGGGAGGAGGGGATTAGCGGTAGCTGAGGTTGTATAGTCTTCCTTCCTCTTGGGAACCAAGGACGTTCTCACACTTGGCTGGAGGAAGGAGGAGTGATTTCACCAGACCAGTGGATGCTGTCTTGATTGGGCCATGTGACTGATTGTTTGGGACTGAGGGAAAAGCTTTTATTTTTAGCTAGGTGAAAACCTAGAGACCCTTTAGAGTCGGTTTTCACCAGATGTGTGTCAATATTATATTTCCAATAAAGCTATTATTTGAGGAATCTACCTGCCTCGGAGTTTTCTTTGCTATGGATCTATTACCTGGAACCCTGATAGCAAGACTGTGTGGATTGGTCCATTGGGTACAAAATTAATTTTAGCCTTGATATTATAGAATCCTGACCTCTTCCATGTAGATGTCTAAGTGCTGACTTAAGCCTTATTTCAGTGCTAAAAATTACTTGCAGATGTTTTTGTTTAGATTAATAACAACGTATTATACCAAACCATATTTTGTTTCCATTGTAAGTTATTGAATTGGCTGGAAGGACTTTCACTTCCAGTTTTGAGCCATAGATCATGATTTAAAAACCATAATAGCTGGATTCACACAATACATTAAACCAAACAAATCACACTATGGTTTAGTGTATTAGGTGATTCACTACTGGAATTGTGCAATTAGTTTAATTTGTAGTCCAATGTTATTTCCTACTTTTTCATTAATTTCTTATCTTGATTGTATTCCATACTGATCATTAGAGAGAGTTAAGACTTTTTTCAATTAGTTTTAAAAAATCTAGTATTGGTTATTGTATAGGTGAAATAAATAAAATATGCTGGAAAATGGACAATATGTTGAACAATAATTGAAACCGGCCATATGGAAAGAGGCAAGTTATCATGGGCTACGGTACATGCAGCATATACCCAATATTTATCTTGGCATAGCTTTAACAAGGTACCTGCTGATCTGAACTTTCATTAGTATAGAAAAAGTAGCATTATATATCAGCATCTTACAGTAAGGAAAAATCTACTCTTGCTCTAATTCTATTTTTTAAAGTATCTGATTTCTTAAGGGAGGTCAAATAATAACCTCAAATAAGGTTGGCAATTTAAAGAGTAGATGTATGTTGGGGTATGGAGTTTCATACTCTAAACGTGCTTGGTAAAAATGGAATAGTATAGGCACAGCATTGCTCAAGAGAGTTTGGGGTTTGTGTACAGATAGCCAGTTGGTTGGCAGTATGTCTATTGTCCATTTTTGTTTATGGTTTAAACAAGTAAAGATCCAGAACAAAGAAAGGAACTCTGCCTGATTTTAGGACAATGTAGAATGAGTGGGAAATAAATCTTTCCCCGATGTGCATAAGTATACCACATTAATATAGATTATGGTGTTGATGATTTCCTTCCTTAGCTTTGGATGAAGGCATATACTAATTCAGGCTTGTTCATATTATCAATAATGTATAAGAAAGGATTGCTATTTTATTTAAGTTCCATTGATTTTAAAGATATTTAAAATATCTAGAAAAGCAGATCTGGAGCAAAAGTAAAGGCATATATGTTAACATGATGACTTAGTTTTTACACAAATTTCAATGGGAACTAACTTCAGCAAGCTAAGTTTGAAACCATTCCCCTGTTTGCAGAATGAGATGTTCATTCCAAGCTGTTTAAATCACCTCTGAGAAAGACTAATAATAATGTCAACATTTTAGACTCAGTGGTTGCCTGTTCTAGGAATAGATGGGGGAGTGTATCCTTTCTGGTCCTTTTAAAATTTTCAGTTAATGTTAATACCACTGAACATGAAACTCTTTTGGAATCACCTATATAGGTTGGGAGTTGGGGATACTGTTGAGTAGGGAAGAGCAGGTCTGTGAGCGGTGGATTCTCCTAGGCTTACAGATACTGAGTTTATTGCTGATTGGTTTTGCCCATCCAGTAAGATCCAGCAGAGTGATAGGTTTTGAATCCCTTCGGTCAAACTATATTCTGAATAGAATAGAACAGAACAGAACAGAACAGGACAGAACAGAACAGAACAGAACAGAACAGAACAGAATAGAACAGAATAGAATAGAATAGAATAGAATAGAATTCTTTATTGGCCAAGTATGATTGGACACACAAGGAATTTGTCTTGGTGCAAATGCTCTCAGTGTACATAAAAGAAAAGATAAATTCATCAAGAGTCAAGAATCATAAGGTACATTTAATAATAGTCATAGGGTACAATAAGCAATCAAATAACACTAGGAAACAGTCAATATAAATTGTAAGGATACAAGCGACAAAGTTACAGTCATACAATCACAAGTGGGAGGGGATGGGTGATAAGGAGTGATGAGAAGATTAACAGTAATAGTAGTGCAGACTTTGTAAATAGTTGGTCAGTTTTGAGGGAATTATTTGTTTAGCAGAGTGATGGCTTTTGGGGAAAAACTGTCCTTATGTCTAGTTGTTCAGGTGTGCAGTGCTCTATAGAGTCGTTTTGAGGGTAGGAGTTGAAACAGTTTATGTCCGGGATGTGAGGGGTCTGTAAATATTTTCACAGCCCTCTTTTTGACTCGTGCAGTATACAGGTCCTCAATGAAAGGCAGGTGGGTAGTAATTGTTTTTTCTGCAGTCCTAATTACTCTCTGAAATCTGTGTCTGTCTTGTTGGGTTGCAGAACCAAACCAGACAGCTATAGAGGTACAGATGACAGACTCAATAATTCCTCTGTAGAACAGAGCAGCTCCTTGGGCAGTTTGAGTTTTCTGAGTTGATGCAGAAATAACATTCTTTGCTGTGCTTTTTTTATGACTTTTTTGAAGTTAGGTGTCCATTTTAGGTCTTGTGATATGATAGAACCTAGAAATTTGAAGTCCTCTACTATTGATACTATGTTGTCTAGTATTGTGAGAGGTGGTAGTATGGGAGGGTTTCTTCTAAAGTCTACCACCATTTCTATGGTTTTGAGTGTGTTCAGTTCCAGATTGTTCCGGTTACACCACGAGGCAAGTTGTACAACTTCCTGTCTGTATGCGGATTCGTTGTTGTCTTGAATGAGACCAATCACTGTTGTATCATCTGCAAACTTCAGTATTTTAACAGATGGATTGTTTGAGATGCAGTCATTGGTATACAGGGAGAAGAGAAGTGGAGAAAGCACACAGCGTTGGGGGGGGGGCTGTGCTAATTGTACAGATATCAGATTTGATTCTGCCGAGCTTCATCTATTTGTTAGAAAGTTTATGATCCACTTACAAGTGTGTTCAGGTACAGCTGGTTTAGTTTAGTTAGAAGAATGTCTGGAACGATGGTATTGAATGCTGAACTGACGTATGTAAAAAGGACCCTTACATAAGTATTTGGAGATTCAAGGTGTTGTAGGATGTAGTGCAGAATGGGGCATTAGTAGCATGTTTGTTGTATCATCTAGCCTTTGAAATAATATTCTGCTTGGTTGTTAGGAATGGGCCATGCAGCTGGAGGTGAGCAGCAGGCGAGCAAAAATGCACATGCACAGGATCTAGGTTTCATGCTCCTTTTCCCACTTGGTCCATGAAAAAATGATTGACCACAAAACTAGTCCCTGGTGCTAAAAGGTTTAGGGACCACTGCACTTTATTATGTTCTGTAAAGCATTGAAAGCCTGACTATTTGCCCAGATATTTGCAAATTAAGTCTTGACTGAGTGAGATCTTGTAAGAATTTCTTGGTTGGATTCTGGTTTTATGTGATTATTCTGCATACTTACATTTTGCTTCTTTTATTGTTTTGGTCTTTATTATCTACAGCATCCAGATTCATCTGAAATCAGGTGCTTTTAAATCTATGTAATTTAATAAAATAGATACATATATTAGAGATGCATATGGAGGTCAAGCCGAGGCAAACCTTTGCCCGATTTCATGTGGTATATTGCAACAGGCCCTGATGACAAGCATTCATGTCTTTCTGATTTTGGGATTCTGCCTTTTAGCTTAGGAAGTTAAATATTGAAGTTTCTGCTATCCAGGAGGTTTGGAGTGAGATGACTCATTGTCTCTGGTCACTTCTGCATAATAGTTTGCTCCCTGAAACTCAAATGGCGCTCACTTAGATGAACATCAGAAAGGTACAGTGGAGTTAAGGTGGAGATCCCTCACAGAACTTTTGACATCTGGATGGTGTTAGATTGTAGATCCTGAATTGAATTGTTGATTTAACTTTATTATTTTATTCATTTTGCGTTTCATTCATTAATTATTTTGTGAATTTTATAAACCATTAGGAACCTTTTTGGAGCAAATGGGTTATAAAAATTGTAAACAAACAAACAAACAAACTTGGTGTGGAATAATCTTTTCATTTGAAGTTCATGTTTTCATTCTTTAGGTAGTATCTTTGTCTTTCCAGATAACCAGTACTATTTGATTATAGTCTATGTATTGACTCTACTTGCCATAAGGTGTGGGAGATGAGTCCAACATATCTAGATAGCATTATGGTGAGGAAGACTGTGTTATATGGTGGTGTAATTGCATCGACAAGAATAGGTCCTTGACATCTGTTGTGAATGTGGCTACTCACCCGCGTAAGAGCTTCAAGATTTAGCCTGATGACTGATTAAATTAAACACTTTGCTGTCTGGCATATCACTCTGTTGCCCACGGATAGTACAGATAGTCACTTAAAAATGTACAAACACAAGGAATCTATTATTGGCATTTTTTCTTGATTTTTCTCTGACGTTCAGCCTGAATTATAAGTGTTGTTGGCCGTGTATGGTTCCCAGCTTAAATTTAAATCTGTTATCTTTTAGGAGATGGCAACTAACTACAATCTCAGTAGCATACGGTACAGGCAGGTGGGAGATTTTCTTGGCTATGTTGTGAGAGAGAGAAATTAAAAAGGAGCCTACTATGCTGACTCACTAAGACAAACAACTTACTATGGAATACATTTAGACCTTAGCAAAAAAGCAGCTGATCCTGAGTCAGGGACTGACTAGTGTCTCCTCAAATTTCACCTCCCTCTTTGAAAAAATTGAATGCAATGAAACAATAGTGAGCACATAAATTGGATGCACCTTTGGTATAGTCAGGTAAGACGTGGTGGCTCAGTGGTTAAGATGCTGGGCTTGTCAGCTGGAAAAGCTAGCAGTCTGGGTTCGAGGTCCTAGCACCATATGACAGGGTGAGTTTCCATCTCCCCCCCAGCTCCTGCTAATCTAGCAGTTCGAAAGCATGTAAATGTAAGTAGATAAATAGGTACCACTTCACTGGGAAGGTAATAGCATTGTGTGATGTTATCCTGGCCACATGAACACAGAAATGTTTTCAGACAGCACTGATTCAATGGCCTTGAAATGGAGATGAACACTGTGCTCTATAGTTGGAGTAAAATTTGCGGGTACTCCTTTACTATTTGTTTGGTGTAGTCATATCAGTAATTGTAAATATTAGTGAAATCAAAGAAAAATTTATAGGCATACAAATGCACAGTTGGGAGATTATATTCCAGTGGATAAAAGCTTTTGTGGGGTATAATCATATTGTGATTGTTTGGGGGATCTGGACATGGTTATTTGACTGATCCAGAAAGAAGCTGCAAAAACACTCGGAACCAATTCTTCAATTAACAAAGAATCTAAATTGCATTTTAATGTACTATCTCATTTAATTTTAATATAGTTATCGCTAATCACAAAATTAAAGTTCCATTTTTTTCTAATACTTTGTCACATAATAGCTGAGTAATGGAGGGATTTGGCATTTGACCTTTTTATAGAAGCTTGTCCTATGACACATTTACAGCTCAGAATCAAGAATGAACACAGATTTCTTACTTGCCATTTTAAATTAATTGGGTCCCCTTTTCTCAGCTGTTGTAATAGTTCATCATCTGTTAGTTTATAATAAAGAAAAAACAAGCCATCAGTATCTATTCTTCATTTGTATATAGAAGTAAAAGAATGAACCTGCAATTCTATGCTCCCTCAGCTGGAAATAAGCCTCACTGAATTCAGTGAACTTCCTAGATACAGTGTAACTATGATTACATTATTTATTTTAAAAATAAACGCCTTCTGATTCACAAGTCACGATTATCTTGCATTGTCCCACATTAGATAAACATTAAATTGTATTGTGCAACATTTTTCAATAATCTCATGACTTGTCCATATGATCATGTACAAAAACTACCTTCCAATCCCTAGAAATACGTTGTGATAGAGGCACATTGTGTATTTTCCCCCCTTTTAAAATTCTTTGTATTTACTTTCAGCATTACAGTTCTTTGGAAATTTATACCGTGGTTTATAAATCATTGTACTGAACCAATATGGAGCAAATTTCTAAGAGGTCTGTAGGGGGCGTGCATAAGCGCACCAACGTGCCTACCGTCCCTGTCCTATTGTTTCTCTTATTCTTTTATTTTTCTTATATGTACCCATTTCATATATTCACAACTATGTATACACTTGTACTTATTATCTTGTAAACAATTGACAAATCAAATAAATAAATAAATAAAAAAATAACAAATGGCTAAGTTTCTTCTTATTCCACAGTGCCAAATCTGGGGAGAAGACCAGCTGCCATGGATTTGGAAATATAGATTTCCTGTGGCCCAACCTGATTACAAAGCAAAATAGAAGCATTACCTTATTTTGTGAACAAGCCTTTGAAACTCTGCTGAGGCACATACTGCACAAAAGATGTAGCAAAGAGATCTTCTCATAGAATATCTAGGTGGCTGTTCTTCCAATACAATATGGCAATCAATAGGCAGAATGAACATTGTCTTGTATAGCATAATAACTTTGTTGGCCAGATTAACATGGTGACACTATAGTCATGGTAATCAATTACATAACTGACTTAGTGCCAAGAGCAAATTAAGCTGCTATAAATCAATGAGGTCCACTTTAACATCTGATTCAATTATGCTTTACATACGAACAGTGAATTTTGAATGTCTACAGCCATAATTATACTTAGGCTAAATATGGTTTTGAGGTCTGACTTTGTTATCTATGTGCTAATTACATTAAGTCTGGTTCACTGTGACAAACCATAAATGGAAGTTGGCCTTAAAAATTAATTGGGAACTTAGATATATGCAGACTAAAGCCACCTGAGTGCTATTCAGTGGTAGGCAATTGGTTCAGATAACACTTGGATAGCTTAATGGTGCATTTCAGAGTCATTTAAAAATGCTAGCTTAACCTCTGAAGTCTGAAACTGAAGTTCTTCTTATTGGTTCCCACTGAGGACCTGTATTGCAGTGTCCCAACACTTCTGAAATGTAATACCAAGTCAGGTTAATCAAGCTATCAAGTTTTAGGTCTTAAAAGAACACTAAAAAACTCAATTATTTTTAATAATCTTGCAGGTTGCACTTTTGTGGACAATGGTGGTTATAGTACTTTGGGATGGGATTATTTAACTATAATTGGCTTGTTTTGTTTTTTTTCAAAGTAGAAGAATGTTAGAAGGGTTCAGGACTCCGTGTGAGTGTCAGCATGATAGCTCTCTTAAACCAGAACAGAAGTGGACTAAATTTGGAGTGTAGGGAACAGGAAGCTACATGAAGCCTGAGGTAAAATATGAGCTGGATCAGGATAAGTGTTGTGGAAAAAAAACAAAAAAAACCCCACCCTAATGCATTTCTGAAGGAGAGACAAGTGGCTGCTTCCCAGATTGCTGTGGACAGCTCCATTGTAAGCCTGTATCGTTCCTGGTCATATGACCCAAATTGGTGGGTGTGGAGTCTACCCTGTGGCTACTAATGCACACATATACACAAACAGACACAATACAGTACAACAGGAGAACAGAACCACACAGAGAAATGTAATGTGAAGCTTTGATACAAAGAAGAAAATACAGATGCCTCTGTTAGGAATGTAAGTCTCCTAACAGCTATTTGGGTTGGAAATATATAAACCAGGATAGACATTTTAATACTGTCTCTTTAAGAAAATCCTAAAAGTTTAATTGGGTGTGGTTTCTCAAGCGGCCATAAGATGGAGCCAGAAACCTGGGTTGTTTTAGTCTTAGTCTTCGTCTCAGAAGAGAGTGTGAGTGAGTCTGTTTCCTTTGGTTGGAGAGTATTGCCGTTCCTCCATTTTTCCTCCTAATTGACTGATATTTTTGGATTTCATGTAAGTCTGATACTGAACTGTTTATGATACTGGACTTTGTTATTGGATTATCCCTGGACTGAAAACTGACTGATTTACCTGTGAATGACTTTGGACTGCTTAAATGTTTCTGGAAGTAAAAACCTACATTTACTGTACAGTGTATCTGTGTGCTGTGTGTGTATTATTCAAACACTACTCTCGATACATCTCCCTGTATGCGCTCTTTCTCCTAACGGGGAATTACCTCAACAGCCTCCATTGGTCGCACCTGATAAAAAGAGATGGGGAAAAAAATACTGCAGTTACTCTAATGTCTTTCCCTATCTTTTTAAAATTGTAGTGATTTAATTTGTAAACTTCCTTAAAACCAACTTTCCAGTTGTATCTGGAAAGGTGATGTAACAAGTAAATAACTAAGTTTGACTTTTGGGCATGTAATTTGTTCATATCCCAGGCATTTAGAGATTAGGTTGGTTGAAACTAGTTGAGGTTTATCATGGAGATAGAAGTAGTGCGGGAAGGAAGGTGATTTTCATAGGACTTCAACAGAAGAAAGAGATTTTCATAGCACCTCAATGGGAGAAGATCTCTCTTTCCTCCACAAAACTGATGCTAGTTAAAAAGAAAACCCAGACAAAATAGGTTTTATAAAAATGTTTATCATCAAGTTTGTTTCTCTTCTCTTTTTCTCCAGGGAAGATGAGAGCATAATAAAAGCTGGTTACATTGATAGCTACAACAACATATTTGGATGTTGCCATTCTCTTGATATTACCATTAAGTGCTAATTCACCCTTTCAAGGGAGAAAATCAACTGTTTCTAATAGCTGTTCTTTTTCTTTCCATTTTGCTGCTAGGAGTGCTGAAGACCAGGGGCACATTGTATTAAGGATTTTCCAAAGAAGCAGTTCCTTGGTATAACCCCACCACCCCAGCAACTTGTTCAACATATTATAAATGGCTAAACTGAAATCAGTGTCATTAAAAAGTTTTTTTTTTCAGGGGTGGAATTCTACCAGTTCGGACCAGTTCTATAGAACCGGTTGTTATGATTCTGTACAGTTCGGAGAACCAGCAAATCGTGCCTCAGGCTGGCCCAGCCCCTCTCCACCTGCCCCTCCCCTCCCTGCTTACCCCCAGTCCTTATCGCACATGTGCGACATTGTGTGCATGCCTGACATTGCTGACTGCATTCTCCCTTGCCCAGTCACTCCTTAAGGTATTTCTTTTTTCCCCCTCCCAATGATTAGCTGTGCCGGGATCCCCCTTGCTGCCTTACTGCTTCATCCAGGAGGCTTCCCTGAGGCCCAGTAGGAAAAAATGGAGCATGGGGGAGGGGCTCTGGGCACTTGATTTTTTTTTTTTGCCTTCCTGGGCCTCAGGGAAGCCTCCTGGGAACAAAAACGCCTCCCAGGAGCCTTCCCTGAAGCCCAGGAAGGCAAAAAAAAACAGAGCACAGGAGGTATTTAATTCTAGAGAACAGTGCAGTGTGCCCAATTAATATGGATAAATAGAATTAGTTTACCTGATGATAAAAAAAAAACTATGCAGTAAAATAGAAACTATGCAGTTTAAACAAAAGATTTGTGGTCAGAAAATATTTAAAAATCCTGAAAGGACCTAATGTCTTAGTTTACATTTTACAATAATATTTTTAATCATTACCTATATATAGCTATATATACATAACTGTCTGGTTTGGTTCTGCAACCCAACAAGACAGACACAAACTTCAGAGAATAATCAGGACTGCAGAAAAAACAATTACTACCACCTGCCTTCCATTGAGGACCTGTATTCTGCATGAGTCAAAAAGAGGGCTGTGAAAATATCTACAGACCCCTCACATCCTGGACATAAACTGTTTCAACTCCTTCCCTCAAAATGACGCTATAGAGCACTTTGCACACTGGAACAACTAGACACAACAACAATTTTTCCCGAACGCATCACTCTGCTAAACAAATAATTCCCTCAAGACTGTCAAACTATTTAATAAGTATGCATTACTATTACTATTAATCCTCACATCCTTCCTTTCACCCATGTTCTCCCACTTATGACTGTATGACAGTAACCTTGTTGCTTGTATCCTAACGATTTTTATTGACTGTTTCCTCGTATGATTTGATTGCTTATTGTATCCTATGACTATTATTAAGTGTTGTATCTTATTATTCTTGATTCTTGATGAATGTATCTTTTCTTTTATGTGCACTGAGAGCATATGCACCAAGACAAATTCCTTGTGTTTTTCCTTTTGGACTTCAAAGCAATTTATAAATACTTTTTATAAATTTTATAAATAATATTTGTAAATGTTATAAATAAAAATAAAAGCTTAAGCCATCAATGAGACCCAAAATGCTAAAACAAGATTCTTTTTTTAAAAAATGTAATCAATATCATAGGCATTCTAAGAAATGGACAGAGTAATATTTATATCGATACAAGAGAATATTTGTAGTTCAGAGTTGAACTGTGGGTCCCTGGTGCTCTTTGAGCTCAGTTGTTTTCTTGCAGACATTTCCTGACCAAACTAGGCAACATCATCAATTCATCATCTTCAGTAATATTTATGTTACAAGTACTGGGTGAATATGTATGCCTTCATTTATTTTTTGTCTAGACCAGTGTTTCTCAACCTTAGCAAATTTCAGCATGGTTGGCTGGGAAATTCTAGGAGTTGAAAACAACTCCTTTTTTGTGCAATGGAATGACATGTACTATGAGTAAAGTTTAAAAAAATAATAGATGAAATGCAAAGAAATCAAATTTACATAATGGTTGAGATGTTGGACAAGGATTGGGTAAAATCCATATTTGGACTTCTATTCTCCAGTCAATCAGTCTAAGCTATCACAAAGGGCTATAGTGAGAATAAAATTGGAGAAGTGTCATGGACACAATTTAAGCTCCTGGAGATAGATGAAATATGTATCCATTAAATACATAATAAATTTAAATTGCACTCTCGCTTTAATGCCAAATTTGGACTGTTTTGGACAACAACCAATAACTGGACATGCACACACATATCCACGTGCACATTTACACAGAAACACACACTTAGCTACTGTTTCTACTGACCAGAACTGGATCAATCAAAAAGTCCATTTTTCTTCTTCCATTAAACTCAACAACATAATTTAATGGCTGCATCTGTTTTATTGTCTTATGTTAGGTTACAGAAACTGAGTCAGCGAGAAACATGCTGCTCAGCCTCCAGGCAAAATAATCTCTGGCATTTCATCTACTTCTTTGGAAACTGGAAATAATTAAAAAAAAAGTGCCACACTATAATGTCATTTCAATAATGAAGGCAGAAATTCTACACATGATGACCCGGGGAGGAATATGTCCTACAGAATTTCCTTTTAAAGAGTTGGTATCAAATGGAGAATAAATTCTGATTCCCATTTTAGGATCCTCTCTGTTTACATCTGAATTAGTTACCACTATTAATTCTGCAATTATCTTCTGAACTATAGGAAAGTTTTGATATTAATTTTTAAAGCGGGTTACAAAGTGATGACTGCAGTAAGGATTTGGAAGTTCTCTTTAATGGCTTAAACATACAATCGGTGATAACCCAAGGCCACACTGCACATTACTTTAAATATGTAACTAGCAACTATCTTCTTTCCTTCTAGAATACATAAAGAGGACTTGGCCTAGATTTAGCTCTTTGCCCTCAATTGTGGCCCCCTATAATATATTGACAAATTACATTGTCTAAATATGACCTGATGTAATAAATGAGCAATTTTTTGGAAATGAAGAAATTGTGGGTGAGATTGCACTTTGACTAGAATAAAGAAAGAGAAACTTTGGATCTGACCACTGTGTTTTTGAAACAATACATCATTTGGCCCTTGTTTTCATGGTCTAACACAGGGGTGTGAAACTGGTGGCCCACAGACCGGATGAGTCACATGCAGGCCACACCCACCCTAGCTCCGTGCATGAGGAAAATGTTGTGAAATGTCACGTGATAGCAACGTGACACGGAGAGTTTGACACCCGTGGTCTAACACATGCTTGACATACAAAGGGTTCTACACTTGGCATCTCTAGATATTTGCCAAGGAAAAAGTCAGTTCAGAATCCCTGGAAAGCTACTTTCCTTTATTTAGTCAATACAGGGGTAGACAGACCAATGGAACGATTCATTATGATTTTTGATGGTCTACTTCAGGCAGCCAAATATCTTGAGCTTCAAAAGGATCTGTCACTTTCACCAGGGTTCAGGCAAAGCAGGTTTGAAAGCTCTTTCATAAAGCCTTCTTCTTTTATCACTTCTAAAAGGAAAGCAACCATGTTGCTACACTTCACCTCACTTCTGGAGTGTTTTCAACTCATAGAATTGGATGGTCTTACAGATTGGCTGTTGGTTCCCAGTGAATAAAGAAATGCCACATTACTTTCAAGTCAAAGTGCATACAGTAATATTCGAGGCTGATTAATTTCATTGAGCATATAACCCAGGAAATCTCATATGTGCTCCTAACCTTCCTTCAGATAGAAAAATACAACAAAAATACAAATTTTATTTTCTTTCATGATACCCAGGGGTGGAATTCTACCGGTTCAGACCGGTACTATAGAACCAGTTGTTACAATTCTATGCAGTTCGGAGAACCAGCAAATTGTGCCCCTGGCTGGCCCTGCCCTTCTCTGCCCACCCCTCCCCTCCCTGCCCAGTCAGTCCTTATCATGCACGCACGACATCGCACACATACCCAACATATCTGATATTAGCACAATTGAGAAAGTCCAGAAATATTTCACAAGAAGAGTTCTCCACTCCTCTACTCGTTGTAGAATACCTTATGCCACCAGACTTGAAATTCTAGAACTAGAAAACCTTGAATTACGCCGTCTTCGGTCTGATTTAAGCATGGTATATAAAATCATACATTGCAATGTCCTACCTGTCAATGAATACTTCAGCTTCAACCATAACAACACAAGAGCACACAATAGATATAAACTCAAAGTTAACCGTACCAAACTTGATTGCAGGAAATACGACTTCAGCAATAGAGTGGTCAATGTCTGGAATACTCTACCCGACTCTGTAGTTTCTTCCCCAAACCCCAAAAACTTTAACCTTAGACTGTCTACTATTGACCTCACCCCTTTCCTAAGAGGTCTGCATAAGCGCACCAATGTGCCTACCGTCCCTGTCCTATTGTTTCTCTTATTCTTCTTTTATTTTTCTTATATGTACCCATTTCATGTATTCACAACTATGTATACACTTATACTTATTATCTTGTAAACAATTGGCAAATCAAATAAATAAATAAAATAAAATAAACATCGCTGACTGCATTCTCCACTGCCCAGTCACTCCATAAGGCATTTCTTTTTTATCCCACTCCTGATGATCAGCTGTTCCGATGATCAGCTATGCTGGGATCCTCCTTGCTGTCTTACTGCTTCATCCAGGAGGCTTCCTTGAGGCCCAGGAGGCAAAAAGGGTCCTGTGAGTGGGGGTGGTGTGCACCCTCTGTGCTCCATTTTTGGTCTTCTGGAAGCCTCCTGGGAACAAAAATGCAAAAGTGATGCATGCCCCCCCCCTTTTTTAGCCTTCCTGGGCCTCAGGGAAGCCTTCCCCAGGAGGCTTCCCTGAGGCCCAGGAGGCAAAAAAATGGAGCACTGGGGGGGGGGGCAGAGTTTTCTGCCCCCCCCAAAAGAAACCATGCCCACCCAGTCACATGGCCATGCCTACCTAGCCACACCCACAGAACTGGTAATAAAAATATTTGCATCCCATCCCTGATGATACCCCAGGTCAGATATGTGCAGCAGCTTAGTTATACTGTACCACAGTACAGCTGGTCTTGCCTTTCAAAAACAGGGATGAAAAGATGGAAAGTGTCGTTAGAGTGCATTGTCTAAATCTTGATATTGAGGTAGGATGGATTAATTTCTTTATACTCATCAGTTATGCTCTCATTGTCACATTTCTCTGACTGTATCTTTGCATAGACTTGGAATCTCAATGAGTTTATTGAAAAGGCTGTCATAGCTAATACTTTGCTGTAATCTGTCTTCCCAGTTCTCAGATGTTTTTCTCTTCTGGAAAAGAGGATGCTCTTTTTTTTAAACTTCAAGATGCTTTAGAACAGAGGTCGCCAACCTTTTGGACCTCACGGACCACCAAACTCAAAATTTTAAATCCCAGGGACCACTAACCAGTTCTGTGGGCGTGGCCTAATTTGTGGATGTGGTTTGGTGGTCATGTGACTGGCTAGGCATGGCTTGTATGTAAATATTATAAATATTTATATAAATAGTGATTTTTTTAATAAAAAAGAACAACTTTTACCCAAAAGCAGGCAAAGCAGGCAGGCAGATTGAGTTGCTCACAGAATAACAGATTCATTCAGAGATCTATCTATCTGCCATTGGCTAGCTCAGTCTGTCACATAAAATTTGCTTGCAAGCAAACTCATAAAATTTGCTAGCAAGCAAACTCACAAAATTAATTCACAACACACCATGTATGTAAATATTGAATTTTTTATTTTAAAAAAAGAGCAACTGTTACCCAAAATCAGGCAAAGCAGGCAGGCAGATTGAGTTGTTCACAGAATCATTCAATGATCTATCTATCTGCCATCGGCTAGCTCAGTCTCTCAAATTTGCTTGCCGTGAGTCTGCACTGAATAATAGAACCTTCAGTCCAAAGGGAGGTTCTGCTGTGCTTAAAAGCAGAGCCGAAGATCTAAAGACTAGCTAGAAAGCAAGAAATCCAACCATTTCCTGCTTCCTAGCTAATCTAAATCTCCTGGCACAGCAGAACAGATGATGATCGGAAAAACGAAAAATAGCAATTTAGCAGGCAAATTTGCCACATGAGTGAGTGGGCGGGGAGGGTTCCTGTGGCCCATGTGGGTGGCGCAGCCTTGTGTTTCTGTGCAGCCTGGATTAATTGCTTTGGGGGGGGGTGCTCTGGGGGTGAGATTTCTCTGAGGCCCACCAAAATTTTCTCGCGGCCCACCAGTTGGCAACCACTGCTTTAGAAGTTCTTTTGCATTTTATTTAATAATGATTTGGAGTTTTCTTGTAGGGCCATTTTTGGTTTTGCTTTCTTTCTTTTGTTTTTCCAATTCTATAATCAATTGGCCCTCCCTTTCCATCTCAAAAAGATTGTGGAACTGAATTCTCTCCTGATATTTTGCTTCAAGATTCATTGAGGTGTAGGAAACTAGAAAGGAAAAGAAAGAGGGAGGGAGAAAGGGAGGAAAGAAAGGAAGGAAAGAAGGAAGGGAGAGAGAGGGAGGGAGGAAGGATGCAGTTAAAGATAAATGCAGAAACCATGTATATTAGTATGAAAATTGTTTTCAAAATTTTCTTCTTTGTGGGGAAAGCCAAAGACAGAAAGCAATTTCTTTTCTATCATACCAAAGGAAAATTGTCATTTGTTTCCGCAGTCCTAAAACTGGAATGGAAAGTGGGGAAGAGGTGGCCATTGTAATACACAAGACTAAGCTGCTCATGGATTTTATTATCTAAGTTTGTCAAAGAACAAAAAAATAAAACAAAGGGTTTCAGAAAAGGCTAAAATGCAAAGAATTTTCACCAGCCTTATTTTGGGTAGTAACTTCTACTAAGCCATCTTTATGATATTTCATCTACGGGTCATATAGGCTTACCTATGCCTAGCAAAAAAAAAAAAAAAAAAATCTGAGATACATACTGTGAATTTCTAAGTGAGCAATGACTCCTGCAATTTCCTAAGATTTAGGGAAATCTTGTCCAACCAATTAAGAGTTCCTATTGCAGCATTACTTGTGAGCACACTTCAAGACTTTATAAAACATAATTGAGAAAATAATTGTCATCTGAGTTATCTAGCAAGACAGAAATCTGCTATATATATATAATGGCATAAAAACAATTTTGTTCTTTGCAGTAAATATTTATTTAATTGTATTCTGCCTAGGTGGAGCCTATAAATGACTTTAAATTGTCTGAAAAACATACATATACAATACGTTGAATGTTTCATCAAAAAGACCTGCTAAATAATACAAAAAGCTGTACTTAATTCTTAGGTTTAGCCTTCGGTTTGATTCAATGATCCAAAAATTACAGCTATAATATCCTGTTTCTTCTTCCTTTATTACCTATAGTATTTTTTGTTGGGGGGGGGGGCGACAACGGCAATATTGAGAGGGATTTCCACATGACACATAGCTACTCCCTTCCACTGAAGATTGTTCCTCCCCCAGACAATGGCATCTTGTAGCCGCACCAGAGGGTGTGGAGGCAGAAGCATATTGGAAGATTGAACCATTTTTAGAATGACACAAATCGTGGGCAACAGAGCTATGGCTTTTCTCCCATCCATAAATAATAATAATAATTTAAAAAACCAGCTACCTCTGTTCTATGCAGAGACTGGTTCTAATGTTGAGAAACACATGGGGATGGTTTCTTTTGACATAAGAGGTGACAGTGAATAAAAATTTACATTTACCAATGGGGAATTGACATATGTTGCAGGAGCTTTGTCGATTTCACTGCAATTTCACTGAAAAAATAGGCTTTCTGCTTGTATTCCATTGGACTCAGCAGAGATACACTGATAAATCTGATCTGTATTTTAATCTGTTCAGTCAAGCGTAGGTGCGAGCATGTATGTGTGTGTGTATGAATTCTTCTTGAATGAAAACTATGCCAGTCAAAATTGAGATAGTATTTTTTTTGCAGATGTTTCCAATGTTAATTGTTGGCATCTACAAACATTGGTGCTTGAATAGCTACTACCAATTTGTATGTATTTATAAACAAATAAAATCACTATTCAGGATATTTTTTTTGCTTGATTGGAGGGGTTTTTTTTGGGGGGGGGGGAAGAATTATCCAAAATATCCTCTGATGCTGTGCTGAATGGAAGGCATATTAGGCTCGATCTGTAGTAACTTAGCTGCCCTTAATTTTCTTTTACATTGTTTTCAATGCAGTCAAATCAATCTGACTCATAATCAGCATTATCATGTTAAACTAAGAAAGTGAACTTTGGACATAGTCTTTTTCCCTTATATTGTAATGTCAATTGTAATGTCAAAGCCTGTTTTTTTTTTTTAATATTCCCCCTGTTCTCTTTTTAAGATCCTGATGCATTCTTCCTTAAACATAACACAATCATGCCCACCCAGTATCACAACACATTGTCCTTATTTCATCTCTAGCCTATGAATAAGGCAGTTTTATATTGTCACTAGTTGTGTAATGCATTAAAAGTTATTCCAACACTGTTCCTTTATGATCTAGAGGTATGTAAAATCTGTTTTGCATCATCATCAACCTTGGAAGGAAAGTCATTCAAGGTGAGTGTGACTGGAGATGTGATTATGGGTTTGATGAGCGGAAGGCACACCCACTACTGACTGGTTATTAATCAGTCTCCACAACAACCATTCAGCCAACAAACTTAGTAGCTGCAAAATTGAATGTATGCCCTTGTTCATTGCAATGTGATGCTACCAACATGTTTAGGTCTCCTCGTCTGACTTCTTGCTTGTGTCCTTGCGAGGGAGGAAGGTGGTTAGCTTCCTCCTCAATTTTGCAGCTACTAAGATTGTTGGCCATACAGGTACAAAGATGGCTAGGGAAATGATTGAAGCTTGGGCAACAAGCCCCTTGTCAGGCAACAGGAGTGCTGTTTATCAAATTCTCTGGAGTCGAGGACTTGGCAGCACAAGGAAACAACAGCCAATTGCCAGCCACCAACTCACCAATCAACCAATAGGAAAGCACCACATAAATATGATGGATAGAATAGCTCAAAGCACACATTCTGGTAGAGAGAAGTTCCCTGAGGATGGGCTCCAGCATGAGTCCAAAAACTCAAAAGACTAAACCTCTGGTTCTGATGTCCGACCAAGATTGGATCTTGCAACCATTTCTCTCCCTGCATTTGCTTTCTCCATTAGTGCTTTACTTCTTGAGTTCCTTTCATGTTTCCTACTTCTCATCTTCTCGTGTTCCTGACATCAGTATTCTTTCAAAGCTTCCACCAAAGTAGAGAAGAGGAAATTGGGCCTCTGTTACATTATTTGAGAAAGAAGAAAACATTTGTATTAAATATTATATTCTGAGATGCTACCTTTAAGAATGATCAGTTCTGCTTTTCCTCACTGAGGTAGCCAGAAGACAACGATGAGAGATGCTGACACAGTTTACTTCTCTATTTCTTTTTTTTTTAACTTCTCTATATCTTTATCTTTGTCAATTTCAATCTATCTCTCCTTCCCCAGTCAAGAGAGTGGTTGAACAGATGGTCAATTTCTGTGTTTCTGCTCCATTATCATGGTAGAATCTCCTTTCCAATTGTTGAGAGCTATTTGATTCCTCCTTTCTTTGTACATTTATTTTTTCATGCAGGTTACTTAAAGTGAGAGATGCCCAACTGGGGATGGGAGATAGGAGAATAGACAAATAAGCTCAGAGAATCCCAATTCAGTTCCATAGTAGAATTGAATTCTTCCCACTCTGTAGCCAGGAATAGGACCCATATGCCTTCCTGAGTATAAACTGTGGATGAGCAAAATCAATTTATTTAGACTTCTTTTGGGTCCCCCCCCCTCAAACTGGACAAGAGACAAAGAGAGCTTTCAGCTATAAAAAGCTAAGACATCCTATATATTGTAAATACTAGGTAAGGTAGAGAGGATGAATCTGCAAATCCATTGTTTTCAAAGTGACTCAATAAAATGCCAAAAAAAAGGAGAAAGAATGGAATGCCTCTTTTTTTCCTCCCCTCTTTTTAACGATGCTCTTTGACTGAAACAACAGTAAATGTTGCACTTAAAGCCCAACTTAAATCAGTTGAATCTACTTAGCCACAGTTTAAATGCCCTGTTGCAATTTGAACAGCTATAAAAATGAAAACATCTATTGCTTACGAAGCCCTCATAAGGTTATGAGACCTTCCTTGTATCCTGGAAGCAATGTTTAAGGCAGTCTATTACAACAACAGTTTTATGAGCCAAGGGTTTTAGCCTTTGTTATATGAAGGCAATGCCTTATCCAGCAGAAGTCAGAAGTTCAAATCACTAGTGAAATAACCTCAGGTAGATAACTTCCCTGACTTAGAGCAGAAAAGCAATAAGCAAATAACTAAAATTCAATGGAAATCATCAGAAATCACTGAATCTAAGTAATGGGAGGAAGGAGATGATGAGCAAGGATCAGGACTTATGCAAGGGACAGAAATAGGAGACAACAGGAAGTAAAGTTGGCTACTAGAAGCTTTCTACACAACAAAGGGGATAGGAACCAAGAGAAGCTAAACATTTTCTATTGTCATTCTCTTCAGTGGTGGAATTCAAATAATTTAACGACCCGATTCTCTGCCCTAATGATTTCTTCCAACAACCAGTTCACCAAACTGCTCAGAAAGTTAACAACTCGTTCTCCTGAAGTTGTGCAAAGTGGCTGAATCCCACCACTGATTCTCTTCTTAGAAACTGCTCAGCTATGGAGATGTATAGCATATAGGTGAGATACTATGGCAAGAGCAAAGGACTTTTGGATAGTGCATTTGATTTCCAGAGTGTAACTGAGGAAGACACCACCATTTGCAAAGACTGAAAGTGAAGAAGAAGGAAGGATTTCTGGCAGATGTAAAAAACTGGTGATCAGTTTGTTATGATCTTTACGACTTCCTATTTAATGGATGGGGTTTGTTCTGGACCATTTCTAATGCTGTGTTCATAACACAATTTTTGACAGATTTGTTTTTTAAAAAACCTGCATTTGTTTATTATTCCCAAATTTTCTGATTCTCAAGGAAAGATATATTGGCTACCCAAGTAAATATTTCTACAAAGTTGAGGACAGCGATCAGTTTGGAAATTCAAGTTTGTTTGGACAAATTTGGCACATAGCTCAGATAGCAAGGAATTACTCGATTACCAGAACAAAGTGTTTAGAGATAGTAGGAGGTGAGCCGGGTTAGGTAGCTAATAGTCAGGATTAGTTTGATACCACCAAATTTTATTAAAAGGCATATGCTTTTGAGAAAGGGAGGGTAAGAGAATAATTAAAAACATGATCTCTATCCCTTTTCATTATAAGCTCTTTCTCATGTCTTGTGTTTAATTTGCACAGTGAATGTCACATTTTGTTGTAATGTCATATTTTCCTTTAGTAACAGCACTTTTCACTTAAACATAATTTTATATTTACCGTAAATGGTTAAATAATATGCCAGCGCCTGGTTTGGAATTAGTTTCAAAAGAAGGCTTCCCCTGCAAGAGAAGGAACAATTTGACTTGTCTAAAACTGTGCGTAGGTATTGATGCATACCTACACTGCAAGAGGTTGATGGATAAGTGCAGGTTACAAATGAAGGAATATGGGCCAATGACTTCCAAATCTCAATTACACATTGTGCAGAGATGTGTGTCCTGCTTGCTAATTGGTTGGTCTGACTTCCTGTTGGTGTTGTGTTGTTTTAACATCCCTTTTGTTGTTGTTAGCTGTGAAGTCGTGTCTGACCCATCGTGACCCCATGGACAACGTTCCTCCAGGCCTTCCTGTCCTCTACCATCTTCTGGACTCAATTTAAGCTCATGCCGACTGCTTCAGTGACTCCATCCAGCCACCTCATTCTCTGCCATCCCTTTCTTCTATTGCCCTCAATCTTTCCCAGTATTAGGCTCTTCTCCAGTGAGTCCTTCCTTCTCATTAGGTAGCCAAAGTATTTGAGTTTCATCTTCAGAATCTGGCCTTCTAAAGAGCAGTCAGGGTTGATCTCCTCTAGGGCTGACCAGTTTGATCGCCTTGCAGGACCCCTGTCAGAACATTAACATTTGCAGAAATATAAATGTAACAGCTACGAAACCATCTCTCTGAGTGACACAGACATTCCCTGGCATGTATGGATGCAGAAGTCTAACACATCCTTAATCTTTTCTCCCCACCCCACCCCAATATATATAGCAACTTTCTTTGCCCTCACTGAGGTACTTTAAATATTCAAAGAAGGAACTTGACCCATTTTTTTTTTCAGGAATAGTGGAGAAACTAGAATGTATAGTTAACACATATGGAGGTGGCAGTTCGAGCATCTGAGGGATGGGGTTTGAAGCAAGTCAAAACAGGAACAGAGCTTTCGGTTGCAGCTGCCATATTGACTTTTTAAACTCCCCATGCATATTATATTGGGAACAGATTTATTCATAAATATTTCAGAAATTGAAAAATAATACATCCATAAACAAATACAGTCTAAATATGTGAAAATCTGATCAAACAAAACCAGAATTAGAACTATTGGACAGTATACTCCACATGAAGGGAGTATCGTGCCCCTGGTGGAGATTGACTCTGAGGGAGAGGAGGAACAGCAAACAGGGAGTGGAAGTGTGGCTCCAGAGTTGGTGGAGGAGCTGGGGAAGGGCAGATGCTGGCTGAGCAGTCAGAGAAGGACCCAGGCCCATCCCCTATCCATCCTAGGGCACGCAGGGAGGAGAGGATCAGGGAAAAAACACGGTCTACTCGGGAGAAGAGGGCCATGATCCTCTTCATGGGTCGCAGGTGTGAGATGTACATAAGAGTTTGGACCTGCATGCTAACAAACGCTGGAGACAAATGTGTATTTTTTCCTGGGTGAGGTTTATCTTGGTGTTCTTCCAATGGACTGTACCTGGTTATCTTCTTGAAGTTTGTAATTAATTATCCTGGTCTGCCGTGGAACTTTCTTCGGTGCGGTTTATTGTTTGGTTTTTGCTTCATTATCTGCTATTTGAGTTTGAACTGTATTTCTTTCATTTGGAATGTTATTTTGAAAATAGTTTAATCTCCAGCTGTGAACAATTGAACATTGAAGCCAAGTTGAAGGCATTAAAGGACCTTTATTTACGTTTTGGTTTTTGTTATATTTGTGGTACACGCTGGGTCATCACAGGGAGTTTTGCCTGTTTTAGAAGGTTAGAAAGACAAAGTTTGATGAATCATTTTTGATAAAGAATTTTCCTTCATGGTCCATACAAGAAGTTCTAATTCTGCTAAAGAATTATATCTGAATCACTTATAAAATCTCTAATTTCAAAACAGCCCATTGTGTACTTACTTAAGCCCATAGAATTCAGAACAACTTATTTTTGAAAAAATATGCCAGGATTGAATGAAATGTCATGGATTTTTAAAGAAGGCTTCCCCAATGTGCCATTGTACTTATTACTGTCTTGCACATTTACTCAAAAGGACAAGCACACAACAGCTTATTGAAGCAAATGGAGGGAAAGTTGTCCAGAAAAAAAAGGACACTGACAAAAGTTATTGTACTTGCAAAAACCATAAGCTGACAGCAAATGTTTGAACAAGCTACTTGCATTGGATACTGCACTATTTTATTTTAAAGAAAGGAAAGGAGAGATTGCTAACATTGGTATCAAAGTAATACAGGAAATAGGAATGAAAGAAGAGAGAAAAGTAAATAAATAAGCAATGGAAGGAGGCTGGGAAGTATTTGTCCTTCAAAATGAAATTGAGACAATCCATGCATTTATTCTCTCTCTCTCTCTCTCTCTCTCTCTCTCTCTCTCTCTCTCTCTCTCTCTCTCTCACACACACACACACACACACACACACACTTTTTAATGCATTTATATTTGAACCTCTATTTAATGATATCCCCCTTTTTAAAAAAAATTCAAAGAGCACAAAAACTAGTTCCTTATGTAGAGGCTACCTATGTATTTCAGAATGTAATTCAAAGAGCTGGTTCTGACCTTGAAACCTTCCCATGAGAAGCAGCTTTCTTCCATATTAAAGTCATCCTCTGAAACACACTTCTCATTTCCAGATCCACATTAAAGGAAATTATGGAAGTGAATCCCCTCCCCCGATTCTGCACTCTGATTCCATAGAGTATCCTGTCACACAGCCCTGCTTTTATATGATGCACTTTCCATGCTGGAATCCAAGGTCTATGTGATTTGAGAAAAGGCATCTGTTGATATGCTACAGTTCCCATAATGTTGCTTTTCTATAGTACCACAACTGCACATTCTCGGTAGTTGATCCTCTGGCATACAAAATAAAAAATTGCAAACACAAACATTGTTCAGATGTATTGCTCTTCTACAGAGACCTCTTTGTGAGGCATAAGCCTACCCTGCAGTGGCTAAAGAATAACAAATAGGGGCAGATAAGAGTATTCCTCACAGCCATAAATCTTGGATCCTTGGAATCTGAATATAAATATACAATTTATGCAGCCTAAACTACTTTATTCAAAATGGTATTGTAAAATTAGGCCAAATTCTATTTTCCTCTTATGTGGGTATATTAAGACCTTTGAGTACATGCAGAAGTAAATAAGGGAAGTAAATACATGGAAAGCTACTCTTATTATAGCTGTGAAATTCATCTGTTGTCACAAGCAGTTTCAAGAAAACATCTTTTTCTGGAAAGCAAAACAGATTGTAATGTTCCTTGTGGAGAATATTTCTAGAAAACATTTCTACTGTCTTCTCTTTTCTTCATTTGATTTTCCTCCCCTCTTCGCCTACCCCATCCCCTGACTCCTTCTGAGGATTTCTTAATTAATGCTGGTGTTGACAGATGATGGCAGCCATGTGACAGAGCGATATTGGCATTTCAAGCTTGGTAAAAGAATGGCATGCTTGCCAATGACAAGGCACAGGGCCAAGATAAAAGGGACATGGAAGATCAACAGGCTGATGCATTTTATTATGGAAAAGTAAAGGCAGCAGTGGACTTCCTGATTTCTATCCATCACTACCACCACCTGCCACCCCCCTCCCCAACTATATATTATAGTCTGCCTGAATGTTTAAGAAGAAAATTAATCAGGAAAACAATTTGGATTAAAGCCTATGATATAGTAATACAAGTCCTTCACTTCTCAGCAATTGTTTCTGTCCCAAATCTATTTAATCTGTCTACTGTATCTCTATCTCTCTCATCTATCTATCTATCTATCTATCTATCTATCTATCTATCTATCTATCTATCTATCCATTATCTATCATCTATCTATTGTCCCTCTCATCTCATCTTTCATCTCTCACCTCATCTTTCATCTCTCATCTATGGTGGTGCAGAGGTTACACTGCAGTATTGCAGGCTTAATTTAATAGCAGTCAGCAGTTTGAAGCTTAAGGTTGACTCAGCCTTCCATCCTTCCAAGGTGGGTAAAATGTGAACCCAGATTGTTAGGGGCAATATGCTGATTCTGTAAACTGCTTAAAGAGGGCTGTAAAACACTGTGAAGTGGTATATAAGTCTAAGCGCTATTGCTATCTATCATCAATCATCTATATATTATCTGAATTTTCCATATCAAATCTGGTTTATTAATCCATTTATTCCCAGGAATTTGCAGAATAGATTTAAAGTAAATGAACAAGTTGAATAATGCAAACAAAACTGGATATTTTTTTAAAAAAGTGAATAATATTGAGACAGTTAGAATGGAAGTATGGGCTTCTAGGCAATCACTGTAACAGTGAGATGGGTGCCATATAAATTTAATAAACAAACAAATAAATAACAAAGAAAAGATCCAACTTTGTTAAAAAATATTGACCATTGCAAAAAACAACAAAAACCCTGACATTATTAAAATACTTATTAAATTCTTTAATACAATGTTTTCAGGTTAAAGTCTTTCTCCACTATTTAAAGTATGAACACATTGTATTTAGTGTATACTATAGTGTGATATCACCTAGCAATCTTTTTCTGGTATCCAGGATACTTTAGTGTTAATTGGAATCTTCCTGTTTTCAGATTCTTAGGTTGTCATTGCTTTCTTTTCCATATATCTGGGGGATATCTGAAGATTTCCTTCTATTTCTGAGACATAAAATATATGTGTGAGGGGGAGAAAGTTTTACTAATGTTCTACAAGGGCGTGAGTTCTGCTAGAGATTTTATAATAAAACAGCCTTGCTATTTTAAAAGCTGAAAGCAAATGGAAAGAAACCACACTGATTCGTTGGGCTAGGTAGGCATGAGCTGACTAATAAAGGGAAATTCATCGTGACTCTCATAGGAAGCCCCGAGTACCACTGTTTTTACAAACTGAATACTGCTAATCACCCTTTCCAGAATGAAAATATCCACCGCCTCCATTAAAAATCCACTACTGATCACCACGGCTGTTTTCTCCTAATCTCTCATAGCAATAACCCTGTCACTCAGATATCTACCAGGCCTTAGACATTCTTTTTGGTCTACAATTGAACTTGGAGCCCTTTTATTTCACATGTGAATGTTGGATAAAACTTGTTTTTTTATTTTAGTTACAGTCAACCATAGTTTTAGATTCTATAAATATATACAGACATATATACATGAAATAGATCTATGTTTCTTTTGGTTTCTGTTAAGATAGATTCAGTTAAGTAAGTTGTTAAATAATTCATTAATAACTATATGAATTTGGATGCATAATTATTAGTAATTTAAGGACTGGAAAAACTCATATTAATATACCACATACTTTAATCTAACATGGTATCCATGGAGAACATATGGGTGATATGAGAGAGGGCTCTAAAGCTATCATTTTCATTTGTTCCTCATTTACCTCTCGGCAGCCTTATTCAATTATATAAAATGCTTAAAATTTTTTCCAGTCTGCCTTTCAATGTCATGCTAGGGTTGCACTCTGAAAAACAGTGGATAGGGTCAGGTCCAAAATTATAACTAATTTTGCTTTATTTATGGCAAGCTTCACCCAACAGATGGGACTGAATCACTTAGGCAGATTCACTAGAAATCCAAGCTCTTTTGATAAGTAATATTTTTGGAAGAAATTAGGGAATCATAACTAAAGAATTTCAGCTGTGCTTCAAGAACAGTCTCAATCTCTTTCTCTATATGTACACATGAGTTTATATGTATATGTACATATATATTTGTGTGAGTGGGTGAAATTCTTTTGTAACTTTTTCCTTCCTACTTATAGTAATCGGTTACATGGGCTATTCTCTTGAGCATTGTGTGAGAATTAGCTTCGTGGTTTATAAAGAAATGTAATGAAATGGAGGAAGATGAGGTGCGGGTGGGGTGGGCTGTTGTTGATTCTAGTGATGGTTAATTCATCCTTGAGAGAGGGATTTGTTCTTCCACCTCTTAAAGAGGCATTGGTTTATCCCCATTTCAAGAAGTCATCACAGGATCCCACCATATTGGACAATGTCTATCCAGTGCTCAACCTCCCTTTTTTAGAGAAGGATGTAGAGAAGGTGTTTATGCAGTAGTGCCACCAGACCCTGGAAAGAAATGACATGGGTCATACATTTGGGTGATCTCTGGTAGGAGCAGGATTGGTGCATCCATCTCTGTAGCTTCTGGATTGGCTCCAGGAATTGGGAGAAGGTAGTACATTATTATGCTGGTTATTTTTGTTTATAAGGGGCTGGTACTAGCTGATTGAGAGGGGAGATCCTGCCCTTAGCCACTACTAAGGAGTGTGCTGCAGGGTTCTGGGTTATCCTGTTTGCCATCTACATGACATCACTGGGGAAAACCATCCATCACCCTGAGGTGAGGTATCAACAGTATTCTGATGATATTAAATTATCTCTCTCTCCTCTGGTGAAATTAAGTGATGCTTTGGATGTCTTGTCCTGGTGCTTGGAGTCTACTCAAGGCTTAATTGAACCCTGGCAAGAGCAATTGGCTTTGTCTGGATCATGAGGCTCTGCTCACAGTTACTCATGCCTTGATCATTTCTAATATTGCATTGTACTGAATATTGTAATGTATTCTACATGGGACTGCCCTTGCAATATTGTATCCAGTTTTGGTCATCACAATGTAAAAAAAGATGTTGAGACTCTAGAAAAAGTGCAGAGAAGAGCAACAAAGATGATTAAGGGACTGGGGGCTAAAACGTATAAAGAACGGTTGTTGGAATTGGGTATGTCTAGTTTAATGAAAAGAAGAACTAGGGGTGACATGATAGCAGCGTACCAATATCTCAGGGGCTGCCACAAAGAAGAGGGAGTCAAGCTATTCCCCAAAGCAGCTGAGGCCAGGACAAGAAGCAATGGGTGGAAACTAATCAAGGAGAGAAGCGACTTAGAACTAAGAAGAAATTTCCTGGCAGTTAGAACAATTAATCAGTGGAACAACTTGACTCCAGAAGTTGTAAATGCTCCAACACTGAAATTTTTAAATAAGAGATTGAATAGCCATTTGTCTGAAATGGTGTAGGGTTTCTGATTGAGCAAAGGGGGAGTTGGACTAGAAGACCTCCAAGGTTCCTTCCAACTCTGTTATTCTATTCTATTCTAAAATATGTCACCATAGACAGTTATATGTGTCCCTAGATAGACAGATATTACAGCTCTAAACTGTGGATTGCATTGCTTACCAGTTTGCTTCCAGGCCTAATTTAAAGTGCTGGTTTTGAACCTTAAAACCCCACATGACATGGGGCCAGGTAATTTGCAGGATTGCTTTTCCCCGATTACATCTACCTGTCCTATCAGGTCAGGCATGTTGCAAGTCCCATCTGTTATGGAGTTCCATCTGATGGGACCCACAAGACCAGCACTCCCCTGCCTGAGATGAGGTTATCTCCAGCTCTCATGACCTTCCTGAAAGCCCTTAAAACTAGCCTTTTCCAACAAGCCTGAAGATTCACTGATAATAGGAAGCTTGCCTGCTGATTATATTTTATTTATTTATTTATTTATTTATTTATTTGTCAAGCGATTATAAGATAACAGGTATAAGTATAAACATAGTTATGAATACATGAAATGGATACATATAAGAAAATTTATAAAATTTATATTTATATAAGAAAAATATTATATGTAATATCTTTTCTCTTGTGATCTTTATTTATGTTCATTGTTTCTAGCTGGTTTTATAGACTGTTTTAATTGCTAGTTTCTTTGTATGCCATCCAGAGTCACTTCGTGTAAGATGAGCAGCCATATAAACTTGACAAATAAATAGATTCTGAAAAATTTCTCTCTTCCATCTCATCAAAAATAATTTAATAAAGGTCTCTGTGTACCATGCTCCATGGTTTTGGGGACACACGGGACATGGTAGAGGGGACACACAACCCTTTACTCTTAAGGTATTTCATATGACAAAAAAGAACAATGAAAAAAAGTGTTAAAAATAGTTCTGACAAGCCATAAAAAAGAACATTAAGAATCACAATTCACGTTTTATAACATCAAAGTGTCTACAGACCATATACAGTTCTGTATCCCTAAGATTCATTGTTCTTTTACTTGTCTTATAGTCACTCTATTTTTAAAAAGGCCACCAAAAATCCCTCTCATATACACACCAACACAGACACACACAGAGAGACATTACACTCTTTGTGAGTAATGGCTAGCTCATGATTCCATCTCTGCATGACCAAATCAGTAGGGTTTCTCTAAAGAATTTGGCTTCAGCCAAATAGCTTATGGTATTTGTTAATATCTGCCTGTACCACAGGCTTCTAAATAAGGAAACCATTCTCTTTCTAATCCACAAAGCAATCTCTAAAATTAGAACTGACCCTCTTTCTCTTTAGAGACACATAAAAAAAAGTATTAGACCAAGCATAAGACAAGAAGAAAAAAGTCACCTAGGCAGAGAAGATTCCTATTTGCGCTCAGCGACTTTTGGTGCAATCACTGGAATTGGATGCAACTTGCAAAATGAAGGACGGAGCCATTTGGTTGCTTTACAAACCCACAGAGGGAGACTCGCTGAGTTGGACAACATGTAAAATAGGAAATTTGCAAACCTATTCAGCAGAGCTAGAAATCGGCAGGAAAATGATTTGGCAATATTCCACACTGAAACTTGGAGCATTTAATACTGAACAAAACAGGGACTCTAAACCTAATCCAATTTGAGAGCCTGTCTAGTCTGGGTTGCTCTGGAGCTAATCCAGCCTGGTGCCTGGGTCTGGGAGGGACAGTAACAAAAAAAAATTGAAGTACTTTCTCCTATGTGAATGGGGAAAGAACCTCAAATAAACTGTAAAGTGTGTTGGTTTTTTTTAACAGAGAGGGATGGTTTTGTTGTTGTGAGGTTTGGCATAATTCTTTTTTTTCCCCCTTAACATCTACATAATACAGCTAAATGATCCAGACATCCAGAGAAGGATGTTGCAAGAATTCTGATACCACCCTTCTCAAATTCAGGGTGGAAGGGGGAATATTGTATATGATTTTAATCACAGACTGATTGGATGATTGCCAAAAAACATGAAACTCAAGCCCAGCAAGCTGGATGTAAATTCTCTTTCTTCGATAATGGTGAGTTTGAACTTCTTGAGAAGAACCAAATTGGGGTTGCTCTTAAATCCATCCATGTCTGGAGGGCTGCCTATTAACACTCACCCCTGCTCAACCTTCACACTAGAGATGGAAAACAACAACAACCATAACATCCACAACAACCACAACATCACATCTCATGGCAGCAGGTGGCTCCCAGCATCCCTTTCACAATCCCCAGACCTTCTCCTTAGTAAGTAGGCCAATGTTCAGACTCCAATTATATATTTCTTAAGTTTTGGAGAGAGGTTAAGAGGGAGGATTAATCAATTAATGACCCATTTTACCCTTTTATCTTCCCAGCTTCTCCCCAAGTGGATCTTGTCCTGTTGCCCTCAACCTACCACACCAAACTTGTTCAGAATCCTTGAACTAGTGAAAGTTGCGTCTTCCTGTTTAGGATTGTTCTGCAAGGCTATTCTCTGGATGACTCACCTTCTGAGGTTAGAGAGCTGGTGATTGAGGAAAAGTTGTTCTTTGTTGTAATGTCCCAATTATACAACACTCTCCAGGGAACTTGCTGGCAGAAGAAAGTATTAGGCAATTTTAGTTTCTAGACTTTTATGTTTGGATTGGAGCAATCCACTGCAGAAGAGAATAACTGGCATTATTTCATCCCTCAGAATGTGGTGAGTTGCATTTTGGGACCTTTCAGCTTGACTGGGATCCAATCTCTATTCCAAAATTCCTACCTGCAAGATTACTTGCCTAATTCTCAACTTTTCATGATCCCAGTGTTCTCTAGCATTGTATATTGTTTTTAGATTTATTTTTCCTCCTTTCTCCAAATTGTTGATTTGTTCGGTTAGACTTATATTCTGCCTTTTCTCCCAGGATTTTAAGGAGACACATGTAACACCCCCTCCCTGCTATTTTCTCCACCCCAACCATTTTTGAGGTAGCTTGAACTGGCCCAAAATCAGTTGGGTTCAATGTCTTAAAATTGACCTGAATCTGGGTCTCCCCACTCCTGATCTGGCCCCCTGAACCAGCATACTAGTTGGGCTGTCAGATAAATGTATGAGAATGAAAATCATAAACAAACAGATGAGTGGTGGGATTAAAAAAGTTTTACCACTGGTTCGGTGGGCCTGGCTTGATGGGTGCGCTTTGCGTGGGTGCACACGCTTTGCGTGCATGCGCGTGCTAAACGCGCACTTTGCACAGGCGCAGCAACTCACCTCCTACAAGCCTGCACTCTCCCAGTCACTTTAGCAGCTGCCGCGTGGCACTCTGCTGTGCCGCGCAAAGCAGCTGCACTTCAAAAGCAGAGGATAAAGGTGAGTATGGGAGCCCCAGCGGGCAGGCAGGCCCAATAGCAGAGCGGTATAGAGAAACGGTTTGGTCTCCGCTGCTCATCGCCACTACCAGCTTGTCAGAACCGGGCTGAACTGGTAGAATGCCACCACTGAAACAGATCTCTTTTCTGCTGTTAATATTGCTTTTACTGAAGGCTGGACTCAGAAGAAAAGAAACAAGGAAGCTTTCTGAAATGCTGGTTTGGAAGCTCCCAGGTCAGGTCAGCATCTGTAATGGTCTATTTACTCCAACAGCTGTAAAATAAAAATGCGAACAGTTCATTTTGCTTTGTAAGAAAATCTCGAACAGTGCCAATTCAATAATGGTTTAAAGATCCACTACTGGTTCTCCAGAACTGGTCAGAACCTGCTGAATACTACCTCTGATTAGGATGACTATCCATGTATGAAGGACAGAACACAAATCTTTTCCAATGTTTTTCTTCACCTTCTTTCAAGAAGCCATAAACTGGCAAATAGTAAAAAACAAAAACAAAACAAACCTTGGAGCTAAATAACAAAGATCCCTGCAGAATTAGAGAAAAACTTTCATAGAGACTAACCAAGGAAGTTCAATTATTTAAAAAACGAGGCTTTTTCTAACACGTGGGATCCTTTTCCTGATTTTATGAACAGAAAGTAAAGTACAAAGACATGTTTTGAAAAATTGGAAGGAAAGACCAATGTATGCATGAGTTATTGGTTTACAGGTAGTACCTCCTATATGCCACATTTATATCAGGATGTTTTGCTTTTGCTTTTTTGACAAGTTGATGCCACTATTAAGAGCTGTATAACTCATCTTTCACAAAAAAGATGTGTTACTGACACTGCCTTATCCTGAGTCAGAGCATTCATTGATCCAGTTCTCCAGGGTTTCAGAGCACTTACCTGGAAATGACAGTGACTGAAACTGGGACCTTCAGTTTGCAAAGTTTATATGCTGTGTGACTGAAGGTAATCCCACTCCACAACAGAAGACGCAGCCTTATACCAAGTCCAACTGTCCACCCACTCAGAGTGATCTATTCTGGCAAACAGCAGGACTCGTGGGTTAAGGCAAAAGTCCTTCCAATCATCTGCTACCTGATTATAATTTTTTAAATGGAGATAAGACAGTTGATGCTTTCCAACAAGAAGAAAGACTTTAGCAATCCATTCAGATGCATTACATGTTTATGAAAAGAGAAGATGGGTGACACGGAAACCTTTGTACCATTCCTATTTCTGTCTATTTAGTCAACTGAAGAAATGAGTCACGTGAATGCTAAATGTGCAGCTTTTGAACAGGTGAGCAGGAATCTTGCAAAAAGGCAACCACGAACCTTCCATTATTTATTAGTCTTAAAATTAATTTGAATCTTGGTTTGTTGTTAGAAACAGGTTAGCACAGGAAGAACAGTGCAAACAAAGATAACAAGGTATAAGAAATCTGTTTTGGGGAAAAAAAGAGGGGCAATTCATATGAACTTCTAGGGACATTATGATGCCCCAGTTACATGGTACTCCAAGCTGAGCTTAATTCTGAAAAAACAATAAAATATCAGCAGATTAATTTATAGAATGGGTCACGCAGTATTACTTTGGTGCGATGCTTTCTTATTCTAGTTATTGGAATTGGTAAGATCCCTGCTATGTAATAATAATAATAATAATAATAATAATAATAATAATAATAATAATAATAATAATAATAATAATATCTCATTAATGAATTGCAAATAGTAGTATGTAAAATTCATAATCATATTACTAGGTAATGGTTTACACTTTTTTCCCTCCAGGATAAGATAATGGTTGAGAGATAGCAGAAGATTTCAGTTGAGATGGTACCACGAGAAGGAAAACATATGAATGTACACATTAATGGAAGACAGATAGAAAGAAGGGAACAGAGAGGAATAGAAGATGTGAAGAGGGAAATTACAGCCATCTTTAAGTTCAGAAAGCTTCCCTAAAATGCTAGAAATGTGAACATGAAGAGACATTTTACCATCCCTGGTGGACATGTAAAAATGCTTTTAAAAATCAGATACAAATACATATGAATTCAGGATTCAGAATAAGTACAACTGAAACCACAGATTTTCTTTTTAGATAAATGTATGAGCCATGAGAAAAAAGTCACAGAAAAGTCACAGAACATATATGACAACTGCAGTGAGATCATTATACGCTAAAAAGTGGAAAAGCTCAACAATACCCCCAATGGAGAAATGGTTGGTGAAGATGATGGAGCTTGCAGAGCCGGCTAAATTGACTTATTTAATGAGATTAAAAATAGACTTTTTCCATAAAATGAGAAAAAACGCACTTATGATTTGTGGTTTTGAAGATTGAAAAGAAAAATCCGTAGAGGAGATGGTGTTGCTATCTTCTATAAAAAGCCCTTACAACTAAAAAACATCCAAGTTACCCAGGAGCTTGCTATTCCTGAGACCATTGTCTGTGAACTGTCCTTAAATATCACATTTCGGTTCTTACTATGTTACAGAGCCCCTGATTATGACAATGAACATGCAAACAAGCTAAATACACTACTAACATGGGCAGCATCCTGCCAACACGCTTTTATCTTTCTTGGTGACTTCAATCTACCTCATATTAACTGGACCCTTAACGAATGTACAACTGAACCCACACATGTAACCTTCTACAATGCAGTAACAAATCTGGGACTAGAACAACTAGTAACCAACAACACTAGACTTAACAATTGCCTCAATCTCATCTTCTGCAATAGTTTGAATTCAATTTAAGGAATACAAATTAAAGAACCCTTTTCCAACAATGACCACAACATGAATGACTTTTGTCTCAACATACGTCCACACAAAAATCATCACAACGACAGAATCCCCAATTATAACTTCAAAAAAGGCAACTATGATCTTATAAACAACGCTCTCTAATCCCTTGATTGGCAATTTCTATTCTCTGGATGCAATACTGTAGAAGACCATTACAACATATTTTTACTTGAAGTCAAAAGAGTCATCAAACTATATGTACCAAAACCAGAAAAAACAAATTACCCATAACAATAAGGAAGCTTCAGTCCAAAAAGAAATCACTTTGGCGGAAAAACAAAACTGGTCACATTGCCAACTTCAAAAGCTGATACAAAAATTTATGCCACCAGAGTGAATACACTATTATTTATTTATTTATTTATTTATTTATTTATTTATTTATTTATTTATTCATTCATTCATTCATTCATTCATTCATTTATTTATTTATTTATTTATTTATTTATTTATTTATTTATTTATTTATTTACCTACTTATTTATTTATTTATTTAGCCAAACAATTATTAGATAACAGGTATAAGTATAAACATGGTTATAAATACATGAAATGGACACGAATAAGAAAAAAAGAAACAATAGGACAGGGGCAGTAGGCACATTTTGGTGCACTTATGCACGCCCCCTACAGACCTCTTAGGAAAGGGGTGAGGTCAAGAGTAGACAGTCTAATGTTGAAGATTTTGGGGTTTGGGGAAAAAAACCACAGTGTTAGGTAAAGTATTCCAGACATTGACCACTCTGTTGCTGAAGTCGTATTTCCTGCAATCAAGTTTGGTGCAGTTTATTTTTAGTTTATATCTATTTAGTGCTCTTGTATTGTTTTGGTTGAAGCTGAAGTATTCATTGATAGGTAGGACATTGCAATATATAATTTTATATACTATACTTAGATCGAACCGAAGGTTGCATAGTTCTAGGTTGTCTAGGTCTAAAATTTCAAGTCTGGTGGCATAAGGTATTCTTCAACTAAATAAAATATTTCTGGACTTTTTCAATTGTATTAATATCAGATATGTAATGCAGGTTCCAGACTGATGAGCTGTATTCGAGTATTGGTCTAGCAAATGTTTTATATGCTCTAGTTAGTAGAGTGATATTACCGGAGAAAAAGCTACACAGGATTAGGTTAACAACTCTTAATGCCTTTTTGGCTATGTAGTTACAGTGGGCTCTAGCACTTAGATCATTTGAGATGAGTACTCCCAGGTCCTTGACAGAGTTTGGATCATCAGCAAGGTCTTGACTATTCAGCTTGTGGTTTTTTTTTATTTTTTTGCCAATATGTAAGATAGAGCATTTATTTGTTGAGATTTGAAGTTGCCATTTGTTTGACCATTCTGACAAATAGTCGAGGTCTTTTTCAAGGGTAGCAGCATTGTCAGTGGGGTTGAATAGCTTTACATCCTCAGCGAAAAGAACGCAGTTGCTCTTAATATAATCACAGAGGTCATTAATATAGAGTATGAAGAGAGTTGGTCCTAGAACCCTGCCTTTGAGGACACCACTGTTGACAGGTGCAGGATTTGATAGGACGCTCCCAATTTTGACACTCCCAATGTTGCCTGTTTGACAGGAATGCTTCTATCCAGTTATGCAGGTATCCAGAGATACCATAAGACCTTAGTTTTAGGAGTAGTTTGTCGTGACCACTGAATCACAAGCTTTACGGAAGTCTATGTAGATTGCGTCTATTGCTTTGCCCTGATCGAGTTGTGTGGTCCATATGTTTTTACAGTGCAAGAGTTGCAGGTTACAAGACAGTTTTTTTCTGAAACCAAACTGTTTGTTAGGGAGTTGGTTGTTTGTCTCTAAGTGGAGGATAATGGATTGGTTAATAATTGATTCCATGACTTTACAGGTGACATAGCATAAAGAGATTGGACTGTAATTTTCAACTAGGCTGGGGTCTCCCTTTTTGAAGATGGGAATGACCGTGGCTTGTGACCATAGATTTGGCAAGGAGCTGGTCCTGAAGGATTTTTCAAAGATTATGCTTAGAGGTTCAGCTATGTCAGTGGATAGCTTTTTTAAGAAGTAGGCACATATTCTGTCCGGTCCAATAGATAGAGATGGTTTTAGATTGCGTAGTGCTTTTTCAACATTGTCTACCGTAAAATCAATATGTATTAGTTCATTGTTGTTGTCTGTGGTTCGACTAGGAAATACTGGACATGATCCATTGCTGTTTACAAATACTGAGCCAAAGAATGTGTTAAAGAGGTTGACTTTAATAGTGTCGTTGTTGCAGTCTTTACCATTTGGTTCTTTTAGGGGTGGGATGGACCTTGAGTCTTTTAGTTTGTTGTTTACAAGATTGTAGAAAGCGTGGGTGGAATTGGTGCGTAGATGGTTTTCCTCTTTTTTAGTGTGATAATTGGTACATTCAGTCTTTATCTGGTGGCATAAATTTTTGTATCAGCTTTTAACGTTGGCAACGTGACCAAATTTGTTTTTCTGCCAAAGGGATTTCTTTTTGGATTGGAGCTTCCTTATTGTTATGGGTAATTTGTTTTTTCTGATTTTGGGAGTTGTTATTGGTACATATAGTTTGATGACTCTTTTGACTTCAAGTAAAAATATGTTGTAGTGGTCTTCAACAGTATTGCATCCAGAGCAGTGATCCCCAACCTTTTTTATGCTGCGGCCCGGTACCGGCATCAGCTGGGTGCCGCGGCCCGGTACCGGCATCAGCTGGGTGCCGTGGCCCGGTACCGGCATCAGTTGGCGCGCACCATCTTTTGGATGAAAAAGATGGCGGCGCCAGCGCTCGGTGAGCTTTTCCAGGTAGAAATGGCTTTCTACCGGAAAAGCTCACCGAGCGCATGGCGCCGCCATCTTTTTGATGAAAAATGCTTCCGTGAGCTTTCTACCCAGAAAAGCTCACCGGAAGCACTTTTTCATCAAAAAGATGGCGGTGCCCAGCAACCAGCGGCCTAGTAGGACTTGTTCCGCGGACCGGTACTGGTCCGCGGACCGGTGGTTGGGGACCCCTGATCCAGAGAATAGAAATTGCCAATCAAGCGAGAGCGTTGTTTATAAGATCATAGTTGCCTTTTTTGAAGTTATAATTGGGGATCCTGTCGTTATGGTAATTTTTGTGAGGACATACGTTGAGACAAAAGTCAATCGTGCTGTGGTCACTGTTGGAAAAGGGTTCATTAATTTGTATTCCATAAATTGAATTCAAACTGTTGCAGAAGATGAGATCGAGGCAGTTGTTAAATCTAGTATTGTTGGTTACTAGTTATTCCAGTCCTAGTGTGGTAACGGCATTGTACAGGGTTGTATAAATGGGTTCAGATGTACATTCATTTAGTGTCCAATTTATAAGAGGAAAGTTGAGGTCACCAAAAAAAATGAGAGGGTGTGGACAGGAGGCAGCCCATGTCAGTAGTGAAGTTAGCTTGTTTGCATGAATTATATCATAGTCAGGGGCACGATAGCAAAGTAAGAAGCGGATTGAGATGTTTAAGGACAGTTCACAGATGATGGTCTCGGGAAGAGCAAGCTCTTGTATAATTTGGATCTTTTTTAGATTTAGAGACTTTTTATAGAATATAACAACTCCACCACCTCTACAGATTTCGCGATCTGACCAAAAAACTTGATATTCTCTCGTAGTGGTAATGGAGTCTGGGAAAGATGCATTTAACCATGTCTCACAGACAAATATAATGTCAAATGTGGCTGAGCTTTGAAGGATTTCATGCATTTTATTTGCGAGGCTTCTTGCATTAAGTAGTTTGCATTTAAGATATAAAGTAGTGGGTCTGGAGGAAGTAAGGGGCATGCATCCCTAACATTGGATGTTTGGGTGATGGATATTGTGATGTAGGTGGAGGCTCTTGCTTTTGATACAATCAGCATGGTAATCAATGTATAGATTTGTATTACCTAATTCATGTAATCTTTTGAGCTCAGAACGTAGCTATTGGGATCGTACACGTTGCTGTAAGGTTAGATCAGAGCGAGAACAAAGGTTCTTATGGTTGTTGTTGTTCTTTGCAAGTGAATTTATTGAGAAAATGAATTTGCGTTTGCTCGTTTCGTTTTTGCAAACAACCCTGCAGAGGCGTGGGATCATTAAGCCGTCTTTGTTTTTAAGCTCAGGACCAACACAGGAAATATCAAGTATTTCTTCAGGGGAGATGGTTGATGATTGATTTTTTCTGATGATGTTTTGAACATTAGAGATGTCATCATTGTCATTGACCTCTAGACCAAATAAGATGGCATTTGGTCGCTTCCATTCACGCTCAACAGCTTCTTTGATGAGGATGGGGATATCAATCACCCTAATAATTAATTACACTAATCAATAAACACACTAGTCAGTTAATTGTCCTAATCATTAATTTGCACTAAACATACTATTCATACTAATATTCAAAATAATTAACCAAACTAATCAATAACCACTAGTCTATGATAATCTATAATAATATATTACTCACTAATGATAAATAATTGTAAAAATTAATTAATCATTTAGTAAGATCAGTTAATCAATTAAACAGAGTTATATTGGGAAAAATTAGGGCAGGAAGAGAATAATGGGAGGAAGAGGAGAAGATTTAGTTTGGATGGTCCTGGGGGTATAGGAAGAGGGCATATATTAGGTTGGAAGTATAGATGAAAGTCTTTTGGCAGAAGGTTACTCTTTACTCATTTCTTCAGATCTTCAGTTAGTGATTTTTGGGAACCAGATCTGTCTTCACACAGATCTTCTTGTCTTCGGGCATATATTAGGCTGAAGGTAACTGTGAAAATCTTTTGGCAGAAGGTTAATCTTCACTCGTTACTTCGGATCATCAGCTAGCGATCTTAGGGATTAGGTTTGTCTTCTCACAGAATCCCTTGTCTTTGGTCAGTGATCTTAGCAATTAGGCTACTGCGTGAATTAGCAGGGTTGCGCTCTGAGATCAGGATCTCCAATGTGGGATTTGACAATCGCAGATGATCGATAATGTAGGCGGCAGTTTGGGCAGCAGTTTTACTGGAAGGTAAGCGCTCCAGGATCAGGCTCTCAGCCATTGGAAGTTCAGCAGTTTAATTATCACATTAAACAAGAGGAAAACCTTCTATGCACCAATTCCACCCGCGCTTTCTACAATTTTGTAAACAACAAACTAAAAGACTCAAGGTCCATCCCACCCCTGAAAGGACCTAATGGTAAAGACTGCAACGATGACACCATTAAAGCCAACCTCTTTAACACATTCTTTGGCTCAGTATTTGTAAACAACAATGGATCATGCGCAGTATTTCCTAGTCGAACCACAGACATCTACAATGATCTAATACATATTTTATGGTAGACAATGTTGAAAAAGCACTACGCAATCCAAAACCATCTCTATCTATTGGACCGGACAGAATATGTGCCTACTTCTTAAAAAAGCTACCCACTGCTATAGCCGAACCTCTAAGCATAATCTTTGAAAAATCTTTCAGGACCATCTCCTTGCCAAAACTATGGTCACAAGCCACGGTCATCCACATCTTCAAAATGTCATCCTAGTTGAAAATTCCAGACCAATCTCTTTATGCTACGTCACCTGTAAAGTCATGGAATCAATTATTAACCAATCCCTCATCCTCTACTTAGAAACAAACAACCTACTCTCTAATAAACAATTTGGTTTCAGAAAAAAACTATCATGTAATCTGCAACTCTTACAATGCAAAAACATATGGATTACACAACTCGATCAGGGCAAAGCAATAGATGCAATCTACATAGACTTCTGTAAAGCCTTTGATTCAGTGGTACACGACAAACTACTCCTACAGACAACAAATGGTCAAAACTGGGACTGTCCTATCAAATTCTGTACCTGTCAACAGTGGTGTCCCCCAAGGCAGTGTTCTAGGACCAACTCTTTTCATACTCTACATAAATGACCTCTGTGATCATATTAAGAGCAACTTCGTTCTCTTCGCTGATGATGTAAAGCTATTCAACACCACAGACAATACTGCTACCCTTTGAAAAGACCTTTACTATGTATCAGAATGGTCAAACAAATGGCAACTTCAAATCTCAACAAATAAGTGCTCTGTCTTATATATTGGCAAAAAAAAAATATATATCAGAATATAAAATACAAGCTGAATAGTCAAGACCTTGTTGATGATCCAAACTCTGTCAAGGATCTTGAAGTACTCATATCAAATGACCTAAGTGTAACTACATAGACAAAAAGGCGTTAAGAGTTGTTAACCTAATCCTACATAGCTTTTTCTCTGGTAATATTACACTAATAACTAGAGCATACAAAACATTTGCTAGACCAATACTTGAATACAGCTCATCAGTCTGGAACCCACATTACGTATCTGATATTAACACAATTGAGAAAGTCCACAAATGTTTCACAAGAAGAGTTCTCCACTCCTCTACGCGTTGCAGAATACCTTATGCCACTAGACTTGAAATTCTAGACCTAGAAAACCTAGAACTACGCCGCCTTTGGTCCGATCTAAGTATAGTATATAAAATCATACATTGCAATGTCCTACCTGTCAATGAATACTTCAGCTTCAACCATAACAATACAAGAGCAAACAATAGATACAAACTCAAGGTTAATCGCACCAAACTTGATTGCAGGAAATACGATTTCAGCAACAGGGTAGTCAGTGTCTGGAATATTCTACCTGACTCTGTGGTTTTTTTTCCCCAAACCCCCAAAACTTTAACCTTAGACTATCTACTACCCTTTCCTAAGTGGTCTGTAGGGGGCGTGCATAAGCGCACCAATGTGCCTACCGTCCCTGTCTATTGTTTCTTTTATATATTTTTTATTTTTCTTATATGTATCCATGTATTCATAACTATGTTTTTACTTATACCTATTATCTTGTAAGCAATTGACAAACCAAATAAATAAATAAATAAAATAAATAAACAATAGAGAAGATTGAGCTTTTTTTTTGTAATTATGGAGCTAAAGATAAATTGTAATATATTTGCTGCAAAGAAAATCAAAAGCTTCTTTCTATTCTTTCTTTCTGCACTTCTGTGTTTTGTCTTTCTTTTTTTTCTCTCTCTGTCTTTTCTTCCTTTATTTTTTATTGGTTTTGTGTTAGTTTTTATGCTTTACATGAAAGCCTCCCCAAGAAATGGGGAGTTCCATCATTTCTCGATCCCATGTCTACTGCAGCTTGGGGGTGGGGGGGCTGAAATTGAAATTTGGAGGAGCTTGTTTTGAGAAAAACCCCAAAGCCTGCTCCCTGTTTTTCCAGATAATACATCAGATACCTTTGTTAATAAATAACTCTGCTCAAGAGCTTATTGTAAAATTTGATTTCTGTGAGAAAGGCAATCTTTATAGTTTCAGAATTAAGCAGGCTTACTTTATTCTTTATTTTTTATATATTTTTACTTTGTTTCTCTATTGCTGTTCCTCTCAGAGAAGCCCAAACAGTTGTGTAGGAAAGACGGGGTAGATGGAAGTCTGAAATCAAATCATCAACATCAAACCACCATTATTGCTTAAAAACCATAATGCCCAAATTACAAATAAAGTTCTGTTTTTTAAATAATCTGAAAGGCAAAATTGATAATAGGAAGGTTCAGTTAGTCCCTAGAATGGGTTTGCTGGGGGTGGGGTGGGGGGAGAGACTTTACCAAACAGCTCTTAGGAGACAGTATAATTAGAATGCTGTGACTGGGAAATCCTATTCTTGTTCCATGACAATCTATATGTGCCAAAAATGTAAAGTATCTGTGGCGACTCTCAATTGTCCAGGTCATGGTTGTCACAAAGGTGTTTTTCCAAAAGGCAGCTGGATTTTCTTGGTTTTTTTCCCCTTGAAAATGTTTTGCTTCTCATCCAATAAGCTTATTTAATTCATTATTCAGTTCATAACTGAACTGAAGAAGCTTCTTGGATGAGACGCAAAATGTTTTCAAGGAAAAACCAAGAAAGTCCACTTGCCTTTTGGAAAAGTACCTTTTGGACAAACAAGTAGGGCCATCACTGCTGAGCTTAATTTGGATGTTTTGTGAGATATGCTTTTTTAATCCTGGGTTCTAGCCCATTTATGACATTACAGGCTATGGTTACACCTTAAATGGGGCTCAGAAACTCCAGGAAACCACAATTGCATTTTCAAGATTGATGTAATGAAGCTCCATATAGTCACCAAATCCTTGTCAATGAAGGCCATGACTGCTCTACTCATAGAATAGAATCAAGAGGAACTTCCAAATTACATAACTTTTCCTTAAAAGGAATTCTACTTTATTCAATACAAAATTTCCTCCCCCCGCCCCCCTACTTCCTGGCTATAAGAGCTGTTTATTTACAGTGCCTTCTTTTTAGCCAGATTCAGGTTTTAATTATTAGTCTTTCTCCAATTCATTACCGTGCCAAATATGGTCCCGGCCTTCTTAAAAAGGAGTAAAGAGTGATAGAACTGAGTATCAGATGTGAGTTCTAGTCCTGCCTTAGGCATGAAAGTTGGCTGGGTGACTTTCAGAATTCACACTCTCTCAACTCAACTCACTCTACAGGGTTGTTGTCATGGTTAAACTAGGAGGAGTAACAGAGGTGGTATTCAGCAGGTTCTGATCAGTTCTGGAGAACCGGTAGCAGAAATTTTGAGTAGTTCGGAGAACTGGCAAATACCACCTCTGACTGGCCCCGCCCCTATCTATTCTCTGCCTCCTGAGTCCCAGCTGATCGGTTAGGTCCTCTTTTGTTGCCCTGCACAGGAGAATGGAGCTGGAAAGCAGGTTAGTGGGGTTGGGAGGGAATGGGATTTTGCAGTAACCTTCCCCTGCCACACCCACCAAGCCATGCCCACTGAATCAGTAGTAAAAAAATTTGAATCCCACCACTGAGGAGAAAGGAGTATTACATATGGTCACCACCTTGAGTTATTTATAAAAATAAATGAATAAAAATCAATCAATGTAGATCTTGGGTAAAAAGGAAAAAAATTGAGTTTCTTCAATTGCAAAACTCAAGACTGAAGAGAAATTTCCAAGACCATTCTCGGGTTGAGGTCCTTTAACTAGGAAAGGAACAACCCCAATGTCATGACTCGATTTCCTCACTCAACTACTCCAACTCCTAAATTATGGAGGTTTCTTCTGAGCATTTTTCCCCACCCACATTCCTGCTGCAAGTTTACATGCCGTCTATCTTATCATTGCCTTGGCTGCATCTCTTTCCCTGTCTCTCAAAGTCATTCCTACATACCATTATATCCAAAATCCAATAACTGAAATAAATATTGCAAACTCTGACCAGACATTACTCCCATAAGTGCATCGAGATATGCAAGAAAGATGGAATCTAATTAGGGACTGATGACAGAGATTTTACCCTCAGGTTGCATTGCAAATTTATCATAATATCTACTACCTGATAAAGTAAGTTTGCTTTGGGGATTAACCTTGAGTAGCCAGACCATTACCTAAGAAAACCCTGTTGGATGATTCACAATGGTGAAGAAATAAAAAGAAATAAACCCTTTTTCCTACCACCAGTGCTTGTCACATAATTAATCTCTTCTTCCCCAAAAAGCCAAAATTCATTTCTGTTTCCAACACCTCATAGACATATTGATTTTCATTAGTATTCTGAGAATATTCCTTCTGTTCCTTTGCAAAGAAGACTACCTCTCTTCTCATTGCCTTATTTTTAATGTTTATTTTAATTCCAAGGGTATTCCTTTTCAAATTAGTGAAAGTATGTTCATCTATTTAAAAAATTGTTTGCTAAATTCCTATATAATCTGTAGTCAGAAGGCACTTGTAATCAGGTGAACTTCGTGTTTCACTCCTCTTGCAGAGGAGTGAAAGTTACATGGAGTCCCACAAAGGCTTCATATTATAACTCTGAAATTAAGAAGGTTCATATGACAGATAGACATCATATTATTTCGGTTCACTTTCTGTCAGAGAGGTGCAATCTCCATGATGTCAAAGATGTTCCAGTATTAGTACAAAGAAGCCACATGAGGGAGCATTTGGAGAATTGAAAGGCATTTATTTAATCAATGTAGCTGAACACGAGAATCAAATACCTTTTGAAGCCCAGAACTTAAATGTATCTAAAAATAAGTCCTTGTTCAACAGCTTGTATTTAGTCTATGCATCATCATTCCAAATGCAATATTTATATGAAATGCTCTCCTCACTTATTGTTTGCTTCCCAATATTATGGTTTTAATGTTTTTTTAACACTATGCAACCATTTATTGTTATCAACTGTTCTTAAGAATAGAACATTTGTTTGTTTTAGAGTTCTTCAGAATAAAAATAGAACTTTACAAAGGCTTTGAATGGGATGATTCACAATGTATAGAAGTGTGTACTAAGTTTCTCTTTTTAAATCTTTAATGTGGTTATGTCTTTTGCAAAGGTTGTGTGGCTCTTTCAGAATCTGTCCTGGCAATTTCTACTGGGGTGCTTTTTTCACATCTAAATGTGCCTATAACTGGAAGCAGCTTCTGAAATAGCTACTCAAGCACTGAAAACAACATGGCTGCAAGAAACGTTGCTGTGTATGGACTCGTGTGGGTTGCACACCTTCCCTTTGCACAGCAATAGGAGATAGATCTTTAGACAGTAACCATACAGAACTGGATTACTCTATAAACAGGTTGAGTCACCCTCTTCAAAAGGGGAAAGGGATGTCATAGAACATCCTTCATAACATAGTTGGCTTATTTCTAAAGATAGGAGACCATGTCCACAAAGCTGTCAAACTAGGGAATGGCCAAAACACAACATTGTAACATCCTGCTGCAAACTTTGTCCCCTTCATTCATGCATGCAGTATGATAATGCACATAGGAAAGAAATGGAGCTTATAATGTAACCCTGTTTTGACATGTGCCCCACTTTCCACTGCCATTCCTTGTTGATATCTTCTGGAAACTGCCAATGTCAGGAGGCTGCTTAGGATGATCCTCTTCACAATAATGAAGAATATTTTTGTTTATTATGTTTATTTAGATTAGATCAAAAGCTAATTGAAATCTATTTAATCCTATTTTCTATTATGGGGAGTGGGGAGACTTGCTTTCAGCAAATGGAAAACAAGTGCCTCTTGTTCCACCTGACAGTAGAAGCAGGCAAGGCTTTAGGGCATATCATAGAGCTCCAGGTTTAGACTATCTTGACAGAACAATAGAACTTACCTGCCCATTAAGCTGTCATTTTAAATAGTTGCTTATTTTGACAATCTTTAAAGCAACCTATTCTAACAAGTTGTCCTCCTGGCTGAGAACATCACTTGCTGGGATTTGTAGTCCAGCAAATATGGAAGACATCATGAAAAAACCTAATTAATTAGTACCCCCCCAAGACCATCTGGAGCTAACAAGCTCAGTGAAGCCTAAATGGTCGGGGGAAATCAAAGCATGGTCACAATGCAAGCCAATCCCTTTTGCATGTGTGTGCAACATTAACATACAAACCACAGGAATGAGACTTGCATTGTGACTCCACACCCAGTATTATATGTGCTCTGACTCCTTTCACCACATATTCCCCTGATTTCCCTCATTCTGCCCCAAACCTACACTTTTAAGAACTTGCAAATGCACTGTGTCTTAATAGAATTAACCACTTTTAATTTGATTCATTTAATAGTTGTTTATCACTGCCTTTCTTAATCTAATGTTCTCTAAATATCTTGGTCTTCAAAATCCATGTCACTCTTATTCCTGTAGCAACCTTCTTCTTTCTGTGTCCCATACAGCAGAAGGGGAAAGATAACTTTTGTTCGAGATCTGAATTCTGATAGAAGAGAAAACACATAAAGCCAGATATATCTGTCAATTCAATTGTATCACTACCCAACCTGCAACATTGCTAAAGAATCAACAAAAAAGATTGAACAAGTCACAGAGGTAAGCTTATACTCCATCAATTCCCCACTATAGTGCCTCCAAAAAATCAACGATGTGACAATAGATGAAAATGAAATCATGGTCTCATTTGATGTCATAGCACTTTTTACATCCATAGACCCAGCATTAGCCACAAAATTAATGACCACACTACTACACAGCACACCTGACCTAACCAAACACACCAAGATTGAAAAACCCACAATCATAGACCATATCAACCTCTGATGCCTAATCACATACATTCAGTTCAATGTACAAATATATCAAAAAATCAAAGTAATACCATGGGATAAATTGCTTTCAAGACCAATGGCAAACTCCATAATGCAGTATCTAGCATCTGTAGCACTTCCTTGCATATGACCCAAAATATGGATTCAGTGTGTAGAAAACACCTTTGTCATAATAAAAAGTAACTAGAGAACACACATGAAACCATCAACCACATCTTCAAAGAATAAAATTCACTTGGAAAGTAAAATACAATAACATGCTACTCTTTCTGTATATTCTCATCAGCAGAGGCAGGGATGGCAAATTAGAAAGACAAATCTATCATAAAACTACCCACACCTATCAAGTGCTCCACTACCAAAGTAAGAACCCAACTCCCACACAAAAAGCTATATAAGAACTCTATTTAAATGAGCACAAAGGATAACACTGCCATACATCAAAAACATCCCAGAAGCCACCAACAGACTATTATAGCCACATGGTATCACTGTAGCACACAAACCAACTAAAGTGCTCCAAAACATCCTAAATAAATAAAAAGACCCAGGAGCCTCAGGAAAAAAACCACAGGAGTCATCTACAACATGCAGTGTAATTTCATAACACATGAACAGACTTAACCAAAATAAGCTAACAACAGTCCAATCAAATAACCACAAAGACCACTCCCACCAACACTGACCACTACTTGTAGTATGGAGCAAACTAAGACAGAATCTGAACTGCAATTGTATATCAATGATGAACATATACTAGCTAAAATGTAAAAACTTTATTGAAATTTAAAATGGAAGAAGAATAGAGTAGGCTAGAGTGGGCTACAAAATTTGGTTATAATATATAGATGGATTAATTGAAAAAATGTTTATTTATTTATTTATTTATTTGATTTGATTTGTCAATTGTTTACAAGATAATAAGTATAAGTGTATACATAGTTGTGAATACATGAGATGGGTACATATAAGAAAAATAAAAGAATAGAGAAACAATAGGACAGGGACGGTAGGCACGTTGGTGCACTTATGCACGCCCCTACAGACCTCTTAGGAAAGGGGTGAGGTCAATGGTAGACAGTCTAAGGTTAAAGTTTTTGGGGTTTGGGGAAGAGACTACAGAGTCGGGTAGAGTATTCCAGACATTGACTACTCTATTGCTGAAGTCGTATTTCCTGCAATCAAGTTTGGTGCGGTTTACTTTGAGTTTGTATCTATTGTGTGCTCTTGTGTTGTTATGGTTGAAGCTGAAGTATTCATTGACAGGTAGGACATTGCAATGTATGATTTTATATACCATGCTTAAGTCAGACCGAAGACGGCGTAATTCAAGGTTTTCTAGTTCTAGAATTTCAAGTCTGGTGGCATAAGGTATTCTACAACGAGTAGAAGAGTGGAGAACTCTTCTTGTGAAATATTTCTGGACTTTCTCAATTGTGCTAATATCAGATACGTAATGAGGGTTCCAAACTGATGAACTGTATTCGAGTATTGGTCTAGCAAATGTTTTGTATGCTCTGGTTAGTAGTGTGATATTGCCAGAGAAAAAGCTACGTAGGATTAGGTTAACAACTCTTAATGCCTTTTTGGCTATGTAGTTGCAGTGGGCTCTAGCACTCAGATCATTAGAGGTGAGTATTCCAAGGTCCTTTACAGAGCTTGGGTCATCAACAAGGTCTTGACTATTCAGCTTGTATTTTATTTTCTGATTTTTTTTGCCAATATGTAAGACAGAGCATTTATTTGTTGAGATTTGAAGTTGCCATTTGTTTGACCACTCTGATACATAGTCAAGATCTTTTTGTAGGGTAGCAGTATTGTTTGTAGTATTGAACAGCTTTACATCATCAGCGAAGAGAACGCAATTGCTCTTAATATGATCACAGAGGTCGTTTATGTAGAGTATGAAGAGAGTTGGTCCTAGAACACTGCCCTGAGGGACACCACTATTGACAGGTACTGGATTTGATAGGACTGTCCCGATTTTGACCATTTGTTGTCTGTTTGATAGGAATGCTTCTATCCAGTTATTCAGTTGTCCAGATATACCATAGGATTTTATTTTTAGGAGTAGTTTGTCGTGTACTACTGAATCAAAGGCTTTACAGAAGTCTATGTAGATTGCGTCTATTGCTTTGCCCTGGTCGAGTTGTGTCGTCCATATATTTTTGCAGTGTAAGAGTTGCAGATTACAGGATAGTTTTTTTCTGAAACCAAATTGTTTATTGGAGAGTAGGTTGTTTGTCTCTAAGTGGAGGATGATGGATTGGTTAATAATTGATTCCATGACTTTGTAGGTGACGCAGCATAAGGAGATTGGTCTGTAATTTTCAACTAGGCTTGGGTCTCCCTTTTTGAAGATGGGGATGACTGTGGCTTGTGACCATAGGTTAGGCAAGGAGCTGGTCCTGAAAGATTTTTCAAAGATTATGCTTAGAGGTTTGGCTATGGCAGTGGATAGCTTTCTAAGAAGTAGGCACATATTCCATCCGGTCCAATAGATAGGGATGGTTTTAGATTGCGTAGTGATTTTTCAACATTGTCTTCTGTGAAATTGATATGTATTAGGTCATTGTTGTTATCTGTGGTACGGTTAGGAAATACTGGGCAAGATCCATTGCTGTTTACAAATACTGAGCCGAAGAATGTGTTAAAGATGTTGGCTTTAATGGTGTCGTCGTTGCAGTCTTTACCATCAGGTCCTATCAAGGGAGGGATGGACCTTGAGTCTTTTAGTTTGTTGTTTACAAAATTGTAAAAAGCACGGGTGGAATTGGTGCTTAGAAGGTTTTCTTCTTGTTTAATGTGATAATTGGTGCATTCGGTCTTTATCTGGTGGCATAAGTTTTTGTATCGGTTTTTGAAATTGGCAACGTGACCAGATTTGTTTTTCCTCCAGAGTGATCTCTTTTGGATTGAAGTTTCCTTATTGATATGGGTAATCTTCTTTTTGTTTTGTTTTGGGAGTTGTTGTTGGAACATATAGTATGATGACTCTTTTGATTTCAAGTAAGAATATGTTGTAATGGTCTTCAACGGTATTGCATCCAGAGAATAGAGATTGCCAATCAAGGGATGAGAGGTCCTTGTCTATAAGATCATAGTTGCCTTTTTTGAAGTTATAATTGGGGATTACATCATTGAGGTGATTTTTGTGTGGACGTATGTTGAGACAAAAGTCAATCATATTGTGGTCACTGCTGGAAAAGGGTTCTTTAGTTTGTATTCCGTAAATTAAATTCAAACTATTGCAGAAGATGAGATCAAGGCAGTTGTTTAGTCTAGTGTTGTTGGTTACTAGTTGTTCCAGTCCCAGATTTGTAATAGCATTGTAGAAGGTTGTGTGTATGATTTCAGTTGTACAATTATTTAGGGTCCAGTCGATATGAGGTAGATTGAAATCTCCAAGAAAGATAAAAGGGTATGGGCAGGATGTAGCCCATGTTAGTAATGTATTTAGCTTGTTTACATGTTCGATGTCATAATCAGGTGCTCTGTAACATAGTAAGAATCGAATTGTGATATTTAAGGATAGTTCACAGATGATGGTTTCAGGAAGGGCAAGCTCCTGGGTAACTTGGATATTTTTTAGATGTAAGGATTTTTATAGAATATAGCAACACCACCTCCTCGACGATTTTCACGATCTGATCGGTAAACATGATAGTCTCTTACTGTGGTAATGGAGTCGGGAGAGATGCATTGAGCCATGTTTCACAGACAAATATAATGTCGAAGTTAGCCGTATTAAGGAGGATGAGAAATTCAGGTATTTTATTCACGAGGCTTCTTGTATTGAGTAGTTTGCATTTAAGTCCGGCAGTAGTTAGAATTGAGGTAGTTGGGGGCGCGTGCTAGTCTTGGGTGATGGTGGATGGGTTGAGGTAGGGTTGTGGTTGAGGGTAAAAGTTGAGAATTGGGTTGCGTGGCTTACTTTTGATACAGTCAGCATGGTAGTCAATGTACAGGTCCTTCTCTCCATTGTCTAGACGGTTTTTGAGTTCGATGCGGAGTACACGGGAGTGGGCACGTTGCTGTATGGTTAGGTCAGGGCGGCAACGGAGGTTCTTGTGGTTGGTGTTGGTTTTGGCGAGTGAGTTTATAGTATAAATGAATTTACGTTTGCTTGATTCGCTTTTTGCAAATGACCCTGCACAAGCGTGGGGCCACAGAGCCGTCTCTATTTTTGAGCTCTCGGTCGATGCGGGAAATGTCAAGTATTTCATCAGCGGAGATGGTTGATGCTTGATAATCTCTGATGATGTTTCGGACAGTTGTGATGTCATCATTGACATTGATGTCTTCTAGTCCAAATAAGATGGCGTTTGACGTTTCCGTTCACGCTCAACAGCTTCTCTGATGAGGATTGGGATATCAATATTTGTCTGGGTTGTGTTTATTTGTGGATTGGGTTTTGGATTGGATTGTGGTTGATGGGTGGAGATGTGGTTTGTAGCTATTTGATGTTCAGGTTTTTGCGCGTTGTGTCTTTTTTTTTCAAGGTTGGTTATTCTTTCTTTTACGGCGTCCAGGGATGCTACTATGGTGTTGAGGATGTTTTAATGGTTTCGATGATTGGGGATGTTTCAATGGTTTCGATGGTATCATCTCTTTCAGACAGATCCAGTTTGGGTATGCATGATTTGCAGAAATATGGATACTCATTGGATGATTCTAGGTATTTAATCATTTGCTCAGGTAATCCCAAGCAGTCATGATGAGTGTATTTTTACACAGAGAACATATGATGGAGTATTTATTATCCTTTAGATTTTTGTAGCATTTAAGGCATGTGCAGGAGTCTTGTGGTTCATTGGTGGGGATTATCTTCTCTTTAGGTTGTGGTTTGACGTAGGATTTACTTTTTGGCCTGGTAGGATTGGTAAAATAGTACGTTGATTGAATTAATTAAAGGAACAATTTTGGGTAATCTATATAGCCAATATTACATCAAACAATATCAAACAATCAATTGTAGTAATCTCTCAAGTCAGATAATATTCCTGAGCAAACAATCAGCCTGATCAATTAATTACTCTAATCACTAATCAATTAATTACACTAATTATTAATCACACTGTTCATTTAAATTCACTAAATCAATGATTTTGCTATTCGATTAAATTACATGAATTTTGATATTTTAATCTAGTCAGTAATCACACTGTTTGCACTAAACACTCTAATCACACTAATCAATTAAAAACAATAAATTAATAAAACCATTAATAAAATATTTTATAGAAATTGATTATCTAATCGTTGATATAGGTGATGAGGTAGAAAAGTTGTAAGTTTTACATTGTGTTATTATCTTAAAGAGAATATTTTAAAAGTATCATTGATACATGATGACACAGAAACTATCTGGAATGAATAAAGACATTCCAGGTGTATGTTGGAAATATGAACAACATGAAGGGATATTCAGTCATACTTGGTGGACATGTAAAAAAGTAAGAGTATTTTATATTCAAATGCATGCATTGATACTGAGATGTTGAAAGATGAATATTCAATTGAAGCCATAAATTTTCTTTTTAATTGGAAAAGAGTCATGGAAAACTATTTCATTTATAATTACTATGGCAAGATTATTATATGCACAAAGAGGGCAAATTCTACACTATATACCATGGAGAAATGATTGCCAAAATTGACAGAATTGGGACAGATGGCAAAACTGACTTCTTTGATTAGAAAAATGTCATTACTGATAGTCATCAATGATTGGAAATCTTTTGTGCATTTTTGTGTAAAAAAAGAAAATAATTTTTTACTTATTGTTTTGATAATAAAAAGGGGGTTGGAAAAAAGGAGGAATTATAGTGTATTACAAGAGGTTTGATTAGAATTGTATGAGTCTGCTGAAAGCAGGACCAGAAGCCATTTTAAAATATTGTTTTCATATTTTCTGTTCTTTTGTTTTCTTTGTCTTATCTCTATTTTTTCTCTGTCTCTTTTTTCTTTTCTTTTTTGCCTGTCACATTTACAATATCTCTGTAAATATACTTTTTTATATATGTAAAATCTTTTAATAAAAGCTATTTTAAAAAGAGAAGAAAATGGATACTTCAGTGGCTTCAACCACATATAAACAATGCAAAAATTCCATGCCATTAATACTCATCATAGATGGACACTTCCTTCTACACTTATTTTTTTAATTTTTTTTAAATTAGGTCTAATGTTTATGTACAGTGACCTTTTTTGGAGGTATGGATCATTGACTAAAACTGATACAATTGCCAATAGTACAGAAAAATGCAAAAAGTGAAAAAATTCAATTGCTGCTAGTTGTCATGGTTCTGCTTCCACATCCCTCTACAGATGTTAGTTTAGAGGAGGCAGTGGTGCAACTCAGAAATTTTTATCACCGGTCCAGTGGGCATGCCTTGGTGGGTGCTCTTTGCATGCACGCACACACTTTGCATGCACGTGCACGCCAAACACGCACTGTTTTCCAACTCACCTCCTGCAATCCTGCACTCTCTCTGTCACTTCAGCAGCTGCCACACGAAAATCTGCTGTGCTGAGCAAAGCAGCTACGCTTCAAAATCAGGACATAAAGGTTAGTATGAGAGGCGTAATAAGAGAGTTAGTATGAAAGCAGGACATAAAAGTTAGTATGAGTGGGCCCAAGACAGCGTGTCGGGGAGAACTGGTTCGGTCTCCGCTACTCATCGCCGCTACCTGCTCCACAGAACCAGGCCAAACCAGTAGAATACCACCACTGAGAGGAGGGTGAGTTTGAGTGTGTAGAGTTGTCACGGGCTGGATGTGAAAAAGTCCTGATACATCATGTGACCCTGCCGTGAAGAGGTGCAGGAAATACGACTTCAGCAACAGAGTGGTCAATGTCTGGAATACTCTAACTGACTCTGTAGTTTTTCCCCCCAAACCCCCAAAACTTTAACCTGAGACTGTCTACTATTGACCTCACCCCTTTCCGAAGAAGTCTGTAGGGGGCGTGCATAAGCGCACCAATGTGCTTACCATTCCTGTCCTATTGTTTCTTTTATATATTTTTTATTTTTCTTTCTTTTTTTTAAATAAATGTTTATTGGTTTTTAAGAACAAACATAAACAAACAAAACATAAAAACATCAAGCCATCTTCCATATGTGTATATACAGTGTGCCGGTTGGTTTACAAATTGTTTTGTGCTTCCATTTCGTAGTCTTCAATTACAGTTACATTGCATATAATCTCGTATTTTCAATCAAAAATTAAATACCTTAGTATCATTATTAATCAATCATTTGACTATACTTTTAATCATTCATGTTTTACAAGATAATCATAATTTACTTAGTTTGTTTTATAACAGTTCATATTATCATCCCAAATCTATCCTAAAATCATTTTGTAGATATAATAAGAAAGAAGTACATCTTTATATATTTATTATTTTCTAAGAGTCTACATATTTCATTACTGTATTTTATTGTCTAACCATTGATAGAATAGATCCCAAATTTTATAAAATTGTTTATCCTCTTGTTCTCTAATTTCAAATGTCAATCTACTCATTTCAGCACATTCCAATATTTTCTTAATGATTTCCTCCTGTGATGGTATTTTCTCATTTTTCCAGTTTTTAGCAAATACAATCCTAGCCGCTGTTAATACATTTACAATCAGGTATTTCAAGTCTTTGCTATATATTTCAGGTAAAATTCCCAATAAAAATATCCCTGGTTTCAAGTCTATATGTTTTTTTGTCATTTTTTCCAACCACATGTGGATTTTAGTCCAGTATTTTTTAGCATCCGCACAAGTCCACCATATATGGTAATATGAGCCAGGTGTCTGATGACATTTCCAACATTTTTCGGATTTATTCTTGAACATTCTTGCTATTCTTGTCGGGAGGAAATGCCACCTGTAAAACATCTTATACAAATTTTCTTTATATGCTGTTGACATTGTCATTTTATAATTTTGAGACCACAATTTTTGCCATTTCTCTAAATCGACCCCATATCCAAAATTCTTCCCCCAAGCAATCATAGTTTCTTTAACTTGTTCTTCTTCTAATTTAATTTCTAATAAATATCCATATAATTTTTTAATCACCTTTTCATCAGTACCTGTCAAAATCTTATCTAAATCAGTCAATTTATCATATATACCTTCCATTTTAGAATCTTTATCATACTTTGAATGTATTTGCGCATATGAAAACCAATTCATCTTTATACCTTGTTCCTCCAGTTTTTGTATAGATTTGAGTTCACCCTTTTCATTCAATATTTCACCATATCTAACTGTTTGTTTCTTTTTGTATATTATAGGATAAGAAAATGCTTCAATAGTTGATAGCCAGACTGGAATTTTCAAATAACATTGTCTTTTAATATTTTCCCAGTTTAACCACAGAGACTCCCGTATATAATGTGTTCTAAAATATCCCTGTGTTTTAGTTCCTTTATACCATAAAAAAGCATGCCACCCCAACAACAAATCATGTCCTTCTAATGTCAACAATCTAGTATTTCTTAGTGTTATCCCACATCAGATTTGTAGCTTGATAGTACAACTCCCAATTAGGCAAACCAAATCCTCCTCTAATTCTAGCATCTTGCAAAAGTTTTAACTTTATTCTCGCTTTCTTACTTTGCCATATATATTTGAACACAATTTTATTTAAATCTTCAAAGTAATCTTTTCCAAGCCTAACTGGAATTGTTTGAAACAAATATAAAATTCTGGGTAATATATTCATCTTGATTGTTGAAATTCTCCCTATTAGTGACAGTTGTAAATTTTCCCATTTCGCCAGATCTAGCGCTATCTGCTGTTTAAGTTTGATATAATTATTCTCTTTTAGTGTACTACATCTTGCTGTCAAATATATCCCCAAGTACTTGATCTTATTCGTGACCTGAATTTTCAATAGGTCTGCCAGTTCTTCCTTTTGTCTTAATAGCATATTCTTTGTCAAAATCTTTGTCTTATCTTGATTTATTTTCAAACCAGCCACCTTTCCATATGTCTCTATCTTTTCTATCTATTTTGGTGCTGTTTCTAGAGGGTCTTCTAAGATGAAAACCAGATAATCTGCAAATGGTTGCAGCTTAATTTCTTCCTTTTTGATTTTCATTCCTTTTATATTCTTTTCATCTTTAATAGTTCTGTTTAGCACTTCCAAAGTTAACACAAACAATAAAGGTGATAGTGGGCACCCTTGTCTTGTTCCTTTTCTTATATTGATAGAGTCTGTCAGTTCTCCCTCTATCATTACCTTTGCCGTTTGCTTATAGTATATAGCTTCTATTGCTTGAATAAATTTTCTAGCAAAACCCATCTGTTCCAACAGTAATAACATGAATCACCAATTCACATTATCAAATGCCTTCTGTGCATCTAGAAATAGCAGAGCCATTTGTTTTTCAGGATGTGCCTCGTAGTATTCCAAGGTGTCCAAGATTACTCTCATATTATCTTTATTTTTTATTTTTCTTATATGTATCCATGTATTCATAACTATGTTTTTACTTATACCTGTTATCTTGTAAGCAATTGACAAATAAAAAATAAAATAAATAAAAAAATAAATTTTACTCCTGATCTCCACACAAAGCATGCTTGCCTCCCAGCCATAAGTTCTCTTGTTCTCAGTGGATACATTAATGTGTTCTCTACACATTTTTCATTCTTATCACCACTTGAAAATTGGTAATAGCCTTTCTCAACAGCATTAAATATATCAATTACTCCTGTTTCTAAGTCCCTGTAGATTTGTGAATGCATTGGCAAAATCTGTCCTCCAGTCTTTTACAATTTTCCTCTTCCTGTGAAAGAAATTCATGTTCTTCAATGTTCTCAAGATTAATTTTTATTTTTTGAATTTATCTACATGATATTTGTGAGCTTACTTTGTTGTTGTAAGTGGTAGATCCTGCTACTTTGATTGTAGAATGAAAGACCAGATGCTCACATTCACCTAGGCTTACTCAGGGAATCTTTTGGGGACAATCATCAAAACAAGAAGTACAATCAGGTAGTTGAAGCACTATAGCAGTTTTGATAATTAGAGTTACCTTCCTATACATGATTCTTAACATATTTCCTTATTTGATTCTGAACTCTGTTCAGTTTTCTTGTTACTGTTATTTCAAATTGCCTGTTACTGATGTGATCTTTCTTCCTTTGAAAAAGTATTACTCTTTCTTGTTTTATGTACATTAGTTTTTGATATAAAAAGAAGTGATATATTTGCTTTTCTCAGGAAAGAACTAATATATTAAAAATACTGTATATATTAGAAGGGTAGATTTACTTGAATTTAGGAAGCCCCCTTCATAAAAAATTAACACAATCTCATCAAATCTGAGATGATATCCCCCTTATAATGGTACATTGTATGTGGAAAATCCTGGTTTTCCTTCAGAAAAATGCATTATTTTTATTTTCCAGTGAAAAATCTGACAGTGCCTAATCTGGTTAAAAATAGCGCTCAGATTAAGACAGCCAAAAATACAGTTGTCAATGGAAAAACGTAATATAAATATGAAATTATATCAAGAAGCCCTTTGTAGATGCACTTCAGTGAGCATGGTATAAAGAAGCATTTTTCCACTATGAAAATTTGATTGCTGCCCAGTGTTACTAAATTGTCCATGCAGTGCCTGGAAAGACACTACAAGATTTGAATATTCCACTTTGCCCAACATTGCTGCTTGAAGCTCTAAAGAAATATCACAGAAATATCTGAAAGGACATTGAAGCTATATTTCAGCTGAATATGGTTACAGGCTGGCTTGTGACTGGGGAGCAGCACAATCAGGGGTTCTGGTAATGCAGAGAATGGTAATAAGTTGGTATATGTGTTTGTATCCTCTTGGATTTATGGTTCCTGTTCAAAGACTAGGTAGTAGCCATGGCTAAGAGGGCCTTTGGATAGGTTCATCTTACATACCAGCTGCATTTATTTCCGACAATTCACAAATAACTCATAACACAGTAATCTTCCATTTAATCAATTGTGTGTGCTAACTTGTCTAAAATGCAGCAGTTTGGAATGTTTTGCAGTATACCTGTTAAGCCTGGATTCCCCAACGGGTGTTAAGGAAAACAAACTAAACAGAATGTGCAGCGAAGTCAGATAGGCAGACAGGTAAATGTGTGAGATAAGTTTTCTAGTTAACACGCAGTAAAAATACAGATACGCTTGTGCTATCAAAAATATTGTTTATTCCATTTAAGAATTATAGCATAGTCAAATAAACGGTCCATTAGTCATATATCAATTTCAGTCAAGTCTTGTTGGGGATACTCTATTTGCAAAGTCCGTGTTGAATAGCCAATGTCAGTACACTTACAATAAATCTGTCCAATCTTTATCTTCTCTCCGTTGAGAAAAATCAACACTCCTACAAGAACGCAGTCATCAATCCATCCAGTAATTAGGGATCAGTAAGCCAGAGAGAGAGAGAGCTGCATTTGCCTCGCTTCATATATAGTGCTTTTACAACCACACCCTTAATTACATTCTTGCTGTTAAAGTTACACACACTTTAACTAACAAACCATGATACCATATTTATTATTTTTACCCAAACCAGTTAGGGTAAACAATGTTATCCCTAACAATACCCATATAACATTATTGTTTCATAAGCTGTGCTGTCCTTCAGTGAACTTCCAGGTACAATTAAAGGTGCTGGTTATAATCTATAAAAACCTACATGGCACATTATCAGGTTATTTGCAGCACTGTGTGTCTCCAATTATTTCTGCTTGTCCACCAAAACTGAGTGGGTGGGCACGTTCCATTAAATAATGTCATTTTGTGGGTCCCAGATGTTGTGCCTGCACTGTAGAACAACATCCTGCCATAGACCCTAATGGGCCTCGGTAAGGTGTTAAAGAACTCCTTATGACCACAGGCATATGGACGGCAAAAAGGGGCAACTTGCTACAGCCAACTCACTTGCCTTGGCCAACTCATTGCAGCCAACTTGTTGTAGTCAATTTGCCATGAAATAACTCATCATTGTCAATTCTCCATGGGACAACAACTTGCTGTGGGACAAGAGTTACATTAGTATCAAAGAAATATTGGAATGGAATCATTAAAGAAAGGTTGCCAAAGGAGGGACAAAATGTAATGTGAATGACAAAAAATAAAATATTTTTTAAATTATTTTAAATAATTAAATCAAATTTTGATTTGTCCCACAGCAAGTTGTCCCATTGCAGGTTCACCATGGCAAGTTGTCCTGTGTGAGTTGGCCATGGCTGTGGCAAGTTGTCATAGACCCCTGGACCAGGGTGTTAGGTGAACCCTACTGGTTGATTTGTCTGATTGTTTCTTACTGATTTTTAACTGGAATAATCTTAGATCTTTGACATGTGTTATAGTGATTTTTTCTGGTTGTTATTTTTTATTAATTGTGCTATTTTGTTGGGGGAGGATAGGTTTTAATTTATCCCCCCCCCCCAAAAAATCACATAATTAATACAAAATAACAACCAGAAAGAAATCACATATGTCAAATGTCTAAGAGTCTCTGTTGTGAGATGGGTGGCCATGTAAAATTGTTCAACAAACTAACCACATTTACTTTCTCACTTGAGATGTTGAATATGGAAAGGAAGTGTGGCACTTATGCCTCCTTGTCTTTTCATTTATTCAGTGTATATAATTGGATGGCTTTGTGCAAATGAGAGCCTGACCGCCACCTAATTCCCAATAAAACCCTCTTCCACAACCTACCAAATACATAAAAAGGGATCCGGAGTGCATGCAAGATATTTTTTTTCATTTTATTTCATGACCATATGCCATCCAGCTATGAATAAGAAAGATTCTAGCCTGGAGGCCAAGTTTTCAGTGTACTGCTGTAAGTCTGATTTAAATGTGACTTAATATTTAAATGCTGTGTTCTGTACCTGCAGCTTTCATCACATCTTAATTGTAAATATTACAATGCAGTAACAATAAAAACTGAGAAGCACTGAACTTAAACCATCTGATTGAGGTTACGGTAATTCATTTTTCATTATACGTAGTCATTTGATCATTTTTATTAAAATGAAGCAAGTCAGAAAGACCAATGTTTCCCTTTAATTCTCTCTCTGGAGAACTCTTCTTCTAGGTCAACTGAGTTGGATTTAAAAGGCAAATGGTATTATAAGTGTTAATTTCAAAGTGAATTATTCAAGAAGTGCTCTGTTTCAGCAAGTATCATTTTGTGGAACTATTTTTATGATCTCCTTAAATACAGTTCACCTGTTACATGATTTTTTTTTAAATAAACCCAGGAAGTATGTTGAGTATGAAGAACTGCTTCTGGTAAAAGGAAGTTTGGATGGTTAAGTTCAATAAATAAGATATAATAATCTGTCATTCACCATAATAAGTGAAAAATGTAGAATCTACATCAGACATGCCCAAGCTTCTGCCCACAGGCCAGTAGGAACCAGCAGGATAGATAATAATGCAATCCACAAGATTGTACACTTTTAACATTATTATGTGATTTATATACATTAACTATGTTATATGTTTTATATATGGCCTAAGACAATTCCTCTCCACTCAATGCAGCCCAGGCAAGCCAAAAGGCTGGACTGCATGATCCAGATCCTGCAAAGACAAACACACAAGATCGGTGCTACCACAGATCCTAGGGCTTAATTCTCATAGTAGGAATACAAATATATAAATATAAAGAGAATTTCCTCTTGCTTCATGGCCAAGTTTTGTTGTCCTACTAACAGAATTAGGGGTGGGGAGGGTGAAAACCTTCTTCCTGGATTTTATCTTTTGGTTATGATACAAAACCTTCAGAACAATCAAGGATGAATGGTGATATTTTTAGAGTTCTAGATTAGGAACAGGATCTGATGGTCTCATAAGTATCACTAAATAAAATATTCTGAAACTATCCTTCAAGAGCTATAAACTCTCCCAAATCTCTTTATATAAAAGTGAAATACCACTCATGCATCATCAGAAAATCTCCAGAACCATAAAGCCTACAAACTTGAAATTTGGTGCGTATGTTCCTCTTGGCTTCTAGATGCTTACTAAGAAAGGATTTTTTGAAGTGACCATCACAGCAGTAGTATTGTGTATATTATTATTAACATGCTCTGATGCTAAGGCATTCTATTCCCCCTCTGCACCTGAAAAGAAATCTGTTTCATGTGCAAAACACAAGCAGAGGAGAGGAGATTCAGTTTTAGTTTCACAGCACCAAGCAGTTTTAGTACAGAACAGTTGAGCTAAGCCATGCCCAGGCTCCTTGCTGTCTGCTTCTTGCTCACACAACAAACAGTTTTACTTTCCAAACAGCCCTCAAGTCTCTCACACATTGACAGGAACCTAGCTAGATGAATACCAATGGATGCTGGTAGGCAGAGGCAGAATATTTCCCCCTTATTTTCCTCCCTCAAAAATAAGCCCGACTACAAAGTTTCATAGCAAAGCATGGGTATCAAGCTAGTCCTATGAACTCTATAGTAACATGGTCTGCTGTTTTCTCATCTGCTAATCTAGGAACATTGGAGCAGGGTGGTGTCCATTTCTTTTTATGGACAAAAATTGAAAGAAGAAATACTTTCCTATTAAAGGTATTTTATCTGTCAATCAATTGCATATTAGTTGTTTAATCCATAGATTACATTTAAGAAGTTTGCTTCATCTGTTTTAGTTTTTGTATATATATCACAACAAAGAATTTAAATGTTTGTGAAGGTGGACATTTCTATTAAAATGTCTTTAGTCAGCTGTAAGTGTGGGTGCATGTGAATGTGTTTACAAAAAGAAAAAGAAAAAAGAAATCCACCATTTTATTACCAAAAAAGTAAGAGCAGGTTTTTTTTTTAGCAAACTAACTGTTTGTTTCTTTGTATAATCTAATTCAAGTTATTGTCCTAGTAGAAGCAGGTTCCCAAATTTTTTTCAGAGAACACAGCAAATTCTTTTCAGAGAACATAGCACTTGTGATTGTCTGAAACAGAGAAGAAGTGATAGAGGGAGTTGAAACTGCAGGAACCTTGGGTGAGAGTGACCATGTCATACTAGAATTCAACATAACACAAACACAAGCAACAGAACATAATGACACCAGAGTCTTGGATTTTAAAAGAGCTCAATAAACTCAAGAGAGAACTTGGGAAAGATTCCATGGATGAAAATCCTAAAGGGGAAAACAACTCAAGAATCTTGGGAAACTCTAAAGAGTATTATCATAGAAGCCCAGACCAACCCAATACCACTGAGAAAGAAAAACAAGAAATCCAAGAAGAAACCAGCATGGCTACACAAAGATCTCTCTGGCAAATTGAAACAAAAAATATATATGAAAAAATGGACATACAACTAAGGCAGAATATCAGCAGATAGCCAGAATCTGCAAAGACGAAGTCAGGATAGCAAAGGCTCAGAACGAACAAAGACTTGCAACAAAAGTCAAAGATAATAAAAAAAGTTTCTTCCAACATATAAATAACAAGAAAAAAATCAAGGAAACAGTTGATCCACTAAAGAGAGAAGATGGCAAGGAAGTAACAGGCAACAGAGAGAAAGCAGAACTGCTTAACTCATTCTTTGCATCTGTCTTCATGCAAAAAGAAACTATAGCTCAACCCACCAAAAGCATAATTGTAAAAGACAGACCAGAAATAAAAGTTAAAATAAGCAAAAAAAATAGTAAGAGAACACCTGTCTGATCTTGATGAAAACAAATCACCGGGGCCTGATGGATTACATCCCAGAGTTTTAAAGGAGCTGGCAGAGGTCATCTCAGAACCACTGCATCATATCTTTCAAAAATCCTGGAGTACCAGAGGACTGGAAAAGAGCTGATGTGGTTCCCATCTTCAAAAAAAAAAAAGGGGGGGGGGAAACAGACCCAGATACTGGAAAAGATAATAAAAAAACAGATCTGCCAACATCTAGAAACAAGTAAAGTAATAACTAGCAGTCAGCACAGGTTTGTTAAAAACAGATCATGCCAAACCAATTTTATTTCATTTTTCAACACAGTGACTAAATTAGTAGACCAGCAAAATACTGTGGACATAATATATTTAGATTTCAGCAAGGCATTTGACAAGGTAGACCACAACCTATTTCTTAGAAAGCTAGAAAAAAGTGGAATAGATAGCACCACCACTAGATGGACTCACAACTGGCTGGCAAACCGTACTCAATGAGTAGTCCTTAATGGGTCTAAGTCTACATGGAGGGAAGAAAGCAATGGGATGCCACAAGGTTCCGTCTTAGGCACAGTACTCTTCAATATCTTCATTAATGACTTAGATGAGGGAATAGAAGGGGAACTTACCAAATTTGCAGATGAAACTAAGCTGGCAGGAATAGCTAACACCCAAGAAGATAGGCTCAAGATGCAGATGGATCTTGAGAGACTAGAACACTGGGCCATATCTAACAAAATGAAATTCAATGTAGAGAAAAGTAAAGTCCTACACTTAGGCAAGAAAAACCAAAAGTACACATATAGACTGGGTGAAACCAGGCTCAATAGCAGTAACTGTGAGAGGGATCTTGGAGTCTTAGTGGACAACCAGCTAAATATCAGCCAGCAGTGTGCAGCAGCAGCCAAAAAAGCTAATGCAATCCTAAATTGTATTAACAGAGGGATACAATCAAGATCAAGGGTACTAATACCACTCTGTAAAGCCTTAGTAAGACCACACCGAGAGTACTGCATCCAGTTTTGCTCATCACATTATGGATGTGAGCAAAAATGTTGAGACTTTAAAAAAAGTACAGAGAAGAGCAAACAGGATGATTAGGGGACTGGAGGCTAAAACATACAATGAACGGTTGCAGGAACTGGGCTTAGCTAGTCTAGTAAAGAGAAGGACCAGGGGAGACATGATAGCGGTCTTCCAATATTTGAGGGGCTGCCACAGAGAGGAAGGGGTCAAGCTATTTTCTAAAGCGCCTGTAGGCCAGACAAGGAATAATGGATGGAAACTGAACAAGGAGAGATTTAACCTGGAAATAAGGAGAAACTTTCTGACAGTGAAAACAATCAACCAATGGAACAGCTTGCCCTCGGAAGTTGTGGGAGCGCCATCACTTGAGACTTTCAAGAAGAGATTGGACTGCCATTTGTCAGAAATGGTGTAGGGTCTCCCTCTTGGGTGGGGGGTTGGACTAGATGACCTACAAGGTCCCTTCCAACTCTGATTATCTGTTAAATCTGAAAGAAGTCAAACTTCAGTTCTTAAGAAAAAGTAATGTTGTAAACAAGTAGTAAGCATAATCCCAAAGCGATATTTTCAGTTCAGTAGCAAATGCAGCCTTGCATACTTCAAAGTCTACTGCTTCTGTCCAGGGGGCACAAATAGTTGTAGTGAGACATGAACATCCTTAGCTCTTTTTTCTTCAACAAAACTGATTGGAATGGGTCTACAGATATAAGGTAGCTTTCGCTCCCGTTGGGGAAAATATATGCTATGTGCGTGACTTTTAATTAAGTGTGAACTTGGATTAATTGCACTGTTATGTGTATGTTAAGTCCTATAATGACCAGGGTGAAGAGTCTCAAGGATGCATGGTGGATTGTGTTAATTTTAATAAAAAAATGTTTCCTCTTGCAATGGACAAAGTGGCCATAAACCCCCCTTTTCTCTGTCATCTTCTTAGGTTAGCAAATATCAAGAACACTATAACTTCATGTTTTGTTCAATTTTAGAGATTGATGTATGTAGACATGACTTCCACTTGTTAGTTCCAGTTAGGCTTGAATCACAACTGGAAGGATTCACTCCACATATGACTCCCCTAGTATAAAAGGAATGATAACATAGGAAGCCAAAGTGAGAAATACAGAAGTAAACAACGTTGAACTACAACTGAGTGAAGTTGTGAAGAAAAGGTTTATTTACCCTGAAGATCCTGAACAAGAGCCTTTCGTGGGAAAGAGAGTACAGTAAATCTCATTTCACCTTCTGGTTGGTTTTGAACTGCTGAATATAAAGGTGTGGCCACAACCTCTCCAGGGTCACCTTTTTTTAAAAAAAAAAATCAATGTTCATTTAGTATTCTTAGATTGGGCCACTAGTTTCTAGCTTTTGTGACTCAAAAAATTAAATGAAAATGCTGTTCAGGATGGGGTTTACCAAGTAGGATGGCTAGGAGCGAAAATGGTTTGGAAATAACAAGCTTTCAAGAATGTCAAGCTTTCTACCAATCCTTGCAACAAATTCCAGGTTTGAAAAAAAGCACGTGGATCAGCCAAAGAGGAAATTGTTGTGAATCAATAAAAAAGTAACTAAGCCCAAATGCAAAGCGGGTTTTGAAAGCCTGCACACCTGATTGGTCCTTAAACAACGAACAAAGATTGGTCCATAACAAGTCCCTGATTGGCCAATATTAGGACACTTCTTATTGGATATTAGTTGAACTTGTTGCACATATTATTGGTTAATAGGGTAGCAGCCAACCCTATAAAAGGGTTACAGCTGCCCATAGCTTTGCTCTGTTCTGTTCTATCTACTGTTATTAAAGAGTTTGAAGTCACTGGTCAGATGTCTGGTCTCCATTATTCTCCAAACTTAACACTGGCAACGAGGATGGGATGCGGAGACCGAAGAGCTGACTGATCTACAGAGCAACCAACAGAGCACGTGGTCGAACACGCACCATCAACGGCAACATGGCCAGCGGTGCCGTACCACCCACTCCATTCGACCCAGAAACCGAAGACTGGGAGTCGTACATGGATAGGTTCCAGATGTTTCTGGAGACCAACAACTTGAAAGATGCAACAGCCAGCAAAAAAAGACCTGTATTTCTAACCCACTGCGGGCCTACCATGTTTAAAATGGCAAAATCACTTGCCAAGCCAGCCGAAGTAAAAGCGATGGACTGGGACGTCCTCGAGCCTTTGCTATGGGCCCACTACGCACCCACCGTGCCAACCTTAGTCAGAAGGCACGAATTTTACCAGAGGGTCCAGCGGAAAGGTGAAAGCCTTGCCAACTACGTCGCAGACCTCCGAAATCTTGGAGGCCTCTGCAAATTCTCTAACTTAGAAGAAGCCCTCCGAGACCGCCTAGTTCTGGGCCTAGAAGACTGCACGACCCAGAGCAAAATCATGGCTAAGGGGGACATCAGCCTCACCGATGCCCTTAAAGAAGCCACTGCGGCAGAATCAACCAAGAAGTTGGCAGCCCGAATACGCCGCACCAGCACACCGCTACGTCAACTCGCCAATGATACCTCGCCTCGCTCAGAGAGACACCCGGTATCGACTCACCATGAAGACCTAGAATCCCCGTCAGAAAGTGATGAGGAAGAGGTCAACCGACTCCGAACTGAACGAGACCAGTTCACACAATGCTCACTTCGACCTTGTGCAGGATGTGGAGCGAATCACCCACGATCCAGCTGCAAATTCCTCGACGCACTCTGCCGCGTTGCGGAAAAGAGGTCACATCGCAAAGGTTTGCAGAAGCAAACAAAACTCCAACTCCAAACCCCGACAGGCCGAATGCCAGTCTTCAGGATTCATCGGCACACCCCGAGACAAACTGAATCACCAATGGGGAAGCCACTCCTACAGAAACAAACCATCCACCACTTCCACCAGGCGGGAAGAAACCAGATGGGAAGAGACCCACCAGACAATTACCAAAGGCCACGCTACATCCCTAGATGCCGGAAAAATCAGAGTGAAGGTCGCTATCGAAAACAAACCTTGTGTGATGGAGGTGGACTCAGGATCATCCCTCTCGATGGTGTCCTGGAAGACGCTCCAACAGCTCGTTCCAACGATTCGCCGCCAAGACCTCAACCCTCAAAGGGTTATACTCAAAGATTACCAGGGTAACCGAATTCCCGTTGTCGGGTCCCGCCGATTCCAGGTCTCTTTCAAGGACCACACCGTCGCACTGCCACTGACTGTCGTTGACCATGACCGGCCTAGTCTTTTAGGCCTGCAATGGTTCAGACCACTCGGAATCACTGTAGCCAGAGTCCACCGTGCCGAGAGCAACGATTGGGAGGAAGCCCTCGTGCAAGAATTCCAAGACGTTTCGAACGGACTAGGCAAGTACAAGGGGACCCCGATCTCATTTAACTTGAACCCTGAGGTAGCACCCATCCGCCTTAAGCCGTGTCGGGTGCCGTTCGCCCTGAAACCTAAAATCGACGAACAACTCGATAAGCTAATAGCACAGGGCGTGCTGGAACCCACCGACCACGCCCGGTGGGAAACCCCAATAGTGACGCCTATCAAGCCTGATGGGTCACTGAGAATTTGCGGAGACTACCGGGCCACCCTAAACCACGCACTTCAGCAAAGTGCATATCCAGTGCCGGTAGTGCAACACCTGCTCCATTCCCTGGGCGGTGGGAAAGTTTTCGCTAAATTAGACCTAGCGCAGGCGTATCAACAATTACCTGTAGATCCGGCCACCGCGGAGGCGCAAACTATCGTCACGCATAGGGGCGCATTTAAATGCAACCGGCTCCAGTTTGGGGTGAGCGTCGCTCCAGGAATCTTTCAGAGCTTAATGGAAAGGCTGTTACAAGGAATAAGAGGGGTCGTACCATATTTCGACGATGTACTCATCGCCGCCCCTAACAGAGACATTCTAGAAAAACGACTCCGAATGGTCTTACAAAGGTTCCAAGACGCCGGCCTCAAAGTAAAAAAAAATAAATGCCAGTTATGTACCGAAAGGGTGGAGTTTTTGGGATACCTCCTGGACAGTCAAGGAATCCATCCCACTGAGGACAAATTAAAGGCAATTAAGAAGGCCCCCACTCCAAGGAACAAGGCAGATCTACAGGCGTTCCTTGGACTTATCAATTTTATATACGCTCTTTTTACCCAATAAAGCAACGATAGCTGAACCATTACATAGACTCTTAGACAAAAAAGCAACGTGGGTTTGGGGACAACGTGAACAATACGCTTTCCAACAAGTAAAGAAATTGCTAACTTCTGATTCTGTACTTATGCAGTACAACGAGACTCTGCCGTTAACTATTACTTGTGACACCTCACCTTTTGGGGTTGGAGCAATCCTGGCCCACGTATTACCGAACGGAGCAGAAGCTCCCGTCGCGTTTTTTTCGCGAACTTTAGCTAAAGCTGAAAGAAATTATAGTCAGCTAGATAAAGAAGCTTTAGCTATTGTGGCTGCAGTTAAACGATTTCATGAATATGTGTATGGGCGTGCGTTTACAATAATTACTGATCATAAACCACTACTGGGGATTATTGCGGGTAATAAACCAACCCCGTATATATTGTCCCCCAGAATGACCCGCTGGTTTGAATTCCTGGCGGCGTACAACTACACCTTGCAACACCGCCCGGGGAAATCAATTCTCCACGCTGATGCATTGAGCAGAACACCACTCCCAGAATCGGTTGAAGATCCAACCCCAACCATCACAACGCTGCAAATTGAGGCTCTACACGCGCCGCCATTGACGGCGAGAGACATCGCCCTCGAAACAAAACGAGATGCGGTCCTGAAACACATCCTACGCTGGGTTGAACGTGGTTGGCCAACAGAACAACTATCACCTGAATGGGCGCCTTTCAAAGCCCGCCAAACCGAACTGTTTTCCCAAAAGGGCTGCATCTTGTGGGGCGATAGAGTCGTAATCCCGGGCAAACTGCAACGAACTGTTTTAGCAGTATTGCACGACGGACATCCGGGCATCGTGCGGATGAAAGCACTCGCACGGAGCTACGCCTGGTGGCCGGGAATTGACAAAAGAATCGAGGCCTGGGTCGCTACTTGTCAACGCGTTGCCAGGACATCAGCAACGCCCCACCTAAAGCAAGCCCAACCGAATGGGAAACTCCGAGGGGACCATGGTCCCGTATTCATATTGACTTTGCGGGGCCTACAAAAGGGCACACTTTCCTTATTACAGTCGACGCCTATTCAAATTGGCTCGAGATCCATCGAATGAACACAACTACAACGGACTCAGTTATCAACAAATTAAACAGACTATTTGCCACACATGGTTTTCCGGACATTCTGGTTTCAGATAACGGCCCACAGTTCACAGCATTACCATTTGAACAATATCTTGCTGACCGGGGCATCCGCCATGCGCTAACCTCGCCCGCGCACCCTGCGGCGAACGGACGTGCAGAGCGCATGGTACAGTTTGTAAAAAAGACCCTCCACAAAATGGAATTCGGCGACATCGATGAAAAAATCAATAGAATTTTATTGTTGCAGCACATCACGCCCCACAGTGTTACCAACAAAACGCCCGCCGAACTTCTCATGGGGTAGAAACTATGATCGCACCTTGACCGGCTCCACCCGCATACGCACCCGAAAAGCCTTTCGGCTCCAGCAGCAAATGCCGGGAATTTAAGGTAGGCGATTTAATCTTTGCCAAAAACTTCTCTGGCGACCCTTTATGGATACCCGCAACCGTCACCCAACTCACAGGGCCTAGATCTTACCGCCTGCTAACAGACGATGGGAGGGTGTGGAAACGCCACATAGACCAACTCCGTTCGAGATTACCACCCAGCGCCCATGGCTCCCCGGGTTCACCAACTGAGGGGGGAGGAAATATCGAGGAAATTGACTTTGATATGACAGATAGCAGGCCAACGGAAACCCTACGGCCCAGCGAAATACCGGGAATCGAAGCAGGGAGGGAGTTGACTTTCCCATGGGATGTGAACACGGGGGAAACCAAACTGCGAAACCCCGAAGAAACACTGATTGGTGGGGACAACCACAACGAAAGCAGCACGGAATTTCCGTGCAGCGAAACGGAGCTTAACAGAGATCATCCAAACGCTCCACCGGAACCGGACTTTAGGCCAAACCCGGTGGAACCACGGAAATCATCCAGACAGACCAAACGGCCTGTCTATCTTGAGGATTTTGTTACAGCTCCCCTCAAACGGAGCCCAAGGGGGAGGGGTGTTGTGAATCAATAAAAAAGTAACTAAGCCCAAATGCAAAGCGGGTTTTGAAAGCCTGCACACCTGATTGGTCCTTAAACAACGAACAAAGATTGGTCCATAACAAGTCCCTGATTGGCCAATATTAGGACACTTCTTATTGGATATTAGTTGAACTTGTTGCACATATTATTGGTTAATAGGGTAGCAGCCAACCCTATAAAAGGGTTACTGCTGCCCATAGCTTTGCTCTGTTCTGTTCTATCTACTGTTATTAAAGAGTTTGAAGTCACTGGTCAGATGTCTAGTCTCCATTATTCTCCAAACTTAACAGAAATAAGTTGTATTTATTTAACTGGCAGCCTGTTCAAATAAAATACCAAATGTTTTGAAATACAGCTATGGGTGGAGGGGCTAATTAATTAGATTGATGATCTGATAAGCTAGCTGGCAATGGTCAATTTGGAGGCTATTATCAATAATGTTTCCTATGCAGATAATTCTAATTGCCTGATTCACATTCAGCTCTGGGTGAGAGTAGCAACATTTACTATGGAACCTCTAAAATAAGATAGGTAGTAAATTAGTCTCAATTCACTGGGTTTTTTCCCCCATTATATCAGATTAAAGCAGGAAGCCATCTAGGAACAACAATTCTCCAGTTGTGCATTCCTTAGCTTTTTGCAGGCGGAGGGGGGTGGGGGGAAGATAAAAAAATTTGGTCTAGAATTAGAGTTGGAAAAGACTAACCTACTGAGCTCAACTCTCTGTTCATTGTAAAAATGTTAAACTTGGTTGCCCATACTCTATTATTTGGAATAGAAACCTGGCAGTGCTAAATGATGCAATGCAAAATTGCATTTGTTCTTGTTGCAGCTATATCTTGTTACAGGCTCATGTTCAATTTGCAACCAAGTATTATTCCAACATCTTTTTCATAGCAACTATCACCAAGCCAAATATCCTCCATCCTATACCTGTGCATTTCCTTTTTGTTTCCTAATTGAAAATCTCTGCAGGTATCTGTATTAATTTCATCCTTTTACTAACAAACCAAGCCATTGTGAATTGCATTTGTATCTTCTAAGTCAGTGTTTCTCAACCTTAGCAGCTTTAAGATGTATTTTAAAATTACCAAGGCTGAAAAACACTGTTCTAGGATATTAATCCTACCCACTTCACATCATTTTATGCCTTCCTCCCTGATGGGGCCTTAATGCACTGTTGCAACTGATGCAAAGCAGACTCCTAATGAATCCAGAATAAAAGACAGGCCTTATAAGAAATGTATGGCTTTTACTGGTATTAATCTTGAACATTACAACAATAGAAGGGGAGGAATTTGACTTAGAAATTCTTGATTTACAGTGCAGTTGTTCAAAGAGAAGCTGATGGAAGTTTGAAGGTCATTTGTGAATCATTTCTGACTATCCCACTTCTAGCCAGTCTAATGGAATAATTGTTGAGCTTTGCTTCTTAAAATGATTTCAGCATATGTGCAGAAGGTTTTTACTTTGAAGTGAAAACTGTTCTCCATCTCAATGCAAACATTTCCCCATACATGAGGTTTTATATGATGTCTACTCCCCCTTCTTGGAAGGAGATAGATTTTTCTGTTTATCCATGTAGTGTTTTCAATTATTTTGACCACCAGTTGGCAGTGTGTGACTAGTTCCACCTTTCCTGGGAATCATCAAAGGTAAGTAGCTATGTTTTATTTGATGGAGTTCAAACCTTCTTCTTAGAGCAGGGGTTGTCAATCTTTTGGACCTCAGGGACCACCAAACTCATAATTTTAAATCCCGGGGACTACTAATATGAATTTTGACTGATGGTGTCTTGCTGATGATGGTGGGAGAGGAGAGGAGAAGAGAGGGAGGGAGGGAGAGAGACAGAGAGGGAGATCTGATCTAACCTCTCTCTCTCTCTCTCTCTCTCTCTCTCACACACACACACACACACACACAGGCAGGGGTGGGATTCAAATTTCTTAACAACTGGTTCTGTGGGCATGGTCTAATTTGTGGGTGTGGCTTGGTGGTCATGTGACTGGCTGGACATGGCTTGTATGTAAATATTATAAATATTTATGTAAATATTGATTATTTTTTTTATAAAAAAGAGCAACTTTTACCCAAAATCAGGCAAAGCAGGCAGGCAGATTGAGTTGTTCTCAGAATCACAGATTCACTCAGAGATCTATCTATCTGCCATTGGCTAGCTCAGTCTGTCACATAAAATTTGCTTGCAAGCAAACTCATAAAATTTGCTAGCAAGCAAATTCACAAAATTAACTCACAACACACCATGTATGTAAATATTGAATTTTTTATTTAAAAAAAGATCAGCTTTTACCCAAAATCGGGCAAATCAGGCAGGCAGATTGAGTTGCTCACAGAATCACAGATTCACTCAGAGATCTATCTTTCTGCCATCAGCTACCTGAGTCTGCACTGAATAATAGAAGCTTCAGTCCTAAGGAAGGTTCAGCTCTGTTTAAAAGCAGAGCTGAAGATCTAAAGATTAGCTAGAAAGCAAGAAATCCAACAATTTCCTGCTTTCTAGCTAATCTAAATCTCCTGACACAGCAGAACAGCTGATGGTTGGGGGAAAAAAAGGAAAAATAGCAACTTCGCAGGCAAGGAGTGAGTGGGTCGGAAGCCATGTGGGTGGGGCAGCCTTGTGCTCCCATGCAGCCTGGATTAATTGCTTTGGGGGGGTGCTCTGGGGGGTGACATTTCTCTGCGGCCCACCAAAATTTTGTCATGGGCCACCAGTGGACCATGCCCCAGTGGTTGGTGACCACTGTCCTAGAGTACACAGTGGTACATCCTGTGTGATACTTTCAATTATATTAACCACTTGGAGACAGTACATAATGGTTTCACCAATGAAGTGGGTTGTGGTGATGGTGGAAATAATATAAAACATTCTATATGGGTACATATGTAACATCTGCACAGTTTTTTCTTTGAGAACTTGAGGGAAGATGAACTGTATCATTCAGGCAGATCTTTTACCTTTCTTCAATACCACTGCACATCAGATCTTGGCTATCTCCTCAGTTTAATGCACTGTATATGTCTATTGAGATTCTGAGTCATTCAGGTCATGGTTATCTCAAAGGTTTTTTTTTAAAGGCAACTAGACTTTTTGAAGACATTGTGCTTCTCATCCAAGAAGCTTCTTCAGTTCGTCCAAATGGACAAAACTTTTGGATGAGAAGCAAAATATGTTCAAGGAAAAACAAAGTCCAGTTACCTTTTGAAAAACCACCTTTGGGATTGTTATCTAAAGCATCATTCCAGATAGTGGTTTTGAATCTCATAGAGTAAGAACTGGCAACATAAATCTGATAATGATTGATAAGAATCAAACAAGTCATGTATTATTTCCTGGTGAATAATCTTTCCTGAGTCAATTTGTTGTCTTACATGAAAATAGTTTGTATGGTTACATGGAAATCTTCTATGGAAATCTCTGTGACAACTGAAGAATTTACTTCTGGACAAAATGGATATAATTGTGGCATTTCACTATTGGTATTGACACCCAATAGTTATATAGACTGAAAGAGGAAGGATTTGTAACATGGGCAGGCGTGGGCAAACTAATGAAAGCCTTGTATTTGCATTGCTTGGTGATTAAATGAAAACTATATATATATATTTTTGCAAAAACCTTTTCACTGTGACAATGTTTCCTGAGATGATGGCCATGTTATTGAGTTGGTCTCTCTGTTTAGCTCATTAGAATTTATTTGTGATATATTGTTGCAGCATTCATTATACATTCCTCTCATTGAATGTTGTTCATTTTTTCATATTATAACTTTTGAAAACTTGAACAGATCACATACCTGATATTTTCAATCCGTGTCAGAGGTATGTGTTGCCTTGTTCCCAATCAATATTATCTTCCAGCAATCCAAGAAATGCATCAGTGAACACATAAGGAAGCTTTCTTGCTGATTCTAACTGATGGGAGAAAAACCTATTCAAAAATAAACCCCATCTTTACTCTTGTTCTTAATTAGCCATTTGGGTTCACCAGTTATTAGCTGGAAAGGTTGTAAATTATAAAAATACAAATTAATCTATGGTGGATATTCCTAAAACATAAAACTTTTTTTATTGGCATGGACTATACACTCATTCGTCTGTCACGTGATGCTCATGAACTTCTAAAAGATGGAGTAAGTACTATTTACCAGATTCAGGTCTCATACCCATAGTTAATCTTCAAAGGGATGATAATCCTTTGAATCTGAAAAAGGTAATCTTTGAAAAAAATAATCTTCAAAGGCTATATAAATGTGATTAATAAACAATAAATAAGTAAATAAATAACCCTCTTTCCTTAAGTAAGACATGCTGTTAAATTGTCTATTCCTGATTTTTTTTCATCCATTGAGGCATTCATCCATTGTAATGAGTCCTTTGAAGTTGCATCAAACATATCTTGGAGACTGTGGAAGAATTTGATCAGTATATATTTATGAGTTAATAAATATATTAGGCTGTAGATCGAGAGACAATTTTTTTCTATTACAAAGTAGTACTGTTTCTATCTGGAATAGTTAAGCAAACAATTATTTATTTATTTAGAAATCTCTCCCTCCTTGTTCATGTATACAGAGTGATTAAGGAGCTTGTACTTGAAATGTATTCCAAATTCAAACCAAGTTCATCCAATTCAATTGATTAAAAAAATATTATCTAAAGTTTCAGTGACTTACCAATGCTCTTGATTTTTCTAAATTAATGTGTTTTCTTCCCAAGACTACAACACAGAGGTGGTATTCAGCAGGTTCTGACCAGTTCTGGAGAACCTGTAGCGGAAATTTTGAGTAGTTCGGAGAACTGGAAAATACCACCTCTGACAGGAGATTTTACAGTATCCTTCCCCTGCCACGCCCACCAAGCCATGCCCACAGAACCGGTAATAAAAAAAATTGAACCCCACCACTGCTACAACATATACAATCATTTCATCCTTTACCCATAAACTTTGTATTACATTCAGAAGCAAGAAGTACGGATTCAGAATGCCGAAGGGAAGAAATTGCAGTCTAAAATCTGCCTATGTATTTGTCATTTGACCAAACAGAAAATATATTTTGTTGTTTAAAATTTGATGGTTCTCTCCCACTTGCAGTTTAATTTAATCAGTTCAGTGACCAGAAGCGCAACAAATAAATGTTCTAACAAACAAATTGAAAGATGGATTATATGAGAGTTGCATATTTTAAGCCAATATGCAGTTTCAGCATCTAAAATTACCAATAGGTGGCAGATATAAAAAAGTTGAAGTTTCAGAATTTAATAAGGATCAAATAAACATGATTTCTCCTTTGCATATTTCTTTATATTTGTAGATTTAAAAGTGAAAAGAAAAAAGGAATTTACCAAACAAAAGGATTACCTAGTAAGCTTTATTTTATTTTTAAATTCAACATTTTAAATTATTTAAAATTTTATTTTTAAAGTCAATCATTTATCTACAGCACGTGAAAAACTATGTAATGCAAATGAAATTATCATCAATAGTTTTTTTTTTCTTCCAGCACCTATATATATGTATAGGGTTAAGCCTTTTACAGAACTGTTTTACATCCACCTTAAAAGATTCTTTTTAAAAAGATAATACAATTTCTCACAGAAATTTCTCACTTTGTAATTTTGTAAAATTGAAGGAGCCAGTGAAGTAAAATTAGACATTACAAATAGTCCTCAACTTTCTATTATAATAGAGATCAAAAAATTCATCCTTAAGTGGTGTGTGGCAATTAAGTGAGATGTCTAATTTTACTATCTTTTTTGCCATAATCTTTATGCAAATCACCTGTGGTCATTAACCAGACATCACACAATTTGTGACCTTCTTTGCTTGCAGGAAGCCAGCTGGAAAAGTCACATAACTGCAAGATGTTACAAGATAAGCCGTGGTGGCAGAGTAGTTAGAGTGCAGTATTGCAGGCTACTTCTGCTAACTGCCAGCTGCCTTCAAATATGGCAGTTCAAATCTCACCAGGCTCAAGGTTGACTCAGCCTTTCATCCTTTCGAAGTGGATAAAATGAGGACCCAAATTGTTGGGGGCAATATGCTGACTCTGTAAACCACTTAGAGAGGGCTGTAAAGCACTGTAAAGTGGTATATAAGTCTAAGTGTTATTGCTATTGCTACAACTGTTGCAAATATAAGCTGATTACCAAGGATACGATCATGTAAGTCTTGAGCCACTGTTATGGCTATTAGTGCAAGTCCAAACATATGTCACTTTTTTCAGCATCGTTGTAACTTTGAACAGTTACTAAATGAATGGTTGTAAGTTGAAAACTGCTTCTATATAGCAATTTTTTTTAAAAAAAAAATCAAAATACTGTAATGGGATTAACAACATGTTTATTGAAGAAATAGCCCACATAATTGGAAATAAAATATGAAAGAAACTATTTCATGTCTTAACGTTTTAAAAATATGCTAGATAACTCAGTAAAGAACTACAAGTAGGGATATGAAAACTGCTATAAATGTTTTCTGATTTACACCTTGTATTAAAAGGGCAGTGTTTCTTTGCAATGTTTTTCCTACTGATGAAAAATGAATGTAGAAAAAGTACAAGCAATTTGAATTTGTGGCCTCAAAAATGAACTTTCCCCTAATTTACAAAACTGTCAAAATAAATGTTTTAATGAAAATCATCCTGCTTTTCTTTTTATTTATTTTTATTATTTCACTGATACAGGCTTGCAAACTGCAGATTCCCTCACTATACATTACTTTTTCTAATAATAACTGCCACCTCTTTCTTGTATGTTTCAAAAATGTGTGCATGTGTGTGTGTGTTTGTGTATTTGTCATTTCATGTCAGGTTTACACCACTATGATGAATGTGGGAAACCCAAATTAGCTGCCAACAAAAATCATGGAAAAACTGTTTTGTATCTATATAGCTACAAAATCTTGATTCTTTTCTGTGTAGAGCCTCTACAGTCTGCAGTGAATTGGAAAATCTTAATCCTTTTTAGTTAAGGATAAATTATATACTCTTTATATATTTATAGGTGATAAATAGTGCCTTTTCTTTAAAACATGCAAGATATCTTTAAAAAAACCATCTTATTACTTCTCTGATAATGTTACCTAGTTTGGGTAATGAAACGTCTGCAAGAAAATAGCCAAGCTCAGAGAGCACCAAGGAGCCCTCATTTCTATCCTGAGCTACAAATATTCTCCATTATTGATCCTATATCTTTATTTATAGGATGAATTGTTGATGACATTTTAATAGGTATGTGCCCTGCATTCATTCAGATCCTAAGACAAATCAATTTCAGGAGAGCCTATGATTCTGAGGCATTCTGAGGTGGCATTTGAATTTCTCCCCCCCCCAAAAAAAAAACACCCCCAAAAGGTCTTCAAGAGTAATTTGGACTTTCATGAAACGTTAGTGCTTCAAAGTTTTGCAGATATATTATCAATTTTCTCTTCTACAGTTAGATAATTCTAGCCCAGGAATAGAAATGGTAGATAGGGAGGGACATAAAGAAACTGACTAGTCTGTTCTGTACTCAGTAGGGCTATTTAATTTCAGATGGGATGTGGAGCATTATGATTATGGTTATGGTGGGCTTAAATTAGCTTGATCTAAAATAGTTCCCTTTTTTTAATCTGAGGAAAAAATGATTCAATGAGAGCAAGCAGCTTGTGGTTTACGCCTTTCTTCGAATTCTCATTCTTCTAACCAATTTTTACTTGTTAAATGCATTTTTTCCAGCTTTCCCGTTCTTCTCAAAAACACTTCCTTTCCTATTCAGATCATTCATTCACATGATCAACTTTTGTCTAGAAAGTTAGGGAGGTGTTGTTTTATACCGCTGTCATTTTGCTACTTTCTTTGGAGGACTTATTTATTATTTATTTATTTAAGGAATTGGAAGATAATAGTCGCCCTCCCCCCAGGTAATAGACACAGGAAACAAGACTAGATGAACTAATTCTACTCTAAGACGTAAGACTACATTAACAGAATCTTGCAAGTCTGAAAAGTACAACTTTCCACTGCCATTTTTAACCACTTGATCCATTAGGGAGCGCCCTTTCTAAGTTTGTTCTCTAACCATTTAGTCACTGACAACTTCTTCCTCTTTTATCCAATTGTTTTCTAGACAGTATCTCTTCCCCACTTTCCTCAAGGTCATCCACACTTTTCATTAAACTTACACAGAGAAGTCTGGTCAAAGCCATTGAAGGTAGTCATCCACTTATGACCACAGTTGAGACTAGAACATCCATCATTAAGCAATGCAGTCATTAAGCGAGTCATTCCCCAGTTTACAATCTTTTTTGCTATGGTAGTTAAATTAATTACATGGTAATTAAGTGAATCTAGCTTCCCCATTGACTTTCCTTGTCCAAGTCTCATTGGGACAGTCACAAAGGGCAATCACATGATCCCAAGAAGCTGAAATCACTAACAATATGTGCTGGTTGCCAAATTCCTGAATTTTAATCATGTGACTGCAGGATGCTGTAATGGTCACAAGTGCAAGGAGTCACTTTTTCCAATGCCGCCATAATTTCACTTCAAGTGATCTTTTCAAGAATAAAAATAAGTTGAGGACTATGTGTGTTATGAATGTTTGGTACTAGTTAGAGAGTTTTGTCTTGTGTTTTTACATTATTGGCATCATCTGGATTGTTCAGCATTACTTATGGAATGAGTTTTGCACCACTTTAGAATATTGATTACATTTGTATTTTATGTGGTATGTAATTTATTTTTCCATTGTTTTGGGTAAGCTGCCTAAATCTGTTTGCTTAGTCAGATAACCTGGTGATCTTGGTTTTTTTTGCCTGAAATCAAATATATTGCATAAATCTGATATTTTGTTTGATGTTTGTATTTCTTTGCTAGGTATCCATCTCTCTCTCTTTCTTTACTCATTTTATTACCATGAATGTAAATTGTACCAAATAGCAAAACTGAATTAAAAATAGAGCATTGCCAATGGAAGGTGCTATATCATAATAAGAAATTTTTTTCAAGATATACTTCAAGACAAAACAGTTAATGGAATTTGTGTGGGATAGGAGTGGGGGAGGATGAGTGGGAGATGGACTTTAATTCTATGGCCTCCTTGCATTACTATTTATCCACCAGAAGGAATAGCATTGTGAAGAGAGAAAAAATCTGACATTTATTGAATCAAAACTACTGTGATCATGGCATCGTTGATGTGGCAGGCATCTTCACATATTGTAGTCTAATACGATTTCTCTTAAAATTATTTAGATTTGAAGTCTGATTTGATGCTGTAAGACAGCAGTAATAATATAGGGAAGAGTATCTCTTTCATTTCATCTTTATTTTTTAAAATATGCTATTAACTGTCTCCAGCAAAAGGTAACAATTGTTATGAAATGTAACCTGGAAAGTTCAATTTGATATGAAAGGAAGACTAGTTTTCAGCAATTTGGTATGTTCTGTCCCAAATCTCACCATATTAACCTTCTCCGCTCAGTTCTAGGTCTTGATCTAATAGTACCTCCTGTGTAGCTTTGATCTTCTTTCTTGTTTTAAACAAAGAGTTCATGATGTTTTCTTTCCTTTTCCTTTGTACTTTTGGAAGAGATAAAGCAAAACTGACAATCCAGGTTTCATTCAATGACTTCGGCCTCAGATTTTCCTATTCATTTTGCCTTTTTTGTGTGACAATTTAAAAAAGAATTAAAAATGTGCATATGTTAATTGAACATGGCTTCCATTCTAAATATTTTCACAGCAAGTTACCCAGGAGCTTGCTCTTCCTGAGACCATCATCTGTGAACTATCCTTAAATATCACAATTCGATTCTTACTATGTTACAGAGCACCTGATTATGACATTGAACATGTAAACAAGCTAAATACATTACTAACATGGGCTGCATCCTGCCCATACCCTTTTATCTTTCTTGGTGATTTCAATCTACCTCATATTGACTGGACCCTAAATGATTGTACAACTGAAATCATACACACAACCTTCTACAATGTTATTACAAATCTGGGACTGGAACAACTAGTAACCAACAACACTAGACTAAACAACTGCCTCGATCTCATCTTCTGCAATAGTTTGAATTTAATTTACGGAATACAAACTAAAGAACCCTTTTCCAGTAGTGACCACAATATGATTGACTTTTGTCTCAACATACGTCCACACAAAAATCACCACAATGATGTAATCCCCAATTGTAACTTCAAAAAGGCAACTATGATCTTATAGACAACGATCTCTCATCCCTGGATTGGCAATCTCTATTCACTGGATGCAATACTGTTGAAGACCATTACAACATATTTTTACTTGAAGTCAAAAGAGTCATCAAACTATATGTACCAACAACAACTCCCAAAACAAAACAAAAAAGCAGATTACCCATATCAATAAGGAAACTTCAATCCAAAAAGAGATCACTCTGGAGGAAAAACAAATCTGGTCACGTTGCCAATTTCAAAAACCGATACAAAAATTTATGCCACCAGATAAAGACCGAATGCACCAATTATCACATTAAACAAGAGGAAAACCTTCTAAGCACCAATTCCACCCGTGCTTTTTACAATTTTGTAAACAACAAACTAAAAGACTCAAGGTCCATCCCTCCCTTGATAGGACCTGATGGTAAAGACTGCAACAACGACACCATTAAAGCCAACATCTTTAACACATTCTTCGGCTCAGTATTTGTAAACAGCAATGGATCATGCCCAGTATTTCCTAGCCGTACCACAGATAACAATAATGATCTAATACATATCGATTTCACAGAAGACAATGTTGAAAAATCACTACGCAATCTAAAACCATCTCTATCTATTGGACCGGATGGAATATGTGCCTACTTCTTAAGAAAGCTATCCACTGCCATAGCCAAACCTCTAAGCATAATCTTTGAAAAATCTTTCAGGACCAGCTCCTTGCCTAACCTATGGTCACAAGCCACAGTCATCCCCATCTTCAAAAAGGGAGACCCAAGCCTAGTTGAAAATTACAGGCCAATCTCCTTATGCTGCGTCACCTGTAAAGTCATGGAATCAATTATTAACCAATCCATCATCCTCCACTTAGAGACAAATAACCTACTCTCCAATAAACAATTTGGTTTCAGAAAAAAACTATCCTGTAATCTACAACTCTTACACTGCAAAAACATATGGACGACACAACTCGACCAGGGCAAAGCAATAGACGCAATCTACATAGACTTCTGTAAAGCCTTTGATTCAGTGGTACACGACAAACTACTCCTAAAAATAAAATCCTATGGTATCTCTGGACAACTGAATAACTGGATAGAAGCATTCCTGTCAAACAGACAACAAATGGTCAAAATCGGGAGCGTCCTATCAAATCCAGTACCTGTCAATAGTGGTGTCCCCCAAGGCAGTGTTCTAGGACCAACTCTCTTCATACTCTACATAAACGACCTCTGTGATCATATTAAGAGCAATTGCGTTCTCTTCGCTGATGATGTAAAGCTGTTCAATACCACAGACAATACTGCTACCCTACAAAAAGATCTTGACTATGTATCAGAATGGTCAAACAAATGGCAACTTCAAATCTCAACAAATAAATGCTCTGTCTTACATATTGGCAAAAAAAAATCAGAAAATAAAATACAAGCTGAATAGTCAAGAACTTGTTGATGACCCAAGCTCTGTAAAGGACCTTGGAATACTCACCTCTAATGATCTAAGTGCTAGAGCCCACTGCAACTACATAGCCAAAAGGCATTAAGAGTTGTTAACCTAATCCTATGTAGCTTTTTCTCTGGTAATATCACACTACTAACCAGAGCATACAAAACATTTGCTAGACCAATACTCGAATACAGTTCATCAGTCTGGAACCCACATTACGTATCTGATATTAGCACAATTGAGAAAGTCCAGAAATATTTCACAAGAAGAGTTCTCCACTCCTCTACTCGTTGTAGAATACCTTATGCCACCAGACTTGAAATTCTAGAACTAGAAAACCTTGAATTACGCCGTCTTCGGTCTGACTTAAGCATGGTATATAAAATCATACATTGCAATGTCCTACCTGTCAATGAATACTTCAGCTTCAACCATAACAACACAAGAGCACACAATAGATACAAACTCAAAGTAAACCGCACCAAACTTGATTGCAGGAAATACGACTTCAGCAATAGAGTGGTCAATGTCTGGAATACTCTACCCGACTCTGTAGTTTCTTCCCCAAACCCCAAAAACTTTAACCTTAGACTGTCTACTATTGACCTCACCCCTTTCCTAAGAGGTCTGTAGGGGGCATGTATAAGCGCACCAACGTGCCTACCGTCCCTGTCCTATTGTTTCTCTTATTCTTTTATTTTTCTTATATGTACCCATTTCATGTATTCACAACTATGTATACACTTATACTTATTATCTTGTAAACAATTGGCAAATCAAATAAATAAAATAAATAAATAAATAAATTTCTGATAGGGCAGCCTGCTCTCTTGTGCACTTTCCAAGACATATCTGTTCATGAATTGAGAACTGCATGACAAAGACCAGGAAAGCAATAATTTGGGTATTACAGTGTGGAGGCAGTACCAAATAGTTAAGTAATCACATTCACAAACTAAGTAGGTTTCTTCTCATTGCTAGCTCTGAATTTTCTTTTCACCACTCTTTCTTCCTTCACCCACAAACCCCAGGAAATATGCACAATTAGTTTCTCCCTCTACCATTTCCCCTCTACCACCATATCTTCAGACACTCAGGCCTGTCAAACTGGCAGCCCGCAGGTCAGATGGTCACAGGCCACACCCACCCCAGCTCTGCAAAGGCAAAAAAACATCATGACACATCACGATATGTCACATGACGTGATAGAATTTGACACCCATGCTTCAACCATTCAAAAAAAAAAAAAAAAAGGAATGCTCATTTCCATTTAAAAAAAATGGTTCCCTGCATCATTCACCATGTTTTCCTCAATGACATATATGATTTGGGTCAATTAATCCATAAGCAATTAAACCATAGAATTCAATATTGCAAGAAGTGGTGATATCTGCTAATTTGGTTCTCTTTAAAAGCAAAACTGAAAAAAATTCCTGGGGGCCAAGTTGTTCAAGATTTATCCATCTTGACAACTCAATTTTACTTCTGGGTTGGGAGGCAAATATGCTTCCAGGTACCAGCTGCATGGGGACAATTATGGTTAGAGACATCCAGTTGCCACCGTGGGGAAAACAAACTGGGCTCAGAAGGGCTTTGACCTGATCCACCAGAGCTATTCTTAGGTTTTAATTCCTTAAATTAAAATGTGGATTGTAGTATGAAAACTACATGCTTATGACCCTATTGTCTTTTAAGAAGATATATTTTAAATTTAAAGCAGTTGCTTGTCCTTGATCAGCCAGTTTTTAGCCCACTGACTTTTTTAAAAACTATTTCTTTTCCATACATTATCTAGGATATGGAAAAGAAGAGAAAGAATCAAATATGGCCAAATTGATCTCATTAAGATTAACTTTTTTATATTTTGGCTCTGTCCTTTTATTAAGTTAATAAGCTCAATTCTCTACCTATAAGCAGACCAAACAGACGTCACTCCAGGTAACCTTTAAATAAATCTTCCTAGCAAAGTACTCACTATAAATGTCCCATTTCCAATGAACACGAAACATTTTCTCTGGGTTTCATCTGCCAGTATCAAGAGACAAATAATTCTTATCATTTATTCATAGTGACACTGAGAAAATCCTGCACCTCTAGCAGATTTTGCAGCCTTTGCAGCTAAAATACCAGGTTATTTTGCTGCTTTCCTAGAAATAAATGCAAGGAATTTCCATTTCGCCTACTGCAAAAGCTTATTTTAATGAAATAATGTGGAAGGAAAGAAAATTGTACTTGACTTTTAAGCTAAGATATGTGAAGAAAATATAGCTTATTAAATAGGTAAATATAACTTATAGCCACTTTAATCCAGTGAAGACATTTGTAGATTGAAAAGAGTTGATTTTCAATTATTTTTATATATGTATTTGTATAGGCTTTCATAACTAGTACCTGTTGGGCAGTGTTGGGTTTCAGGGCTTACAAACAATGGACCAGATTTCCTGAGATTTTATTGGCAACTTTGGGTGGCATTTTCAAAGGCGAAGTGACCTGCTACAGAGACTACATAAAACTAGCAGGGACTGTTTTTAAAGCCAAATGTCTGGATCTTTTAGTTGAGCTAGGTTCAGATTGGTGCAGGTTGCTGAAGACTGCTTCTTTGTTTCTTTGTTTATGAACAGTAATTTTGAAGTTGTTGTTTCCTGATTGGTGTTTTGCCAACTTCAGATAGGGCATTTTTGGAATGCTAATATCAGGTGTGAAGGATCAGGATCACACATAGGTTCCAATGCAGAAGATTTATTATATTTTATAAACATATACACAAGAATCTTGTCAATTAATGTATAGTCCAAAATTGACACCAGATGGATTAGAGCGGTTAGACTGAGACCTTTTGTGGGAACGAATTGACTCTAGGGTGATGACTCTCTTAACTCTGCCTCTCAAGTCTACCTGCTCTTCTCCTATAGCTAATTTCTTATTTGTCTTTGATTTGTATTGGGACCTGATTGGTTAATCTCTTTTTGTCTTTTTCTCTGTATTTGTCTATAAAGGGTTCAACAATTTGTGGGAAGTTGTACAGGACAAGGGCAGAATCTGCAAGCATCAACTTGCCTACTTCTATAGAACAAATCCAAGATATTTTGATGGTAGAAGCAAAAGAAAAGCTTATGCTTCCCCTATTACTATATTAGTGAACAGAAGCTGAGTGAAATGGTAGTTGAAACCTACAGTGTGAACAGTCACGTTCCCTCCATTAACTTTGGATTCAGCAAGTTAACTGAGGGAACACAAAACAGTCTAACAATACTGCCCTTCCTATGGGTTTAAATCATAGTATATTAACTGAGCCTCAGTTCAGTTATCTTAAACTGGGTCCAGCTAGTTCACTTTAGTAAGGCTAGAATAAACAGTTCCAATGTCTGAACTATCCTTAAAATGCTGTATCACAGTGGTATAGGAGTTATAATTTGCTGAAATTTCTCACATCTTAAAATATATTCAATACTGAATCATACAAAATATTCAGACTACAGAATGCTATAGAAATCAAAAGAAATAAATGTAATTAAAAGTGATATCCAAGGACGACTGTATGATTGCGTTTAAACTTTTAATAATGTTCATAATAACAACTCAGTTGGTGGATTCCCCCACCACCACCATAGAACTTGAAACAAATAGCCATTTTGCTAGTAAAAACAGAATTGGACTTTTCATATCAGTAAATTGGGTGGTTTAAAGTGCCAAGTTCAGTAGGGCACCAAATATTTGGAGAAATAAATTAAAATAAAGAAAATATTTTAACTTATACAAAAAATAGTAAAGGTGTTGACTGCATAATTTGCCTATGGTGCCATTTTCTGGTGGCTAGTATTAGATTGAATTCCCCCTACCCCCCAAAAAAATGTCTGGCTCAAATATTATTTTATTCTTTTAAAACCTTCCGAATCAGTGTGGGAATTTGAATCCAGAATTTAAATCAAGTATTTTCTGTTTTGATTTATGACTATAATGGAGCCCAGAATTTTTGTCATAAGTCATGATGCTCATAAATTGACGCTCCCATGTGACTGGACCCAATTTTATTATTATTTTGCAGTGATCTTTAATTGAATCAATGTATTCCTATGGATGTTTTTGCCAGAAATGGTCCCGTGGTGGGATTCAAAATTTTTTACCACCAGTTCTCTGAGCGTGGCTTGGTGGGCGTGGCAGGGGAAGGATACTGTAAAATCTCCATTCCCTCCCCACTTCACTAGCCTGATTTTTTGCTCCGTTCTCCTGTGCAGGACAACAAAAAAAGTGTCAGCCGATCAGCTGGGATTCAGGAGGCAGAGAATAGATGGCGGTGGGGCCAGTCAGAGGTGATATTTGCCAATTCTACGAACTACTCAAAATTTCCACTACCAGTTCTCCAGAACTGACCAGAACCTGCTGAATACCACCTCTGAAATGGTCCCAAATGGTCAGACAGTCACAAAGAAATACTGTAAATTATGGTCACATGACTATAGATGCTGTAACTGGCCATAAAAGTGAGATATTGCCATGCACCTAAAATGCAGTCATGTGACTACACGGGAGGGATGTGCAGTCATCAGAACTCTAGAATCAGGTCAAGAGTAGCTTTGGGGGAGTCCATTGAAACTTTGAATGGTAACTAAGGGACTGGTTGTTAAGCAAGGTCTACCAGCATGATAAATAGCACCAACTTGCTACCTTATTCAGGTAAACATTGAAATATTGACAGCAAATGTTTACTATTTGAAACAATACCAGTTACAGTAACTTATAATTTCAGTATTACTTTATCACTCACAACAATATTAGTCTCCTACAGTTTACCTCCCCTCTTTTCCCTTTCTATATTTCATTCTCTTTCTTTTTCTTTTATTCCAGTTTTTATAGGAAGCTAATCAGCATAATGCCATTGTCTTATTCATCCATACATTCCATATTCCCTTTTTTAAAAGTCAAATCCTAGGACTAAATTGGTGCATTTGCTGGATTTCACTGTAATATTTGCCTTATTAGAGTACAATATACCCACTACCTAGGAATGCATTAGCAGTATTGTTACCATGGGAATAGAGATGACCTGTATCACCATACATGATTCATATCTGAATAGCAATATTGATACTCTTTGGGAGTCCTGTTACCATGATTACAGTTCCAGTGGCACAAGGAAGTACATGACAAATCAATCATTTTTATATAATTGAAGATTTTATGACTTCACTTCTGGAATCATGCAAACATTTTATTCTGGCCCTAGCAATAAATATATAACCAGCCTTATTGTAGGTTATCACCTTAGAAATTTCTTTCCTTTGACAATTGCAGATAACAGCATTCCCTGAAATTTGCTCATTGTACTGTATGTTAAAGAAAATGCCTCATAAAGGAGCAATTACTTACTATAAATGAATTTCTAAACTGCCAGAATAGTAAATATGCAAAATAACCCTAATATTAGACAATAATGAGAGAAGTTGAACGATATCCAGATAATGCATTTATAACAGTTTTTTATTTTTGAGGCTCGAGAGATTGGATTCCATTACAATTTAGCTGGTGTGGCACATCTAAGGAGAAAGAATGCTCACAAAATGCTAGATCTATTTGATTTGAAACAACAATATTGATGGAAAATGTGGCCTTCCATATGACAAGCACCAAATTTGCCACTCGGTCAGGATAAACATTAAAAGACTGAGGACAACTTAAATTATTAAATTAGTAATTTTTTTTATCACACATTGGCTTCAACTGGCATACAGTATTATTCAAATATTCAATGTCAGTAACCAGCTAAGAGATTCTTCAAATAACAGATCTGAGTTATAAATGAGCCTGTCATCAGAGTCTTTAATTCAATCTGACTAGAAGGGACTTTGGAAGTTTTCTAGTCCAACCACTTCTCAGGGCAAGGGACCTTATCAGTGTGGGATTATTATTTTTTTACTACTGGTTCTGTAGGCATGGCTTGGTGGGCATGGCTTGGTTTGGTGGGCATGGCTGGGGAAGGATACTGTAAAATATCCATTCCCACCCTACTCCAGGGTAAGGTTACTGCAAATTCCCATTCCATCCCCACCTCACTAACCTGCTTTCCAGCTCCGTTCTCCTGTGCAGGGCAACAAAAGAAGACCCAGCCGATCAGCTGGGACTTGGGAGGCAGAGAACAGATGGGGGTGGGGCCAGTCAGAGGTGGTATTTGCCGGTTCTCCAAACTACTCAAAGTTTCTGCTACTGGTTCTCCAGAACTGGTCAGAATCTGCTGAATACCACCTCTGGACCTTATACCATCCTGGTCAAATGATTGTCCAGTCTATTTTACCACTTCCATTCATGATTACAGAAGCCAAACTATTTCATTGATCAATTGCTCTCACTGTAAGAAAAGTTCTCCTTGCTTCTAGGTTGTATCTTTCTTTAGCAAGCTTCTAACCATTACTTCTTGTCCTAACTTCTTTGTGACACAAATGTAACAGTCCCTCAAGTACTGGAAAATAGCTATCATGTCTCCCCAATCTTTTCTTTTGATAGTCTAGGCATACTTAGGTCCTTCAACCGTTTGTCACATAATTTGTCATTCCCCACCCCCCACCCCCCACCCAGCTTATGGCAATTCGGAAACAGGCATAGGAATGCTTTATGAGTTGACATTAGCCTTCAGACCCCTTATTATCTTTGTTGCTCTTCTCTATACATTTTCCAGATTCTCAACATCTTTATTGTATTGTGGTGCCCAGAACTGGGCACTGTATTCGAAGTGTGCTCTCAGTCTTTACTTTGCTGGTCAGGGAACATAAATAAATGCAACTTCAATAGCTTTGAAAGAAGTAAGTACCACATAAATGTATGGATTTTCAGTTGTTCATAGTATTTCACTTAATATTAACATTTTCAAACAATACTTAGTTGGAGGATCAGTTCAATTTGTCTTGGTTCTTTCCACAAATATTGGACAAAGTGGGGGTTAAGCTGGGATGTGGTTAGGTCTGGCATTTGGGGAGAAGGGTATTTTTGTTTTTATGGATAGTTGTGAACTGCTTAGCATAAACATTGAAATACTGAGCGCAGGTGCATAATAAAACTTAATTTATTGAAACTAATTATTTAAATTAGTATTTCTTATCAAATATTGGCTCTAATTGGCTTTTTAATCAATTACTCAATGCCTGTAATCAGCTAAGGGATTTTTCAAATAAGAGATCTGGGTTATAAATAGTATATTAAATCTCATGACTACATAAGATAGCAGATAAATAAGTCCTCTAAACAAACCAACAAACAAATAGAATAAAAGCTTATGTAATTTTGAGAAAGGAAAATGCTCTCTGTGGAGACATCTATCTTGTCTGCCCATCTGCACCTGGTGATAGAAATGGACACAGGCCTGAAAATCTTCCATCTATATAGATAATACTAAGGAGACAATAGTCTTTTTTCAAGGTTTGTGTCTAGTTTCCCTTCTGTGGTCTCCAGCAGCTTTAATGGGACTGGACAAATCTCACCCAGTCCATTTTTCACAAGAGCTTTGGCTTACAGAAGTGAGAGCATTGTATGAAACCAATCTGATTTGACCAATTGTCTTGATTCAATAAGGGTACTTTTGCATGTGCAGAAGCCACTTTTATCTGGTGAAGAAAGTGGGACAGTCACTCTTCTCTTCCCTTTAGAAATGGGGTATCACTGTGCTTCACAGGATTACTTTGGAAAGATTCCTTCATGGGAGCAATTTACCCTTTTGAAGGCTTACACAAACCTGATAGGCAATAAAAGACACATGTGATATAAAGGGAAAGGCAAAAGCAAGGTCTAATTCTCATATTTACGCTTCAACTATGTTTTAGTGTAATGTTTATTTCATGTTTATTTCATAGGGACACGGTGGCTCAGTGGCTAAGATGCTTAGCTTGTCGATCAGAAAGGTTTGAATTCCTAGTGCTGCGTAACAGAGTGAGCTCCCGTTACTTGTCCCAGCTTCTGCCAACCTAGCAGTTCAAAAGCATGTAAAAATGCAAGTAGAAAAATAGGGACCACTTTGGTGGAAAGGTAACAGCATTCTATGTGCCTTCAATGTTTAGTCATGCCGGCCACATGACCACAGAGATGATGTCTTCAGACAGCGCTGACTCTTTGGCTTTGTAATGGAGATGAGCACCACCCCCAGAGCCATTATATATATGAGAGAGAGAGTATAAAATAAAGCAGGGGGGGTCGAAGCTCCTAAATTTCATTATATAAAGGGGTGTTGAAAGTAGCATATTCAACATGAACTCAGAAAGAAGGAAAATAGCATAGACAGCAGGAAAAGATCAGTGGGAAAGCAAAGCACAGAAGGTCAGCACAAATGACCTTAGGATTAAATTGCAAGTCAGGTGGTTTAACTCATTTACATTTCTACTAAATACCTATATGAAGCAGTCTATTGGACCATCTTAATTTGCTAAAAAAGGAAATGAGTGATGATGTCTCCTATACTAAAGCAAACAAAAATAAAAAAATATGTATGTAGTAGGATCACTGTATTGAGTAAATCTCTAAAGTATTTCATCAAGCAGAAACTAAGTATTTTAGTTGCATGGTTCCACTGTCATTTAGCATCCTAACAGAATCAAAGATTGCAGCATTTATTCTTTGGAATTCCATCTTTCTACAGCTTTGTCATCACATTCATTCATTTATTTTTAACTGATTGTTTTGGAAAATAATCAATCTAAGAAAATACAAATGGATTAAGAACAATACGACAATACCAGTGCTTAAGCCTCCTTATACGAGTTGGTTGTTATGGAAAATGTTGTGATTTTCTTTCGATTAAAATAGTCTTTCAAATGTATTATGAGTCAAAGTCTTTGGAAAAGAACATATCAAAACATTTAGTGGTTATTTTTACTGATCTTTTTTAAAAAAAGAAAAATAACTTAGTTGTCAGGAGATAACGGTTATAAAAATAGGTTGACTAAGTGAGTATATATTTCTTAATAAAATATTGCATTTTATAATTTAAGAACAGCACCTTCTGTAATTAAAACCACTTGTATTTTGACTGGCAGACAAGCTTAGTATCTTCTTCATTAAGTTTGCATACAGTACATAATAACATAAGAAAAGGGATGGAGCGTACAGTCATCCATGTGTAAATAAAATACACAGAAGCTGAATGAGATGGATCAGATGAACAAATAGATCAAAATTGTTCTAATTCTTTGAACAGCCAACCGTGTTATGTTTTTCAAACATTTGGGAAATTTTGTTTATACAAAACTATCCCACTGGAGAATCACAGATCTTTCTTGTCTTAATTATTTTAATAAGGCTCTGTTCTTGATAAAAAGTCCTCTATCCCAAATAGGGTACAAAAACTAAGTAAAAGATAGGGGCTCCTGTGTGCCCCCCCCCCACAATATTGAACAAGGGCACCTGCCAAAGAATCCTGTCAGAACAAAAATATTCCAGTCACATTCAAGTGAAGATAAATAAAAAGTCCCTACAGATTTCAAGCACAACAGGACACCAGAAATATTGGAGGTCAAGCCACTACATGCTTGACCTCCAATACTCTGTGTTCATAAGCCCTGTTCAGACCAGGTGCCTGAATAACAATATGAACAGCTTGAGATCTTACCAAGAAATGTAAACAATATTTATTAGAGATACTTCTTTTTCTAGCTAATATGGTTTTCAGCTTTATGCAATTCCAGCTTTTGCCCAATGGCATCGGTAGTATATTGTAAAGTATCCTAAGCATTTGCTTCTGTTGTTTGTTTTCTTTGCAGATGCTTCTTATATTTATATAAATATACGTATATGCTTTATTTATTTATTTATTTCCCTTCAAAAGTAATATTTATTACAGATATTTCTTTTTCCAGCTGGTAGGGTTTTAACTGTATGCAATCTCAGCTTTTAGGTAATCAGTTCAACACCTTTATTTTAAACCTTTCATTCTGTTAGTTTGCTTATTTATTATCATAAGTCTAACACACTTATTTGTTTACAGACCTTATTTATAGATCATATATCCCTAGATTTCAAAGTAGGATTATAACAAAGGAAAATAGACAAAGAGCAACAAGAGTGGCCCAAACAAAATGGAATTACTTTAAACCACAAAATGTGAAGAAGGGTTTCCCTTGCCACTGGAAAGCTAATGTGGGCATCATCTGGGCTTCAGAAAAAGATAGGGGATAGGTCACAGCAGAAAAGCTGCCTCTTACATTTTCACACCATAGGTCATGGGTGTCAAGCCTTTTGGCTTCCTGGGCTACATTGAATGAAAAGTTTTGGGCTACATATAAAATATATAACATAGTTAATGTCAAGCCTGAAATTGACATAAGTGTAGCCATTTTAGTTAGTCTTAGTATATATTCTTTTTCTTACTTTCTCTGTGGTAGTCATGGGGGGAAGGGTTTAGAGCTTGACACATTCCTAAGGTGGGGGGAGGAGTGGAGATAAAGAGAGTTGTTTTGGCTAGGTGATCTTTCTTCCCATGGGAAACGAGTTGTCCTTGCTGGGGCCCCTTGTGGTGGAGATTTATGACATCAAGCAACGTTGAATTACTTCTATTGGAGAATGTGACTTTTGGGGGTTGTTTCTAACTTGTAATATTATGGGGTAATTCCGGGTTGTGTCAGATCCGGAATTACCATGAACTTTGCCAATTTGATGCTTTCCTAAATAAAAGAAATCTTTTTGGAATGTGGACTTTGTACTTTTCTTTTTAAATGGATTTCATCACTTGGAAACCTGACATTATTCCAGAAACTTGACAGTTAATGTATATAAATATCAAACTTCCTTTATATTGTTAAAGTAGCTTGTGGGTCCGCATTACTAGTTGTCCAAGTTGCAGGTAGCCCATGAAACATGGATTGGACATACTGTCCTAGATCATTTCCCAATAGTGATGTCCAGAGAAATATGGAACAGGGATTCTCACTTACTTTTAGAGCAAGTAAATTATAAACAGGGACGATTCAACCATACAATGAATTAGATCCTCAATGAGTGACTTAAGAGATTCTCCTATTTGTCCAGATTCAGTGGTGGGATTCAATTTTTTTAAACTACCGGTTCTGTGGGTGTGGCTTGGTGGGCGTGGCAGGGGAAGGATACTGTAAAATCTCTAGTCAGAGGTGGTATTTGCCGGTTCTCTGAACTGCTCAAAATTTCCACTACTGGTTCTCCAGAACTGGTCAGAACCTGCTGAATATCACCTCTGTCCAGATTGCATGGTCAGCCTAATCTTATCTCACATGTTATAGCTTATTACAGGACCTCCCTGGCTTTTGTTAAGAAAAGCTGTGCTCTTTCACCCAATTCTTATTTTCATCATTTTTCGGTGAATAGGCAGATAGCCACTCAATAAAGTTGTTAGGATGCAGGACAAACAATTCCATCAATTCAAATAAATAAAAACAAATGCTCCACTTATTTCAGTACATTTACAGCATACCATACATAGCCATATATATTTATACCTTGAAAGTATTTAAAAAATGAATCAAATTTCAAATGACCAGATTCTTTCTTCACCTTTTTACCTTTCCCCCAACTCAATGTTCACTTTTAAGCATTTATTTATTTATCACAGGTCTGTCAAACTGGTGGCCCATGGGCCAGATGTGTTGTGTGCAAGCCACACCCATCCCAGCTCCGCAAAGGCAAAAAACATTGTGGTACATCACAATACGTCATGTGACAAAATCGAGTTTGACACCTGTGAGTTATCACATCCATCATAAGTCTCTGGACAATACTTTGTAACACATCCATCATAAGTCTCTGCAATATATTGTAACAACATTTAGTTATAATTTCATTTCATTAAGAATCAACCACAAGAATGGAGCCATGTTTTAGATAAATCATAGCACTGTAATGGCTGCACATTAACTGATATAATATTTGGTCTAATATGGAAAAGAAAAGGAGGGAAAAAGAAAGGAAAGAGGAAAGAAAAAATAAAAAAGAAAGAAAAGAGAAAGAAGCAGTCATCCTATTTTGAACACCAGTTTCTCCATGTTCAACCGTTTATTTTAGAAATCCTTTCCAAGTAATGACTATAGATTTTTTACGTTAAGTTCGCTTCCTTTTATTAAATGAACCATCCAGAAGCAAGATTGTTATTCTTGTTCCTTTTACTGCATCGCTGCCTCATGGTAGTTAATCATAATGAGACTGACTGGGTATCCAACTTCTCAGAATGACTTATTTATCACATTTCTATACCACCCTTCAATACAAACATTGCTAAGCTGGTTAAAGCATGACAAGATTAAAGGATTAACTCAAGGGAACATAATTAACAATATTGCTTATTTTATTTGCTGCATTTATCTATTGCCTCTCCTCCAAAGATTTCCATATGGTATAGACTGAACACTTCTTTCATACACAATTAGGATTCAGATTAGTTGCAGGGCTGAATTTGAGGAATGATTGGGATATCCCTACAGCCACAGATTTATCCTTTAAACATTGCATCAATTTACACCCTCTGAAGATAAGCATCTTTTTTTTTACTTCACAATGTTATAAACTGAGTTCTGATATTAGGGAAATAATGAAGAGAAAAAAAATGAGAAACCATTTGTGAGAATCAAGATTAACTGGATAGATGTATCAATCAGTGCAGTTATTTGCATGTTAACTAAATTTCTGTGATGGCGATTTTGATAAATGTAATAGGTTTTTATTACTTTTTATTTATTTATTATATTTTGTCCTATTATGTTTTACATGCATTTATAAAAATATGCTTAATATGAAGACTAAAAAATATTCAAAGAATCAGAAAGCATTAACCACAATCTAACATAAGGGCCTAATTATGTCAGAACATTAGATTTATACAGTGATGGGATTCACATTTTTTACTACTGGTTCTGTGGGCATGGCTTGGTGGTTGTGGTGTGGCTCAGTGGGTGTGACATGGTGGGCATGACAGGGGAAGGATACTGTAAAATCTCCATTCCCACCATACTCCAGGAGAATCCCCATTCCCTCCCCACTCTGGGAGGAAGGTTACTGCAAAATCCCATTCCTTCCCCATCTCACTAACCTGCTTTCCAGCTCTGTTCTCCTGATTAGCTGGGACTTGGGAGGCAGAGACTAGATGGGGGTGGGGCCAGTCAGAAGTGGTATTTGCCGGTTCCCCAAACTACTCAAAATTTCTGCTACTGATTCTCCAGAATTGGTCAGAACCTACTGAATACTACTTTTGGATTTATAGCAATAGCACTTAGATTTATATAATACTTCTCAGTGCTTTACAATCCTCTAAGCTGTTTTACAGAGTCAGTATATTGCCCCCAACAATTTGGGTCCTCATTTTACTAACCTTAGAAGGCTGAGTCAAGTTTGAGCCAGTCAGGATCGAACTCATGGCAGTGGTTGGAGTTAGCCTGAAATACTGCATTCTAACCACTGTACCACCATGGCTCTGGATTTATCACTGTCCTATATTAAGAAAATAAGAATATTTCTGCAATTAAAAATATTTAGAAAATAGGTATATAGATACTGATAACTCTTATTAAAGGGGGAAATATGCTGTGGAATCAATTGAGAAGATGTAATGACTAATGGTTTATTGGGAATTAAGATAAGGGAATAAAGGTATATTCTAATCATTAAGGTGGAACACTTAAAATAGTAAAAGGGGAAACTTATACTTGTTCTTTTTCTTTTGTGTGGGTGTGTTAAGATCTGTATTAATTTAGAATTTATAAAAAAAAGTGTAATGGAAAGGGAATGTGACAGACTAAAGAACCAGCTAAATTAATAAGCTTAATAAGTTTAATATAGATTATTAAAAGCAAGGAGAGACATTGAACTTCATTATTACCATTATTAGGCAAATATATATTGTTTATTTTTATTTTTAAAATAAATATTAAGGATTATACTTGAAATAATTGAAATGAAATTTAAAAATGTTTAGATTGGGACTAATGAAAGAATTTAGAATTAAACCTTATTATTATTTATTAGGCAAATATATATTGTTTATCTTTACGTTTAAAAATAAATATTAAAGGATTATATTTTAAATAATTGAAATGAAACAAAATTGATTGAAATTAATGAAAGAGGCTAGAATTAATGTGTTTGTTTCTCTCCTTACTGAAAATTTGGAATGGAAAAGGTAATAATAGAATTAAGTATGCATATATCAATGTATAATTTCTGTCATATTTGTATGTAAAGATGATGACCCGAAATATGTTGTCCACTAAAAAGAGATTTTTGTTTTTAATGTGAAAACTGAATAAAGTCTGTTTAAAAAAAAAAAAAAGAAAATTACTCTGAGTCTTCTTAGATATTTCAAGTGTTCATCATTTCACTATGTGCCATATCTGCAATGTGATCAAAGGCATACCAATAACACTAAATTAATTTACCAATAATATTAAATTAATTTAACCATTTTTCCTATATAAAGAAACTGGTCTCTTTTTATTGACTGGAATTAGCATATATTTGTTGGTCACATTCATTGCAATAACCTGGGTGGTTTGTATTAATATATTTATCAAGTCTGCCTTTTAAGGTGATAAACAAGGATGAGCTAGGAACTCAGCTGAAGCAACTATGACACAATGGTGCAAAAGGCAAGTAGAATTTGACAATGGTTGATTGGAACTGAGGTTCAATCTGAACCCACTGCTAGGAATTAAGGGTCTTCTCCCACACATCCTGATTTGTTTCCCTTGGTTTTATATCCAAAGTCTTGTTTCCAATTCCACCCCCACAATTAGGAACCTGTGACTCAGAGCTAAAACAGACAAGCCAAAGCTCAATGTGATATATCTCTTGCTGGGCTGCATAATTTCCTATTACAGGTAATAAATAAAGCAAAGGGAGTCATTTTATTCATAAGCAAAATTCCAAAATCCATTAAAAGAAACTATCTCAGATATATAAGCCTAAATTTACAATGTACCATGATGGAATTCTCTGAACTATTTTTCCTGTGACAATTAGTGTATCAGAATTGAATTAAAATATCATTGTTTATAGATCCATCCTTATGGACCATGCATTTGTGGTTTGGTGTGGACCTAGTCCCTGGGTTTTGTGAAGTATGTTTTATGGTTTAGTGTGTGGTCCAAATCCAACTAATGCTGGATTTTTCCTCAAAGCATGGCTAAGCAACTATGGTTTTAACCTAACACGTGTGTCAGGTAAAACAAAGAGAAAGATTCCTTCAAGCTGAGTTCTACTATTGATGAATTTATGGACAGGTCCTGTAGTTTTCTTAGGAATATTAAGTGATTAGCTATTGCTCCCTCTAGGATATTTTTATATCAATTGATCCCTTAGCTTTGCTGTTCCATAGTGGTATTAATCAAGTACTAACTAGGTCTGATCATGGTTAACTTTCTGAGATCAGCCAAGGTTATTTACGTGTTGTCACCAGCTGGGAGAGTTCTGGTAGACATGTTAAACTGAAAGAGGCAACTTGGCTTGGTTGAAAAATTATTGTCTCACAATGACCTCCTGGATTTAAGGTGAAGAGAATGAGATGCTATAGGACTTAACAGAATTATGTAATTATGTATTATTTTTATGTAAAGTTATAAACTTATAATTAAAGAAAAGGATGTAATGTTTGAGGGAAGCAAGCTATTGTGTAATCCTGGAGCTTAGGAGAGACAATGAAAAGCCTTTTAAAATGAAGAGAGTGCTTTTTCTTCCGGCGTATGTGCAAAGACAACTTTTAAAGTGTGACTTGTTTCATTATGAGTCATCTCTTGAACATTTGATGGATATGAATCAGATGACCTTCCTCTGGCAGCATTTGCTGAAAAGAAGCAAATGCTTCTGATTGTCTAGAAATCTTCAAAGGCAGTTCTTACAGACATCACGATCATCTCTACCATTTATTGCTTTCCTTTCCACATAAACCTCTGTGGAAAAGTAATGCCCCATAGCTTGTCCCTCTGGGCTGGAGCAAGTGAGGCTCTTAGTAGATTTTTTTTCCAGTAGCCTACAAGCTGAAGATGCAACTGAGTGGGTTGATAGTAGATGCAGTGACAATTCCAACAAGAGAAGAATAGTTTGGAACAAAGGGTCACATTGAGAACTCTTGAAGATCTATGTCTATAAAGTCTGTAATTTGAACCTCCAGTGTGATTATGGCAATAGTGCAGATGCTGAGCATTTTTCCACGTGATTTATATAGGAATCCTAGCTCTGGCAAGTCTCAAGGGCTCCTGCAGAGCAGCTTCCAGAAAGAAAGTCATTTTTCCTGAACACCATCACTCTGCTAAACAAATAATTCCCTCAATACTGTCCAACTATTTACAAAGTACCTTATGATTCTTGTCTCTTGACGAATGTATCTTTTCTTTTATGTATATATTTATCTTATGCACCAAGATAAATTCCTTGTGTGTCCAATCACACTTGGCCAATAAAGAATATCTATCTATCTATCTATCTATCTATCTATCTATCTATCTATCTATCCATCCATCCATCCAAACTCCTCCTCCAATCAAGAAAATATTGACCAAAACTGAAGGTTAGAATGAAAATCTTTTCAGACCTATACATTCCTGGAAAGTGGATATTATAATAGCCAAATCATTCAGCATGCATACTTAACTTTATCTAGACCAAGTTAGGTATAATAATGTAATTTAATCAAAACTTTGAGCAATGTACATAGTATATCTTTCTTTAATTATATGCCCATAACAACAGGCCCATAAAATAGGTTGGGCTCAGAGAGAGAAAGAGTGGCAGATCCAAAATCCCTCATGGTATCCATGGCTGAAAGCACACCTGTCCATATTTCTACTCATATCCTATTAATTAGACAAATATGATTGAAATACACTTGTTTTACTATGGATAAAGGAATTATTAATTGTTCTTCAGCTTATTTCACCCTTGTGCTGTTATGATTATTATTTCTCATCCAATCTGACAAATCCAGAATGGTTATTTGAATTCTCATATATATATCCTGACTATAGTTTAGCTGTATAGATTACTGGCACACACAATTTATCAGTGTAAAAACTGATGATGCTACCTAGTTTGATAATGAAACATCTGCAAGAAAACAACCATGCTCAGAGAGCACCAAGACCCCATAGATTAATCCTGGAACTACAAATATTCTTTTCTGTCAGAAAGAAACTAGAATATAACCAAGTCTCTGGCATGCATGGATTAAATTTTAATTCTTTATTCATTCCTTAATCATGCATACAATTTACATTATGGTCTTACAACAGAGCCACTGAAATCAACAAAGCAAAGTAGGGATTACTAAATTGAGCCCAGCTGCTGAGAGAATGGGAAATAAATGTACATTAATACACGCATACTGGTTTTTGGTGGATCTTTTCTGAGATTGAAAAATCTTTATTTCAGTGTTATAATTTCTCCTACAAAAGAGACAACACATACTCAAAATGTCTAATGTAGCACTTAGTCCCCAAAGCATTTAAACTATGATTGAACTGTAACAAGGTGGCTTTCCTTTCTTTTACCATTATAGTGCTTCAGTGGGAATCAGTGATTCTTATAGGATTAAAATAGTGTATTTCAGTTTTATGTACTGTATATCATTATTTTGGATAAATTGGTTGCTTCTTTTTTTTCCCTGCCTTGGATGTTAGTGAAGTGGAAGAGCAATTTTAGGCTGTACAATGTGGTGCTCTAATAAGAGATTTCAATTTGGAAACATGAACCTACCAACAAGGAATACCAAAAGATAAACATAATTTAAATGACTAGAAATTAATATTAAGCTCAACAATTAGTATTCAATTCAGGTTACTTGATAGATGGTTATTACTGTGTTCCTATGAATCACCAGAACAGATTGCATTCTTTATTCAGTAAAAGCAATGCCTGCTGAAGAGAAACTTTTATTATATCTTAACTGAAAAGGTTGTTCTTTAGAACACTCCTCTATGCCAATTCTGACATTTGTGTCTGGCACTTTCTTCACAGGAGACACTTCTGAGAATGGAATGTTTAAGGTGTGACCACCATGTTCTGAAAAGTGTCTCTTGTGGTTATTTAAAACTACAATAAGAGAAGTTCAAGGCCAAGCTAGCATGACACTGAATGCATCATTAGAAATAACATTGGTGTTTTTAAAAAATAAATTTTAGGGAGGGGATAATTTCAACTGGAATCATAGAAAAATGAGGAAAGAGCTAACTCACCCCTCTAGGTGGATTAACATGAATTAACATCTTATCATCGCCATCACCATCATTATCATCATTATCACACCACTGTCATCTTTGATATTTATTTGCTACCTTTTTAGCACAGCATTTATTGGATTCACTGATAATGCCACCAATAAGGAAAGGTACAAGGTCACTGAAAATTCAGCATGCTGAAAAATCACTCAAGTAAACACCTGATCACTTCCTTGAAAAGAGTGAGAAATAAAGAAATAAAAGTTTCCTTTGAAAAGGATGGTTTCAGAAACATAAGCTGTATGAAAACGAATGAAAACAAATGCAAGATAGCAATTAAATAAACAACTGCTCCCCCCCCCCTCCAAAATTTCAGGAGACTTGGAATGCTGTTTCAGACTGTTCTTTATCTTGGAGACAATATTTTTTTTATACTTGTCAAGTGTTGCTGAGTTCAGCTTTTCAGGTCTCCTGAAATTTTCTGTTTGAAGGGAACTCACTTCATCCCTGACATTTACAAGATCTTAGAAGAATAGGTGGCTCCCAGTGGCTCCCCATGTCTAGGTCAGTAAGTTTAGAAAACTTGATGTCCTTGAAACAATTCAAGCTTAAATGTATTAAGGCTATTCTTGTAGTTCCAAGATGTATTGAAATCGTCATTCTACATTTGAGATGGTCTTGATATTTAGGGATGCTAGAGCTTGGTACTATTTTTCTAAATTTTATTTAATACTTTCCCCATAGTTCTTGAAAAACAAATTTAAGTCAATCTGGTTCCCTAGGTCTCTCATTGGAGTCCCCTTGCCCATTAGGCTTTGAAAGTGTCAGAAGTCTTCTTAAGCAGCAGATCTGGAACAATGATCTTCAAACCTAGTCTGAGTCTAAGTCTCCATCTAAGCTTTTCAGCAAATGGTGTATATTGGATATATGACAACTTTCTATCTTATCCCCCCTCTCCTCCTAAAAGTTGAAATATGGTCAAGCAGCGGAACTTCATCTCTTACATCTGCAGCAGTTTCTCATACACTAAACTGGAGGTCTGAGTAATGCCATAAGGACATTCAACTGAATATAATACATTTGGATACCCAGTTATAGAATGTCTTATAATGCTGTGCCTTAGTGCTGCACAGCACTGAGCTTTCCACCATTAACTACACTTCCAGAGTGTCTGGGCATTGTGATTTGACAACATGTGGAAGGACAGGTTCCCCTGTGTTGATACAAACAATGTTTGTATTTCAATGTTTCTTTATGGTGTACAAAAATATAAACAACTCCAAGGAATAGATTACACAATAGATTATTAAAGCAATATTTACAATAATTAAGAGCAGTTTAAGAAATACTGCTAAAATGTTGATTAGTATCAGATTGGTATTGATCTGCACATCCTCACAATATAGGGGCTTGGTTTTAATTTACAGGGAGATAAATTAAGCAGATATTAACATCATGTATTTAAAGGACGTTTTAAGAACTAGCTGTAAAAGCAAAGGACTCAGAATCTCTCACAATTCACATCCTTTCACTAATGATAACCTCTAAAATCTTTTGAGGGTAATTGTGATAATTAAACCAATATAAGGGAATTAGATCAGAAACCAAGCCCTCTAGGTTTCCTGTTTCATTCCTATTAATACATCTAGGTACACTCTAAAAATGTGAAAAGTAATTCATAATGAGATGACCACAAATTTATCCCAACCATGTTCTTAATTCTTTCATCCCTTTGTCCTAAGGCCTTCTTCAATTAAAATGTCCAGACACACGGTAGTTATTATACCAAGTTTAAGGCATTCATTTTTATATTTCTACAAATGTTACATCAGTCAGAAGAATATATCAAGGGTCCTGTTGGGTTTGATAAATATATTCTAGGTTTTAATTATAACTAGATGACAGATGATAGGTGATAGAGATGATAGATGATGATGATAGATAGATAGATAGATAGATAGATAGATAGATAGATAGATAGATAGATAGATAGATACAGAGGTGGTATTCAGCAGGTTCTGACCAGTTTGGAGAACCGGTAGCAGAAAATTTGAGTAGTTCAGAGAACTCTGACTGGAGATTTTACAGTATCCTTTCCCTGCCATGCCCACCAAGCCACGCCCACAGAACCAGGCGTGGCTTGAATCAAATCCCACCACTGGAAGGATGGATAGATAGATGATAGAGTAGAGTAGAGTAGAGTAGAGTAGAGTAGAGTAGAGTAGAGTAGAGTAGAGTAGAGTAGAATAGAATAGAATAGAATAGAATAGAATAGAATAGAATAGAATAGAATAGAATAGAATAGAATAGAATAGAATAGAATAGAATAGAATACTTTATTGGCCAAGTGTGATTGGACACACAAGGAATTTGTCTTGGTGTAAATACTCTCAGTATACATAAAAGAAAAGATACATTCATTAAGAATCAAGAATCATAACATACAACACTTAATGATAGTCATAGCAACACTTAATGATAGTCACAGCAATTAAATCATACTGGGAAACAGTCAATATAAATCGTAAGGATAGAAGTGACAAAGTTACATTCCGACAGTCACAAGTGGGAGGGGATGGGTGATAAGGAGTGATGAGAAGATTAACAGTAATACTAGTGCAGACTTTGTAATAGTTGAACAGTGCTGAGGGAATTATTTGTTTAGCAGAGTGATGGCTTTTGGGAAAAAACTTCTTGTGTCTAGTTGTTCTGGTGTGCAGTGCTCTATAGCATCGTTTTGAGGGAAGGAGTTGAAACAGTTTATGTCCAGGATGTGAGGGGTCTGTAAATAGATAGATAGATAGATAGATAGATAGATAGATAGATAGATAGATAGATAGATAGTAGATAAGAATTGTAAATAAAAGTAATACAAATTTTGAAAGAAAAAAGTAAAAAAGGTAAAGAAAACTGAGTGAAACAAAAAGTGAGAAGAAAGAAAAAAGAAAAATCAAAGAAAGAGAACAAATGTATTAAAGAATCAGCTTCTGATCCTGTGAACAGCAAAGATAAGTAAATTTATATTTTACTCTCAATCTCTAAGGTTACAATATAATTTTCTTCCCACAGCCTACCATTTCTAATCATCAAGTCCATATGCCACAAGTTCATTTTTTAACAAAAAGTCCATAACATTTTCCACTCACTAATAAATGTGATTATTGTCTTTTCTTTAATCAAACAAGTCACTTTTGCCATGCCCATTTTAATTTTCACCAGCTGTTTCTTCATTGTGGGCATTTCAAAGGGTTTTCCACCCCCCACCCCCCATTTTTGTGCCTATAATAAGCTTGCAATAGTCACTATTTGGTATAGTGTTTAAGGCAGGAGACCATGTGGTCCAGTTCCACTTTGTGCACAAAGCCAACTGGGTTATTAGTTCTAGGAAGGAGTCTATTCATAGTCAACAATGAGATTTCAGAGGAACAGAACCAAATGAATGTGATAAACAAAGGAATGGAAACAGGTATGAATCTATAAGATAAATTAGATTAAATGATCTCTCAATTAATCTACAATTATCTTCTAAAGATAATTATAAATATTGCTGAAATCTTGGCTTTGGAATGAAAAAAAAATAAGGGCAGAAGGGAAAAATTGAGTCCATTAAATATAAGCACCTGCCCTTTGCAAAAGCAAAGCACAGTTTATATTCAATTGAAGTATTCACCTTTCCTACACAATGAAGATGCTTATCAGCAAATATAAAAGCTTATCACACAAAATACGAATGAACAGATAGCAAGGTCAAGAGTAACAGTCATCATAATCTATGAAAAGAATATTATCTATTGTGGAAAGTCATGTTTAGTGCCTGTGCATGTCATCAGATGCGATCATGACAATGAGTTTAAATTGCAAGGATTTTGATCTGTTGGGGAGGGGGGAATGCTAACAGTAAGATTTGTTCAACAATGGAACAAGCTGCTTCGCTTCATGACAGAGTCTCCTTTGCTGTTAAGGTTTAAAAAGAGGCTTCGAAACCATTTGTCCAAGATGCTGGATGGTGGATTCTTTTAGAAGACAAATGGTTGGATTTAATTATTTGAAAGGTTTCTTTTGGTGGTTACAGTATATGATCCTAAAATATTTTGACTAAGGTAAGTCCTAATTGCAGGCAACCAAAGAGAGGTTTGAAAGCCCCTGAACTTGGTCAGTATAGCAATAGCACTTAGACTTATATGCCACTTCATAGTGCTTTAAGCCATCTCTAAGTGGTTTACAGAGTCAGCATATTGTCCCTAACAATCTGGGTCCTCGTTTTACCAATCTCGGCAGGATCTCACCAACCTTGAACTGGTGAGATTCAAACTGTCAAATTGCTGGCAGCTGGCAATCAGCAGAAGTAACCTGCAGTACTGCATTCAAACCACTGTGCCACCATGGCCTATATGTATGTCAGAAGAAGGGGTTTAACTCTTTTGCTGGAAACCATTACTTGATTTTCAAGAGATGTTCCCATTAGCACCACTGAAATTTTACTAAAAACACAAATTATAATTTACCACTTTTATTGTAGGTAATGGAATTATGGCAGGCATATAAGCAGAGAAAACTCCTATTATTCACCCACCTACAGTTTTGAGATTGTTCTTTTTTTTTTTTTGGTGGAATAAAATAAAAGATTGTTGAATTGAGCATCTGGAACAGCACAAAAACAACACAACAAGGTTGCCCCCATTGAAGCTTTCTCCAAAGAAGCAGCTAGCACAAGTTTGAAAAGATGTCAATACTGTAATATCAAATATCAGCACCAGATTACTGCAAGAAACAAACTGACTAAAATGCAGCTTGACTGTAGTAATAATTAATCACTTTGGATGCAATATCAACAGAGGAAAAAAAAGCCAAACAGTGTATCACTACAATGAAAGATCAAGTCAGAAAATAAAATTGACATGATAAGATTAGATGCAAATATTCAGGAATACCTGATCAAGAAATATCACCAAGAAACGGGGAAGATTAAGGAAGCACTAAAATAATACTGTATATAGTGTAACTATAGCTTATATGATGATGTAATTGCATGCTGTAGACAGAATCTTCAACTTCAGTTGAATCAGAAACAGTTTTATCGATCCATCAATGAAGAGGTGCAGTGAACCAATCAACACCTGACAAAATAAAAATGATGTCGTTTTGGGCACAACTCTGGGATAACCCAAAGAAATGCAACAAGAATGCAGCTTGGATAAAGGAGTGGATAAAAATAAAAAGGAGATGAATAGCTTGTAATAACAGCAAAAATGGTGGAGAAAACAGCAAGGAAGAACATGAATTAGTCAGCACCAAGTAAAGCTGAACTGTAGGTTTTTTTGGTTGAAACATCTGGCATCCCAGATGTTTCATTTTCAAGGAATTTAACAGTATATACTGCAAGGAGGTGAAATTGAAGGTTGGTTAACATCTGGCAACATCTACCCGATAAGGAAATGAAAGATCTAACAAAAGGCCCTTTACCAATTACCAACTAACTTGTTCTCCCCTTCGCATTCTTAGCTGGGTTCACTATATAAAACTACACTTGCCAGTTCCCCCCAGGCCAATTACCTGCTTACCAGCAATTTTTAGACTGCTAACTGATGCAGTCCAATACAGGGGTGTCAAGTTGGATTTCTTCAAGAGGCAGATCAGCATTGTAGGTCTCCTCTGTGGGCTGGTGGGGGCAGGGAGCGGGGGGCAGATGGGACGGATTCTTCCTGCAGTACTCTTCCATCCAAAATGCCCCCCGTGCTTCATTTTTGCCCCCCCCCCCAGCCTCCAGCAGCACTCTGCGGGCCAAAAACGAGCCATGCGGTGGTCCCACAAGGCCTCTGCATGGACCATTTTTGGCTGGCAGAGTGCTGCTGGAGCTGGGGAGGCTGAAAACAGGCTATGCGGGGACCTCCTGGGGCCTCTGTATGGCCCGTTTTTGGCCGGCAGAGGCATTGCAGGCCGGTCCTTTGATATTTCCAGGCCAGCCACCTGGGCCAGATTTAAGTACCCCACAGGCTGGATCTAGCCCACAGGCCTTGAGTTTGATACACCTGGTCTAAACAGCTTAAAGTTTTTTAAAAAGTCAAAATTTGGCAATTTTTTATGTTTGATTTTCTACGTGGGCTCATTTCAAGGCAGATACAATTCTGAAAAATCTCCCTGAATTTTCGAGAACCTTTCAAGTGCCTTAATAACTTTGCCATTATTGAAGGCATTAAGGAATTTGAAATGACCCAACAGGTGAGAATATAATAACACAATATATTATTATACAATAATAATATAGATAATGAATATTATATAGCATTGTATATATTACACACATTGTTGTGTATGTAATAATGTACTAATCATATTCTAATTTATAATATATTTAATAAAACATAATAAATATTCTCTAGTAATATGTTTAAAGGGGATATATGGGTGAGCCCCATGAAAAAAAGCTTATCTAACTGGTACTGATATTTTAAAATGTAAAGATGTTAGTGGGCACCAAATATATACCGGTAGGTGAAGTTCACTGTTATTTCACTGGAAAATTAATTGCTTACTTTAAAAGCAAGAGAGCAAGGTCAATAATGCTGAAATTCAGAATGAGCTGAAATTGGCAAAGGACGTTAATAATAACAATGAAAAGGATTTTTTTAAAAAAATATTCAAAATAAAAGGGGAAAAATGAACCAGTATGCCAACTGTTGAATGAAGCAACAAAACACTAAGAGATAGCAAAGAAAACACAGACCCAGTAAACTTATTTTTTGGTTCTGTTCTCTTCAACAAGAACATATGCATTCCAGTAGGCAACTATGAAGAGGTGAAGTGAAGCCTGAGAAATATGATCAGAAATATACAGTATATTTACTATGAAAGAATTTAAATCTTTAGAGTTCAATGAATTGCAACCTAAAGCATTGAAGAAACATGCTGATAGTCTGTTCCAAAACTTTATGTGTTGTTTTTCAAGGGGTGAAGTGACAGAATAGAATAGAGTAGAATTCTTTATTGGCCAAGTGTGATTGGACACACAAGGAATTTGTCTTGGTGCATATGCTCTCAGTGTACATAAAAGAAAAGATGCATTAGTCAAGAGTCATAAGGTTCTACACTTAATAATAGTCATAAGGTACAATAAGTAATCAAATCATACTAGGAAACAGTTAATAAAAATTGTAAGGATACAAGCAGCAAAGTTACAGTCATACAGTCATAAGTGGGAGTAGATGGGTGAAAGGAAGGATGGGAAAATTAATAGCAATAGTAATGCAGACTTAGTAAATAGTCTGACAGCGTTGAGGGAAAACTACATGCTTGCATTTACAAAAGAAGGAAAAGCAGTGTAATATTCTAGCTAGGGGCATTAAAAAAAATCCACCTATAAGCACTGTGGAAACAGTGCAGCAATCACCAGACATCAGCATGGATTTGTTAAAGGAAAAAAAAACCCTTATCCAACAAACTTTTTTTTTTTAATTTTTCATTTAGGTTGTTAGAATGCTACAATCAAAATTTCTTTTTCTTTTTCCTCTAGAAAAATACTTAAGAAGGTACCTCATTTACATAGTTTGCATTATGTATGGCATTATAACTTATATCATTATGGTATAATGTATCTTATTAGCAAATATATTTTGGAAGGCTGGATGGCATCATAAAAGCATAGCTGATTTTAAAAATGAAACTCACAGGTGCTCATAACTGGTTCCTCATCATATTGAAGGGAGAAGCTCCATTAGATACCATAAAATACATCCCTATACTCTTTAACTATAAATTTTATTAATAATTTGGATGAGGAGATGGAAGGAATGCATATCAAATTTTCAGGTGACGTAAAATTGGACAAATTCCTTAAGTGCAAATTTCTTCAGTTAGGAAACAGTAATTGAATGCATAGTTATAGGAAAGGAGCACCTGGCTTGGTAATAGTGCTTGTGAACAAGGTTTTGGAAATAAAAGTTGGTTACAAACTATTTAGGAATCTGCAGTTGAAAAAGGGCAAGTGCAATTTTAGGCTGCATCAACATACGAATGGTTTTGAAATAATTGGGATGTATAGCTGCACTTTGTTCTGTTTTGATCAGACCCTCAGTACCAAAGACTTTTTTCTGGATTTGAGCATCACACAAATTGAAATAAGTTTAAAGAAGTGCAGTGAGGATAACTAGCAACCTAGAAGCAAAGTCTTGTGAAGGGAAGTTGAAAGAAATTAAGGAAGTTTAGTTTCAATTTAGTTTAGTTTCAAGAAGAGAGAATGCACGGAGAAAGGTGGGGAGGTGAGGGGGGGGAAGGGAATATGATAGTACTCCTCAAATATCTGAAAGAATTTCACACAAAAGAAACTCAAGACCTTTTCTCCATCAGTTCAAAGTTCAGGACAATAAATAATGAATTAAAATTAGAGTGGATCTAATTGGTCAGAGAAGTATTAGGCTCCCCTTTGCTGTGTGTTCATGCAGATGCCACATAGCCATCTGTCAGGGATGTTTTAATTTAGATTTGTGCTGGCAGGAAGTTGCACTTAATAGCTTAAATGCCCCTTTACAGTTCTATGATTCTGTCATTCCTTTTTCTGCATAGGTCTGGTATTAAACAGAAGACTATTGCGGTTGCTATTTTCTTTTCTTAATAGAAGAATTTTTAGTTTGTGTCCTCTAGGACTAATTTAAAAATAAACCACTATCTATTACTGGTTAGCTATTTAGTATTGGTAAGTACATGGAAATAGTTGCATTCCTAGTATTATTATTGTCAATATATTCTGTCTGCTTTAACTAAACTAGTACTTGCATTATGAATTCACCGGCTGTAATATATATGACCTTGGAACTTACCTAATTATAAAATAGCAGTGAACTTAAACACCTTGCAGCGGTATTGAGAGAGAGCAACTAAAATGAATGTGTAATATGTTGAATAATGAACATTAAGAAATACAGTAATTCCAGGATATTTGGTTAATGTAAACAAGCAAAAACAATTAGAGGAAAAAATAGAGCAAAATTCTTCAAGATCCACCACTTCAATTATTTGGGCATGACATGTTTCTTTGTGTCCTGCATTGCTTCATATTATCACACATTTATACCTCAGAAAAAAAAAGACACACCACAATTTTTCCATTATCTATTAATATTGGATAATCAGATTCAGTCTTTTACAAAACCTATTCAGAAATGTAGGAAAATTCCAGCCTGAGTCTTTATAGAACACAATATAAATAGCAAAAATATATAAATTGGCAAATTAAGTCAGCTGGAGGGTTGGATTGAAACATTGTAAATTAGACCAGGCAACTCATTAGACCTAATGAAACACATATGCATTTCATAGGCCTTCCAACCCCCGGATCCTAGAGTAGTTTGACTTCCTCTTTTTAGCTGAACTGGTAAAAGATCAGCTGTGCCTATGGTTGCATTCAGTTCAATTACAGAGAACGTCTGAATTCTTCCACTTAAAATTATTGTTTCTAACTAACATGTAAATTTAAATTACATATAAAATATTGTTTCATAATCTCAAATTACCGATCTTTACAGGTAGTCTTCCACAAAATTTGCTTTATGTCAAAAGCAGTTAACCATCCGAAAGCTGTTGTAGAAGTCATCTGGTTTCAGAACTTGGGTTGTGATGGAGCAGATCCTGTTACACTGATTTTTTTCAAATTTGCAGTGATCATGGGCTGAAAATGGGCCAAAGCAAGAACCCAACTGGACTTTTCCATAAAAGGTGATTTCTGATCTACATCAAACTGTAGATCACACTGAGACCAGCTGTAAGGTGAGGGCATATACCAGCACTGCATTGGATTGTTTTTTCATATAAATGATGCTGTGCTTTAGTGGTTAGATGGACTAGACAAGGTTTGAGAGACCATGCAGTTTGTTTTCAAATTCTGTTCTTGTCCATATGGGGATATATCAATAGATTTCAATAATGAAAGTTTATAAATGATAATAATTAAAATAATAATGTTAATTTCACATCTCCAAAGGAACAATACCTTGTGATGGAGGGGCCTGTGTGCTCTAGCACACAGCTACCTGTAATGGAACTCCCTATATTTTTAGATGGTACTTTAATAATTCTTAGGTCCTTGTTTAAGACTTGAATTATTAAGTTTCCATCAGCCTTAGATTGCAAACCTAATTGTAGATGACCCACACATAGTAATTCCCATTTATTTTACAATAATATTAAGTAATCATTTAGATTGGCACAATTGAAGCAGCATGAAAACATTTGTAATAAATAATAAACTGATTCCACTCTCAGCATCAAGTTCAGGTTCATACTGTGCCCCTGTATGGCTCAACAGCTGCCATACTAGTAAGATGCCAGACCCAACGACATCATGAAGATTATAAGTGGATGATTTAAAACATCCTGACTTGCTGGCTACCTGTTCTGAGCCACATAGCACTACCAGCTTTACGAAGGCAAGATGCACTACTGAGAGAATACAGAAAAATTATTAACAACCTCAATCCTATCAGTGCACGCTGACCTTCCTCATTTATCAGCCAGAAGATTCAAATCCAGAAATCCCTCACTGCAGTGGTGGTATGCTACCGGTTCAGTCCGGTTCGGCAAACAGGTAGCAAAAAAAAGCCTCCGACGATCAGCTGAGAGGAGGAAAAAAAGCCTCACCTGAGAGGAGAAAGAACAGAAAAGTGCAGGATCGGCCCTCCCACCCACTCCTGCACTTTTCTCTTCTTTATCCTCTCAGCTGATTGGCGCTGCAGGACTCAGCTGGTGTGCAGAGGAAAGCTGCATGCACACGTTAGGGGGCTGTGTGCGCGTGCATGCGCAATCACCTAACCAGTAGTGGAACAGGTAGGATCCCACTGTTGCCTCATTGGCACCGGTACAACATCTGCCCAACTACTTTAATATCAATTCCCAATGGCAAACTAAGTGGGTCACTGAATACCCAAACATAGGAAGATACGAAAACAACCCACAAAAAATACGCCAGATTTTGAATTACCATGTCAGCAATGGACAATCCTGAATAGGATTTGCATTTCACATGGTGTCTGCTGGAACTCTTTGTATAAATGGGACATAGTATCCTCCCTTCAGTGTAACTGCAGGATCCCACATCAAACTGTAGGTCGCATTGTGACCAGCTGTAAGGTGAGGGCACTGTATTATTTTTCATATAAATGATGCTGTGCTTCAGTGGTTAGATGGCCTAGACATTGGTGTTTGAACATAAATCTTTTTAACATTCATATTTTATTGTGTTTTATTAATCTATGTGATTATACACATTCAATTATACACAGAGAAAGTTAATCTATGTATAATATGCCATATACTAAATAATCTAGCTGAGATTCTTTCTAATTTCCTCTTTATTTCTACTCAAAATAAATTTCGTGCTAAGAACAACAGAGCCATCCCAGATCTGCTTGCCTAAATTAAAGCATCTCGGAGAATACTGTAGCCACTTGCAAAAAAGTTACCACCTTGATCTTTCTTTCACCTCTTCTTTCCATTTGCTCAACCTCCCCTTCAATCTAGTATAGAAAGTCATTCATTTAGCCTACAGTCATAGCAGCAGTCTTAGAACAAAAATATTCCACCTGAAATAGCTCAGCACATAACACTTCACATTCTCCAGATATAATAATGGTAAGGTACTTATGGTAAGGTTTCTAAGCCAGCAAGAAAAGACAAGAAAGATGAATTGGAGAGATATGCAATGTTTGTGTTTCCTAACACAGAAGATATTTTCATGAACCTTTACAATTTATGTGGCAAAATCCCTGATTTACCAGAAAAAGGACTCCAGTGACCTAAACTTGGTCATTGGAGTCTTTACCAGTAGCTCAATGAATCAGACTGATGGACAACTTTATAAATTCTTATCAGAAAAGGAATCAAGTAGAGGTGGAAAGCTTAGTACCTGGAGTAGCCAGTTAGAAACTAGATCAGTGGAAGAGTTTGTCTGCTTCTGTGCCTAATACGGCTAAGCACTTATCCTTTGACAGTTGGCATCAGGGTTACAAATTGGCACCAGGGTTAGAGGTGAATTAATTTCCACTCCTTCCAAGACATCTCTCCAGCAGAGACTTCAGGTAACATGCAGTTTATCTTCTCTTAGAATCAGGTGATGAAAACTTAAGCAATGCTGCAAGAAAAGAACAAGAGGCTTGCCTGATTCCCCCCCTTAGATTTCTTCTAGGTAGATGGGGAAAGGACTTGGGGTGGGGAAGGGAATCTACTTTCTTTTAGCAGAAATGACAATTATGTAAAATTCATGAGGCTCAGGAAAACCAGCACTTTTATACATTCACTCAAAATATTTTAAACTGTATAGCAGTTTATACCACAACCTTTTGGGAACCAGGGACCAGTTCCATGGAGGAAGGTTTTTCTGTGGAGGGGGGGCATGGTTTTGCATGCTGCCTGCATCACACGGGTAGGACTTCACTTGTTTGTGTGGCCCAGTTACTGGCATGCCACAGACCAATGCTGGTCCAAAGACCAGGTGTTGGGGACCAGGTGTTGTACAGCAAGTTGCAAAGATTTCTTCAGCCTAATTTGGTGCCAGTTTAAGGCATGCATATAGAGGTAGCAAGAAGTAATGCAAACTACATCTCCCCCTTGTCCTCCTTCTCCTCCTCTTTTTCTCTCTTTTATTTTTACGTTAGGGATGAGCCTTGTTTAATTCAAAACTTGCACCATGTACTTTTACTTAAAGATACTGAGTCCTTAAAAGAAATCATTGGGCATAATGTATTTCCCAAATTTTAGAAGAAGTTCCCATCTTTTGTTTCTATTTGGAAAGAAAGTGCCCCATTATTTGCATGTATTTCCAAATGAAATTCTGTTTGAAGAAAAATCATTTTCCTTTTATTTATTAAAATAAAAAAGAACATGTCTACATTTTACACAGTATGCAGTTGCTCCAGTCCAAAATCATATCTTCTCTATCAGTGAGCTTCTGGCTGGTAAATATGTATCTTTTAAAGTGAAAAATAGAGTCACAAACTATGTAAAGGTTGTGTATGTGTGTGTTTGTGTGTGTATGTATGAGTGACTCAGTGTAAAGAAGTTGAAGCTGGGGAAAGGATTAACTTCCCATATAATTCTAACTGAAAGTTCCCTGTTATCGTGTGTTTTTTTTAAACCAAATCAGCACTGCTGATGGCAATTTTAAGCATAGCTAATTCTTGATGCAATAGTAGCATCACATAGGAGAGCATTCAATTTTATTGGTGTCTTCTGTTGGGATGGGAATACTTCATTCTCAGCATATACAGCATAATTTGGAGATACTTCTTACTTGTAATCCATACATTTAGCAACTGAGTTATCTGTAATGGTTTTAAACCCTGTATATTAAGTTTTTATGGATTCAAGAATATGAGTTTCTCAAACTTTTTAACCAGATGATTGGCTGACCATTTTATGCAACAAAATTACAATTCCTACATCCACCAAGCTTTGTGGACCTTTCTTTGGAATAAACTTGTGTAGGCTTGAATTGCATGGTGATGGTTATAACTGCAATCATCTCCAGGCTGGCAAACTAGAAATTGTTGCATCTGCTCAAGTAAGACTTGAGGATGGAATTTTACATGACTTTTTTTTTGTGTGTGCAAGGAAGAGTTAACATTCAGAATACAAACAGCCAGAAGGAAACATAATATAGAATAGAGAGAAGGAAGTGACACTGGAGATTGTATCGAATGTACTTAAGAGCAGGTTATATCACAGGACCCATTGTGTTCCACAGTGCTGAATGTTTAATAATTGGAGCCTGAAACTTTGAAAGCAGGAAGAAATCACAGCAAGCATCTCCCAGAGGTCAGGGAGTCAGGGTTTATGTCTTAACTCTGGAAGATCTCTATGATTATTGACCATAACTTTCCTTTTCAGGCCAAGCATATGTTTTATGGCGACCAGTTTTCTAAACAGCCCATGTAGTCCTATGGAATTGAAGAAAGCTCCAATCCATTTTTCCTTTCTTTACTGGCTGGCATTTTATCTTTGTCTGTCACTGTTTTGGGGAGTCTTTTTGCCTTAGTCTGAAAGACATTAGCTAACTATTCCGAAGGGCTGACTATAGGCCATTTCCTTCTCTTTATGTGGGAAATATGAAAGTAATTGTCAGAATTTTGTGGCTTGCATATACAACCGTAAGTCATCCTAAAAAGGAAAACAAGACTCCGGTTGCCTTCTCTGCTGATCTATCCCTTGAGAAATTCTCTATCATCCAGGTTATAGCTGTCTCAAAAGTCAAAAGGCGACTAGACTTTCTTGGTGTTTCCTTGAAAATGTTTCACTTCCCATGCAAGAAGGTTCCCCGGGAACTGAAGAAGCTTCTTGGATGAGAAATGAAATGTTTTCAAGGAAAAAAACCCCCCAAAGAATTGCAATTGCCTTTTGAAAAGCACCTTTGGGTATTCCATGCATAGTCTTTCACTGAGGGAGAGGCAATGCATTACATTTCCAATATATTTTTGGGAGTGGGGACTATAAGAATAACTTTGGCTGAATACCAATTTACAGTGACCAGCATGATATTTAGGTTTTATGTACTTTGGAGCTTTATAAATAAAAGGCTTGTAACAAAGGCAACATATTCTTGATGCATATATATATATATATATAGGCTTCTGTATTGTGTTCATCTGTGATGATGGCAGATGAGATTCTGCCAAAACGTTGCTACAACTTTAAAAGCACAACTATAATGACGTGGGAAAATACCCGAACAAAGCTGAATACCATACATGTAAGTACCCGCGAAAACTTAAGAAAACAAATACACACACACACACACACACACACACACATATATAATTCACAAACATAACTGTACATGACATTAACAATGTTGGACACACAACTATGTAAAACAATGTGGTTTTAGAATCAGAGGAATAGAAAAATAACCAGATCCCTTGGCATTATTCCATTATGCCAGTGGCACCATAGGAGGGCTCAAAGCCAGGTGTTAAGATCAGGAACCTGAAATGCTTTGAATAATATGACATGATACACACTGAAAAGCAATAAGGTAAAATGGACCATATAGGTGATATTTCAGGAACTAATGTACCCAAGAACAAAAGCCCCCAAATTACAGCCAAGCAAATGCCTCAAAAAAGGAAGAAAAGACATTAAGGAAACAACTGGATTGGTGGCGGTGAATGTGCAATGCTAGTGTGATGTTAGGCAAAATTGAGATGCTTATTATCATCCTGGCAAAGATTGTAATTTTTACAAGCAAGTGTATCCCGGGTACGTATGGCTTTGTTCAGTAATTTTTTGAAATCCTTGTTTGGAAAGTGGTAAAATACTGCAATCTGTTTCATATCAACAGTAACAACAAAACAACAACTGGCTGGCACAGTTTCTTGTGTGCATTCCAAATGAGAAATCAACACCTTCGTCTATCAACACTTCTGGCAGGTACTCGGTTGAAGTTTCTATCTTCTTTTTTCAGCAATCCCGAATTATATCTTTCATCGTGTGCCAGAAGTACACACAGTTGAAGAGATCAAATGAGGATAGTATAGCACAAGTGAAATACCAGTGGTATTCATTTTAATGGAATGGATTTGATACACCATGTGCATTTTCAGAAAAGTTTAGTAAGGACAAGATGTCATTACATATGCCCAGAGCAAATGATACACACTAAGCAAAGATTGGTTAGACATTAGGATTGTCCAATCACTTCCTCTTTACTTATACACAGTACTGTGCTTTTTCTTAAATTAATAAATGCTTCCAAAGTGGTGTGTGCAGGAGAAGAAAAAGTAAATACCATTAAGTAGAATATAGGAAAATGGCCGAACCAACACAAAGAAATAAAATAACCCAAAAGTTAATTTGTAAATAATTAGAACAGATGATTAAAACATTAAGAGGGAAATTAAGAATGCAATGTGGGCAAAGAAATATATTTTTATCTCCAGTGAAACCAAAACAATAGATTGAATGCCAAGACTGACTCTATATTCTACTTTCTTCTTCTCTTTCTTCCTTTTGCATTTCCTTTTCCTGTTCTTCCCCCTCCTTTTAATATTTTATTAGAATGTAGTATCAAGAAAAAAACAGAGAAGAGTAGCATTAAGCACCAGATATTTTGATGTTGTCACCAAGGCAGGCAACTCATCTGTTATCACCTAGGACCTTCTCTTTAGGCCCCATGACTGTGGCTCCACACCTCTCCATCAGTATAGTTTTCATTGTCTTTGAATATGAAATAATGGAAAAGTAATAAGCAGCTGTTTATTGGCATTCTTTTTTGAAGTTCATTTATGTTTGTACCAATGGATGTTTTATAATCATGACAGTGTTGTTTTTATTGTTGTTTATTAATAGGCTCACTGTTTTAGTTATGACTGACCAAAATTGTAGTCTATATGAGCTGCTTTACTAGAGTAAGTGGGTGCATATTTTTTAAAATAGTTAAATAAACAAGCAAAATTTGCTTCCACAGTATTTGAAGCTATGGAAAATATTCAGAATGAAATCTGATAGTTCTTAGTCCTGTGTTTATCCTGAATTTTCACAGCCAAAAGTTCTCTCAAGCCCAGGGTTGTAATTTTATGGAACATAACCAAAGAGTTAAACTCACTGAACTGTCTGCAATGTGTAAGAAGATAAAATGCACTTGAGAGTGCTAACTGCAAAAGAAATGAGATAGTGTCTATTTAGTTATCTGGGCAGTATCAAATGGTAAGGTGTAGTAACTGGCAATCAATACCTGTAATCTGATGAGTATGTAATTGTATCTGCAGTCTGAATCTGATGAACTTTTTTTCAATATAGTTTAGGGTTTGTTTGTTTTTTTAAAATAATGCTTAAGTACAATTACTAAGAAGTAAAAAATTGACATGCTTAATGAGTTTGGGTAAGGCAGCATGGAAGTAAATGAAGACATTGCAAACCTATAAGTAACGAATGCAGACTCTCGAATGCAGACTCCCAGGCCATTATATATGATAGGAACCCAGATGACAAGAGTCTGGGGCACTACTTTTTCAACCCCAAGAAAGAGAAAAGGGCTTGGTCAATAGATCAGAGCTTGCATAGGAAATAGCATTTGTTGATGGATAAAGCAAGAGAGAAGGATGCAGAAATACAAATATATGTAACTTGATTATCAGTTCAATTAACACAAATATAGAAAAAGCCTGAACAAAATTTTCTGTGAAAAAGTGGACATTACTAAGGATATTAAAATGATTTCTGAAATGTCTAAATCTGCTTTCGTGGTTTAAGATCATTTAGATTTCAAGTGTTCTTTTAGTAGAATGCCCAATAGTCTATAGTTTATAAATCTAAAGCAGCTATTTTAGCACCAGCAGGCCAAAAGTATCAATTTCAGTAATTTGATTCAAATTGTAAAATTCTATAAGAATTAGAACAATTTTAAAAATTCCAATTAGAATAAATTAACATATTTTCTCTTTAGCGCCTTGAATTGCCTTTCCACATTTTGTACAGCTGCTCTGCGAATTCCTTCCTTCCTTTCTGTTTCAGCTGTCCAAATGAAATCAAATTATCCATACTTCTTACTTGATGTACAAGAGAATCTTACCTTTTTCAGATACATAATCCACAGCTTTGGAAGGGCCAAATCTATTGTACTTACTTTTCAAATAATCCAGTCTACCTTGGCACCTGTCTCTGAATTAAGAGCTGGAAAATGCGATTCTATTCTCCCATTGTGTATCATAAGAAAAATACAAATACAAATAATGCTAATTTTTCCATGGGGATAGTTTTTCTGTTCTAGATCTGGTCATCATATATAATGAAAGCTACTGAATGCCATCTGATGGTTATTCATAGTAGGATCTTCACTGTGGTGGCACATTCATGCTCTCCCCTATGAAATGTAGAGGCATTTCCAAATAACATCTTTAGATGCTCATTGAAAAATCATATATTGTCTTGTTCCTTTGCTTCGTGGAATCATTGCCTTGTTCCTTTGCTTCGTGGACTCATTGCCTAGTTCCTTTGCTTCGTTGGACTTTTTGCCTTGAAGCCATTGTGCTAACAGTGTTTTGCTGGACTACTCACAGGCAGAGGCTGCTGAAGGTGTATGTTAGCATTTTGTTCCGGGACTTGACATAAATGTGGGACTGCTTGGGGGACAGTTAAAGCAATAAAGGGGAGCTTGAACAATCAGCTGGCTGTGTTGGCTATGTGCCTTGCCTCAGATCATCACAATATGGATTTGGAAACAATGTTTATGGAACATTGTGCAAAAAAGAAGTATCACTGAATAAACAACTTGTTTTTATATTTTTGCAACAATGATAATAATCCTGATATGATTTCTTTGAGTTTAATAAAAAATCATGCATATTCCTTATAAATTAGTGACTGTGTTGTTCTATTTTTCTTTCCAAGTTTAATAGCATTGCTATGCAAAAATAGGCAAAACATTCCATGAATAAATGGTGTGAAAATTGATATTTAAATAAATAATATAACTGACTACAGACATTTTTGGTGCTCTGATATTTAATTAAACAGAACAACCCGGCACTTCAACAGCATTAAGAAGTCATTAATCAAAAGCACAGCATACATGCTGATTAGTTTACGTATTATTTATGCAGTTGCGTTTTGCATGAGGAAAAAAATTGTAACAAAGAGGGAATTTTAATTATCATCATATCAGTGACTGATGACTGAAGATATATTTTTAAAGACCACTCCCTTTAGTACAAAAGAAAAACAGACCAGAAATGTTACATACTGTCAAGAAAAGAGAGAAAGGAAAGGAAGAGATTGTAACTTTACCTACATCCATGATGTATTCTGTAAACCTTTTTGTACCTTGTTTTGTACCTTGAGTTTTGTCTGGGCCACCTCAGTTTTCTGAAGGAGTTTGAAATTATTAATTAAAAATATTTTACCATGTTTTTTATTTTAAAAAGCACTTAAAATAAATAACAAAAATAATTGAAAGCAAAGGAAGTTTCTCAACAATCTCAGCAAAACAGTACAATATTTAAAATATGGTATGTACAACATTGAAAATAAAAATCCAGAAAAATGAGATCCAATGAGAAAAACAACTCAACTATTAAATAACTAAAACCAACATCGGAGGACTATCAGCCCCAAGTAGGAAAGAATTCCACAAAACAGGAAATGGGTATCGAAGAGGCTTCAGTGCATGGAGTCTCCAGCAGTTTCTATCGAATAGATAGAATCATGTAAAAATGTCTATTATAGATATTTAGTTTCATGACATTTGGACTCTGATTTTCACATACAGCATCAAAATAGTGCTTAGGATTTGGTATTGGACTGGAGGATTATCTGCTTCATGTCTTCTGGGAGGAGTTTAGACTTTGAATAAAATGTTGAGAACTTTCATTATAGCACATTTCCCAACATTTCACAGATAAACAGATAGGTGATGACAACATAGTGAGGATAGTAATTATTATTTAAAAAATGTACAGGGCTTTAATCAAATAATGGGGTCCACCATGTTGACTAGTTTTGATATCCTCCTACACATGCTCATGGCATGGATTTCCATGGGGTGAGATCAAAATCTCCAAATTGATGAGGTGGCATCATGGTCAAAGTCCCAAAAGTGAATTGGTACATTGCTGCCACATATAAAAGAGGATTGGCTTTGATTACAATACTACAACCGCCACCCTGCAGTTTTGACAGACTATTCATGGTAGCTGCTATGTTTAAGAAAGATTGAGGAGAACCAATGAGCAGTGCCAAGTGTATAACAACCATAAGATTGGGGATTGGCAAAGTTGAAGAATCTTTAACGAGCTGACTTTGATTTAGATCAGGGCCAGCAAAGTGGCAATCTAAGAGAATTCAAGTCTATTCATTCATTCATTCATTCACTCACTCACTCATTCATTCACTCACTCATTCATTTATTCACTCACTCATTCATTCAAGGAAGTTATAGTCAGGAAAGTGTTGGATTGTATTTTGTACAGTCAAAAAGATTGAGCATATACTATGTGATTGAAAATGCATCATCCCTTTAAGAAAACTATTATAATGAGTAAAGGTTATACTGGACTAACTTCTGGATATCAAGATTCTAACCCATTGAGTTCAGTAGTTATTGTGGTTTATTATTTATTAATTTATCTATAAAGGCACGACATCTGTAATGGAATATGAGAATGACCAGAGGTGGTATTCAGCAGGTTCTGACCAGTTCTGGAGAGCGGAAGCAGAAATTTTGAGTAGTTTGGAGAGCCAGCAAATACCACCTCAGACTGGAGATCTTCCCCTGCCACGCCCACGAAGCCATGTCTACAGAACTGGTAGTAAAAAAAAATGAATTCCACCACTGTGAATGACCTTGAGGAAAGCAGGGAAGAGATACTAGCAAGCAATCATACAAGAGAGGAAGGACCTTAGTAGCACAATGGTCAGAGAAAGAGATTTAAAAAGGACCTCCCCTAATGGGTCAAGTAATTAAAAGTGATGGTGAGAACTCTTTGGCAACATTTTGGCACTTTATTTCTCCTAATAAAGATATTAGGAGATTCCCTCCTAATATAGTTTTCATCAGCGGACATAAGGCTTTTTCCTCCTCATGAACAATATGTCACTATTTTTTAATGTAGTGTTTAAAATTTCTGGTCCATGCTATACAAAATAACATTTTCCCTATTATTTATTCTTTACTCATAATTACAATTTGGCACATCTTAATTCTGCATAATGTCAGAAGTGATTGTACAAAACATCAAAAGAGATCATAAAAATGAAAGAGGGAAAAAATAGAAAAAAATCCCACAGAAAAATAACCTCCTCCATACTTTTGTGCTTTGTATTCTAATTAAAAAGAAAATATAGTAATCATTTTAGTTATATGGTTGCCTCTTTACAAGAAGAAAAGAAAAAGTCATTGTGGGCATATTGATTAAAATATGGCACTAGACTAGGGAAATTTAGGTTTAACTCTACCCTGACTTATGGAAATTCTCCGGAAGATGAACTATTTGCTCTCTGACCAACTTACTCACAGGTGATGAAAAACTGGAACAGGGAGAAATATATACTGTTTTATACTTGGTTTGATCCTCCAGAGAAAAGACAGGATGTAAATCTTTAAAAATAAATAAAATTAAAAAAAAAAACCTAAATCCTGAAGTGGCTGCTTATTTTAACCTTAAAATTTAGCCCATTTTCCTTCCCAATAATTAAAAAACAGTAATGTCATCTGCTGTGAAATTATTTGATATTTATAATGTGAGGTCGAAATGAGTCACTTTGAAAATACATAAAAAGGGAACGTATCCATTGCTCTAATGCCATTGCAAGGGTGAAGAGATAAATACTCCAAAAACCCAGTGAGGCTGGTGGGATAGTAAAGGAAGTGAATCATTTAATATGTTTGGAAGTTATATTTGGTTCTTCTTACCCCAGTTCCCTGCTAATTAAAAAAAGAAAAAGAGAAAGAATCTCCCTAACATATTTCTTCAGTTGTTCAAGACGCTGTGACTAAGGCCTAATGAGCTATTGTGAAGCAGCATGAAACTTCAGCTCACCCTCAGGTCACAATTAAACAAATGTTATGAAAACACCGTTAATTGGAAGCAAAGCAAGCACATCTCATGGCACATGTAAGAAGGAAGAATTCTCTTGTTTAAACCCGTGATGACAGTCTGTAACATTTACTTACTGCTCTTCTGAAGAAATGGAGAAAAACACTCCTTTGTTTTTTACAAGAGTTGAGAGTTTGACTTTGAAGGAAGCTGGAGGTTATTTCCTATGGCCTATGGAAATGAGATGTTCATTTCCATTAAACCATGACTTTGAAAAGAAGAAGCCAGCTCTCTTGTTTGCAAAAGAATTATCGCTTTCATTGTATGTACATTAATGAAAAGCAGAGTTTTTATATGCCAGAACATGTTTGAATCGTGCCATGTTTTTCTGGATGCTGGTGTGATATCTGTACTAGGACATTATTTGGATTTTAAAATGCTGGTTTCCTAAGACTTCTGCATGATAATGTAACACTATCTCTTGCTGATTCTGAAATCTGACCCAGCAGAGCAATCACTGACTACTATGGAAAATTCCATTTCTTTAAAGCTTCCTGTTCATCTTGTAATATTCTACAGACTTGTTGACAAGTATTCCTTTCATTTCAGTTTGTTTTACAGATAATCTTACCTCCTGGCTTTATTTAAGATTGGCCTGCAGGAAAGTTGGATATGCATAAAGATGAGTAGATATGATGTTAAGCACTTGGATAAAGAGTGGACCAATCTAGACCGCAGCATTCTGGACAACCACTTCATGTCAGCGGAATACTAGTTTGTTTTTTCCCTATCTCTTTGCTACCATCTAGTGCTTCTCTGAAATTTTGCAGCTCAGATTTGATAGGTCTAGGGTACAAGCAACAAGATAGCTACTATTCATGAATGTATAAGGCTATAGTTAAACCTTAGTTCTTTTCTCCTTTCATCAAATATAATTCAAATAAATACAACATTTATTTTATAGTAAACTTAACCTGTTTGTTTTACTTTAATTGTGACTTGAAGAAAAATGGTCCCTAGTAAAGCAATATTGCTTTCATTTGAAGTTTGCATACAATTACTGTGTAGATTATGTACAGCGACTCATGTTTTTCTGGAATAGTCAAATGAAACTTATGAAAATTAGTAATGTGAACTCATAAGATTTCACTCTGTATAAAAACACACACACACAGGAAGAGAAAAAGATTTCAATTAGCTTGAATCTGATGACACAATATGATCTATGTTATTGATTTCAATGGATTTATTAGAAGTCAAATGTAAATCAGGTTTCCATCAATTAGTGTAATATTTGCATTAATTCTTCCTTAAACTGTACATGCCATGTTGGGATACTGATTTTGATGATAAAGGGGGAAATTAGGTCAACTGAGAACATTTAGAATCGCCAGCAAACAAGATTTCTTGTAAATTAAAGGAGAGTGAAAATGTGCATAATTATTGACTGTAGTATTTGAGAGTTTCTCAATTACTATTTATTTTCTCCCTTGTGTATTATATTTGTAATTCATCCTCCAGAAGTTCTAGATGGATTGCAGATTACCTTCTCCTGTCCCCCCCCCCAAAAAAAACTCTCCCCACTATTACAGAAGTGTAGCCAAGACTTATGTGCCTAATGCAAAGTTAATCAGTGATATTCCATTGGGTAGATTTGAACCTAGGTCCCAAAATTCTAGTCCAATATTTAATTTTGTCAACACATTGCTATGCTGTACTGATGTCAGGTATGTTTAGGGTGCCGTATATCCCATTTTAAAGGTGTAAAATCTTTCTTGGAAAGGCTAGCAAAGAACAGTCTTGCTTTAGAATATAAGCTGTTTCTGGGCTTTCTACTATGGTATAAAGCTACCAATTATATAGAAGTCTCTACCAGAGTAACTATATTATATGCAGTTGTGTTTAAACATCTTTCTTGACCTTTTCAACACACATCTTTATATTAAATTATAACCTTATTGTTTGTAAGCTAGAAAACAATTTATCCCCAGTAACTTGTATAGATGGGGCTTGGGAGTAGAAACTTGAAAAACAATATAGCTAGAAGGGGATTCATTTTTTATTTTTATTTTTTTAAAAAAACACTGCCTTTATTATTATAAATAATTGAATGTGGGGAACATACATAATAATCTCCCCTCCTTCTGTTTTCCTCACAACAACCCTGTGAGGGGGATTGAGTTGAGGAACAGTGACTGATCCAAGATCATACAAGTGTCTTTTATGACTAAGGCAGGACTAGAATCATAGTTTTCTTGTTTCTTGGCCAGAACCTCAACCACTACACTAAACTGGTAAACTACTTCCCCATCCATTAAGCTAGGAGGGCAATGTACTTCATAAGTGTACACTGTCACTGTTATAAAGAATATTAAATTAGAATAAGTAGAATAAGTAGTCTACAAGAAGGGGAAATCCACAAATCCCATTGCTTTGATCTGATATGTGAATTTTGCCATGTCCTTGTCTTCCAAGGAGAGCACTCATTTAAATTCTAGTACATGGCAAGTTGACCAATAAGTAGGTAACTGAAAGTAACATTCAACATTTGTAATGCATTTCTGTTTTGCTCCCTTCTGCAACATCTCTAACCCTAAAGTGGGTTCATCTGGATTTAAGATTATTTAAAATAACATTATTCAGGCTTCAGAATGCTAAATGGAGGCCTAGAAGAAAATTGGTGGAAATCAAACACTGTGTGGTATCAGTGGAAATTCCTTCATGAAACATTTCATTTCATGTACTCCATTTCACTACCAATATTAATGGAGGAGATTTTTCACTTCAATCTTCTCCAATTGATGCTCTCCAAATGTATTGGACTTCAGTTGCCACAAACCCTTGATTATATATTTACTACGACTTGTGAAAAGAGTATCAGATAAGGCAACAGTCTCTTGTAATTACTCCAAAGTCCATTTGCTATAGCTTGGGGGATCAGCACAAATATCTTCATTTCTGTGCAACAGATATTATAAAATATGTTCAACTTTTGGACAAATACAAATGTCTAGATCCATTCTCTCTGTGTGTAAGTGCTTGTTCTTTTAAATAATAACCCATTTCACCATTTCTTTGAGGCATTGGTCAAGGCCAGTCTACACATTCTTCTTACAATAATAAGTGAGAAACAATTCTTTTGAACCAATTTCATGGTATTAAAAGTGGTCTTCATGGATGCAGTGACAGAAATAACTCTTTTGTTGGCCTTTGAAAAAAGATTCCCTAAGGGTTTTGGAAGTTTTGCACATTATGCTGGAAAGCATTTCATTATAGATATATCTTTATAGACACGGGAAAATAGGAGAAAGCATTACTCAGAGTCCAACAAATACCTGACAAAAGAAAGGAAAATTGTAGAGATCTCAGATGAACTTTACAAACATGTAATGTGTGTGTGTGATTATGTGTACATACAGATGGTCCTTGACTTATGATCACAATTGGGACCAGAATTTCTGTTGCTAAGCAAGGCAGTTCAGTGAGTTATGTCCAATTTTATGACCTTTTTTGCCATGGTTGTCCAGCTAATCATTACACAAAATCACATAGTTGTTAAGAAAATATGGCTCCCTCCATTGAGTTTGCTTGTTGGAAGATGGCTGAGGAGATCACAAATGGTGATCATATGATCCCAGATGCTGCAACCATCATAACTTCATGGTACCTACCAAGTGATGAAATTTTGATCATGTCACCATGGGGACACTTCAACAGTTGCAACTGTGAAATCTGATTATAAGTCACCTTCTACAGTGCCATTGAAACTCTGAACAGTCGCTAAACAAATTGTTTTAAGTTGAAGATTATCTGTATGGATATACACATATCTTCTACATACACTGGGTATGTATGTGCATGTAAAGAACAAAAAGGAGAAAGAAGTGAAGAGAGGAAGAATGGAAGAAACTTGTAATACATTTCCCATTATTTTAAGCATAATTTCAAACAGATATATACATGCAACAAAATCACAATAAAACCTTTTTTTGTCCAATACATTTTGATCAAACATCTTTCAATAAATATTCCATTAATTAATCCCCATCACAAAGATTGAGTTTTTAAGGTAGGAGGAATAGAGCAAACTGCCTTATCAAAGCCATCAGCTAATCTCTAGTTCTCAATATACTAGTGAATAATAGATAATAAATCAGGGATGTTGGAGGGTATATCATAAGTGAGAAATCATTCTAACATTCTTGAAGTAGGAACATCAGTCACATACTTGCTTTCAACACTCATCCTGTGCTTTCTCCAGGAATTGCAGTCATGTTTTCCGGTAAGCCTTGCTCATGCAAACATTCTTGAAAATTTTTATAGAAACAATTGTCTGGTTTTTTTCCCCTCTTGTTATGATTATCTTCTATTGTCAAATCTGTATGAATGTATTGTTTCTCAAAACCTAACTAGCAAAAGGACTGGGCAAATTTCCAAATATGTGGCTCATTCTAGCTAAAACAAATAAATAAACAACCACACAGGGAAACAGATGAAAGGAACTTAGCTCAGCAGGCCCATAAAATTTGCGGCCATAAAATCTGTGGTGAGTTGAACACAGCCTCTTATTCATGGATGGTGGTCTGCCAGATGTTTGTCAAATCTTCTGCTGTTGCAGTTCAAATGCACATGGGCACTTAAGTGGGCAATTGGAGGTTGCAGCATTTGGCTGATGAAAGCTATATTCAGTGTGGGAAGTTTCCTTAAGTTATTAGCTATTTAAACAGGAGAGGATAGTGCATTCTCAGCCTTGGACAACACTAATGCGAAGGATGGATGGACTGTCCAAAGAGCTCCTACACACATCTATAATCAGCTCACTCACATGTATGAGATTTAAGGCACACTTAAGAAAAACTGAAAACTGTTACAGCACTGTTTCATAGAAGCTGTTATGAAGAAGAAATTATACATCTTAGTCAGTTATTATATGGATTTGTGAATCATTTCTTGTCAGCTCATACTGTTTGGGCTCCAGAGATGCCAGGAATAGAGCATATGCTTAGCATACGTAAGGTCTCACATGCAGCCCCTGATATCTTCAGGTAGAGTTGGAAAATAAACCAACAAACATTCTACTTCGGACTCCAGAGGACCCTGGAATCAGAGGATCCTGGAGTGTTGATAGTATTGGGCTAATGGTCCAACTAAAACGCTGACCTCATATGTTATGGTAAACTGTTATATTAAGCAATGTAAGACAGCTGTATTCAACAAAGATCTGTGCTAAAGGCAAAAACGTCTGCTAAACAAGAGAGAAATACTTGGCATCATCACCCCTGGTAATAATCACAGGCAACAGAGACTTGTAGTAAAAGATGAGGATAACTCAATTAGTTCAGAGGAATGCTTTCATCATTAAGTATCTCTTAATGATAATGGCAATGAGAGAAAAGATGATCTATATTTAAAAACAACAACTCTGCCAGAAGGCTGCAGCAGCCAACATTGCTCTTTCTGAGAAGCATGGTACACAAGATGATGAAAGGCATAGGCTTGGGATTCCTATTTGTCAAGAATATAACTTATTTACACATCTGTCTTAAGCATTACCACTGACCAGATTGTACGGTTTCTGCAATGGCACGGTTGTATTCTATGCAGTCTTAAGAATGAGCCACAACCAATGGTATGGGGGAATGACCTTGGGAGACAAAGTGAAGAAATGCAGTTGAGGCAAAAGTTGAACAAAAAGCAACTTATCCTGCAGCAGGGGTACAGGTGAAGCAAGAACCTCAGGTTCTCATAACCTTCCTTTTGTGGGACCTTCAGAACCTTCCTTTTTTGGGTGTAAAAGGAATGGGAGGGAGAAATACACTTTCAGACTTTCAAGATGCTGTTAATTTAACCTTACAATAAAGTTGAATTAGCTCATCTAGCCACTTTTCCAGTCTGGCCTCTCAAAACTGACACAACTTTCCGACAATTTGTGTGAGAGTTTGAATCTTTTTGTCTCCTTGAACAGGTAGTCCTTAACTTGCAACTCTCACCTTTTTTCATACTTACAACCATGAAGCATCTCCATGACATGATCAAAATTGAGATGCTTGTCAACAGACTCATATTTATGATGGTTGTAGTGAACTGGGGGTCATGTGGTCACCTTTGGTGTCAAAGTTAAAGTCAAGCCAGAATCACTTCACAACTGTGATACTAACAACTGCAGGGATTCATTTAGTAACTGTGGCAAGATAGGTCATAAAATGGGGGAAATACACTTAATATATGTCTCACTTAGCAACAGAATTTTTGGGCTCAGTTGTGGCTGTAATTCCAAGGCTACCTGTATATGAGAAGAGTCATCCCATCTCTCTCTTTCTCTCTCTCTCTCTCTCTGTCTCTCTCTATGTGTGTGCGTGTGCACGCGTACACACTTCTTTCTCTATGTCTCAATATTCTTAGCATCTCCCTTGCAATAGGGAAAGGCACTAACCTTTTTCCTTTTGGCACTCAAGAATATGTCCTGCATCTAATTTTCATAGCTGCTTCACAATAGTTGTCTGGAAAATGTGATGAGTGAATTTGTTGATCAATTAAACAAAATTTAAGATTGAACAATGTAATTGTTTATGAAAGGTGCTTTTCAATATTTTTATTTCTGAAAAAGTATGGTAACTATAAGCAGTGCAAGAAAATGTAATGCATACCTACAAGGATTAAAAAAGGAGATAAGAAAAAGCAATAAAACTACATATTAATAATTGCTTAACATAGCAATAGCACTTAAACTTGTATACCGTTTCACAGTGCTTTACACACTCTCTAAACAATTTACAGAGTCAGCATATTTCCCTGAACAGTCTGGGTCCTCATTTTACTGATCTCAGAAGGATGGAAGGCTGAGTCAACCCTGAGCCAGTGAGAATCGAAATTGCTGAATTGCAACCGGCCGTCAGTAGCAGTAGCCTGCAGTACCGCATTCTAACCACTGCGCCACCATGGCTCGTGATAGCATACATTAATATATTTATCTGGCATAAAACAAATATGGTTATCCTGGTTAGCATAAGATAAAACCAGATCATGTATCTGAGAAAGTTTTAACTTTACCTTGACCAGAATGCAAGGGAAGAATGCAGGTCAATTTCACAGCAATGGTGATATATTTTAGCAACAATAGATTATAGTTTTATCTTTCCTGTGTTTAGCTATGGACATTCTAGCTGCAGTCAAATAAAAATATCACTAATTCTTTAGAGAAGATATTTGTGTAAGACATTCAAGCAAAGCAATTGTGGACACATTGGTTTTTTTTTATTTTTTAAATATCTTTTCCAATCTCTGAAGCACCTCAGACCAGGAAGAAAAGATATGGGGATGAGATCATTAGAAGTAGAATTAACTTTCCTTTTCTTTATTGCCAATCCAACAGAAAGGTGGACTCTTTCTTTTTTCTTTTTAATTCATGCCTGTTAAGTTTATAAGGAGTCATACATTCCAAGTCTATGGGATAGTTTAAGAATATTTTCTTTAATTTGGGCTGAGGGTGATGACAGTGGCTTTCATCCATACTTCGCTCCACTTTTTTATTTATTATTATTATTATTATTATTATTATTATTATTATTATTATTATTATTATTATTATTATTATTATTAGAAATATTTTTCCCAATACATTTTAAACCAATTAGAAGCTGGCATATTTGTTCTGTGATAATATTATATAATATAGTGATACGTCCTTTAGATGAATCTAAATGATTCAATATTCCTACTTCAAAGTTTATCAAGGGTATGCTTGAGCTTTTATTTCTGAAGGATCTAAATTGCAACTGAAATAGCCAAGCACATTTTGAAGAAGTTAATTCATTAATTATCAACTTTAAATTAATAGGATTGTCAGAACGGTGAAATTGCTTCAGTCTGTATAATTTCTGATTGATCTTTGGTTTATAAAATGTAGCAACAGATACAGGGAATTTAGGATGGCTAAAAATAGAAATAAGAGGAGAACAAGGAGGAGCTAAAGTCTTTAACCATTTTTTTCCAGATTTCACTCAGATTTTAAAATTAGCACTATAAAAAAAATTATCAGCTTTAAACCTTTTAAAAGAATCTGGTAGGAATTAGGAGTTTTTAGTATCCCAGCAGCTATTTGCAACACAGATTTTGATTTCCATCTGTGCTAATAATCATATAATATTTTATAAGTGGAAATCCACATAATTAAAAATATAAATTTGGAATTCCTGGGATAACCTGGGATATCATTCTGGGATATTTTAAAATATAACACTTTTTTTTTGTTTTTTTACAAAGCCTCAACTTTTCCCAGTGAGTATAAAATTAATAAACATTTTGTTGACATTATCTAAGAATTAATACAGATAAATCAACTGAAATGATAAAACTTGAAATAAATATAATTTAGGGATCAACTGGAATAATAAAACTTGAAATAAATATAATTTAGGGAATAAAATTATCTTAATTGCTACAACTTTTCTGAGTTGTAACTATGTTTTCCCATTTCCCATTTTAAAAAGCAAAGTTTAAGAAGCAAAGCAGGAATGAAGTTTAATTCACAAAACTGAAGTAGTAGATTCCTAAATACTATGTTTATTTATATTTTTAAGCAATTTTTTTGAATATCAAGGAATTTTAAAAGTTTCTGCTGACATTTTGGCTCAATTCTAGAACATGTAATTCTTATCAGTTGCACAGCTAGGATATGGTAATATTACTTATCTGCAGAAAGATTGAACTTACGTTTAGTTTTGTTGATTAAGAGGTCTCTGATAAACTAGTTGTATCTAATAGCTTGAGCTAAAGCTTCAATTACAAATGTAAATAATAAGGGAAATTGTAGTCATCTCTGCTTTGTGCCCCTAGGAATGGCAAATGATTCTGTATTCCAGAAAGTTATTTGAATTGTTGCAAAGGATTCAGCCTGTATTTGTTTAAGAATATTAATTAATCAAAAGTCTATTTGAAGATTTTCCACCAAAATCAGTTGACATCAGTTGGCAGCTATTGCAGTTGATCAAAGGGTTTCAAAATATTTAAGCTAAGAATACCTAAGGGAATTTTGGTACCGTATTTGCCGGCGTATAAGACGACTGGGCGTATAAGACGACCCCCCAACATTTCCACTCAAAATATAGAGTTTGTTATATACTCGCCGTATAAGACTACCCCTCTTCCACACACCTTCCACTTTTGCACTTTTTTTTTTTTTTGACGCACTTTTCTGCTTTGGACAATTTTGAAATGAGCTAATCCAATTTTGAACCAAGAATATGCAAATAGCTATGGAGTTTAGAAATGAGTTTTAAAAATATTTTTCATTGCTTACCATTAAGCGTAAAATATGTTGTAAATAAAATGAGAACACAGGAAACGTTCTCTTCTCAATACAGCTGATCTCTCTCTCTCTCTCTCTCTCTCTCTCTCTCTCACACACACACACACACACACACACAAAAACCCGGACACTGAAAAGGCTGCCAAGGAACAGTATATTCAATGCCTTCTCTTTAATCAAGAAACAAGGAATTCCTTAGAATCTTTTTTTCCCCAAGTGGCCCTCTTTAAAAAAAAAAATGGAGGTAACACTTTCATTCAAAAAGTCTTCCAGTATCTGGAGTCGCTCAGACATATTGAAGTGAGGCAGGAGAGTAAGTGAAATTTGAAATGATCCAGCTACCGTTTTCTTCCCTCCCGCCCGAAGGCCATTATCTCCACATCAAAACGAACGAGGGGAGGCAAAGAAGCCAAACACGCTAAAAGGATCTCTTTATTTTCCTACACAAGGTCACACCTACTTTTCCGCATTCAAAGGACAACCTCTCCTCACCACCACCACACACACACACACCCCCAATACCCGCAAACAATGTTCTGGGCATTAATCACCATTGCTACATTAACCTGGTAAATTTATACCCTGCCTCCCCCAGTGTTGCTTTGACGGCAGGATTTCACACAGCGGGCGCTCACTCGCTCTCTTCTCCGCTCTCCCACCGTTCGCACATGTTGGAAGCACCGTAAAACCTGATAACCCACCCGGGGCTCCCCATCCTTAACCTACAGCCGCCCGCATGCAAAACCTGCGTGCAAAAAGAAAAAAAGAAAAAGAAAAGTACGCCGCACGTGAGGATCTTGAATCCTCTCCTCCCCACACCGCTAAGGAAGGAAGAGGGGAAAGGTTGCGCAGCGCGTGGGAGTGACACCCGACACACACACACACACACACACACACACACACCGCCCCCCAGCCTCCCTCCCGGCTGCAACTCAAGCTCGAAGTGGGAGTCGGAGTCCTCCGGCGTATAAGACGACCCCCCACTTGGAGGCATGTTTTTCAGGGCAAAAAAGTCGTCTTATACGCCGGCAAATACGGTATGTCTACTGCAATGCGTGCAATTCAGAATGTGGCAAATTGGATTTGCAATCTTTGTGCCTTTAATAAATTCTGTTTGATTAGTGCTTATATAGTACTCTCTGAAAGAATTTAACCTTCTTGCCAAACAAGCTGTAAAAAACTTTAAATCTTGACTGAGCAAAGCTATAGGACCAAAAGATTCTACAAAGTTTTTTTTAATCTTTATTTGGTTTAAGAGGCAGGATTACTCTAGACTTTGCCCATGATTTGAAATTAAACTCTTTCTTACTATAAAGAGACATCAGGTAAAACAAAGGGTGGAGGATTATGTTTATATATCAACAACAGTTGGTCTCAGGATATAACTATAATATATAAGTTTTGTGATGAAAACTTAGAATCTTTACACATCAACTGCAAGCCATTTTACTCTCCACATGAGTTCTCCTCATTTCTCCTAATAGCTGTGTATGTTCCTCCATAAGCCTGTGTAAACAAGGCATTACAAACTCTTGCTGATCAAATTGATCAATAGAGGCTGAAGCCAAACACCCAGGTTCCCTTCCCATCATTTTAGGAGATTTCAATCAAGCAAATTTGAGGAAAGAGCTCCCAAAATATTTCCAGCATGTAAATTGTCCCACCAGAGGCAAAAATACTTTAGACCACTGATACACAACAGTAAAAGATGCTTATAGGTCTTTACCATGAGCAGGTGTGGGACACTCTGACCACTGCATGATTCACCTTGTACCTACAAAGACTTAAAACCATTAAGCCAACAATTAAATCAGTGAAGACTTGATTGGATGAGGCAAAGCTGAAACTTCAGGCCTGCCTTGATTGCACTGATTGGAATGTTTTTGAAGATGCCTCTGCAGACCTACATGAGCTCACAGATACTGTAACATTATATGTTAGCTTCTGCGAAGACTTATGTGTACCAACAAGGAACCTGCAAATATATAGTAACAATAAACCTTGGTTCACAGCTAAACTTAAGCAGCTATGTTGTTCCAAAGAGGAAGCCTACAGAAAAGGTAACAGAATGCTATACAACCAGGCCAGAAACATATTAACAAGAGAGATCAGAGCAGCAAAAAGAAACTACTCTGAAAAGTTAAATAATAAATTCTCAACAAATGAATCAGCAAACATGTAGAAAACTCTTAAAAACATCACTGGCTTCAGTAAACCTCCTTCCCAGGCAGAAGGAAATCAACAACTAGCAGATGACCTGAATGTGTTTTACTGCAGGTTTGAAAAGAAACTACAGCCACCTATCTCCACAACGCACATCTCAAACACACCAACAACAGCCAAGCCTCCTACAACTGGCCCCAATCCATTGGGCTCACAACCTCTGGTGATCACAGAAAAAGAAGTGCAAGATCTATTACACAGACAGAAGCCAGGAAAAGCACCAGGGCCAGACAAAATAACTCCTTCTTGCTTAAAAGTCTGTGCTGACCAATTGGCCCCCATCTTCACCCGAATCTTCAATCGATCACTAGAGATGTGTGATGTTCCTTCCTGCTTCAAACGTTCTACCATCATCCCAGTGCCAAAGAAGCCCTCCATCAAGGAACTGAATGACTACAGACCAGTTGCTCTAACATCTGTAGTTATGAAAATCTTTGAAAGGCTTGTGCTGTCCCACCTGAAAACCATCACGGATCCGCTGTTAGATCCCATGCAGTTTGCATAACAAGCAAATAGATCGACAGATGATGCTGTTAACATGGCTCTGCATTACATCCTACAACAACTTGCATCTCCAAATGCCTATGCAAGGGTCCTCTTTGTAGACTTCAGTTCAGCATTCAGTACCATCATTCCAGACACTCTTCTAAGTAAATTAAACCAGCTAGCGGTACCTGAACACACTTGTAAGTGGATCATAAGCTTCCTAACAGACAGGAAGCAGCAGGTGAAGCTAGGCGGAATCACATCCAATACCTGTACAATCATCACAGGGCCCCCCCAAGACTGTGTGCTATCTCCACTTCTCCCTATATACCAATGACTGCATCTCAAACAACCCATCTGTTAAAATACTGAAGTTTGCTGATGACACAACAGTGATTGGTCTCATTCGAGACAACGATGAATCTGCATACAACTTGTTATACAACTTGCCTCATGGTGTAAGCGGAACAATCTGGAACTGAACACACTCAAAACCATAGAAATGGTGGTACACTTTAGAAGAAATCCTCCCATACTACCACCTCTTACAATACTAGACAACACAGTATCAACAATAGAGACCTTCAAATTTCTAGGTTCTACTATATCACATGACCTAAAATGGACACCTAACATCAAAAACATCATCACAAAAGCACAACAAAGAATGTTCTTTTTGTGCCAACTCAAAAAGCTCAAACTGCCCAAGGAGCTGCTGATACAGTTCTACAGAGGAATTATTGAGTCTATCATCTGCACCTCTATAACTGTCTGGTTTGGTTCTGCAACCCAACAGGACTTCAGAGCATAATTAGGACTGCAGAAAAAACATTTACTACCCACCTGCCTTCAATTGAGGACCTGTATACTGCACAAGTCAAAAAGAGGGCTGTGAAAATATTTACAGACCCCTCACATCCCGGACATAAACTGTTTCAACTCCTTCCCTCAAAACGATGCTATAGAGCACTGCACACCAGAACAACTAGACACAAAAACAGTTTTTTCCCGAAAGCCATCACTCTGCTAAACAAATAATTCCCTCAACACTGTTCAACTATTTACACAGTATATACTACTATTACTGTTAATCTTCTCATCGCTCCTTATCACCCATCCCCTTCCACTTGTGATTGTAGGACTGTTACTTTGTTGCTTATATCCTTACGATTTATACTGACTGTTTCCTAGTATGATTTGATTGTTGATTGTACCTTATGACTATCATTAAGTGTGGCATTAAGTGTTATAATTCTTGATTCTTAACGAATGTAACTTTTCTTTATGTATACTGAGAGTATTTACACCAAGACAAATTCCTTGTGTGTCCAATCACATTTGGCCAATGAAGTATTCTATTCTATTCTATTCTATTCTATTCTATTCTATTCTATTCTATTCTATTCTATTCTATTCTATTCTATTCTATAAAGCTAAAAAGAATAGCTAATTGTAAGAATTAAAATACTATATCTGGCAGTTATAATATCTTAAAAACAAGGTTATATAAAATTTATTAAAAAGGTTGTGAAGTCATCAGGACCAGTTAATGCATGATTAGTTGATTAAATTAAAACTATTATTGAACAATTTATTATTTTTATTAATAGGAAATATATTATTACATGATGCCCAGTATCACAAGGTATTAAATGTTCCAGATCTGAATTTCTTTCAAGGACAGTTCAACTGAAGACCTAGAGCATGGGTGTCAAACTCGCAGCCCATGGGCTGGATGCGTCACACGCTGGCCATGCCCAACCCTGGTTTAGCAAAGGGAGGGAAAGTCATAATATATCATGTGATGACAATGAGGCGTATGAGTTTGACACCCCTGTCCTAAAGTATTGTAGGGTCCTTTTCATAAACTACATTTATACATCATTCAAAAGAGACAATTAAAAATGTAAGAAGTAAACAAAAAGATCAGAACACATCTTCTCCAGATAACTGGGTGCTGATCCGAGATAAGCGGGGATCAGCACCAGGCAAACAACCAAACAGAAAACAATTTTCTAATCAAGGAATTACCAAGGAGAAAACTTGCCACCACACTGGTGAAGCAAACTATTATATATAAACAACCATGCTCAGAAAACACCAGGGATTTCACAGTCCCGTTTGAATTCCGTGTATTTCTAAGCCCTACTTCTAGTTTCAAATAAGTTTAATATACTTGGAATCAATTAGCACAGCATTCTCACAAGTCACAAAACCCCTGCCTTGTTAGAATCACAGCACTTCTAGATGTTCCTTTTTATACAAATAGCTAGGTTTCCTCTGCTTCCCATCGTCCCCCTTGGAGGCATTTGCCTTCTAATACTCTAGCACAGGGGTCGCCAACCTTTTGGACCTCAGGGACCACCAAACTCATAATCTTAAATCCCGGGGACCACTAATATGAATTTTGACTAACGGTGGCTTGCTGACATTGGTGGGGGAGAGAGAGAGAGAGAGAGAGAGTTCTGATCTAACCTCTCCCTCTCCCTCTTCCTCTCCCTCCCTCCCTCCCTCTCTCTCTCTCTCTCTCTCTTTCTCATACACACAAACATACACACACACACAAACACACAGAGGCAGGGGTAGGATTCAAATTTCTTAACAACTGGTTTATGGGCGTGGCCTAATTTGTAGGTGTGGCTTAGTGGTCATGTGAGTGGCTGGGCATGGCTTGTATGTAAATATTATAAATATTTATGTAAATATTGATTTTTTTATAAAAAAGAGAAACTTTTACCCAAAATCAGGCAAAGCAAGCAACAGATTGAGTTGCTCACAGAATCATAAATTCAGAGATCTATCTTTCTGCCATCAGCTACCTGAGTCTGTCACATAAAATTTGCTTGCAAGCAAACTCATAAAATTTGCTTGCAAGCAAACTCATAAAATTTGCTAGCGATCAAACTCACAAAATTAACTTACAACACTCCATGTATGTAAACATTGAATTTTTTTATTAAAAAAAGAGCAACATTTATGCAAAATCAGGCAAAGCAGGCAGGCAGATTGAGTTGCTCACAGAATCACAGATTTACTTAGAGAACTGTGTTTCTGCCATCGGCTATCTGAGTCTATAGAACCTTCAGTCCTAAGAACGGCTCAGCTCTGCTTAAAAGCAGAGCTGAAGATCTAAAGATTAGTTAGAAAGCAAGAAATCCAACAATTTCCTGCTTTCTAGCTAATCTAAATCTCCTGGCATAACAGAGCAGCTGATGATTGGGGGGAAAAAAGGAAAAATAGCAAGCAAGTTTGCCAGGTAAGGAATGAGTGGGCGGGGAAGGTTTCTGCAGGCCATGTGGGTGGAGCAGACTTGTGTTCCTGCATAGCCTGGATTAATTGCTTTGCGGACCACCAAAATTTTCTCACGGACCACCAGTGGGTCGCGGATCACCGGTTGGTGACCACTGCTCTAGCAAACAATTTGATTGCTTACTCAGACATTAACTATCAAACAATTTGAGATGGTCCCAACAATATGAGATGGCTTTTCTTCTTTAAATTTACTTTTCCTAGCTATAGTTCCATCCCAACAATCTGCTACCCAACTCATTGATATTTGACAACTATTTTTTTTAGAAGGATGGATTTGGGATAATATACTGTATGTGTATACCAGTATGTGACATACTGCTACACTAATACCAGTAATGTATGGAACAGAAAGGTTAGGGAAAAGAGATTTTCTTCTCTTCCTTTGAATTGCTTTGTCAGATAAACTTTATTTTTATAAAATTGTTACACCTATTTCCTGACACATAATATCTCCATATTTATAACATAGTGAAAGAATCATGCCCCTAGAATTTTTTTCAAGAAATAGCCCAGAAATTGTTTTCATCAACTAAGGTCTTATTACATGTTCCATCTCATATGTTTTAGGCAGGGAAATCAAACCCCTCAACTTAAGAGTTTAATTCTGTTGGACTTCTTACTTCCTGTTGTGATACCATCAATTTTTATTTTATTAATTGCCCAGCATAAAATAACATTACATAGTGACAATTTATAGCCATCCCCAAACAGATGGCTCATATTGCTGCTAAAATACATCTGGTGGAAAGGAGCTCACCAACTCTCGGGATAATTAGTGCTAGTGTCAAATTGTTTGGGAAGGAAGAGGGTTCATAATATTCAGCTATAATCTGCCTTTTTGTAACTTAAGATCATTGTTCCACGTCCTATACTCTTGGAAGACTGAGAACAGTTTCTGATCTTCTATATGACAACTTCTGGCATTCAGTTGCCTTTTTTCAGAACTAAATACAGTACACAGTCGCCTTAGTTCCTTGTGGATCTTAATTTTGTGTCCTCTGATCACTCTTGCTACTGTTTTCAAGTCTTATCTTAGTTTCTCTGAATCTTTCTTAGAATATAGCCCCCAGAACTTGAGGAAGTCTCTGACCAGGAAGACTCAAACCAAGAAAGGTTCTTAATTACCTTTCAAGCAATTGACAGCTCAAAGCTACATTGTTTGACTGTTTGTCTCTTGGGATTGATTGAAGTATAGCAAACCAGAGAAGCTGCATACCTTGGTCAGCTACAAACTAAATAATTGCTAAATTCTTTCCTAAAGTTGAGAAAGAATGACTGGCTGAAGATCACGCATTTATCTGTATTTACTCCCTTGTTCTTGTTTATATTCATACTTATACTTGCTATCTTTTACATGTTTGAGAAACAAGTAAATAAATAATAAAATAAATAAACAAACTGACTTTGTGCCTAAGACAGGAATGGAATTCACAAAGTTTCTAGCCTGGTGCTTTAATTAAATGGCTCTGCCTAAAGGAGATAGGTTTTTGTTATGTAGAATAGAATGCCCCAGGCCTTAGCGGCCCGTTAACAAAGGTGGGAAGGCTGAGTTTCTGCCTTTTTGAGTTTCTACTTCTCTTTTAGGGGAAATATTCTGCCTTTTTAATATATCCTAAAATATTTCATTTTCCTAGGAGACGGGTAGGTTTTAACTTCCAACATATGGATATGTAACAAATAGCCCCAAAGCATGTATGGTAGCAGTATAATAAATATCACTAGGTTTTGCTTTGTAGAAAGCAAAAAAATCCTTCCATTTTTTTCCTAACATTGACATCTTTTTCTTTAAACATTATTCTTTGATAATTTGTTTCTAGGATAAATAGTTTATAGATTCAGACAAGGTACTAATTCTCATCTAGTTTCCAAATGCAATTGAAACTCCTCTTAAACTTTCCATGGTTTGCACTGCAACTTATTTGGCAGGGAGAGGTTGGGGATAGGGACAATTCTACCTTCATGAATTAGTTTCTTTGAATCATATCCTTAAATTTCTAGTCACCTTTACCAGAACTAGGCTGTAGATCAGATTCTGAGGTCTACTGATAGCTTTGCCACTAGCTGGAGTAGACCACAATTGCAACACTTTTGATTGTTTATTTGCATGAAGGGGAGGGGAAGTGGATAGACTAATAACTAGAAGGGAGCGGGTAAAACTCAGACATTTTATTTGGTAAGTAAACAAAATGAAGGAACATATTTCAATTATATACACCACCGCATTTTTAAAGCTCCCTTTGATCACTCTGGAGAAGGTTGCTGCTTGGAAAACAATGAGTCAGAGAAAATAGTGAGAGAAATGATGTAGGAAACAGATCTCAAGCTGGTTTGCCCTAAGGAGAAAGAAGAGTTAAGAGGAGCCCAAAGGATTAGCCTGCATTTTAAAACAAAATGAACACACTAAAAGCCTGTGTTCCACTGGAAGGATGAAAAAAAAAAAAAACAGAGATAAAAAGCTATATGCTTTTGACAGCAACAAAACTGTGACATGTTGACAAACATCCACTCTGACTTCACCCATTTTGGATAAAATATAGCGTTTTGCTCCTTGCATAATCACTAACCAATCTGAGAGGAAAATGGAGCTCTTCTGACATTGCTAGGCTTTGTCATTCTAAATGAAACCCTGGAGAAAAGAGCTTGAAATTTTTGCCTTGGGAGAAGTGATTTTTCTGAAGAATAAGAATAAGATGACAAGGCACAAAATAGTATGCACACATCGACAGCAAGCTGGTATAAAAGTATGATATGCATTTCAGTTTTAAGAGCAATAGGTGCCACTCTTATGCATTCTGTCACATATGATTATTGTTCAGATCAATCTGTGGATTAAATGCAGAGAAGCCTGTTTACCAATGGAAGCCGCCGGGAGGACATTTCCTAAAACAAAATCCTTACATGATCAATACGATAGAGAGCTGCTTCTGTGTGTATGTGTACCTTGCTTGCTTGCTTGCACAGATATTTCAACACCTGTCCTAGCACAAAGCATTGCCTAAGGTCTTTCACAGTATCTTCTTCTAGATCAGGGTGCTTAATTATTTTGTTCCATGGATTCCTTTGAGAGTCTGGGGAAACCTTTAAACTCCTTCTGAGAAATATTTCATATTATTTATAATTTTACAAAAACAACAATAACAACCAATAACTTAAGATGGTAATATCCATCACACCTTCCTCCTCCTAATTTCTCCACAACTACTACCCTGTGAGATAGGCTAAGAGAACAACTGGCCCACAGTTACTCAAGTTGGCTCTCATGGCTATGGTGGGATTACAGCTCATTGTCTCCTACTCTCTAGTCTGATGTCTTCACCACTACACCAAACTGCTTCTTTATTTAAAGATTTGAAATCAAATACCTAGATATAAATTGTATGACAAAGGAAATGTGTTGAAATAAACTCATCAAAATATTAAAAAATAACAAATATATAATGTAGTGATATATGCAATTCATTATATCAATAACAAGACAAGCTAAATTTAGGTTCAGTGAAAATAAAGCTGTAATGTTCTTTACCCATCCAAGTTGGTGAGCCTTTTGAAATCTATCTTTAGTCATGGAATTGATGTGCGATAATTTTTCCCATTGGCATATCTTTGGAAATGAACTATGCCTTTGGCTATATATTTGGTTCCCCTTTGTTATTGTTAAAAATGGGCATATAAGTTAAATATGTATACCTAAAAATCAAGAGTTGAATGGCAAATAATGCTACCATCTCCATAACTTTATTTTAAGAAATAGATGTTTTAAGAAAAGAAACAAGAAAATAATCCCTAAAAACAGTTCTTTCATTACCTCTACTTTATTCTTTACATAATTCCCATTACTCACTGTACATACTTCTCTCAAGAATGGATATGGTTCTTAAAGCTGCTACAAAAACACTCTATACTTTTTCTCTTCAGCCAGGTTCTGACAGTTCTTCCACTTCATCTGAACTGAACAGATGCACACAAATATATTTTCTATTTTGGGAAAAGGTTGAAGTCCCGTGACATCAACCATGTATCCTTGGCAGATGAACTTGGATGGTGAGTTCCAAGTTGACTGGTACTTTTTGGATTGTTCATGAGGTATGAGGCCTAGCATTGTCAAGTTGCACAAAAAAAAAAAGTTTCTAAATTCTGCTTAATCATTGTTTTAATGTTTCAGTGTTATAGTATAATGGTTTGAGCTGATAGCGATGCCAGGTTTAAGGAAAACCGTGTGAATAATGCCATCACCAAAATATCACCAAAAACTGTAACCATGAGTTTTCTTACCAAAGCCTGGACTTTGATTTTTTTTTAACCACAACTAAAGATTTGTGTCAATATTCCATAGATTGACCCTTACTTTCTGGATCATAATGATGAGTCCATGTTTTGTCTGCTGTCACAGTGCTGCAAAGAACTTTCTCACTCTCATTGTCAACAATTGCGTGTGACAACAATTGCTGGCAAATATCAACTCTTAAGGCTTTCATCTCTGCTGTCAATATGAGATGAACATTTCCAATCTTGAAGGACACCAATAATATGACCCATACGTTCTTGTAAAAGGCCATGCTTGACAGCAATTTTTCTTGGAGTGATTTGCTGATTGTCCTTAATCAGTTCATCAGCCTTTCTCATGTGAAAGACATTAGAAGCTGTCACAGGTTGTGTATCTCATTCTTGATCACACAATTCAGTTCATCTTGTTTTACTGGCTTTACATTTTTTGATCCAGCAATGCAGTTTTCATACCAATTTCATCATCACCATAAGTCACCATAAGTCACTACAAGTCAGCCCTATGGGTAGACTAGACTAAGAAACTAATGCCATATTAGTCTAAAACGTTTTTTTTATTTAGAATAGCTATACTCTTGCACATCTGAATGTGTTTCCCTCCTCCCTTACTTTATGTTCATTTGAATTAGGGAGGGATCAGTCTGAGGTGTTTTCTCAAGTTTGTTTCTTGAAATGGCCTAAATTGCACTTGTCAGATGATTGCTTTGGTAATGAATCTTCTGATTGACCTTCAATGCCCACTACATTTTATTTGGTAGTGAATTTCAGTTGGAGGACTCCTAGACCAGTCAAAAATTAAATTAGGATGCATTGTTCAAACTACACACATAATTATTTTGCTGGTTTCTACTTGAAGGTTTCAGTTTCATGAACAATAGCATCATGTATGGAGCCATAGTGATATTCTCTGAGAAGTCATCCAGAAGTCAGGAAAGTATAGGACCAGAGGTGGTATTCAGCAGGTTCTGACCAGTTCTGGAGAACCAGTAGTGGAAATTTTAAGTAATTCGGAGAACCAGTGGTAACCTTCCTCCAGGAGTAGGGAGGGAATGGATATTTTACAGTATCCTTTCCCTGCCATTCCCACCAAGGCACGCCCACAGAACCGGTAGTAACAAAATTTGAATCCCATCACTGAATAGAACATTATAATTTACTACAGTGGTAAATGTAAAGAGAGTTGAACTACAATGCCCAGAAGAATGGTGAAGAAGGTTGAAAGTTAATGGTTCAACAATAGTTCTATCCTGCATAGATCCAGTAGAAGATACTGACAACTCACTAGAGTTGAAGGCACATGGAAGCCAATCCAATAAACTTCTGTTGGGGATGCTGGCACTAAAGAATCACTATTTTGTCCTTCAATCCATTTTCAAGATGATGATGATGACAATGATTTTATTATTAACTCGGGATAATAACTGTTTCTCAGTATAACCTGCCCATGAATGTATTTTTAATGGTGAGAGCAGTTTTACAACTCATTGCAATTTAATGCATATGATATGTGCACAGGTGTCAAATTCAATTATATCTCGTGACGTATTGTGATGTATCACAACGTTTTTTGCCTTTATGGAGCTGGGGTGGGCGTGGCTTGCACATGACACATCCGGCCCGTGTGCTGCCAGTTTGAAACCCCGTGATAGTGGAAAGGGAGAAAGGATAGAGAAAGAGAGGGAAATCATTTCTAATTCTTAACCACTCTGTATTTTTTTTTAAAACCTCTCCCTAGAAAAAAGAAAGAAAGAAACAACAAGAAAAAGAAGCAAGAGCTGAAGTAACATCAGTTTGGGTAAATTAATTCACACCATATTTTATTTGATAAATGCCAAAGTTATAGATGAAAAACACTAAAGAAGAGGCCAGGCATCCGAAACAAACAATGGCTTACTTATTGATTGTCACACAATTAGTAGGAAGACTTTTTCTTGCAACTATTTGTCTTTGCAGCTTTTGATTCTGCCACCCACAAGGGGCTCCCACACAGCTCATTACATAACTTCTGGACAGGATAAAGCAGGTACTGCTGATTTCTGTAGCACATGAATCAAAATGCCAGTGTGCCTTTGCCCACCTACAAACTCTGGGGAAAGTTGTTTCAGATGCTTTGTTCCTTAGGAAAAACAACTTATGAGGATGCACAGATATTAAGAATGGTCATTTTCATTAAACTGTAGGAAGAAAAAAAAAATAACCTACCTGAAAAGGTCCAGCAGAGAGAAACTTTATCAGAGGGGGAAAAAAAAGAATGTTATTCTGCATCTTTATATAGCTGTAGGAAGCATCGCACTACTGGTCCAATATTATACAGGTAGTCCCAGGGGGTAGGATTCAGGTACCAGGATAGGATTCAACCAGTGTTACTACTGGTTCGGTGACTATGTTTTGTGCATAACCAGTGTTACTACCGGTTCAGTGACTACGATTCTATAGAACCGGGCAGAACCAGTAGCATCCCACCCCTGGGTAGTCGAGTTACAACAACTCATTCAGTGACTGTTCAAAGTTACAACAGCACTGAAAAAGTGATTTATGACCAATTTTCACAATTTTGAATGTTACAGCATCCCCATAGTCATATAATCAAAATTCAGACACTTGGCAACTGACTCATATTTATGACAGTTACAATGTCCCGGGGTTATGCTATCACCTTTGTGACCCAAAGGCGCTTTTTTCAAAAGGCAACTGGAATTTGTTTTTCCTTGAAGGCATTTCTCTTGTCATCCAAGAAGCTTCTACAGTTCTGACTAAATGGTGGAGGATTGACGGATTTATATTCCTTGCAGTCATTTGGTTCAGAGGTGTTCAGCAGGTTCTGACCAGTTCTGGAGAACTGGTAGCGGAAATTTGGAGTAGTTCAGAGAACTGGCAAATACCACCTCTGACTGGACATTTTACGGTATCCTTCCTCTGCCACACCCACCCAGCTACGCCCACAGAACCGGTAGTAAAAAAATTTGAATCCCACCACTGATTTCATTGTTAACACTCTTTCTGAGAGTCGTTGAGGCTGCTTGGAGGTTTATCTGTGACCTCAGGGTCACCCGAACAGTCCAAATGAGTGTGGAACCTTCTTGGAACTATTGAAAGGACTGTGTTGTAAACAGTACATAGATGGCATCAAATCCCGTTGTCTTTTGAAAAAAAGCACCTTTGGACAACTATGGATGACTGACAATCTCCATAGATGTCTTTTGTGACCTTTTGCCTAGCAAAGTCAATGGAGAAGCTAGATTCCCTTAATAATGATGTTACTAATTTAACAACTGCAGTGATTCCCTTAACAAATATGGCAAAAAGCTTGTAAAACGAAGCAAAACTCACTTAAAAACCATCTCATTTAGCAACAGAAATGTTGGTCTCCATTGTGGTCGTAAGTTGAGGACTACCCGTATAAGTTTTGGTTTTCCTTAAAATTCAGCCTTCATGGAAAGAAGGCAGGCAGTTATGTCAGCAAATATTGCTTCAGCAGAATATTTTCCTTCTTCCTGGGGGACAGTGAGAGGGATGATTCTCCATGGAGAAGATTGGGCAGAAGAAAATAATTGGGGCTGAACTCTTTGAAGAGGAAGTGGGGCCTAGAGGGACAGGGCAGGATCTCCTGACGTTAACAGGATAGATACAGTGGTGGGATTCAAAAATTTTTATTACCGGTTCTGTGGGCGTGGTTTGGTGGGCGTGGCTTGGTGGGCATGGCAGGGGAAGGATACTGTAAAATATCCATTCCCACCCCACTCTAGAGGAAGGATACTGCAAAATCCCATTCCCTCCTCACCCCACTAACCTGCTTTCCAGCTATGCAGGTCAACAAAAGAAGATCCAGCCGATCAGCTGCACCTCGGAAGGCAGAGAACAGATAAGTCAGGGCCAGTCAGAAGTGATATTTGCCGGTTCTCTGAACTACTCAAAATTTCCGCTACTGGTTCTCCAGAACTGGTCAGAACCTGCTGAATACCACCTCTGGATAGATGAGAGACCACCTCAGTTTGGTTTCAGGCTTGCAGGTTAAACAATATGGAGCTATGACGATTATTTGCAGATAGCCTATCCCAGAGTAGTTCAAACTTAAATAGGATTGTTGTGTGAATCCAATAACGGTAAAAATCATTGGAAAGGTTATACCACAGAAATGATGAGGGAGAAGGTTCATCTTGTGGTAACTCAGAGGTCAAACTTTCTTATTAGTCTTTGTGGTTCATTAGAATGTATTTCTTGCTAGACCCTTTGTTAGATTTGTTAAAAAAGACACAACATATCCTATTGTTAGACTTATATTAAATATTGATTATAATTGTTTTTATTATTGTTTGCATTGTTTTTAACATTTCAGGTTTTAATTTGGATTTTAACAAAATTAGGAGACCTCCATTAAGTAACTGTACAATGAAAATATAATTAAGAATTGGGGATAACCAAAACATTGCATTATGTGTTGTATGCCACCTTTTTTTATAGAGACCTCCAGAATACATATATTTACCTATTCATAACACAATACATGTAGTCCTTCTTTAGTGACCTCACTTTAGGACTGTTTGCAGTTATGATGAAAAAATAATGTTGTGACCAACCCTTGCATTTATGACTTTTGCAGGGTCTGAAAAGCAAAGTAAAGCTGAAGTAAGAACATAAACACAGTCACAGTTTCACTTACCGACTGCTTAATTTGCCATTTCTAACTGTGGTTGCTAAATGTGGGCTACCTATATGCAAGATTTTCCTAGGCATTTTGGTGTCGTAGGCAAAGTCACATTCTGGAGTTCCCTATGGTTTGACTTATTTTCTGATTTTGCTAAGAAGTTTTTTTTTTAAATGTCCTCTTGTTTGTTTCCCCCTTCTTTGGGTTTTTGAGCTTTACATTATGATTTTCATTCCAGACAATTTTTTTTCCCCAGTCATTTTCACCCTCCTTATACAAGTAAGTAATTTTAGTTACATCATCACCCATTGTTGTCATATGGCAACAATTCTGCAAAATTATATTTAATCCTCAAGTGGGCTCATGAGTGCACCATTATTCCTTTTTCAATTTTTTCAATTTTGTTTTTTAGTCTTTTCAATTTTGACACCCCTTGAAATTTGGCGCCTACTCATATAGCCTGGAGCCAGGCCTGATTATATCCAGACAAGACAAAAGATCTTAGTTTTTTGTAGTCGACCAGGAAAGGAGAGGAGGATTACAGACACTGTAAATCAATTCTGTATCCAGGCTGTGATCAAATGCAAACAACTTATCCAGGTGATGTTGAGTCCTGCTAGGTTGTTCTCTCCCTTCCTCCCTCTTTCTGTCTCTCTGTCTCTGTCCCTCCGTCTCTTTCTGTCTCTCTGTCTGTCTCTGTGTTCCCCCCTCTTTCTCTCTCTGTGTGTTTTTTTCAGTCTGTCTCTGTCTGTCTGTCTCTGTGTTCCTCCCCTCTTTCTTTCTCTCTCTCTCTCTGTGTTTTTTTTCATTCTCTCTCTCTCTCTCTCTCTCAAATTTTCATATATTATTCCAATGATACTATGTTTTACCTTCCTATTTTCTCATTTCTGGTTGGTTGGATTGTAACTGCAACAATCCCAATGAAATCTTGGTTGGCTACAGCCAGTACTAGACACATTAGAAGTTAAGGTACTACTAAATTATTATGGTATCATGTTAGAATCTGCTATTCCTTATATATATATATTTTAATAGTCCTCGACTTATAACAGTTCATTTTGTGACCATTCAAAGTTACAATGGCATTGAAAAAAGTGACTTATGACTGTTTTTCAGAGTTACGATGTTTCCAGCATCCCTGAGATCATGTGATCAAAATTCAGATGCTTGGCAACTGGTATATATATTTATGCTGTGTCCCAGGAACTTGCGATCCCCTTTTGTGACCTTCTCACAAGCAAAATCAGTGGGGAAGCCAGATTCATTTAACAACTAGGTAACTAACTTATCAACTGCAGTGATTCACTTAACAACTGAGGCAAGAAAGATCGTAAAATGGGGCAAAACTCAACAAATGTTTCACTAAACAACAGAAATTTTGGGCTTAATTGTGATCCTAAGTTGAGGACTACTGTACTTATCTGGATGAATTACTTTTAACATTTGGGCTTAGAGTAATTCCCTGGTTATGTATATTTAATTCATTCTTAATTTTCATTTATACAACATTTTACTCCTACTTCTGTTTTGCATTGTTTTTTATGCTATTTGTTTTACTGCCACTGAAATAAATTCAAATAATTTAATTAAGATTTATAATTAATTAAAGGGAGTAATAGTTGTTAGGGATAACATTGTTTACCCTAACTGATTTAGGTAAAAAATAATAAATAAGTTATCATGGTTTGTTGGTTAAAGTGTGTGTAACTTTAACTACAAGAATGTAATTAAGGGTGTGTTTGTAAAAGCACCATAAAAGAAGCAAGTCAATTGCAGCTCTCTCTCTCTGGCTTAATGATCCCTAATTACTGGATGGATTGATGACTGCGTTTTTCCTTACTGGAATGGAGGAGAGAAAGGAGTGTTGATTTCTCAACGGAAAGAAGAGATAATACAGACTGATTTATTGTAAGTGAACTGACATTGGCTATTCAACACGGATTTTGCAAATTGAGTATCCCCGACTGGACTGACTGAAATGATACATGACTAATGGACCGTTTATTTTGACTATGCTATAATTCCTAATGGAATAAACTATATTTTTGATAGCACAAGCGTATCTGTTTTTTACTGCGTGTTAACTAAAATACAAAGTTATCTCACACATTTACCTGTCTGCCTATCTGACTACGCTACACATTCTGTTTAGTTTGTTTTCCTTAACACTTGTTGGGGAATTCAGGCTTAACAATAGTAAATTAAATGATACATTCCAGCTCCCATTGTACTTTACTTTTTTATCAAGATTCTGAACTAATTTCAGTTTGTATGCAAAGTCCAGAGAGGAACACTTTCTTTTATTAACTAATAGCTTGGTATAGAATGCTAATGTCCCTGCCTTCTTGACATTTGCTTTGTGGTTAAAGTAGCTCTTAAATACTGTTGCATTTTATTTATTTATTTATTTTAGCATTTATATAGCCACCCAAACCAGAACATGTGACTTGCAATGATATACAAAAAAGAAAACCATAAGCAACCAATGCAATCACCCATCTCATTATACAGTATATTCATTTTGAATAGAAATATGTAAGTAAATTTTTCACAGCTAATATACCACAAATAAAACTTATAGAAAGTTAACTACATAGCTGGTCAGGTTATATAGGATTTTTATAAATGGAGTCAGTAGAATGTGCGAATGTAACATGTCATTTCCTTTTAAATCTCCAACAAAATTCAAGATATTAAGAAGTATGCGGTTTATTCCCATATTATTCATTCTTACTTTACATGCAAGGCTACACTAAGATAGGGATCATAGTATAAGATATTAAACTGGTATGAGAAAATAGGTTTATTTGTACTGGATGTTTGGTATTGAATCAGACATTTTTCTAACAGTCAGAATAGATTTAGTTAAGTGTTTTTCCAGTGGGACTGGTCTACAGGGCAAGCTAGTCTACCCATATATGGGTTGGAACATACTGCTTCTGCTTTCACCTTTCAGCCCCAATGTCAGCGTTCCAAGTAACAAACTCCAACCCAGAAGACTCTGAGAAACAAAGCTTCTCAAAGATCCATTTTATTAGAGTTGTCATATTGGCATATCTGGGAAAACCCGAATCTGAGAGTTCTGGGTTTTCCCTTGGTAATTGAACTTTCAAAACCCCCATCCCCTGCACCCATCAGTCCATCACATGGCCCAATCACCGTCTGTCCCAACTGGAGACCTTCATCTAACCATTCCTTTTCCAGGTGCAGGATGACATGTCCTTGACTGCGAATAAGAATGTTGTTTTGACTAATGACCTCCACTTTATTAAATCCCCCCTCCCAATTTCCCAAGCATTGGACTGTGGCAGCATGGAAGCTTCTGAGGTTAATATGGCTTCCAAAGCTGACACCCAATCCAGGAGCCTTCTCAGATAGTTGTTCTCGTGACAAACTATTTTTTGTGTTGAATTTATATTTTACCGACAAAGAAATAAAGGGAGACGAGTATACTGTAGATCTATTTCAAATTATTTAGCTCTCGTCAGCTAGTCATACCCTTTCTGGAATTTCCTAGATGGCCTCAAACAAGATATGGTTATAATAGGACTGTCTCATAGTAGAAGTTTCATTTCAGTGTGACTTGGCTGAACCCTAGTAAGAGCCAGTAGCTTGGGTTTTATGATCCATCTCTTTTTAACAGATCCTGTGTATAGTTTAGAAATCCTCCTGGACTCATGTCTCTAACTCCTGGAGCTAGGAGGGTCTTTGCACATGTTTGCATTGTTCATCAGTTGTTTATACCCATTATTGGACCAGGAAGCTCTGCTGATGGTCACTCACACTTTAGTAACTTCCTGCTTGGATTACTGAAATAGGCTCCATATGGCTCAGCCTTCGAAGACAATTCAGAAACTTTAGCTGATGGAAAATACATTGGTGTGGGCAGTTGTGCTGGTTTCTCAGAACTTATGCCCAGTGGTAGGATTCATTTTTTTTTACTACCAGTTCTGTGGTCATGGTGGGCGTGGCTGGCGAAGGATACTGTAAAATGTCTATTCCCACCCCACTCCAGGGGAAGGATACTGAAAAATAACAGATAACAGATTGGAAGGGACCTTATAGGTCATCTAGTCCAACCCCTCACTAAAACGGGAGACCCTACACCATTTCTGACAAATGGCAGTCCAATCTCTTCTTGAAAGTCTCAAGTGATGACACTCCCACAACTTCTGAGGGCAAGCTGTTCCATTGGTTGATCTCCATTCCCACCCCACTCCAGGAGAAGAATTCTGCAAAATCGCCATTCCCTCCCCACTCCTGGGAGAAGGTTACTGCAAAATCCCATTCTCTCCCCACTCCAGCTTTTCAGCTCCATTCTCCTGTGCAGGGCAACAAAAGACCACACCGATCATTTGGGACTCAGGAGAATAGATGGGGAATAGATGGGGAGGGGGCAGTCAGAGGTGGTATTTGCCGGTTCTCTGAACTACTCAAAATTTCCGCTACCGATTCTCCAGAACTGATCAGAACCTGCTGAATACCACCTCTGCTTAGGACACCACTGCTCTGCAAACTGTTACCAATATGGTTACCAATATGCTCTGGATGCAATTCACGGTCCTGGTAATTAATTTAAAATGTTTCATGACTTAAAGCTAGATTGTCTATAGATCCGTTTCTCTTCAGAGGTGTCTATCTGTCCATTGAGATCTGGCAGGAGAGACATGCTTTGGGTGTAGTTCACAAGGAAGTACCACCTCTCAGGGCTCAGAAAGAGACCCTGGGAGTCAAACCCATACATCTGGACAATGACACACTGAGAAGGCTGATGTGTAGTCATCCATAACAGCTGGTGAGAGCTCTGTTTTCATTCATTGTTTAATTGTCTTTAATAGTGTTCATATCAGTGCTGATAAAAGGTGTAAATTTCATCCTTGCCAAAAGGATGCTTCAAAATTTTAATAAAGCTATAGGAAAATGAACAAGTAATATATTCTGCATTTTCCTCATCACAAATTTTCCTCGTTTTACTTTATTTGCCAAGGGTAAAAAGCCAAATAAATGGATTCTACAAATGTTATTCTCCCTTGTTAGATAATGTAGTCCACCAAGGAAGAAGTTTCTTGGAAAAATCTATGTAGCAGCTTTCATTTTACAAATATTATATTTATTGATGGCTCCAATTTTCTCTTAAAGTAGAGAACTACTAACCAAAGATGGGAAACTTTTCAGGGATAAATTTAGGCTACACATGTATTACTTTTTGGTGACACTGAACAGGGATTTTACCTCATGTAAGTGGGCAGGAATTTTCACAAGAGAGTAAAATTTGAGATTGTGATTATTTTAATTGGGTTGTTTTTTGCGTGTCCCTAAGTCTGTTGCAGGCTTGTGCAACTGGTTTACCAATTAAACTGATGCAAAACATTTGTCTATTATATCAGCACTTTTTACGAATTTGGTATGGGGAGGGCAGAGGAGCCCCTCCCCCCCAAAAAATCAAGATGGTGACCACAATCACATAAAGTGACATGAAGTGCCACTTCTTTCTATCTGCATGATGTGAGCTATTTAAAATATGTTGGGTCTTTAATCATTGCTCAATCATTTGACTTTTTTGGTCCTCCTGCAGATGCTCCTGTTTTGAAGACTCTACAAAATCCAAAAGATAACTGGGGGATTGGGGAGGGACTACAAATTACCTGTCTCTCTCCCCCCCATATTTTCTTTTTCTGAGCAGACACGTTGTTTGATTATAATGGTGGAGAGTTTAGGAGTGTATGTATATACTTCACCTTCTTTATGGGCACATCTGTGAAGAAATTCTTTAACATGTGATGTGAGTAGTTTAAAACTTTAATGCCATGGGTGTACTCTGAAGGAAGATCACTGAATTCTGGTTTTTGGCATGATTGGTGGTAGGCTTCTTACCTCCAAGGACATCTCCTTCTGATTTATGTTCTTTGGCATTCTTGTCCAGAAGTTCTGAAGAATGTGTTAGAAGAGGGGGAATATATTGCAAAGGGTGGGAGAGGGGAGAGAAAAGAGGAGGGGAGAGGGAGAGAATCTTAACTAATACATAAGTGGATCTAGATTAGGTTCACTCGAAGAGTAAAGGGTATAGTATGCCTATATTGCAGAGATGGTTCTCAAGGTTTAGTTAAAACATCAATTGCTAATCTTCTATTATTTTAATTCATCTATCTAAACATCTAACCCTGCAACCAATGCCCTTTAATTCTCTCCAGGTAGTCTTTGTATCATGCAATTATTTTAATGATTTATATAATGTTCACTCAGGCAAGGACGGACATTGTACGTAGGCTTGTCTTATGCTTCTTCTGCTATTACAGGTAAGAGTGTAAAATGCTATAAAAACCCGTGCTTAAAAAGACAGCCACTTTGTGTCAGTTCCAATAAAGCTTACTAATGTCATGATGATAAATAATAGGCAGCCAGTTTAACTTAAATAGACAATATTCATGCTACATTAACTTTAAAGTCTTCATAATTGTAGGGAAATTACAGTTGAAGCAATGGCCTTAATGGGCATTTTCTCATGAAACACCAGACTGCTGTGAAATAAAATGGTTCATTTGCCATTACTACCACATACATTTCCTGTTAAATAGTCTAGTGGGATATGTAGTAGGAAAGCTTGTAGGATCCAATCTGCTTTGTACTCTTGGTAAATTGAAATTGCCAGACACTTTGTGACTTTTAATTTAAGCAGTCCCTTCTCTGGTGACTCCAGTCATAGTATTTCTGATGCCGTTGCTAAATCTCAGATAGAGGTATTAATCAGAGAAAAAAAAATGTCATGATAGAAGCTTGTCCCAAAGATACTTTCCAAAAGGCAACTGGCGTTTCTTGGTTTTTTCCCCCTTAAAAATGTTTCATTTTTCATCCAAGCAGCTTATTCAGTTCTTCTTGAATAAGAAGCAAAACGTTTTCAAGGTTCAGTTGCCTTTTGAAAAGCACCTTTGGAACAAGCATAACTTGGGTGATTGAGCATCCCCATAATACAGTATAAGCCTGCATTTGGGCTGCAAAAATCGGGATTATTCACTCCATCACAGTAACAATTAAAGGTCTTTTTTACTTTCCTGTTATAACCTTTCTGTAATCTCAATTCCTCCTATTGAGTTTGCTTAAGTCTGGAAGAAAACAACAACTGTATCTTATTCACCTCAGATATTTGTTCATTTTCCAACCTGCAGCATTGCAATAATCTCTTTTTCTTAAGGAAAGAATAGAGAATTGCCCATGATCAGGAGGAGCAACAACAGAACTGATGGATCTCTCTATGGCTTCAGTTCATAGCAACCTGGGTTTTATTTGTAATTACCTAAGCTGCTTAAATCAAATAAGCAGGTGCACAGATTTGCATAATTTCAATTGCAGAATTTGCCTTTGGAACAAAAATTTGAGTTTTTCTAGCAGTCTGTTGCGGTGTGGCAGGCATCAAATGACTGAGTTATTTGAAGAAACCCGGAAGCATGTCCTAATGTGTACACTTGTACTTTTTAATTTGTTAGCCTCTTGAATGTCTGCTTTATTATGACCCATGAACAAGAATCCAATACTAAAGAAAATACTTAAAGGAAGGTTTACTGTATGTACTCTATGAATGTGTGTGCATGTTAGGGTGAAACTGAACAAGCATATGTATCAGAGCCTATGGTGGAAAATATAATTTTTAAAACATTAAAATTAGTTTCCAGATATTTGCATAATCTTTTAATAGCCTTTTTTCATTATATATGTACTTTTGATGCATGCTGCTCTGATCTCCATATATATTGAACTTTCAGCTCCTACAAGGTTTCTGAGAGCTGACCAGCATTCCATGTCAAAGATGATAAGCAAATTCCTCTCTACCATTCCAGGAAGTTCTGATTTAGGACTCAAGTTGAAGTTTCAGTAGTCAAAAAATGTGCGTCAAATGCAAATGCCAAATATACAAAGATCAGACTTGCTCGCACACCAAACAACCCACACATAAGAACACAGTGCTGTACTTCTTCATAGCCAGGAAAATGAGTCACTAAATACCCATGAACCTTTAGGTATCTAAGACATTATGAACAAGAAAGCATAGAGATTTATCCCAAAGAAGGATCTAAAAATTGGTATTAAAAAGGATCCCAATAATTTTCATATGGTTCCTTTTCTGTTAGATCACTTGAGCTATAGTAATTGCCTAACTGTCCCAATGCATGGAAGTGGTAACTTGTACTTGATATCTAAACAAGTCAATTATCTGCTCTTAATGTCATTCCATAGAATGTTTATAAAATTCAAAATCAAAAAAGTATTTTGAGACTAATATTTTAATAGAAGGCAAATGCTAATGGATTGTGACTGATAATGGTAGAAATACTTGGGAAAACTAAACAAAGAACTAGGAAACAAGAAATTATTTTATTGAATTTATGGGCTGAAAAGATGCTACCCGGCCTCACCTCTTGATCTCACTTGGTTGCAATCTGTAGTGTGATTTACATGTGAAATATGTACCTGTACAAACAGCACAACTTCCCTGTATGTTTATCATATTCTAATCAGCCAGATGGGGATCAGATTGACTCAGCACAACTTTGTCATATATAATTACAACTGGAAAGATTATTCTCATGCATTGGGGACTGTGAGCGAATGAGTTGGTGGGGACACTAAAATCCTTAACTGTAAGGTTATAAATTCCATAGAACCTCAGATATATGAAATGTAAAGTACAATGGGGAGATCAACTAGTTCAGAGGTGGGCTGCACATACTTTAACAACCAGTTCATCGAGTGCAGAACTGAAAATGTGAATGCGCTTGCACGCAGCTGCAAAACCTTGGGGATTTCCTGCAGACAGCAGCCAGGGTGAGTAGATCGAGCGAGGTGCGGAAAGCAGCTGGGCTGCAAGAGCAAGCAAAAACGTGAGATATATAGGACAGGATAGCGCCTGGGCAGATAGGTGGTCCCACCTGGTGGTCGTAACTACTAGTACGGGTAAACTGGTTCGAACCGCCAGCAGCCCACCACTGAACTAGTTGTTAAAGATAATATGATAAATCTTGTTTTTGAAAGCTTGTTGGCAGTGGCCAAAGATTGCTTTATTACTTCCCCCTGTAGACTAAACTCATTTTCATGTTCAGATACTGTTATTGACTATTACCTGCATTTAGGTTTTGGTTAGTAGTAGTTGCATTTAAAGAACTGAATACAGGTAATCCTTGAGTTACAAATGGAATGGAGCTTGCCAGAGGTGGTATTCAGCAGGTTCTGACCAGTTCTGGAGAACCGGTAGTGGAAATTTTGAGTAGTTTGGAGAACTGGCAAATTCCACCTCTGACTGGACATTTTACAGCAGTGATCCCCAACCTTTTTTACGCCGCGGCCCGGTATCCCCAACCTTTTTTGGCGCCCGGTACCGACATCAACTGGGCCCGCCATCTTGTTTTGATGAAAAAGTGCTTCTGGTGAGCTCACCGGAAGCACTTTTTCATCAAACAAGATGGCGGCGCCCAGCTGGTGAGCTTTTCCGGGTAGAAATGGCTTTCACCCGGAAAGCTCAACGAAGGCTGCCGCTATCTTGTTTGATGAAAAAGTGTTTCCGGTGAGCTTTCTACCCGGAAAAGCTCACCGGAAGCACTTTTTCATCAAAACAAGATGGCGGCGCCCAGCAAGCCAGCGGCCCGGTAGGACTTGTTCCACGGACCGGTACCGGTCCGCGGACCGGTGGTTGGGGACTCCTATTTTACAGTATCCTTCCCCTGCCACGCCCATCAAGCCATGCCCACAGAACTGGTAGTAAAAAAATTTGAATCCCACCACTGGAGCCTGCCCATTCTATTCGTAACCTAGGAGTGAATTGTATTACTTGAACACAATCGCTCCCTCCTTTCACCCATGCATTCGCTAATCAAATGTGCGGCTTATTAAGTGCACGAGGTATCTCAGGGTGGGAAAGACCTTTGGGACCTAGAATGGAACAGGCCACTTACTTCAGGCCGCCCAATGCCTCCTCTGACCCATTGAGATACCTCATTCTCCCTCCTCTGGGGTCCCCACAATTGCTCCCCCCATCCTGCCGCAACAGGTCACTTATCTTATGAAGATCTGTTTCCTCTGCTGCCTGTTTCTTTGCCTGCTCCCTCCTTTCTCATCGGCAAAGCGCTTGATGAAGGCTTTGGTGACTTGGAATGCCATGCATGACCTTCTGGGCCCCCTTTCTCTCCACCAAACCATTTAAGGATTGCGTCCCTGTAGGCTTCGGCAGCCCTTTTCAAAAAGCCTTTGCTGGTAAGAACAGAGCCTCGGAAGGACGCGTCTGCATCTTACAAGCTTCACTGGTGCTGACAAAGGCTTTTTGCAAAGGGCTGCTGAAGCCTATAGAGATGCAATCGCCTTGTAGGCTTCAGCAAGGAAACGGCAAATGGAGGAAAGGCTTGAAGGACCCAAGCCTTCCCTCCATATGCAAACGTTCAGGCCTCAATTCTCAGAGAATAGAGGCCTAAAGTGCAAGATCAGTAGCACAGGATCTTGCATGACTGATCTCACAGTATGTTAGGCCTCTGTGTGGACATGATGTGTGGACTTCAGCTCCCAGGATCCCTGAGCCAGCTTGTTGGCTGGGAATTCTATGACTTGAAGTTCATACATCTTAAAGAGTTGTCAAGATTAATGTATCACAAGCTAAGTTACTTAACTATCATATTCTTTATCTTATCTTTTTTTTATTGCCTTCCATTTTCCAAGACTCAGTCTTCTCCAAAGCTTTATAATTTCCTTTTATTGCCCTTCCTATTACTTTCATTCCACCCAACATCTTCTATGTTTATTACTGTAATGGCATGTTGTTGAACTGTGCATCACAGTGATGAATTGCTCGTGAGACAAAAGCATCTGGATTAAGCTTGGATGCTGCGCCTTGGTGGGCAAGAAGGCAGATGGCTTCGGCCAAGTTCAGTTAATGGAAATTTAATACTTTTACCTATGACAGGGAGAGCATAATCCATAGGGATAATTTTATATTGAATAAAGATTAAAGGACATTAATTTTAAGAGCAGAACAATGCAAAAAGCTATAGATACGACAATATTGACAAAGTTTTATTCACAATAATTAGCCTACAACACACACACACACACACACACACACACAAAAGATACAGTAAGAAACCTAAAAATACAAAGGCATATTTTAACATTTCAGTTGTTCAGGAAGTTAAGTAAAAAAATTAAAACTAAACATTAGCTAATACTTCCTTTTAAATAAATACCTCCTGGAATAGGCAGAATGTTAAAAAAAAAAAAAAGGAACAACAGAAGACTCATGACCTCTGTATGCATCAAGAAGTTAATGTTACAATTAGAATAGATATTGGATAGTATTTTTTTAAGTTGGAAGAAATATTCAATAACTCTAGAAGAGTTAAGTTAAAAGTACCTAAAGGCACAACAATCAAATGGCCCACTCCATTCTGAAGACAACTTATAGTTTTACATGTAAGATTTTTTCAACAGCCTTCTCCATTGATTTGATCTCTAGAAGTTTTGGACTAAAACTCCCATGGTCTAAGACAAAATTGAATGTGGGTAATGATAGCCCAGCACGTATGGAAACTTTCAGATTGGGAAACATTCATAGTATGGAATGTAAAAGTAAACACATTCTGCAATTTACACAGCATGTTGAGAGAAAATGGCACAAAATTCCATTCAGACAACCAAACATATTGAACAGTATTGCACAAAGCAATCCTTATATCTGAAAAGGGTTCCAATGACATGATAAACTAAGAGGCCAGATATGGGCATTAAAAGCATTTTGCCAATTTAACTTCCAAAAGCCACCAATATGGGGAAAGTGGCAGAGGAATTGTTAGTTTCACTCTTTTTGTTAAGAAATCAAAATTGTACAAAGGTTTATTTTCACTCCAGAATTACTGTTCATGCTTCTTTTGATCGGCCCACTTTTGTGACTACTGATGCATTTTCTTTCAAATTACTTTTGAGAAGCTTTCTTAGGCCATCATTACGTTTCCAGGTTCTTGTTCTGATTCCTAGGGAACAAAGAATACATCATGTTAAAGAGAGGGAAGAAAACAAAACACCAGAAACCATATTAATAAAACAAAGACTCAATTTTATTAATTTCCTGAATGTTAAAACATCTTTATATAGCCTGATGCTCTCCAGCTGTGCTGGAGGACAACTAACTGGTTGGCTGGAGATAGTACAGTTTTAGTTGAATACATATGGAGGGCATTAGATTACCGAAAACTATAACTTTTAAGCTATAAAATAGGACAGAAGCACGGCAAACCTGAATTTCACAAAGTAATAATGGGAAAGAGATGTCCAGAAGAGCTGACAATCTATTAAAATCCAAATTGAATGTTATATACACATAAAATACATGCAGGATATTTAAAATGCATGAAATGTATGAACAATGTCCAGAGTGATATAAAAAAAATTACAAATTATGTACAGGTAGTCCTCAGCTTATGATCATAACTGAGCCCAAGATTTCTGTTGCAAATCAAGACAGTTGTTAAGTGAGTTTCCACCCACTTTATGGCCTTCCTTGACAAGTTGTTAAGGGAATCACTGCAGTTGTTAAGTTAGTAACATGGTTGGCAAAAGGTGATCACAGGACCCGGGGGACTCTGTCACTGTCATAAATACAGTACATGCCAGTTGCCAAGCGCCCAAATTTTGATCATGTGATTATGAGAATGCTGTAATATTTGTAAGTGTGAAAAACAGTCATAAATCACTTAAGTGTCGTTATGAGCTTTTACACACTGGAAGTGAGATGGGTGATGTCTAGAGCAGGGGTCGCCAACCTTTTGGACCTCAGGGACCGCCAAACTCATAATTTTAGATACCAGGGACCACTAACTGGTTCTGTGGGCGTGGCCTAATTTGTGGGTGTGGCTTGGTGGTCATGTGACTGGCTGGGCATGGCTTGTATGTAAATATTATAAATATTTATATAAGTATTGAACTTTTTTATTAAAAAAAGAGCAACTTTTACCCAAAACCAGGCAAAGCAGGCAGGCAGATTGAGTTGCTCACAGAATCACAGATTCATTCAGAAATCTATCTATCTGCCATTGGCTAGCTCAGTCTGCCACATAAATTTTGCTTGCAAGCAAACTCACAAAATTAACTCACAACACAACATGTATGTAAATATTGAATTTTTTTTAAATAAAAAAAGCAATTTTTACCCAAAATCAGGCAAAGCAGGCAGATTGAGTTGCTCACAGAATCATTCAGTGATTCGGCTAGCTCAGTCTCTCAAATTTGCTTGCCGTGAGTCTGCACTGAATTTGCTTGCAAGCAAACCTTCAGTCCTAAGGGAGGTTTGGCTGTGCTGAGCCGAAGATCTAAAGACTAGCTAGAAAGCAAGAAATCCAACCATTTCCTGCTTCCTAGCTAATGTAAATCTCCCGGAACAGCAGAACAGATGATGGTCAGAAAAATAGCAATGTTAGCAGGCAAGTTTGCCGGGTAAGGAGTGAGTGGGCGGGGAACGTTCCTGTGGGCCATGTGAGCGGTGCAGCCTTGTGTTTCTGCGCAGCCTGGATTAATTGCTTTGGGAGGGTGCTCTGGGGGTGAGATTTCTCTGCGGCCCACCAAAATTTTCTCAAGGCCCACCAGTGGGCCATGGCCACTAGTTGGTGACCACTGGTCTAGAGGATGCCTTTTCAGTTGTGCTTCTGTTTACTATATTTCAGAATTTTACTTTATAACTAGAAATTTCACCATTTAGATTAGAGTATGAAAGCTTTTAAAAACGATTTAAAGAGGCACAGTGGTGCAGTGGTTAGAGTGCAGTACTGCAGGCTACTTCTGCTGACTGCCTGCAATTTGGCAGTTCAAATCTCACCAGGCTCAAGGCTGACTCAGCCTTCCATCCTTCCGAGGTGGGTAAAATGAGGACCCAGATTGTTGGGGGCAACATGCTGACTCTGTAAACTGCTTAGAGAGGGCTATAAAAAGCACTGGGAAGCGGTATGTAAGTAAGTCTAAGTGCTTTTGCTATTTACTGTTGAATAAATTGATTCGTGTATCAGTACAGTTGCATAACCATAAAATTAAAGAAAGATGGAAATAAAAACAAAAAAACAGTTCAAATTCTGAATAAAAACATTTTGACAACTGAGCATGCCAAATGTCTCTGGGTAAGGCTCATCTCTATTCAAAAATAGCCTGTGCTGCAAAGTTTCATTTGTATTATACTCTGCTCATGGTATATTCCAAAAATGGATTTCTTATTTTTTGATGGCTTCCTTTTTCTGCACTTATTCCTTTACACAGGGGGAATGCAAATGAAATATTTTGCTGAAAGGAATCACAAGTGAACTGAATATAAATATAAAATATCAAAATACAAATAGCAACTTGTGCAGGAGGATTATTTCCTAGGGTACAACATTACTGCCTCTTACAGAAGAGAGGCACAAATACACATCCCAAAATATTGATGCTTCTTACAATTCAAAGCATGTCTGGTTTGTTGTAACTTCTACATTAATCATTCAATTGCATGACTCTTGAACAATACAATTACTGGGACCACTGCTAGTGTCCTTTTGTTATCTAATATTTAGTACAAATAATTAGCAACTTGAAGATAGCATTGTGTGGGGCTCTGATAACACTGTATTAAGCTACTGTGAACATGGGAAAGACTACATGTAACACTAAATCAAATGAATTCCACAGGGAGAGCAGTAATTCTGTCTGGAAGAATAGCGATTAATAGGACCAGATCTCCATTACTTTTATTTATATGTATTCTACCATCCCCAGATATGATCAATATTTTTAGAAGTGCAAGGATACTAAAAGTAAAAGAAGAAAGCTAGAAAAGGACTTCATTTTTCTTCACATAATGGCCAACCAGATGCACCTTGGAATTCCACAAACACACCAGATGTCCCTGTTGTTCCTTAGCAAATGCTATGTAGAGACCTATCTACAGTCCTCATGATTAGTAGACAATGATAATTCTTCAGCATTGTGAAATCCCATTTTTATGTGAATATGAAGTCCAACACTACCTTCTTTTAAAAGTAAATTCCATGGCTGAATTATATGTAATGTGAAGAAGTAATTCCATTTATCTCTACTAAATATACATAATTCTCCATATATGACTTTAATTTCCCCTTACATGACGTGAACAAATAAGTATGTTGCAACCATTCCCAATATATATATGGGCAACTTTTAAGAAAGCTTGCAATTTTATTTCAACCTCTTTCTTAATATGGGTTTGTTGCCATTTCTTCCACACTTAAGATTAACTATGTATTCAATTTCTGCTTTATTAAGATATTGTAAGGCAGTGGCTCTTAACTTTTTCTTCACCATGAACCCCCTTTCAATATTTTTTGTGGTCATGGACCACCAAGATTTAACTCATAACATTTCTTCAAACCTTTGTGGACCGCCTGTGACAACATTGCCCCCCCCCCCGCCTTCCTATAGCTTAAGAACCACTGTTATAGGAAATTACTTAAAAGACTATCTCTCCCCAAGTGTTTCTACCCATCTAATATGGTCTGTCAGGATAAACATGCTTCAGGTTCCATCAGCTAAGGAATGATGACTGGCAGATTCCAGAAAGTAAGCCTTTTCTACCATAGCAGCTTCCCTCTGGAATATTCTCCCTCTAGAGATTGGGTTGGCTTTGACCACGTTGTCCTAAAGACCTTGTTCTTTGCCAAGCCTCGGGCTGAATGCGTGAAAGCTCCTGTCTCCTGGTTGCGCTAATGATTGTTGCATTTTTTCTTGGCTGCTGTGTTTTAATTTTCTTAATCATATTTTTTTAATATTGTTTTGTCACCCAAAGTGACTTATATGATCTATATAAATCAACCAAACAAATAAATGATAAATCTACAACAAGATTAATATATACTTCTGTTTGTTTTAATATCTGTCTCTTTACTGAAGGCCTTTCACTGAATAACTTGTAGGTTTTTGTCTTTTTTTTTTTTTTTTTTAAAGAGACTAAACTATCAAAAAATGTGTGACTACATTATCATAGCAAAGGACTGCAGAAATGATTAACTGAATATGTCAATCTATAATTTTTGGCTTTCTATGTAGCTGTATATTGCCTACATTTTGACATAATTATTATACATTATAAATTTTACACTTACCAGAAGTTGTAGGTACTCTTAGTGCTTTATTATTCGATCCAACATTTTGTCTTATGCGTTTGGCAGTCACCTCATTGTGCTGGTTTGTTACTCCACTGGTGGATGCAGAATTGAGGAAAACATGTTTAATAAAGTTTGTTTCTAAGCACAATATTGTTGAGTCAGAATTCTGCATTGGTTTTTTAGAGTTCCTATAGTTTCCTTGTTGCTGGAACATTCAACAAATCCTGATGAAAGCTATGGGTAAGTGAATGTACTCTGGATTATCATAGCCCTGCAATGCAGTACTATGAAATATTCAAATGGATCATATGCACACATACACTGGGTATATGGGGAAGATTGCATGAAGGATTGGTTAAACTAGTATTGGCAACATTAGATGGACTAGATTGGGGAAACTGGCTATTGCATAGGATTTTGTCTATGGAGATTCTCAGTCATACAGGTCATGGTTATCCCAATGGTGCTTTTTCAAGGGGGAAATGAACTTTCTGTTTTTTTCTTTGAAGTCATTTAACTTCTAATCCAAGAAGCTTCTTCAGCTGACTGGATGGTGGGGAATGGAAGGATTTATACAACAAAGGAGAACAAACCCATCAGGACAAGATTCAGCAGTCCATCTGCATTTAAAAGACAAAGCCCACCCTTTTGAAGACAGCAATGTCCACATTTTGGACAGAAGACCACTGGTTTGAAAGAGGGTTCAAAGAGGCCATCTACAGTATATCAAAACTGAACAGGCCTCTCTCAACAGAAGGGGAGGGATACAACACCATCTACCTCCAGTCTACCACACAGTCCTTTCAATAGTTCCAAGAAGGCTTCACCCCCATTTGCACTTCTCAGGTGACCCTGATAAACACAGATAAACCTCCAGGCGACCTCAACGACTGTCTAAAAGAATGCAAATGACTGGTTATCTGCAAGGAGTATAAATCTTTCCATTCCTCACCATCCAGTCAGAGCTGAAGAAGCTTCTTGCATGAGAAGCGAAACATCTTCAAAAAACCCCAGAAATTCTAGTTGCTTTTTGAAAAAGCACCTTTTGGATTGCACAGGATTATTTATCTACAGTGTCCATGTATCTATCCACCTACTATTCTTAGGGGAGGGAAGGATTATCTTAAATCCAGGGTTGTCTTTCTTTCAGAAAAATAAACATATATTTCTCTCCATTTGGGAGAGAGTTTAGGGAAGATTTTAATTTTTTTTCTAAGCATGCCAAACCCATCAGAAGTGTTTCCTTTTGTCTTCATCTAAAAGCCAACAAGAAACTGTGCTATTACAAATAAACCTTGCTTAACAAATGGCCCGTTTAGCATCCATCTGAAACTATGATGGTGCTGAAAAAGTAATTACTGGTCCTCATACTGACTTGGGTTGCAATGTCCACGTGATTGGGATTCGAGTGTTTTACAATCAAAGGGCTTTAGGGCCACTGCAACATCTCACAGGTCATGTGATAGCCATTTGCGGAACTGATGGCTGGCTTCAAATAAGCAGTGGAAAAATGGACAATAAAATTGCAAGTCATGGATACATGATATCTCAACAACAGAGGGTGACATGCTTAATGACCGGGAACTGAGGCCATAAGCTCATTGTGATCACATGATGTCCTGCTTAAGAACCAGGTCTCATAATGATGAAATTGGAAATACGGACAATATAGGCTACAGGGAACTGTTTTGAATTCCTGAAAACAGAAAGCCAAATACTGTTGCATTTACTGCAAAGGACAGTTGCAGATTATTTTGTCTCCATCTCTTAAGAACAGCAAAATAGTATAATTAAATTTAATTTAATTTGGGGGAGTTTATTTTCTGTTTCTAAACATTCATTCTAGTAGGCACACAAAGAACTGTGGCCAATCTGGTAAAGTATTAATAACAACAAAAAACTGTGTCACAGAATTTTTTTTGCAGATAAGTTATAGAAAAAAACAAAGCATGCATATGAACACTTTAGAAACTGTTAATTGCATCCCTTTGCTACATATGTTTGTCAAGGAATAATTATCACCCATTTCCATACCATTTGGTCCAAAATAAATGTGCATAGGAACGTGGACTTAGTGGCATTAAATTTTATTCTACAAACTAGCAAAATCAATACTAATTATCCTGTCAAAATTGTTTTAGACAGCACCAACTTATTGGATGTTTTCAAAAATTACTGCAAACACTAGCAATGGGTTCAGGTAAAGGTGGGGTGGAACTTCTAACAAAAAACAGTTACCTTGGAACTCATACAGAAGAGTTCAATACAAATACTAACTCAATATTAACCTATAAAGCTTGTTGTATATGCGACACCTAGAATCCCTGAAGACTTAAAGACAAGGTTTTTTTTGATGTTAAACAACAGAAACTAAAAACATACTAAGACATTATATACAGTAGAACCTCTGATCACAAACGCTTCTGACCATGCCCAAATCAGGTGACAACCAAAAATTTCAGAAAATTTTTGCATCTGGTTGTAAACAAATACTCAAGTGGCGACCAAACACAGCCACAGCAATTTGCCCTTCCATGGCAAGTATTTGAGTATTTTTTTTACATGCATGCGCAGTCTTGCTTCCAGTCACAACCAAATCGGGTTGCGACCAAAGTCATGGAACGGATTACGATCGTGACCAGAGGTCTACTGTTTTAGTTTACTTTAGTTTACTTGTCATTGCACCTCGTACAACGAAATCAAACACCATCTTCAGTGCACTTCATGACCATGACAATGAAAATAAACACAAACACACATCGTTCACCCTTCACACATTGAATCGAAAATCCCCGACACCACACCAACACTGCACTATACAGCAGAATTCAAAAGAGCTACTGCCCTGGGATAGAAGCTGTTTTTCAGCCTATTTGTCCTTGTTTTTATTATTCTGTACCGTCTGCCAGATGGTAATAGTTCAAAAAAAGGGTGCCCAGGATGAGATGGATCTTTGAGAATGTTTTGAACTTTCTTAAGGCAGTGGGAGCTATAAACCTCTTCCAAAGAGGGCAACCAATGATCTCCTGGGCAATGACGTTAACCCTCTGGAGTGCTTTCCTATCTGCCACTGTGCAATTGGCAAACCATACAGAGGTGCAGTAAGTTAAAATACTCTCTATGGTGCAGCGGTAGAAGTTCACCAGCAGTTTTTCATTCAGTTGTTGTTTTCTGAGAACTCACAGGTAGGAGTGAGTGTATTGCATATATTGCACAATACTGTATTGCACTTCATCCTATTTTTCCCACAACAACATGTATGCCAAGAAACAATGACAGATCCAAAGTTATCCAGTGAAAGTTCATTCTCTGGCACAATTTTGGTCATTCTGTAAATTAAGCCTAGTCACTGAATGACCAAAACTGCGCCAGAAGAATTTTCTTCCATTGGATCAGAAATAATCTTCCCAGTCAATCTTAATTTGTAATCCAATGGAAGGTATTGGACACAATAATATCAATGTCAGTACTAATTTAGCAAACTGACTTGAAGCATTACATACCTTAATGTCCTTTTTCTTGTAACAGCAGATGTCATTGCCATGTAAGATGGCTTTGCGCACATGGCATCTGATTGTCTGTTTAACAATGAAGGAAGGCCAAGTCTGAAATTAAGAACAATAATAATCATCACCAAAAATCTTATTTTAAGAAACCCTACATTCTAAGGTACTTTGTTTTCTAAAATAAAGTAGGGTACACAAATGAAATATAGTATTGGCTTTAAATTTCAAAACTTTGTTAAGTGCTGGCTCTGATAATTTTTTTGATCAGACGATTTCACAATATGTTTTCTGGGAAAGACATATTGTGATGTTTTAGGGATGCAAGGAATAGACTTTTTCGAACATGGGCCAAGAATTTCTCAGATAACATTGTAAATATGTCTTGCAAAGGCCACAAATAGAGTACAAATGTCTTTGAATAAATGGAAGGTGGGAAAGGTGTTTTTGCCACACATTTGCTAAATGCAGGATAGAAATAAAATTCACTGTATCAAGATTTGTTTATCTGGTTGCTTCCATCACGTATTTGCCTTCTTAGATCTGCCTTGGAAATAACATTAGGACAACAACAGAAGTGCCAAAACAAAAAAAGCACTGAAAAGCCTTTACACAATCAAGATATAAATGTGCATATGGTTCATGTGAAATCTGGTATTGTTGAACAACTGATAAAGTCCAGTCATTACTTTCAGATATTTTAGCTCTCTTACCTGAATGTACTATTCATACATCAGAATTATAATTGAGGCAAATCTAAGTGTAAACTAAAGGAAGGGTCATGTTAAAATAAGTCTCATGTTAAAAAGAAAACGGGGTGGAGATAAAAATACATTGTATATTTCATCTTCTACATAAAATACCTTTGTAAAACACTTTTGCTGTTGGCTGCTTCTGACTTGCTTCTGGCTGTATCAGGAGGTGCTATACTGTCTGTGTTATTTTTACAAAGCATAGTTGAGTTCATGTGGCACTCTGGGGTGACATTATATGTAACATCTTCGGTGCTGCTTTGCTTTAATGGTTCCTGAATTTGTGCCATGTGACTCATTTCTTCAAGTGTTGCCATATGAGGTACTTTTTTAATCACAGTTCCTGTACAAAGAGTCTCCATCGGCTTCTTGCAGACCTCGGGTGTATATGTAATTGGGCAGAAGGCTTTGCTGAGGGAATCCACCACAGGGTTAGGACATGACTGGCTGGAATCTTCAAGACTCTGCATTGTCAGAGGAGACGCCATCAATTTTCGCCTTGCTCTTTTGTGCAATGGCATTCCATACTCCGCCTCACGTTGAGCAGACGTCTTGACTTTCTCCACCATAAGATTATGAGGCGTATCTAAGTTCAAGACAAGCAAAATCGCTGAAATATTTCCCTAGATATTCCCAATTAAAGCTTAAATAGCTGCTGAGCAGTAAAAGCAGATGTGATAGAACAGCCCTCCCTCTTGTTCGAATCTATAACAGATATGCACTAAGGATTGTTTAGCAAATACATGAAACCCTCAATTTACATACATTTAGCGACCATTCAAAGTTCTGATGGTCTGATGACAGTAGACAAGAAGCAACTGTTGTAAACTTATTCAAAGAGAAATCCAACCTAGAACTAAGGAGAAATGTCCTGACAGTGAGAATAATTAATAAGTGGAACGGTTTTTCTCTAAAAGTTGTGGGTGCTCCATCACTGGAGGTTTTAAAAAGAGACTGGACAGCCATTTGTCTGGAATGGTCTAGGATATCCTGCTTGAGCAGAGAGTTGGAAAACAACACCTCCAAGGACCCTTCCTGTTATACTTTTTTCCTTTTTTATCTGGAATTTGAGTCTGAAAAAGAATTTGCCTAATATTGAGAGGAATCAGTGCCGATTTAAGAAACTCATTCTCTTTGTCCCTCCATAGCTCAATATTTTCACAATTTCACGGATTTCCGGTTTGTCGGCTTTGCGAGCGGTAGGGATTCGCGAAGCTGCGCGATCCCTGCCGCGCTAGCCGCTTTTGGGGCTCCGATCCGAAAGGGTGCGGAGCAAGGCTGCCCTGCAGGGGCAGCTGAAGGTAGGGGGCATCCGGAAAAGGGTTTGGGGGTGTTGCAGACCCCCTCCCTGGCCGGCAGAACCCCCTTTTACCAAGACGGTGTAGCGGCGGTCCGTAATGGCCGCCACAAAGAAGCCGGCAGCTGGGCAAGTATGCGCAGGAGGAAGAGGAGAAAGTTTTTAAAAGTGAAAGTCTTCTTGGTCGATCCAGGACTCTGAGATATATTTACTTTAATTCCTGGAAGTGATGGCTTTTTGGATGATTCTTTCCACAAAAGAAAGCAGGCGGCAATTTTGAGGTGCTGAAAGGAAAGTTTACTCTCCCTTCCGACGGAATTAACAAACGGATATTGAGAAACCTGTTTTTTTTTTCAGGTAAAACTAGCTTTATGGGATAAGTCGGAAGGGAGAGGACAAAAAAAAATATATTTATCTGGTTGGATTTTGTTGGAGGAGATGCCTTAAGGATTTGGAGACAGAAATAAAATTTTAATAAGGCTTCAAAATACAGATTTGGATTTTCTTTTTTCCTTTGTCTGACACTACCCCTGGAAGAGAAAGGGGAAATTTTGGCTTGGGTTGGATTGATTGAGGATTGTGGACTGTGGGATTGTCTTCCTTTCTTTTTGGAATATTTTGGTTGGAGTAAGAAGAAAGAGGGAAAAAAAGAAAAGAAAAGATTTATAATGGCTTTCTCCTTTGAGGAATTGAGGGATGAATATGAGCAAACAAAAGCAGCCTGTAAAGATGGCATGGAAAAAGCTTTTCTATTTTTAGAAATGGCGCTGGTTAACTATGAACAGACAATGCGACAGATGGAACAACAACAAGAAGAAGACGAAGACACCATCTTTAATGAATCCCAAAACTTATCTAAGAAAGAAGGAAGGAAGAAAGCGAGGAAAATGAAGGACTTAAGATCTAAAAAAACATTTAAGAAAGAGAAAAATATGATGCAAAATAAATACAATGATAGTAAACAAGAGAAAAAGGGAATACAACAGAGAAGGGATGCCAGCAAGACAGAGGTTAGAAGAAGGGGGGGTAGGAAGATCTGGTGGGGGAAGAAAGAAAGGGGAAAGGCGGAGAAAAGCCACAAAGTTTTAAAATTGGATGGGAAAAGAGGAATCTTTTTTAGGGATAAAGGGTAAAGTATAAATTTTCTTAAAAAAGATTTTGCAAGGTACATAAGATGGTATTGTAACATTTGTATTAGAAATAAAAAATTAGAATGGCTTAAGAGTTAATAAGAAATTAAAATGTTGAAATGTTTAATAATGATTGATTTTTAAAATGTATAAGATTTATTATTTAGATTTATTATTTAACTACGTATTTAGGAGGATACTATGTATTTAAACATTTTTGATTTATTACTCTGTTTTTATTGTTATTAAAAGTAAAAATTAATAGATAGAATGTACCAAGCAGAATCAGATTGGGTATTAGATGTCATTTTAAATGTTAATTTAATATTTAGGGAGAGGATAGAAAGGCATCATACTCTGATTAGTGATTTCAGGAGAAATTCTTCTTCTTTTCATTATAAGGAATGAGATAGAGGGATAGTGAAGGATGGGCAAAAGATACAAATATAATGAATTAAATTAAGATGGATTGAATAAGATAGAATTATGAAGAGTGAAATGTGTGGAGAAGTATATATAGAAGATATAGAATGGTAAACAAAATAGATAATGATCTGTAAGATGAGCATGAATATAATTAAAGCCCATATAAAGAGAGGTACCGGGGGCCAAGTTACTTTACTAAAGGATTTTTTATATGTTTGTTTGTGTCTGTTTATGTTTTTGAGAAGCATTGGTGAAACCTTTTAGAAATACAGAAAGAGAATGACGATAATCTAGTCAGAAAGAAATAGATGAAATAATGGTGGTGAAATTGATAGGAGTGAGGAGAAGTAAAGAGAAATTGGATAAGAGATGTTTTTATGCTCATATGGAAATGGTTTAAAATAGAATTGTATTGTATAAGATAAGGTTTTATCTGACTTGTAAAATTTATGATGGAAAAAGGTTCAAATATGTAATGGTTGATGATGATTTGTTTGTTTCTGAAATTAATAAAACTTGCTTAAAAAAATTTTTTTTTTCTCACAATTTCACAATAATTGTCCAGCTACTGTAGGATTTATTTGAGAGGCAAGGTGTTTATGTCCACACCTTTTTTAATGCTGACTTTCTATTAATTCTCTTGGAAGATTCCTATATATTTTAATACTTGTTCATGCACAACCTGCACATTCTTTTCCTGTAATCATTTCATTTCTTTCATTTCTTTTACTTTACTTTTATGTTTCCTAAGACATGCTTCTGTGTTCAGAAATTCTTATTGTATTCCACGCTAATTCTCTCATTCTTTCAACATAAGCAATCAAAACAAGCATATTTTTAAACTATTTTTAAATGATAATAATAATAAGTCTTTATTGATTAGTCCTTGGGCCATATCAAAGTACAAAGTATTTTTAAATGTTTAAACCACCAATTTAAAAACAAATATTTTTCAAAGCTCGCCATTCATTACTGTGATTCATGTTTAAGTCTCTGAATGGCCCAGCCATTTTTTTCTGCACTGTTATCTCATTATCACCTATCTATTCATCTCACCTAGCAGAATCATTTCCCCCCAGACTTAATCATTTATTCATTTCCTAAAACAAATTTCTGGCTGTTATCAATATTCCCTTGAATTTAACATGAAACTATCACCTATTCCTCACTTATACAGGCCGACAACAGCATAGATAATCTAGATAACAACAGTTTTTTAAAATTTGGATTTATTTTAACTGTTTCATTCATAATCAATCTGCAGATATATTCCTTAACTCTATAGTATCATATTGTCATTGTCATAAGGGCCTTTCTCCTTTCTCCTATTACTTAACAGACACAAAGTATTTCTTGTTTGGTTGATTCATCCATGCATCTTTTTTCTACAGAAATAATTATGATCTTCCATATAGCATTATGGTTATTAAATATGACCAACATTTTGATTTCTGCCACCTATCATGACTTCAGTCAATCAATTCTTTACTAAGATAGAGAGGACATAGAGTGTGTGATGTGGTGGCCTAGAAGTGAACCTCTCACCTCACAATCTGGAGGCTGTGAGTTCAATCTGAAATAGCAGCAGATATTTCTCTTTCTGGGCACAAAGAGAAAATATTTGTTGCTAATCCCACATAGGTGTCAGGAAGGGCACCTGGCCAGTAAACTTTCAGCTCTGTTCAGTTTCCCTGACTCTTAATTATTCTCACCGCCAGGATATTCCTCCTTAGATCTAGTTTGGATCTCTTCTTCATAAGTTTACAAGTTACTTCTTGTCCTGCCCTCAGCTACTTTAGAGAATAGGTCAGCCCCTTCTTTCCGTGGCAGCCCCTCAAATATTGGAAGACTGCTATGAAATGACTCTAGTCCTTTTCTTAGTTAGACTGGACATAATCAGTTCCTACAATTGTTCATCATGTTTAATCCCTTAGTTCCCTCATAAACTTTTTTGCTCTTCTCTGCCCTCTTTCTAGAGTTTCAACATCTTTTTTTACCATGGTGACAAAAATTGGACAGTTTTCCAAATGTGATCAAGTGCAAGTATAAAGCAATACTAGCACTTCATGTTATCTTGGTACAATCCCTCTGTTGATGTAGCCTAAGACTGCATTGGCATTTTTGGTAGCTGTAAACACATTGCAGACTCATATTTAAAGTGATTGCTCACTAGGGTTCTTTGATCCCTCTCAGTTACTGTTGTTGAACCAGGTATCACCTATTCTATACCTGTGCAGTTGGTTTTTCTTGCCTAGGTATAAAATATTATGTTTCTTACCACTGCCTTGCATTTTGTTGGTTAAGCCTTAGTGCTCAAGTCTGTCTATCTTCTAAAGTGTTGGCTATTCCCACAGCTTGTTGTCATTTGTAAATTTGATGAGTTCCCCCTTCTATCTCTTCATCTAAATCGTTTATGGAGATGGTGAAGAATACTGGGCTTAAGATACAACCTTGGGGTACTCTATTGCATGCTTCCCTTTATGTGAGTGCTAGAACTGTTATATTTGGCTCAGAAAATTTGTACACTAGGACATGCTGCATAGATGGCATATATAAAAATAGCTGTGTTGTGTAAAGTTGTATTTTTCCCTTAACAAATAATGCAAAACAAATGACAAAGATCATCTTTAAACTTTGCGCATTTATACTCTTTAACTCAAATTTCAATTCACTTATGGCTTCCTTGCTGTCTTTGAGCAAGTTACTTTCAAGGCTTCTTTCATACCTTCAGCATGGGAAAATGTAGGCCTATTTTAGAGGGGATTTATATCTGCACTTGAGATAAAGTGGCCAAGCATATTTGCTTGTTTAAATAAGCACAACCAACACAAGCTATGAAACAGAGTAACATTACTATACAACAAAAACATATCAGAAACAAGCGATAGGCTATTACAACCATACAGCATCATGGTGGTAAACAAACCAACTAAAGCAGTGGTCCCCAACCTTTTTGTACCAGGGACCGGTTTCAAGCAGAAACATTTTTCAAGGACCGGGGGGAGGAGAATCCGAGTTTGGTAGTTTGCTTGCAGACGTTTCATTACCTGACTAGGTAACATCTGATGTTGTTACCTAGTCGGGTAATAAACGTCTGCCAGCAAACCACCTGTTCAGGGAGCGCCTCGGCCCTGCCTCCCTCAGCCCCATCCCTCAGGTGTCTCCCTCCCTCAGGTGTCTGCCTCGTTCCTCTCTCAGTCACTCTATCGCTCCTCCAGCAGCCCAGGAAGAAACTGCTTCAAAGAAGCCGGGGGTGGGGTGGCTTTCCTGTCGCCGCAGCTTCCCGGCGCCCGTTTCACCCCACCCCACCCGCCCGCCCGCCCGGCAGTTCAATCCACAGTGCTCCGTTCTGCCTGCCTGCCTGCCTTCTTCGTTTGAGCAGCTTCGGCTGATAAAAAGAGGCGAATAGTTATTATTCTCAGCGAAGCTGCTCCCAAACAACCAGGCAGGCAGGCAGGCAGAACGGAGCACTGTGGATTGAACCGCGAGCCAGCGGGCGGGCGGGTGGGTGAAACGGGCGCTTCGGGAAGCTGCGGCGACAGGAAAAGCCACCCCACCCCGGCTTCTTTGAAGCAGTTTCTTCCTGGGCTGGTGGAGGAGCGAGAGAGCGACTGAGAGAGCTGAGCCAGAGAGCAGGACAGGCTTGGTTGCTTCCTCCCTCCCCTTCTTTCATTTGTGTCCTTGATCCCGATCCCAGCAGCATTCACCGAAGGCGAAGAAAGCCGCCATTTTTTTTTTTTTTTTTCTATGCGGCCCGGTAAAGAGTGCTCCACGGCCGGTACCGGTCCGCGGCCCGGTGGTTGGGGACCCCTGAACTAAAGCTCTCCAAACCATTAAGTAAACTAAAAGGCCATGTAGTCCAAGGGGTGGGGTGGGGGCAAGAATCACCTATAACATACAGTGTAAAGTCTATAACAGCCACTATATAGGACAGACAGGCAGAAAACTAGCAGAACATATCCATCAACACCATTTAGCAGACAGAAGACACAATAAAACTCCTTAATATCGCAACACATAGACATACTCAACCATAGTTTCAACTGGGAAACTACAAGCATGCCAAACCAATCAAAAAATGCTAGGGAGTTCCTGGAAGCTTGACATTTGGATAAATCAGTCATCAATGGACACACAGAAACAAACTATACTTACATGCCATTCAGACAACAAAAAGCTATGAACAAAACAAAAAAGACCAAAGCACACCCTCTCCAAACAGGTAACAGCTAGATAAAAGGATTAACACCAAACTAAGGAGAAAAGAAGAAAGCTACATCCTCACCAACTCTGCAAGGGAACAATACTGTATATAAACAGGGATAAAGCACACTTCACTAGCACTGATAATATTACTTAATTGCATATGAAACATCTTAAAACAAAAAACCAAGGTCAATACCAAGGACTCCACAAACACTGTATTCTGTTCTTTTTATTAATTCATTCAATCAATTTATCTATTTATTCAATTTCTATAGCTACCCACCTCAAACAAGTGACTCTGGGCAGCAAGAAATCATAAAACATTTAAAAACAGTTACAACACAGTACAAAATTAAATATATATGGCAGCTGGAAAAATAGGCCATTATAGATGTCATTATAGGCAGTTAATTAGGCTTTTCAACACTCCCAGGTTCAGATACAAAGCTAAATCTTCAGGGCCTTACTAAAGGTCCACAGAGTTGGAGTCATCCTCAAGTCTGAAGGGAGAATGTTCTAGAGGGCAGGGGCTTTAGCAGAAAGGAATGTCTCTTAAACCCTACTAGCTGACATACCTTGGCTGGCGGGATCCATAACCTGCCCAACCTGCCAGTATTCTTTTTCTTATCTACTAGGCAATGCATAGCCTTCTTAAAATATTTTTTCAAAAAATTATACTGCTTAAACAAATGCACTTTGCACAATCAGATATGCCATTGAAAATATATGGGCAGAATATAGTTACATGAACAAAATCTGAAATGTCAAGTTTAACATAAATAACAAGGAGCCTTAAGTTCATTGTAGAGGAGACAGAATAATTAAAAAAAAAAAAAAGAATAAAATTGTGGCAACGAGCCCTAGGAGAAACAACTCTTACTTTGGTCATGATCTACAAACAATGAATATACAGTAAAGTCTCTACTACAGAAAAATTCAAGAAAGTTTCTAGTAATTAAGATGATATACTTTATTTTAGTTATAAGGCCAAGAAGCAACAAGGTCTTAATTTTTGACTAAAAGTGGGGTATTTATGCACTACTACTGCAGCAAGGTGGGAATATCTGGGTTCTATCTAGCAGTTTGGATGAACCCAATGGTCATTATGACTATGCAACAGCACTCTGACTACTTTCCCCATTTATAAAAAGTTCAATTTACTGGAGATACCACTATCCCTCACTCCAAGTTAATAATTCAGATTAATGTATAACAAGAAACATTTCCCAGCTTATAAACTACTAATCAGCAAAATCTGCCTTCTATTTACCTCCTTAAATCTATATTTAAAAAACCCTAGAATTTTAAGAAAAGCGATCCTTTGTCTTGAATAGATGCTTTTCTGATGGTCAAGGAAGATGTTTGCCCATGTAATCCAATTAAATCTGTCAGAGTTACCTTTAAATATTTGAGAAATTTTAAATTATTAATTTATGGCATGTCATAAATGGGAATTTCAGGAAGAAGTGGTGGTTGGCAGTTCATTGGGCTGTGTTTATGCATAACAATGAAGGCTCTACTTTCATTAAAAAAGCAAGTTTGTTTACTGTAAGGCATGGGCATTCTGCAAAATGTCCTAAGAGCAACTGGGAAGGAAATCCGTGAGAAAGAAAAACATTTCGGTGGGTGCCAAGTTTTAGAAGCTTTGCCAACACAAAGTACGGAAACCATTTCAAAATTAACAGTAAATGTAAGTGTTCAAACTGTAAACCAGAGAAGCAGAGAAGCAGAAACTATTGCCAACAATGTGCTGAACTTCATTGCAATGAGCCATATTTCAAACAGTACTAAAATACATGAATAAAAAACAGATTGCAAGGGTTTGCTGTAACACAAATGGAAGCTAGTAAGAAAAAGAAAATCCCATGCCTTTAAAAATGGCTATTTGGTGTCATACAAATCAAATCCACAGCAAATGCACTAAATAGAGTATCCTAAATTATCCTGCAATCAAATCTGGTCAAAATATTGGCAATAGAGAAACTTGTTCCCATCATTAAGCAGACTTTTGGAATTGACTTTATGTATTGTAATTGAATTGAATAACAAGAAGAAAGCATGCTTTAAGAACACCTGTTCTTCATCGACAGTGGAATATTAGATACAGTTATCTAGAAGTATATTCCACTAGGCTCTTTAGCTTGCTGAAGGAGTTTGGATTTGTAGTCTCTTAATTCAGCTGAACCCGGCAGGATAAAAAACAAACAGGAAAATAAAAGAAACTAAGTAATCAAAGACAGATGTCAGAGTGTTCTATTAATTGGGTATAAAATTTCAGACTGAAATAAATCTTTTATATACATCTGATCAGAAAATATTGGGCAGTTTTCATTTTTATTTAATAGTCATCTTTCCTAAAGTGAAGTCAGGGGAAAATCTTTTTCTTTATACCAGAAAGTGATATTTTATATTTAATGAGTCTGTGCAAAAAGTTCCATGTGGGCTGATATTATGGTTAGAGTAAACTGTGCACAAACCTATGTCGCTATGCATTAGGGATCAGTCTGAATCGCTAAACTGAGAAACTGAACAACTTGACCAATATGAGCCTCAGCTATTGAGCTGAAGAAGGCACACTTGAGGAGATACAGATACAGCCTGAGTCAGCTGATCCAGAAGGCCAGCTGATTCCAAGTCAGGCAACACATTGCAAATTATAAACATCGAAGGGTGTCAAGCCACCTTCTTGAAAGGCAAAACAAATGTGCATTTGTTTTTTTTGATTCTTACTTCATATTGTACTGTACCATGAGAGCCAGAAGAAAGTGCCATTCGTTGTATCCAATCTTATCATTAAAGATAGGAATGATGAGATTTTTTTTTTAAAAAAATAATAATTATTCATTTGCTTCTCTTTGGCAAATAGTTCTGTTCAAATTATGCTGCAGATTTCTTTTTTTTGCATTCTTTTCTAGGAACACATATATAAATGTAAATAATAATCATATATTATTTCAGGAAACAGGTGTGGGTTTAACATTCACATGATATAATTCCAGGCTGGCATGCAGAATTAATCTGTACACAAAATATTCCAATTAATACACATGAATGCATAAGAAAAGTTTTTGATACATTTAGTCATGTCATGTTAGGACTCCAGAAATCTCTATTGATGAGGAACTAATGCAAGAGTGAGCATGGCATCAACTAATGGGAAAAGTGTGAAAATAATATTTAAAAATATGACTCATAGACCACAATTGTAGAGTTTATGTCAAAGAGAAAGATGAATGAGACTTAGGACAAATTAATGGTGTAGATTTTTTTTTAAGAAAAAAAAAAAAAAAAGAATTAAGATCTTATGTTAACACATGCCTGAGAAGAAAGTCTATGGAGATTCTCAGTCATCCAGGTCATGGCTGTCCCAAAGGTACTTTTCAAGAGGCAACTGAGTGGGAGGGATACGACATCATCTATCTCCAGTCTACAATACAGTCTTTTCAACAGTTCCAAGAAGGCTCTACACAGGTGACCCTGACGACACAGGCAAACCTCCAGGTAGCCTCAACCACTCTAAAAGAATGCAAATTACCAGCTATCTGCAAGGAGTATATATTCCCTACCATCCAGTCAGAGCTGAAAAAGCTTCTTGGATGAGAAGTGAAACGTCTTCGAAGAAAAACCAGGAAGTCCAGTTGCCTCTTCAAAAAGCACCTTTGGGACGATTAGAATAAACTTTTAATATAGACGTTTTGGTGAAGATGATTGACCTAATTAGTTTACTAATCATACATTCTGATTCTCTTAACAACCTTCTGACACATGGAATTTTGAGGTGCAAATATTGCCCAATGAAGACAGAACCAGTGTAATAATATTTTAAAAGCAGCAAATGCTACATGAGGAAGTGAGAAAACAGCTTGCATTGAAAAGAATGGTAAATTCCTAACTATTTCATTATTATTAAAAATGAAGGCAGAAAGTGAAATGGAAGAATTTTTCTGGCCATGTGATGAATCATACAAGCAAGAGTGAGCAATAGATGATCCCATGTTCAAAGTCAGGATTTTGCTTTTCACCAGAATTCACGGCAATTAGCTCCTTTCAGTTAAATAATTGGCTTTGTTCCTGGTTATAAAGGAAGCAATGAACACTTTACTCTGCCTTTAAGAATGGATTTATCCCTCTACTAATGCACAGTAAGGATGAAAAGAAATGGAATACCTGAAACTATGCCAACAACCTTCATCCTGACAGAAATACTAGCAAGAAAATGCCTGTTTGGAAGTGGAATTCTTGTGTACAGCTTACACACAGAGAGGGCATGGATCACACTATCAGGCTGAATTGGACATGTGAGCCTTAAATTCCAGATCCTTTTGTGATCTACTTTATTTGTATACTAATTTACGTACACTCAGTAAAAGAAATGAAATGAGAGCTTTTTTCAGGGTGAAGAGAGATGATGATGAGAAAAACCCTCTGCTAAAACAATGACTTACAGTACTTTGTATCATTTCTTTTCTTTCTAAACCATTATTTCATTAATTCTTAGCTTATATTCTCTCCTTTCTGAAAATAAACTTCCAGGAGTGTCTGTTTTCTTAGACTGAAAATTTACAAGCCTTTTCCAGCACTAGTCCTCGAGTCACCATCATTTAGTTAACATGGATATTATCAAAAGAAACAGAGGAAGGCCATATAAAATACAAGATAAAAATATTTTCTTCAGCAAAATATGGAAGTGGCTGTGAAGAAATTAGCTTAAATCCAAAACCCTTTAAAGAGTAATACACAGGAATTATACTTCAGATTCAAATACGAATATAGCTAATATTATTCAGATATGCACAATTATATTACCTTAATTCATAACCTCTAGAAACCCAAAAAGATCAAAGCCCATAAAACATTCTTTCCGTGTATATATGTGTGTATCAAGAATCTGTTATTTTAAATAGGCAGGGAATCACATGATAAGAGTGAAGGCTCTCTGACAGTTGAACGCCCTCATTTTTCGCTGTTATTTTGCTGTTCTTATTTTTTTACTTGAAGTTGCTTATTTTTCTATGCTTTTTCTATATATTTTGACTGTTTTGTTGTTGTAAAAAGGGAGTTTTTTAAAATTATGTACACCACTCAGTCACTACGTGAGATGGGTAGCTAAACCATTATGATAGATACAGTATATAAACAAATGTAAATGGTTTGAGAAGGGGAAGACTGAGAATGTCATGGAATGGAGTTGATGAACTTCTCAAATGCAGAAATGAAAAATTTAAAGAAATAAAGGAAACAATATATGCATGAGGTGGAAATAATAATGCTCTGCAAAAATGGAAATGTATACAAAGAAGTTTAGTAAATGGTATTGGCGCAAATGCTAAAATGCAGATTTTGTTAGATTTCTTGTTCTTTTTTTTTACCTTATCCTTTTTTTTCCTAGTTCCTTTGCCTCAGTTCCTCTGACTTTTTGTTTCTTATTCTGTTTTTATATTTTGTATTATATTGCTTATCCCAAAAAGAAAATAATTTGATGGGTATGTAGGTATATAATCATACATTTATGTTTGTGTATTCAAGATGCTTATAGCTTTTTTTTTTTGCTGTATGTTGTCTAGAGACACTGCTTGTTAGATGAGCAGCCATATAAATGTGAGAATATATAAATATTGGAAATTTCCAAAAATATTGGTTATCTATTAAGAAGATAATCAAGAAGGAAAAGGAAGAGCCATGGTGGCCCAGTGGTTAGAATGCAGTATTATTGCAGGCTAACTCTGCTCACACCTTGGAGTTTGATCCTGACAGGATTCGAGGTTGACACAGTCTTTCATTCTTCTGAGGTTGGTAAAATGACCTGGATTATAGGGGACAATATGCTAAGAGAATGCTGTAAAGCACTATGGAGCAGTATATAAGTCTAAATACTCACTGCTATTATCAAACTATATTTAGGAGCAAGCTGCACTCATATCTTTCCTCTTAATCCCAATATTATATGATTAAACTGATATTTTACTTATTTAAAAGAATCGTATGCCTCCCCATATCTTACAAAACTCTGAATGGCTCACAAAAGTAATAAAACCACAAACCATAAGCAAGAAAACCTGTCACCTGAGTTCTCATCTCCATACACCAAATCTATACAATTCTTGGGCTCCAACTTTACTCTATCAGTGCTGGGGGGAAAGCAAGCCTGTTAAGAGTTTTCTGGAAAGCTAAAAGTGTTGGCCTCAAAGAGGAAGGGTATTCCACAGGATACAGTCTCTGCTACAGAAACGACACACTTCCTAGGCCCCACTAGATGGTAACATTTAACGAAAGGAACCTGGAGTAGGCTTACACCATCCAACCTGGTGGAATGGTCAGATATCCTCAGGAAGAGACAGTCCTACAAATAATCTGGCCCTGTGCCAAGTAATAACCAGCAATGAGAAGTGAGAAATGACCAAGATGTGAATCACTGTAAACAAGGCCTCTCAATCCAGAAATGGTACCATTGGTGCAAAAGACATTATTTATTTTATTGATTAAATGTATTTGCCACCCATCTCTGCGCAGGGCAACTTTGGACAATTTATAATATTAAAAGGGCTAAAACCATAATCCTCAGAATACAACACTATGATTAAAACAAAATAAAATAATTAAAAGACGGCAGGGGAGGAAGCAAGATACATAGGTGGAGGGGGGAATCCGAATCAACTATTAGTCCATTAACCACTTCCAGCATGATACTCCCCCATTAGGTCCCCAGGCCAACAGGCGGAGCAGATCTTCAGGCTATTGCAAAAGGTCAGGTGGGAGGGAGTCAATCTGACCTCAGAGAGCAAGATGTTCCAAAGATCCCGGGGGCCATGACAGAGAAGGCTCTTCTCTTGGACCCTGCCAACGGGAATTCCTTGACTGACAAGTTCTGCAGCATGCCCCCTCTTGCCGACATGGGTGGGTGGGTGGGGTTGTCCATAGGGATGAGATGGTTCTTCAAATAACCCGAACCTATGCTATGCAGGGCTTTATAGGTAATAACTAATACCTTGAATTGCACTTGGAAGCAGACCAGCAGTCAGTGCAAAAGACTCCCCCCCACACTGCACTTTGCACTAGTTGAAGCTTCCAAATGCTCTTCAAGGGAAGCTCCATGTAGACCCCATTGCAGTAGTCTATGTAGAGCACAACTGAATGAGTGTAGGGATTCCTGATCTAGTAGCCAGTGTTCTCTACTTTGCATCTGATGTTTTAATTATACACATACATACATACATACATACATACATACCCTCCATTGTTCAGTTCATAAATGAATTCAGTCTAGTGTCCAAAAATGGAAATATTTCTGTTACTTTGACAACTAAACTCTATGCAATGATGCTGCATGTGAAACACAGGTTTTAAAGTAAGAAATAATGATCATTATATAACAGGTGGTGAGTTTTTTTAAGTCTCTGTGCACAAAGCCTGTTTCCTGTTCAACATCTTGAAAAGATTATAAACTAAAAAAAAAACCACACACACACACACACACACACACAAGCTACAACAAGGATCTGCATTAATCTCCACCCAAACATTTTCTTATTAAAGATATAAGCCAGGTTTTAGCAGTTACCAAACTTTGGCTCTCTCAGAAATGTGTTTTCTGAAAGAAACAGCTTTTGTTAATTCTTGCCATTTTATGTGTTGTCCCCTTTTTAAAAGAAACAGAATACCACAAGATTTGGAAAATAGCCTCTTTCAACTTAGTTCAAATCATCAATGATCAGGTACAATTGGGGACCAAATTCAAAACAATTTAGGAATTCAAAACTTGTTTTTCCCAATTGACTGGCAACCTCATAAATGGAAATAACACAGGTAGTTTAAGAGAATACCCTGAAATTTCCATTAGATTGCCAAATTGGAAATAACCATTCTGATATTTTTAGCAGTGTGGATATAGATACTATAGATACTATAACTGTATTTTCAGATAAAGGATACACTCTATATGCAAGTCATTCTTAGACAAATATGAACCATTTGTCAGAGACTAGAGTAGACCATTCATGAAGACCTGAGAAAAGTTATTTGGATAGTGTGATGAGGTTATACATATAAAGATCAGATTAGTGGTAGCAATAGTAGCCACCCAGAATCATTTTGTTATGATATGGGCAGCAAATAAATTTAATAAATAAATGAAATAGTATTCTTTGTGACACTGAAGTAGCTGAATGGTCATGTCTAACTTAATTATCCAATTATCCAGAGGTTTCATCACATCACTGCTCCTGCTGGCTTGGACCAACATGAAAACATTGGGAAAGATTCATTTTATGAAAGGTTCTAGGGAGGTTGGAAACCTATTTTCTTTCCCTTGCATTTAATTGATTACACGACAGTAAATTCTAGGAAAATATCCATTAGGTTATGTTAGGCTTTACTGTAAATCTGACTTTTGATATAAGGTCATTTTCTGTGAATATAAGTCAACATTTTATACACAAAATATAGCTACTTACTACAGGGTGTATTCCGATAGCTCACAAGCTGTGGAAATGACATGATAGCAGACATCATGAGCTGATCATTTTGATCTGATTCTTCAACAATCTGGTCAGCCCAAATTACAGCTTTCTCTCTGCGAATGAGCTGTTTTAACTCCCTGAAATCATCCTCAATGACACCATTGGCTAATTGCATCCTTTTTAAAGCAATATACTGTTTTACTAAAACCGGAAGCGAAAAATTCAGGATTCTGTAATAATAATAAGAAAACTGTAAGTATCTTGAAAACATATTAGGAGACAGCACATTAATTTTATTTAATTTTAATAATAAAAACATGCACACATACAATTAAAATGAAATACAAATGTTTGGGAGGAAAAGATACAAATGATTTCACTGTTGGATATTTTGATATGAGATCTTCCTTCCTTCCTTCCTTCCTTCCTTCCTTCCTTCCTTCCTTCCTTCCTTCCTCCTTCCCTCCCTCCCTCCCTCCCTCTTTGGCAGCTGCCTAAATCAATAGTAATTATTTTCCAGCAAAAATTCTCATAGAGTTCTCTTTAGCAAGATTTATTGAGTTGGATGGAATGAGGTTACAAAAATGTCAGCAGCCAAACTGTTTTCAATTTAGAACCAATAGACTGCTGTGTACATTAGTGCAGTTGCTTTCTGTTACTCTAACAGCTCTTTGATGAAGTGGCAAGGAAGCTGGTCTCTTCACTAACTGTTTGCATCTGGTCACTTGCACATTACTTCTTGAATCACTATCAGTTTCAGAATCAGCTCTTATACAATGCTTCATAGGTTAATCACCTGCAGCTGCTTTTTGTTCATGGGACATATCTTTCTTTGGGACTCTGTTGTTTGCCAGAATATATGTTCTTTGATCATCCTACCTAAGAAAAAACTTTGGAGCCAAACAAAATCAGGTTTAAGCTACTGCATGGGTCACCTGCAAAACCCATTTTATTTTTTTCTGAAGTAATTCCAAGAAAGGGCTAAAATTATGCTTTCTTTGGAATTAGTTCCAGAATCGTTAGGAGAAATAGAAAAGTCCAGAAGCTTTGACTTTCTTCATATTAATGTACGCTGGACAACTTGTATCACAGTATAGATAGTACTTTCTGGCAAAGGGCAACTTTGGGTGTTTTGTGGCATTTTAAAGTTTGTCATTAAAAAGTAGGTAGGATATTAACTATTTTTACTTGTTTTCTGGAAAATAAATTATTTTCAAATGATTTTCAAGTGGTAAGAAATTATAAGATTATGATGAGTATTTTTAAACATTATTTGAACATTAAATTAACTCCAACTAATTACATGTTATCTTAAATTCCTCTTTCCATTACTTTTTTTTCATTACACATACAGTATAAATTCCATCTGAGCAGCATATCTAAAAGAAAACATAGAAGCTTACTCCAGTTTAAGATAAGGGTTATTTTCCTGCTTGGATATTTATATCATCTTTTTCAATACAGTGGTACTTTGGTACTCGTCGCTAATTTGTTCCACCAAAAGTGAGCAAAGTACTGAGCAAACCATGTGACATACCACATGAGCCTTTATTTAGGTTGAAAGAATTAGAGAGTCACGTAGCAGTCAACGCCAGCTAGTTCTACCTTGTGTGTCGAATATTGTCAGAAAGATGAGTACTGGGACAAGATTTCTGTTTCAAAACATGTCAAGTACCAAATTGAATGAGTTTTGAAGCAGTCAAGTACTGAGGTATGATTGTACAATAATAGAAAGTACAAGTTCCAAGTCACAGTAACTCTCATGTGACTATAATACACAGTCACATAGCATAGTTTAATATGTTGGGCATGATTTTTATACTACATGCAAAAGAATTTGGCCTCATTCGTATTTAAATGGAGCAAAAAAAAAATTGTTCTGAATGGGATGCTTTAAATTTTCTAAAATGAAAATAAGATTGACTCCATTTATAGCTTTTGCAGAAAATTATCCATTGCCACTTTAAATATAAAGTTAATATAATTACTGATTTTATGGGTATCAAAAATAATTTTTAAATAGAAAATATAATTAAATGAGGCATTTTTACCACAGACTTACTTTTCGGTCTGCTTATACCGCTGATTTTGTTGGGAGGCTAGCGTTTTCATGTATTCGATTTGCGTTTTCAAATCTTGAATTTCCAATTTCAAGTGACAGCACTGCAGATCTGTCTGTAGATCCTTGAAAAATTTAAAATTGAAATCAAAATTATGCACTATATAACTGAAAAGTATCAAAATAAAATGTTTGTAAGAACAATGCAAGTCATTTATTTCAACAATGGGCATGACTCCAGGCTTGTAGAGAGTGTGATCAAAAGTCCAGAAGGCAGCTGAGACCTTGTGGTCGAAGCTCTGTGACACATAAAAAACAAGCAAACGATCAATTATATGGTTGTGGCTGTCATCTGGACTTTCATGACCATATCATACGGGACATCTCTACATTATATAATAAGGAAAGTTGGGCAATGTTATACAATAGTAGAACATCTTAATTTAGGAGAAATAAGGCAAGCCCTATATGAGGCGAAAGCCAGAGAATATCTTGACTTTTTTTTTTTTTTTGGCAATTTACATCATTTTCAGCCAAACTGGTCAATGCAAAAAGACAATGGTAGATATTATTTGCCTAAATTTGGTTAAAGCTAAGAACCATGAGGACAATTGAATTAACGTGTTTAAAGATCAAAAGGCAAAAATGAAGTCCTCTCTTGGGACGAAGACCACCTTAAGTCTTGGATTATTGTCAAGAAATTAAGTGTAAACTGATGACAAATCAGGAAAGACCAAGAGAGTAGGCAAAAATGAAAACACTGTCCATGTGCTAATGCCTAGAAACCATCCAAATTGAAGAGGAAGTACTGGCTCTAATGGTAGAAAATAATGAAAAAATATTGGAGAACACCCTTCAGCATGAGGTCTTTTTTGATTAAAATAAACATCAGGGGGGATCTGTTTGTGCCCAGGGGTTTGCCTGGCTTGTGGTGTGGAGATTTTTTTTGTTTGTGAGTTCCAAATAATTGACAGTCTGGTGGAATCATCTCTTCTGTTCATGCTTTCAGGTCTTTTTTCAATCTCTATGGCTTCTCTGATAATTCTGTGGCTGGGGTTTTCTATAGTGGCTAGGGTTTTGGTGCCATTGAAGTTGATGCTATGACCTGTGGCTTTCATGTGTTGGACTAGTGAGGAATTATGTTCCAGCTTTTTTACTGCATTTTTGTGTTCATCCAGGCAGGTACTTATTCTTCTATTGGTCTGTCCAATATATGTGGCAGGGCATGATGCACAGGGGACTTCATATATGCCTTGGTTTTCCAGGTCAATTTTATCTTTGGGGTTTCTTAGGATGGCTGCTATTTTTCTGTCTGTTTTGAAGGCAGTCTTGATGTGATGCCTGTGTAGTATCTTGCTGATTTTGTCTGTAGTAGCTCTTATGTAGGGCAGGACAGCTGTTCCATAGGTCTGTTCATCTTTTAGGTCTCCATTATGTCTCTGTGTTTTTGTGGATCAAGCTGGTGATTTTGCTTTTGTGGAAGCCGTTAGCTGTCAGTACTTTAGTCAGGGTGCATAGTTCAGTCTTTTTCTGTGTCTTGTCTGCCAGCCGTTTGGTTTGGTGATTAGTGTTTTGGCCACAGAGTTTATCTGTGCTGGATGGCGGTGGGATTGGGCATTGAGGTAGTGATTGGTGTGTGTTTTCTTCTGGTATATGGTGTGTCCTAGTGTGCCATCTGTTTTTTTGTAGATTAGTAGGTTTCGGAATGGTAGTTGTTTGTTTGTTTCCATTTCCATGGTGAACTTGATTTTGGGGTGTGTGTTGTTTAGGTATGCTAGGAAATTGTTTAGCTTTTCTTTTCCATAGGGCCAAATTACAAATGTGTCATCGATGTATCTTAACCATAGTTTGGGTTTGTGGGTGGCATTAGCTAGGGCTCTGGATTCGAATTCTTCCATGAACAGGTTTGCAATGATGGGTGACAGTGGTGATCCCATAGGGGCTCCTTCAATTTGCTTGTATCTTTGTCCTTTGTATATGAAATATGTGTTGGTTAATATGTGTTTAGCCTACAGCAGTATGCTAGCCCCAAATTTAAAACTGAAACGGCTGTGAAAGTCTGATTCACAGACGAACACAATACAGAAGCCTGATGATGGCAGATGAGATTCTGCCAAAACATTGCCACAACTTTAAAAGCACAACTATAATGACGTGGGAAAATACCCGAACAAAGCTGAATATCATACATGTAAGTACCCGTGAAAACTTAAGAAAACATATATATATATATAACACGTAACACAGCATTTTCTTTTTACTGCATCATAAGCACACACACATACATAATACTGAGTATCTGCAAAAGTATAAGTCATAGTTGAATAAAACAGCTACTGTTTTGAATAACCGGTGAAATATTCAGGGCCTTATTGACATCCAGATTCTAATCATTTTGACTCAAAAGATCTTCCCTTATTTTCAATAATTTATATTCCTCTCCAATTTGTTTTGTTTCAGATTTATTTTCAAAACCAAACTCTTGAATTATAGACCAGTATATAAAAAACACCATTTTATCTTCAATTAAGCAGTAAATTTCAGCCCATTCCAAGTTTGCATATTTTGTTATTTCTAAACAGACACTGTTAGAAGTCAAATGCATTGGACTTTCAGGGAAGAGTTATTGGCATGTAGAGAAGAATGCAGAGAGAATTCCTACTTTCAAAGTGCATAATTGCTTTCCAATCATGGAACCCAGGAGTTCTTTGATGGCTATTTCAAGAGGAAACACTCAGATTCTATTCAGATGTTACAAATAAGGATAAGCTCAATACAAGAATCACAGTGGTGTAGGTTTGTCTGCGGGCATTGTATATATGATATAGGCACAGACAGAAGGTTTGGTCTAACATAAATAAAAAGTCACAATGGCTAAACATTCGTTAATACAGGATGGTTTGCAATTTTATTTCATCAATTTGACCCCATTGGAAGCTTATTCCATTATGTCAACTATAATAAATGCTCATATTTTACAGCCAAGTATCCATGTTCAAGAATGCCTTATCCAAAACACCAGCATTACTTCAATCTGCTTATCAATGGGATTTGTTCCAATGCTCTGACTTATCTTGTCCCTCACTAATTAGTGATTCCTATAATAGCAGACTCTTTCAACTTAAAAAAAAACCTAAAATCACTTAGAGTAAAAAAAATTTCAGTATGCAATTGGAAGATGTCATTGAAGGATGTTATTAGAGAATTACTATTGAAACCCATATGTGTTGTAAGCAGAGGGTTACTCTGTAGCATTACCAAAAAGTATCATCAAATTCTGACAGTATCTTTAGGATAAGTAAATACAGCTGTGATTAGAGTCAGTCATGAATGCCTGTGATTGTTTATAGCTAATGGTTTACATCCAATTTATGAGGGGAAAAATGCTTGCTTTCTATGGTTATAAGAAGTTGATTTTCTCCCCTTGAAAAATATATGCAGTGCAGGATAAAGATCAGCTAAGTCACCTGCTCTTAATATTGTTAATAGTTATTTTATACTGTTATTTTTGATAGGTACAAGAATGTTGTTTATAATTTAATATTGATGCTATGATGTTGCTCTTGACAGGAGCATTTTGGTGATGCCGATGGTGTTTTGATTGTTATATATTTAATAAGTCACTACGTATGGAGTTGGCAGCATATACATTTTATAAATAACTTATTGCAGAGACACAATCAACCAAAAGAATGAAGCCGCTTACTGGAGGAACATGACCATCTTGACCCAGGAGGCGCATTTCATTCTCCAACCTATGCAACCAATTTGTGTTGTCCTCAAGTCTTTTAGCCACCTCTTCTTCTTTCTTTTCCAGATGTAAACGTCGACTTTTAAGTAAAGCAAGCCGGTGATCAAGTTTGCCAGTTGCCTATAAGAAATTTAACGGGTTACTATTGCAAAGAGTACTAGCAATAGCACTTCGACTTATATATGCTTCACAGTGCTTTTTACAGCCCTCTCTAAATGGTTTACAGAGTCAGCATATTGCCCCCAACAATTGGGGTCCTCATTTTACCAATGTCGGAAGGATGGAAGGCTGAGTCAACCATGAGTCTGGTGAGATTTGAACTGCCAAACTGCAGACAGCCGGCAGGCAGCAGAAGTAGCCTGCAGTACTGCATTCTAACCACTGTGCCACTGTGGCTCTGCCAGATTCTTACACCATATTTTGCCTTATACAATGTGATTAAAGATTAGATTCAACATCATATACAGAGATTCCCTGTGCAAAAGGAGATTCTTTTCCTGTCTCTCTAGCCACCTGAAATAGATTTGGGGATGTGTTGAGGAAGGAGAATCAATATTTTCTATGTTTCCTGGTTAAAAGTGAGAACTGAATAAAAACCTGTTTCCTCTTGTCCATGCTACTTCATTTACTATCATCTATAACTTTAAAAACAGGGATATCCTGAAGTTACATGTTGTTATTTGCCTATTATTACCACTGTTATTTTGCTATATCGGGCATTAGAGTATTGGTACCATCAATAGATAGTTCTTGACTTACAATAGTGATCGGGACTGGAATTTCTGTTGCTAAGTGAAGCTAATATAAAGTGGGACTGCACTGTGTAGTGATGGCAATTCCTGCAGTCCCAGTTGCATCATTAATGGGAATCCCAGGCGTTAGGCAAGGTCACTTTCTGCCAGGTTCCCACAGTCAGTGAAGAAGCTGGCAGGAAGCTGCAAATCCCAGGCTGGCAGGCAGATAAGTGGTTCCTGCCAGGTTGGGGAGGAGCAAGGGGGTACAGGAGAGAGTAAGCAAGAGGATTGAGGCAGGTGCACAAATAGCAGTGTGGGTTGGAGAGGTTATGAAGGGGTGTGTGCAAGGGTGCAGCATGGGTATAAGGCATGGCGAGGCTGAGGAGTGTGTGGGGATATGTGAGTGGCTGATGCAATGTGAGTGTGTGCCAGGGTACACGACTAGGGAAGACTTCATCAATTTGTAATCTTCCTTGCTGGCTTTATCAATGATTTTCTGGGAAAGCCAGTAGGGCAGGTTGCAAATGGCGATAACTGATCCTGATAACAATCAAAAGTGAGAACTGGTTGCCAAGCACCCAGATTGTGAACATAGCACAAGAGAGTTGCTGAGATGGATGGAATTCCAAGGAATGGTCTTAACCACTGTTCATTCAACACGGTTAGAATCTGAACAAATGGTCACAGGTCAAGAACTACCTTTAATTCAGTTTCCAGTTTTTCAATCCACTAGTAGGAACAACTTACTTCCAGAAGTTGGGAATTCTCTAACATTGGAAGTTTTTAAGAAGAGATTGGACAATCATTTGTCTGAAGTGGTATAGGGTTTCCTGCCTGAGCAAGGGGTTGGACTAGAAGACCTCCAAAGTCCCTTCCAACTCTTATGTTATGTTATGTTATTCTATTCTATTTTAGTATGGTTGGTTAAAGCAATTGATTTACATCTTTGACGCAAATTCAAAAAGATATATTTACATTATTTTATTATTACATTATACTCCCTTGCCTCAAGATACTTTTCAAAAAGTTTGTCCCAAACTGGTCTTTTACTTCCATGTTAAAGACACAGTTATCTCACTGGAATAAAAGCTAATGAAAGAATAAAGCTCATATGCATTTCTCTTCATCTACAGGTACAGCAGCAGAAAAAAGAACTATCTACTGCCATTCTCAATTGAAAACAGATGAAAACCTGAACACACAGACACACACACAAAACTGTTTGCAATTGAAATTCAAAGATTGATATTGATGGTTAATTGATATATAATGGAAGTTTATCTGCATTTAGCCTGCTCAAGCCCCATTGGTTTTTTTTCAGATAATACATTTTCTCTTTAGAGTTTAAAGATTAAAATAAAAATATTAATGTAATTTAAAAAACAAAGGAGCCAAAAAACCAATAAAAACCAGCAGCTTGACCCCGAGCTCCCTTTTCTCTCTTTGCAGTTATTGAAGACTTAGTATGAAATTAAATAAGAGCAGCAAATTGCTAAGAGGATTGAATTTCAGAATAGCACAGAATAAAAATGCAGTTTGACTTGGGGGATACCCACAGACCGAGAAGGATAGTGAGAGCTTAAATAAGGGGGAAAAAGAGTAAGAGTGAGAATATGTGTGTGTGTGTGTGTGAATGTTTTTTTCCCAGCCTGGGTTCTGTAGACTTAAATAGGTTCTGTGAGGGCAGCAAAAGGGGAAAAAATTATCAAATAGACTGAACCCCCTGCGCCCCATTCCTGTCTTGATGATGTTCTTCTCTTCTCAGTGGCGACAGCTAGTCCCATTTAGTGACAGTTTACAGTTCCATTGACGATGAAAAAGAAACTTTTGTGACCAATCCTCACATTTACAACCTTTGTAAATATATATTTACAAATACCCAAAGACAAATTCCTTGTGTGTCCAATCACACTTGGCCAATAAAGAATTCTGTATCTATATATTCTATATCTTTGCAGGTTTGTAAACAAGAGGAAAGCTGAAGTAATTGTGTAAACCAAGTAGCGGTTCTACTTAGTGATCAATTTACTCAACAGTCAAGTTGCCTGTCCAAATTGTGTTTGTTAAAGGAGGACTGTATGTATGTATATGTCACCAACATTTACAAGGGCTCCACTTGGGAGGCTTCTCGTTGCCTTGCTTTCCTCATATGCACAGATATTTTATCCTTGGGATGGACAAGCCTTAGTGTATTCTTGGGTCTGAAGTGTGCACGTATAGGGTGTTGGCTGAAGATCCTCCTGAGCTTTTCTGATATTACTGCAACATATGGAACGACAATTTTGCTCCATTTATTATTTTCTTCATTATGGAGGAGCTTCTGCTGGGTCTTTTTGGAATAGCCATACATTCTGAGGGATATCTGGGGGGGGAGGTGGGTGCCTTTGAGACAATGTTGACTCCTGGCAACTGCCTGGACAACTTCCTGCAGTTTTCTTAGCAAGAATGCTTTCTAACGGACTTCCCATTGCCTGCTTCCCAAGAGCTGTGGTGGTGCAGTGGTTAGAATGCAGTAGTGCAGGCTACTTCTGCTGATTACCGGCTGCCAGCAATTCAGCAGTTCAATTCACACTGGCTCAAGTTTGACTCAGCCTTCCATCCTTCTGAGGTCAGCAAAATGAGGAGCCAGGTTGTTGGGGGCAATATGCTGACTGTGTAAAACCCTTTAGAGAGGGCTGTAAAGTGGTATATAAGTCTAAGTGCTCTCGCTGAAAGAATGTAAAAGGCCCAAGGTCACTCAAGTGGCTTTATGCCTAAGGTGGAACTAGAACTCACAGTATCCCAGTTTCCAGCCTGACGCCTTAACTGCTACACCAAACTCTCCAACATTAAATATAGTAATATTTCAAAAACATAGAAAGATAGCAGATCTGTTGTATAAATTGCTTACCTTTTCCAATCGCTCTGGTGAGCAGGAACATACTATTTCAACTTGTTCGTGGCACTGTTTCTGATAATGTGTTTTAAGGACATTTTCTTTCAGTTGTAAGTCAAGCTTGAGGAACTCTTTCCTGATTTCTTCTCGATTTGCAAACACACACTTCAAAGTTTCTTTTAACCTGTCCCAAACATTTATATCAATGAAACTGGTTATAGAAATAACACATATTGGGGGAAACAAAGAAATTGCATTACAGCTTCTGCAGTTTCTAAAAAAAAGTTTTGGTTAAAACATCATTGGCTAATTCTAATATCATTGTGATGTATACTAAAATCTCCAAGTTTCAGGCAGACTCTTGTTTTCTCAGGAGGCATACAATGAAGATCAAGTATTAATTACCACTTCTGACATCTGTACAAGGATAACAAGCCATTTCTTTCATAACCTTTCTTGCTTAATATTAAGAAATTATTGTCAGCTGTTGAGACTTTCATATATCGCCCCACCCAGCCTATGCAGACCATTCAACCTTTTAAAGTTACAAATTATGGAAGGTATGAAATGGCCAATCAAAATCCTCAAGTAATGATGTTTTTGAGGATTATAGTCTTAAAATATTCTCTTTGGGGCCGAGTAATATAACTGAAGGTGAATAGGCTATATATTGCACTTTTCCTTCTGGACTTTTTGAAGGTGAAAAAAATGGATTATATTTATACAATTTTTTTAAAACGAAAGAGCAATCTAATTTTCTACTCCAGTGTACACTAAAGTTGTTTCTGCTGGCTGCAACTAATGGAAGTCTTCTTTTATTGACGAGTGGGAGTATCTCCTCATTGCATATAACGAAATACATTTGGCCAGGTCATGTAGGGTGTAATGGAAAAAAAAAAATTTACATAATGTACCTTCAGGTTTGCCAGCCTGCTCTCTCATCATACCTCATTTGGTTTTTATTTTTTCCCCCCAAAATTAAGATTTCTGATATTGGTAAACTCCAGCCTTAAATTTTGGGAGCGAATCTAAATGAGTGATTTAAGTCTAAATTTTCCTTTCTGAGGCAGAAATCCAACCAGTGCACTGATCCTTGGAATATTGTCCCAGGGCCATAAGACTGCCCTAAAGATAAATCATGGATTTAAAGAGGGGGACTACTGCGCAGGACCATTTGTAAGAAAGTGGAGTAGTGGGTGTAAAAGTTCTAAGAACTCACAGCCTCTATTGAGGGAAAAAAACACAAAACATATAAGAACTTTGATTTCTTATGTTTTAACAGTTCTGTCTTTATTAACTGTTTTTAACAGAAAGGTTAAAGATCCTTTAATTGGAGAATTAAAATGCTGGTTACCATGGGAAGGTTTTATTGTAAAAACTGAGATGTTTCACACATAATAATTAGTTCCTATGATCCTCCCTTTGGGATTATTTCTATATATGGAATTACCACAGCTCTAGTTAAAACATCTCAGAAATATAACAAAGTAAAATTACTACTTAATGTGTTTATTATCCAGAAAAAAGTGACAAGTTGCCTCATTATATACAGTTTTACCCCACATAATTTTCTAATGTATTTTTATCCTTTTAAAAGAAGTTTGTATTTCTTTTAATAGTAAAATCACCCACGCACAATCTCTATTATGGCATTTTAAAAACTCCCACTTTGAAATAACTAATTTTTTAAAGAATAGCCACACAATGTTGCTGTTAACACAAAATTATGTTTCTATGCCTGGCTAAAAGAAGAATTTTGAATTCTGACTGATAAAAACAAATCTGAAGTAGTCACATTTTTAATCCCTCAAAATGCCTAGCCCTGAATTTAATAGCTTATTTTTCTTGTGCATTTCTGCTACTATTTTTCCATTCGATTTCTAGAAATTCAAAGGACCGTCTTTTAAAAACACATTTTGGTTACATTTTTTCTCAAAACAGGCTGCAGCAATTAAAGCATATTAAATATTGAAACATTATAATCCATACACAAAGAAAAGAAAACTAATGTATTAATCAAATAAACCATTAAAATGGTTTTCACCAGAATTAAGTGCAATAGCTTTTTTATAAATAAAAAAAAGGTATTAACAATGTGATCAAAATTGATAAATAGAAAAAGATTAAAACAATCCTTGAAAAGGAGTCCTAAACCCAAGAATAGAAAAGGGCAACACACGTGAAGGATCTATAGAAGAAGATATCCCATCTATTCCCAGAGATACTCCCATATTTAAAAATATGGCTTTCAATTAATCCTGGAAATAAATCAGAAACCAATGTAACTGTTTAAATAAGGAGTCACATTGGTTTAAACCACTGAAATTACCAAACAGGGGCCTGTTAGTCTTGAGACAGAGATTCAATCTGTACCACTGGGTGAACATTGGCTATAATGAACTTTGTTATTAAGGCAATCAAGAAAAACAATGGTAATGGTTGTAATTTGTACAATATGCTAAACCCATGATAGCCAACTACACGGCAGCTTCTGTATGTGGTGTGAATCTAGAGTTTAGGTTAGTTTATCATATTTAATGAGTAGCAGCTTGGTATCCCTTCTCCTGCAAACTTGGGAAATGTAGTCTTGGGTAATGATGGGATCACTAATCAATACTATACGAATATGGGTTAACTTAGGAACAATAACAGTGATCTATCAGATTGCACACCTGTCCATCAGACTGTTATCACAAACTGCCCAGCAGGCTCCTAGTATAGGGCCTTCAGAGATTGTCATACACCCATCAAGGCTAACAGCCATTGATCCCCACAACTTCCATGAATTGGTCTCAGCCATATTTGAAGCCAGCCAATCTGATAGCCAGTACCACGTATCCTGGTATAAGATGAGGCTTCTGTTGTATAGAACAGCCAGGCATATTACAGTACTGTTCAGGAACAAAGATTGAAACAAACGATGCATTTATATGCTTCATTATGCCAGGAAAACATGTAAGCATGAGTTGTTCTGAACATATAAAAATAAATAATCATAAACACTACCTTGATTTTTCAACTTGCTGATTTGTACTTATTGCTGTATCTTGATTACTGGGAATAGATATTTCCCCCATTTCATATAGTTTCAGTTTCTCTTTCAGCATTAAAATCTGAAACAGCAAATAATTTTATAAAAATGGAGGAACTTGGCACACATTCTCTTTTTTAATCTTATATTTGTAAAACAATTTTTAAAGCTTTCGTTATTATATTTCTAACACCTGATTTTCTTCAATGCTGTGGTACAATATTTATTTTAATGCATAATAATTAGCATCAATACTTAATTCTTTATTCTTACATTTTTTAAAAAATACTAACAATTATTAACAATGATAACAGCAGACATACCTCTTTTTCTTGTTGTTTACAGGTCTTAACATATTGACTTATATGGCTATCCAGACTTACAACATTGCTCGTTATCTGTGGAGGAATGGATAAAAAAGTTAGTATCACTTTTTTCTTTATCAATTGTGATGTTAGTACATTCACCTTTTCTATCAGTGCTTCTTAAAAGTTATTACCTAGACATCACACAGCAGTAAATAAAGGCATTCTTGGTAAACTTATCTTAAAACCAGCCAACCCTTAGAAACAAAGTGGGGAAAAAAGCACAAAATACATGTGACCAAATCCAATTGCCCACGGGATTGAATTAATTCTTTGGAAAGGCAGAGGATTGCATTGAATAGGTGGTGAGGAAATCAAGTGGAATATTGAATGTCAAGGAACTATTTGGATGTTATGGTGGAAGGAAAGAATGGATAACCAGAAAAAGGAATGGAAGAACAACTATTCAACGTAGCTTTTCTAGAGATTCATTGGACAAATTGTTATGATGAGTGGACTCTTCTTGTTAAGAAGCCTTCTCGCCCAATTTTTCCCTGGTCACCAGGGCTATTTAACTAATTTAATTAGACATTATTATTTTACTTGCTTTGAATCTTCTCATATCTGTAAGTCCTTTGGGAATAGAGTGGCATATAAGCTCCAGCAAATAAACGTTAGAGGTTGACCGCTGTGCTTTTTTAAAGTAAGCAGTAAAAAAGATATACTCAGCTGTGTGCATAAAATTGTACATAAGTTGCTATTATAAAGAAGAATTTTGGAAGAGTATTTACTTACTGAGGATTTGATGTCCTTGGCTCGGTTGGCATATTTAAGAGTGTTGTATGTGTCATCAAAGAACAAGGAGGAAGGACTAATAGCAGCTATAATGATAGTGCGACAATTTCCTCCAAGAGAGTCTTTCAGTAAACGAGTAAGCTTACTATTCCGATAGGGAATATGTTGATTCTTTCTCTGGGAAAAAAACAAACCAGCACAAGACATGAAGTTTTTAATAGCTTGCTAAGATTACAAAAGCTTCAGACCAAGACCAAGTTGAACAGCTGTTCCATATTGCACATTTTGCAGTAGGTGATAAAATCTTGAAAATTTTTTCTTGTTTACAACACCTGGCTGATCCTCACCATTCCGTACTAGATTTTCCCCCCTTCTAATTAAATCAAATGTTACTATGTTATATTCCTAAATTCTTAAAATGAAAAATGTTAGGATGGAACCAGTAAGTCCTTCCCTTCCCGAGTCTTTGTAACAATTGCTGGACACATCAGCTACAAAGCCATAATTTGAGTTTCCACGATAGTTCTGATATATATCTGATATAGACCTGAATATGTGAGGAATAGTGAACATCCTTTAGCTGTGATGTCACTAAACTGCTAGATGTCCATGGTGCAGGGCAACTGATGTGATTTACACATTAACATTTCCACGTGAACAGCAACCTGGCACTATCAGTATTCATTGGAATCCACTCAAAGTTGGCTGAAAGATGTATAAATTTTAAAAACAAATTCTAGTTTCCATGGAAATCTGTGCGTTAAACAAAAGTCCTGCGCTGCAGATAACTAAACTGCACTTCAATAGTCACATCAGTGATTCTATCACATGTGGGATGCCCAAAGCTTCTTCAAATACAATTATTAAACAGTCTATAATAATAATAGTTAAATTATTTAAATCGTGACATATGTTAGATTTTTCTATTACAATTGTGCATTTTCATTAATAATTTATATTAACTCAAGAATTTTATTCTACTGTTGGCAACTTTTTTTTTATCTCCCTAATTGTTAATAGTTCTGCTTCTTCAATTTTGTCAATTCATTCTGTTATATGAAAAGAACAGCCATATAAATTAAACAGCACTAATGTATGTTTTATGAATCTGCCACTAGATTCATTAAATTCTAATGGCATATTTTTGGGATTAAACATGAAACTTATAATTCTCTGCCTTTATTTCCACAACATTTAGAATTTTTGTCGTGTTGGTAATTAACTGGTTTCAGGCACTCCTTCAACATGAATAACTGTATTTCCCATAAAGTATCTTAATTTAAAGGTTGTCAAATGACAATAGATTATCTTACAATAATCCCGTAAATTAAGGCAAATTATATCTGACAGCCAACAGTATATTAGCTTTTATTCTTGGTCATAATTTCAAACTGCAGCATTTTTTCTCTGAATTGCTTCAATAGCGTGATTTCATTAATAAACATTTTTAGTGTTAACAAATATTTTAGACATATGGTACTCCAGCTGTGTTGGACTACATCTCCCAACAGCCAAACCTGGATGTTGGAAACTGAAATCATGGATGTCCAGCTCAGATTTTGGGGGGGGGGGGGAGTGGAAGCTTAGTGCCCAGAGGCAGAGAACTAAATCTTGGTATACAACCTAAACCAGATCCCTTTCCAACAACCAAGGCAGCGTGCCAACCAGAACTGCAAGACGTAAATTTTAGAGAGTGACAGTGCCATCATGTGGAAGCCCAGCAAGATAAATAGCCCTGAAACGCAGGGCTATATGGCCCAACTTCACTGAAGTAATGGGCGCAGGTCAAGCTTAGAGGAACTTGGCCCTTCAAGTGTGTGTGTGTGTGTGTGTGTGTGTGTGTTTGTGTGTGTATGTGTGTGTAAAATGTTCTGATCAAATTATTGAAAATCATGTACCTACCTACCTGTCTTGCCATTCTGTGGTTTAACATCCAGACTTATTTGATTAACTTGGACTCTGATTACTAGTCACCTTCTGTGTTTCCTGACCAATTTGTCCTGACCTGATAAATTTGCTACATACAACTCCTGGTTTACTTTTCTGCAGACTTCCTTTGGGTGGCCTGTTTTTTGGTTGTGTTAAGATCTGCCTGCCTACGCCTCCCAGTAATTCATTTGAAAAATTGACTTAAAACTTATTCTAAAAAAAAAATTCCAGACTTGGTTAGATACATTCTTAATTAGCAGTGCCTTAGGCACAATATTTACATCATTTTAGATCTCTCTTCAGAGGCTGCTCTTATCACTTTTATTTTATTTTTTAAGAATTTTATCATTAAAAGAGCCACATTTTTGTAATGCTGCCTATTACTTTATTGTGTTTCTAAGCAAAGGGTGTGTACAGTCAGGAACAATTTAAAAGCAACTGTGTGTGCCTGGGAAGAGGGGGTTGCTTTAACAATTCAAAAAGATGTTTCTTCCATCCCTTTCCTGCTTGTTCCAAAACATTGCTTGCAAAAAGGATATATCCAGGTTTGTCTTGCCTCAAAAATGTGCATTACCAGTAATAGAAAAATTAGCATTATAAATAAAATTGCAACAAGATTCACTGTGAGAGAGGCAATGTGACTGAATCCCTGAATGCTAGATTATGCTGCTGGAGGCGTCCTGTGTCTGTATGTGTTGGCATAAAGAAAACCTCTGACCCAGATTCCCAAATGCAAGCATATAATCAATTTTCCTTCTCTATACAAATACGTGCCCATCAAGATGTACGTCTGGTAAAAATTGTGTGCAGTTTGGAACTAATTTGGGGAGTTCCTTCCAGGACATGGGAGAATGTCCTTTTGGTTGTCATCCTAGCTAGTTATTTTTTCAGTTCAGCCTTCTCAACTAAATAAAATAAAAAAAGAGCACATTTCCAGATACAAAAATGGTAGATATGTCATTAGTTCTTTTAATAAGTATAAGGAAACTCCACTGTCAAAAGTAGAACTTATGCCTAGACTGTTGTGGCCTGTCAGCTGCCGGCCTCTCCAGCAGCCGAATCAGAGGAGGAAGAGGGAATAGAGCTGGCAGAGAGAGACAAGGCGGAGCCTGTGCCATCCGTCAGCCCTCAGATGAAGAGTCAACACTCCCCAGGTCTGGAGGTGGTTGATAAAGAAGAGGAGGAACAGCTGGGTCCAGTGCCTGATGTGTGGCTGCGAAGAAGGCAGAGAAAAGGAGAGGCGTGGAAAGCCGTGGGCTGACCCTGGGGAAGGAAGAGCCACTGCGGCTAGCAAGGCTACACCTAGGCCTGGGGATAAAAGGCAGGGGGCAGACATAAATAGGTGTGGCAGACAACTAATTCATCTTCCGGACAGATGGACTTGTTAGCCTGCGAGAGAAACTTTTTGCCGGCATACCTAATAAAGGAATCTTTTGAGTTCACGTCAGAGGGTGTCGTGTTTGGGGAGCTGGGTCAGAACATAGACCTTCTCAACTATGCAGCATGCAACTACAACCCCAATGAATAAGACACATAGGATTGTGCAGCTAATTACATACTGACCAATGTGAAATCTAGTAGAAACATTGCTGCCGATCGTAAGTTATTACTGACCTTTGGGTCTGCGAGGGCATTAATAACATTGCCAAGGGCAAGCAGTGACCGATTAATATTAGCCCCTTCCCTCAAAATAGTTCCTTTGGACTTTGTGGCACTGGCACGTTCGGATCCTGCCAGGTCAATTAGACACATTTTGGCAACACGGACATTTTGGTTGATACTTGCAGTTTTATCCTGTTGCCTTAAATAAATCTAAAAAAAAAAAAAAAAAAAACCAGAAGAAAAAGCAATTTAGTAAGGCTCCAAATACAGGTAGTCCTTGACTTACAACAGCTCATTTAGTGACCATTCAAAGTTATAAAGCTCGGAAAAAGGTGACTTATGGCTGTTTTCCACACTTATGACTATTGCAACATCCCCTTGGTCACATGATCAAAATTCAGAAGCTTGGCAACTGACTCATGTTCATGTCAGGTGACGACCTTCTGAGAATCAAAATGAATGGGGAACCCAGATTCTCTTAACAATCATGTTAGTAACTTAACCACTACAGTGGTTCACTTAACAACTATGGCAAAAAAGGTCTCAAAATGGGGCAAAACTGACTTAACGAATGTCTCATTTAGCAACAGAAATTTTGGGCTCTATTGTGGTTGTAAGTAGAGGACTACCTGTAATAGCATCCCCATATATATACTAATGAAGAGGCAGAAGTTACTGATTACTATACACACACTTAAGCTTTTCTTGATCTGAGAGTTGGGGGTGGGGGTTGTATAATCATTCAAAGATTGAGAGATTTAAGTGTTTAAAAGAATTAAAATTCATGTTAGATGATATTCCTGAGATTAAATCACTTTTTGGAAAATGAACTTTATTAAATTTTCTTTCATTTTTGTCTTCTGTGCCACTCGACTGCCCAATACAATTAAATGCAGCATACTGTACTATAAAATCACGAGTTAAAGTTGGACAGCACATTAGGAAAGCTTGCTTTTTATTGTGACATTTTCTTGGAAAGCCTTTTGGCACCAATCCTGTGGACTAGGATTCCCAAGCATTGAGACTGACAGAAATCAATGGGAATTTTACAAGAATAAATATGTATAAGATCCAGCTGCTTTTAACTCAAACCACACTTATTAAAAGTAACGAACAGGGAAAAAGAAGTTTGCAAAATCATGTTACTCTAATGTCAGTACATGAGACATTTATTTTCACAAGCAGCTCTAACACTTCAATAAACTAGAGAGTTCTTCTCTTGAAGAACTTTAGTACAAAGGATTTAAAGCAGGCACTGTATGTCTGCAAGCTGGAACTTTCTTCCCAATACAAAGCTATTATGAGCGGCATACCACAACCTGACAGTTCTATCTTTTGCACAAAGCATCAAAGGTTATCTAAGATTCCCAGACACTTTATCTATCGTTTCATCTTACCTGAAAGACAGCATGGGACCGAGATGAGGAGGCATTCACATCAGTAGGATGTTGTGTTCTGTTTTTGTTTCCATAATCCAACATTTGCAAGATCTCGTCTGCAGATTTGGGCTACCAAGGATTGAGGAAAAGATTCAATGAAATCGGTAAATCTTTACATTATTTCAATCACAGGGTTTTGTTATCACAAGTTTCAATAATAATTTAAACTTTATAATTTAGTCTCCACTTGCCATCTTATCTCAGGGGATGAATAATACAAAGGAAGTAAGATGATATCTCTTATCAAATCAGCTTCTTTTAGTGTACCACAAGCATCAATATCTTCCCAAAGATGGTGTGAAAAATAATCTGCATGATATTCCGAGGGAACAGACAGGATAAAAAACATAGCTTCTTCCATTATCAGACTTTTTCTGATTTTTGGCTATCACAGATTAATACAGTTCTATTCTTGTAACGTCAGTTTAAAACCAGTAACTCATTCTGACTAGCTAAGTGGTTACATCAGATTAAAGCAGATGAATAAGAACATTCAGAGTCCCAGAATTAAACATATACATAGGACAAAAACATGCACAATAAATCATAAAAAATAATTATGTCAATTCATAGCAAGGATAACAGCAAGTTAAGGATGTATACTTTTAAGAATTCAATATGATTAAACATTAGAATTGTATAACCCATCCTCAATTTTTTTTGCATACCATACCAATTCATCACTTGAGCGCTGTTGCCATAAAAATTATCAATAAAGTGCTAGACCTATTAAAGTGGTAGACCTTTGGGAATTTGATTGATATGCAATTGCCCCAGTAGTAGATAAAAATACTTGGAAGACATATTTCTCTATTGTGAATCCATTGCCAATTTTCTCCAGGGCTCTGATTGTAGAAATTAAGAGGCACAATAGGATGGCAATAGCACAAAGCAACAGAAACAGAAGTAGCGCAGGAGTGGAAAAGAAATGAGAAGGCAGATCACAAGTATAAAAGAAATATAAGAACAGCACTACAATTTAAAGGTGTTCTTGATTACTTAAACGTTTAACAACCAAGTTTTGCAATTAATTTGATTATAAAAGCTAAACTTTTTTCCTTTGTCAGCTCTAAATAATTGCCTTATAGCAACCATTTTGTTTACAGGCCATTAGTCTTTCAAGTGTTGTTACAAGGTAGTGTGGTAATTGTTTACACCATATTTCTTCCTCCAAATGCATTGATTACTATTCAAGTAACTTGTGATTTTTGAAATAAATTACACATATGTACAATTTGACTCAGGACATACTTAAATGTGAAGTCTCCTTCAAGCTGAATGTGTTTCTGATTTTATGGGAACATATATGTAATTTTATTAGAATGCAAGATAGAAGTAGCTTGTCACAATATTCTTATAGCAAAGCCTTTTCAAATTCCCTATATTTCCAGGAAGTACTAATAGAGCCGAGCGCTGCTTTGTTTGGGAGTCCAGGCATAGTCAGGGACAATTTGATCTCCAAATTTCATCATTGTGTTTATTTTAATCAACCATGGCGCCTTAAGACATTCATTGCACATAATCACAAATAAACCAAATATTCATTTTATGCAAGAATTATGAAAATGAAAGATTGCAAAAATAAATCAATAAACATCCTTTCCTTTTTTGATCCTTCCCCAGCTCCACAAAACAAGTTTTATATCAAATATACATTTCATGATCCATTAAGCAGTAGCTTATTTAGATATGCTTTATTGAATAAGCTCCAATGTTCCCATTATACAAAAACTAAACAATAAAGTGTGGTTCACAACCCATGTGTTACACAATACATTAATTCCAGATAATATTATGGGTGAATCTAAAGCAGGGTTTTTTAAGATATGGTCCAAGGGCTTGTGGAGGAGGTGTCCCCAAAATCTCTGATGTTTCAAAATCAAAATTATTTACAAATATTGAAGATATTTGTAAAGATTTAAAAGATTCAGCATTACTTTAAAGAAATAGGACTTTTCATGAAAACAATTTTGCTTATGCCAATGTCTAATGGGCTTAATATTGTTATTTTTACATGACATCAACAGCGTTTAGTCTTATATACCACTTCACAGTGCTTTACAGCCTTCTCTAAGCATTTTACAGAGTCAGCATATTGGCCCAACAATATGGCTCCTCATTTCGCTGACCTCATAAGAATGAAAGATGAGGCAACCATGAACAGGTAAGAATCGAACTGCCAAACTACAGTCAGCCGGCAGTGAGCAAAGTAGCTTGGAGTACTGCATTCTAACCACTGTGCCACCATGGCTCATATTCTACAAATGCATCCATATTTTTAAAAGTGAGAAGGGGTCCTGAGAGCAAAAAGGTTTAAGAAGCACTGATCTAAAGTATGACCTTTAATGTCTGTTCCCATTTTGTGGAACCCCTATCCCAACCAAATTTTATTTAACTACAGTGCCTTTAATTTAAGATGAAGGCTAGGTTTTCTGAATTAGTTTGGTTTACTGTCTAACTAGTTTTAATCCTGTTCAACTGATTTTTTAAAAATATATCATCTATCTATCTATCTATCTATCTATCTATCTATCTATCTATCTATCATTGCACTTCAAATGTTGGTTGTATTCAAAAAATTTTTAAAAAACATTGCTAGCTAGCTTTAATGCTTCTTTAATAGAAAAAAAATTAAATAACAAAATGGAACATATATAGAATGTCCATACCTGATGCAAGGTTAGCCCATGAACGAAAACTCCTTTTTGAGGATCTTCTCGGACAGCTAATGGTCCTGAATTTACTAACAGGTCACGTATCTGCTCATTGTAGACCTAGGGAAAAATGTCTTTAATTTGGTTTGGATAGCTCTACCACTAAATTTGCATTTTAAAATTTGGGAAATGCATAAACATTGTATAGCAAAGTTAGTGACCTCATGAGGTGAGAGGGGACTTTTATTTCAGCTGCCAAGTCAGGAACTAACTACAAACCATAATTGGAAACCATTGCTTTGGGCTGTTTTCAATTGTCAAGACTTCAGCTTCACAAATCAAGTTATTATTAAGCTCTTTGAAAATATTCAGGTCACTGTGTAATACTGAAATGGTTCATCAGTTCCATTATTTGTGTTAATCCTTCCATCCTTGCCTGCTAGCAATATTGGAAAATGTGAGAAATTGTGTCTAAGTAATACATTTAAATACATTTGTAGTACAGAAGACTCATTTGTAGTTCAGAAGAATCCTCTGCCCAGTGAAATCCCACACTGTTAATTCCATCTACTTTACTTGTAGTTAGCATTTGACTTTTAGATAACATTATGGGTATATGTCACATAATTCCTAAGAGACACCACCAAAAACTGAAGGCAACAGTACGGACAGAGTAAGTCACATAAAATGAATTAAAAATAGCAATGTAGGATATTGACAAGGTTCCTGGACACGGGCTAATTCCTTGAACTGGACTGGAAGTGAATTCTAGAAAGCTAATCTTAAATAAGGCATGATCACCTCATAGACAAGTGAGGCAATTGATCAAAAGTAATAAGGCTGATATGAATACAGCATGAAAATTAAATGATTAAAAGAGGAATGCTCTTTCTAGAAGATTCTATTTTATTGGGGAAAAAAATATTGCACAGAGTTTCTTAACTTCTTACCTCAAGATATGAAACTGCAATAGCACAATGCTTCTCTTCTTTAATTCGATCAATAGAATTGTAAAGCTCCACCATACTCAGGTACATTACTCCGGGGTCTTCAGGGGAACCCAGCATCGTATGAGTCTTCCCAGCTCCAGTTGCACCGTAAGCAAGTACTACATTGTGAAAAAGGACAGGGAACTTTTGAATTGACTGACTCATGACCCTGACTTTTGAAGCAAAATATAAGCAACCCAATGAATTTTTTGCCCACTTACAAAGTTGTGCTTGAAGAAATATGGCAGCCAACCGTAATTTTATGCAAAAAATGGAGTAGCGCACGTCTTTAATGAAACAGGTATTTTAAGCAGAACTTTATAATGGCTTCTCTTTTCAGAAAAGCCAAGAAAGAACCACGTTTATTGCTATTACTTGTGCTAATATCTAGGCATTTAGAAATGAGATACATAAAGTTCCCAACTTAATTTTAAAGAAGAGGTAATATTAAACATAACAAAATACTTTGTGTTTGCCTTATTCCCAAAAATCTTGAAAAGCAGGAAAAATGAAAGTGTGGAAGATGTAAATTTTGTTAGATTTCTGAAAATGTCAGTGTAGGAAACAAAAAAAGATTTTTTCTTTCAATGTACTAGGATTACTCATGTGGAATTATTATGCACACTGATAACAAATGACTACTGAGGGAAGTTACCTGTGCAATTATAGCCATTTAAAAAACCATCTATAAATGTTTTGGTGGTGTCTTCAAAGATTTCCAGCTGTGTAGAATGTTCATCAAATATGGCATCAAATACAAATTTTAGATCCTTATTTTGCCTTTTAGTGATATCGCGGTTCGGTAATTTTTTTCCATGAAAAAAACTGACTTCTTCCACCTTGGGATCAAACACCAATATATGTTTATCAACAACCTGAACCACTTTTTGAAAGTTGCCATTTCTCTCTTTCGGATTCTCAGGACGAACACGGATTACTACTTTTATATGATTGCAGACATTTTCTTCATCTGTAGCAGACATTATAAAACGCAGCTATGTTGCCTCCGGTGTATACCAAGTAAATTCTTCTGTTAATAAGAAAAAAAGAGTTTTATTAAATATTCAAATTTGATTGGATTTTTATAAAACATGATTGAAACAAAACGGTATATTAATTGGAACAAAACGGTATATTAATTGGAACAAAACTCTCAAAATGCATGTGTTTTGTTACATACTCAACATTCAATGCAATTTTGACACTGGTGTTATTGTGGCAGAAATGTTTTGCTTAAATTTTTGCTTCTACTTAATATTATGCCTTTTAAGTTAGCCAATTTCATATTAAGGAACACCATCTATCCATGATAAATTGTGAACCAAACCCTTTTATTCATTTTCCAAGTCAGTTATTATAACAGCTTATATTCTTTATTTTTCCTTTTTCCCTACTCCGTGTCTATCTGAACATAGCTGTTCTATGAATTGTTTAAAATACTAGGACTTGGTTCAATGGCTGGAAAAAAAATATCAAAGGTAAGTGTTTCATAGACTCTGGTAGTTCATAACAAAATAGTGATGGGCAAACGAAATGCACACAAACTAGTATGGCTTTGTATCCATTTCCTATGATAGTCAACTGAGCAAAAGGTATGATGCACAATTTCATTTGTTTGACAAAAATAAGATGGTTGGAAACACAAATTCTTCCAGCAGGGAGAAAGTTCCAGTGGGATTATCACACACAAAAAAAGTTTCTTGTTCTGCATATAATTTGAATAACTTGAGTATTATTCCGAGAAGAAGGAAATTAAAATGTAATGTTATAAAGCATTACTTCACAGGAAGAATAGTGGAAACTTGGAACAAACTTCTGAGGTAATAGGTCAATGATCAGTAATTGAAATTAAACATGGTTGGGAAAAACATGTCTAACATTTGATAAAAATTAAAAAATGAATAAAAGCCAATAAATAAAACATTTAAAATATTTTTTTAAAAAACCCCAAAACAAATAAAAAACTTAAAACTTAAAAGGCAGACTCGATGGACCTTTTTCTGCTGTCAGGTTTTTGTTTCAGTGTTTTATATACTTACAAGATACTTTAATATTCTGGGGCTGCTCTGGGTTAGGCTTTGAAGTTAATGGACATACAGTATTTTAAATTGGGAGCCAACAGTAACCAATGCAATAATTTTAAGATTAGTGAGCAGCCATTTCTAAATAAAATCCAGTGCCCTATATCTCTCTCAAAAATAGATATTCTTGACATCAATGTGCCTTAATCTAAGGTGAGAACAGAATTACATCAGTGTATCTCACTTATTAGTCTTGAAAATAAATAAAATAAAGAGTAGGATGTGTAAACTGTATTAACATATTAATCTAACATTGGAATTCTATTCATTATTTTGGGGACTGGACTTTGAAATAATATTAGCATATATACTTAACACACCATTATTTCTGTAATATCTTTATAGACACACTTTTCAACCACAAAAATATAATTAATGCAAGTGGATATAGCATCTTGTTTATTATCCACCATACAGGTGAAACTCAAAAAATTAGAATATCATGCAAAAGTTTTTATTTTAGTAATGCAACTTAAAAGATGAAACTAATATATGAGATAGACTCATTACATACAAAGCAAGATAGTTCAAGCCGTGATTTGTCATAATTGTGATGATTATGGCTTACAGTTCATGAAAACCCCAAATCCACAATCTCAGAAAATTAGAATATTACATGCAATCAATAAAACAAGGATTGTATAGAGAATAATATCGGACCTCTGAAAAGTATAAGCATGCATATGTACTCAGTACTTGGTTTGGGCCCCTTTTGCAGCAATTACTGTCTCAATGCGGCGTGGCATGGAAGCTATCAGCCTGTGGCACTGCTGAGATAAGACCAGGATGCTTCAATAGCAGCCTTCAGCTCTTCTGCATTGTTCGGTCTCATGTCTCTCATCTTTCTCTTGGCAATGCCTCATAGATTCTCTATGGGTTCAGGTCAGGCGAGTTTGCTGGCCAACCAAGCACAGTAATCCCATGGTCATTGAACCAGGTTTTGGTGCTTTTGGCAGTGTGGGCAGGTGCCAAGTCCTGCTGGAAAATGAAGTCAGCATCCCCATAAAGCTCATCTGCAGAAGGAAGCATGAAGTGCTCCAAAATCTCCTGGTAGATGGCTGCATTGACCCTGGACTTAATGAAGCACAGTGGACCAACACCAGCAGATGACATGGCTCCCCAAATCAACACGGACTGTGATTTGGAAACTTCACACTGGACTTCAAACATCTTCCAGTGTGTGCCTCTCCATTCTTCCTCCAGACTCTGGGTCCTTGGTTTCCAAATGAGATGCAAAAGTTGCTCTCATCAGAAAAGACGACTTTGGACCACTAAGCAACAGACCAGTTCTGTTTTTCTTTAGCCTAGGTAAGACGCTTCTGACATTGTTTGTTGTTCAGGAACGGCTTGACAAGAGGAATACGACATTTAAAGCCCATGTCCAGGATCCGTCTGTGTGTGGTGGCTCTTGATGCACTGACTCCAGCCTCAGTCCACTCCTTGTGAAAGTCCCCAACACTTTTGAATGGCTTTTCCTGACAATCCTCTCCAGGCTGCGGTCATCCCTGCTGCTTGTGCACCTTTTTCTTCCACACTTTTCCCTTCCACATAACTTTCTATTAATGTGCTTTGATACAGCACTTTGGGAACATCCAACTTTGTTTGCAATTACCTTTTGAGGCTTTTCCTCCTTATGGAAGGTGTCAATGATGGTTTTCTGCACAACTGTCAGGTCAGCAGTCTTTCCCATAATTGTGATTCCTACTGGACCAGACTGAGAGACCATTTAAAGGCTCAGGAACCCTTTGCAGGTGTTATGGCTTAATTAGCTGATTAGAGTGGGACACTTTGAGCCTAGAATATTGACCCTTTTCACAATATTCTAATTTTCTGAGATTGTGGATTTGGGGTTTTCATGAGTTGTAAGCCATAATCATCACAATTATGACAGATCACGGCTTGAACTATCTTGCTTTGCATGTAATGAGTCTATCTCATATATTAGGTTCACCTTTTAAGTTGCATTACTGAAATAAATGAACTTTTGCATGATATTCTAATTTTTTGAGTTTCACCTGTAGCTTTAATAGTTTAACAAAACACTAAGAAAATATACTATTCCTTAATTCACATTCCTTAATTTGTGTTTTATAATTATATTTTATAAAGTACCAGAACTATAAGGAAGTGTGTGGCATTCAACAAATTATGGTGCAGTTCTATTGAACTTGAATTCAATATAACTTTTTCTCAGGTAAGTTTTAGGTTGACATATGGTTTCACTCACACTAGCAATCAAGGGAATAAAATATCCCATGGAATAATTTTTGAGGGCACTTTTCAGATTCTAGTTTGCTTGTCAAACTTATTTACAGGACAAAGCAGCAGTTTGCAGGAACAGCACAACATTTTAAAGCATCACAATGAAGGGGGACTTCAGGTTGTCTCCTGGCGATAGCCTACAAAGTCCCTACGTGTTAAATCTCGAAAGTAGTAAGGCAGGCTTCCTTGCCACAAGATACCAAAACATTTTGCTATTTGTCTAGCCTTTGCGTGTACGCTAAAGACAAACGTCTCATTACATCCGAGAGGTACAATTTCATGCCTGCGTATTTAGAAGGCGAACGGTTCTAAGTCTCAGGTTAAGCAAGCGTAAAGCTTCAGAGTTAATAATCCTCGTAAGTAGACAGTTTTTCCATTTTACTAGGAATTCCTGATATATACATAGTATATATAGTATATACAATTACTCACCCAAACCTCGAACGCCCTTTCTATCGAGCACCAGCTTGCTAAAGTGTCGCCGCCATCCCGCTTCCTTTATTCAGCAAGCCACCAAATTCAAATACAAGCGGCTTGCAGATCTGTCGCTTCTGATTGGTTTAGGACCGAGAAACGTCATAGTTGCGCTGCTGATAGGACGGGGAATGAATTTTGGTCTAAACGAGGACCCGTCTTTTCACAGCACCCAAAACAGCCTCGAGCCGTCTTTCGAGGAAAGACAAAAACTAGGCTTCTTGTCTTCTATGGATGGGAAGCTGCAAGGAAGAAGAGAGAAGAGATGTGTTTTAAAAACGGGGATGGGTCGCTTTAGATTTTTTTTCCCGTTTTTGCTCAAGGAATCAGGGGGAGGACAAAGATCACTTTAAGAAGGATTAATAAAGAAGGTGCGGGTGGGCGGCGGGGGGTGGGGGGAAACAGACCAAACGAAAAAAATTGAATGAAACAAGTTTGGGTTGCTGTCATTTCAATGCAATCATTCTATCTTTTCATTCGATGGCCAGATCACATAGAATACGGACTTGAGCGTACAAAAAGCAAAGAGCAATCTTGTTTAATGTGTTCAAGCGGCATAGTTGACCCCAGTATCCTACTTATAGTAACTCAACAGTACTGCCTGCTTTTCATGGGAATTCTTCCTAATGCGGTTCCAGCCCAACCCTCACTGAATTCTTTTTACTCTGCGTGTCTCTTTAAATGTAGATGACTTTAAGTTTAAGGGGTTTCTCTGCGGACTGAATTGGTTTGCCCGCTAGTGTGCTGAAAGGCGGGGCGCGTTTCCTCTACAAGTTTCTAAACTGAAGCACCCATAGGCTTGCCGATGGATTACGTGCGTTTTCATATGAAAGCCGATACCCTTGAAGTTATGAGTCTAAAAGTCTTCTGCAAAAGCACCGGAATCTAGAGTATGTGTTGTGTGACAGACGCGTGCTCAAATTGAAGGGTATACTTATTACCAAAAGGAAGGAAAGCAACAGAAGAGCCCTGTGACTGCGCTGTATGCATTAACTCTTTACTCACTGCTTTTCAGCCCCTAACCAATTCCCTTCCTCCCATTTAGTTTACTATGGGCGGGGTATTCGCATAACACAAGCGTAATGTATGTATATACACACCACACTTCCGATTACTCGAATTACGATTGTCGCTCTTAAGCAGTTAATAGGAAGTGGGAGAGAATATGATTATGTGTAGTAGAGTAGCGCGATAGGGGAGAATAGTAGCTATTTGTAAGTAACTGGGGGAGGGGTGGAGGCATTTGTTGAATGGATTTACAATGAGTTTTGTATACTAAACATTAAACACACAGTCCATCATTACATACAATTCTTTAGCTGGTAATCTCCAGAAGTATTGGGGCATATAAGGTTTGGATAGCATTTGATTGTAAATTCGTGAAATTGAGGCTTGATGAGCGTATCTATAGGTTGACTGTTAATGAGTGCCCCATTAGAACTGTTCTTATTTTTATTTATTTATTTATTTATTTATTTGATTTGCCAATTGTTTACAAGATAATAAGTATAAGTGTATACATAGTTGTGAATACATGAAATGGGTACATATAAGAAAAATAAAAGAAGAATAAGAGAAACAATAGGACAGGGACGGTAGGCACGTTGGTGCGCTTATGCACGCCCCCTACAGACCTCTTAGGAAAGGGGTGAGGTCAATAGTAGACAGTCTAAGTCTTGTCCATGACTGTCGGCGAGGGCCTCTAACAGGACATCGTTGCAGCTTATGAATGGTCAGGCAATTTAATTCTACTGTATAGTATACTATGCAGATGGTATTTAATTTCGTTGTACGATGTGCCATGACAATAAACTAAACTAAAGAGAGAAGGGGAGGTTTGGTGCCTTTTGTTTTTATCCTTGAAAAAAATACTTATCTACAAGCAGTCGTGAATATCGAATAATTTCCTTCATCAGCCCCTCCGCCCAGGATTCACATCATAAATTATTATAGTATTTCAGGGATCTTAAAGACTAATAGAATGTACTATCTGCTGACCATAACTCTTCCACGTTAATTTGGAATGGCTAATATCCAAGATAAAAAGGGACGCTTACGCAAAAGAATTAAAGGAGGTAAGGCCATGAAGAGAGCAGAAAAACTTAGCAGACGCTGAACATATGTACACTACTGTACTGTATACTTGTTATTTCGGACGCCAGTCCTGCCGTATTGATGGGAGTTTTTTTCTCAATAGAAGAGCGCGTGGCTAATTGTAATTTACAACCGGTGCGAAATCCAAGCAGGTGCCTTTGTATGTTTGCCTGCACTTTTCAAACGCGTGGAGAGAGGGACCAGAAACGAATAACGCCCCGCCCCCATCAGTTTATTTCCACTGAATGAATACATGCACAATATTCGATTTGGTTTATTGCCCTTTGGGAAAGCGGAACTGAAAGCAGGCGCGGCTTTGTTGCAAGGGGGAAGCCTTTTGGCAGCCCACCTGCCTCAGCCAGCTGCAACGAAGAAGCTAAGAGGCGGAAGCCTCGTCTAACGCCGCCAGGACTGCCTTAGAATGATGTCTTCCTAAAACATAGGACGGGTGAGACAGGCAATCGCTTGGGGAGAAAAGGTTCGTGTGGTTCTTCAGATGCATATATTTCCAATCATACAATAAAGTATCCTTCCCTTAGGAGTCCTAATTGCAAAGGAAATGGAGATGATCAGATACGGTATTCTCCCACCTCTTCCTTCCCTGGTCTCCAGTGAATAACGTCATTCTCTCTCTCTCTCTCTTACGAGAGAAAGCGTTGTTTTTGTTGAGCTTTTTAAAAGCACTTGCTAAATTAAAAGTTCCTTGCAAAAATAATGGATGTATAGATTAGTAAATGATAATTCCCCAAAGGGTCTTAAGTCCAAACAAAGGATTTCCTTCTCCTGCTAATAAAAGTATAAAACACATTTCTTAATTATGGGCCAAATGAAGCGATTTGGCAGTCACTCTGGACTTGAATGATGATGAGACTTGTGTGTTTTATGGGTTAAAAGCAGTTGACGCAACAGTTGTAACAGATAATAAACCTCATCTTCAAATGACTTCATTCAGTCAAAAAGCAGTTTTTTTCCCCTCTTCTCCCTTTATCAACAAGTGACTCTTTCCAAATATCTTTTCAGCATCCTTTCACTTAGAATGCATTTCATGACCACATAACAAGATGACATTTAAAATGAATTTGTGAAAAGCAAGAGGACTGTTTATCGGTCTCTTACAAGTCTATTTCATTATTCCTGTTCTTTTCTTGAATTTTGGATGAGACAAATTGTGAGTATTTACTCTATTGCAAATACTCTATTTGTTTAAAATTTCTATGGAAGCTGGAATTGGCCTTGACTATGTCTACTCTTGCAATTTTTTCATGCTCTTTCTTTTCCCTGGGAATAAATAAAATCAATTTCATACTGATTTTACAAACCATTTCTTAAATGCATTTAAGGCAAAGTGAGAGGAAGCTTGAAAATGATTGTATTACATTATATATAGTTTAGGAAAATAAGTTTTTCTTGGCTCATCCATTGAAGCTTGTTGAAGGAAATTCCAGGTAGATTTAAAAAGTAAGATATAAAGTATGGATTTTTTTATCAGAAAGTGATAGAGGTAACCATTATTTTTTTTTTATTCTACAAAGGAATTTACTTTTTCCTTCATTTTTTATTGGTGACTATTACATTAATAAATATTAACCTCACTATTAATAATTCTTATGATTATATGTTGCAAGGTAATTGGGTAGAGGCTGCCATTGTGATCTTGTTCTATTTGACCAGGACGATAAAGCTGCTTAATATCATATATCGACTAGATAATTGTTGGTCCTCTTCATCTACTAATAAGTGGCCAGGACTATACTGCTGCTTAATCAATAATATATTATGTGGACCTCCTAATTGCCTTTCACTCATGGCTTGTAATAGCATTTTTTAAAAAAACAAATCAAGTTGTACTCAGTACTCAATGTTTTTTTTTTTCATTTTTAGGCAAGAACTCATGATTTTGGGTGGGGCAACTTTAATAATGATTTGGACTGTTTTTATGGAACGTATTATTAACCATTTTGAGTGTCTTATGGATAGGAAGTGGGTTATAAATGATAATAAATACATGTAAAAATGATAAATCTAAAAAAAAACAAGCTGAGAGAAGAATATCAGTGCATATATAAGAACACGAACATTGCTAATAGAATACCTTGTGGAATAAAGAGGTTTTCAAAAGTGTATGACATCTAGAAATCTCCAAGGAGAAAATGCTACAGCTGCAGAATTCCTATAAATAAAAAGTGTCCATAATTAAATGATGTACTATATTTCAGTGTTCTTATGTATCTTTAAAATTATATCTGTAATTATTTGATTCTAGTAAATTATTTCAATATGCTGTTTTTTAATGAACGTAAACTTAAATAGAAGGTTTAACAGTAGCAGTAAGTAGTCCCATGTAATGCTAGCACTAAAAGCCCTCTTGGTAACTTAATTATGATTCTTTTTTATTGACTATTGTATAAACTAATCTTGATTTCTGGTGCTTTTTTACAGATTGATATATGTACTAATTTGTTACTAGTATTTGCACCCTGTCCTTCAAGCAACTTTGTCTCCAACATGCATTGGCTTCCTTGTTTACAAAAAATCTGCAATCAATTTACTTTGCATACTTTCATTCCAAATTGCTTAGGTATGTCAATAAAATGCATACATTCTTCGTTAACAAGTACATGTGAAGTTGAAAAGAAATCATTACATTTCAGTATTAGTGAAAACCTGCAGGATGAAATATACAGCGAAGATAGTCAACAATTACATAAATCAGTTATGGTGGAAGAAGTTATTGAATTTTTAGTACCTCAAAAAGGACAGGTAAGTTGGAATTTATTTTCAAAGCAGAGAAACATTTTTGAAAATATAAATGACAAAATATAATGCAGACATTCTATTTTGTAACCTGACATTTTAGGTTTTTGTACTGGGTTGTTTTTTATATTATTTGTGTAACTTTTTGCTATAAGTGTAATGCATAGTTGTATATATGCCATTTTTTATTGAAACAATCTTGAGAGGAGACAATCGTATTCTGAATTTTGAGCAGTATCTAGTAACTGATAAGAAATGTAAAGTTTAGCTACAAAGTTAGATATGAAGACATGTCAAAATGCCCAGCAAGATCACCTTTGTAGGGAATCTCAAAACAGATGAATCAAATCTGTCAAAGTAACTTTTGTCCAGTGTCCAAGTTGGAAAGAAATATGATAAAAATCAAAGAAAAATTTACATCTAATCTTTAAGAAGTTACTTGGTTGTAACACACTCAACACCTTATTCCCAAAGAGAAAATGAATTATAATTCTAAAACTGGCCTAGCCCTGTGTTGTCTAATGATAATGAAAAAGTAAATGAGCATATCAATAAGCATATCCTACTAGAAGAGAAATACTGATTATCTGGGATAGTTTCTGCTAATATCTGCCTTATTGTCAACAAAAGCAACATTTTAAACAAAGGTAAGTATTTAAACCTTATAGAATGTATCTCATAACATTTTATTTGAAGGAATCATTTCCATGATTTTTTAGAGTGAAATTCAAATTAACTTTATTCAGAAAACTATTTTGGTTCATATTTTTATGTATTGTTTTTGATTTAGTTGCTGTTAATATGTATACATGCTGCTCAGAATCTACTATGATTACAGCAGTTGATATGGGTGTAAAATAGCTTTGTTACTACCACTGCAACCTAATGGGACTCCAAATAGTTTTTCTAAGCTTTTTTACTATTTTTACCATTATTTCATTATTTTTCCTTATGATCATGTTTCTGCCTTTAGTGAGTTGGCTTTTGTTTTATCTGATTCACTTATCTTTGGACTGATAATTGTTTGCATTTTATGGTGGATTTGGAAAGTTGTGTGCTGTAATAAACTGTTGTATTTGCATTATTTTAATTAAGTAATCACTTAAATAATTGATTGAATTTACTGAAATGGTAGTCCAGTCCATGTCTTCAAGCTTCTTAGCAGATTAAAAAGTTAGTCTCCAACGAAAACAAATGCAAATGTATATTCAGGTAATGTTTCTGATTGAAAAGAAATGGGAAATAATCTTTTTAATTTGAATTCCAAGATAAAAATCATCTGTTTAAGTTAAAATTCCCTGTATGAAAAATTATTTTTGATATGTGTTCAGTCTTCTGATTAGGGACATTATTGCTTCAAAATGTTGAATAGCATTTTTGTACCTTAATTTACAGTTCTATGAGGTTAAAGATAAGTACAAAAAGTGTAACTTTGAGCATAAAACCTTAGATTTGTTTGAAAAATTAAAGTGCCTATTGCATGTTTGTCAGAAACATGGTAATAGAAACATGTCAAGGACATGGTTTGACAAGTAAACTATATCAGATGTTCCGACCGTAAATGAAAAGCTGAAGAAGTATGAACAGTATGGTGATGTACCAGTATGATATCGCAAGGAAACAAATGAAAATAGGAAGCATAATTTGATGAAGTAGTGATGAAATGGTATCTTCAGCAATATTCATGTAGCATTAACATGCACAGGATGAAATAGCAAGTAGTATTGTAGAAAGCCACATAAGCATTCATTTCAAAGCCACAGATGGCTGTAATAGTTTTGTAAATGCTATGGAATTATTAAATAAATCAACCTTTGGTGAAGCTTTGTGTGCATTGATGGAGGAGATAGAGCCTTTCAGGAACAGTTTGTGTAAATTCTTAATGATGTTCAGGCATTTGAACCTGAAAGATCAACAGCAGGATAAAAATCAAGAAGAGAATGGCAGGAATTTTAGCTCCCATATAATTGTTAAAATAATTTCAGAATAACTTTTGAATAATTGTGAATGGATTTGACAGTGGATTTATTGTTTCTTTTTCAAAAAATAATCTGAAATCTTACTGGATTGCTTGGATAATGAAAGAGTATCTGCCTATGAAATATTTTGAATTGTATCCAATGTTTCTTGATTTTACGTGTAGGAAAACTATCTATTAACATACACAAATTTCCAGTTAGCTCTTATGTATTTTTCCATTACTTTAGAATATTTTCCACTTTCCATTTCCTTTTGTGTGGTATTCTTTGAAATGTGTTATAAGAATGAGTCACATTGATTGTTTTTATTTTCAGTGAAGTTCCTGTTACAGTAAATTTGCAGAAATTTAATTTCTGAAAACAGCACAAATATGCCATGTTATCTAAGGATTCTTTTGTTAGCATTTTAAAGTTTCTTAGTTCATTAAAAAAATTCCATACTACTGTATCTATAACCTTTGTCAATATAAGGTGCTGTAGTTGTGTAAATGTTTTGTGTCTATATTGTACCTATAATTATATCTCTCCCTCATATAAAGTCATGGGGATGGAGGGAGATGTCTTTTTCTTGATGGAAGAAAATACCTTCTTTCTTGATGGGAGAAATAAATAAATGCAGGAAATGATGATGTGTAGACATGTTGGTGCTTAAAAGGGACTGGGAATGCTGATTTTAACGTAGAGCCTATACAAGGAGATACTTGTACTGAAATCATATAACTTATTTCAGTTTCAATATTGATATTAATGGAATATTTAGTTTATCTGGTATCAAACTAAAAATTGGTTTTAATATTTTTGTGAACATTAGAAACTCCAGATTAAATCAACTGACAAAATATCCAGTTTTTGGAAGACTAGAGGAAAAATGGGAGGAAAGTAAAAATGTTGAATCTCTATCTTGTTTCCTTCTACAGCACTGATTGTAAAGAGTCAATATATAAGATATTTGAACAACTACCTCCCTATTCTAAATTGTTATGATTTATAGTAATTTCTGTAGCTCAATTTCAACAGACATTCTTCTTCATGGCATCTTTCTCATTCCCTCAATTTTTTTATGTCCCATAGCTTATGTTGTATATTGTAGCTTTTATCAAAAGAAATATTGTAAAGCATTTACTCTAAGGACCAAGTCTCTTTTTTTGTGATACTAAATTAGTTTGCTGGTATTACATTGTATCACATAACAAATTATAATATTTCAAGAGCTTGTTTATAATCCTATATTTTAATATGCAATGCTTTAGGGTGACTCAGCTTGTAAATGACTTTGCGTACACTTTCTTTTTGTGGTAAAGCATTAGTCTTTGCAATTTTGGGGGGCAAAAGTAGTCACAAGAAAATAATCTTAACACATTTGAATGAAACACTGGTCCCAGAAGTAGTGATAGATATAAATAGTTATATACTCTTCCTGGTATTGACCAACTTTATAAAAATTTGAATATTGGTTTATACAGTGTGATTTAGATTTTCAATTTCTTGCTACACCAAGTAAAACAAAAACATTAGTTAAGTGAAAGTAACTGAGATATATGCCACTTCAGTTTAGTAGTTTTCTATTAAATAATAGTAGAATTAATTCAAGAGTAGGAAATACAACCAATTGAACATATTGCACTATGTTGAAAGCTAATCCTGAACTGAAAGATATGTTAATTATATATACAGTCACACAACATACAAAGTTATTTGTGTGATCATAACATAAATATGATGTAACATGTTTCTTAAACTTAGTAGGCTGCAGTGAGAAACCAAATAAAGACAATCCAAATTTTCAAATTATGGAAAAACCTTAATCCATGAAAAACTGATAGGATTGGATCCTGAATAGTGTGGAGCACAGCTCTGAGAATTGAATGATGGCAGATTTAAGAGGGTTAAATAATTTTCCTGGATTATTATTCTTTACACTTTTATCTGCATTGCTGAAAATCTTGGTAGTCTGACATTTTTGTGAACAAATGAACATTTGACAAACAATAAAAGAGAAATCAGTTAAAAAGCATTATTTCCCCTTATCACAGAAAGGAATGTTTAAATTAATGGAACACCAACTCTGGAGATAACTTGATCAATTTTTGTATCCCACTTGTCTTCTGTTTCTTTGAAACTTGGTAATTTAATGCTGTAAAGTTGTTAATACTGTTTTCTTAGTGGACTGAAAGTAGGGTGAAATCTAGCTTGAGTTCAGTCCTTCTTAAATTCCAGTCCATATCGTTTTCTCAGCAACAATGTGAAAGCTGTGTTCCCTTGCCAAATGGTGTAGTTGCTGAATTAAACTAAGACCAGGAGATCTCAATTCAGGTCTATTAGCTAAACTCAGTGATGGTCTTGAGTCAATCTCTGTCTTTTAGCTCAATGTACTGCTCAGACTTATTGTTGTGGGGCAAATTGAAGATGGTAGTAGTGCATATAGCCTTGGGCTTCCAGAGTAAAATGGGTTATGTGTCCTTTTGTTAAGTGCCCCTATCCTGTGGAACACTTTCCCCCAGTAGTGTGGCAAACCCTTATCTTTTAGCTTTATCTTTTATCTCCAGGATAGAGTGAAGGGAACCTATTGATGGTTGGTGGGGCAACCTAGGAGATGCCTAAGAGTGTCAGATATTTAAATTTAAATTTTGAGTTTATAATTTTATGGGTTGTAATTTTATAAACTATGAAATTTAAATTGATCAATAAAGACCAAACTGGTAAATAGGAATATAAAAAAGACATAGAAAAGAAAGCTGTAAATGATTTATCGCTTACAAATAAAAAGCATATATGACCAATGATATTACATATAACTAGCTTACTGGTAGTTTTACAAGCCTGAAGCTGCTTATAAACATCTAGTCCACCTAAACCATTTGTTGAAACAATAACAATACACTTTCACATATACATTTTTTTGAAACAGATCCAGAAATCTATTCTGTTTTCCCATTATTTTTGTAGCACTATTACAGGATCCTACATCACTCACAGCATTAGAGGTTGATGCAGCTATTCAGCCTCAGTATTAAATATCATAACTCGTCATCAGTGCTATGTGCTTTTGAAGTCATCACTTCATTCAGCAATTCTCGAAATATAGTGGTGTGAACAAATGCTACAAACATTAATTTTTCAGTCCTGGTTTCAAGATAAGTCCATAAAGATTGCCGGAACGTTGAAAAAAGAAATCTTACTTTAATCTTGATCTGCTTGCAATGGTCTTTATATTCAGTCAGATATTGTCATGGGATTTGATTTCAATTTTATTTATCCCATCACACAGACTTTCTTCAATATATAACAAATCTCTTTTGTAGATCCAATAAGAAAACAATTTTTCAAGTCACTCTCTTGGTTTATCATTTGTATTTTCTTTTCAATTTTTAAAACTTCATTGAGTTTCTTTTGTATATCTAATGAAGTATCCTTTCCCAAATTATTTCTTGGCCTGTCATTAGTAATTCAACTTCATATTCTTTCTCTATATTGTCAAATAAAATTTGTTCCACATCTGCCATTTCTTGATAAACATCTTTTAGACATACTCTATCCTTGGAATTAAACGTTATTACATATGTTGTTGATATTTTAAAACTAATTTATAATTCCATTCTTTAAAAATCTGTAATGTTTACAGTGTTACAACATTTTGTGTCATTTTGTAAGTCCTGACATCAAGGTCAAGTTTGCATTTTATTTTATTTTTGCTTAGTATCGGTTCTAAATCATAAAGTAAGCGTTCCTTGTTATGACTGACCATAGCCAAGTTTCTTACAAAACATTATTTATTTTTATAGTTAATTCCAAAATCTTATAGTAAAAGTCAATGGACCAATTTGGACCCTTGATCTCTTTATAACTTTCGTAGATCAGACTTTCTAAAAAGCTTTTTGATGTTTATATAGTTAATTTTTCTATTGCTCAGAGTTGAAAATAAACTCACATGATAAAGACTTTTAAAACCTGTTGGTCCAAAGTCTCTAATAGTTTTAACATAGTTAATAAAGCCATTTCTGAAGTGAAGTTTGCAAACTTAATGTTCTTTAAAAGTCTCTGCCCCAGTTACAAGATGAGTGAACCCGTAGTCTCCCAGTTCTCAAATTCATGGAAAATTTCTGTCTTTCATTCTTGCAAGGAACATCTATTCTTATATGGAGAGGTTCTAAGGAACCAGCCTACCCATTAGTTCCTTAATCTTTTCTGGGGTCATTGGCATGGTTTTCATAGAGAGCTCTCTCTCTCTGTGAAGGGGTGTGTGTGTATGTGAACATATATATGTATTTATACACACACAGAAATACACATTTTTCAAAAACTTCATGTTTTCTAGTCTCATATGATAAAGATGCAGGAGGGTTGGGGTTGGTTTTTGTTTTTTGAGCCTCTGTGGCTATTTTTGGTAACAAAATAGAACTTGGGAATGAAATGAGTAAGATATTCATGGCAGATTGTATTTTCTATCAAATGTGATAGTGACTCAGCATACCATATAAACCTGAATTTAGCAGATTCAGAAAAGGACTTTGGGTGGGATGTCCAACCTTTGGCTGCATGCAGGACTTACCTTTGTGTGCAGGTTAGAACTGGAAGGTAAGGCCAACGTTTTTGGCAAGCAGAGTGCTTCTGGGGCAGGGGAGGCCAAAAATGGGCAGGCGGAGGTATCCCTGTGCCCTGTTTTTGGCCAGCGGAGTGCTCCTGGGAACAGGGGAAGGCAAAAATGGGCCACGCCTTTTGCCAGCCAAGGAAAAAAACATAAAGATTTGCCAGGGATTTCAGTCCATCATTGCTCCACTGGGGCGGAAAAACGGAGAGGCTGCACCTGCTGCGTAATTACACATCACTTCCAAGTGTTGCATTTAGTGCCAGGTACCTATGCTCTTTCCATTCATCCTGGGCAAAGCAGAGCAGAAGCAGAGGATGGGAGGCCTGAGAGCATGCCACACTCCAGTGCGGAGCTCTCCCTTGCCGGCCGGACTAGCCCAGAAGCAGCGAATCCCATGGTCGTGGGCTGGATGTGGGGTCCAAAGTGGGGGGAAGGGTGAATGGGTGGTCCTCTGTGGAGAGAGCACCATCCTGGCACTAAGCGCAACACTGGGAAGCGATGCTTAATTATGCAGCATGCGCAGCATCTCCCTTTGGCTCCCCCCCAGTGGAGTGACAGTGGAAAAACTTTGAGCTCTTTCCTCGGGCCCTGAAAGCCACAGCCCTTCACTTGCGAGGAAAGCTTAGCAGCCTGCCTCCTTTTGCTCCCGGGCACAATAGCATCAGCCGCTCCAAATGAGCCTCTTTCCTTCCTTCTCTTCCCTTCCCTCTGACAGTGGCACGGTGGAAGGACTGAGCAGTCATGCAACGCCAGAAGCTGAGTGTGGTTCAGCCTCTAGGAGACCCACCTCATCCAGGTCCAATGGCAGCTGCCCTGGGACTTGTGCATTGGGTGGCTGTGGTATCCCTCCACCTGCGCTTCTTAGCTCCATCCCCAGGCTCAGGGCTTCCTCCATCCCCAGGCTTAGGGTGGGGATCAATAGGTATGCTCCAAGCCAGCAAGCAGCCACGGCGGCCCTGAACCTCCTGACCCCACCTGAAAGAGACTCCTGCAAGCCAGCGGGCACCTGTTGGAGAAGTGGGGCTGGCGAGATGCAAGTGACCTAGGGACCAGGTGCCTCAACAGCCAGCCCACCACCTCCCCACCCCGCTGCCTTCTTTCCCCCCACCGCTGCTGCTTGGTTGCCCCTCCTCCAGCTTGGCGCTCAGCAGTTCCAGGGTGGTGGCCAGTGAGGCTACCTTCCCCTGAAGGAAGATGGCTGTCTCTGTTTCTGGAGAGGCAGGCAGGAAGGACAGCCAAGAGGTGGTGGCTGTTGCGGCGCCCGCTTCCTAGCCTCTCATGTCTCGGTGGCCGCTGAGCTCTTGCCTTGGGGCTTCCTCACAAGATCTGCTCCAATCTGCTCTGGTCTGATCCTGCCTGCCAGATGCGCTGAGCCCGTGCTCAAGCCTGTTGCATGTGTTCGGCATGTGTGGAGGAAGTTCCAGGACAGCCAGCAAGATTCCAAAAGCGGATTGAGACAACCACAATGTGAATAGAATAGAATGGAATGGAATGGAAATAGAATGGAATGGGACTAGGAATGGGATGGGATGGGATGGGATGGAATAGCAGTAGCAATAACAATAGCAATAGCAATAGAATGGAGTTGGAATGGAATGGAATTCAACGAGGTATCCCGGGGCAATACCAGGATTGAAGGTGCCCGAGGAGAGAGAGAGAGATGTGGAAAGAGAAAGACACAGGGATAGATGATACATGGATGGATGGATGGATAGATAGATAGTTGCTTGTAAGCTCCTTGGTGCTGAGAATAATTGCTGCAAAACTGAGTATCCTAAATTGGACCACTAAACAACTTGAAAAATGATCTAATAAAAAGAAAAGTAAAGCAAAAGAGCAACATGCAAACAAAAGCAAATAAAACACCCTCAGGAGCAAAACTAATGAAAGTTTAATGTGTGTATATTGTTTAATGGACTGCTAAATTGGCCATGCCCACCCAGTCGGATGACTACCTAGCCACGCCCACCTAGTCATATGACCATCTATCCACGCCCACCCAGTTGATCTGGCCTCCCAACAGTCTGAGGGATCATGAATTGGCCCCCTATTTAAAAAGTTTCAGGACTCCTGGTCTATTATATCGTCTTTTCAGATTTTCACTTAAGCAGAAATGTGAGGCATCAGGAAAATCTAAGGGATGTTTTCTCCTTTATTGGCTGTTTTAAGGCAGTAGTGTGGAGATGGGAGGGGTTATGATGATAAAGAGAACTGTTTGTCTTTTCCCATCCTTTTTAAAGGTTTAATTGACTACACATGGATTCTATGTGAATTGTTTTGCTGCAAATTAATCCATCCTGTAAATAGCCTTTGGTGAACTCTCCAAGGTCCTGATAGTGCCTAGTTCTATTGGGTTCAGATGTATTTTTTTCTTCTATTCTTGTATAACCAATTCATACATGGGATACTCAACATGGCCTAGATATCTTATGATGGAATCGAACAGAAGTAGGCAAATTTAAGCAAAATATGCCCAGCAAAGTCTATTGATTCTTATGATTATATGTAATTTCCAGACTCAGTATTATGATATTTGAATGCTAGGTTCTGGGAGAAAGATCAGTATGAAAATATTGCTATTATGTTGTCTCCCCCCACCATGTTATGGCGGAAAATGCATGTTCTGTATACTTTCAAATTTTTTCTTTCTAATACATACATACACAAATACTTTACATACAAAGATGCTTACATTTGTTTGCACCTTAAAATTTTTGAAGAGGCTTCAAATTCTCACTTCTCTGGAATGTATGGGACTAACATTTTCAGTCTATTTTCCTATTTTGCTTATCAATGCCCATCACACTAACTTAACTCTAATTCTTTAAATGTAATTATTGACCCTATATTGTCTTTTTAAAAAGGGATAAAAGATATACAATAAAACATCAACATAGTATTGTCTAGAATGGATAAGACCATGTTCTTTCATCCCTGAATCCATAAAAATTCAGTACTCATGTTGAGGCAAAGCCAAAGAGTTAAGAGACAAAAAGTTAAGAGACCATAAGGCAATGCTACAAATCCAATCATGGTTAAAAGGATTGTGGTTCTTGTAGCACTGGAGAATGTTAGGAAATAAGTTGGAAGTAATGCATAAAATAGGAAAAGTACGGCAGCATTTTTCTTATTTAACAAGGTTTGGATCTGAAAACAATAACACCATTAATATAACAGAACAATTAAAACAAAATATCTAAAGAAATACTTCCATGGGATTGTCAATCAGTAATCTGAACTGACAACTATGTTTTAATTAAATTTGAGACTGTTACCAATTAGTCTATAGCACTACAGGCTTCAAACTGCCTATGACTCAGTGTGCTGACTCATTCAGCAAAACTTTTCTTACCAAAGAAATATCCAGGCACCCACAAGGATAAAAGATCAAAAGAAAAGTAGGTTCACTGACCTCCTTTCCCAGACCTCTTCACTAAATTTCAATTATCAGAAATGTGCAATGACTTTCTCTCCCCACTTAATTCACATATTTTTTTGGTCAGAATAATTGCAGAAATATGACTTGTTACTAAAAAGTAAATACTTCACTTTGACAATAATTTTTATAAAGAAATTTGCTTATTGATGATACTTGAACTTGTTCAAAATGAAACTTAGTAGCTCATTAATGCATTGTATATACTTTGGAAATATTTTCAGTTACCTAAACTTAGCTTTTATATTACATTATTTTTGTTGCCTCTTTATTGTATACCACCCAGAGTTTTGTGACTGAGACAAACATTGTAAATAAATGAATAAAAATGACTCTGAAGATGTCTGTGTCCTTAAAACCATTGTTGTGAGGGATAATGAAAAAACATAGACGACATGAGGTTCGCAAGATGTTGAAAGCACGGAATGTGACTTTTAAACCCATTGATATGCTGGCACTTAGGACAGCTAGAGCCAATTTGGAAAGTGCCATAGAAAGAGCAAAGCAAGCCCATTGAACTTATTTCAGGACCTGTTGAACACCAGGCATATGTGGCAAGGCATCCAGGCTATTACAGACTATAAGGTGGCCCCATTGTTTGTAAGGGCAACACAGACTTTTTAAATGAGCTGAACATATTTTTTGGAAGATTCAAGGCATCAAATAACACACCTGTGAGGAAAGCTGTGCCCCATCCTGACGAGCAAGTGCTTAGCTTTGGTGTTACCTCTGTCTGGAGGACATTGCGGAAAGTTAACATTCGGAAAGCAGCAGACCCAGATAATATCCCTGGGCATGTTCTTAGGACGTGCAGACAAGTTGGCTTGTGTTCTTACAGACATTTTCAATCTTTCATTGTAGCAGACAGTGGTCCCATCATTTTTTAAGACTGGCATTATTTAGTCAATGCCAAAAAAAGTCTACAGTTATGGGCCCTAATGATTACTATCAGGTTGCTCTTACATCCATCATTATGAAATGTTTTGAGAGGCTGATAAAGGACATTATTGTATCCAGCCTCCCTCTAGCATTTGACTTGGTTCAGTTTGCTTATTGTCCAAATCACTCTACAGAGAATGCTATTTCTTCTGTTCTCCATCTAAGCTTGGCACACTTAGAGGAAAGAAATACTCATGTGCAAATGCTTCTTTGTCGATTTCAGTTCAGCGTTTAATATAATCGTTCCTCGGCATCTAGTATACAAAGTGACTTTTAGGCTTTAATACTCCTTTGCACAACTAGATTATTGATTTTTTTTATTGATAGACCCCAGTATGTGCGAGTTGGGACTAATATTTCTAACAACATTTTTTTTAGCACAAGTTCTCCTCAGGGCTGTGTCCTAAGTCCATTGTTTTTTTTTAAATAAATTTTTTATTAATTTTCAATAAACAAACATACACAAACAAAACACAAAACATGAAAACATAAAACTTCTTTATGGAAAGCGGCTTAGTCCCGGGTTACATCTTTTTGTACAGACATAAATCAAATTCATGCTCACTTTATATACCATTTCATATCTTATATCTACATTTTCTATATAGCTTCTCCCCTCTTTTCACTCTCTTAATTCTATTTTATTTGTTTTATCTCAATTTAGATCATTATGCTTGTATCTTTTGTCTGTTCTATTTCAATTATCTATTATCTTTTCTCATTAACACAAAATTTCTCCTGTAATCACTGATTGAAGTATGACGCCTTTATATCTTTCCCCTAAATTTAACACTTAAAATAATATATAATTTTCATTCTGATTCTGCTTAGTACATTCTAAAGCTACGTACTATATTTTAAAATAGGAAAATAATAAGTTTATAATATAATTAAAACAATAATCCATAGCAAATTAAACTCTATCATTAATTCTTAAGCATTTTACACATTCCTTTTAATATTTTATCCCATTGTTATAATCATATAATGTTCCAGTTTTCTAACTTTATTTCAAATACAAATACAACAATACAGTCTTATGTACTTTTTTAATGATATTTTTACCCATTGTCTCTGAATAAATCCTGTTTTTTTACATCTTGTTTCAAACCTTTGTAACTTCTCTTCCCTTTTTCCCTTCCTTTCTTCTCGAATCTGGCCTTTTTACCCCCCCCCCCCGTCTCTTGATCTCCACCCTCTTAATCTCCATCCTCTCCTGTATTCCTCTTTTCTGTTGCTTTCTGACATTGTATCGATTTTTCACCTTATTTTTCTCTTTTTTGGTTGTTTTTTTAAGTCTTAAATTCTCCATTCTCTTTCCCCTCTTTCCCTTTTCTTCCCCAGCTAAAATTGTTTGTTCATTAAAGATGGCTTCTTCTTCTTCATCCCAATCTTCTTGTTCTTGTAATTTCTGATAGGTAGAAATCGCCATTTCTAAAAAATGAAAAACAGATCCAGAAGAGCCCTTCCCTTCTTGTTCCTCTTCTTTTAGCTTTTTGAATTCCATTTTCAGTTCATCAACAAGTAATGCCATTGTGAAAAAAAATTTAAACAACCCAAATGTTTTTAGTCTTTCAAATAATAATTTCCAAAGGTCCCAAAGTCACCAAGCAATCCAAATAGACACAAACTGTTTCATTTAGCACTTTCTTCTTTTTATATTTTCTCTTCCTGGGGTACAGTTCAATTGCAGAGTTCCAAAGAATATCTTCTAGAAGTCTTGTTACAATTTAGCTCTGATCTTATAAATTCCAAGCAGCCTCCTCCAGCAAAATCTTAATCTTAATCTTAATTCTTTTCCTCTCCCTTCCCACTTATAGCAAAAAAAAGTTTTTTTTTTAATTCCAATGTTCAGAAATCTTTAATGTCCCCTTGGCTTTAATTTTCAAATTTAGTTACCTGCTAGTGCCAAAACAGGTTTTTCCGATTTCCATCTGCTATCACCGTAAGGAAGGAGAGTGAAAAAAAAACAACTTTCCCTTTTAAACTTCCATCCGCCGCTTTTTCCGATCTTCGTTGGGAACAAAGTATCTTTAGTAAAATTAAAATTCCAGGGTATTTAAATGTTACTTGTTATCCCGGTTCAGCCAAAAACTTTCACTTTCTCAGCTTCCTCCTGCACATTCTTGTCCGGATGAAAGCTTCTTTGTGGCGGCCATTGCTGACCGCCACTCCACTGCTTTTGGAAAAGGGAGTTGAGCCAGCTGAGGAGGGGGGTTGCGATTCCCCCAGACTCCTCCTGGGCCTCCCCTATCTTCAGTTACCTCTACGGGGTAACTATTAGCCCCCAAATCCAGCTGGATCGGGGGCACTCCAACGGCGAGCGCAGCAGGAACCGCGCACGATCGCGGATTCCTACCGCCGCCGAAGCCTTGCAAACCGGAAGTCGTCCTAAGTCCATTGTTGTTTACCCTGTTGATCTATGACTGTTCTGCAAGGTTCGCCACCAACCATATTGTGAAGTATGCGGATGATACAACAGTTGTGGACCTTATTCAGGATAACAGTGAGGGTGCTTATCACAAGGAGGTAGAGGGTTTGGTGAACTGGTATAATAAAAACAGCCTTGTCTTAAATGTTCGTAAAACTAAAGAGATCATTGTCAATTTCAGAAAAGGCAGGCATAACCACATACCTTTGTGTATTAAAGATTCACCTGTGGAGGTAGTTAGCATTAAATTTCTGGGTGTTCAACTAACAAGTAGGCTAGCTTGGTCAGTCAACAATGAGACACTGGTGAAGTGGGCACAACAGCGCCTGCATTTTCTCCATTGCATGAGAAAAGTACATTTTCCTTTCCCTGTCCTAGCTTCAGTCACATATAGTATCAATCTTATGAACTCTCAAGATTCTTCTGTCCTCTATGTATTCAAAATTGACAGTGATTAATATTTATATATGTATATATAAATATGTATGGATGTAGATATATATGTGTTATATATGTTTATGGGTAAATATATACTCTCTTTTGAGAACAGGTAACAGAATTTAATTTTTAATGTGTGCCAGTGTGCTCATAGTAAAAAAAATGTCAATAAAGGTTATCTTATCATATCTCATCTCATTTCACCTCATCTTTGTCTCAAAATATGATTTTATTTGTTTATATTACAATATCAATTCAGATCAAGCAACAATTGTTCAAAAACAAAAAACCCAAACCCTATCAGGGCTATAATAATGATCTAAAGGTTACAGAGTTAAATAATATTTGTATGCCATTTACTTTTTTCTTGCCTCTTTAAATTCTCCTTATGACCTTGGACACCAAAATAATTCAGAATTAAGCAATTTTTCATTCACAGATTCTTGAGGTACTTCTTATCTTGGCAAGCTGTCATCGCTTATCTTTGGTTTAGTTAAGATAGCCTTCCTAGCTTTCTCTAAACTTAGGGATGATGGATCAATTCAGTGAAGTAACACAGAAATACAAACATAATTTTATTTAGGAAGAAAACTGGAAATACTTTAGATCAGTGGTCCCCAACCTTTTTGTACCAGGGACCAGTTTCAAGCACAAACACTTTTTCAAGGACCGGGGGAGAGAATCCGAGTTTGGTGATTTGCTTGCAGATGTTTCATTACCTGACTAGGTAACATCTGATGTTGTTACCTAGTCGGGTAATAAAACGTCTGCCAGCAAACCACCAAGTTCAGGGAGCGCCTCGGCCCTGCCTCCCTCAGCCCCATCCCTCAGGTGTCTCCCTCCCTCCCTCAGGTGTCTGCCTCGTTCCTCTCTCAGTCGCTCTCTCGCTGCTCCACCAGCCCAGGAAGAAACTGCTTCAAAGAAGCCGGGAGGGTGGCTTTTCCTGTCGCCGCAGCTCCTCCGAGCGCCCGTTTACCCCCACCCCGCCCGCCCGCGCGCGGTTCAACCCAGTGCTCCGTTCTGCCTGCCTGCCTGCCTTCGTTTCGGAGCAGCTTCGGCTGATAAAAAGTTATTATTCTCAGCCGAAGCTGCTCCCAAACAACCAGACAGGCAGGCAGGCAGAACGGAGCACTGAATTGAAGCGCCGCACGGGTGGGCGGGTGGGGGTAAACGGGCGCTTCGGAGGAGCTGTGGCGACAGGAAAAGCCACCCCCCGGCTTCTTTGAAGCAGTTTCTTCCTGGGCTGGTGGAGCAGCGAGAGAGCGACTGAGAGGAACGAGGCGGAGGAACCGAAGCTGCTGAGCCAGAGAGCAGGACAGGCTTCGGTTGCTTCCTCCCTCCCCTTCTTTCATTTGTGTCCTTGATCCCCGATCCCAGCAGCATTCACCGAAGGCGAAGAAAGCCGCCATTTTTTTTAAAAAAAAATTCTTTGCGGCCCGGTACAGAGTGCTCCACTGACCGGTACCGGTCCGCGGCCCGGTGGTTGAGGACCCCTGCTTTAGATGGCTTGTTAAATGAAAAAGATAAAATCAATCTGTTTAGATGTATCAAGATTACAGGAAATTTTCCTCAAGTTTACATTGATTTTAAAATAGTGAAAAACTGTAATGTAAGTCCTGTGAAATACGTCCTTTATAACATGCTAGCATTTATATGAAGCACCTCTTTTTGCATTGTTAAAGCAGCCATGACTTTTGACTGGTCTTTGTGCATGTATCCAAGTTTTGCTTGGCTGACAGAAATATGAACTATTTTCATTCTCGAATATCTCTTTCCAAGGATTAGCACAGCCCTATGAATGCGGCCCCTCATTTCTATTATTGATACAATTAATTTAGCTAATGCTGTGAGAAGTTGTAGCTATGACTTCACATTTTCTGCAGGTCTATCTATCAGAGGATTGTTGTTGTTTTTTCTGTATAAGATGGTGAATTGTGCTCTTATATAATCTAAAAGTAACGGGACTTTTGACCAAAATGTGTTAGGTTTGCAATTTACAGGCCTGAATTTGCAATTTCCAGCCAGCCCCATTGACTTTTGGGAAGCCAGCAGAAAGTTGCAAATTGCAATCTGAGGTCCTTGCTTAACAACCCATGATTTTCACTTAACTCAGTGCAAATTGAGCTTGTTTCCTTTGAATGTAATTTGAATTCCAAATGATATAAAATAAAGTTTCGCTTTTGATATGACTAAATCAAATCTATGCTTTGTAATCCTACTTTTTATGTGTAAATGAAGATGAAACCAACTTGCCATACAGAACTAAGTAGAAGGTAATAGGAGCATTTGAACAGTGTAGCTATTCTGCCCAGCACTATTTCTATGAGTTAAGTTTTATTTTAATGTTGAACAAAACAGAATAATAAGTATATTTCTTTAATGGGCACTAATATTTGTCATAAAGGTATTAATATTTAAAATCATTTTAATGCAAATTGCAATTAAATAATATCTAAGGGATAATGAGCATGTTATATACGAATAGTTTATTAGATAACTATTCACTGGCGTAAGCAGCAATTAATAAGCAATCTTAGTATGAGATGAATTTATACCTAAATCCTATTCATAATAGCAGTATGGTAGAAATTTGCATTTCATTTTGGGAAATACTTTTAAAATATTTTAAAAGTTTAAATTGAATTTTTAACATAGTGTTTCACATTTAAAGTATTTCTAATTGAATCAGCGGTATAATAGAGGAATATGACTTTTCTATGGTGGTAGTGAGGGAAACTGGTCTTGTTTCTAAATTTTTATATAATCACATAAATAAGGAGCTTGATAAAAAAATAATATTTAAAACCAAAACCATTATGTTATTTTTACAGAAGTTATTTGCATTGAAGTTTTTGCAAGAATTTTTTATGGTTCTATGGTTCTCTGACTTAACTATTTTTGTCCAGCATATACAAAATATAAAGGATTGCATACCTTAGATTTAAAATGTATTGATTGGGTTTATATGCAAGCCAGCTGTAGCAATAACTTGAATGCAGCAAGACTGTTAGCAGCTAGTCCTGACATATTACATTTTATTTAGTTTTGCCTCAAGATAGTGTGTGAAAAAGACTGCATGGAATAAATTAGAAATGATACTACAAAACTAGTGATTGTATGCATCTTTCTGGTATACACCATGTTGGTAAACTTTATGACCAGTCTCACTTTTAATTTAGACTTTGAAACATATATGACATATTTTTTAATTCTCTGTATGTTTATTTTCTTTGAGATAAAGAACAGTCTATTTAAATGTTTACAATTAAAGCTTTCAGAAATTCTCTCTCCATTTGTATTTTATAAAGCATTGAAGCAGTTGAGTTTATGTTTATCATAGAGAAGAATATATTAATATATAAATAGTATAATACTCTCTATATAGGCTAAACACTGAACAATGATTACTGTGTAGCAGTTGAATATTTAATTTGCTTAATTAAATCAACCTTAGTTATTGTAGCCTTTAATCCAAACCAGAAAGTCCTAACAAAGAAACGTAAAATGATCTCATCTGTGTGAAATAAGATATTAGAAGTACAACTTATCTCATAAAATTGAAAGACTAGGTAAGTTCCCTCTTGTTCTCTGGTAGGACAGCATATTTATACCACATAAAAAGATTGTTATATACACTTTAGACACATTTTTTTTCATAAAGGAAATTAAATGTGCAATTGTTGCTATTTACATAGACAGCTATGTTTGAAATAAAGCTGCCTTGTTAAAAATAAATATAGTTGCATTTTGATGATAAATCTAAGGCAGTTAGCTTCCAAGCAAAGCTGATTCCTTAATATGTCTTTTAAGAGTATCTGTAGTAACTGTCACCAAAAGAATTATGTGGTGTATTTTTTTTGTCTGCATGTTTTACCTTAGAAACCTCATTTGGGAATGCTTTTTTAAATCCAGTTTATGGGTTAGAAAATATGTATATTTTATAGCATAGCATCTCTAATATTTTTCCCTTCTGTATTGTAAAGCCTGCATTGCCTCATTTTTCATTGTCCTTTTAGGATTTCAATATTTTCATTAGATACCTTGTTATTATTAAGTTACCATATACCGACAAAGGAAGCTTAACTTCCATAGATATACAATAATCTGTGGCAAAAAAAATGAAATCTTATTTTTTCTTAGAAGTTTGGAATACTGTTCTTTTTGTACAGCTTTACTAACATAAATATAAATCACAATAAGTTCTGCTCTTTAATTATGTATCAGTGTATTGTATCCGCATCCAAGATGAGAATATGAGCATCTTGAATTACAGTGTACTGGAGATCATTAAATCTTTTTTTTTTTTTGGTGTTGTTTGGAAGCATTATATTTCTAGCAACTGAAAAAATGTACTATACGTGTACTGTTCAGTTTATTGCAGCTTTGTTTGCTCTACTGCCATGATTGCTTATTTTTAAATATGTAGCTATTTTTCTAATACCTTGGAAAACAAGTGGCAATAAGAATGAATGAATCAATGAATGAATGAATAGTGACATCTTGCTATTTTAAACTTTTTATGGTTTTCTAGCAAGTGTGTGATACTTATGAACACATTCTTCATTATACTTAAGAACTTATCTGATTTTCCTATTGTTTTCCATCATCCTGTTCTTTCTCTTATGTTGCATCTTTATAGTCATATGTACCCTTATGAAAATGATCTCTTTGCAATTGATTCTCTTTTTAATGAATTTGTGGTCTGTATTTTAGTGACCAACGTATATTTTATGTAAATAGATGCTTATTTATACAGATTACTTTGTGAATAGTGTTATTTAAGAATGTTAAATGTCTATGGAGATTTTCAGTCTTCCAAGTCATGATTGTCCCAAAGGTGCTTTCTTTCAAAAGGGAAAAAGCTTCTTCAGTTCTGGAGGTGGAGAATTGAAGGATTTATAATACTTGTAGTCATGTGGTCTTTCTGAGAATTGATGAGCCAACTTGGAGGCTGTGCCCTCAGGGTCACCTGAATCCTGTAGTCTGCAATTTTTATCTGGAAATATGTTCATACTCCTGCACCATTTGAAGGGTGTCCCTGAGAATGTTAGTTTATTTCTGCAACAAAGTTATCTTGACCATTACAGTCCTTCAATAATTGAATATAGTATTGACCTTAATGAAGTGCTGATGATTCAACTCAAAATTATTGTTCTCCTTTCCCCTTCCATTTTAGCTTTGAAAATAGATTGGCAATTCTTTATATCAATATAGATATATTTAGCCTACCTGCTTTTGAACTGATAATCATTCTGAGAAGCAGTTCTTTTGAAAGACTAGTTTATATGCCTGATCCTACAACATTGTCTTGGTTACAAATCATACTACTTACATGACATTTTCAAAGCATTTTTTTTAAATGTTGGAGACTCTTACATTTGTGTCCCCTCATATTGTCTTTTCACATATTAATTAGAATACAGACATTAATTTGTTGATTGATTGATTGATTGTGTTCTATCTAGTCAATATTAGCAACCACATGAATTTTCTCTCTGATCCTTCAGGTCTTCCAATGGTGCACCCATTGCCATTGTAACTGATTCCTTCCACAATTCTGCTGATTGTCCACTATAGTGTCATAGTGCTGCTTGTTAAGCGGCAAGATGAACAAATCTGAATATGCCAGTCGATTTTGAGTAAGCAAGAATTTCTGACTCCTAAATTGTTCCTCAATAGCAGTAACAAAACAGCTTACCGTCTTCTGCATACATAGTCTAAATTGCAATATTTATTGATTGATTTGCACATACAATAAAATAAAATAAAAAACCATGAAAAAGGCCTTATAAAACTTAGCTAGGTCATAAGTATGGAAGATTCAGTTCTCATATGTTGGATAAAAAATTCTGAACTCAAAGTAGGAGTGTAATTTGTATCATGTACAGTAAAATTTGTATCATGTAAAAAAACAAGGAATAATTTCAATATTCTGAACTCAGATTCTTTTTGCTTTATTAACAAACCTATTTGAATTTATTTGATCATTAAGTGTAATATAATAATATAGAAATACACCAGGGGTGGGATTCAAAAATCCCAGCAACTGGGTCTCTGCTCAGTTGCTGGGTGGGCGTGGGCATGGCCAAGTGGAACTTCCAGTTTGGCCATTTTTCACCTTCCCCAAAGTCCAGAGGCTCCCCTCGGGCCTCTGGAAGGGCAGAAACGGCTTCCCCTGGGCTCTGGAGAACCTCTGGAAGCTGGAAACAGGTCTATTTCAGGAACTTCCAGTTCGGCCCATTTTTTGCCCTCCCAGAGCCTTCGCACTGACCCTGCCCTTACCTGAATCCAAAATGGGCTGCATAGAGACTCCTGGGAGTGGCAGGGTGAGCAGGGCCAGCCGTTTGGTTCAACTACAGTTCAGCGAACCAGATGTAAATTTAACATCCGGTTTGTCCAAATCGGTTTGAGGGGTAGAATCCCTGAAATAGACTAATGTTTAAATATTTTGGAAGATGAAATCTATATTAAGCTACCAAAAAAGGAATAAGTATTTAATCGAACAAGTACTGATTCATATTCTATACTATCATTTAATGCACTTTTAAGGTACTTTTAAAATGGGACTTCCGGGTGAGGAAAAATAGCAAAACAAAGATTTCCAAAATAGGATAGATAGACAACACAGTGACGACCAACAGATTGTTGATAAACAGTGGATAAGAGAGTTTGCCCACTTCAACTCAGTACAGCCACTTCTCACAAGATTTCAGAATAGCAGTTATCCTGTGGGTTTGAGTACTGGGAAACAAAGGAAGCCATTAACTCTAAACTGCATCACAGTCTTTAAAGACACAAGGTTCAGCCATCACTCCTTTGGATTTATAATTATTGTACAGCTAAAAGAGGTCTTCCAAGCAACAAATTTGAAAAACCACTTGGTGAGTAAAACTTCATCCCAAAATAGAATAAAAGTTAATTGGCAGCTTAAAAAATGTAAAATAAATGGCAAAAAGCTAAGTAAGAATTTAAGAAAGTTGTAAACAGATCATGAGACCAGACAAATTTGGAACATTGAGTTTTGCTAAGATTGCTGAAAATTGAATAAACAAAACAATATTTCCATGGGACACAAATTGTTTATCATCGCTAAAAGTTGAAATAAAGTAACAAAAGAATCCCAAGTGTTCATGAATATAGAAATGAGCCACTAGAGGGAAATAAAGTTCCAGGCAGAAGAAAAAAATGTGAAATTTTCAAAATGTCAATAAAGGTATTTTTCTTGAGACATTTCAAAGGATTTTTTGAAAAACTGGGATAAAAACTTAGAACTAATTTGACATCAATAATCTCTGTACATATAAATGTGTTTTTAAAAAAAAGATTATAAAGAAGAAATGACAGGCAACAATATGGGACCATTAATGGATAGATCGGATTAAGAGAGGATACAAATCCTAGTTGATTTGTATCCTTCTCCTAGATGAGAAATATTGGAAAATAAAGAAATTGAAGAATATAAAACAGATGACAGTGTTAAAATACATATATACAAAAAATACAAAAAAAATTACAAATAATAAACCAAGAGATTAAAATAGAGGTCATGGGCAAAGACTGACTTTTGGATATACAAAAAATCTTGAAGTAATCTTAATATGGGAGAAATTTTGAATGAAAATCCAATCTTACAACAGCAACTTGAAATTAAAGATTAAGATTGTCAGAAGCAAAAGAAAAAGGAATATAAAGTTGATTTGTTTGATCAGGATTAAAATGAAGTATTTTTATAAAATTCTGGAAGTGTCTTTTATAGTTATTTTGCCAAGATTTGAATAGATTTGATAATGAGTTTTGGATTTTTGAAGAGATAGGAAGGTGCTATGAGAAGAAGTAAACCATATATGTATTAATTATTTCATTAAGTGGTGGGGAGCTATTAATATGTTATTCAACCAACACAGATAATGAGGTTACAGTGCCTATTTCCTCTTACTTTCTACCCATTGAAGTCAGGGTACCATGTTGTTAAATAGACTTTTATCTACTTTTTAAAAAACGTGTTCATTGACCATATAAAAATGTCAGGATTTTAAGTCAAATATATGAGAAAACAATCAACTTTAAAAATATATTTCAAGATTTTAAGATGAAACATATTAAAAAAACAATCAATGTAATATTCCTTTGATGTCTTGTTTACATTTATTTTTACATCTTTATTCTTAATTCATTAATTAATAATTAATGTTAAGTCCCTATCTCCCTTGTAAAGATGACTGGTTATTGTTTGAAAGAAAAAGTTTGCATGTTATATAACCACTGAAGTAAAACTGGATATTGTGAATTTTTGTTTTCCAGTTAATCTGATAGAGTGGAATGCCCCACGAAATTGCTTAGATTTCTCATTGATAATTTTAATTGCTTCTGGAGGAGAACACTTAATCCAAACCTTTTGGATTTGTTTTTAGAACAGGATGAAAGTGATTTCCAATTTTCTTTACAGCAATTTGAAACATAATTATTCCAATATCCCAAATTATGTATCATTGCTCCCTCCTTCTAAAACAGAGAGGTCTCCAAACTTGGCAACTTTGAGACTTGTGGACTTCAACTCCCAGAATTCCCAGCCAACAGTCCACAAGTCTCAAAGTTGCCAAGTTTGGAGATCCTGTTCTAAAACAACCCTTTTCAGTCAATAAATCCCAAGTTCATTAGTTCATTTTTTTTCATGTTCAATAAAAGGTCTATAAACAGTCTCCAGTCTTTTATAAAAGTAGCTATTGTTTCTTCCCATATGAGACAAGTCAGTTTGGCCATTTCAGCAAGTTCTGTCATCTTCGTAATCCTCTTCATTGTCAATATTCTGTATTTTTCCATCTCTGTGCATATACTAGTTTTCTACAATTACCATATATAAAAACCAAGTATCATGACTCTTTTCTCAGTTTGTAGTAGGCCTTCTTCCCCAAGAGTAGTTCCCAGGTACTTGAAGGTGGAGGCGCGCGGTAGCTCCTGCCCGTTCACGTGGATGGAGCCTGTCGTTTCGTTGTCAGTGGTCAGGTATTCGGACTTCTTTAGGTTCAACCGGAGCCCGAACTGCTCGAGGCGGTCGTGCCACTGTTGGACTAGGTGCTCGAGTTCAGCCTTGCGCAGGTTGGCCAGGAACACATCATCGGCGTAGAGCAGCGTCCATGGGGCGGGCGTGTGCAGGTCGTGTGTAATTGTGTCCATCACCAGAATGAACAGCAGTGGTGAGACAGCAGAGCCCTGGTGTACGCCGACGGTGATATTGAACTCCTCTGATATCCCAGCTGCCGCTTTTACGGCTTTTGTGACATCTGTATAGGAGTTGGACCCATTGTACGAGTAGCTCGGGCACGCCGTGATCTCGCAGTGCGTACCAGATGAGATCGTGCGGGACTCGGTCGAAGGCCTTTTCCAAGTCCAAGAAGGCGGTGTGGAGCGGGATTTTCTTCTCTCTGTGAGCCTCCATCAGCATCCGCACACCGAAGATGGCATCGGTGGTGCCGCAGTTCTTGATGAATCCGGCCTGGTTGACGCTGATGTCGACGATGTCCCAATGCGCTTATCGAGGACGCGTTCGAAGATCTTCATAGTGTGTGACAGTAACCTGACCGGTCTGTAGTTGGAGCAGTCCGCTGGGCTGCCCTTTCCCTTCCAGATCGGAACAGTGGTGCTGCGGTACCAGTCGTGTGGCACTATTCCCGTGGAGACGATGTTGTTGAACAGCTTGCACAGCCACAATGCCGAGCCCGGTAGTGCCTTTTTCCAGAAGTCGGCAGGGATGTCGTCTGGTCCTGTTGCCTTACCGTTTTTCATGGCCTTGATGGCGTCGGTGACCTCGCTGGCGTGAATGCCTGAGACTGGGCCTTCGACGGGGTCACCTCGCGGGGTTCGTGGGTGTGGGAACTCCTCGGTGGAGATCTTCTTGAAGTATTGCCGCCACCTCTCGGCAGCATCTCTGGGGTTGACGATCAAATTTCCCCTTTCGTCGTTGATCCCATGAAACTGGTCAATGTCCAGGGTCTTCCTGTGTCTGCTTTTGGCTAGGCGGTAGATCTCATTCTCGCCTTCTCGCGTGTTCAGCTTCTCGTAGATGTCATCGTAGTGGGAGCTTCTGGCTGTCGCTACTGCTTTCTTGGCTGCCTTTTTGGCCGCCTTGTACTCGCAGAGCTTCTCGCTGGTCTTGTCCTGAAGAAAGGCCTTGTAGAGCCTTTGAAGTCAGGGTACCATGTTGTTAAATAGACTTTTATCTACTTTTTAAAAAACGTGTTCATTGACCATATAAAAATGTCAGGATTTTAAGTCAAATATATGAGAAAACAATCAACTTTAAAAAATATATTTCAAGATTTTAAGATGAAACATATTAAAAAAACAATCAATGTAATATTCCCTTTGATGTCTTGTTTACATTTATTTTTACATCTTTATTCTTAATTCATTAATTAATAATTAATGTTAAGTCCCTATCTCCCTTGTAAAGATGACTGGTTATTGTTTGAAAGAAAAAGTTTGCATGTTATATAACCACTGAAGTAAAACTGGATATTGTGAATTTTTGTTTTCCAGTTAATCTGATAGAGTGGAATGCCCCACGAAATTGCTTAGATTTCTCATTGATAATTTTAATTGCTTCTGGAGGAGAACACTTAATCCAAACCTTTTTGGATTTGTTTTTAGAGCAGGATGAAAGTGATTTCCAATTTTCTTTACAGCAATTTGAAACATAATTATTCCAATATCCCAAATTATGTATCATTGCTCCCTCCTTCTAAAACAGAGAGGTCTCCAAACTTGGCAACTTTGAGACTTGTGGACTTCAACTCCCAGAATTCCCCAGCCAACAGTCCACAAGTCTCAAAGTTGCCAAGTTTGGAGATCCCTGTTCTAAAACAACCCTTTTCAGTCAATAAATCCCAAGTTCATTAGTTCATTTTTTTCATGTTCAATAAAAGGTCTATAAACAGTCTCCAGTCTTTTATAAAAGTAGCTATTGTTTCTTCCCATATGAGACAAGTCAGTTTGGCCATTTCAGCAAGTTCTGTCATCTTCGTAATCCTCTTCATTGTCAATATTCTGTATTTTTCCATCTCTGTGCATATACTAGTTTTCTACAATTACCATATATAAAAACCAAGTATCATGACTCTTTTCTAATTGAGTGTCCATAAGTCCTAGTTAAAAAAGCTCTGTAATTGTAACTTTCAAAGTAAAATTTAGTTAACTCAGCTTGTGTCTCTTTGTCAGTGGTCTTTGTCTTTGGTATCATCTGGATATATTTTTTGCTAATGCTCATGGTTGCTGTTTTGTTTTTGCATTTTACATACTTTTCCAGTATAGTTACTGGAGATGTAATGAAGATTAAGCCTTTTAATGAAATAGCTTGTTTAAGATTTGGCCAGCACCAGAGAAGAATTGATATATATATATATATATATCTTGCTTAAGCTGCACTTTGTAAATATGCTCATTTCATTATTTTAGCAGTAGCATGCCCAAGGAGCAAAAGCTTATGGGAAAACAATCTGAACAAGGGTATGCCATCTCTCCATTATCCATCTCCCTGTTGTCCTTGCAACACACTCCGGGGATATTAAGAGTGTCAGTTCTTATAAGAGCACCTGCAGGAGGATCCTTGTACCAGCTGCCATTTCTGTTAGCCCCCTGAGCCTGCATGCAATTATGAATAGGCACAACATAGGAATTCATAGGCACGAGAGATATGAATTACTGTTTACTCTGCTCTTTCTACCATATAATTTTGCTTCTACACAAGCCAATTCAAGCAGAATAAGGGGAGGGAGAAGAGGAATATGTTTGGCTGTTGGCAGGATACACAAAGAGGAACAAAATGATTCCTGAGCTGGAAGATGATTGGAAACTTTCCTCCAGGTGGTATGGTTTTAAATGTGATTATAATTTATTTTAAAATGACAGTTATCAAATGCTGTCCTGAAGCCTAGCTTTGCAGGTAAAAAGTGGAATACTTTTGAAACAGATTTGTGTCTATTAAAAGGAATTTGGGGTTAGAAAGGCAGGCTTTTTATGGATTAACGGTTGCGGTGCTTTCTTTTCCTTGCTCTTAATGGGCAATCCAGATATATCCTGAGCTAATTAAGAAGGATTTCTGAGGGTTTCTTTGATAAAGTTCTAACTGATACACAAAAAAGCAACATTGGACAATGAGATAAAACAGCCCCTCTACTTTCTCATAACAGCTAAAGTCATGTAAAGAATAGGTACACTGTACATAAAGTTTTTTTTTAACGTAAGTGGACATAGCAATCTTTTATTGTCATCCATATAATATATAAAGATAAAGGTGATATAATTGAACAAAAATTATGAAAACATGACTTTGCAATTGTTTAACACAAATCAACAGATATGTTATTTTCTTCAGTAGATAAATAAAATACATCTTTGGCACTATTACTTGGCATTGCAACCTTTGGCAGAAACAACCTCAATTGGGTATTTCTTATAACTGTGTACCAGTCTCTGATATCGAATGGGATAATTTTTCCCCATTTGTCCATACATTTTTAATTTTTTTCAGCTGTGTAAATTTTGATCTTTTGTTTTGTTTTTCCATGCAGAGCCCATGTCAAATCACCCCAGTGCATTTTGATGAGATTTAGATCCAGAATTTGACTTGACCATTCCAGCACCCTTAATTTATTTTTCCCCGCAGCCATTTCCTTGGTAGATTTACTGGAATGTGTAGGGCCATTCTCATGTAGCCATTTTCTGGCTTCAATCTTCTGACAGATGATCTCAACCATCCTCTAACGTTATGAAAAATTCATACTAGATTCTATCATAGTGAATGCCCTAGGCTCTGATGCAGAAAAGCAGCCACATATCATAACATTTTTACCATTCTGCTTTATAGTTGGTGTTAGGTCCTTCTGATGAAATGATGTCCTTAGTTTTCTAGTCAAACATGTTTTCTAGTACTATGGGCAAATAACTATTTTTGCTTTGCCTGTCCTGAGCACATTGTTCCAGAACGCCAGATCTTTATCTTTTAATTTTGCCCTAATTATTTTTATGGAAAGCAAAAGTTCCTCTTGACATATTTACTACCCAGCCCATTTAGATGCAATTTTGGGGTTTCTTCTAATGTTAGACTCATGCACTTCCACATCAGTAATGGCAAGAGCTACCTGTAGGTCACTTGATGAAATTTTGGGGTTCAATCACTTCTTTCTGTATCATACATTTTGTTCCTAAGCTGAACTTATTGGGATGAACTGGCCTGGGCAAATTGGCAGTTGTATGAAAACTCTGGTGATCTTCTGGATGGTGAATCGATTGATACCTGACTGTTCGGTGAGCTTTCTAAATCCTTTCCACAAGCATGTATTATAGGCCTCAGAGAGCTCTTTCAATCTAGGCAATGAATTGCCACATACTTCAACAACAAAGAGGAAATCAAATGAAACATCCAAAGTTTAAGACAAATTCCTCCCATTTTGTCTACTGAAATTTCAATCATTTGCACCTGATTTTAATTTTAGATAGTTGAGCTGATACATGTAGGGTATAATTACTTTTTCATCATGCAAAATTTGCATTTGTATTTATTTAAATTACAAATCCCTTTTATCAATTTTATGGAAATCAAGATCAAATATAGAAAAATTAAAAATTTCAATGTACTCACCTTTTCATACGACTCTAAAGCTATTAGTTTTTCAAATATGGCTACTAGAGCTATATGCAGTATTTCAGATGCAGAATTACCAAAAAGCTATGTGAGGATACTACAGTATTAGTTGTTATATTTTTAAATTTAGTTTTTCACAGCTGTTCCACTATCAATATCATCACTGAGCTAGGAAGAAGGCAATATCCATATTTGTTGTTGACTGAAAATTCCTTACACACTTTTTGTATGAAACTTTAAAAAATCAATTTACAATTTATGGTTTTGATACTAGAATAGATTATAGAAAAATGAGAGCTATGTAATAATCACAGAGCAAGAGGTAAATTTCTATTTGCTTTAAGAAGTAAATCCTCCAAACCATAGATCCGTGATGGCGAACCTCTGGCACGCATGCTGGAAGTGGCACGCAGAGCTATTTCTGCTAGGATGTGAGGGGTCACCCGGAACAGCCCCATGCGCATGCTCGCGTGTGCCCCCACCAGCCATCTGATTGTCGGGTATCTGCTGTGCCTGCGTGGGGGGAGATGTGCACATGGGAGATGTGCATGCATGCGCAGGGGGCAGGGGGTGCTTGGGGGCCATGTGTGCATGCACAGAGGCATGCATGGGAGTCACGTGCGCATGTGCAGGGGGGCGGGAGTTCACTCATTCATTGCATTATTGGTGGAGGCATGCGCGCATGCTCTCACTCACACACTTTCAATACGTGACAAGGAAAAGGTTAGCCATTACTGCCATAGATGTTTTGAGTTGAGTTTTTCAGACATGGTGTTCTGAGAAAAAAAGGCACATTTCTGAGACAGACCATTCCACACTTCAAACAATTCTGCTCAGAACAGTGTAAGATACTTAACCAGAGGTTCACATGCTTTTGCCACACACTCATATGGCTTCAAATCATTTTCCTGAAAAAGGTAAATGGAGAAATATAATATTTTGACTCATTTGTTTAAGTTCTCTTTGTCTAGTTTTAGAACATGTGGAAAATATCATATTTTAGATCATATTTATGCAGAAATACTGAAAATTCAAAAGGATTCAAAAAAATTTAACTTCTACTTAGACAGTCAACCCTTTAATTAAATCTGAAGTCAGATGTCTAGCATAATCTCAAGCCAGTTTCAAATATGTAAATAAAATTTGCATCTTCTAGGATTGCCTGAAGAAGAAAAAACTATCTTCTCAATCATCCTGTCCAACTGTTTATGTTATGAACTAAGAATTTCCTAATAATTTCCTGGCTAAAAGTTGCAAAGCAAGGTAGGCAGAAATGAAGAGAACACGTGATACACATAATTCCCAAGAGTTCATCCAAGTCTATGGGTGTCATAATGTGAAATTTATCCTTGGAATTGTGTAAGTGTTATTAAATATTCATATATTTAACTCTATCAATGGTGACATCTTGATTTTTTTCAGTTTTTTTTTAATTCATTAAAGGCTTGACAGATACGGAAGACTGAATTTTGTAATCAAAGTTTGAGAGGAGAACACAGAATATGAGTCATCCCCTTCACAATCTAGACTAGAGTCATCTATTTTACAGTCTAAAATAATTCAGTAGTCCATGAGCTTCGAATATATTATTACATATTATTAATATATTATAATACAGTTATAGTATATTATAAAATATACACAAATATATTATGTGTAGAAACAAGAACAACAAAAAATAAGAAAAAATGCAAAAAAACACAGCCAAACCTAACAGAAACATAACTGTAAAAGACAGACTAGAAATAAAAATAAAAATAAGCAAGGAAGTGGTAAGAGAATACCTGCCTGATCTTGATGAATATATTGTAAATAATTGGGACCTGATTGATTATACCCCAGAATTCTGAAGGAGCTGGCAGATATTATCTCAGAATCTTTAAAAAAAAATCATGGAGCACTGGGGAAGTACCAGAGGATTGGAAAAGAGCTGATGTGGTTCCCATCTTCAAAAAAGGGGAAAAAAATACAGGAAACTACAGACCAATCAGCATAACATCAATACCTGAGAAGATATTGGGGGGAAGGGGGGAACAGATCTGTCAATATCTACAAACAAAGTTATAACTAGTAGCCAAACTAATTTTATTCTTTGACAAAGTGGCTAAATTAGTAGACCAGCAAATGCTGTGGACATAGTAAACTTAGACTTAGCAAAGCATTTGACCAAGTAGACCACAACCTACTTTCTGGCAAACAAGAAAAATGTGGGATAGGCAGCATATGGACTAAGGGTGACATGATAGCAATTTTCCAGTATTTGAAGGGCTGCCACAAAGAAGAAGGGGACAACTTATTTTCTAAAGCATCAGAAGGCAAGTCAAGAAGCAATGGATGGAAACTACTCAAGGAGAGAAGCAACCTGGAATTTAGGAGAAACTTCTAAACAAAGGACAATTAACCATTGGAACAGCTTACTTTCAGAAGTTGTGGGTGCTTCATCACTGGAGTTTTTTTATGAAAAGACTTGACAACCATCTATCTGCAATGTTTTTCTAAGAAAAGACTGTCTCAAGTGGTATAGGGTTTAAGAAAAAAACACCTGGTATAGGGTCTTGAGCAGGGGCTTGGCTAGAACTCCTCCAAGATCCCTTCCAACTCTATTCTCATTCTAGAAGAAATTGCTGCAGTATTGCTGCAGCATAAAAACCTCAGATAGGGTTTATGTTCTTTATTAGCATATTCAATTTGTGTTTTCTTTCACCTGAACGTTAATGTTATGCTTTGTCATTTAGTTGACATAGCTTGTATATGTTTCATATATGGTATAGATATCTTTAAAAGAATACTACAGAGATCACTAAGAACAGTTACATCAATTGTGCTAATAAATTACCTATTCTGCCTTAAGTATTGACAAATTCAACATTTATTCCTTTAACACCTTCTTGGAATCCATTTGTAGTGTCCTCAAATAGAACCCTCCTAACAGCACTTGTACTTTGGGTATAAATCCATTCATAGCATCATCCTAATTTAGACTGTAGTTTGGCCATTACAGTTCAGAGATGTTCATACTTAGAGAATATTTTCCAGATATTAAAACTTCACGAATATCTCCTAGATCAGAATAATGGATCAAATCAAATGTATATTCTGCATTATTTATTGGACAAAGCGGCAGCGCTTTGCAACGGCAGGTTCCTTTTTGCCTTTCCCTTCCCGAGGCGACACGGGACTGGGGCCGCACCGGCGGCAGCAACTCCCGACAGCCCCAGCCGGACACCTGAGTGGAGCCCGGGCAGAACTGCCTGTTGCCGTGGGCGCCGCTGCGGGCGCCCGGCTGCCCAAGTAAAGAACATGGCACCGGACCATCGGAGAAGCGGAGCAAAGCCGGAGACCAGCAGCCGCCTCCCTCAGCGCAGAAAGCCTCCCCCAACCAGCCGGCCGGTCTCCTCCTCCTCGGCCACACAGAACAAACAGGCAGAGAAGGAGGAGAGCAGCTGGCCAGCCGGGGGAGGCCTCCCGTGCTGCGAAAGAGGCAGCCAACGATCTCTGGCGCCGCCCTGCTCTACGCGCTGGCTGCTCGGACTTGCCGGGCCCGGCACATAGAACAGGGCAGCACCAAATGTTGGAGAAGCTGAGCGGAGCCGAAGCCACCTCAGCTCGCGTTGTTTTCTGAGCCCGTGAGCCTGTGAGCCTAGAGCCAGGGCGCTTTCATTGCACGGCGGAGCTTCTTGTCTCGGGAAAAACCGGCCGTCGTTGCTTCCCCCTGAGGGGAGGGTGATTCTGGGCTGTGCGATTGGGGGACTTCGTGGCTTTGGGTGGGTGGGAGCGGGGACGGACAGAGTCCGTGAAGTGGGGCTTGCCTGCCCTTGCTGGCTGCCTCTGCTTCCTTAGGGGCGGGGAAGGGGGCTCATCTGGACCAAGGGTGAGTCTCCCCCTCAGTTTCCCCTGAAGGATCTTCCGTCGCTTTTGCCTTCTCCCTACATCTCCGCTCAGGTGTCCGGCTGGGGCTGTCGGGAGTTGCTGCCGCCGGTCCGGCTCCGGTCCCGCGTTGCCTTGGGAAGGGTGGGGCAAAACCAGGAGCCGCTGAGCCTGAGCCTCCGGTGCCACTGCTGCCGTTTCAAAGCGCTGCCGCGGCTCTTCCTTTTGCCTTTCCTTCCCGAGGCGACGCGGGACTGGGGCTGCGCCGGCGGTAGCGACTCCTGACTCAGGGGGCCTCCGAGGGGAGGGGAAGAGAGTGACTCCTGCCTCCCGCTGTCATCATCATCTTCTTCTTTTGGGTTAGTGAATCAATTAAACCTTTCATGATAGTGAGATCGTTTCCCAAATTAATTATTTTTATTTTTGAAATTTACCAGTAGCTGCTGCATTTCCCACCCTCGGCTTATACTCGAGTCAATAAGTTTTCCCAGTTTTTTATGGTAAAATTAGGTGCCTCGGCTTATATTCGGGTCGACTTATACTCGAGTATATACGGTACTTAGCTTTTTGAAACCAATATAAGTGGATTAACTGCTACCATCTACTTTCAATACTGTAGCTATATTTCTTGAAGCTGGATAATTAAGACAAAAATCCATAGGCCTATCCTAAATTAGAGGAATAAGTGATTGCAAAGTATTATTTATTTTTCTATAGAGATAATGAGAAACTAAAATGTACAGTCACATATTAATTATACATTCCTTTGAGAAGATGAGAGGATATCATAACTATAGAACTGTGACTCATTGCAGGAAATGTTCGTATAATAATCTGTTCTAGAATTTATGGGACCATGGGAATAAAATGTCATTTTGTTGTACAGGCTTTAAAAGGAGGAAAAATAAACTCTTAAGTACAATGGGAATAAAATAAATAAATTGTTGATAGCTTATTTTTGTGTTGAATATGACTTGTAATTAATACGTTATGCAGAGGTACAGTACCATACTTAAACTAGGGTTGGCATACAGTTCTACATATATTCCGTTAATTTTAACTGAACGTAGTGCTTCTTTCCTACCAGGAGACTGAGTATAGGATTCCTGACTTAAATTCCTAAACATCTCAATATATATATCATTTATGCTTGAAGTTACCTTTCATTGATCATGCTAATATTATCCATGAAAGTACAGCATACATTCTCTTTTCCTATACATCTAGTGAATGAATGTTCGTGTGCAACAACTAATTTCATAAAATCATTCAATTGCCAGAGGTAATTTCTGAAAGTTGAATGAAAAGTAATGCATCTAGTGCCACCAAAAGAAGGCAGTGTTGAAGCAGTAGAACCTCTGATATGTTCTTTAGTATCTGCTCTTCCACTTAAATTGATAGGAGGTTGCAGTGAGAAAAGAATTTGTGGCATTGTTTAAAAAACAGATGCCTGCAGTGACTACATGTTGGCATGATTTAAACCATGCACCTTGTTTGAATGTTTGACTACTGAAGAAGTCTCTTCAGTTAAAATTCACCCCCAAAAGCATATGCATAAGATGATAAGTATGTTGACAAGAATGGTGTTAATCTCTGGACTAAAAATATATATATAAAGATGGTGAACTAGGAAGAGCTGATTTGTGTGATCAAGAATGAATGAGCAACCTCTGACAGCAACTGATGAGTTTCACATGAGAAAGGTTGATGAATGAATTAAAGACTATTGGCAGATCACCCCAAAGGAAATTGCTGTCAAGCTTGCTATTTCACAGGAGCATGTGGGTCATATTATTGATGTGCAAGGCTTGTGCAAGATAGGTTCTTTGCACACTGACAACAGAGATGAAAGTTTCAAGAGTTGAAATTTGCTAGCAGTTGTCATACTATGAAAATGAAGGTGAAGAATTTCTTCACAACATGATGACAGTCAATGAAATATGGGCTCAGTCAGTTTTTTTCCACCTGAAAAAAACCAAAACAAAATCTAGGCTTTCCCAGGAAAACACATAGTTAGGGGTTTGGGGGATGTAGGTGGTATTATTTGCTTGGATTTCCTTGAAACCTGTCACCATTATTATCTCATAGGATTACATTGTAAAAAAAAACTATTAAGGAAGTTTGGAAGCACAAGAATTTTTTTTGCTGCAACAATGCTCTCCCTTCATGAGCCTTTCAAGAAACAGTTGTTAAGCTAGCTATCACCATCTTTACCCCTTTCATAATATTAGTCCAGCCATGCAACTTCTGATTTTCCCAAAATTGAAAGAACAACTTTGTGGGCATCCATTTGAATCAAACAGGTGGAAAGGATGATCAGGAACTGATTGAAGAGACACAATGTGGTGGTCTTTTCTGTTGACTTTAAGAAGCTTGTCCATCAATGGGAGAAGTATGTGGCAAATGATGATTAAAAAAAATGCAGCTAACAATAGAGCTCATTTCATGGATTTTTTTTTCCATTTAATTTATTAAAATAACCTCATTTAAAACTAATGTTATGGAGTCAAGACAATTTTCATTCAATTCTTTTAGCTCCAAACCCTGTCAGTTTAGATACACTGGAGCCTCGTTGACACATAAATGTTCAGTTTTCTGATTGAAGACCTCTGACAACAGACAACTTGCAATGTTACATGACAGTCTATTTCACTGGCCAACAATTTATACATTACCATACTGGTTACATTATCCTACTAAAAATATAGAACGTTCTAAAAAATGAATCTTGTTTCCTAACTTTGTTAGCCTTTCAGGGCTTGATATAAGCTGACAGATCTGTAGTTTCTTCCTGCTTTTGAAGAATATTCTACCTTTGTTTTGCTTCAATATTTTAGTGACTAACTTTTTTTAGAAAAAAAAAGGAAAAATTGTTTGTATAATTTGCTTGCATAATTCCCTTCTTCATTTTCATCATTTGACAAGTCCTATATTTAAGTTTATTGATTTATACATTAACCTAAATATGGCAAACAATTAAAACAATTAAAATGATTGAGATATTTACAGCAGTCAAAAGCAAATATGCCAAGGGGTTACAAGCCTACTGAATCAGTACACATTCAGGAATTTTTCCAAGAATCTTTTCTAAGAAGAACAATTATATGTGATTGTTGAACTTCTACAGTAGAGAATTTCACTGCAGAGATTCTGCCACTGAAATAGTCCTCAGTCAGGTAAGAATTCCGCAGTCACCAGTTTGCACAGATGGTAAAAAACAAAAGATTCATATTTGCTGAAGTTCCAAATTTCAAGCTCCAAATTTAGAGACCTGTAGGTCATAATTAATAGATTGGAATACTGTGCCAATTAATGGGCAGCCAGTGGTTAAAAATGAAGTCATCTTGGTTTAGAATTTAAAATACAATAGGCTGGAGTATTAGAAGTATTTTTAAGACTGTTCAGTGTAGAGTCTTTTCAATAATTCTAAAAGAATGAGAGCTATGGTATGAATCATTGTGTGGTCCAGGAAAGTTCACAGCTGGTATACCAAACTGAATTGAAAGTAGCACTGCTAGACATTCAATGAAAAATTTGTTTCTAATGTACCCACTGTTCATCTTAAATGCTTACTGCTACAGTATCGGTTCAACCCAATACTATTCTGGATGTCTTCTCAACAGATAGATCCAAGAACTATTCTTTAGTAGCACCCCAAACTTATCAGGGTTCAGTCTCATTGTAGGCCCTCATACATTGCTACTGAAAGACTTCATCACTTTTATCTGTTGGATGTAGAATTGAGAGATTGATTGTTATTATACTGATAGTATCATTATTATACTGATAGCATTTTGCCACAGGTCAATGAGTAAACTTTTTAAGTCTTCTTAAGTGTTAAGAGATTAGGTCTAACTTGCAGCATCTTTTAGTTTAAATGCCATGCTTGTAATACAGAGTTAGTAGATTTTTAATTTTTTCTGCCAATTATCTTATTAAACCTTTGAAATCATCATAGAATATCCTGTTGTATTACTGTTACTTATTAAAGCTTTAAAAATGCAGCATACATCATGCAACATGTAACACGAACTTCTACATTCTAGCCTTCTGAATGATTTGATTACATGATTGTTTCACCAGGCCAGCTCAAATTTAATTATACCAAATGTGTGAATAACTATTGGCAATCATATGAAATTTTGAGTTCATTTATGTAGCTGCGAAATTTTAAATTTTCTGAAGATGTCATCTAGGGAGCTCCTTGAAACTCCTTTATATATCCATTTTTTATTTCTTAGAAAATGTCTTTCAAATGGTTTGGAAGCTAATACAAAACATGAAGCTATGTTTAATTGCAAATTTTATTGAGTAATGAAGTTTGCCTATAGGGATCAATGGAAGAGTTGACTGCAACTGAAAGATAAAATTTTTTGCTTGTTAAATAGAATAAATATACAAGTAACTGAAGTGGATGTCAATATTTATATGTTTTTATTCATAAGTAACAAGACTTTTTTTTCTTATCAGCATATTCTTGATATGACATTTGGAGCAGGAGGTCACACAAAGGCAATTTTACAAAAGGCAAAGGGTATTAAAATATACGCACTTGACAGAGACCCCACAGCTTATGAATTAGCTCAACAACTTTCTGAATCTTATCCGTGAGTATAGTTTTTATTTTTTTGTTTGGGCTTATGTACCATTATTGTGCTGACTCCTCATGACTAACAGAAACATTTTTTTATGATGATCTGTCCCTCACTTGATCCATCAAATCTTGCAATGTTACACCTATCAGTACTTTAATTGAGTTCATTGCTGGTTGTTCCTTTCTCTTTCCTTGCAGTTTTCCCTGTCATTAGATCCTTCTCCAGAGGGTTGCCTCTTTTCATAATACTTCGAAAGTAAGATAAATAAAGCCTGATTGTACCTTGAGTGAGAATTCTGGGATGACATGAGTGATAATATATTTGTTTTCTTGGCTGTCCATGGAGTTCTCAGGAGTCTTCTCCAGCACCAAATTTTCAAGTGTTAGTGCATTTTTTATCCTCCTTCTTCAGTCCAACTTTCATTTCCATGGAGCGTCACAATACCACTGCTTAAATTATGTCAATAACATCTGAACATTTTCAGGGTCGTCTTAGCGATTCTACGAAGTGCTGATCTATGATAATTTTTTTGATTACTTCTTCCTTTACTGTCAATGATGAACGTAAAAAAGCAGAAGCTATCCACCACTTTAGTAACTCTACTGTCAATTCTAAAGCTGGAGTTTATTGTTTCTATTTTCATTAGTTTAATCTTTTTAATTTTAGTCCAATTTTTTCACTATGCTCATTATTTTATTAACAAGAGGCTGCAGTTCCTTCCCATTTTTGGCTATTATTAGTCAAAAGAGCTACTTTTGTATGATGTATGTATGAGAAGTATTTATATATCAGCACTGATACAGTGTGTGTGTGTGTGTGTGTGTGTGTGTGTGTATGCATATATTAATTTATATGAATGTTATGTATAGTTTATTTTCTAGTGGTATAATGATGCTTGAAGCTCACAAATATATTAATTTTACATTTAATGCATTCATATTCACACTTAAAATAAAAAATGAATGATATAGGAAAATTTGCTCTAGTGAAATAAAGCCTAATTGAAATGTTGCACTAGTAAAATAAAGCCAGCAGAAATACACACTTAACCCAACAAATTTCTGTGATCTCCACAAAGCATGGCTATGACCTTTGTTGATTTCAGGATTGGAAATCGATTTACTTCAGAAGTAAGAATTTGGGAATTCACTATAAAACAAATGCATGTATGTATATATGTATGTATGTATGTATGTATATAATGTATGCATGTATGTATGAAACAAATTTACATAGCTGTCCATCTCACCAAAGGCTACTCTGGATGACGCACAGCAGATGATGTCCCTCCCTCTTTCCATGTTAGTTTTTTTAAAAGATTAATCTATTGATTTTAGAGATCTGGTTGTAGTTTGAACTTTAACACAGAAGAAAAAAACAGAATCAATGCTTTATAATTGATCTACTGGTGGTGGGGCCAGTGATAAATTAAATCTAAATTATTAAAATCTGTTGTATACACATACACACTCATATACACTCTATTTTCTTTATTTTGGTTTGATAATGGTAGTGGTGGCTTTTATTTAGGCACTATATAGAATCAATCAGGGTTTCAATTCTTCTCCTATACAGTGCTTGTTTTGGTAAGTAAACTATGTAGTCAAGGCCATTTGCTTTATTTCTTGAAAATGAAAGGCAACCAAAACAAGAATGTAAATTGGAGTGTCTCAGAGTTTCACCCTGGACCTATCAATACATTTCTCTAGCAACACAACTATACAGTACACTCATGAACCTAACCGCAGAATATTCAAGGACAAGCCTTTATGTTGTTATTTGTTTTACAGATCTGATAGAAACACCTATTATGATCATCAGCTCCTTTGGAATCTACAAGTGTACACAAATTAATACCATATATCAATTCTGGACTTTAAGCTCTATTGCTGTTTTTTGTTCTTACAAGATAATAGATTATTTTCCATCTGTTTCTCAGCCTTGGTTGTTGAGGGGACTAGTTTTGATAATGTACTTGTCTAATCTCAAAGATGTTACCTCTAATCTTGATGGTATCAACCATAACATCACTTTCCCTCTTCAATTTCCCTTTATCTTAAAAGTTTGGAGATGCAACAAAGTTCTCTTCACTCTTCTTAATCAAATAAAACTAGGATGACCTGTATTTCTCCCTCTTTCCTTCTATTTTGTCAGCTGGCGATTATTGTCTCCTTAGATGTTCTACTCTTCCTCCCTTTTGCTTTGAAGGATTAAATATATCCATTTCTAACTTCAATTTCTGCTACTTCTACTCCTCAAACCTAACAACAAACCTATCAGGAAGACTCTGGATTTCCATGTCCTTAATTTTTTTTTCAACCGATCTTCCATTTCAGGATTCTCTTCTTCATCTTCATGTTAAGTGGTTTCAGTCTCTCAGTTGTACAATTTCCTGCCTTCCTCTTTCCAATCCAGTCTGTCTCCACCTCAAAATCAGGCATCCAACAGTAGGACTGATTTCATCAGGAATGACCTTTTGGAACAGTATTTCTCAACTTTGGCACTGTTCCAACTTTGTGATTTAAAGTTAGTGTGGGAATTCTTGGGATTGAAATCCATCATTTTAATTTTGTATTAATTTTAATTGCAACTTTTATCACCATTGGTACATTTTTAAATAAATTTATTTCTAAGGTATCCAGTGCCAATTTTAATTTTTATTATTTTAACAGTTGCAATCTGGTATTAAACTTTACTGCATCAAGAGACAACTTTTTCATTTCTCAGTTGCCTTTTCTTGATTATTATGTATGTTGTTTGTGTGTATATACACAGGTACACACCCATACACATATGCAAATACACATGCAAACATGGAGACACACACACATTTATTGTGTCATTGAAGCTGATGTTTATGTAAGTTGCCTTTTAAGTATACAACTGCTGTAAATTGTTTAGTGAAAATCTGATGGAAATAGCTAGTTTTCTGTTTAGGATTGTTATGAGAGATTTCTAATTTCCACATTGCAAATATTTCCTAGTAATTTCACTGAGGAAAAAAATGTGTTTTAATTTTCATTCATTCTTCACATTTTTCTGTGTCTGTCCATAAAGTTTTATTATGCTTAATTTTGTGGTGGTATGATGACCCGGGGCATGGCACAAAGGCAACACAGTCAAATAAGCAAGAAGAGTCCCTTTATTATCTCCAACTTTGCTCCAATGTCCACGTTACCTTAGGCTGGAGAAAAATTCTTCCAGGAACAGTCTTTAAATGGAAGAAATTCAGTCAGAAAACAAAGTACATACAAACTGTAACTAAAAATCCAAACAAACCGACTTCCGGTTTGCCAGCCTTCGGCGGCGGCAGGGATTCGCGATCCTGTGCGATCCCTGTTGCGCTAGCTGTCTTGGTGCCTCCGATCCCGACGGGTCTGGAGGATAAGGCTGCCCCGTAGAGGCAGCCGAAGACAGGGGGGATCCGGATAGGGGTTTGGGGGTATCGCAGACCCCCTCCCCAGCCGGCAAAACCCCCTTTTCTCAAGGCGGTGGAGCGGCGGTCAGTAATGGCCGCCACAAAGAAGCCGGCAGCTGGATAAGATTGTGCAGGAGGAAGAAGGAGAAAGTTTTGAAGTGAAAGTTCTTTGGCTGAACCGGGATCTTAAGATACATCTAACATCCTGAAAACCACGATTTTTCGAACGATACTTTGTTTCCAGAGGAGATTTTTACAGCGGCGAATGGAAGTGCTAAAAGGGAAAGTTTACTCTCCTTCCCTACGGAGTTAACAAACGGAAATTGAAAAACCTGCTTTTTTATAGAAGGTAAAAATTTAAAGCTCTTTGTTACAAGTGGGAAGGGAGAGGACAAAAAAAAAATTATATTAAGACCTTGTTGGAGGAGATGCCTTGAAGATTTTGAGACTAGAAGTTAATTGCAATAAGGCTTTAAAATACAGACTGGGTTCTTTTTTTAATTGATATTACTCCCCCAGGAAGAGAAAGTGTAAAGGGAAGAACTTTGTGCTCTGTTCGGACTGCTTGATGATTCTGGGACTTTGGGGAACTGTTTTAAGTTTTGAAACATCTTGGTTGTTTTAAGAAGAAGAAGAGGGAAAAAAGAAGAAGAAGAAAAGGTTTATAATGGCTTTATCTGTTGATGAACTAAGAAAGGAATATGGAAAAACAAAGAAAGAAGGCAAGGACGCTTTGGGAGAAGCCTTTCACTTTTTAGAAATGGCGCTTGCTATTTATCAGCAAACACAACAACTGATGGAGGAGGAGGAGGAGGAGGAGGAGGAGGAGGAGGAGGAGGAAGAAGAAGAAGAAGAAGAAGAAGAAGAAGAAGAAGAAGAAGAAGAAGAAGAAGAAGAAGAAGAAGAAGAAGCCATCTTTAATGAATCAAAAAGTTTGATTAAGAAAGAAAGGAGAAAGAGAGGAAGGAAAATGAAGGACTTAAGACCTAAACAAACACCCAAGAAAGAGAAAAATAAGATGCAAAATCAATACAATGTTAGAAAGCAAAAGAAAAGAGGAATACAACAGAGAGGGGAAGCTAAAAAGGCGGAGGTTAGGAGAGGGGGGGGGTAAAAAGGCCAGGTGGGATAAGAAAGGAAGGGAAAAGGGGGGGGGGGAGCCACAAAGGTATGAAACAAGATGGGAAAAAGCAAAAAAATTTTAGGGATAAAGGGTAATGTATAATTTTTTTTTAAAAAAAAAGATTCTGCAAAGTACATAAGATAGTATTGTAGTATTTGTATTAGAAATAGAAAATTAGAATTTTATAAGATTTAATAAATGATTAAAATATTAAAATGCTTAATAATGATAGATTTTAAGATTTAATAAAATATTAAAGGGAATGTTTAAAATATTTAGTTCAATTATAGAGTTTAATTGACTATTGTGTTGATGTTATTATAAACTTATTATTGCAGCATTTGTTTTTGAAATAGATAATTGGAATGTTATAAGATTTAATATTTAATTTTGTACTTAATTATTTTATAGATTTACTATTCTCTCTTTTTCTTAAAATTTAGTAGGTAGAATGTACTAAGCAGAATCAGATTGGGAACTAGGTGCTATTTTAAATGTCAATTTAGGGGAACGATAGAAAGGCATCATACTTCGATTAGTGATTTCAGGAGAAATCTTTTTTTATTATTATTATAGGGAATGAGATAAATGGATAATTGGAAAAGAATGGACAAAGGATACAAGTATAATGATTTAAATTAAGATGAAATAAATAAAATAGAATTAAGAAGAGTGAAAAGCGGGGAGAAGTTATATAGAAGATATAGAATGGTAAATAAGATAGGTAACGATATATAAGATGAACATGAATTTAATTGAAGTCCGTATAAAGAGAGGTAATCTGGGGCCAAGCCACTTTCTAAAAAGAAGTTTTATGTTTTTGTGTTTTGTGTGTTTATGTTTGTTTGAGAATTAATAAAACCTTGGAGGAATGTCAGATGAGAATAATTGTAAACAAGTCAGAGGGAAATATGAATATGATAACTATAAAATGGATAAATATAGAAAAGAAATGTAACTGAATAAGAGTAAAGAGAAATAATGAGAAATTTGTTAAAAGATATTTATGTGTCCATATGGAAATGGGATAAATTAGAATTATGTTGTATAAAATAATGTTTTATCTGCCTTGTAAAAATTTATAATGGAAAGAGGTTTTATGTTTTTAATGTTTAATGATGTTTTGTTTGTCTTTAAAATTAATAAAATTTGTCTCAAAAAAAAAATCAAACAAACCATGCTGCAGTAATTAACTTGACAGGGCAGGAGAAGGAATTGCAGACTTGAAAGCACAGCAAAACATACAAAGTTGGGAAAACGCCAGGGACACAGATAAGCCTCTACAATACCAGATAATTCACGATTTGCTCCCAACAATTTGCTGTGCGCAGCTTCCTTTTTTAAACACGGTGTTCCCAGCTGCATCTAATGAAGAGAATCAGGGCCCTTTCCTCCCTTGTAAGCCACACAACTCATGTTGCTCCCTTCTCCATTTCTCCCTCCGTGCCCTTGGATGAAGAGGGGGTGGGCCTGGGTCTTCCTCTGAATTCCCTCTCACTTGCTCTACCTCTTCCCTGCTCTGCCCAGCTGGACTTTGCCCTTCCCCAATTTCTTCCACAGCCAACAGGAGCCACACTCCCACTCCCTGTCAGCTGCTTGGCCTCTCACTCCGAATTAGATTCCGACACGGGCATGACAGGTGGCTTAGCTGAAGTATATGACTCTTTGTGAAAGTTTCTTATTTAGAAACAGAGAGTTTAAATTTCTAAAATAATTATACATTTAAGTAAAACATTAATAAGTGTGAAAACCAAACTTGGACCACATTGTGAATCCAACAAAACTGTATAGGAATATTGTGGCAGTTCAGTAAGATAGCACCTTGGTGAACACAATAAGGCCACCATACATAGCTCACAAACTACCTTAAATCAAGACTAGGTTTTGGGCTGATGGGCCTAATTTGAATTTTAGAAAGTTGTAGTTCCTCTTGAAAAATGGTGCTTGGGGGTGATTCTCCATTCAAAATCATATATTATGCAGTTATGCCTTTGAAATTCTTATTCAACCTTAATGCTGACTGGATACTTTTGAATAAGTTATTCTTTTCTTGGTCCAACTTATTTCAGAATTGTGTTAGAATAGTTGGAAATTGCTCCTTATTTTTATATCTTGAGCTCATGGATAAAAGGCAATGTGTATGAATGCAGTGAACCCAATCAATAACAGCTTACAGAGCATCAGTTTACTGGAATGCTGACGGCTACTATCGTACCTGTAGATTTTTATCTGCAGGATATTTCTGATAATCCCTGCTGATTTTGATCACTCCAGGCAATTGAAAGGTCAAAGCATTGACCTTTGTAAAAAAAAAAAAACTGTGGGGTTCTTACAGGATGCCAAACCATTCTTGCAGATAAAGACAGATGTATATATGTGAAGTCCCAGTTTTTTATGTGTTTTTATGATTTTTTCCCCTTCTATATGTGCCCAGAGTGCTTTAGATTTAGGCAACTATAACACATTTAATTAATTGTAATAATAATATGTTAATTTATTTATAGTATTTAATATTTAATACTGTCAATTTATTATAAATATATAATCTTAATAATATCAATATTTGACAATCAAAATTAAAAGGTAATAGCATAAACTAGCTGTGGTGATCCCAGTGATTATAAGAACATGGTGTGCCATACCAAAATATCTTGGTTGACACTAAGCAAATTGGCACATTGAAAAAAATAATAATCTCTCAATTGCAAAAGGCCACACTGCTTGGACCCACACATACAATAAACCAATACATTAAGGCATTCTAGGCTCTAGGGAAGAATTTGTGCATATGAAGTCTAACACCAGCTAAATGATTGGCAGTTGTGACTTCACATTGTTATGAATAGATAATAACAATAGTAACAATAAGATAGCAACACACACCAAATGCCTCTGTAAAGAAGCTGAAGAATTAGTGGACTGCCTAATTCAGGGGTGTCAAACTCACGGCCCATGGGCCGGATGCATCACACGCTGGCCACGCGCACCCCCATTTTAGCAAAGGGGTAAAAAGTTGTGATACATCACATGACAACAACATGTCATCCTGAGTTTAATTTAATTAGACCTGCTGCCAGAAGATCACACAGAAATGGCATAACAAAATGGCATAACAAAGTAACAACAGTGTGCATTGAAGATCTGCAAGCAAAAATTGGTGGGAGAAATAACATCAACAAAGAAATAGAAATGGAAGACACTAAATTTTCTGGTACTTCAGAATTCGAGCAGACAAGCAGCTGCCACCTAAGACTCCAGACTTAACAAACATCAATAAGAAACATTAAATAGTCTGGCTAGAGAAAATCACAAAATACGAAGGTTGGTAAATAGAAGTAGAACAACTGTGGCAAAGAAAGCAAAAGTGGTACTAATAGCAACAGGCATCTAGGGTACAACCCTGAAACATCTGGAGTACCACTTGAACACTATTGGCCTCGACAAAATCATCTTCAGTTAGTTGCAAAAGGCAACTTGGATTTACTTGGAACAGCTTTCTTCTTGCAAAGATACCTTTAACACCATCAAAAAAACATCTGCCTTATCCTAGGTTTTGGGAAGGATTCAATAGATGATTTAAAATGCTAAACTGCACATACTAATCATTTTAAAAATTATTTTATATGGCTACCCATCTCAATTATATGACTGGTGGATTAATACGAGTCACTATATTAAATTGGCAGCTATATAAATTACATAAAGAAATAAACACTATTTAAAGTAGAATAAAAACAATATAACAACATATATACAGTAAATATAATACGTTTTGTTATATTATTTTAAAGATGATGCTGTGTGTTTACTGGTATATTTGCACTAAGCTAGAATCATAAGTGTAAAAGAATGGGAAGCTACATGATATGGTTAAGCTGTTATAAAAGTACTTCATTGTATGGCATGTATATGTCAAGAACAGGACTAACTAAATGTGTTAATTGTTTTTCTGAAAATATAAGTCTTTGGATCAAGCTAAAATAAAATGGATGAAACAAAATATATCCTCTTTTGTACAATAATAGATGGTGGGTATGTTCATAAAATTAAAATATAAGATTAGCCACTTATGTGAAGCACATACATAGATTTTCAATAACCATGCGTTCATTTCAGGTGAATTGATTACAAGCAGTAATCTGCACCAGATGATTTATCTCCTTAAATTCCCTCTTAACAATTTCAAGTACCAGCAATCAAATTTTGAAAAATGATATGCAGAATTACCCTTTTGAGGGGGAAAAAAAGGAATAGCCTAAAGAAAAAATAGCTTTTATGTATCCCTAACTATTTACATGCATAGTTTCTTCCAGTATGACAAATTTTTACCTAATACTGGCAGGTAAGGCTACATACTCATTATATAGAACCTGTGCAAAAAATCTATTAATATTTTGTTCATGTCTCATTCAGGATTTTTTTTTTCTTTCCATCAGGAAAATATTAGGAAGATGTAGCATTCAAACGTGTCAGCTGGATTTTTCGCTTGCTTAATAATACAGAATTTGTCTATTATTTTAGGCACCCATTGTGGGAATAAAATGTACTGATTTATAAATGTCTGAAGAACTTTTAGAAAATTTTTGATACTGTTTATATAATTGGCTTCCATAAACCATTTCCTTTTTTTGAATATTTCAGGTGATATTTTGAAATATTAGCTGCAAAGCATATAAATTAGTAAAAGTCTTTACAAATTTAATTTATATCTATTGCTATCATCTTTAGTTGCTAGTGGATAATTTAATGTAGAATAATAGCCCATATTTTCTTTAGCTGGAACTTTAAAAAAAACTATATTTCCATAGCATAACTCACTGTGTAGAATCCCAGAAATGATAGTCTATTCAGTGCAAACTATTTGTTCAGGACAGCTTTCTAGCTGCATATGGAGATGGGAAGAAGTGTATTCCACAATAAATTAAAATGTGATTTGAAATGACTTATTTTTTTCAGTCTGACATGAGGTTATGTGTTATCCAAATCTCGAATGCCATCATTTGTCACAATTTAAATAGCAAAAAATTAGTTGCATGCATAGATAAAGATGTTCATGAGTCAGCTGTGCTCTTAAAGTTTTGATTTTTGCTTTGTCTAATGCCAGCATTACAGAAGTTTATATACATATGGGGGCACACATCCAAACTTATTCTGATCATTGACAGAAAGCCTAAAATCACCTGTCTAGAAATATCCCATTAAGCTTCGTGCATGCATGTGGATATCATTATGCAAGATTAGTTTTCCCAAGGTCCTAGGGAAATTCACTAGCTCCCCACCCCCAAATGTTTCATACATATGACACTTTATTTAAACATTGGTTTTAAAAAAACTAGATTGGGAAAAATTTTAAATGTACAAATTAATATTTTTAATGTTTTTCTATGTGTTTAAAATTCATGCAGATTGTAGTTTGATGTTTAAAAAAAATTCAAACTTCTGGTTTTCTTTGGTTTTAGTATTTCCCCACTCTATCTATATACAGTATGACCCTTTATTTTCCAGTCTTTTTGCAGGCCTAATGCACATCTTAAGTTCTAATATCAGAGCATGTAAACATTTTAAGCCTGAATAACAGTTGAATAGTATCTTGGAGTAAAAGGCATGATACATCCGATATAAAAACAACATTCTCAAGCTTCTGACGTCTTTTTGCTCCATAATCAACTTAAAGGCTACAGCAGGTGGCTTGAAGGTAGAAGTTAGTTAGTGATTAATAAGGCTTTTACAGATCTTTTGCGTCACTTTTCCTTTCCAAATAATTTGCTAACAAGTCACCTAAGGGCTTGAAATCGATCATGAAAATAACCAAAGGGATCCTGTGGTTCAATTGATAGTGATATTTAGAAAAACCAGAACTTAAAACAGCAAATAAAAAAAGATTTATTATTTACTTAGTTGCAGTATTTGCTGAATGGTTTTGTGTGTGTCTCTGTGTGTGTATTTGTGTGCAACAAATTCATATACATACATATATACATACATATACATATACATACATACATACATACATATATATCACACACACACATATTTTGCAATATCAAATATCATCATTGTGTCATTTCTACCAGTACCTTTCAGAAATTTATAGACTATTCTGACTTAGTTTAATAATTTCAAATATGCATTTATTCCTATAGCAATAGTCAAGTAGCATCATTATAAAAATAATTATAATAACTCAAACATTCAGGTTAATTCCACATTATTTTTAAGTGCCTTTAACCTGCTTATGCTAATTTCATTGGTTAAGGTAGAAATTCAGGTAGTTCATATCAAGCTGCTAAAAGTGTATTAAAAATACTTAGAATACTTGAATTATTAACTTTGGGTAGAATTGTTTCACACAAGCACAGATGCTATTATGAATTTATAATTTGTAATGTTAAAAAGTAGTTAGATAATTAAGTACATTATGGCCACTGAAATGCTGAATAAATTAGGTTCACAAAATACCCCCAGTGTGAAGTCTGTAAAATTATAATTAACCTCCTATGATATAAACAAATATGGTAATATCAAATTATCATATAAAATCAAATTATATGGCATTTTAGAATGACTCCAGGTGGTTGTTGTTTTTTAATCAGTGATTAGGAAAATATATCTGCAATTTATAAGTGGAAGATGCAGATAATATGTAAAGTCTAATAATGAAAATCAAAAAATACAGATAGTAGAAGATACCTGTTAAAAAAGAAAAAAAATGAGACTTAGGTTAAATATGAAGACGAAATGAATGAACTTTGGTTTTGGTGTATATGTCTGGGAAGATCATGAATAGCCACCAAAACAACCAAATGGAAAATCAAGCAAATCAAACACAAATTTTCATTTGTGGCACAAATTATCACTCTCAAATTATCATACTTCAGTCACATGTGAAGACTTAGCTCTCTAGAGAAGTCTATAATGCTGGTAAAGGTCGAAAGAAAGACAAGAGCCCAGCCATGGGTGCATTACTAGAAGTCATGAAGGACTAGGTTGGACACGGTTTCTCTAATCTTAATATGGTCACTAAGAGTCAGCACCAAGCTTATGCCAAATAATCAGTCCCAAATTAACCTACAACCAATGCTTGAAAGAAATTTCAGTAAAACTAAAGGTACTTGGACTTGTAAATATATGCATTGGATAATTGGGGAAATAATTCTGAAAAGAGCCTGTAATCATGACTTGATTTTTTTCCACTGTTGAATTCAGTGGAACTGATCAAGTGCTTTGAAGTTATATGAGAAAGGTTCTGAAGGACAAAGCATGGAACAGATGGTCTTCAGCTTACACTAAGGTTATCTTCTTCTACCTGCCCTCCTGAATACAGTACTCTCCAAAAAAATTTGTAGAGAAATCCAGAACATTTTAGAAGTATTTTGGGGTATTGGAACAGAGATTTTTGGCAGCCCTAAACTCTTTCTTCCTAAAGAAGAGAATGTGCAGCCATTTTTCTCACTAGCCTATCAGTTTTGTGTAGCATAAAGTATTGAGGCTTCTTTTTGACACACTAACAAGGTTAGTAGAGGCATGATTAATTTTCAGCCTGGGAAGTTGAAGCACAATTGTACGTCATTTGCATATATTTCCAGCATCTGCTTCTTGTTTATGTTTTGCTGTATTCACATGAGAATATAAAATGCAATGGGAAGCATTTTGTAGGTAGGGGGGTTAATTTAAAAGTTCAAAATACACTATAAAGGGGAAAAGGAGAGAATCTTCCTGCAGCAAACACTGTTATTTCTATACTTCCAAACGTTTATGGAGCACAAATTATATTGTCAGATAGAATAATGACAGTGTGATTTGCCATGCCTTCTATTTTTAGATCTTTATCTAAAATTGACATATAACTTTCTGTACCTGAAACCCCAGGTGAGAAGGTTATTGGAGTATAACAAAGTTTTTGACGTCAGAACTGCTATTTATTCCACTGGATGCATTACCCCTTGGCAGTTGTGTTTTCAAAAATCCAGTTAAATTTTTATGACTGTTTCTGGCCAATTAGAGTTCCCACTCAATACAGAAAGGAGGAAAACTTGCTTCTACATAGTTTCAGAAATGTTACATCTCAGCAATAGAATTGGTGTAAATACCAAATTGTTACAAAATTTATTTAATTCCTTCTGTGCTTGTTTCTTCTTCATAATAGTTTATTAAGCACACTCTTATTTCTGAATTTATACTGATCATGTGTATATTGCAAAATAAGGACAAATGTTTTTTTTAAATTTGCAACATGACAAAATAAAAATGAGGAAACCCCCCACCCCACCCCCATTTTTATTTAGGTAGGAGAGCTATAAGGGCTCATAATCAACAGGACAAAAGAGTCTCCTGATCTCCTTTTGTCTACATTTTGCTAATACCCACTATAGTGTTTTAAAATTCTGAATCAGCACAAACAAACGAAATCTCCTTTGTTTTGTTTGAACTTCTAACATGAGAATTGTGTTGAAAATAAAATATGATGCTTCAATTGTTCAACTGTTTGAACAGATTCTAACTTGGAACTTTAAGGAAAGTCTAATCTCCATTCAGAACTAAGAGCAATTGCCAACTGCTAAAATGGTAGAAAAGGAACAGAGATTTGTGCTTTATTTAAAGTATTGTGGGAGAGTCATTTATCATTCATAATTTTCAAATAATGAACATTATTGCAACCAAGAAAACAAATAAAATTAATTCATAAACAGCTCACTTTTACTAACACTATTTTTCAAGTAATTAACAGAAAATTGATATAGTTGTTTTAACGCTTACTGATAATAGAAGTAGAAATGAGCAGAGGTATAAGTAAATACTGGCATTTGATGATTAACTGGCTTTAAAGCAGTGGTAGGATTCATCCAGTTTGCACCGGTTCAACAGAACCAGTTGTTAACTTTCTGAGCAGTTTGGTGAACTGGTTGTTGGAAGAAATCGTTAGGGCAGATAACCGGTTGTTAAATTATTTGAATCCCACCACTGCTTTAAAAGGGCTTATTCATTCATTGATTCATTCATTTATGGATTCAGTTTTTATAGCCATCCAACTGAGCCAAGTGACTAGGTAGCTTAAAATTCTAAAAATTTAAAATGGTTAAAACAATTGTAAAAATATTAAAGCAATAAAAAATATAAAGTTAAAATTTAATGCATAAATAAGGCTTCTCTCTCTGTCCCTAACCCAAACCCCTAACCCTTCTCTTTTTCCTTTGTTCCATACAATTCAAAACATGGGCCTGAAAAACAGATGAAGAAATATGGAATAAGGAAAGCTTATGCCCTTTCCCCATTTCCTGCCTTTCCTCCTATTGCTTACAGCTAGGAAAAACCTGCCTAATATATACGTTTGGTGATGGCTGGTATCATCATTATTAATGGATTATTGCCAGGTTTGTGTGCCAACCTAGTATAGAAAGTATTGAAGTGTCTTGCTGCCTTTGTCTGGGCTCTGAAGCTGATAAGACCTGGTTAGTGATATCAAGGGAGACCTTGGGGATATACCAGGGCTATAGAGTACATTGGAAAGTTTAAAAATATTCTGGGAGCAGGCAATGACAAACTATGTCTATACCAAGGAAAAGGACAAGTAAGTGAAGTTACAAAATATTCATTTTGTAGGCATGATTCAATGGGGACTATGCTTATCCCTTGGGTTTACTTAGCTTTTCAAGCTAAGTTAATGGAGTCAAAAATGAACAGCACTAGGAAGAAGGGAAATATTGCAAAGATATTTTTACAGAACTTCCTCTTAAGCTGAAAAAGACTAGGAGAAAGAAAGATATACTGTATGTCAATATCTTCTCCCTCTAGAAAACAAATGTGTTCATAAACATTGTTCATACCCTCACCCTTCAAAGAGAAGTCCGATCTTTCTAAATTATATAACTATCATTCCTAATTGGAAACTTGTCTGATGTTGTCTGCCTTTTCCAGGGTAACTATCTAATTAAAGATATTTCCAGGGTCTTGATCCTATTGAATAAAGTACTAATTGCAGTTGGCCTGTCAGAAATTGAATTCTAAGTTTTAACATTGTTTGAACCCATCCTAAATTACTGGAAGTAATGTATATAAATTAGCTGTTTAAGTCTTGTTCATGAATGTCCACATGAATTTCCACTTGGAGAAAGAATTGAACTGTCTGTATACCTGTCTTTTTGAAATTTGTTAAAAAGATTCTGTTAATCTAACATCTTCTGTACATTATTTGCAGGAAGTTCTGAGTGTTGGCAGGCAGCACTAAATTGCTAATATTAATCTTTAAATTACATTGATAGAATGTTCTGGTTTTGGAATTACCTATTGCTGCAGTGAACTGTCAAATGGTAACTGGAAAGTGAGAAAGAAAGAGTTGTTAACTCTTTTTTTCGGTTCCTTATTTTTACTTGCATGATTTATTATGCTTGCTCCCTTTTATACGGCAATGTATTTTGAAGCAAAAGTAACATTGGACACTTTGGTACAATATTTCAGTTTTCCCTAGTCTGGAAGATAGCAATAGCAATAGCACTTAGACTTCTATACTGCTTTACAGTGCTTTACAGCCCTCTCTAAGCAGTTTACAGATTCAGCATATTGTCCCCAACAATTTCAGTCCTCATTTTACCCACCTTGGAAGGATGGAAGTCTGAGTCAACCTTGAGCCTGGTGAGATTTGAACTGCCAAATTGCAAGGCAACCAATAGTCAGCAGAAGTGGCCTGCAGTACTGCACTCTAACCACTGTGCCACCGTAGAACTGCTATTCTAGAATTTCACAAATAGAACCAAGTGAGCTATAAAATTCTGGAATTGCCTCTAGAAATACTTCAGATAATAAGTGATAATCAAACACATTGTGGATGAAAGTTATTGGGTATTTCTAATATATATAATCTTTGCAGGATTATTCTTAGGTCTGGTCTCTGGATGTTATGTGAATTTCGTTGTATGTATACTGTGTATATACATACAATGACAATAAAGAATTCAATTTGTTTGCCTGTTCATTCTTAGTTCTAACCTTTTCCTAAATTACTCACCTTCCTTTCCCTTGCCTCCCTTCCCTCTCACCTTTGCCTTTCTCAAATAAGTAGTTGAGAAATGTCTCTATGTAGTCTCATTCAGGAATTGATCTGACAATAATGTCAAGACTAGTCATTTATGAGTTGCCTGTTGATAGTTAACGCTATGTCAGCTTCTGAAGATTATTTTATTTACCTCGATGATCTTGACAAAACGCCTGCATTAGTTCAAAGAACTGTTACTCATTTGGGACACACATTGTTTCTTTTGATGTTAGAATAACTGGGCAGATGTATAGACTATGTTTTCAATCAAGTAACAGAGAGGACTTCAAAGATCTAATAGCACTTTAAATTTATTTTACTTGCCAAGAATACTTTAAAAATCCATGTTTCTATGAGTTTTGGAACATGCGTAATAAATCTTCCTCAGACAATATTCATTTTTATAGTATAGAGCCAATATTATGCCTCATTTTATTTAATCTGCTGTAAAATAAACATTTAATTGGTATAAGTTATGAATTCATCTTGAATAGTTATAAAAATAATTTGGCAAAAATTATCATAATTTCCAACCTCTACTTTTCCCCCAATGATTTTCAGTTAATGAATCTTTCCTGCAACAGTTCATAGGATTCAACATGCTATTGCTTACTTAAAAACGTATAGCGTATGGTAGTATAATTAAGGCATCCATTGAAAAAAATGTAATTATAATAGAGTTGGCTTTTTTAATTTATTTTGGGTTTGCTGGCTATGAGAAAAAAGTATAAAAACACTGTAATCTCACTTTTGGCCATTCTGTTTCTTCATGTTTACTTCCCAAAAGTTGGTTTTGTAAAAAAAAAAAAAATCAGTTGTGCTATATATGCATATGGATATCTAACCTTGCTGAACCTGGAAAAATTCTGTTTTTGAAAGGTGACACATCAATATGTCATTCAGAAACAAAATTTTCCCAAGATAGCAAAAATTTTAACATTAGAAACAACACAGTGGTATTTGCCATAGGTTTTGTTGTTGTTTTATAAACAACTTGTCAATTATTATCTGTTTAATTAATTGTTCAATTTATACAACCTTCCACTCAACCAAGCAGCTAGCAAGGGTTAAAAACATAAAAAGAAAACAGGACAACAATAAAACACACCTATGTGCCTATAAAATATGGAGAGTATTGTTAAATGTAGTTTTACTAATAACAAATGTATATATTTATCTTTTCCTTTGTGCTCTTATAGGAAACAAATACAGCCTCTTCTAGGATCGTTTAGTCAAGCAGAAGCCTTATTAACATCTTCTGGAGTACAGCCAGCAAGTTTAGATGGTGTTCTTTTGGATGCCGGTTGCTCTTCTTTGCAGTTAGATACACCAGAAAGAGGTTTTTCCCTAAAAAAGGATGGCCCGTTGAACATGAGGATGGATGGTGACAGGTATCTATTGATAATTTTTTTTAAGTAATCAATTTCTCAACAGCAGGCTGGATTTAATTTCCCTTTCAAAGTGCCCTGTTGTATCTCTCTGCATAATACAGTATATAATACATCAGTTTTTATTTCCTTTGAAAAAATAATGTTTTATGCTGTATTTTCGGGATTTAGTGCCAGGTTTTTTTAAATCTCTTCTACTTCTCCCTACTATCCCTTTCCCCAGCAGTTAAATTGTTATAAATGTTAAGAAAGATATTGGTTCTAAATCTGTCTTTTAAAATCGAAACAAGTCCTGACCAAGTCCTGAATGATTATAATAGATACAATAGAATTAAATGGGGGAAGCCATTCCCTTGTGCACATCTTGCTGATCCATCAAATTAGACAATGAAGATTTTATTCCAGGCTGTTTTAAAGGAATTACAATAAACCTGTATTAGATTTGTTCAATTATTGATGGTATTATCTATTTTAAAATTGCTCAATCTGAATAACTGCTGTCTATCAGTATCAATGTGACAAATATTTTAATTTCTTTGGATTTATGTAGCTCACTGTAAAACTACATTTATGTAATCACATACATATGTGTGTTTGTATGTGTGTGGGTGTATATGATATTTGAATAGAATCTGCAAAGTATATGCAATAATAAACAGATATCCATTGTTAAAAATAGTCCTAGAGACAATGATACAATAAATTATGCAAACAATATAAATATAAATAAATAATAATTAAACTGGCCATGGTGATCCCGGTGGCTACAGCAGACCAAAAATCTGGGCATTGAAAACTTTTCCACCCATCAATTACAAAGGCCACACTGCTTCAATCTACACATATACTACACCAGGGGTCCCCAAACTTGGCACCTTTAAGACTTGTGGACTTCAACTCCCAGAAGTTGAAGTCCACAAGTCTTAAAGTTGCCAAGTTTGGAGACCTCTATACTACACCAATACATTATGACATTGTAAGGTCTTGGAAGTCTTGATGTACACTGCTCAAAAAAATAAAGGGAAAACAAAAATAAGACATCCTAGATCTGAATGAATGAAATATTCTTATTAAATACTTTGTTCATTACATAGTTGAATGTGCTGACAACAAAATCACACAAAAATTATCAATGGAAATCAAATTTAGCAACCCATGGAGGTCTGGATTTGGAGTTACACTTAAAACTAAAGTGGAAAAAAACACTACAGGCTGATCCAATGATGTAATGATGATGATGTAATGTCCTTAAAACAAGTCAAAATGAGGCTCAGTAGTGTGTGTGGCCTCCACGTGCCTGTATGACCTCCCTACAACGCCTGGGCATGCTCCTGATGAGGTGGCGGATGGTCTCCTGAGGGATCTCCTCCCATACCTGGACTAAAGCATCCCCCAACTCCTGGACAGTCTGTGGTGCAACGTGGCATTGGTGGATAGAGCGAGACATGATGTCCCAGATGTGCTCAATTGGATTCAGGTCTGGGGAATGGGCGGGCCAGTCCATAGCATCAATGCCTTCATCTTGCAGGAACTGCTGACATACTCCAGCCACATGAGGTCTAGCATTGTCGTGCATTTGGAGGAACCCAGGACCAACCGCATCAGCATATGGTCTCACAAGGGGTCTGAGGTTCTCATCTCGGTACCTAATAGCAGTCAGGCTCCCTCTGGCGAGCACATGGAGGGCTGTGCGGCCCCCTAAAGAAATGCCACCCCACACCATTACTGACCCACTGCCAAACCGGTCATGCTAGAGGATGTTGCAGGCAGCAGAACGTTCTCCACGGCCCTGTCACGTCTGTCACATGTGCTCAGTGAGAACCTGCTTTCATCTGTGAAGAGCACAGGGTGCCAGTGGCGAATGTGCCAATCTTGGTGTTCTCTGGCAAATGCCAAACGTCCTGCACGGTATTGGGCTATAAGCACAACCCCCACCTGTGGACATCGGGCCCTCATACCACCCTCATGGAGTCTGTTTCTGACCATTTGAGCAGCCACATGCACATTTGTGGCCCGCTGGAAGTCATTTTGCAGGGTTCTGGCAGTGCTCCTCCTGTCCCTCCTTGCACAAAGGTGGAGGTAGCGGTCCTGATGCTGGGTTGTTGCCCTCCTACGGCCTCCTCCACGTCTCCTGATGTACTGGCCTGTCTCCTGGTAGCGCCTCCATGCTCTGGACACTACGCTGACAGACACAGCAAACCTTGCCACAGCTCGCATTGATGTGCCATCCTGGCTGAGCTGCACTACCTGAGCCACTTGTGTGGGTTGTAGACTCCGTCTCATGCTACCACTAGAGTAAAAGCACTGCCAGCATTCAAAAGTGACCAAACCATCAGCCAGAAAGCATAGGAACTGAGAAGTGGTCTGTGGTCACCACCTGCAGAGGATGTCTTGGGGATGTCTTGCGAACTGCCTATGCTTTCCACCTGTTGTCTATTGCATTTGCACAACAGCATGTGAAATTGATTGTCAATCAGTGTTGCGACCTAAGTGGACAGTTTGATTTCACAGAAGTGTGATTGACTTGGAGTTACATTGTGTTGTTTAAGTGTTCCCTTTATTTTTTTGAGCAGTGTATATGAAGGCCATCTAAAGCTAAAGAATTGACACCTGATGTAAACAAGCTGACCAGGAACCTTCCTAGAAACAAGGAAGATTAAAAATGCATTGGAAATAAAGCACAAAATAAAAGCTATAACCAAGATAATCAGCAGATACAAACTAGAATTTGAATGTAGAACCTCCAACTTTTGTCCAATCAGAAATGTTTTTACTAATCCATCAATGGAGAGACTGGAGTGAATCATCCCACACTCAACAAAAAGAAACAGTGCCATAGGACAACCCAAAGAAATGCAACAAGAATGCAACTTGGATAAAGGAGGTAGGTAAGAATAAATTTAAAACAGCTGAAATAAAAGAACTTCTAATAACAGCAAAAGTGGGAGAGAAAAGGACAAGGAAAATCAAGTGTTGTCAGGTGTAAATAAACTACAAGGGTTTTAGTTAAAACATTTGATTGTTCTACACCCACTCTTTGCCAAGCAGTTTAACAATATACTGCAAGGAGGTGAAATTGAAGATTATCTGGCACCTGATAATCAGAGATTCAACAAAAGGGACAAAACCAAGCAACTACAGGCTAATTATCTGCTTACCAACTACTTTCAGATTGCTAATAAATGTTGTAGCTGATTGCATGGAATCGAAAACAAGCTCTTCCCATCCAGTCAGAAAGGAAACTGCCCAAATAACAGAGGAACAAAAGATCAGTTCCTAATTGACAAGATGTTTTTTTATTGCAGAAGGAAGACCAATTTGAATGTAGCTTGGATTGATTACAAGAAGGTATTTGACTCCCTGCCAGTAATGGACCTAGAAATAACAGGTGTCATTAGAAACATCAGAAAGATCAATAGCACAGTAGAAGACACAGTTGTTGGTCAATAGTGATAGACTGGGAGAAGTTAAACATCAGGAGAGGAATCTTTCAAGGAGACTCACTGTCATCACTACTGTTTGTCATTGCATTAATTCCTCTGCCAACAACACTGAACACATTAGGTCATGAATATCAAACCTCAAAAATACATCTGAAATAGAATCACTACTCAACCTTGTCTATATGACATGACATGAGTCATGACATTGCAATGATGTTTGGAGTAGACAAATGTGCCACCCTTACTATCCTGAATAAATCAAGATGCCCTAAGGAAATAACATCAAGAGTCTGGGTGAAGAAGATTAGATGGATGGATGGATGGATGGATGGATGGATGGATGGATGGATAGATAGATAGATAGATAGATAGATAGATAGATAGATAGATAGATAGATAGATAGATAGATAGATAGATAGATCTGGGCATATCCCAATCAAAAATTAAAAGACATATGATACCTTGGCATTCTTCAAACTGATAATATCAAGCACACAGTTAAGAGGAAGGTTAATGGTAAAATACATCATGAGAGTGAAGAAGTCCAAACTCAGTGGAGGATTTACTATTAAGGCAGTAAACTTCTCAGCAATTACAGTCATTAGATACACAGGTTGAATAGTGGACTGGACTCAAGCAGCCCTTGACAGGAAGATGAGGAAATTAATGACAGTGAATTATGCCCTTCATCCATGCAAAGATATTGACAGACTCTTATTTATCAAAGGGCATAGGTGAGTATGGAATGTGGCAGACAGTAACAAGAAAAAAAAGGCATCGGAAGAATATCTGAAGGACAATGAAGAAGATGCACTGAAGCTAATACATTATAAAAACTTATTCAATATGAAAAAGATCAAACTGGCCTAAAGAAGGACCAAAGGAAGAACAGAAAAGAGACATGGCAAAGCAAAATACTACTTGACCGTTACACAGACAGACAGACAGACAGACAGACAGACAGATTTAGCAGGCAAAGCAGATAACAAGATCTGGCAATGGTTAAGAGGAGGAAAGAAGACTGGATAGTTCTGGCTGCACAAGGCTTAAGAACAAATACATATAAGCCAGAACTGAGAAAACAGCAATAGACAGCAAATGTCATCTTTGCAATGAAGCTAGAGAAACAGTTACCACCTAATTAGGCACTACAAAAAGATTGCACAGAGCGACTATAATAAAGTATGACAAAGTAGCAACAATAGTACATTGGAAAATCTGCAAGAAATACCATTTGCGTGCAAGCGAGAACTGGTTGGAGAATAAAATAGAGAAGTAAAAGAAAATAAAGAAACTAATATGGAACATCAATTCAAGCATTCAAACATCTGGCACATAACACTCTAGACTTAACAATTGTCACTAACAAAGACAAAGAAGTCAGGATAGTGGATGAGGCAATTTCTGAAGACAGCAAAATAAAAGAGAAAGAACTGGAAAACATCACAAAATACAAAGATCTGTAAATAGAAGTAGAACAATTGTAGCAAAAGAAAGCAAATATAGTACCAAAAGTGATTGGCACCTTGGATGCCGTCCCAAAATATCTGATGTACAATCTAAACATAATTGGCATTGAAAAAAATCACTATAAGTTCATTTCAAAAGGTAGTTTTACCTGAAACAGCTTACATTCTGCAATTTAATATCATAGAACTTTAATATCATCAAGCAACATCTGTGTATCCAAGATCTTTGAAGACTTGATATGTAGGTAAAAATGTGAAATACACTCTAAAACATCTAGCTGCCTTTGCAATGAGCCATAATAATACAGTAATTAGAAGTAGAACAACTGTGGTAGCAGAAAGCAAAGATAGTATCAACAGTGATAGGCTTCTTGAGTTCAAAGCCAAAACATCTGGAACATCACTTGAACACCATTGGCACTTAATTGCAAAAGGCAGCTTTACGTAGAACTTACATCCTGCAACAATATCTTTAATAGATATCCCAGATCCTTGAGAAGGATACAATAGATGAATAAAAATGCCAAACCCAGTTTAAATGTATGGCTGAATGTGTGATCAATTGTAATACAGTAATAATTTGCCATCTGACTCTTAGCAGCTCATACCAGACCCTGGATAATGGAAGTTTTTGCTGATAATGACAGTAAGCTAGTATATAATGCTAGCAGAATTTTAAAATGTCATTTACTAATGCACAGACTTTCAGAAGATATAAAATTACTAAACAAAAGAGAGACCACTGTAAGAATCTTGTAACAATTCTATACTGTATCAACTTGAATGAAGAGAGTTATAACTGAAATGAAAGCATGATTAAGGTTAACCTGGGAAAGATTTGAAGCAGCTTTTAGTTGTCTAAATCCCAAATTCTCTTGGCTACCTGCTGTGATTACAAATTAAAGGTAAATTTAGACAATTGTGGAAACAGTCAAACTATATAACATATTACGTCAATCTGTAATTTGAGGAAAGGTTCAGAAAGAAAGGAGAAATACCTAAATTCCTCTAATTTACTTTTTGCCCTCTTGGTCTGATGTTATCTAGAATTAAAAATTTCCAAGCCTTTAGTGGTTGTGTTGAGAAGATTGCTCCGGAGCGGTCTTGTGGATAATAACATTTCTCAAAATATAATCTGTTTTTCTGTTTAAAAAAAAAAACTTTCATCCAGTTGAAATTGACTGAAGTAATTTGAAAATAAAAGCAGTACAAGTAATTTTGAAGGAGTTATTTCCTTCAAGGTTTCCAGCTGAAAGAACTTATTGAAGAATTTGTTTTTCATTGTTTTGAATACTATTGAAACTGGTAGATTGATGCAAACCAGGTTCTCAGACCATTTTTTTTTTTTTCAAAGAAATTGGAATAGCTATACTTTTTCTTCTTAGTACATCTGTATTCAGTTGCCCTGCTTCTATTTATTGTAATCAGATATGCCCAATGTTTTATGAGATATCTTTCATAAAACATTCTAAATCAAAAGTATGTATGTACATATATGTATTTGTATTCAGTTTTAAAATGCAAATTAAAATAATGCTTTCCTGCCTCCTCTCCCTGGTATTTTAGGAACGTTACTGAACTTGATTGATTTCAGTTCTTTTTTGTTTTTAATACCATTTCTGAATGGTGAGACCTTTAAGTGATCATTAAATAGGTCACATTTTTCATGTTAGATTATTTTTCATAACTTTAGATTTGAGGAAAAAGGTCAGAGAGATTAAGGTTTTCTTTTTTTGATCAGGGAACAGAAAAAGCAATGCGACATCTTTTTTTTTTAAAAAAAAAAGTCTGCTTCTGAAATGAATTTACCTTCTAGTTTTATGCAATATTTTGTCTTTCTGAATTATGTTTGAATTATGGCTATGCTTGGCAACTTTATAATATTAAAGTTTATGATGAGAATAAACCTCTCTATGTATGTTTAAGAAGATACTTTAAAGATAGAAGCTGTTTCTGTTTTCTTATTGTAAAATCTCTGTACTTGTATGCAGCAAGTGTGTGTTCGACTTTGACTTAATGCTGTGAAGCTTCACGCCTTGTCAATGGAGGCTGACGTCAGTGAACTAATTGGCTGTTCTTGTGCGTAGGTATCCTGACACGCCCACTGCTGCTGATGTTGTGAATGCTTTAGATCAACAGGCACTTGCGTCCATCCTGAAAACATATGGGGAGGAGAAGCATGCCAAAAAAATAGCTTCAACAATTGTTCAGGCACGCAGCATCTATCCCATCACCAGAACGCGGCAGCTTGCCAGCATTATTGCAGGTATCCTCATTAATTCTGTGCAGTGTCCAAAAGGGAAAAAATATTAATCCACAAGTCCCAGAGGGATCTATTTGTACTTGAAATCGTGCGGGATCTAATCCTGTCTATCCTGTTCTGATGTCAGCTATTTTTTCCCCGTATGCTCTGTCTTTTTATATTGTCGAACGATGATTAGTTTAATAATAGATTTTACATGATGACATTTATAATTTTGCCTATCAAGGTGAAATCTGAGATGATAAGAACAGACGGAATGTCAGGCAAGAAGCTTTTACCTATCAGAATGAAACCATTCATTTGTCTTAATTTCCACAATCTTATTTTGTCATAAGGTAGGTTGGTTATTTATAATACATTGTGCTATCTATTGGCTGTAAAAACAGGCTGATTAGTAAGATATTTCAATCACTGACACTAATAAAATTAAGAGGACTTAATAAAACATGACTACATGTTTGGAGAAATGCTTAGCACTTTGTGACAATCCCACCCCTCTATAAATCTGTCTGTCCAGTCTTAAATGAATTTGGTAAACAGATATAGAGTCCTTTGAATTCTGAGATTTTCCTTTTGAAGTCCCTTCTCAGGAAGCTTCATTGAATATGATCTTTTCTTTACAAAAGCTAGTTGAAAAGAAAACTGGCTTATGCAGGGGAGGGATCATACATCCAAACATTCCCTCTCCCAGACTTTTAATCTTTAATTGTTGTCATTGAGTATAATCGTATAATTGCTGCTATTATTGTCTTTAAAAAACCCTATTTTGGGTACTTCAGATAAGTACCAATGCATATTTAAAGACCCATGAGTATATAGAACTTGAAAAAAAAGACACTAATTTTGCTGTACAAGCAGGTTTTTAATCATTAAATAATTGATGGATCACCATTTCACAATTTCCTATAGGAAGTCGTCATCTGTGGTCTTATAAGACTTCTAGATGTGTGATTTAAGTCCTATTAAAAATCAATAGATCTTAAAGCTGCTCAGCAAAAACATGGAGTATGCATTTTGTATAGTGATCGTAATTATGGCAGTTTTCCAAAGCTTCTAATTTTACAAATACTATTTTTTTTTTCAAATTAATTCACCTTGTTCTCTCTGTTATTTGTTGTCTAGCATTTTTATCTATTTTACAGTTTTAATTGTTTTTAAGTGGTTTTGTAGTATACTTTAATAGTAGGTTTCATGGTACAAGCTCAGAATCACTTCACATGAGATGAGTGACTATATAAATTTGAGAAAACAAATATCAACCTGAATTTGCAGAAACTGATGATTGATTCATAAAAATTAGCATCAGTGGTGGGATTCAAATTTTTTTAACTACTGGTTCTGTGGGCGTGGCTTGGTGGGCGTGGCAGGGGAAGGATACTGTAAAATCTCCAGTCAGAGATGGTATTTGCTGGTTATCCGAACTACTCAAAATTTCCGCTACCGGTTCTCCAGAACTGGTCAGTACCTGCTGAATACCACCTCTCATTAGCATGATTCAATCTGACTTAACTTCTTTCCAGAGTTCCAGCGGCTCAGGAAGTGGTGATGACTGTTTCATTAAGTAGAGATTCAAAGATTATAATTTAAATAATGACCATACACCTTCAGTAAAATGTATAAAATTCTGAATTTAGACATAACATTTTTCTTTCAGTACCATGTTATTGTCAGGAAGGAGGCAGGTGACACAGCCTTTTTAAGAATTATACAGTAACAGTTATAATCAAATAAGTAAAATATATCCTCAGCCTTTTGCTAGCTTTTGGGACAAAACTTGCAGAAAACTTGAAAAATGTGAGAGTGTTTAGAAAGCTCATAATTATATCCCAAAATGCCTCTTTTTCCTTTTATTTGGTGATTCTACTTTCTCCACTAGTGCTCCTGTCAAAATGGATTCTTTTAATATTGTTGTTCAAGGATTATGAAGTTAATGAAAATGTTTTGCTAGCTTCAGGATGCTGAACATGCATAGGTACTCTGACATTCAAAACTACTGGAGAATGGACATTGCCATCTACTGGCAAATAAATATCCCAGGATAAGAGGTGATATTTGTCCCTTAAACTATTTAAACCTATTTAACTTAGCTCTTGGTTTCTATATGAAAGAAATATTCCTAATATCCTTCATTTCTCTTTGTGGATTACTGAAAATATTTGTATGTTATAATTTCTAATTTTTCAATTAACAAGTGGTAGGTGCTTACAATATTAGATAAGCAATAGCAATAACTGAATTTTAATCAATTTATTTTTTCATGATCAAGTGGAAAATTTATATTGCCAAAATCACAATAAGGCAGATTTTCTAGTGATGGCGGTATATGTATTGGTGTGCTACTGCCTGAAGAAGTCTAAGCAGGTTTTTTGGCAACATTTTTTAGAAGTGCTTTGCTCTTGCTTTCTTCCTAAGGCTGAAAAAGAGTGACTGCCCCAAAAATTACCTAGTTGGCATTGTGCCTAGAACTCACAATCTCCCAGTTTCCAGCCTAGTGCCATTATCTACTATACCAAACTGGGTCTCACATGACTCATATCAGCAAATATATTTGTCATATAATATATAACATTTGACAATCTATACTAAACTGTTAGAATAACACACTGTGTTTATTCACAGAAAGAATTAGAGTTAAAAGGGCAATTTTGGGCACTGAATTGGGCACTCTTTGTTCAATCATGAAACCTAAAGTAATAGTTCATCAAGGAGCCGTTGTAATGATGAAAAACAAAATCAGCTTCTCAACATACCTATTTGTTCTTTCTGATCAAAAAATAAAAATAAAATTTAGTTTTCTTTGTCTTTATTTTATTGAGTTAAAAGAATTTAACCTGTTAAGAAATTGAAACATATAAGCTAATTTATATCTTTAAACAGTCATACTGGCTAAATAAATTTTATTCAGGTTTGTCCAAATTCACAGTATTTTAATTAAGAATTTGAAATTTTCTAGAGTTTCAGTTGGATATTAACATTTGTTACCACTTCCTAGATGAAAGGATATAAGCTGAATCATTGAAACTTATTAAATATGATTAAGATTCACCAGGAAATTTCTCTAACAAGAATTAATTTTTAAAGTCTTTTATAACACTCTCTCACACAAAGAAGTCTTGCATGCTGGCAAGCACAATGTCTGTGAATTTAATTCAGAAGCTTAGAATTTAGTGCATTTTAAACATGCGCATCTATTAGGTTTTTAATCATTATGCAATATCAGAATATCCTCAAACTAAACTAAACAACAGATACTTTTTTTTCTCCTTGGGATTTTAAATCATTTATCATGCCAGGAGCATGGTATTTTTATGAATGAAATCTGTTCTGTTCTATTATTATCTCTAGTAAAGCTTGTTACCAAGCAGATTTTTCTTCCACTGCCAGCATTTTTTTTTTTTTTTTTTTGCAAAGGTGTAAGCAAGATTAGATTTATTTTATTTTTTCTGAGCCACCAGTAGTAAAGAATGAAATCTTTCTGTCTATTTATTTTCATTTTCTTGACTGGACTAATTCTGTTTAAATTGAGATTAGGAGGGAAAACATAACCAAATTATTTCTTTTGCTTTTTCTCTGGCTTCCTCGTGCTCTTTTGCTTTTTTATTTTTCAACCTTTATATCCATCTTAATTTCTTTGAAAAGTAGTCAAAAGCAAAGAACAGTATCACTATTAAAATATGAAAATATTTTTCTGTTTATCAAACAGTGCAACATTAAATAAAAGACTATGTTCTTCAGATATTCTAGTCTAAATATGAAACACTTAAAGAGAAATAATCAGTACTTTGATGTCTACTTAGAAACAAATTGGAAATGGGTACATCAATTCACTCCAGGACCAAATTTATCTTTTCAGTTAATAGCCTAGATGTCATAGTCTAATCTGTTGACATTCATAAAGGATTCTTAAAAGACAGCCAACTATGGGCAATAGATAGTATAACTCAAATACTAAGGTATATATTTATCAATGTTTGTAGGGTTTTTACTATTAGAGGTAGTCCTTGTTTAATGTTCAGTTACTTATTGACTGTTTGAAATTACAATGGATCTCCCCAGAACTACTTATGACCCAGTTTCCAAGTTTCCAGCTGGGCACAGACACAAAAAACACACAGATCACATTGATCACATTTTGGGAGCTTGACAACTGGTTCACATTTATGGCTGTTGCAGGTTTTTGCAACTGTGGTTTTTGGCAGCTTTTGCTGGTTTCCAATGTTTACTTCCTTGTGACTGCACTTTTTTTCCTGTGGTCATTAAGCCAGGGGTGGGATGCTACCGGTTCGACCTAGTTCTATGGAACCGGTAACTCTGAAGAGCAACAAACACCGAACTGGTTCGCTGCTGTGACCTTTTGCTCATCTGCTTGGCTTGCCTGCCCGCCCGGGCTCTTGGCTGTCCTTTATTTCCTGCTTTTTCAACCTCAGCTGCTTTGTGTGGCACAGTTGAGGTTGAAAAAGCAGGAAAGAAGAGGATTTTCAAACGCCGTGCACCCGTGTATATCGCTGTACACACGCAAATCTCTGTACACATGCAAATCGCACTCTCGCACTCTTACCGAATCGGTAGTAACACTGATTGAACCCCACCCCTGCATTAAGCAAATCATGCAGTCATTAAACGAATATGACCTCCCCCATTGATTTGTTTGTTGGAAGCCCTCTGAGAAGATTGCAAATGGTAATCACATGCCCCTATCAGAATCTGACTCGGAGGAGGAAGCCAAACAGTTGACAGGGAGTGGGAGTGTGGCTCTGTTGGCTGTGGAAGAAACTGGGGAAGGGCAAAGTCCAGCTGGGCAGAACAGGGGTGAGGTAGAACAAGGGAGAGGGAATACAGAGAAAGACCCAGGCCCACCCCTCTTCATCCTAGGGCACGAGGAGACGAAGAAGAGAGCAATGTGGGTTCCGTGGCTTACTTAAGGAAAGGCCCTTATTCCCTTCATCAGTTGCAGCTGGAACACAATGTATAAAAGGCAAACTGCGTGCAGCAGGCTGTTGGGAGCAAACGTGACTTTATCTTGTATCGTGTGGCTTATCTGTGTCCTGCATCTTTCCAACTGTGTGAGTTTTGCCATGCTTTCAAGTTTGAAATTCCTGTCCTGCCCTGCCAAACTACTTCAGTTTGGTTTGTTTGGATTGTTACAGTTTGTGTGTACCTTGTTTTGACTGAATTTTCACAGTCAAAGGCTGTTCCTGGGAGAGTTTTTCTCCAGCCCGAAGGTAACCTGGACATTGGGGGCAAAGTTGGAGATAATAAAGGGACTCTTATTGCTTATCTGACTGTGTTGCCTTTGTGCCACACCCAGGGTCATCACATCACATGACCACAGGATGCTGTAACTGGGATAATTTTTTAGATGGTTGCTGAATGCCTGATTTTTGATCATGTGACCAGGGTATATTGCAACAGTCCTAAGTAATTTTTTTCCAGCTTTTTCATAACTTCAACCAGTTGCCAATCAAATAGTCATAAGTTGAGGACTACCTATATTTATAATGTACAAGACAAAATAACAGCAGCATATAAGCCAAAATAATTAATTTATATATTAAGTTGCAAATATATAATTAATATATTACTCTATATAGGTAATTAGTGTATGATTCATTAATGTTTTATTTATAGTGAATATTGAAAATTGAAATGTAGCAAAACTAATTATCATTTCTCTCTCAAGGAATGAAGTTACCTGGTTTAGAAAATTAAGGTAGAGAAAGTGTTCCTGTTCACAGCTGATATATGTGATTCAAGAGTCTCCATTGTGAGGCCAAATTTTTTAAAGTGAATAAGAATCTGTTCAACACAGATCAAATTCTTATTTAGTTATGAATTATCAATTCTGTTCATTTGTTTTACCACTATATAGCTGATCTTCTCACTTAATCCATAGCCATTCAGTTACTCAGAACCCCAGTGAGTTTTAGGGTTAAATTTAAGCTTAGAGATTGACATAAAGAGAGGAAAGAAGACTGAGCATTATCTACACATATGTCATGCAAATTCTTAAAATTAAATTAAATTAAAATTAGAAATCCTATCTTGCCTCAAACTAAATTCTTCAATCATTTCATAGGCATAGCATATAAGGGCTATATCCTCAAAATGACCCTCTAACAGATATCCCAAAAACTGTCAATAAAATTGGAAATTGCAGAAAGGTCCAACTAAAAGACTTTAAGGTTTTTTGAGAAGGTGGGAATCTGAAAAGCAGATTTTTGCCGAATAGGGTCTTTATGAAAAAGCACCAGAAGCATCAAAACAATTGTTGAATTTGGAGGACTTCAGAATTTTAAAAATGGCATGCTGTATTTGGCCATCCCTGCTCTAATTCCACTTAAAGCCATGCCTATCTTCCTGAGTAGAAATGTATTTAATAATATAATGGGTATTCCTCTCTGACGCTCAAAATATCCTCATACAACATTGTCCTATTTATTATTCTAGCTATAGTTTTCTTTCAGTTTCAGGTTGGTATAATTGAGGCCTTGCCAAGCATCTGAAATTGCCTTCAATACTTCATATTTTTGGCCTTCAATACTTCATATTTTTATGAGATCCTCAATGCATAAAATACATACATATTTTACAAACCCTCCTGCTACAATAAACCCAGATATAATTTTTCAGTAGACTTTTGGAAGTGAGAGACATAATTCCCACCAGTGGAAGGGCTTTATCAGACTCGGAAGCTATCTCAAGGTCTATACTTCAAAAATGGACAGTGCTAATCCATTCTAAGAAGAGATTGGTGGTGGGGGAGTTAAAACATGAAATGGTAACAGCTGTTTTTTACCCCTTATCCCAATTTAGAAAAAAAAAGTGCAAAGAAAAGACTAAATTTGGAAGGAAGCTGAAATTTGAACCAAGTCTCAGGGTAGTGTAGGTGCCACAAGAGAAATACTTGTGGGTTTCACTTTTTGCACCTTGGTTTTAAATGAACATATGTCTTGGAGTATTTGATTTTCTAGTTTGGAAACATCTGCAAAAAATATGGCTATGTCAAAATAAAATTATTGATTACATTGTACACAAGTGTTTAGGCCTGCATTTTTAGTTGCAGCTGCTGATACAGTTCTATAGAGGAATTATTGAGTCTATCATCTACACCTCTATAACTGTCTGGTTTGGTTCTGCAACCCAACAAGACAGACACAGACTTCAGAGAATAATTAGGACTGCAGAAAAAACAATTACTACCAACCTGCCTTCCATCGAGAACCTGTATACTGCATGAGTCAAAAAGAGGGCTATGAAAATATTTACAGACCCCTCACATCCTGGACATAAACTGTTTCAACTCCTACCCTCAAAACGACACTATAGAGCACTGCACACCAGAACAACTAGACACAAGAACAGTTTTTTCCTGAACGCCATCACTCTGCTAAACAAATAATTCCCTCAACACTGTCCAACTATTTACAAAGTCTGAACTACTATTATTATTAACCTTCTCACCACTCCTTATCACTCATCCCCTTCCACTTGTGATTGTATGACTGTAACTTTGTCACTTGAATCCTTACGATATATATTGACTGTTTCCTAGTATGATTTGATTGCTTATTGTACCCTTTGACTATTATTAAGTGTTGTACCTTATTATTCTTGATTCTTGACGAATGTATCTGAATGTACACTGAGAGCATTTGCATCAAGACAAATTCCTTGTGTGTCCAATCATGTTTGGCCAGTCAAGAATTCTACTCTATTCTATTTTCCGTTGGAGTTGTAATGCCACAATGCTGCCATTTTTAATGTTAGAGCTAGGTGCACTGTATGATTCTCCAGTTAACCCTAGATTTTGATAGTATATTAAATTAAAACATAATTATGGTTTATGAAAGTTGCTCTATTTGAATGTCTGGATTTATATGGTAATGATACATTATTTTGATATATAATCTGAACAATTTATCAAGGACTTGCAAATTACTCCCAGTTTCTGCAAGTGCGAGTTAAGGCAAATAAATTGATACTGTGATAAATGAAGTTTCCTTAGTTATGAGTCATGAGTTCATCTGCTGATATTTTTTGTCTATTCATGCTTATAGAAATTACATTATATGGCCTAACTAAATATGAATTTCATGTGTCTTATATAAGGATTTTAATTGCCCCCAAGAAGCTCCAGTCAAAGGAAAATTTCATCTATACATGAAATATATATGATGCTTTACATTATAAATCTAAAATGAAAAATATTTAAAAGCTATGACTTGCTGTGGACACCAAAACATTTTCTGCATCTAAATGTAACTTGTAAATTCTGCATATGGTGAAATGGAAAGGAGGCATATACCCAACCTTTCAACAGACAATCAAAATTAGTTCTCATTTCCATTATTTAATAATGCATTTTAAGCAATAGGATGGAATGTTTGTCCACTGATAAGTCTTTTAGTAAGAAACTCTGGCATCAAGTCAGAATCAGATTGATAGGAGAAATAGTGAGATTGTAAACAAAATGAAATAAAATAACTACATTTTTAAGCCGGTTGTTGGAAAACAGCAGCAGTTAATGTTCATTATATTTCATGGTGCCAAATAAAACAGGTGAATAATGTAAATGACTGCAGACTTCCAGAAGAAGTAAAAATATATTATTTTTATTTCAGGTGTATATAAAATATATGAAGATGAATGCTACAGTTTATTGAAACAAGTTGTGTTGGCTGATTATGAATTCAAATAATATAAAATATTTCTTTACAATTTGCCAACTTGAACTAGCATAATGTCAACACTTACCAGAAATGAGATTGAGTTTTGAAAAACCTAGAGATTCAGAGAAACTATCACTAGCTTGTTAAAAATTTCAAAAGGCAATATTAAAATGGCATCAATTTCCAGATATTTACTATGGTTAACTGTTAAAATGATTATAAATTTATCCAGAAGTATTCAAATGCCAAAATATTCTCTTTTTCATTTTTTTCTTTTTTTTAAATAGGTGCTTTTCCAGAAACCATTTTGTATGCTCGAAAAGACAAACTTTCAAGACCAGCACATATAGCTACCAAAACTTTTCAAGCCTTGCGCATATTTGTCAACAATGAGCTACATGAACTCTATGAAGGTTTGAAAGCAGCCGAACATTTTCTAAAACCTGGTGGAAGACTTGTAGCAATTACTTTCCATTCTTTAGAAGATCGTATTGTCAAGAGATTTCTGCATGGGATAGATATTTCAGAAAGTTTCAACCTTAGTATAAGGCAGAAGATCAGGAGAGCAAGAATGGACTTATTAGAAGGGGAGGACAAATCGCTTGGTGAAACTTATAGTTCAAAATGGAAACTTATAGAAAAGAAAGTGCTCACTCCCCAGGATACAGAAATTGAAAACAATCCCAGAGGACGCTCAGCAAAACTAAGAGGAGCTATCAAACTATGATATTATCTTCTTTCAAATGTATGAAAAAATAATCCTTCACATTAAAGATGAGAACACAAAATGTCTGCTTTGCCGTTTGTTGCTCTTGCATAGCACAAATTATTTCTAACTAAAGAGGAAAGATAAAGAAGAAACCAACTCAAATCTATGAACATAAGGATGAAATTAAATGTGTTTTATATCGCTGCCAGAAATTAGGGTTCACGTGCAGATTCAGGAAGTAAATATTTTTAGTTTTCTTGAAGAGAACAAAGCTAGCTCCACATTTTAATCACATGACTATGAGGAAGCTATAAAGGTCATAAGTGTGAGAAATGCTCAAAAGACACTTCTTTTAGTGGCATTGTAACTTCAGCCAGTCACTATAAAACAATGGTGGCAAATCGAGGATTACCTGTATTAATATAGTATACTAGGTAGTATGAACAATATAAAAATAGATCGATAGTAAAAACCAAAAATTTGGATTAAAACAATACCTTTATTCCCATGCAAAATATTTTGTATCATTCTTATTTTTTAAAAAGAATATATATATATAAATAAATAAATAAATAAATGTCTAAGTACCGTACACATTAGTAAAATTCAAGACAAATCTTGAGGATAAAAATTTGACACAAGTTTGATAAAAACAGGCACAAAATCCTGTTGCGAAGGGACAGCAGGATCCCAATGACTTGGCTGCAGTTTGGGAAGAAGTGTTTTAAAAATTGCTTTTTAGTAGATGTTTTAATTAGAATCCTGACTCAACAATTTTTATTCAAACTTGGAGGCCTATATCGTTGTTGTGTTATATCCTATACTTTAGCCTTCCATGGTATTCCAACAATTATAACTCTGAAAGGAAAAAGGGAAGGTCCAGATATAACATGTACATGTTTATAGAGTTCACATTTCAACCTTATCTTCCATTCTGTTCTCTATTATCACCAAGTAATATCTTCTTACTTCTACTGTTGTGATATAATGAAGGCAAGACATGTTCCCAGTTCTTATATACATCTAGATAATTTTGCTTGATAAAAATCCAAAACGCAGCATTTGGTCTACTGGTTAAGGCACCAGGCTATAAAATTAGAAACCATGAGTTCTAGTGCCACTTTAGCCATGAAAGCTATCTGGGTGTTCTTGAGCCAGTCACTGTCGCAGCCTAACTTATTTCACAAGTTTTTTGTAGAGGAGTAAAGTATATTGGATATGGCTGCCATATAAAAATAACATAAGTTGGGTACAAATAAATAAAAATAAAGTCAGTTGTTCAATTTAGACTCTCAAACACCTGTTCCATAAAGTAGAAAAAATTAGTGGGATTGTCCAAGTTTGACATCTACTCATAAATGATTTTGCTAGCTCTACCAAGAATGTGTCATGGAAATAGAAAATAACAATAACACTTAGACATATGCTGTTTCATAGTGTTTACAACCCTCTCTAAGTGTTTTACAGAGTCAGCATATTGCCCCCAATAATCTGGATCCTCATTTTACTGATCTTGGAAAGATAGAAGGCTGAGTCAACCATGAGCCGGTGAGGAACAAACTGCTGGCAGTTATCAGAATTAGCCTGCAATACTGCATTCTAACCATTATGCCACAAGGCTGTTATGATACAAGGTATATAAGCCCTTCTACAGTTCATTATGATTTTGGTATATAAGATTTTGATTATTGTATTTGCTGTTTCAAGCAATGGTAGGGAACTCTGGTCCTCTAGATCAGCATTTTTCAATCTTGGTACCTTCAAGAGATGTGGACTTCAATGCTCAGCAAGCTCATTGGGGGATTCTGGAAATTGCCAAAGTTGAGAAACACTGTTCTAGATACTTGCAGACTCCAGCTCTCAGCACTTCCAAACAGTGAGGTTAATTGGCCATAATACAGTTGTAATTTTGCCATAATTGGAGAATGGAGGCAATTCCCCATCCTTGCTACCACATTCATATATTTTTTTTAAGTCTTACATTGCAAATAATTTTTAAAAAGGTAAAACAACTATGTTTTTCCCTATGGGCATTTAGATTTAACAGCTATTGAAGACTATTTATTTGAATATATTTAGAGGCTATTCAGCTCCCAAATGACCCTGGGTAGATTACATCTCAAAAATAAGAAACTATAAAATGAAGATGGAAAGACACATGTCCAGAAAAAAAAACCTATCCCAAAATATCCATATAGAACAGAAGCTCAACAACCAATCTAACCCCAGGCCTAGGAGCAAAGCCAGGTTTCCAAAAATATATGTTCAACAATGAGGGAGAACTGTATAAATATCCAGAGTGTTGTTCCAGAGTGCAGGTGGTGTGATAGAGAAGATTTTAAGAACCAGATTGATTTATCTTCAACAGGAGAAATATTTGGGTGGTCCTATATGCTAAAATATTAACCTCCCCTCTCCTCCCCCATATAAGAAAACATATCCGTGCAGGGGTGGGATTCAAATTTCTTAATAACCAGTTCTGTGGGCATGTCCTAATTTGTGGGTGTGGCTTGATGATCACGTGACTGGGTGGGCGTGTCAGTATTATAAGTATGTAAATATTGAATTATTTTTTTAAAAAAAGCAACTTTTAACCAAAATCAGGCAAAGCAGGCAGGCAGATTGAGTTGCTTGCAAAAATCACAGAGTCACTCACAGATCTACCTTCCTGCAATCTGCTGCCTGAGTCAGTGGCATGATTTACCGGTTCTTCGAACTGTGTAGAATTGTAAAAACCGGTTCTATAGAATTGGTTCGAACAGTTAGAATCCCACCCCTGTATCCGTGGCTTTCTGACATGTTGGACATTGTTTAAAATCAATTATGATTTACTTCATACATAGCATTACATTACACATTACACAAGCTAAAGTGTGGAAACAATTGAGGATCTACTGTTCTGACAATTCAGAAATGATGAAGGTGTTGCTTCATAGGTGTTGCATCAAAAATACATGTCTACCCCATTCATTGTTTATTATAGGATATTAGGGTGGTATTGATTGGCCACGAATAATGAAATTGAGTCAGAGTGTCAACATATCGTATGTTAATTCCTAAACATATTGTTCCTTACATAATTCCTACACAATCCATCATGGGCCCCTGCGTACACATTAGTCAGATGCACTATTCTGTAATGGTGTGTTATTGACAAAGGTGTATCCAGAGTCAGGCATAACTGATCAATTATGGATCTAGGTTTACAATCCTATCGTTCATTTATCTATTCAACTTATTCTCCACCACTACTTGACAGCTCTGTGGCTTACAGAGGATAAAGTGTAACAGTTAAAATAGGCACAGTACAACTGAAACAATAATGCCATCATGAAACTTAAGCAAAGACATGCTAAGAGATTTTGGGATCTTCACTTTGCTTCTGTTGTTTCTGATAAGCCAGAGATAACAGGGATGCTCCTTTATTACTAGTAAGCATTGCCACTCCTACCATTCCTAACCCCGCTATTAAAGACTGCAGAAGCTTCAATCTTCTATAACATCCTTTGCTCACACTGTATATTGTCCACTGTTCCTAGTTAGACTGCAGGTGAACTCATAAATACCAAGGTTATGTCCCTTTTTTCAGGAGGCAACTAGTCTTTCTGTTTTTTTTCTTTGAAGACGTTTCACTTCTCTTCCAAGAAGCTTCTTCAGCTCTGAAAAAAGCATGCTTGGGATAACCATGACCTGGGTGACTGAGAATCTCCATAGATATCAAGGCTATGGCGAGTCTGTATCCACTGACAAAAGTACCTCCTTACTGATAAAATTAGCTCTCTCATTCAAAATGGAAAGGGTTTGTACACAAGGGTGTCATGGACCTGGGAATATAAGGACACCTTTTGTAAGCTGTTTATGACTGATTTCATATGATAAGAATAATTGTTTATTTATTTTATTTATTTACACCCCAGTATTTTTATAAATAACTCAAGGTGACAAACATACCTAAGAAAACATTACTAAGAGCACTTTTATAACAAATGGTTAACGTGAATTTAAGCTGAAAATGACATTTGTATTACTGAACTTCAGAAGACCAACTAAATAATGTTTGCTTTATTGAATTATGAGAGAAACAAGCAATTGATTCAGTGTCATGGCATAATAAATCATTCAGTATTAAAGAAAGTAGTAATAATATATTTTATCTTGATGGACCTTTTGATTATGGCTATCATTTACTCATTTAAGTAAGTTAGCATTTGCCCTACTAATATATAAGAAACATTTCTGTCAGAGAGGTTATTAAATATCACAACCCTTTAAAATATATTAATTTGGCTGCTACTAATCCATTTTTCAAAGTGCAAGAACTAATATGATTCACAGTATCTTTACTCAAACTTATTCAGTGAATCTAAATTAATTTGGCCTATGACAGTAATTTTAAAATATTCTAGGTGTTACGTATCTCCGTTCTAGGTCTGAGATATGATTCAGAGCTGACTCAGTCTTATTGAAAAAAAGGCATAAAAGAAGGCCTTCCTCAGACAATACCACTTCAGGTTAAATAACATCTTTGTGGGTATTCATAGAGAGCTATTACATCTGGATTAAAAAGCTTTTCTTCACTGCTAGTTTCTTTTCCATGAATAGAGTTCTTTTCATTGTAATTTAAGATTTCTACCATTTAATTCTGTTTAATTTAGGATTTCTATTCTATTCCCATTAGGAAAGCTGTGTTTTAAGAAAGCTTTAATTTATATTAAAAAGTTTGCTAATTTGGGAAGGAACTAATAATATTGCTGAGATTGTAGCCCTAATTTTGTATAACTTCCTTGCCAAATATCCGACAGGGTCATGCAAAGCAGAGAATGTTATTAATAAGGAGTATTAGAATTCTTCAATACAGAAAAAAATCAGGAAGTGCAATAAAATATAAGGGATGAACTTGATGGTTTGACTAATATCCAATGTCTCTTTCTACTGAATTTGTACAGTGACAGCAATGGATGTTACCACCAGAATTTCTGAATGTGATGCTAAAAAGAAAGCAATAGCAAACCCAATGATGCTTCCCCATGTAGAAAACCACTGGCACATTTGTATATTGTGTCTGTAGTGTCATATTTTTCATCATTCAACAAATGCTGACGTTTCTTGAAATTATCCCAATCTTCACCGTATCTTTTTTTTACCATTTTAATTTGAATATTTATAGGATCTGGGATTTTCTAATAAAGAATATTCTTTCATTCACTGTGTCCATTTTATCTTGCCACAATCCAATGAAATCTTGTTAGCATCTATGACATAAAAACATTTAAAAATCCACAGTAATTCTTAAGATATTGTAAACAATTTAAAACAAGACAACATGTAAAGTCCAAATATATCAAGATAAAAATAACAATAAGGAATGGCAATAATTAAAAATAGATAAAAGATTGCTAATACTCTTTAGTTAATTATAATTTTGTTTAGAACAGCCTCCTTAAATGTCATCAAGCTGGGGAGCAGTTTGATCTCCTCAGGAAAGACTGCCACTGCCACTGCATTGAAAAACAGTAATAATTGTGTTATTGTTATTAGTCCAAATAGCTATAGCACTTATATACCACTTCGAAGTGATTAACAGCCCTCTCTAAGTGGTTTTGCAGAGTGAGCATATAACACCCCAAATAATTTTTCAATTGACTTGTCCATCATACCTAAAAGAAAAGCTTCAGGTTTCATTAATTTATGTATCTTAAATATTGTTTGCATTGTCGTTGTTATGTTTATCCAGTATACTGTCACATATTTGCCAGACCATCACATATGATCAAATGAACCTGAAGTTTGACTACGTTTCCAGCATTATTAGAAATCCCTTTATATATTTTCACTAGTCTATCTGGGGTCAAGTACCAACGATATATCATTTTACAAAAGTTTTCTTTCAAACTATAATTTTATGTAAATTTTAGTCCATTCGTCCATATATTCTCCCATTTATCTAGTATTATATTATATCCATTTTTTTGCCCATTTTATCACACACTCTTTAACTTATTCATCTTCTAGATTTATCTTGAATAGCATTTTATATACTTAATACTTAATCAAGTGGTCATCTCCAGAACATAAATTAACATCCAATTCAGATTTAGTTCCTGTGAAAACAATTTTTATCAAGTTTAAATCTTTCAGAATTTTTGTAATAATTAAACAAATCACAAGCAAATCCTTCACTTACTAGTTGTTCTGTTGCCTTTATCTGAAATCCCCTTTTCAAATATCAATAAGTCTCGATATGTCATCCATTTACATTCCAAAATCATCTGTGTTCTATGCAGGGGTGGGATTCTCCCAGTATAACAACCGGTTCGCTAATTGTGTGCATGCATGCACAGCTATCGCAATTACTTACCTTCAATGTTACTTCAGGGAAGTAACACAGCTGAGGTGCGGCAATCCGCTCTGCCGTGTGAATCAGCTGAGCAGCTATAGGTGAGTACAGCGCAGGGGTGGGCAGGCGGGCCCACACGATCGTCGGATCGAACCAGTTCGGAGCCAGCTGATCATCACAGCTAAGGATTCACTCAAACTGGTCCGAACCGGGAGAATCCCACCCCTGGTTCTATGTAGTGCTTCACAACGTGATAACCAAATTGGCACTTTATCAGCTAATTTTCTTTTATACTTCCACCATACATGTGCAATTGATTGTCTAATAGCATGAATCTTAAAGCCAGGATTAACTTTTACTTTATCATATCACAGATAGGCATGCCACCAAATCTCAAATCAAAACCTTCAAGCAGCCTTGAATTTTTTAAAGTTATCCAATCTTTTAACCATCCCACAAGCATCATAATATTATCTAAGAAATGGCAAACCCAGACTTACTCTATTTTTAGGATCTTGTAGCAGCTTATATTTAATTTTTGGTTTTTCATTTTGCCAAATAAATTTAGATATATCATTCTGCCATTGTTTGAAAGTGAAATTCCTAATCAATATCAGCATAGTCTGAATAAAAATAACATTCTAAGTAGTACATTAATTTTAATTACTGAAATTTTTCCTATTAAGGACAAATCTAATTTTTGCCATCTATTTAAATCCCATTTTATCCCCTTCCATAGTTCATATGCACCATATCTTGATGTAATCAGATACATTTTTAAAAAAGTCCCTGAGCAATTGAATTGAATCAATTTTAGATCAAGATTTGAATGCATAATATTAAAAGCCGTGTTTTAACATTAGCATTTTTACTCTTGCTGTTTAGCTTTCTGGAAGAAACATATTAATTACCTTTTTAAGTTCAATTGCCATCAACAACTCACATAATTAGGGAAATTCTAGGCTAAATTTGCACATGTGATCAAACTTTCTTATGTTGGAAATGCTTTTATTGGCATTTAACAAAGCAATGATTCATAGAAACAGACTGACATGAAGAGAAATGCACCTTTGATTGGGAAAAAAGGCTGAGTTCATCTAAAACATTATTTTATTTGATTGGTGTGATGGTAGATCTTTTTTTAGTGCAGAAATTGGCATTTTGCCTTTCAAAATGCAATGGAGAAATGCAAAATCCTGCTGTGCCTGCAAACCAAAAGAATAAATCAGTACCAATATAGTTCATAAATTATTTAACAGTTACCCTTTGGGTTAATTTAAATGCAAAACAACTATTAGCAGTCAATAATGAATAGCAGTCAATAATGAAAGAATGTGGCTTATGTCGGTTCTTAAAGAAATTTCCAGATTTGGCCAGATTCCTTGTGCTGATAGGCAACTGAGTGTGAATTCACAACAATCTGAAACAGAACTAGCTATCTTCTGTACGGTTGTTGCTGCTCCTCTGAGCAAGTTAGTTGTGTTGAGAAGAGAGGAACTTTAAATTGGATGACATGGTAGGCACTTTTTTTTCCACATGAGTGAAAAAAATCATGAGGATTTATAGATGAAGTAATTTAATACTTCTTTCATACACTGCTAGAAATAGCTTTGTTGTTCATAGTTGTTAACAATAGATATTAAATTGTTTACAAGTATTCTTTGTTTTGTGATTCTCTTGTTTAGCAACTGTTCATATTTTTCTAGGATAAGAAGTAACTTTATAATGAATCTTCACATTTACAACCTTTGCGGATCTGTTAAACCAAAGGAAAGTTGAAGTAAGCTAATAAGCACGATTTCAGTGTCATGTAGCAATGCTTCAGTTAATGATCAAGTGAACAAGGATTACCTGTAACAGCAATTATTCTGTCAAAAACTGGCTTGTTATCCATAGCTCAGGCACGAAATTACAGCCAAAATCAGTCTAATTCCTCTGCATTGTCACAGATTTTATCCCACTCCATATCAAAGCATGAATGTACATTATAGTGTCATTCTTCTTTAACACAATTAAACACAACACAATTATGCCATATAATAATGTTAAGATCATATAACTGGGAAGAGCCATTTAGGCCAGCGGTCCCAACCCCCAGGCCCCGGATTGGTCCTGGTCCATTGACCAGTTAACAACTAGGCCACACAAGTAACCAAAGCTTCATCCTGCATGTGAGGGATCTTGATAGGATGTGAAACCATTTTCCCCATGGGAAAATTGTCTGAAACCGATCCCTGGAGTCCAAAAAGGTTGGGGACCACTGATTTAGGCTAGAAAAACCAATATCTGATGAGTTACAGGCAGGCATCCAAATTGAAGCATCCTATTCAGACAACTGCACAATCTCTGCTTTTGTTACAGCAGAAAGTAAAAAAGTTTGTACCAAGTATAATGGTATGCAGAAGAGAGATGGGAGGAAGAGTCACAACTTAGAGGACTGATGAAGATAATTTAAGTCCAAAGGAGGAGTAATGATGAAAGCATTTCAGAAGGTACCTTCTCCAGTTTAGAGGAGATTAAAAATGAAGGAAGTGATGGCTTTTTCACACTTGCAGATTCTGTTATATAACATTACAATAAATATAGAGCTAGTTCTCCTGGTAGTACTTCCTGTGTAGACTACCATACAACCCTAACACCAAATCAGCATTCAGTTGGACAGTTTCCTGCCTCTATGATGATAATCTGATGTTCCAACAACTGAAGGATGCAACAAGATATATCCTTTAATCTGAAATTTACAATAATCAGACTAATGGGAGTCAGCTTTACCAGGTACTTTACCAGACAGGAAACAACCAAAATAGCTAATTCTACTTTATTGTAAAGCTATATTAACAGAATCTTGCAAATCAGAAAATACACATCTTCCACCGTCATTTTTACAGCCTGAGAACTTAGGGAGGGTTCCCTCTGAGCTTCTTACCATTCCTTCTTATCAAGCTACAGGCTATGCTCTCCTTTATTTGACAATTCCCTAGGCAACATCTCTTCACCCTGTCTCCCAAACTCTTTTCCACATATCAAGGGTTATTGCTTGCTGAATATCATATAGATCATGCTTATATGAACTGTTGAATGCATGTGTCTATATCCTTGTAATGTTTCCTCATTCCTTATCTTTTTACAATGATATTATCTGTATGTAGCTCAGAGTGCCTCTTTGAGGGAGATAGATAGCTTTAAAATTTGATGAATGAATGAATGACACCTAACATACAAAACATCATCAAAAAGCACAGCAAAGAATGTTCTTTCTATGCCAACTCAGAAAGCTCAAACTGCCGAAGGAGCTGCTGATACAGTTCTACAGAGGACTTATTGAGTCTATCATCTGCACCTCTATAACTGTCTGGTTTGGTTCTGCAACAGGACAGACACAGACTTCAGAGAATAATTAGGACTGCAGAAAAAACAATTACTACCAACGTGCCTTCCATCGAGGACCTGTATACTGCACGAGTCAAAAAGAGGGCTGTGAAAATATTTACAGACCCCTCATATCCTGGACATAAACTGTTTCAACTCCTACCCTCAAAACGATGTTATAGAGCACTGCACACCAGAACAACTAGACACAAGGATAGTTTTCCCGAACGCCATCACTCTGCTAAACAAATAAATCTCTCAACACTGTCTGACTGTTTACAAAGTCTTCATTACTATTACTATTAACCTTCTCATCACTCCTTATCACCCATTCCCTCCCACTTGTGACTGTATGGCTGTAAATTTGTCACTTGTATCCTATATTGACTGCTTCCTAGTATGATTTGATTGCTTATTGTACCCTATGACTATTATTAAGTGTTGTACCTTATGATTCTTGACTCTTGATGAATGTATCTTTTCTTTTATGTATACTGAGGGCATTTGCACCAAGACAAATTCCTTGTGTGTCCAATCACACTTGGCCAATAAAGAATTTTCTCTTCTCTTCTCTTCTCTTCTCTTCTCTTCTCTTCTCTTCTCTTCTCTTCTCTTCTCTTCTCTTCTCTTCTATTCTATTCTATTCTATTCTATTCTATTCTGAATGAATGTCCATGAAGGCAGGCTTCTACAAGTCTCTTCAGACCGAGAACTTCCTCCGACAGATTAAATTTAGCTTTGCTAACTAGTTTCTTATGACAATTTCTAGCTAACGGTTTGACTGGAATATACAAAGCTATGATAAAACCAGATAATGTAACTTCATGCCATCCCAATTAGACTTTTATATAATTTGTTGGAAAGTATTTCCATTTATATTCTCCCTTTCTTGTTTTTTCAGCATTAAAAGTCTCCAGGTCCACCCACAGGGCCTGAAAACTAATTGTGCTGACATAAATTTTATTTGTCCTTGAGTTTTGTTTTGTTTTTATTAAATAGCTAAATAAGAAGGTCCCCTTTCCTTTGTACATGATTTTCTGAGTCTCTCCCCACAAACTCTTCGCTAAAAACATGAAGGACTCTGGCAGGCAATTGGGATTCAGCTTTTATTAATGTAGTTTGAAAGCTTGAGTGACAAGAAGCAGGTTATGCTACATAAATAAATATGAATAGGTCAGGTAAAGGTGCTTCCCAGGTGGTAGGGTTTTTTTGTGACCTTTATGTGGATGTGTTAGCTGGGGAAGCATAACACTCACTAAGCAAAAACATCTGGACAGGCATAGATTTGTTTTTCTCATAATAAACAATTTACCGTTTCCTGAACAACTGAAAATACTTGTATGTTACAATTTAAATGAAGACTTTCCAAGTTATATGTTTTAATTGGAGCAGAACCTTTTCTTTTTAAATATGCACAGCGAATGAGAGTGAAGCCAAATGAGCAGCTATTAAAAAGAACCCTGTGACCCAAAAAAAAAAGAAAGAAAGAAAGCAAAAAAAAAAAAAAAAGCATACTATTTTTAGTGGCGGAACTCATATTTATGCATATATAGCATGCACTTCTCTGGAAACATGAAGTTTTCTTCTCTCTGAAGTATTGCATGTGTTCTTTTTACATTTTAGCATAAAAAAACCTTTGTGGTTCATTCAAATATTAAGACCGGACCATAATTTTCTTTTATTGCCTGCTAAGAAGTTTCCTTCTTTGAAATTTGGCTGGTTATGCCAGTCTTCATACGCAAGCCATTGTTCTTTCTGTCATGTTGACAGAGAACAAAATCCAAACATGTTTTCATTCATTCTGAAGTCTTGCCCCAGGACATATGCATGTTTTGCTGCTACCAGATTAGCTGAGTAAAGCTTAAAGACTATGTTTAGAAGATGTAAATTATCTTGAACTAATGTAACTGTGATAGTACCAATGCCTAATTAATTCTGTCATCGGCTATGTGTTGTTGAAATTACACCATCCATCAATTATGAATGGTTCAGTTGTTGTAATATCCTGAAGGAAAAAAGTACAGTTTTTGTTCTCAAAATCAGCATTATCCAGGGCATAGGCCTTCAAACTGTCTATGGGCACTTAAGAAAAATGGCTGCCTTGTGGAGAAGCTTACAAATAATGCCAGTGATACAATTTGAAGGAAAACAAATGAGTTTGTTTGCTCCATGCTAAACTCTTATTAATTGTCAGCTTATTTTTATACTTTTTTTTTTTTGCTGGAAAATATATACAGACATAGTTGTGAACAAGTTGGGTGGCTCACCTATTATGAATCTGCAGGTATTATTTGGCAGCAAACTGATTTTCCTGTCTCTTTTTCCTGTCATGTAATGGTCTGGATTTTTGAAACCCAGAAATTGTAACTGGTAGAATGAGACAGGGCTGGTGGTCACCAGGGAAGGCTTTGTAGTATCACTGATGGTTTAAGGATATTATCTTGGAGATCCTTAGTCTAAGGTAAATCATTGTGTTGTCTACATTTGACAGAGAGAAGGAGAAATAGCGAGAAGCATCAGTGGTTTTACTTGTGGTGCTGCACTTAAAATACTATGCAATACTATGCTATGAGATTGAAACAAGCCTAGTGAGGTAAATACATGTATCAAAACTTTGTGATGATTTAGCAATAGCTAAACGTAATCACCGAACCAGTAGTAACACCGGTTGAATCCCACAGCCCTGTTTAGAACCCATGATTATCTTGTAAAATAGATCTTACTGTTTCTCTCTTACTCCTCTTGATTTAGGTGTTTGCAATCCCTTTCACTGCCCACCCCATGCATCTTAGTTACAGAATGTCTTCAAGGCTCCATAGTATTATTCATATATGGCAGCCAGTTTTCACCTCTGGCAAGGTGCTGCCTTCCACGATCTCTTAGTATATCAAGATTTATGCTGAGTCTTGCTACACTGCCCTCCTTTTGCAGTGTATCTTTTGGAGAGCATTTATAGGGTCATTTATTATCAGCGTAATACAGAAAAAATATTGCCCAGGAAAATAAAGGATGAAATCCAGTTGAGTTTTTTTCCAGATAGAATTTCTTCATTCAGTGGAACAGAGAGGGGACATTGGGTTTTGAGTCAGTGGTTCCTAGAAAATTTCTTGTTGGAAAACCTAAAACAGGCATATATCAATTATGTTATGATTCACATAGCTGTGGTAGAGATCCAGCTTGAAAATTCCTATATATGAAGAATATTTTCTAAACTTATTGTGTATCTACAAGATGGTAATCTACCTGAGAGATATTGGCATACATAGTTCCTTCACTGTTTCTTCCAATGTAAAAAACTTCCTAGATACAGAAGTATTATTGCAGCTGCTGTAATGATTGACATGTCTAACACAGAGATATAAAAGGACAGGGGAAAATAGGGAAAAAACATGAAAAAGCTTGTAAGGATTTATGTAAGGCTGTTCCTTGTCTCTGATTATCTTCTGAGAATAAGCATAACAGCAAACAATACAATGCAACTTCCAGGTGCAAGAAAAAGATGCATTTCTTTACCTGAAAGGCAGAGTATGACAAATGAATAAAGGATAGGATCATTATTTGTTCATGGACTTACTTTTTATTGTTGGTTTTTGGTCTACAGTTTGATGAATTTGACCCTATTTCTCTCCAGGTTTCACTACATGATAAATTTTGGCAGCAATATCAATTTATTTATATTTGTAAATATGTACACAGAATGGGTTGTTGTTGTTGTTGTTGTTGTTTGCCTTCCTAGTGTTTTCCTGAAAATGCAAAGGGAAAGGTTTTCCCTGTCTCATTGTATCTGACTCTAGAAAGTGGTGCTTCTCTCTGGAGCTGGCATTGTCTGAAGAACCTTGTCATGTTGCAAGCATGACAATATACCAAGGTACACAGAATGCTGTTATCTTTTCACTGAAGTGGCACCTGTTTATTTACCTGTGCATGCTTTCAGACCAGCGGTCGGCAACCAGTGGGCCAAGGCCCACTGATGGGCCATGAGAAAATTTTGGTTGGCCACAGAGAAATCTCACTCCCAGAGCACCCCCCCAAAGCAATTAATCCAGGCTGCACAGAAACACAAGGCTGTGCCGCCCACATGGCCCGCAGGAACCCTCCCCGCCCACTCACTCCTTACCTGGTAAACCTGCCTGCTAAATTGCTATTTTCCCGACCATCAGCTGTTCTGCTATGTCGGGAGATTTAGATTAACTAGGAAGCAGGAAATGGTTGGATTTCTTGCTTTCTATCTAGTCTTTAGATCTTTGACTCTGCTTTTAAGCACAGCCAAAACTTCCTTAGGACTGAAGGTTCTATTATTCAGTGCAGACTCACAGCAAGCAAATTTTATGTGACAGACTGAGCTAGCGAATGGCAGATAGATAGATCACTGAATTATTCTGTGAGCAATTCAATTTGCCTGCCTGCTTTGCCTGATATTGAGTAAAAATTGTTCTTTTTTAAATAAAAAATTCAATGTTTACATACATGGTGTGTCGTGAGTTAATTTTGTGAGTTTGCTTTCAAGCAAATTTTATGTGACAGGCTGAGCTAGCCAGTGGCAGATAGATAGATCTCTGAATGAATCTGTGATTTTGTGAGCAACTCAATCGCCTGCCTGCTTTGCCTGATTTTGGGTAAAAGTTGCTCTTTTTAATAAAAAAATCAATATTTATATAAATATTTATAATATTTACATACAAGCCATGCCCAGCCAGTCACATGACCACCAAGCCACATCCACAAATTAGGCCACACCCACAGAACCCATTACTGGTCCCTGGGATTTAAAATTATGACTTTTGTAGTCCCTGAGGTCCCAAAAGGTTGGCGACCCCTGTTTCAGACTACTAGATTGGCAGGAACTGGGGCAGGAACAGGGGTGCACCCTTTCACATGGTACTTGGGTCTCAAACTGCCAATCTTTGGGTCAACCAGGGTCTACTGTTTTTTCAGATCAATTGAGTAATCCATTGGCAACTGGAATCAACAAACCAGCTTGTCATTCATGTCTTGCACTCTTGGCTAAGAGATAGTGACTGGTCCAAAGTTTTTCAATCCAGCTTTCATGCTTAAGATAAGAATAGAACTCATGGTTATCTGGTTTCTAGCATGATGTCTTAACCACTAGACCAAACTAACTTTCAACATAAAAAGGAGTGCATATATTCAAACCTTTCTCAAAATTTCTGTTTGCTTCCCCCTCCCTTCTCCAAAATACACTTTCAACACCTCTGGGTGGTGTTTTTATCTTTGATCTTCTATGTTGCCTTTTCATGTACTGTTCATAAAACAAGATTGTGAATGGACTGGGCATAGCCAATGATGTTAAAAAACAGGAGTAATATTTTTGTCTTCATCAAATCTGCTTCTGAAGCTTGAGAAAAAATTAGTATGTGAAATAATATTTATGGGACATATGCTATTTTAGATAAAGTCTATGACAAATGGAAAAGGATTAAGTTTTGGATAGTTTATAAGTTAATTGCTACATTTATGAGGAATATATAAAATGCTTCTGATGTTAGACATATATAGGCTAGGGCAGTGGTAGTATGCTACAGGTTCAGTCTGGTTTGGCCCAAACCGGTAGTAGAAAAAGCCTCTGATCAGCTGAGAGGAGGAAAAAAAGCTGAGAGGATAAAAGAAGAGAAAAGTGCATGAGTGGGTGGGAGGGTTGCATTAGGGGCATGTGTGCGTGCATGTGTTAGGGGTGCATGTGCGCACGATGGGTCACCCACTGAACTGGTAGTGGTAGGATCCCATTACTGGGCTAGGGATATATTTTTGGATGTCAGTGAAGCTATGTTGCTCATTTAGAATGTGAATGATTCGCAGTAAATGTTAAATTTGGTATGTTGAGCATTAAAATAAATTCAAATTTATTTTAATTACATTTAAAGCTATCCGTATTAAATATCTTGGTCATTAATCCGTACTCATGTAGCTAACAATTTTCCCCTTAAGTCAAATTAAATATAACTATTTATTAAGAGCTTTTGCACCAAAAAGCTGTGAGACAAGAAGAGCACTTTGGGATCTAAGAAAAGGAAAATTGGAATCAAATTAATATAGAGCAGAGCCAGATCCAAAGGTGGACATAGTAAGCAGATTTGCTTAATGCTCATTTTCTGCAACCTGAATGTGTGCCAGCCTAAATGAAATTAGACTGGATCACACATACAGACAGGATATTGAATGAAATCTCAACAATAGCAAGTCATAAAAATATTAAAACCAATACTGGATAAGGCTGAGGAAATATGGCAAGAATTCTGTGTTTTTTCTGTTGATTTTTCTGTGGCTCAGGAAACTATCATTGGATTTTATTCCACTGGATGTTCTCTACTTAAAATAACCACAAGAAAATGTATTCTGTTTCTGAATACTCCAAAGGTTAATAATGCTGGATAAATTTATACTGCTCATTTTTATTTGAAAATTAAACATACATTTAATAAAGATATGTTGCTAGATTCTTCTGGATTAGAGGTATTTAAATCACTGTAACCTTATCTTGGAAACTCATCAGTGCCAAATCAAATAAAGAATAATTGTATTCATGAACATTCATCTTGACTGATTTTGCCTCTGTTTTAACCATTAATGAGGGAAAATTGAATGGTATCCAAGTGTTTCTACCCACCAGTCAAAACAAGATTACTAAGAGAATAGATTTCCTTTTCCCCTCTGTTGCCCAAAATCTGCTGTGGAGGTTGGGGAATCCTTCCAAGAAAATTTGGAAAGTCAGAAAAAGGAAATCCCATTATGCAAGAAAGTCTGTTTCCTTGTGGAGGACATAGCTCCTATTTTATTTGGAACAGAAGACTTTAGGGATTACAAAAATAAATAAATAAAATAACCCAGTTCTGAATCATCAAAAATCAAAGATCAAAGATAATCAAATTGTTCAGACTCATCAAAGTGCCTATTACCATATCTTGAAAGTGATTCAGGACCTATATATTATACAACGCGTTAAAATAATCAGGTATGCAATTAGAAAACATATTCCCCCCCCCCCTCGAGTCCAACAATAGACATTTGCATAAAAAATAAATCCTTATTTAAAGACCAGCCCTACGGATCCATATTAGCTAATTATATGTTACTAGTATTTATATTTATATGTAAGTGCTACTAAAACAATTTGAGGGCTCATCCATGTTCTAATGCAGAGTTGTTATTTTACCTTTCCCCCCTCTAACATTATCTACTGATTTGAGCTGTGTGATTGCATTCCAAATGCTGTTCTTCCATATATGACATTTGCTCTAATAAGGCTGACATCTTATTTTGATAGAATTTAGCAAACAGTGGCATATTACATTGCAATGTTGCTGCATATGATGTTTATTAGCTGTCAGAGATTGACATGCAAACCTTCGGTGCAGTTTTCATCCATATCTCCATCAACCCCAGGGAAAAAAAGTATGAATCCTCATTTCCAAAATAGATTTAAAGATTATTGTTATAGGAATATTAATTAATACATTTTGCTACAATATCAGTAAAACCACCGATTAACAATTTAGAACTACTGTTCCCAAATCCGATAACATTAATAAACTACATTATCAGTAGCCAGATACATTGTTATTCTGGACAATTTATGTTTGCATTCCTCTTTTTTTATCAGTCTCCTCTGAAGAGATTAATTCTAGAATTTACACTTAATCTTAAATGAGATTAAGTCACATAAATGATATGTAATAAGTGCATTTACATACTAAATCCCCAGGAGGACAATCCAATTTGTGATAGTCTATGGCACAACAGCACTGTTAATCTTTAAAAAATAATTGGACAATGTGGTTCATAGCTGAAGCCAGAAGTAGAAACAATATCAAAATATTAATTTGGACTTGATTCTAAGGTTGAACTTTATATATATTTACTTGACCTCCCCCCTCCCAAAAAGGTAGTAGAGACAAAAGTTGATTCAATCCTGTTTTAGAAAGGAATTGAAAACTTTGTTTCAGACACAGGTGACCCTTTAGCCCCCTCCCCAAATCTTGTTCCAAACTTGAATCTATGTCTGGCATAAGAAAGAAAACCATGTTCCTGTTCCACCAATTCTGCTCAAATATCCTCCAACTTATTTACCTGTATGCAGTGCAGTGAAATAAGAATGGAGACAAATGTTTTAGAAAACAAAGAGACATTACTACTGTCATAATTCCTCCAGCATGTCATATCAATTCTAGAAATTGATTATGGGGATTGTGGTTTAGCAGGACCTCTATCTAGGTTGCATTGTGATCTAAGTTTATATTGGCCCATCTGATTTATAGAGATAGAGTTCCAGCTGAAAATTGTAATTAGTGCCCCTCAATTGTTTAGATTGGAATGTGTGGGCTGGTTTAATAGTGGAATTTTAGGTGCTCTCCGAGCATGGTTGTTTGCTGGCAGACATTTCATTACCTGACTAGATAACATCATCAGCCCATGATAACATCATCATAATGCACTCTTCTACTGATTTAATATTTCATGTTATGTTGCATATCCTAAATATGTGATCACTGAATGTCCACTTATGCATAATTCCCCATGTGGGATAGAATGGGGAGGTGGGGCTGTATTCAGCTATGAGAAGTCAAAGTATCATTTATTTTAAGATAGGGAAATATTTATTTGATGCCACAAGAATATGTCTTGAGAAATGATTATGCTGTTTGTGGCCATTTTTCCCACACAGAGATGATTAAAATGAATCTGGTTTTATATTTAAATTTAAAAAAAATCTTCCTTGGTATATTGATTATCTAGTGAAATCTTCAGTTTTAATCAGTGTTTGGAGAGGTAGTCCACAGATTTATTTGGCAAGGATTTAAAAGTTTTGACCAATAATGCCAAAATATAATGACTAGATTGCCTTTTCCTTTTTCTCAATGTAAAGCAATATATTTTGATAATATAAAACAATGATTGAGGGGAAAAAAAGATGCAAATTTGCAAGAGAAGCATCCAGGGGAAAAAATGTAAATTGCTCTCTCCATAGTGTGTATATGTGTGTGTGTGAGAGTGACTGAGTGAGATGATGCTTCAGTTATGAACTAAGTACCAAGGGAATTACAAAGTGGAGACAATGACAAGAGTTTCCCTTTCAGATAGATGACACCATCACAAATGTTTTATAATTTAATTTTTGAATGCATTAGTAACAACTCGGTATTAAATTTAGTCCAGACCCCAAGGGCGCATATTTATAGACTTTGACAAAACAAATAACTCTGTTGGGAGACTCACCAATAAGAGCATATCAGTTTTGTTCAACTATTATGTTCTTAGATGGAACACATTTTTTAAGACTTGGAATTGCTTATTATAATAGAATGCATATAGTGTAGATGGAGAGTTATTGGATTTGCAGACCATATTACATATTCTACAGAAATGCTTTATGAGGAGAAAAAGGAGATCTTCTACCCATCACTTTAAGGAGCTAGATCTGGTTCTTTGGGCTATGTTCAGACATCAGAGCTCAGATTATTAAGAATATAATCACCTATAAAGAGGGAAATAAAGCTTATCAGCTTCAGGGAAATCCGAATTATTCAACCATACTTGGAAATGGAAAATCTTGGCTTTTTCTGATGCTCCTAACTATCATTTTCTTGTTTGGATGAAATAGTGACTACATATGCTATTACGAGGAGATAGGAGGAGCAAAGCTGAAAAATCAACAGCCCATGTTTGATGGCAAATTTTACTTTCATTACCCAGTGAAGTCATATTCCTTGCATAAGTCTTTTTATGTATACTTGATCACATACTTTTACCTGTACACAGAACTAGAGATTTTTAATTTAATTAGGTTCTTATGCTGAAGGGAAGGTTGGGGAATTTTATTTATTCAATTTAGTGCACGGATTCAATTTATGACAATGTTTCAATTACTATAAGGCACCCTCAAATCTATAAAGAAAGTATTTTGCTAGAACAGACACTTCAAGTGTCTGGCATGATATTTTGCTACAGGTAGTCCTCATTTAACAACATTTCATTTCATTTCATTTAGCAACTGTTCAAAGTTAGGATGGTGCTGAAAGAGTGGTGGCTATGATTGGTCCTTGAAGTTTTGGGCATCCCTGGATCCCCACAGTCACATGATCATGGGTTGTGACTGCTTCCTACAAGCAAAATCAATGGAGAAGCAAGCAGGGAAGGTTACAAACTGCTCAGATAAGTCTTCCTCAACCATCCACCCTCCCCCAGCTGTTCTGTAGTAACATCATGCCAGCCACCCACACACCTTTGCTGCACTCCCCTTCCATTGGCACATCCTCCCTTCCCCTCTTCCCACCTAGCAGCCGCCACTTCAAGCTCTGCCATGCTTCTTCGGTGTGTCCCTGGTCACCTGCAGGTCCTTTTGCTCCCTCTCCTACCCAGAAGCAGCTACCTATGTGTCTGCAAATTTTGTGATGATCATCGGGAAGATCAGAGCATGACTTTGAATTTCATAGAGAGGGCACCATATGAAATATGAGCAAGTGTTTTAATCTCCCTGAATCCAAAAGAGCAAAGTCTCTGCAAATAAGTAGTATCATGAAATATTCCCACCAGCGCAGATTTTAGGAGAACGCCAACCCACAGACTCTGAAAATGGCCCAATGCTTAGGATTAGATTGTATAGATACCCTACAGCAGAGTGCTTTTTTGAGTGCTAACATTTTGCAATAGAATTCAGAGGCACTGGTGATAGCCTTCTGACAATTCATGTTCCTGATCTCTCGTTTATTATTGATTTGACCTTCTCCAGGGTTAGGGGTCATATAAATATGATCACCTTTCATCTTTTACAGGCATATGATATCTGGGCTGAAAATAACCCTGAAAATTGCTAGGTGACAGCAAAATAATACTTCAGCTGCCATCTAATGTTTCTGTGGATTTTTGCAACCTACATACACAGACAGAAATACTTTATTTCCAAAATGTACATGTTCAAAGAAGGATCCCAAAACCTCTCTAATCCATTATAGTATGTGGGATGGGTAGATGTCATTGAAGACAGCTGATCCCATATATTGCACAGCTCAAGTGCCAAATAGGGCTTTATAGGTGACAATAAGCACTTTGAATTGCCTGTGGGGATTTATTTAGAGCCATTGCTGCTTACAAAGTAGTAGTGTTAGTCAAAAGATGACAATGGCATGAGTGACAGGAAGCAAGGCTTACCAATCTAGGAACAGATGTAATTAGTACAGAACATAAAGTTGTAGAAAGATCTTCCTGATCACAGCTGCCACCTTTTTATTGAAGAGTATCCCTGAATCTGGCAGGTTTTCCAAATTGTCCTCTAGGTTTAAATGGGGAAGATTTCAAAAAATGTAATTGTTTTGTTTTGGAAGCTAGTCGTGGCCCACAAAATCCACAGGTTTACAAAATCCAAATTCTCCCAGCCTTCAAACACTGAGACAAGACCTCCAAACACTAAGACAAGACAGCCATACCTTCACTTGCTTGTCTAGTACCAATTCTACACAATTGTAGAAGCAGAATAGGTTTGCCACAGCCTTTGCTGTCCAGATCCTCCATAGTAACCACTTTGGTATTTCTAATTATGGTAATTTGTAGATTGTTTCACTGCTCTAATAAACTATTTAGATTAAAAAGCTCTTCTTCAATCATTTATTTTAATATTGGAGAATACATGTAGTACAGGATTGAGTTGTAGTAGAGTTCTTGGTGTTTTCTGAGCAAGGTTTTCTTTCTGCAGTTCTTTTATCACCAAGGTAGGTAACATCATCAGTTCAGGAAGGAGTACAGTTTGTTTGCCTTTTATATGCGTTGAGTTATTTTACTAGACTTGATTGGAGTATTTTTCTTTTATTGCTCTGGGGAATTTTTTTATATGTCTTGTTTATCTGGTGCTGCTTCCCACTTATCTTGATGTTAGTTAATATGTATGTGTCAAAGAAGAATGTTTTAAAGCCTGTTTTCATTTTTTTTAACCTTTGGTTGCATCCTTTCTTAATTGGATTTGTGTTCACACTTTTCTCAATCTCAATCTGTCTGATTCTTCAATACAGTTTAGTTCCACTGTTTAGCTATGCAGTTTAAAGTACTGTTGATAATTAGAATTTATAATTGCCATCCAAATATAAGTGAAGTTGTTTATTATTTATTTCTGGTGAAAAGAAAAAATGTACATAATAAAGGTTTGAAGGCCAGTTTGGTCTAGTGATTAAAGCACTAGGCTAGAAACCAGGAAACTCTGAGTTCTAGTCTTGCCTTAGTAATAAAAGCTGGCTAGGTGACTTTAGGCTGGTCACACTCTCAGCCCAACCCAGCAGTTTGTTGTGGGGGAAATACGAAGAGGAAGAAGTACTAGGCATGTTCACCTCTTTGAGTTATTTACAAAAATAAAAAGATAGGATAAAAAAAAAAGTTAAAAAAAACTCCCTTAGGACTTTTATAGGCCTTGCATGATCTTAGGATCTCTTATTTCTTCGAGGAGGGTTTAGTAGTCACAAGAACTTATTCCAGTTTTAAATACCACAAAAAAATACATCCAATGAAGCCCTTTGTTGCATTTTATTGTGAGCAGTGAATTACTATGCCAGCATCCATACCCACATCTTAAGACATTATTCCTGGCAGTGTCCAAAAGCAGTTACTGAGAACACTGCTGCCGAGCCACAAGTGCTTTGTTTCCTGGAAGGACTTCTCAGTTTACAAATATTAAGTGTTAATAAGACAGCTGCAAAAATGTTCCCTAACTGAAAATATAAAATGTACAATGAAGCATGGGAAGAAAATATCAAAAGCTGGAATTCAAGCTTTTTGCACTTGTGTTCTCATGCATCATAACTCATGGCCCTTTCCCAAAGGTGGAATGTTGTGGATATCTGTTTCTGTGTGTTTATGGAACATTGCAAAACCACAGACTTGCATGCCTGCCTCGTAACTTTATTCCTACTCAAATTTCTTATGCTTAAAACACATTACATTTTCAACGCAATCCCAGACATGTAGATGGGGTTTTTTTTGGTACTGAGAACTCTACCACGTGACAAATGGATCCTTCAGCCAACAGGTTAGTAGGTATTGGTAGGAGAGGATGGGAGCTTAGAAGTGGACAAAGGTTGTTGAGAAATTGGCGACGCTTCAGTTTTCTTTTCACCAATTAATCTTGTTGATCTTCTTAATCGTTCCTGGAATATTATATAGCATTGAACTAGAATGTGGTATTGAGTCAGGAGACTAATAGTCTGGCTGGTCCAGTGCCTGTGGGAAAAGCTAGTTTTGTTTTATTCTTGAGGGATCTTGAGCAGAGGTGCTATTCAGCAGGTTCTGACCAGTTCTGGAGAACCGGTAGCAGAAAATTTGAGTAGTTCAGAGAACCGGCAAATGCCACCTCTGACTGGAGATTTTACAGTGTCCTTCCCCTGCCATGCCCACCAAGCCACCCCACGCCCACCAAGCCATGCCCAAAGAACCGGTAGTAAAAATTTTTGAATCCTTGGTCTTGAGGGGTCCTTGCTCTTTCAGCTTGGTTGTTTTCTTTCAGACACTTCATTACCCAAGCAAATGTTTGGGTAATAAAACATCTGCAAGAAAGCAATCAAGCTCAGAGAGCACCACTGACCCCACATTTCAATCCTCAGCTACAAATATTCTCCTTTCTTGTTTATTCTTGTTTTACCAATTGGGATCACTATATGAGGTAGGTGGCATGTAAATTCTTTAAATGTAAGAAAAGTGAACACGTGTTTCACTTTTAGTAGTAGTAGTATAGTAATTGTAGTAGTAGTATAGTAATTGTTAGTATAGAAGTAGTAGTATAGTAATTGTTTATTATTGATACCCATATACACAGAATATGATTGTTCTGGATGTGTAATAGTCTTGACAAAGTTATGCTCACATGTATTTTCATGTCACAAAAGTTGCAAAAGACTGCTGCCTGCTGATATTTTAGCCTTTGTTTTCTAGGAACAGATTCACAAAGTTTCTTTGTTTTCTCAACACACATACTATAAAATGCTGAAATATAAACTTTTAATTAAATAATTTTTATTTTATCCAATATTGAGACCACATGACTCCTCTATCACTCTGACTCTGGGTGATTTACAGAGAAAAAAAATGAAAGAAAAACTAAATACATATTCATGTCTATGATCAGTGGCAATCTAATAATTAGGGATTATCTAGTTAACAAAGCCAAAGCAGGTTAGTTTGGGCTGAACTACTCCTGATAACAATGTCTTTCATTTCATGGGGGGAAAAAAGAATACATGCCACTTTTGCTATGGATCTTATGAACTCATAAATAATAGTTCCTATCATTTCAAAAATAGTGAACAAATCGTACAGTTCTGGAATGGTTATATTACAGTATGGAACAACAGATACAGATGTGCAAAGAAAAAGTATGTTATGGAGCCCATTTGGGCTTGCAAAAGCTTCTGAATCAGAAGGAAGCCTACCCAAATCCAGGGCTTGTGTGTCTACTTAGAAATTAGTGTGCCATATGAAACAGAAAATGGACTGATTGAATAAACCATAGTTAAACTATGAATAATTGTGGGATGGAAATTAAACCATCAAGCTACTTAATGAAGCCATTGGAAATGATCATTAGGGTGTATGATGCTGGATGCCATCTTTAGATGAATGATATACAATTCTATATATTTTTTGTTTCTACCTTCTTCAAGTGTGTCAGTTCCATCTTTGGACCAAATTTGGGTCTAAATGAAACATAAAGGGCTAAAACATATATGAAAAAAGTCTGAGGATTTGGGAGTTAGCAATAATTCCAACAGCACTGGATGAAGTCATACTCCTCAAGAAATAACAGATTTGCAGTCTGGGGTACTTTATAACCCTGTGCTGTCCTTCAGTGATAAAGTTAAGTGTGGTAGCAAGGGGTGCTTTCTTCCATTTGCACTTGATTTACTGACTTCATCCCTTCCTGGAGAACATTGACCTGGATCTATGATCCACATACTGGTTATTTTCCAAACCAATTATTAGGTGCCTTTGAAGAAAACTCAGAAACTGCATTAGATCCAGAATGCAGTGGTTGGACTTCTGTCTGGCATGTCTCACTGCTTAGTTGTCCTGGCTTCCCACTGTAGTTTTTGAACCAGATTCATAGTGCTTAATATATAAATTACAGCTTGAGTCCTGTATCCCGTTATGTAAAGAAACAGGAGCTCCATTGTTCTCTAAGGAATTATTATGAGTGGTACTAAAAAAGAAAGCCCAGCTAGAAAAACAACTAGAGGCAGGTTTTTTTTCAGTGGCAGCACAAATACTTGGAATTTGCTGTTGAGAGGGAATTTATATCAAAAGCAGCATATGCCATCATAAGCACCATCCCTCCTCCCTTTTTGATATAAATTATGACATTTCATTATGTACGGAAGGGGTAGGGCTTGTGGCACAATGATGTATGCTGTTTTCATCATTTGGACAATCTGTATTCCTCTAGATGCAGATGCAAACTCTAACCCTTGGTTCGCTTTAAGGGAAAGATGAAAAACTATTTTTTAATAAAAAGAAACATTCTTAAATCATAAAACTTCATCTGTTTGTATTATGTATGATGGCTCTTTTGGATATTGTTTCTTACAACAATTTTAATTTCTATTATTTTATAAGATACTGCTAGTCATGTTAAATGATTATCTTTCATGCTATTTGATATTGTAAACTTCTAGAAGCAAACATGGCAAGATCATGAGGGCATAAATCAAACTATTATGTATTTGTTGTCAATAAACTATAAACCAAGGACATGACTTAGAGATTAAAAACTCTTTTTTTCCCTTTTCTTCTCCTCCATTCCCATTAAAATAATAGTATAAGAAAAGGAAATGAGCGTGGTGATCATCCTCAGACTGAAACAAATGCAGAGGAAATATAGTTGTGCAAAGTTAAGAATTACTAATTCTGTTGTGTGAGTCACAACTGCGGTGTTCTTTTACAGCAGCCACTCCATCCACTGGCTAATACGTGGGGGGTGTTAATTGTCTCCCAGGATATTCTTTAGGTTAGGAGCTGACTGATTTCAGGATCAGAAAAGGTAGTGCTAAGATTAGCTGAAATGATCTCACATATTCTTTGTCTGACATGGCTCTTCTGCTATGCATTTTTTGTTCCAGTCTTTGAAACAAATAACTTTGCTTCCCAAATTAAGGTAAAGTTTGTATCTCTTAATATACTAGGAGAGGTTATGCAAGCAAGCCAGGCCTGAATGCAGAGTGAACTGGATGACTAATGGTAAACTGTGGCAAACCCCTAACAAAATGGTGGCACTATGGCAATATGGTTTTCCTGCTTGGGAGTTAGAGAGATTGCCCTGGGATAGGATGCACTCCCTTTCATGGAGCAAGTCCACTGAATATTCAAACAGTTTCTGTAGCTAGGATAAGCCTTTTTCTCATGTCTGACTTTTTTTTTAAACCAACTACAAACTTTCCTGGACCAGAATACCTTGACTAGAGTATGTTAGGCCCTAGTTCAAGATTGGAATATTCCAATGTACTCTATGGAGCGTTACCCTTAAAATTGGTGAGAGGTTACAACCAGTGCAAAACATCACAGCTAAATTGGTGAAGAGACCATCAACTACAAACACCTCACATTGTTTTTGAAAGAAATTCATTTTGGAAATGGCTATTTGGTCAATGAAAAGGTGGCACCTGTGGCCAGGAAGATCTTTCTACAACTTTATGTTTTTCACAAATTATACCCATTCCTGGATTGGCCAACTTTAGCCTTAATAGTTGTTCTTTTGATTTTTAGTGTCTTTTGTATTTTACAGAAGTAAAATGAGATGCTTGTTTAGTTTGTTGCTTCTAATTATCTTAGTCTTGGGAAAAACTAAGAAAATGTTCCAGCTGCAAGCAATCTCTCTAATCTGATAGTTCCTACACAATAGAAGTCATTTACATTGATACAGTTCATTGTTTTGCTACTAGCTCCCCTTGAGGGAAAATTCTGTAGTACTCTATTTGCAGGAATTATCTGTCCATGCAGAATGGATTAGGGTAAAATGCACTGCCTCTATAAAGGTATTCAATATTGCCTTTTTAAAAATGTAGATGCCAGGCAGCTTGATTAATGTTATGTATCCATTTTTCTATCTGTTCGGAACCAAACAATCTCTGAAAGTGCCTAAATGTTGTGCTATTGCTTGTATAACATGTCAACAGTTGATTAAAACAGTTTAACCAGATGAGGTAATAGAATTCTGCTCTTTGCATTTGTCAGTATCCAGATAAATTGTAAATTGAACCATGAGAATATGGAGTATGCAAGTCGGGCTCCCTCTATAATATATTTCTATTCTGCTAATCACATCCATCAGGCCGAAAACCTCTGCTTCAAGTTGAGTATCTATTAACTACACATTACTATGTTTTTTTAAAGAATATAAGAGCAACAAATGCTCTTCCATATGCTCTTCGTTTTTGCTATGTTTAAAGGATTGAGCAGCAAAACTGTGAAATAAAACCCACATCCCTAGCATACAGATGAGGCTGAAGTTTTTTAAATCATGAGGGGCCAGAGTATTTAAAGTTTAGTGCAGGAATGACCAACTTTTTAGTGTAGTGAACATGTACAACATGTTTAGTGGGACTGAGCAAAGAGGGTGGGATTGGGTATCTGCAGGACTTAGGGAATGTTATTTATTGTGATGTTCCTATTTTAAGGCTTACACTAGAGTTTTTTAGGCTTTCTACCTCAAAATGGCAGTAAACTGTGCCATCAGTTTTCAGCAATCATGTAGTAGATGCATGAAAGGCATTCAAAAGGAATCTCAAGGGTCACACATGGCCCTGAAACTGCAGCTTACCCATTCATAGTACAAAGATAGCACTAATCACAAAACTAGATAAGGACTTTACTGATTTCTTCCCCAAAAGAAAAGAATTACAAGACGAATGTGAAGATTCACATGGCTGTATGATGTGAATCTCCTACCCACCCAAAGTAAGTAAGAAAAAATGGCAGCCAGTCTACTTTTGCATGTACTGAGGTGGCAGTTGGCATAGCAATAGCACTGTCAGGTTTCCAAGTAATGAAATCCATTTTAAAAGAAAAATAACCAAGTCCATCTTCAAAAAGATTTCTTTTATTAGGAAAGCATCAAATTGTCAAAGTCCATGGTAAATCCGGATCTGACCCAACCCACAATATTAGAAGTTAGAAACAACCCCAAAAGTCACATTCTCCAATAGAAGTAATTCAACATTGCTTGATGTCATAAATCTCCACCTCCAAAGGCCCAAAGCCCGGACAGCTCATTTCCCACGGGAAAGAAGATCACCTAGTCATAACAGTCTCTTTATGTCCACTCCTCTCCCCTTAGGAATGTGTCAAGCCCGAAACCCTTCCCCGCATTACTGCCATAGAGAGAATAAGAAAAAGAATATATACTAAGACAAACTAAAATGGCTACACTTATGTCAATTTTGGGCTTGACAAGCACTTAGACTTATATACCACTTCACAGTGCTTTTACAGACCTTTCTAAGCTGCTTACAGAGTCAGCATATTGCCCCCAACAATTTGGGTCGTCATTTTACCAACCTCGGAAGGATGGAAGGGCTGAGTCAATCTTGAGCCTGGTGAGATCCGATCTGCCAAATTACAGTCTGTCGGCAGTCAGCAGAAGTAGTCTGCAATACTGCATTCTAACCACTGCATTACTGTGGCTCTAACCACTATGCTTCTGTGACATGTTTAGCCTATATGCATAATAGCAGTCATCATTTTTCTGTTGTGCCATGCATGGAAGTTGTCACTGTCTCTCCTGTTAAATAATTCTGCAGATGTCCAAAAGACCGATGAACTATTTGTCTGATTTTCTGTAGATTTATAGTTTGTTTGAAATAGATATGTTCAAAATGACTGCATCTGCTAGGCTTCTTATGGTAACGATTCTATGTCATTTTCCTCACTTTCTATTGATAAAAATCTCAATCTTTTAACCCTAGCCATAATTCTCCTTCGATTTTCCTTCTTCTTCGCTTCCATTTCAATTCTAATGACATTTTAACTGGATCCCGAATTTTATCCTGGCAAACAAGAAGCCGCAAACAGAAGAAAAGAGTTTGATCAATTTTATGAGCTGCCTGCATGAAGCAAGCTATGAAGCTGTGACTCCAATTTTAAAGTAGATTCAGTTTTCTACCAATGAAAGGTGATTCATTGTTTCTATTTTTATTTGGCCTGAATTATTGGGAGATTAGAGGCTCTCATTAGCATAATTGTCACCTTGATAAAAGTATCAAGAATATAGTACACAATAAACTTGTCGGAAACAATCCTTCCACTCTGGATATATTTCCAAACAATTCCTCAGTGTGCACAAAAACCCAGATCTTTGACCATGAAAACCTATTTGTTTACTGGATTTATTATAATACTTTTCAAAGAGTTGTTTTTTTAATAGTTATTCTTAAATCAGAGTATTATTGCAATTTTTGCAGCTCAAGCTTCTATAGACCGAAGTGTTTGTGCATTTATTTGAACTTTCTGAATACTAGTTTATTAATATCTGTTAGGCTAAGGAGTCCATAAAGGAGAGTCAAACCATCTTATAATTAAATCAGAGCTCCAAGTTTGATATCCATAGGCACATTGTCACCCATTATAGAGATAGAATGCAAATCCTTTGCTATTCCTTCTCTACATTCCTGCATCCACAATTAGATTCCAGCATTTACACGTAGCCCTTGGGTTACAATGGCAATAAGAACTGGAATTTACAATTCTAAGTGATGTAGTTATAAAGAGTGACTTCAAATGACCACATCTCTTAGCAATGGTAATTGTGGTACTCCCAGTTGCTATTGCAATCCCAGGGATGCACAGGTTGTTAAGCAGAAAAAAAGCCAAAGTCCCAGGCAAGGAGTGTTTTCTCCTCTGGATCCATCTGGTTGACCAAATCCTTTTACTTAAAAAACAGCAACTGTTTCTTAAAACAGTTGTCACTTTTGATAAGGAAGATTTGTAAAATGAAGCATGGAAAAAAATAATCATCAACTTCCATTTTTGAAATTTTGATTAGAGAAAGAAGTATTGGCAAATTAAAAATCCACTGCAATAGCTGAACTTAAATGTCATTAGATTTAACTTCCCTTGGAAATCTCATCCTCAGCAACTTTGAGATGTGTGGACTTAAAATCCCAGAATTTGTAAACCATCATGCTTTCTGGAAGTTGAAATCCATACATCTTAAAGTTACCGAGATTGAGAAACACTGCTATAAATTAAGAAAATCCTTATGTCTTCTGCTTCAGAATTAATCCTTTCTGCCTCAAATAGTTTCTACTTATGACTTATTTTTTTTCCATCCACAGTACAGAATCCTGGAGATGGGATTTTGAATTCCTATCTGGATTGTAAATTGTTATTTTATTTTTAATTCTTTTTCTACTAGCATACACAGGGAAGAGTGGAAGGAAGATGGTTTGAAAGTTATTTTTATCAAAATATTTTTAAAAAAGAAATTGACTTTCTTAAATGGTATTTCTGATGTTACTGTATCCCCCTGAACCAAGGGTGGGATTCTACAGGTTCGCATCTATTCTCTAGAACCGGTTGTTAACATTCTAAGCAGTTCAGAGAACCGGTTGTTAGAAGAAATTACTGGCCTAATCCTGTAAGGAAGGCAGGAAGGAAACGTTCTGGTGTTGCTTACAGAAACTGCCTCTTCATCAACTCTTATTGGATTCTTGGCAGGACTAGACTTCCTGTCTCTGGAACTTCTCTGGAGTTTTTTTTCCTCCTTTGCTGGTACTTTGCTTGTATGGAGTGACTATTCAAAGTTTCAATGGCACTGAAAAAAGTGACTTATGACCGTTTTTCACACTTACGACTGTTGCAGCATCCCGTCATGAGAGGTCAGGCGAAGAGATGCGTGCCTCGATGTGAGTGATGTTGAGTTGACCACGCCCAGCCAGTCACATGACCACCAAGCCATGCCCACCAATTAAGCCATGCCCACAGAATCGGTTGTTAAAAAATTTGAATCCCACCCCTGCCCTGAACTACTTTGTGCAAGTCAATCAAGAAATAAATCCTACTGAGTATATGAAGTTTACTTCCAAGTAGACCAAATTGCAGGTCCTTAATATGATGATTTTGTACAATTTGTTCTGCATTTCTCATTTTAAAAATTATCCCCTTCACCTATATTATTTCTGTTAAAGAGGGCCTAAGGGCTTTTCTGAGAGGGAACACTTAGCATAAATCACTTTTCATTCAATTAAAGACTTTCTAAACTTAATATTATAAGAATATCAATTTAAATATATTAGCAAGTTGATTAGTAATTCCTATTACTATAGGTATTACTATTTTTTGCTAGCAGATGTTTTATGCATTTAATTATAAATAAAAAAGGAAGCCCATTGGAATACTTGTCCGCCTTTATTAGTTTAGCTCATGGATAAGTTGTTGATTGTTGTTTGTATATTTTGAGATAAGTTAGATCTTTACTCAAACAATATGCATTAAAGTGAAATTTAGTAATTTAATAATATGTTAAACTTGAACTATTGCTGCGTAAGTTTTGTAACCTTATATTTCTAATTGAAACTTACACTTAGGTTTGTGTTTGTTTTAAATCTTTTTTTCCTGTTATTGATTTATTGTTCCAAATACTGCATAGTCCATAATATTATCTGAAAGAAAAAGGATTTCCAATTGTAATGTTCAAAATCTCTATGTTAAAGGTAAAATGCATCCATAATACATAGTTAAAAACTATCTAGATGCTATGCTAATCGATTATCTGTTTTCATCCTTTATGTGACAGGAAAAATAAGATTTGTCAGTGCCACATTGACATGATAGCTGTATGAATTATTTTTCCCCCCTGAATGATGCAGGGTTGAGCTCAATAAAGTCAGATCGAAACTGTTTGAAGAGATGACAATGTTTAGAGAGAAAAGGAATCCAACTGGTTTGCCTGGTAGCCACAGAAACACAATAAAAATGTAAAAATATTATCTTTCTAAGCCCAGTCACACCAGGGAGTAAAGCCATTTAAACTAAGACAACAAGTAAGTGAAGAACTTAAGTTAATAAATGTTTTCAGGAAATAGCCAATGTCTAATAAGAGCTTCTTATGATTTTCAATTATTTGCATAATAATTGATTAAATTATTATTTATGTTGCTGAAATAAGTAAGGTTATGCCAAGACTAAATGTCCATGAAGATTCTCAGCCATCCAGATCATGGTTGTTGGGGCTTTGTTTTTCTTTGAAGATGTTTCACTTCTCGTCGAAGAAGCTTCTTTAGTTCAGCTTATTCATAATCGTTATGCCAAGGCTGCATATTAATTATACTATAGAACACCGAGTATATGCCTATTGAATTTATACTTGCTATTTTTAGCAGCTGGTTCTAATCTTTATGCCCAGCAGCATCTGCTCTTTGGAATATCTTATCTTCTAGGGTATGATCTGCCCCCATCCTCCTATCCTTCCACAAGAGCCTGAAGACCTTTCTCCGCTGGTGACCCTGGGGACCAGATTGGGGAGTTCCATGCCAGATGTGGCTGCTGGATTCCTGGCAGACTCTCCCTCCCCTTCTGCTTGCTCTCTATTCTCCACAGTCTTTTTTTTGTTGTTGTTATCGTATTGATGTATTCCCGTTGTGTTTCTTTCATTGTTTATTCTATTCTATTATTTTACTTCTGGTCTTTTTATACTCTTTTCATGTTTCCTGTTTTATTGTTGAAAGCTGCCTAGAATATACCCATTTCTGGATAGGTGGCAAATAAATTTACCAAATAATAATATTATCTAAGAAAAGATCTAATCAGTTTTTTATAACATATTTTTCTCCAGTTATGTTTTTAATATATTCCAAACCCTGTAAGCTTTTGTTTTGACGAAGAATGTTATTATACATTTATAGCACCAATGCAAACAAGAATAAAAAAGCTGAATTAAAATTTAGCTGAGTAAATAGGTACTATCTGAAGAAAAATGCTGGAACTGTCATGGGTACATCATTATCCATAAGAGTAGAAGCAACACTTTTACATTTTGGAAACTGATCTTCTTGCATAGCATTTGTGTATATATATTAGCAGTAGACAGAATTACCAGACACCATGGGCCAAAAAACACTTTTTTTTTTTTAATCTTTTAGTGATTGCTGCTTGAATGGAAGGAACAAGATACAATTCAGTCAAAGAAAGGTTTTTTTTACTTCAGTAAATTTAAAGTAAATTTGGAAAAATACCATTAAATTCACTGCATATATTATATTATCTACATTTTTACCATCAAAAATCCCGGCTAATCTAACTGTCCATGTTTATTCATAGAGTCTATATAACTGAAATACTATAAATAACAACTCTCTTTAGTTCAATTTCTGGCAGCCACATGAATAATTCTGTAGATACGTGCTGAGTTTACATTTAGGAGAATTTCAGAAAAGCAGCAACAGCGTATCTCTTGAAAATGTCATTTTTAAAGAAGTAAGTTCAGATCTGTCCTGAAGAACAGGAGCTAGAATTAAGCACAGAGTTAGATGCTAGCTTATTTTCTTAATTAAGTAATTATTGAATAAAATAACTTGGCAAAAATTTATTTAATTTTCACATGGCTTTAGAAATAAAAACCACACACAAACCAAAGCAATGAAGTAAATTTTCCACTACTATATCTTTACCTGGAATTCCCAAAACATTTAATAGGGGAGGCTAATTTTAAAATAACAATAGGATGCACAATTCTTTCCTCTTACCTGGTTACTAAGCAACATGGAGAACTGCTAAGTTACTTTTGCACCCTACTTGACCTCTGCTATTAAATATTTTAAAGATGTTAAATAAAAATTACTTTGTAGCATCATTTTTTATGTTTGATCCTATGCTGCCAGTATTCCATCATTTTCAGCTAGCACTTCTGGTGTAAACATTTAATAGATGTGGCTTTCATCTTTCTGCTATATATTTTAGCCACTTTTCATAATATTGACCACCAGCATAATTTTGGCTTTATGCAATGTTTAGTGAAAATATGGACCAGATTATTGCATGATGTAGTGATACTCACCAAATTTCTTAACTTAAATACATATTAGATAAACCCAACTAGAACAACGTTCTTGGTTCTTAGTCATGGCAGCTACATTATTTCCAAGATTAGGGAAGGATGCCTCTCAGAACTTATTTCTGGAGTTTGAGAAGACTGCACAAACATAAGTCTTGTTTATGAACTTCCTACAAACACCTGAACAGAATGTAGAACTGAATGTGGCTTTGGCTTAATTCATTTGTTTAATCCAAGCAATTTTCAGTTATGAATGAAAAGTAGTTAATTCATGCCTCACCCTTTGGGGGATTATCTGTGTTGCATTGTACTTATGCAATACAGGTGATACATAGATGATAGCTAACCAGCTCGCTATGTATCAGCTATATTGCATAAGTATAGCTAACTAGCTATAGACAAATAAATATAGATAGATATAGACAGATAAATACAGATAATTGATAGATAAAGGTAAAGGTAAAGGCTCCCCTCGCACATATGTGCTAGTCATTTCTGGCTCTAGGGGGCAGTGCTTATCTCTGTTACAAAGCAGAAGAGCCAGCGCTGTCCAAAGACGTCTCTATGGTCATGTGGCTGGCATGACTAAATGCCGAAGGTGCATGAAATGCTGTTCCGGAACACAGAGCACAGAACACGGAATCGACAAGTTCAGCTTCTTAGCCACTGAGCCACTGCATCCCCTAGCTGATAGATAGTTGATAGATAATGATATTAGCTGGATCAAGTCTTTGGTTCACTTGTTATCATATCCCCCAAACAGGGCTGTTCATAAGAAAAGCATTCAATATCAGTATTTGAATTTCAATTTTAGGCTTTCACTTAGCAGATTTACATCCTCACCCCTGAATCATGATATACTGTATTTGCAGAGGTCTTCAATGTTCAGACGTAATTCTGAAGGTGGGAATTTGAGGAGATATGTGACATAAGGAAAGTAGCAAAAATGGGATATCCTGAATTTTCTGTTTCCATCAAATCCTGTCTATAATATTTTATTAAAGGCTTTGATGACAGTTGGGTGTGAAAAGTTAAAATAAATATTGTGTTTCAGTCTTTTTGTGAGAAAAGAGGTCATTTGTCAATTGCAGTATTGGAAAATACAATGCTCTGAACATCTTTTCTGATTATCTCTTGAAGCTGGTTTTGAAAACATATGTTTGTACAATAGCTTTTTCTTAGCCTGATATCTTCAAAAAAAGTGATGCATAATACCCAGGAATTACCTTGCAGAAATACTGTTATTTATTTAATGTCTGGACACATCACACATACATAAATTGACTGTTGTGGTTCGCTGGCAGCCTGTGCAGATAGCAGTGGAATTGGACAGTGGGGAAGAACAGGGACCAGTCCGGGAGTCTGGAGAGGATTAGAACGAGGGTTCTGTGTCCGATGCAGAGATAGGGCCAGGACCATCTGGGAGTGGGGTGTTACCTCTGGAGCCTCCGGAGCCTGGCAGCAGTGACACAGAGGACCCAGGGGAGCCTGTTCCCAGTGCACATGTGCACAGAGCTGCCAGAAGGCGAGAGCAGCTGAAACAAAAGGGGTGAATCAGGAGTAAGGCTGGAAGGGGATTGCCCCTCCCATAAGGAATAAAGGACAGGCAAAGGTGACGAAACCTTTGCAGGAAGCAAAGACATTCATTCTGTTCAGATTAATCCTTGAAGGACTTTGTACTTCAATTGTTGTTTTTTTATAATCCACTTGTCACTCTAGCTGTTGGCAGCAATTCAAAGGACAGAAAGGTGAGTTCTTATCTTGAAGGGACTGTTTGGGACTCATTACCAGCTGGGAATGAAAATAATTCCCAGTGTTGAAATAAAACAAGATTTGTTTTAACTAAGCGTGTGCTTAATTACAGTCTCGGGAAGTCTTGGTCAGAACATTGACCAAAATTGCTACTCAAATTCAACTTTGTTTATAATAAAATTACATGGTCTCTTAGGACTTATCTAGGGGTGATATTACAAACTGGAGTTTCTTCCAATAGCCCAAAGAGCCTGGGAAGTCCCATTCCAGAAGCATATTGTACCATTATTTTACTGCAATCTTGTTCTGGATACTCTTATATTCCCATGTTTCATTTATGAAGTATCTTCATACTATACTATACTTCCATGTTGGAAGCATCAAAGCACTTCTGTGATTAAACTATTAACCAGTGATATCACTGTTGCCCAAGGGACATCCAGTTGGGGACTCCTTTCATGTCTCCATTAAGGAGCCCACTGAACTGATACCTATTTGTCTACTTGTGTATGCACCCTTTCAAACTGCTAAGTTGGCATGGCCTGGGGCAACTAACAGGCACTTGTCACACAGCAGGACTCAGGCTTCAAATGTGGGTTTGCAAATTGTCAACTCAATGTCTTAATCCTATGAGCCACTGTGCTCCTTAGTATCTTCATAATTAAGTAGCAGACATCACCAACAGAGAACTTCCTGATGTACAAGAAAGGAAAAGGAATGTATGATCATATTGCCAATCGACATTGGATGTTGGAAAAATCAAACCAAAAAGACCTGTACATGTGCTTTATTGGCTACACAAAAGCCTTTGACTGTGTTGACCATGACAATCTCTGGAACTGCCTCAAAGAATTGGGAATATCACCACACCACATCCAGCTCATTCAGTCATTGTATTCTAATCAAGCAGGCACTTTGAGAACAGAATATGGAGACAAAAATTGGTCCACAATTGAAAAAGGGACTTGACAAGGTTGCATCCTGTCACCTGTACTATTTAATAATAGTTATGAGAAATGCATGTTTGGAGGGATCTGCCATTGGGATTAAAGTCAGTGATAGGAATATCAACAATATCCGAGATGCAGATGATACAACATTGCTTGTGGAAAGCAAGGAGGATCTGCAGTGGCTAATCCTGTCAGTTCAAAGATGAAAATGAAAAAAAAATGGACTGCAACCTTAACATTAAGAAAATAAAGATTATGACAACCATAGAAAACACATGTCAGAGTGCAGATCGACAATGAGACCATTGAAACAGTAAAGGAATTCATCTTCCTGGGCTCCAAAATTGACCAAAGTGGTGACTGCAACCATCAGATCAGGAAGGATATGGTTCTTGGAAGATCAGCAATGTCTGGCATAAATAACATCTAGAAGAGTAAAGACATCAGCCTCACAACTAAACGCAAATTAGTTAATTCAATAATTTCTCCAATAGCTACTTTGTAGAACTTGGACTCTGAAAAAGACAAATGGATAAGGGTGGATACCTTTGAACTATGGTGCTGGAGGTGACTACTGCACATCCCACGGACTGCAAAAATAACAAACGAAGTCTTAGACAGAACCTCACCAAAAATATCACTTGAAACCAAGATCACCAAGCAGAGGCTGTCATACTTTGGTCATGTTATGAGAGTGACTCATTCAAAAAGTCAATCTTGCTGGGAGTGATCAATGGAGAAAGAAGGGGTTGCCCTAGTACCAGCTGCTGGACACTATAAAGGATGACACCAGGATAACCATGACAGACTTGAAGGAGGCAGTGTGAGACAGAGGGGCATGGAGAGTGCTGATCCAAAGAGTGGCTTAGGGTAAGACATGACTGAATGACTGACAACGACAATGATCATGAGTTGGAACTATTCTCTGATTATAATGGTTTGCAACCAGGGGTGGGATGCTATAGAACCAATAGCTCTGAAGAGCAGCAGACACTGAACCGGTTTGGTGTCTGCTGCTCTGTTTGGCCCAGCCACCCACCTGGGCTCTTGGCTGTCCTTTATTTCCTGCTTTTTCAACCTCAGCTGCATTGTGATGCACAGCTGAGGTTGAAAAAGCAGGAAAGAAGAGGAGTTTGAAATGCTGCACAAACGGTTGTTAAGAAATTTGAATCCCACTCCTGTTTGCAACTAAACATAGTTTACAATCTAGTGCACAGTGAAATATCCCTTTCTTTAGCCTCCAGACATATTTGGAAAGTAAATAAACCCTAACCAGCTGTTCCGGCTTCATAAGTAATGGGACAAACTCATGCCACATTCAGGGCATCTTGGTTGCTGAGATGTTTTTTTCTATTTATTTTGTTACTCTTCTTCCTTCAAAACTTATATGAATGACTGTGGATGGAGAACAGCTTCTCAACAAGGAACTACATAATGAGATGTTCTTAACTCCCTGCTTGGAAGGCTCTGAAAATTGGATTTATTGACCTCAAATGCTCTTCTTGTAACATTCAATGTATAATTTTTTTAAGCCCACATATTGTGTCTATTGTCTTTTTTATGGCATTGGGTCTCAAAGGAAATTTCCCCACACATAATAACAAATGCAAATTGTTGTGGGAACCACAAAAAAGACACATGCTTAGCCAGTTTTCCACACCAACACCCAAAGAAGATTGTGTTTCTTCTGCATCACCACAAAGAACATATTTTCTACCCATATATTTGTCTAAATGGGCAACTTTAAACCTTTATTTACTACCTCTTTGGTTCTTGAATGTATAGCATGTGGTTTGGAAAGCCCATTATTCTTATTAGACACAGCATTTGAGCTTTATTCTTTTTTGTAATTTGAAGACAAATCTGTTTTAAGTTGCTGCCTACTCACATTCTGGCTTTGCTCACTCTTTTTCTTCTGTATAAAATTTAGCTCACAACTAAATGCAGCAGCAAATATCAGATGATTCTATGCAAAACCTCTGGATAAAACAGGCAACCTCTTCTTTTCTGCACCTCATGGGTATGTACTCCAAATGCAGCTATTTCAGACCAAGTTAACTTGAGAAAGATTTCCAAGACAGCTCTTTAATACAGGATGCTAGAAATATCACCAAAATAATGCTTTTAAATGCTTTCCATTAGCACTTAAAATACAAGGAGGTGGGAGCTTAGCTGCCACATGCTCGTGAGGCAAAAACAGCAAACAAGTGTGAAAGATAGTGGAATACTTCAGCCAGAAACTGAGGGTATATTTACAGACATCACAATCTATAGATAGAAGAGGATTGTTTAATATGAGGCAAAGTAGAATAGCATTTTCAGCTTTTCTCTTTAGATTTTTCTTATTCGCTTACGGTTTCCCCTAACTTATTTCTCAATTCTTCTGGCAACCCACCATCCTTACCACTCTGACTTCTTGATATACATTTGAAGCCTTCTGCTATTTTTTCACATTTATCTCATGATTTACCTGCCCAGTTTCACCATCTCAAGAACAGGACTTAGCAAAGAGAAGAAGGAAATCATTCGAGACTTCTATGGGAAATTATATATGCAAGAGAAGATTAATGAAGAAAGAATTAAGCAGTACTTACAGAATGCTAATTTACCTCAGATACCTAAAGAGATTGAAAAAATGTTAGAAAGCAACATAACGATGATGGAGTTAACTGAAGCACTCAAGAAGCAAAATAATGGAAAGGCACCAGGCCCAGATGGACTTCCGGCAGAATTTTATAAAACATTACAAGAATTGTTGAATCTTCCATTGCTAGAAGTTATAAATGAAGTTATGTTAAAGAAGAAAATACCTAAATCATGGTCAGAAGCCTATATTACACTTATTCCTAAAGAGGAGGCCGACCCATTACAAATTAAGAACTATAGACCCATTTCTTTACTAAATGCAGATTACAAAATCTTTGCTTCAATATTGGCAGAAAGACTAAAAAAATATTTAAATAATTTTATCCATCCTGATCAAAATGGATTTCTGCCAAAGAGACAAATTAAAGACAATATGAGAGTAATCTTGGACACCTTGGAATACTATGAGGCACATCCTGAAAAACAAATGGCTCTGATATTTCTAGATGCATAGAAGGCATTTGATAATGTGAATTGGCGATTCATGTTATTACTGTTGGAACAGATGGGTTTTGCTAGAAAATTCATCCAAGCAATAGAAGCTATATACCATAAGCAAACGACAAAGGTAATAATAGAGGGAGAGCTGACAGACTATTAATATAAGAAAAGGAACAAGACAAGGGTGCCCACTATCACCTTTGTTGTTTGTGTTAACTTTGGAAGTGTTAAACAGAAATATTAGAGATGAAAAGAATATAAAAGGAATGAAAATCAAAAAGGAAGAATTTAAGCTGCAAGCATTTGCGGATGATCTGGTTTTCATTTTAGAAGACCCTTTAGAAACAGCATCAAAATTGATAGAAAAGATAGAGACATATGGAAAGATGGCTGGTTTGAAAATAAATCAAGATAAGACAAAGATTTTGACAAAGAATATGCTATTAAGACAAAAGGAAGAACTGGCAGACCTATTGAAAATTAAAGTCACGAATAAGATCAAGTACTTGTGGATATATTTGACAGCAAGATGTAGTACATTAAAAGAGAATAATTATATTAAACTTAAACAGCAGATAGCGCTAGATTTGGCGAAATGGGAAAACTTACAACTCTCACTAATAGGGAGAATCTCAACAATCAAGATGAATATATTACCCAGAATTTTATATTTGTTTCAAACAATCCCAATTAGGCTTGGAAAAGTCTATTTTGAAGTTTTAAATAAAATTGTGTTGAAATATATATGGCAAGGTAAGAAAGCGAGAATAAAGTTAAAACTTTTGCAATATGCTAGAATTAGAGGAGGATTTGGTTTGCCTAATTGGGAATTGTACTACCAAGCTACAAATCTGATGTGGGTTAAGGAATGGATAACATTAAGACATACTAGATTGTTGACATTAGAAGGACATGATTTGTTGTTGGGGTGGCATACTTTTTTATGGTACAAAGGAACTAAAACACAGGGGTATTTTAGAAGACATTATATACGGGAGTCTCTGTGTTAAACTGGGAGAAGATTTTAAGACAATGTTATTTGAAAATTCCAGTCTGGTTATCGACTATTGAAGCATTCTCGTATCCTATAATATACAAAAAGGAACAAACAGTTAGATATGGTGAAATACTGAATGAAAAGGGTGAACTTAAATCTATGCAAAAACTAGAGGAACAAGGTATAAAGATGAATTGGTTTTCATATGCACAAATACATTCAAGGTATGATAAAGATTCTAAAACAGAAGGTTTCTATGATAAACTGACTGACTTAGATAAGATTTTGACAGGTACTGATGAAAAGGTGATTAAAAAATTGTATGGATATTTATTAGAAAGTAAACTAGAAGAAGAACAAGTTAAAGAAACTATGATTGCTTGCGGGAAGAATTTTGGATATGGGATTGATTTAGAGAAATGGCAAAAATTGTGGTCTCAAAATTATAAAATGACAATGTCAACAGCACATAAAGAAAATTTGTATAAGATGTTTTCCAGGTGGCATTTTCCCCTGACAAGAATAGCAAGAATGTTTAAGAATAAATCCAAAAAATGTTGGAAATGTCATCAGACACCTGGCTCATTTTACCATGTGTGGTGGACTTGTGCGGATGCTAAAAAATACTGGACTAAAATCCACATGTGGTTGGAAAAAATGATGAAAAAACATATAGACTTGAAACCAGAGATATTTTTATTGGGAATTTTACCTGAAATATATAGTAAAGACTTGAAATACCTGATTGTAAATGTATTAACAGCGGCTAGGATTGTATTTGCTAAAAACTGGAAAAATGAGAAAATACCATCACAGAAGGAAATCATTAAGAAAATATTGGAACGTGCTGAAATGAGTAGATTGACATTTGAAATTAGAGAACAAGAGGATAAACAATTTTATAAAATTTGGGATCTTTTCTATCAATGTTTAGATAACAAAGTACAGTAATGAAATATGTAGATTTTTACAAAATAATAAATATATAAAGATGTACCCCTTTCTTATTATAAGTACAAAATGATTTTAGGATAGATTTGGGATGATAATATGAACTGTTATAAAATAAATTAAGTAAATTATGGTTATCTTGTAAAACATGAATGAATAAAAGTATAGTCAAATGATTGATTAATAATGATACTAAGGTATTTAATTTTTGATTGACAATATGAGATTATATGTAATGTAATTGTAATTGAAGACTACGAAATGGAAGCACAAAACAATTTGTAAACCAACCGGCACACTGTATGTACATCTATGGAAGATAGCTTGATGTTTTTATGTTTTGTTTGTTTATGTTTGTTTTTAAAAACCAATAAAATTAAAAAAAAAAAAAGAACAGGACTTAGTATCTTTCCTCAGCCTGATTTAGTTTATTTTACTCTTTCTTAAAAGAACAGAATGGATGAATTAAGATTAGGCAAGCCATTTTTCTTTTTCCCTCATAGAATCTTTCAACACAATATATTTTTTTTAAAAAAAACCTCCTTCCCTCTGCCCCCCAAAATGCTGTGAGTATCACCACAATCATTCTAAATGGCGTAGGGGCTGAAAGAAATTTTTTTGAACAATTTTTTTTCTTTCATCTCTGCTATAAGATCTTAATAGCTCCATAATGGCAGACAATGAAATAGAATCTATTTCCCTTGACTGACATGAAAGAGAACATGATTGATTTTATTAAAATAAATGATTCAAAGCAATTTAACATTTGTTCAAAGCCACTGTGTGTATCTCTTCCCCATTGATAAGTCTAAAATAATAATTTGTAAATTTGGATGTTCACTGTTAAATTGAAAAGTGTAGAATCCCCCCCCCTCCCCTGTCTTCCTATTCTTTCTTTATCTCTCTCAAAACACTGTCTCTCTCTCTCTCTCTCTCTCTCTTTGGATTAATATTTTCCGTTCAAAGTGTCTACAAGAAGAATTGACACTTTTGGAGAGTCTCCTTGTGTTTTATTAATGATTTACCATATGACAAGGATCAAGATGCCATTCAAGTGGTAATTGACATTTTTTCTAATCAAGCTCAATTTATTTCCTGTCTTGGCCTACTCTGTGCTCTTTAAAATATTCAGCTGTTTAACAGGTTTTCTGGAACATTGGCTTGACTAGTGATCTTATATAAGATAAAAGTGCATAATTTATGGCACTGTTTTTGAAAGTTCCATTTGACCTAATGAATGTAAAATTCTATCTGTCCTCTGTTCATTTTTCACATTTATTTGACAACAGACAAAGACCATCTTGGAGTAATTCCTTTATTGCTATGTTAAGTACTAGCAAATCAACAAACCTATTTTGTTTTTACTTAACTGTTATGTTCAAGTACTTCATTTCATGAATCGAGAATTTAAACATGCTTCGGATAAACACATGTCCATCATCTGACAAAAATTTAAATTTAATAAAATATAAATGAATAAATTAAATAAAAAATAAAGAAACAAAAAATAAATAAACTCAAAGGGCAAGACTGTAGAGTTGTAATTGCAGGAATGTTCCAATCTCGGATGGCAAACCTCAGATAAAGAATGTTTCCAAGCAAATACAACTCAGGCAAACAAAGTCACTAATCTATGGATAAAGGAGGATTAGAGAGGGGAAGTAAACATATATTAGACTTTAACTAGAGATAATTAATTACTGTACTAAACAGTAACGAAAGTTAAGCAGTAACCAAAGTTAACCAATGATGGAGGATAACTAAAAATGTATATAAATGCAAGACTCCAATAAAGATCATCATCATAATTCAGTTGTTCATGATCAAACAACTCGACTGCCTCGTCATTACAACAAGTGGCGCCTGAACAGGGCCCTCTTACTTCATCCAGTAAGGATTTGGTGCACCTTCAACCCTTTGTGGTCTGAGGAACAAAGGAAGCATGTAGATGTATTAGGCTATTTGTTGAAGAAAAATAATACCGAGGTACCACAGAGAAATCTCTTAAGGCTGGTCCAGGAGATTGCAGCTCAGTGCCTATGGTACCCAGAAAAGGGGTCTTTAAAATTAACTGATTGGGAATGTATTGGGAAAACATTGCATACTGAACCTCGAGCAAAAATAGAAGTTTGCATGTGTGGCATTTATGTAGGCATGCAATTGAAACATTTGGTCACAATGAACTTTCTCTTTTAACACCTCCACCTTCACGTTATACTAATGCTGTCATTTGTCCCCCTTCTTCACCTGAATATATGTCTTCAATTCCCTCAGCTCCTGCAGATACAGGGCAAAAGCCTCCTGACTCTATTGTTCAGTCTTCTTTTCAGAAAATGGTAGAGACTTGTAAAAGGGATACCTCTGTCTCAGGAACAGAACTTGCAGAATTACTGTCTGTTTGTCCAGTACAATATCATCCTGGTCAGGGGCCACAGCTTGGACTGCAAGTAGCAGAATGGGAGGGTCTGCCTTATCAGATCTTAAGAGAGTTAAAAAAAGGCAGTTACAGACTATGGGATTAGTGGTAATTTTACAAGAGGACTTGTAGAAGGAATAAAAAATGGTTATACAATGATCCCTGAAGATTGGAAGCAAATATTTCGCATGATTTTAACATCCATGCAATATGCGGTTTGGGAGAGTAAATATATGAGACATGCTCAAGCTGCTGCTTTAGGAGGAGGAGGAGCATATACAGTTGAGCAGCTATTTGGTTCTGGACTGTTTGGTACAATTCCTACTCAAGTTGTTCTTCCTCCAGCTACATTAACTATTGTTTCTGAATGTGCCTTTCGTGCTTTTCTTAAGGTACCCCAAGATGGAGAGTCTAGAGCAAATTTTTCAAACATTCGACAGAATGCCAATGAGCCTTATGCTGACTTTGTTGAGCGTCTGTCCAAAGCAATTAGACAGCAGTTTGATCATCAGGAAGCTGCTGGTGAACTTTTTCGCCAGTTAGCTATTGAAAATGCTAATGCAGATTGTAAAAGAGCTTTACAGCTGTTAAAGGCTACTGCTCATTACACTCTGGCAGATATGCTGCGATTCTGCCAGGATACTGGATCACAAACTTATAAAATGCATATGTTAGCAGCTGATATTCAGAAAGGACAGGGACCAATTGGTAACTGTTTTAAGTGTAAGAAGCCTGGCCACTTTCAGAAGGACTGTCGTTCTACACCTTCTATGCCTCAGAATCGTCCTTCTAAGAAGTGCCCTATTTGTAAAAAGGGATTTCATTGGGCCAATCAATGTCAGTTTTGGTCAGGAAACTTGCCAATGGGTGTGGCACCCACCCAGAATCCAAAGCGTGCCTTTCCCATCACTCTGACTCCTCCAGCAGTCTCTCTCACTCCTCCCCAGCCACAGCCGGCAGTGCTGGGATCGATTTAATCACTCAAGAGGAAATTGAGTTTAAATTTCCCATGGAAGTTAAAATAGTTCCATCTCAATTTAAAGGTCCTCTTCCTTCGGGATTAGTTGGCTTAATTTTGTCTCGTTCTTCTGCACACAAAAAGGGCTATTTTGTTGTGCTTGGGGTAATAGATTCAGATTACACTGGTATCCTCATGATTCAGATTTGGGTGAATCTTCCTCAAGTTCTTCCTTGTAATTCTTCTGTTGCTCAATTGCTTCTTCTTCCATATGAAATTCCATCTCCTGGTATAGGTAATCATGGGGATGCAGGATTTGGATCAACTTCTTTATCTGTAGGCTTACTTCATCAGCTGAACTCCTCTCATCCTTTGTTAATGCTCTTCCTTAATAAACAACCATTTCAAGGGTTATTGGATACTGGAGCCAATGTTACTGTCATCTCCTCTTTACAGTGGCCAGTACAGTGGCCAAAAATGACAGTTTCTTCATTGTAGGGAATAGGAGGTTCTACAGCTGCTTGGCAGAGTGTTCAAGAAATTAATGTTACAACATCTGCTGGTCCTTTTTCCTACAACCATACATTCTAGATATTCATACTAATATTTGGGGCCGTGATATCCTTTCTCTTCTTTTTTTTTTTTAAAACAAGTTTTATTAAAAGTTTCAACAACAAACAAATCATTACATATTAAATCTTTCCCTGTCTTTCTACAATAATTTCCCCAATATTCTCATAAAACACAAACAAACACAAACAAACATAAAAAAATCTTTTAGTAAAGTACCTTGGCCCCAGTTACCTCTCTTTGCATGGGCTAAAATAATAGCACATATCACTCTTCACATTTCTATCTTATTTAATCCATCTTAATTAAATCATTAAATTTGTATCTTTTGCCCATTCATTATCCCTCTATCTCTTCTTATAATAAAAAGAATTTCTCCTGAAATCACTAATCAGAGTATGATGCCTTTCTATCCTCCCCTAAGTTAGTAAAATTAACATTCAGCATAACAAATACCCAATTTGGTTCTGCTTGGTACATTCTATCCACCAAAAATGTTTAAATACATTGTATCCTCCTTTCCTTCGATATTTTATTACATTTTAAAAATCAATCATTATTAAAAACTTCAACATTTTAATTTCTTATTAAATCTTAAACCATTCTAATTTACTATTTCAAATATAAATGTTACAATACCATCTTCTGTACCTTAGCAGAATCTTTCTTACAGAAATTTATATTTCATCCTTTGTCTCTAAAAAAATCCCTCTTCTCCCATCCAATTTTAAAGCTTTGAGGCTTTTCTCCGCCTTTCCCCTTTCTTTCTTCCCCCACCAAATCTTCCTACCCCCTTCTTCTTCTAACCTCTGCCTTGCTGGGATCCCTTCTCTGTTGTGTTCCCTTTTTCTCTTGTTTGTTATCATTATATTTACTTTGCATCATATTTTTCTCTTTCTCAAATGTTTTTAAATCTTAAGTCCTTCATTTTCCTTGCTCTCTTCCTTCCTTCTTCCTTAGATAAGTTTTGGGATTCAATGAAGATGGCGTCTTCGTCTCTTCCTTGTTGTTCTTCTTCCGTTTCCATCTGTTCCATTGTCTGTTGGTAATTGACCAGCGCCATTTCTAGAAATAGAAAAGCTTTTCCATGCCATCTTTGCAGGCTGCTTTTGTTTGCTCATATTCATCCCTCAGGTCTTCAAAAAGGAAAGCCATTATAAATAAATCTTTTTTTTTCTTTATTCCTCTTTCTTCTTACACCAACCAAATATTCGAGAGAAAGGCAAAACAATCCCAAAATCCACAATCCTCAATAAATCCAAGCAAGCCAAAATTCCCCCTTCCTCTTCCAGGGGTGGTATCAAACAAATAATAAAAAAAAGAATCCAAATCTATATTTTAAAGCCTTATTAAGATTATATTTCTGTCCTCAAGTCTTCAAGGCATCTCCTCCAACAAGATCCAAATTTATATATTTTCTTTATCCTCTCCCTTCCGGCTTAATTCCGTCAGGAGGGAGAGTAAACTTTCCCTTCAGCACCTCAAAATAGCCGCTTTTTTTCTCTTGTGGAAGAAATCATCAGAAAACCATCTTTTCCAGGAATTAAATTAGATAAATCTCAAAGCCCTGGGTGACCAAGAAGAACTTTCACTTTCAATAACTTTCTCTTCTTCCTCCTCGCATACTTGCCCGGCTGTCAACTTCTTTGTGGCGGCCATTGCGGACCCGCGCTGCACCGTCCTGGTAACAGGGGGTTCTGCCGGCCAGGAGGTCTGCAACACCCCAAACCCTTCCTCCGGATCCCCCTTACCTTCAGCTACCCCTGCAGGGCAGCCTTGCTCGCGCCCGTCCGGGTCGGGCCCCAAAACGAGCTAGCGGCAGGGATCGCGCAGCTTCGCGAATCCCTACCGCTCAGAAGCCGACAAACCGAAAACCCGATATCCTTTCTCTTCTTAATGCTCATTTGATTCTTGATGATGGCTCTTCCTCTTAAATGGCTCTGTTCTAAGCCGGTTTGGGTGGAACAATGGCCATTATCAAAAGAAAAACTCACTGCTTTACAACAATTGGTTCAAGAACAATTGGCTGCTGGTCATATAGAACCTTCTACTAGTCCTTGGAATACTCTTGCTTTTGTTATAAAAAAAAAATGGGAAACAGAATGTTGCACAATTCCCCCATTCCAATTCTTCCTGAATTACAAGTACAGAAATCATATACATTAATACAATGGCAAAAATTACTTGGCATTATTAATTGGGCACGCCCATTCTTCTACATTACAACTGGTGATATGTTGCCCTTATTTCAGTCTTTGAAGGGAGCACAATCACCAGGAGATCTAGTTGTATTAACTGATCCTCAAAGAACATGCCTTCAAAAAATATTGAATAAGTTTAAGCATCGATATGTGGACAGGTAACATCCTTAACAATAGGACTTTGCTTAGCTATTCTTCCCACTACACCCTTACCCACGGGATGTCTTTATTCCAATGCGTCCCCGCAAGCGGTCAACATTCGTGAATGGATTAATTTGTCAGCTACTCCGCCTAGAAACATTTATCCTTATCAATCAACATTAGAGGATTTGATTATTAAAGGTCATAAACGAGCCTTACATCTTACAGGACAGGATCTCATTAGCATAGCTTTCACTCGTACAAAAGTTGAACATGAGCATTTGATGATGATTTCAGAATCATATCAAATATCCTTTTCTCAATTTGTGGGAAACTTGTATTCTTTACTCAAGGATCCTAGAATAGTGGTTACTACTACTTTAAATCCGGCCTTTTCTTCCATTTTTGTGCGAAATCCTATTTCTAAAGCTCTTACAGTCTTTACTGATGGATCACCTACAAGGCGTGTGGTTGTCTGGCACATTCAACAACAATGGTATTCTAAATTTACTGCCACGCAGACTTCAGCTCAACGTGCTGAGCTGGCTGCTGTGATTTTGGCTTTACGATTGTTCAATGACCAACCTATTAACTTGATCGTTGATACTCAATATGTGTATTTAGCTATGCAATCTCTTCCCTTTTCTTATTGTGCTCTCTCTTTGGATAAGAATTTGTTATCCTTGTTTTTATCTTTAAATAATAGTTTGGAAACTCGCTTGTATTCTTTGTATGTAGAACACATTCGAAGTCATACTCCCTTTACTAATGCCTTGACTGAAGGAAATCGGAAGGCAGATGAATCCTTACAGGATGTTGCATCTTTGTTTGCTGATCCTGTTGCTAGTCATTCTTATTTTCATCAAAATGCCAAATCGCTTGCAAAGCAATTTAAAATTTCATTATCTCAAGCCCGGGATATTGTCCATGCTTGTCCAGCTTGTCAGCAACTGGCAGTTCCCTTTCCAGTGGGTGTCAACCCACGAGGAACTCAAGCTAATCAAAGTTGGCACATGGATGTAACTCAATTTTCAACCTTTAAGCCATACTGTTATCTTCATACGTCTATTGACACTCATTCACACTTCCATGGGTTACTGCTTCAAAACATGAATGTACTTCAGATGTTATTTCTCATTGCCTATCCTCTTTTGCTGTAATGGGTCTGCCTTCTCAGTTTAAAACTGACAATTGCCCCGCTTATATTAATAAGGAATTTCAAACCTTTTGTCAGAAATGGAATATTACTTTAGTGCACAGAACTCCTTACAACTCTCAGGGTCAAGCTATAGTTGAGCGAGATCATCGTACTTTTAAGGCATTGCTTCAGAAACAATTACAAACTGAGTCTGGCCCTTACCGTCTGCGAAAGATTCAAAATCTCATTGCTGTAGCATTATATACTTGGAATTATTTAACTTTTTTAGATTCTCTTGCAGACTCACCTGTTAATTTGCATTTTCGAACTACTGAATCTTTAGCAAGGCCTTTGGTAAAGTATCGCCAAGCTCCAGATCCAACCTGGAAAGGCCCTACACTGCTGATCACCTGGGGTCGCGGTTATGCCGCCATGGAAGATCCTTCTACTCTACAAGCAGTGTGGGTTCCAGCGCGCTGTGTTCGTCCGTATCATGGCATGGCATCAGGGCCTTCACAACCTGATTCCGGATTTCAATCTTCATCTGAACACGGAAGTCCGTCTGCCAAGGTCGACGCGCCTGCAACCCATCACTTGGGGCCAGGTTAAACCTACTACATATCAAGCTCAACAATAATTGCAACAGGCCTCATTACCTCAGACTCCTGAAAATCTTGTTGCTGCTGTTTTTGCTAACTCTGTTACCATTTTACTTTGTATTCTCTTGTTTATGGTTAATGGTGTTTCTGCTCAAAATGACACTTCTATGGTTCATCTTAACCATAATTTGTGGGTTCGTCATGCCCAATACATGTTTATGATCCATGGCACAAATATTACTTTATACTATGAGTCCCCAATGGCATTTGGTCAAATTTCTTTTACCCCTAACTTGATCATGTCTTCTACATTTATTGTCTCACACTCTATTTCACACTCCTAGCTATTTTCTACACCCCCTATGCAATTGAATTACTTGAAAGTTAGTCAATTTACAAGGGGTCTGTGTTTCTGTTGTCACGCTAAACACACTTGGCTTCATAATTGGTCTGATTATGGTGCTGCTCAGCACATATTAAAAAAGCGAGGAATTATAGTTATTGTTCTAACTACTATTGGTTGTCAGGTACCTTTAATTCTTCTTTGCATGGAATTAATATAGCTCCTGATATGTATCCTGACAATTTTCCTATTTTTAATGCCTCTGATCAATCTAATACAGGATCGATTTGCGCTGGTTGGCAGCTTAAGGATCCTAATATGTGGTTCTTTTTTTGATAAATATGCTACTAATGTTCATCCCCAGAATTATCAATGTGCAACTATAGGTTATTTTACTCTACCTGTTCAAATAGGTACGCTCCCATCAACTCGACAGCGGCATTCCTCTCTGGGGCCTACATGTAATGATGAAGTCATTATTGACACACAATTGCCTTCTGGTTCTACATTTGGCCGTGCATTGGCAGGGGCCATTACAGGAGTCCTTACTCTAGGCTCTTATCCTGGCATAATTGCTCAAGAAAACAGATGATCTATTCTTGGTCTCACCTGCAGACTTGAAAAATCCATCAATGCTACTGCTGCTATTATTTGTGATTTGCAGCATGAAATAGAAGACTTAAATCAAGATGTCTTACAGCAGTGTTTTGCCATAGACTATCTTTTAGCCTGTCAGGGAGGGTTCTTTACATTAGTTGGACGCCGTGGATGTGCTGTGCATTTTCATTCTTTGAATAAAACTATTGAGGATGAGCTTGCCAATTTACAATCTTACGTTCAAAATAATATCCATGCTCATTACTCACCTTTTGAGTGGCTAACCAATTGGCTCCCTGATTGGTCTTGGCTCAGACAGTTTTTCTTTTATGCTATAATTATTATTATTGTACTAATTGCAACCTGTTTTTTTATTCAATTTATTCCAAATTTATTCGCATTGTTTCATCCCGCTTCCAGCTCTCTTAACCCTCTACAATTGCAATACATTTATAAATCTTTGAATCCTCCATTTAAAATAAAAAACGAGGATATGTAGAGTTGTAACTGCAGGAATGTTCCAATCTCGGATGGCAAACCTCAGATAAAGAATGTTTCCAAGCAAATACAACTCAGGCAAACAAAGTCACTAATCTATGGATAAAGGAGGATTAGAGAGGCGAAGTAAACATATGTTAGACTTTAACTAGAGATAATTAATTGTATGGATTACTGTACTAAACAGTAACGAAAGTTAAGCAGTAACCAAAGTTAACCAATGATGGAGGATAACTAAAAATATATATAAATGCAAGACTATACTCCAATAAAGATCATCATAATTCAGTTGTTCATGATCAAACAACTCGACTGCCTCATCATTACAACACAAGACTCAAGGGTTTTCCCCAATTAGAGAGAATGGCCACTTTTGGGGGGCTATTCAGCATCTTAGTGATCAGTTATTACTGTTGGAGATCACATCTCACTTTCTATAAAATTTCTTCCAGCTACACAACCACGCCCCAAGTTCATTAAACCATTTAGAAATCCATCCTATTCTGTTCTTTCTTCTATGCAGTTTCCCCTCACACTGAAAATGCATCCTTTTATTTATTATTTATTATTTATTTGGTTTATATTCTCACACTGAATTTAGGGAAGCATACCAGAAGCCAATATGGGTTTGTCAGAAACTGATCAGGCCAAACAATCTAATTGCATTTTCTGTGACAAAATTAGTGGACCAGCAAAATGCTGTGGGCATAATAGTAAGGCAAACAAGAAGCAATTGATGGGAACTAATAAAGGAGAGACCCAACCTAGAAATTAGGATAAATTTCATGACTGAACTGTCTTCAGAAGTTGTGGGTGCTCTCACGGGTTTTAAGAAGAGCTTGGACAACTATTTGTCTGAAATGCTTGAGCAGGGGATTGGATTAGAAAACTTGCCTTCCCTTTCTGTCATTCTGTATTCTATAAAATTCCCTCATTATTTCCCCCACAATAAGAATCCTATGTGGAAGATTTGGTTGACTGTGAATGATTGGCCCACACTCACCAAGGGCCTTAACATGGATCAGGGTGGATTTGATCTAGGGATTTTCTGGACCCAACCCAATTCCTTAACCGTTATATTATACAAGTTGCCTTTCTATCTGTTTTCTCCACTTCATTTTGTACCATTCTCTCCTAGTCATTGAAAATCCTCCTTTATAATACTGCCTCCCTTTCTCTTTTTTAAAAAACAAACTTTATTGATTATAAAACTAAAATATCAAACAAACACATACACAACACACAGAAGAAGAAGAAAAAAGAAATAGGAAAAAAGAAAATGATTAAAAACTAACAATTCTACTATTGACAGTCTGTGGTTCCTTGTTTGTTATCAATATTGGTGATAAATTTACAAATACATCTTATTGCAAATATATAATTACTACCTCTTTTACATTTTACGTTGTTTACTAATATATTTTCTATTTTTGTTTTATCCAGTCATACCAGCATTCCCAGCTTCTATAATATTATGATGTTTCTTTTTCCTTAAGTGCTAAGGTTAACTTGTCCATCTCTGGACAGGTTGTTATCTTCTGAATAACTATTTCCTCTGTTGGAATATCTGCTTGTTTTCAACACTGTACAAAGGTTATTCTGGCTGCAGTAAGAATATGCAGTATTATATATTTGACATTTTTAGAAACTTGTCTATTAAATATCCCCAATAGGAAGAATTCTGGTTTTAATTCAGTTTGCTCTGGCGTTATTTCCTCTAACCATTTTTTTTATTCTATGCCAGTATCTTTGGGCTTCAGTGCAGGACCACCACATATGAAAGAATGTTCCCTGTTTCTTTTTACATTTCCAGCAATTTGGATTCATGTTAGGAGACATTTTCGCTATTCTCGAGGGTGAGAGATGCCATCTATAAAACATTTTATAGACATTTTCTTTATATGCTGCTCATTTTGTAATTTTATTATTCCTTGTCCAAACCTTTTCCCATTCTAATAATGTAATGCTACATCCTATGTTTCTGCTCCAAGCTATCATGTTGCCTTTGACTACTTCCTCTTCTAATTCCATCTCTAATAAATAATTATAAAATTTAGGCTTTTTTTTTTTTTTTATCTGGACCTAATAGAATTTTATCTAATTGTTGTGCCTTAGTATAAATTCCAAAAATTTTCTTGTCCTGGCTATATCTATTTTGAATTTGCAAGTAAGTCCACCAGTCTACTTGTAGCCCTTGATCTTGGAGATCTTACTATGATTTTAAAGTTCCTTGCGCATCAAGAAGGTCTTTGTATTTTATCATTTTATTAAGATTTAGATTATTTGGATGTATCATCGCCTCCATCGTTGAGATCCACATTGGGATTTTTGAATAATGTTTTTATTTTATTCCAATTAGCCAATAAGGAATCTCTAATTATATGTCTGTGGAAATACTTCTGCTTAATTTTCCCAGTGTCCCATAAAAATGCATGCCATCCCCTCTGTAAATCATGGCCTTCTAAAAATAAGATCCTTTTATTCGTCACATTTACTCACTCTTTCAACCAGAGTAAGGAGGCTGCACTATAGTATAATTCCCAATTTGGGAGTGCCATACCTCCCCTGCTCTTCATATCTTGCATTGCCTTTAGGTTTATCCTTGGTCTTTTCCCCTTGCCAGACAAATTTGGTAATTATCTTATTAAGTTCCATGAAGTAATTTTTATGTATTTTTATTGGTATTGTTTGGAATAAGTAAATAAATTTGGGCAGAATGTTCATTTTTATAGTGGCAATCCTCCCTAATAAGGAGATTTGCAATTTAACCCACATCTCTAAATCTTTTTTGACTTGCTGTAATAATTTATTATAATTATTTTCCATTAGAGTTTTGCATTGAGCCGTCAACCAAATTCCTAAGTATTTAACTTTTTTTACTATTTGTAATCCCATTATCCTTTCCAATTTTAGTTTTTGTTTTTTTGTTAAATTTTTAGTTATTAATTTCATTTTTCCCTATAATTTTAAGTCCTGCAACTTCCCCAAATTGATCTAACTCTTTCAGTAATTCTTGACCTGTTTTAATTGTTCCTCTATGAAAAATACCATATCATCCGCAAATGACTGGAGTTTATATTCTTCTTTTTTAATTTTTAGTCCTTTTATTCCTGGGTTCTGTCTAATTCGTGTAAGCAATGTTTCCAAAGATAATATGAAGAGCAGGGGGGATAATGGACATCCCTGCCTGACTCCTTTCTCTATTTTTATTGAGTGCGTGTACTCTCCATTAATTATAATATTCTCCTTTTGTGAATCATAAATTGTAGTCACGATGTTTTCAAATTTAGTGCCTAGATTCATATTGTAAATTGTTGAATTAGGAATTGCCAATTTAGATTGTCAAAGGCCTTCTGTGCATCCAAGAATACAAGGGCTATTTGTTTTTCTGGATGGGTTTCGTAGTATTCCAAAACATTTAATACTATTCTTAAATTGTTCCTAATTGTCTATTAGGAAGAAATCCGTTTTGATCTTTATGTATATATTCATTCAATATTTTTTTCAATCTATTGGCTATAATTGTGGTAAATATTTTATAATCTGTGTTTAACAGGGAAATTGGTCTATAATTTTGTATATGTCATAAATCTGAATCTTCTTTCAGAATCAACGATATCAGTGTCTCCTTCCATGAATCCGGAATTCTTGCTGCTAATAGGACCTCATTATATACTTCCACCATGAGAGGTCTTATTTGTTCTCCTATTTTCTTATAAAGTTCCCCTGGTATCCCATTGGGTCCTGGGGTTTTATTGTTCTTTTGGTTTTCTATTGCTGCTTTTAACTCGGGCCACGTAATATCTCTAATGAACATTTCCTTCATCTCCTCCTTGATTATTTTACCAAATAGTTTCTTATCATATCCTCATTTACCTCTTCCTTTTTATAAAGATCTTCAAAAAATTTACATGCAATTTCTTTTTTCTGTTCTATCCCTTGTTGGGCATCCCTGTTCTCATCTATTAATTGGTAGATCAGTCTTTTTTCTTTTTCTTTTTTAAGTTTATAGGCCAACCACCTTCCTGGTTTATTGGCCTGTTCAAAAAATATCTGTCTGGCTGTATTTAACTTTGAAACCATTCCTTCTTGTTTGATTAAATTTAATTTATGTTTAGTTATTATCATCTGTTTTTTCAATTTGCAATCTTTTGGGGTGTTTTGCAGCTGAATTTCTAATTTTTTGATTCTTTGTTCTAATTTATTTTGTTGTGCATATTTTTCTTTATTTCTTTTAGCAGTGTATGATATAATTGTGCCTCTTATTATTGCCTTCATTGTATCCCAAATATTCTGTTTCGTAGTTGCCTCATTATTATTTTCTTTTAAAAAATAGTCTAATTCCTCGTCAAGTTTATTCATAAATTCTTTCTCTTTAATTAACTGTGCATTTAAGGTCCACCTTTTCCTTGGTTTCTTCCTGCCTTTCCACACTATCTGAATTGGGTTGTGATCTGCCCATTCATTTGGTAAAATTTCAATCTCTTTTAATTCATTTAATAATTCACCATTCATCCACACCATATCGATTCGTGTCCATGATTGGTGAGGGTTGGAGTAAAATGTAAATTGCTTTTTCTCAGGGTTTAATTTCCTCTACATGTCTATCAAATTTAGTTCAATCATCATTTCTTCACATGTTTTTGGTAGTTCTCTTTTTTTCTTCTCTCCCCCCCCCCCTACTATGATCTTTCTGGTGGTCCACAATAGCATTGAAATCCCCCAAGATGCAAATATTCCTTTTATCTAATTCCACTAATTTCCCATGTAATTGTTTAAAAAATTCATTTTGGTTATCATTAGGGGCACAGATTACCACTAGTAGAATTGGAATTGATTTAATCCAAATTTGTAACACCAGAATTCTTCCATTGGGGTCTATCCAAATTGGCTCTGCTTTCATATCGTCTTTCACATATACTGCTATCCCTTTCTTTTTCCTAAAATCTGCTGGTGACGTATACAAATTCCCTAGCTTGGGGCATTCTAGACATTTTTCTTCTTCCTTCCTTATATGAGTTTCCTGTAAACATATTATATCTGCATTTTGTTTAATTAATTTGGTTAATATTCTTTTCCTTTTTATCCTAGAGTTTAGGCCATTTATGTTAATTGATAGTATTTTCTTTTCTTCATCCATCACCTAACTGACTCTTGCTCTTTGTCTTGTAGTTACTCCTGTCTCTCTTTGTGGCTGATTGTGCATCTTCAGTTCTTCTCTCTCTTGATGTTGTTTATTTTTTTGAATTCCTACAATTCCCATCTCTATTTTTTTGGTAGTCTTGGTCGTCTTGCGAATTCATTTCTAACTCGTCTCTACTACTCGATTCTTCATGGCCTATCAATTGTTCATAGAATTCTTGGGCTTTTTCCACGGAGTCTACTTTAATTTTTCTTTCTTCCCAAGTGATTAGCATTCCCTCTGGGATTAGCCATCTAAATATGATACCTTTTTGGTTTAATTGGTTCGCCAAGAATTTATAATCTCGCCTCTGCTCTCTCACTCTTCTTGGGATTTGTTTAAGCACCAATTTTTCTTTTCCTTTGTATGTAATTGTTTCTTCTCTAGAAATTTGTATATAATATTTTGAACTTTCCTTCTTTTTTGTGTGTGTTATGACTAAATATAAACTACAATATTATTAATGTATCAATTGTATCAATTAAATATATATAAATTACATTTACCACATTCAAAAATCAGTTAAGTTGATGTCAAGAAATAATTGTTGCAATCCACAAATTTAGAAGCTTAAAGTGTCTTAATATAATTGTTCAGTTCTTCAAGATTCCTCCACCGAGCACACCGGAAGCACAGAGTTGCTGAGTAATGTCTCTGATTTCACTATTTCACCATCAACTGAGGTTGATGGCATTGAAGTTGTTTGTATTGAAGAGGTCTTCTTTCCAGTTTTAAGCGTTGTCTTAGTGATGGAGGTCATTTCTTATAAAATTTGTTTTTGTTTTTGTATTATATTAAATATGTTGTCCCAAATTAACATTCACTATTAAGAAGTATCAACTATAAATGGCCACTACGCTAATTAATATGATATGTTACAGGATTAACCTCTCTTATCAATATATATATATTCTCCAGAACACTTTTACAGCTAATTTCTAAATCAAATATCTGGATTTGTAAATCTTAATAATATATCAAATTCCTCTATTTAAATTTAAATACTATTGACCTGGATATCTATAAATGCTATAGAATCCCAAATCTCAAAATAGTGCTATGAGATAATATTTCAAATACTTACAAATCTAAATAAAGATATATCAACCTTACTATACAATAATTAATTAGTTAATCTATAATAATCACAATTAATCACAATTAATTATTTAATTCAATCTAATCAACGCCTATAATCAAATATCTATACCTAAATAATTAATTAATTATCACCTCCCTTTTTGTGTGTGTGTTATAACCAAATATAAACTACAATATTATTAATGTATCAATTAAATATATATAAATTACATTTACCACATTCAAAAATCAGTTAAGTTGATGTCAAGAAATAATTGTTGCAATCCGCAAATTTAGAAGCTTAAAGTGTCTTAATATAATTGTTCAGTTCTTCAAGATTCCTCCACCGAGCGCACCGGAAGCACAGAGTTGCTGAGTAATGTCTCTGATTTCACTATCTCACCATACTTTCCGCTGTAGTCATTTCTCCTTTCGTTTAAAAGTTTTACAAGTCAATTTTTAGATTCAAATAGTCTCTTTCTTTAATAAATCTTCTCTACTTACTACAGCTCCAGTCCAATAATCCAAAAGGAGACCAGTAAATTATTCAGTTTCATTCATGGAATATTTAAAGTTGTAATTTAATTCCTTACTTCAAGTCTCCCCCCATCTCAAGTTCGTCCTTCCAATTTTCCCCAAAGTCCACAATTCAAATCCTTCAAAGTTCCCTTAAATTAAATTGTTATTCTTTCTTCTTCTTTTTCTCTCTCTCCCCCAATTATTATCAGTCTCTCAGATCCCTCAGTTTCTCTTATCTTCTCTGTCTGATTGCTCGCGTCCTTACCCTCTTCTGTCTCATGAGCCCTTTCACTTTCGCCACTGCTCGTATCTGCTTTGGCTGCTGTTTTCGGGCTTCACTCCGACTAAGATACTCCAATATTCAACGCTCAATCAGAATAGCAAATTCTTTCACTTGCATTCTTCGTTCACCACAGTCTGTCACTCATCTGCTTCCTCTTGTATGCAATGATCAAGGCTTTAGGACCGCCATTGCTGACAGTCTCTTGTTGTCGGTCTCCACAGGGTTTCTCTACGTTGCAATGAGAATCACCTTTTCCACACTGTGACTTGAGTCTCCCCACACTGGTACGCTTCTCTACAAGATCAACCCCCTAAGGGTCACTCCAACAGCAAGAGAAGATAGCGTGAAACCCAGGACGAGCTTCAGCACCTCCATTTGCCCATATCTCATCACTGGAAGTGAATACTGCCTCCCTTTCTCAATGGGGAAATAGGAATAATTTGAGATGGAATACATTTGGGAAAACTGAATGTAGAATGAATTTAATTGTCCAGAAAGGCTATAAACCATCAAAATATAGGAAGCTGCAGAATACTTACTGCTCAACATTTTTAGCAGTTCCATTTGTGGTACCTTCATAAGCCAAAGCCATTTGGTGATATGTTTTGGATTTGGTGCTTCTCAGCTATTGTGATTCTAAGGATGATTGGGGATAAAGAGGGAGACATTACAGATCTCCTCTGTTGGCATTGACTGGGTAGGGTGGACAATAGTTCCATAGGGGAAGTACCTGAGAAGAAATGGTGAGGGAATCTTCTCTAACTTTAACCAAGGGAGAAATGGATATTCTTCCAATAATTAAGAGAACAAAAGGGTTACAAGGATTAAAGGGGAAGGCTTGGTCAGCTTAAGTTATGAAGCAATAGAAATGGAATGATTCCATTTTCTAATGATTAAAGGTAGAGGGATCTCTCCTAGCATATCCCATTACAAAGGAAGAAAGAGTGATGAACATAGAGAGGGAGGTTGAGTAAAGATAAAAGCTGGTGAAGTGACAGCCTCCGAGTCTCAGTCTCTTATAGATAAGAATGCAAGGCAGATAACATCAAGGGTGACAGTAAAGTTGCCCAAAGTCTGTTGATTTGAAAAGTGGGGAGGAAGAGAATCATGATTTGAGTCCTTGGGAGCAGTTATAACAAATTATACAACTATACAAACAGATATTGAAATATAATGCAACAGGTATCCTATGAGCTGCAATGTACAGGTAGTCTTCAATTTATAACCACAATTGAGACCAAAATTTACGTTGTTAAGTGAGTCTTGCCTGATTTTACAACTTTTTTCACCACATTTGTTAAGTGTGTCACTGTAGTTCTTATATTAGTAACATGGTTGTTAAATGAATCCGGTTTCTGCATTGCCTTTGCTTGTCAGAAGATTGCAAAAGAAGATCATGTGAGTCTGGGACACTGCAAATGCCATAAATGTGAGTCAAGCATCCAAATGTAAATTTCATGATGCTGCAAAGTGAAAAAAATGGTCCTAAGTCACTTTTTTCAGCATCTTGTAAATTTGAACAGTCACTAAATGAATTGTTGTAAGTCAAGGATTTATCTGTACTGCACCTCTCTGTATACTGAGCTCCCTAATTCAGTGCAGTAAAATTATTTACCCAACCTTCTGCTTGGGAATGTGGAGCTGAGAGAGAGTTTTCTAGCCAAGTCTAGAATGAAGTCTTGACAGCATTCATCCTTGTACCAGACAACAGTAAGAGACAAGGTTATGAACCTAATACTTTCCTATTAGCACTGAATCAATATATCCTTTCTATACTTTCTCATGAGAAAGTGAAGGAAACACAACAATCATATCACACACACACACACACACACACACACACACAGAGAGAGAGAGAGAGAGAGAGAGAGAACACTTTATACAATATTTAATCAGCAAATCATGGTTTTCTTAGGGCTGAAAAGAACTCCTTCCAAATATTAAAAAAACATATCTCAGATTTATTGTATACTTATGGGGACATCAGATTAAAATCAAAAGCTGTAAATGCGACTTGTCTCTTCAGCTCTGTGCAATTGGAAAACACTGAGATGACTGGGGGAAATAGCTCCGATGAAGCTGAGTCAGTTTCACTGCAAAGAACTGAAAAAGGGCTGAGTGTATTTTACCCACTTAGAGCTAAATTGCTCAATGCAGACAGAGTCAAGAAGCTGGGTGGATGTGACAGCTAAATTATAGGATTGCTTTACATGCACATTATCTTGTCACAACATAAGAGTTACCTACTGCGCTAAAGTACAACTTTCAGGCATAACATATAATTTTCCTCTTATTGCCATGGAGGAAGATTAGACAGATTTTTTTGTACACAGCTTATGGTTCTTTGCAGGGTTTTGGTGAAGCAGTTACAACATCACTGTGCAATGTAGCTATTGTATGATGTGTCTTGCTTTGGTTTCTTATATTTCAGATGTATAATGCTGGCTGACTAGGGATGCAACAAATGTTGAAACCACAGGACAACCTGTATACCTCTTATTTTAAACTATAGAAATATCTCAGATGGATTTCTGCCAAGACATATATGGAAGGTGAACATGAATAATTTAATAACACATTATTCTATGGTTGGGTCTGATAAATATCAAATTGTGAGACAATATTTATGGTTGTAATAGACTGTGTATTGTAAGCTGTCTAGGATTTCTGAGTGGGTGTTATACAAACATTTGTAATAAATAATAAATAAACAAAATCCAGATCACAGTTTAGAAGCTTATCTTTTTCATTAGTTTTTTTAGAATGCTAATTTAAAATAAAGCTCACTTTATAAAAAAAAGATCTGAACCTACTATTCAATTTGGAAAAGACTGAATCATACAATTGGAAAGGCTCTTAAATTGTCTTTGAGAACCTCTGTCAATGCCTGAGTAACTTTGATGGGCAATTGAGAATAGGAACTAGGATAGCAAAAGGCAGCTGTAGAAATTCCCCTGGAGTTTTTTTTTTTTTTTTGTCACTCTAGATCATGGTATTGTTTAGGACTAGATGATGGAAGTGAGTTTTGAAGCCACTGAATTGAATTGTGGAATTATTATTATTTGTATCTAGGAGATGCTTTGGTTCACATTATAATCTCTGGACTCTGATTTCCCACATGATATTATCTCAAAGCCAAGTACATTTAATATTTATACAAAACTGCCACAAAAGTCCATTGAAGTCTTTGGACTAAAATATTGATAAAACTTTATTCTTTTGCTCTTCTTGTTACTGTCCTGAAGATTTCCTAGGATTAATAATGTTGTGGACCATGGTGAACATGAAGAAGCCAGATGCTTCTAATGATTCATAGAAAGTATAGTTTTGAATATGGAATTCAGTCTGTTCAGGAAATGGTTGCCCATCTCTTGAAATATCAGGTTCATAGACTGGAATGCTCTTGTAGCTTTTACTAGATTTTCAGATGTGATTTGTCAAAAGAATTGTCTTTTTCTACATGATCGCATTGCTTATTCAGGTCAGCACAAGAATATTGCAGCTATCATAACTAACAATAGATTAGCAATAATCTTTTCAGTTGCCACATCTAAGATTTGGCATGAATTCACTCCTGGAATGTGGAGATTGCTAACATGTCTAGCATATTCGAAGAACTAGGAAACAGATCTTTTAATTCAAGATTTTTGAATGCAGCCTTTCATTATGGTATTAATTTGCATGATTTTCAAATCATTTTAAATACCTTCTTCTTCTTCTTCTTCTTCTTCTTCTTCTTCTTCTTCTTCTTCTTCTTCTTCTTCTTCTTCTTCTTCTTCTTCTTCTTCTTCTTCTTCTTCTTCTTCTTCTTCTTCTTCTTCTTCTTCTTCTTCTTCTTCTTCTTCTTCTTCTTCTTCTTCTTCTTCGCCATTGTCTATCCACTGCAGAATAAAGGCCCCTTCTGCATGTTTCCAACCAATACGGTTCTGAGCTTTCTTTTGCCGATTGTGCCTGCAATACTTGGTCATGTCGATCCATTTTGTTTTAGCTCTCTTTCGTGGATGCTTTTTATGAAGTGTGATCCATTCTATGACTGCCTTGGTCCACCTGCCGTCAGTTCTTCTTGCTATGTGACCAGCCTATTTCCATTTCAATTCTTTTACTCTTCTGATGATATTGTAAACTTTTGTTTGTTCTCTAATCTATGTGTAGATTTTATATCTTATCTTGTAATGCAAAGCATGTATCTTTCTGTGGCTCTTCATGACACTCAGAGCTTTTGTATAGACTGTGAGGTTAGTGTCTTTGTTTCACTGGCATACGTTAGAGCAGGTAACACATTGATCAAAAACTTTTCTCTTCAGGCATAGGGGGAGGTTGTTCTCGAAAATTATGCTTAGCTTGTCAAATGCCTGCCAACCATATTTAACATGCCATTCAATTTCCTGTATCACCTTCCATTGAGATCCGTTGGCCAAGATATATGTAGTGGTCTACTATTTCTAGTTCTTCTCCAGATATAAACTTTTTTATTCCTTTGGTGAATTTATTAAACATGACCTGGCTCTTTTTCAGGTTTATTTTTAAACCAAATGGTTCTCCTGCTTTGTATGTAAGTACCTTGTTTAAATTAGCAAAAGTACATAATTAAAGATACAAAAATTGTAAAATCACAAGTCAAAGTATAGTAACATCACAATTTTTGTCATGATGGCTATCATTAAATAACATCCTTGAGTAGATGAGATCTCTCCAAATTAGTCCTAGATTCTGATATCCAGCCAAACTTCTCTTTTACCTTAGTTCTTAAATTATTAATAAGTTTCTGTCTAGAAGACACTTTTTTTAAAAAAAAAAGTACACAACTATCTACCGTGTAAATATCTGTGGCATGAGAGTTTTCATTTGTCAACTATACTGTAAGAACTAGTTGTATGTGTTACTGCCATCTATAGTACAAACTTTGAATTCAGAATTCTAATGTTATATGTTGGATTATGTTAATGCTTGACAAAACCTGCCCAAGAAATAAATAAATTATCACCAAAAAAATCAATGATTGTGATGAGATAAAATATATGTGCCATCAGCCCCACTTTTTCAAAATTTATTCTGCATATCATTAATTATATTACAGAAAATGGAAGTTGCTGTACACAATGATGGGGTATATTGTCAATCCTTGGTAATGGCTGATCATGGATGATCAGAGTTATAATGCAAAACTGAAGGAATTCATGTATTCAAGTTTGTTTCTGAAATTTCTTCTTTACTAAAATGTGAGTCCAAATACAACATTGCTTCTCATGTAATGAGATTTTGCCTCCACTTCCTCACTTCTGAAATCATAAAATCTTCCAGGTAGCCCACCAGTGTAAAATATAAGAGTGCAAGAGGTTGAAGGGGAAAGAAAAATCTCACTCCTTGTTCCATTGAAGGAAGATGTTTCAGGAGAAAAATATTAAGTGCATACAATTCATTTATTGTTTCATTATGCAAGTTCTTAACATTCAAAATTCTTTCCAGCCAAAATATACCAACAATATTAAACATTTATTTACACAAAGTCCGTAAAAGCAATACTGATAGCTGTTGTTAATTTATTTGCCATTCTTCCTCCCAGAGTGATTTACAGTATTAAGAACAACAACAAATATATATAAAAAGTAAACAATGCTTTCTTTAAAAGAACAAAGCAAAAATAAGACAATTTGAATGTGGCTTATTTTTTTTTTTTCTACAAATACTGGATCAGTTATTTTGTGAATGAAAATAGCATGTAGTTTATCCAAATATCCGCTGGGAGACAGTATCATGATTAGCATTAGTTTTTATTTAAAAAGGCTCTATTGGCCACCATCTGTTAGAGAAACCACTCAGTTGGTTCAACTATCTGCTCTTAAGGAATAAATTGAAATTAATTTATTAAATACTCTCTGCTGCAGTTTATAGCTTTACAGATAAAGTTAACATCTTGAACTCAGTAGCTCACTAGGAATTAGTTCAACATTTGTGTAAATGACTGTGTTGTGTGGTCCAATTCAACTGCAAACTTTACAATCAGGCGCCTCTGTTTTACACTAGTTGCATTTTCCGGACTATCTTCAAGAATACAGTAGCTCCATCTGGGGTGTATGGCAGCAATCCAATTTAGAGATTATTTAGGCGTAACACTGAGACTAGACTTTCCTGGCTCAGATAGGGCCATAGTCAACACTGAGCATTGGCCCTAATTGATATCAAGACCTTCTGTGTTTTTTACAGACAGATTGGAATAAAGGAAAAACTTAAACTGTGTAACTGCTTCTTTGTAGGAAGTACTCTATGTAGAATAGATCGCTTGCCTAATGTCTGGACTTGGGATACCCATGCTTTGCTACGAAACTATGTAGTAGGGCTTAGTTTTGTGGAGGAAAATAAGGAAAAAATCTGCCTCTGCTCACCAGCATCCACCGATATTCATCTGGCTAGCATCCTGTTAGTGTGTGAAAGAGTTGAGGGGTGTTTGGAAACTGAACAGTATTTGCTGTGTGATCAAGGAGATAGCAAGGAGCCTGGGCGTGGCTTAGCTCAACTGTTCTGTACTAAAGCTGCTTGGTGCTATGAAACTAAAACTGAAACGCCTCTCCTTTGCTTATGTTTTGCATTTGGAACAGATTTCTTTTCAGGTAGGAAGAGGGAGTAGAACTCCTTAGCCTCAGAGCATGTTAATAATAATATATGGAATACTAATGCTCTGGTGGTCATTTCAAAAAATCCTTTCTTAGTGAGCACCTAGAAGACAAGAGTAACATACGTGCCAAATTTCAAGTTTGTAGGCTTTATCGTTCTGGAGATTTTGTGATGATGCATGAGTGGTATTTTGCTTTTATATATATAGAAGATTTATAGCATATCTGCTTATATGGGTTCAGCTTTAGTTTGTTGACCCTCATCTGGATCATTAGATAATCAGTAATCTCATTTTTACTTCCACAATCCCTACATATTTTTTTTTTACTAACTCAATGATAAAAGAGTGCCTTTGGATTTTACTTTGCTAATCGTTGCTGACTATAGGAGGCGGTACTCATCTCCATTTCGAGGCCACTGAGCCAGCATTGTCTGAAGATGTTTCCTTAATCATGTGGCCAGCATGACATCACGAAGTTCTGTTACCTTCTCACCAAAGTGATACTTATTTATCTACTCACATTTGCATGCTTTTGAACTGCAAGGTTGGAAGAGCTGGGGTGAGGATTGGAGCACATCCCATCACACAGTGCTCAGGTTTTGAATCTGGGCTGTTGGCTTTTCACCTGATGAGCCCAGCATCTTAACAGCTGACCCTAACCCAATGGAGGCAGGCAAACAAACAAACAAACAAACAAACAAACAAACAAACAAAAACACCCAGAGACTGTTATACTTAAAAATATCCCCTCTTCCCATCAAGAACACCATTATCATCAATAGCTCTAGTGGGAAGACCACTTGATCCCAGGCAGTGGTGGTTTTTTTACTACTGGTTCTGTGGGCGTAGCTTGGTGGGCGTAGCAGGGGAAGGATACTGTAAAATCTCCAGTCAGAGATCTCCATTTGCTGGTTGTTCAAACTACTCAAAATTTCCACTACTGGTTCTCCAGAACTGGCCAGAACCTGCTGAATCCCACCTCTGATCCCAGGGACGAAAGATAAAACTTTGTCATTGTCATTTCTGCTTACAACTTTATTAGTAATGCTTGTTGATATTATGGACAACAATCTATAAAAAAAATCCTTATTTAGATACTTAAAATACATACCTGTGCATTTATGGTGTATCTGTGGTAAAGGAAGTCTTTGTATTTGTATCCTAAAAATAGAACATAAACAATTGTAAGACATAAATAACTATAAATCAATGAGCCCCTTTGGAAGTTAGTTCCCTTATACTGAAGAATGTTCTTTTAAACTTAGCTGTTCAAGCTTTTCCTTCTTCTTTCTGATGCCTTTCGTGTTTTTCCCCCCTCCTTAACTCAATCCTGTATAAAAAAATTTGTAGGATTCCCAAGATTACATTTCTAGCATAATTGAACACTATGTTGCTTTAAAACAATATATCACTCCATGTCTTCTGTGAATATTGGATGATTGCTTCAGTGTCTGGGGGAATTGTCACTACTGCCAAATGCTGCAGTAAAAAGAAAATAGCTCTCTATGGTTGCTGCTACTAGCATGTTTCAGTTCTATCTCCTTTAGTACATTGTTAGAAGCACAAGGAGCTGAGCCTTCCAGCAAGTGGTAGGATTCAAATTTTTTAACTATCTGTTCTGTAGGCGTGGTTTGGTGGGCATTAGGGGAAGGATACTGTAAAATCTCCAGTCAGAGGTGATATTTGCTGGTTCTCCGAACTACTCAAAATTTCTGCTACCAGTTCTCCAGAACTGCTCAGAACCTGCTGAATACCACCTCTGCTTCCATCTATTGTTTTAAATATCCAAAAGCTGATGTTGAACCTAAGTGATACTTGTGATCATTAATATAAATAAAGGAAAATGAACTTCAGTGATTAAAAAAAATCTGATTCTAATAGTCTTAGGAGGTTCCAGGAAATCACCAAGAGTGACCAAGGCTCTAAATCTGGAATAGAAATACATTATCTTAGCAGAAAATCTGGTACTGTTTTTTCCATTCCCAGAAAACTTTTTTACAATGCCTTCACCTCTACTGTTGATCACACATTGTAAGACAGTGAGATCTGTATCTTACTTTTACAATATCTGTCTTTGTATAAGATATACCAATAAGAGAAGAGAAAAAAAATGTTGCACTCTTGAAATAGACCTTCATACATTTGGATTTATTGGTAGGCAAAGATTTTGATCTTGTACTAAAAGTTAATCAAACTCTTTTTATCTACATCCATTAGTAATAATGCTAAATTTATATTCATCTTTGTAACAGTAGAGTTGTTTATACTTACCAAAATCAGTCATCTATACAGGAAACTTCTTCAGTTTATGTAAATTAAAAACCCTCTGTAGATAAGATTTTGTCCTTTGAGCTCTGTGGCATTTTGGATAAATAAATACATCCTGAGCACTATAAGAGATTTCTTAGCACCACAGATGAAACTATAAAATTTGCCAGCAATTTTTGCCTACAACTCCTTTTATTGTGTTGCAGGTCTCATTCTCTCAAACATGTATCCACACTGTCAACTCTTGAAAGATTCAGCCTCACTCACAATAACTCCTACCCTCAAAATGACGCTATAGAGCACTGCACATCAGAACAATAGACACAAGGACATTTTCCCCCGAACGCCATCACTCTGCTAAACAAATAATTCCCTCAACACTGTTACAGTCTGCACTTACTATTAATCTTCTCATCACTCCTTATCACCCATCCCCTCCCACTTGTGACTGTATGACTGTAACTTTGTTGCTTGTATCCTTACGATTTATATTGACTGTTTCCTAGTATGATTTGATTGCTTGTTGTACCCTATGACTATCATTAAGTGTTGTACCTTATGATTCTTGACGAGTGTATCTTTTCTTTTATGTACACTGAGAGCATTTGCACCAAGACAAATTCCTTGTGTGTCCAATCACACTTGGCCAATAAAGAATTCAATTGTATTGTATTGTATTGTATTGTATTGTATTGTATTGTATTGTATTGTATTGTATTGTATTGTATTGTGTTCTGTTCTGTTCTGTTCTGTTCTGTTCTATTCTATTCTATTCTATTCTATAATACATGGGCAAACAACCAATACAAACACAAGGTAAATTGCTCCAAACTTGATTGCAGAAAATACGACTTCAGCAACAAAGTGGTCAATGCCTGGAACACCCCAACCAACTCCGTTGTTACAGCCTCAACCCCTCACAATTTCAATCTCAAACTATCTACCATAGACCTCACCCCATTCCTAACAGGTCCTTAACGGGGGCGTGCATAAGAGCACCAGTGTGCCTACTGTCCCTGTCTTACTCTCCCCATTTATCTGTATTTACTCCCTTTGTTCTTGTTTTCTTCTAATGTGCCAGACATAACAACAATAAGGCTCCTGAGATCCAAGACCAGTTCAATGTGCCCTAGCAATGGCAGGAGGAAATGCTGACTGAGAAGTTCATCACCTGCTTGGTTGGCTAACCTGTTCTGCGACACAAGGAGCTTGGCCACTATCTATTCTTTAATTATACCAAAGTGTAGGAATTATTCAGAGATGGTTTCACATTTGAATGTGCTGATATGACGTACCCAATAAAATGGATCTTTGAGAAAAACCACAGCCTCAGAGTCCTGAGTTGATTGGGCACATTACTCTGAACCATGACACACAGATTTTATAAAAGCTCATGTGATATATATAGTCTGCCAAAAATAAGATTTGTTGCTCAAAATGCTTGGAGGCAAGGGGTACAGAAGGTTCTTACATATGAAAGAAGAAGGAAGGAAGGAAGGAAGGAAGGAAAGAAGGAAAGAAGGAAGGAAGGAAGGAAGGAAGGAAGGAAGGAAGGAAGGAAGGAAGGAAGGAAGGAAGGAAGGCTACTCTGCCTGGGGAGAATTGAACCAGGAGCTGAAATCCAAAATAATTGAAGGGCTTCCCATGACAAAGTATAAGGGAAGTATGAGATGCTATACACTCTCTAAATCTACTGTTCAGTTTAGTACCATTAGCCTTATTTTGACAATATTTCACTATAGAGTCATCAGTCTTGCTGCAAGCAATCAAACTATAACAGATAACAGATAAATGTTGCTTAGTGACATTTTAGCATTGAGAGTGATTTGATGGGCCTTCTCAGGCAGACTCCAGCAATTTCCAATCATGATTGGTATAAAAAAGGCTTATAAATCTTAATGTATGGTTTTGCTTGTTGTAACTCTTTTATGTTTCTTTTCTTTGTTGTTAATAAAATAGGTTTTGTATTCTATAAATGTAAAAAAAAATCTATGTTTTTTTTTCAACATTAACATCAATTTGTTGTGGATCTTATTCTTACATGTCTTATAGAATACAACATAGAAGTTCCGTTGCCATGGAAAAAAGTGATATTTGAAGGACAAATGGATGATCATAACTAGAAAATCACGTACACGATAAACAAAGGTGAAAGCTTTTTGTTTCAAAGAAGAATCTTTCTATCGTGTTCGAACAAAATAATCCAGATGTTCTATTCTCTTTTCATCAGTGTGGCTTAAATCGGTGTGACTAATTTTAACTGTTACTATATTGCCTTACTGAATAATGTAGTCTCAGCCATGAATCTTCAGAGTAAGGCTGTTCACAAAACATTCAAAAAGGGGTTGTTTTCCATTTGAAATCATTTGGATATTAGATTTGAAGCCTTAAATGCTAGTTTCACAATCATTATCATTGCCAATATCAGTACAGACTCTTTTGTAGGTGACCACTTTTAAATCATGCTTGTAGTAAAGTCACACAAATTATGTTTTTTTTTAACGTTATAAATTGCACAGTTTCCATAAACATGCTCTCCTCCAAATCAGATGCATTAGAAGTTACATAGGATGCTGAAAGTCTCATTTGAATTAATTCCAGGTGACTTCGTACATAAATCTCTGTAATTTTTGGGGAGTTTTTTTTCATCAATGACCAAAGCTACTTCAAGGATCTCTTTACAGATTAGAAATATATCATTCCAAGCAATGTTTGGGGACAGATAGCATATTTTCTTGTTATGTTTGCAGACTTTGCACACATTAAAAAAAAACAGTATTCAATCAATTATAATATACCATTGCGCTGATTAACAAAAGACCCAAAGAAAAAAAGATAGCCATAGCTGGGATAGGATGTTCATAATCAGGGCATTCTTAATGGTGGGATCTCATTTCAAATCACAGCTTTATGACCATAGTAAAAGGTAAATATTTCATTGTCAGTCATGTCTGGTGCTCATCTCCATTTCTTGGCCAAGGGAGCCAGCATTTGCCCGAAGACATTTTCCATGGCCATGTGGCTAGCACAGCTATAACACCAAAGGCACACAGAACACTGTTACCTTCCCAGCTTAGTGGTAAATGCTATTAATCTACTTCCTTTTGCATGCTTTTGAATTGCTAGGTGGTCAGGAGTTGGGACAAGTTACAGGTGGTATGTATCAGTACATAAGTGAGTTTGGCTAGCTTCCTTATATGACTTGTACGTCAATATGTTTAGTTACTTCCTTATAGTACTTTCTTCAAAATGGTAATTGCCTACAACTGGTATTGGCTGCAACCTAGTTATCCTCTCTGTTGTGTTAAAGGAGAATATGAAAATTCTTCAACTGTTAAACATACAGGCATCTCAACCAATCTTGATAGACGTAGGCTGCTTATACTCCCCCCCCACAAATTGCTACAAAAAAAATTAAAATACTACTTTAAGGATGATTTAGGACACACAACAACAGAAAAAGACATGGATGATTGATGATTTAAACAAAAGAATAAGGCTTCAAAAGATGAAGTAACAAAAAATAGGCCTATCTAAGATAACAATTATGGCTCAGAGACTCTGCCTTTGAAGGACACCAGGCTTTCTTTGAACACATGCAGATTAAAATGAAACCATATAGCCACATTGTAGTTACTCATTGCACCAAGAAGACTGCATGGATATTCGTTCTTGCATTCAGGAAGATTTCATTCTCCAACCTGGGGAGGAAGAGCAGATTACTTTATTACTTTTTTTCCTCTCCCATAACATTTGCTGCTCATCTGAGATTCAGAGAATGAAAGCCTCCAGCTAGGTCTGATCTTGCTATATCATTTCAGAAAAGTTGTTCACCTTACTAGAGGTAGAAATAATTAGTTTACTGGCAACTTAATGGGATCTTTAGAAATTGCATTGAGAGAAGATTCTACTATAAAGTTATACACAGTTATTTCACTACTGTTATGACCATGTGGAGAACTTGAAACAGATCAGTTATGACAGGTGGCAAATCATGTCTCTAGTGAGTACTTGAACTTGAGTTCATGGTAGTCCAACATTCTAATCTAGATTTTCTTTCTTCTATATTTCAATTGATGAGAGTTATTGCAATCAAAAAATGTGGGTTTACTTTAGATTTTCAACTCTTTGTTGTTGTTATTATTTTCCAATAACAGACTATTTAGGCGGCAGGATAGGAGAGGTCAGATGATAGAAAACTGTAGTAGGAAGAAGGAAGTTATGCTGGTTGAAAAGTAGGGGAATTGATTCAATAAAAACTGGGCATTAGATGAGGGATAGCTAATAAACACATTCTTCTTCCTTCCCTCAAAGTTTTTGGGAAAAAAATATTTATGACAATCATCTCACCTTTCCAATATCCCTCATAGCTTTGGGTATTACCTCTTGGCCTTCACCTTTTTCTAAACTGAAGCTTTATATCTCTCAGTTCTTCTTGTTGACTGGTCCTGAATGGAATTTGAAATTCTTAGTCCCTTAGGGCAGGGGTCCCCAACCGCCGGTCCGCGGACCGGTACCGGGCTGGAACAAGCCTTACCGGGCCGCTGGTTGCTGGGCGCCGCCATCTTTTTGGCAAAAAAGCAATTTTCGTCAAAAGATGGCGGCGCCACGGTGAGCTTTTCCGGTAGAAAGCCATTTCTACCCGAAAAGCTCACCAGAAAGCGCTATGCCGCTGACGACGAAAATCACTTCCGTGACGTCACCGGAAGTGATTTTTCGTCAAAAAGATGGCGGCGCCCAGCTGACGCCGGAACCGGGCCGCGGCGTCGAAAAGGTTGGGGATCCCTGCCTTAGGGCATGCACTCTTTTATTGATTACTGCAAATTGATGGATCAATCATGCAGAAATGGTTATTGAGAAAGTAAAAGGTTGATCTCTCTGGCGTAGATCAGCAACAATGCATGGGAAATGCAAACTGAATGTTCTGGGTGTTATAATACCACATATTTTTGGCTATCTTGACTAGGATATTTGGGCTGCTTCTATTGAGTAAGAAGGCTCTGCTATAGACTCCAAAATAACAAGTTTGCTATTCTATCAATTAGTCAGTAAGTCACCCTCCCTCCCTTCTCCCTCTGTCACTTCTACGCTTATTTACAATCAGAGACTTAATGGCATAAATGTGCAATTATACCCATAACGATATTCATGGCTTTGTAAGAGTGATACCAGGAAACAAACAATTGCTTCTTAATTGTAATATTTTCAGTTTAATTTTTTTTTTGCTGGAGGGTACACTTTCTGTTTCCTGACACATATTATTTTACCTGCTACACATGAAAATTAGGAAACATTTAAATTTACAAAGTTAAGTTTAGATTTTTCTCCCATCGTTCCTCTTTTCCTCTGTTGAGATTTGATGAATCAATGCAATCATTAATATTAATATGGGAGGTGGATTTTTGTTTATTCAGTGGATCAAATTACAAATTAAACTTTGTTACAATGTGATCTTTCTTCTAGATTTCAGTGGTATTGATGGCCATTGCAAAAGAAATATACCTTTTCTTCATAATTACCTGATACCTTCACAAAAATTCCTACAAATAAACTTGCATACAGTTATTGTGGCTGGTGTAATGGGAGTTGTAGCTGAACACATCTGGATGATCCCAGGTTGGATGGAGTTCAATTTATGTACTTGTCTGTCTATCATCTATTTATTATCTATCATCTAATTATCATCTATCAATTATCTAACTATCTGATTGATACTATCAATGCTGAATGAAGAGACTTACAATGGGCACTTGGCAACTTGCTCATAGTTGCAAGAGTTGCAGCATCTTGTTGTTACCATTTGCAATGGTCACTGGCAGCTTCCAACAAACAAAATCAATGGGAAGCTGGCATGGTAATCACGTGATGTTACACTTAACAACTGTGTGTAATTTGTCTAATGACTGCAACCCAAATTCCTGGGTCTGCCATTGTAAGTCTGTGAGATAAGCTAAGCTAAGCTAGCTAAGTTAAGCTAGCCTTTATTGTCACTTTTTTCTGTGAACAAACTGGCACACATTAAAAATATGAAATTCTGATGCTTGCTTTCCAAAGAAAGTACACACACACACACATTGATAATAATCATAATCATAATAAAAACACGAGTTCATGTTTAATGAATAAAAGTTTATAATAATAATAATAATAAGATACTTGGTTGATACCTAGAATGCTGGCAGCAACCCATATCAACCATCATGAACCAGTCAATGATATTTGTGATATGTTTTTAAATGTTCAGCTGATTGAGATTCATGTTTAATGAATAAAAGTTTATAATAATAATCATGGTCCATTTTGAATACCTAGTGGAAAAAAGAATATTGAGAGTTAACAAGATTGGTTTTTACTGGTAAAAAGCTGATATAGTGGTACAAAGCTATTACAGAATCTCATAATTACAATGGTTGCAGCATTGGATAACACAAAGCCTCCTTCCAGAAGGTAACAAAGAAAACCAGCCATGGAGAGGATGTATTGCATTCCAGGCAATACTGTGGACTCTGGTCAAGCATCACTTATATGCTGTCTCCTGGACAGGAGGAAGTGAACTGATGTTACACTTTACAATCATGTCACTTATTGATGGAATTCCTGGTCCCAATTACTGCTGTTAATTGAGGTCTACACATTATCCCTATACTGTATATACAGTACATTAGGTTTGGACAAAACATTGAAGAGTCAGTTTGATTTTCAGTCAAATCATTCCATAAAAAGTATTTCTGAATCAGGGTGCCAAGACCAATTTCAAAACAGCAAATTAAATTAAACGATTTCAAATTTCCTCATAGTTTTAAAAAATACTGCAGATTCAACTGAGTTGTGCAGCTGCTTTTGAGATTGTTACAGAAAATATACAATGGTCTAGAGCAGGGGTCGCCAACCGTTTGGATCTCAGGGACCACCAAACTCATAATTTTAGATCCCAGGGACCACTAACCAGTTCTGTGGGTGTGGCCTAATTTGTGGGTGGGGCTTGGTGGTCATGTGACTGACTGGGCATGGCTTATATGTACATATTATAAATATTTATATAAATACTGAATTTTTTTATGAAAAAGAGCAACTTTTACCCAAAATCAGGCAAAACAGGCAGATTGAGTTGCTCACAGAATCACAGATTCATTCAGAGATCTATCTATCTGCCATCGGCTAGCTCAGTCTGTCACATAAAATTTGCTTGCAAGCAAACTCACAAAATTAACTCACAACACATCATGTATGTAAATATTGAATTTTTTATAGAAAAGAGCAACTTTTACCCAATATCAGTCAAAGCTGGCAGATTGAGTTGCTCACAGAATCATTCAATGATCTATCTATCTGCCATCGGCTAGCTCAGTCTCTCAAATTTGCTTGCGGTGAGTCTGCACTGAATTTTCTTGCAAGCAAACCTTCAGTCCTAAGGGAGGTTCAGCTGTGCTGAGCCGAAGATCTAAAGACTAGCTAGAAAGCAAGAAATCCAACCATTTCCTGCTTCCTAGCTAATCTAAATCTCCCGGCACAGTAGAACAGCTGATGGTCGGAAAAAGGAAAAATAGCAATTTAGCAGGCAAGTTTACCGGGTAAGGAGTCAGTGGGTGGGGAGGGTTCCCACGGGCCATGTGGGCAGCGCAGCCTTGTGTTTCTGCGCAGCCTGGATTAATTGCTTTTGGGGAGGTGCTCTGGGGGTGAGATTTCTTTGCAGCCCACCAAAATTTTCTCACAGCCTACCAGTGGGCCGTGGCCCACCGGTTGGCGACTGCTGGTCTAGAGTAGACAACTCTGTGGAAGTTGTGTTTTGTGATGAGTTTTCTGAGAACTCATTCACATAGCTATCCTGTGTGCTTCCCTCATATCTTGAGTCAGAGAGAAAGCATGTTGGTACAGACAATGGTCTCCTCAGTGCCTACTTTAGTGCATCCCAACAACCATTCCTGTCATTGCTTCCAAACACAAAACTCTCATTAGATCTCAGTCTGGTCATTATAACTCCTTGATAAAAAAAATTTATCAAGCAAATATAAGATGAAATAGGATGGTCCTGAAATAAGCCAATGTGAACCCACAAGTTGCTGATCTGTAGAAACTCCTCCTAGAGAGTTCACATGGACATTTTCTTCTGTTTTCCTAAGAAAAACACTACTCTCAAGCCTTGGGTTGGCTTCCTCCTATCTCAGCAGCAGACAGGCTATAAGATGGAAGCTCCATGAGACCATGTTGCTGTTAAAAAGTGAGTGGAGTGTCTTTGGACTGGAGTAAAAAGGCAATGGAATGAAATATGACATGGCATAAGTAGCTAACCAATGAATGTTATCACCTCATAATTACTTTCTGCCTGTTCCATATTTTTGGAATGGTATGATTTAGACCTGCATTCACTTTCATCCTGTTCAGTATGGCTGGTTGTCTTTGCTCTTTCTGGTACTAATCAAATGTTACAGTTCTGTGCTTGTCCCTGTAACACAAGTAGGAATTCAACTCTGTCCTTAGAGCTCTGAATAGTGGCTCACAGTTGATCAGTCCAGTCCACATTTTTCAATGAACTTTATTTTTTAAAGTCTATATCACCGTGCCAAGTTTAATTCTCTCAACTATGAATGAACAGGAGCCAGGCTAACACAGATGCTGCTCAATCCTTGATTTTCTTGGAAAAAACTGGAAAGGTTACAATTGCCACTTTTTCAGTGCCAGCCCTTTTTTGATCTCCGCTTAATTTCACTGTGGCCTTAATTAACATAGCATATTGTGAATAAGGCAGCTCTTGCCACAACTAAAGTTTTACTTTTAAAAGACCAATCCATACTATACCTAGCCTGGTACCACAATAATAGAGTGATGATGGGTCTTTTCCAGGAAGGGCAAATTGTCATTTTATTATGCCAAACTCTTGTGTCCTTAAAAAATATCATACAGTCCATGCAACTCCAGAAAACCATAGATAATAATAAATACTTTTCTATTATTTATGCCTAAAAAGAAATAGAGTGGGAATAATTAAAAAATATGATAGTAAAACTCTTGAAGAGATTCAGCAAAAACCTGGCAGAGTTAATGTTCTCTAAAACTTCTACCATCCAGGCTATGTTCATCCAATTTACCAATATATAAATAAAAATGAAGAAGTTGTTTTGATGCTTCCCCATTATTTCTGAATCAAATCTTGAAATGGATAAAATTAAATCAGTTTGCCATGAACTGTTCAAGTGCAAACTTGAATTGAATCATGGCCTCTTTGTATCCTGAATTTCCTATCTGAATTAAATCAGGGCTGATTCACTCAGGCTTAGGATATATAAATGCACCCTATATATGTGTAGGAAGTTGGCTGCCTGTTAATCAAAGCCTAGATACTTCTTCTATTAGAAAAAATATAAAGTTCTTTGGCTAGATCTTTTGAGATTTTGAGTGCTCTTTCATACAGTCCTTGATAGTAACACTTTACTTGGTACTCAAATGGAATAGAGATATGTAATCATGCATAGCATTACTGATTTTAATCATTGATTTGTTTTTATTTACTTTGGATCTGCCACTCTTTTCCAGATACTCAAGGTAGCTAACAAAATATAAAAACAAGCAAGCGAGCAAACAAAAACTGCAAAGAAGTAGAAATATAAATTAAAACTAAAAGGCGTGTGAAAAAATTATGTCTTCATAAACATTCTGAGTATAAACTTTGAAAAACATTCTAAATTTTCAACACTGAAAAATATCAACATGTAGACCATTATATAACTTGAGGGAATGCATTATATAGCTTGGCAGCAATGCAGGAAAAGGCCTTGTCTCTTGTGCCAGAAATATGGACCTCTAACCAAAGAGGCATCTTTGAAATGACTTCTGCTATAGATCTTAAAAGCCAGGCAGATTCGTAATGGAAGAATTAAGGCTAGTATCAACAACTTATTATTTTATTTTACCTTATTTTTTTTATAAGCAAATTTTTCCAGTGCAGATCCTTCCATAAGTATGTTCCCTTTATCATCCACCGAATAGCAATATATTTGTCACACTTTTAAGAGTATCCTATATAGCAGTAGCAATAGCACTTAGACTTATATACCATTTTACAGTGCTTTACAGCTCTCTCTCAGCAGTTTACAGAGTCAGCATATTGCCCCCAACAATTTGGATCCTCATTTTACCCACCTCGGAAGGATGGAAGGCTGAGTCAACCTTGAGCCTGGTGAGATTTCAATTGCCAAATTGCAGGCAGCCAGCAATCAGCAGAAGTAGCCTGCAGTACTGCACTCTAACAGCTGTGCCACTGTGGCTCATATAGAAAACAATACAATAATCACAAAAGAATGTGCCCAGAGGTGTGGATAATCATATGCAAATCATATCAATTCAAGAAGGAATATAGCTGGCACATCAGGCATAATTAAGTGAAAGTGTATCTTCCCACAGCTACCACCTTGATTCTACTAATAGCTGTGAATGATGAAATGCTCCTAAAGTATGGAATTTTCTTTTCTGGTATAGTGTTATTGAATCTAAAACTGAGAAGCTTGGACCATGAGTCCAGTTTCTGATTTACCAATCTGCCTAGAAGGATCTGCCTAGAAGGTTACTAGAATGTCTGTTGTTGACGAAGATGTCTGTGCAATAAGTATTGTGCATAGATTTGCTATGTTGTATTGTGTCCAGTCCTTGGAGAGCAAAGTGCCCTCACAGGGACAAGATTTACCTTCCCAGTCTCCCAATAATGGCCCACTTCATGTGGTCAGCAATTACTGCAACAACTTCTGAGAATGTGAGACACAATTCAGAAACTTCATCTTTCTAGAGAGTTTTGATTTCATAGTGTTAAATGCCTATCTTGAACACTAATACACAGAGGCACTTGGTATTTAATATTAAAGCTAACTTTCAGCTCTTGCTTTTAAAGTAAACTTATTATAATTACTTACACTTAGTTGGGCAGGAAGAACAAAAAGAAATGTGAGAACCTTTCCCCACCTTCAATACAAGCAATGCCACTGATTCTAAATGGGTTATTACTTGAACTTCTAAAGTTGCATGAGTCACAACAGGGTAAGGATGTGGAAAGGTGCCTCCTTGCTAATGCCCAGGAACAGGAAGGGGAAAAATAGCAAATGGAGTTTGCATATAATGCATTTTATATCAAATGTCAGAGCAGCATTTGAAAAGTGCGCAATACTAGCAGGTGCCAGTATAGAGGAGGTGTTTTCTCCTACAGTGTTAGTGGAGTGGGACACAATTATATGGGAGGATGCAGATTATTTTTATACATTTGTGTTCTGCCTGATGTAGAGCCTAACCACTGCCTCCTCTCAGTCTCTTAGCCAACACTATACTTCTTCCCAAATATAAGCTTTTTATTTGATTTTTTTCTGTCATAATGAGTGATACTGTAGCGGGAAATAGGAGTAACTTCGAGAAACAGGAGGAAGAACTGCAACCTGAACAATGGTAAGATATGAGAAATCTGAGTGTGGAGAGGAAATGCAATTTGAGAAAGTGTTTTAGATTTGATCATCCCTAATTATCATAAGGACAAAGGGAGCAAGGGAGCACATTCAGATTTGCAAGATTCTGGTACTGTAACCTTATGATAAAAGTAGTATTAGAATTCATACATTTGGTTTCTTAGTCTGGGCTACCTCAAAGGGCTGAAAGATATTGATAGATTCTATGCCCTCTGTCCCACAAAGATGCTCATAGTGGCAGATTATGCAATTTTGCTCTAATAAATATTTCTAACAAATGGTGCAAAAGATCAGAATGCTTGCCAGATAAGAATCCATCTAAACAATAGCTCCTGCCATCACTGAAATGACATTTACCCTTGTCGGCTGTTACATATTCAGCATGGTAGTCTGCAAAAAGGAAATCTTTATCCTTATTGGATTCTGACTCTGGAGATGCTTGCAGGGTTCTACTGAAAGCTAATAAGCCACAGTGGCACAATGGTTACAATGCTACTTTTGCTGACTGCCAGTTGCCTGCAATTTGGCAGTTCAAATCTCACCAGGGTCTAAGATTGACTCAGCCTTCCATCCTTCCAAGGTGAGTAAAATGAGGATCCAAATTATTGGGGCATTATCCTGACTCTGTAAACTGCTTGGAGAGGGCTGTAAAGCACTGTAAAGAGGTATATAAGTGTAGGCACTATTGCTAATAAGCACACATTTGCACATGTGGAGTCTCCCTACAGATTATTGAATTGAGCATATGACTATTGAAATAAAGTTATTTCAGTGAATAAGGAGTAGGAGTTATTTCAATGAATAAGGAGTAGGACTTTATGAACTACTGAACAAGGCTATGGCCTTCCCATAATTTCCTATATAAAATATGCCTAATCCAAGCTTCCCTGACCAAAAAACTTCTAGATACATTGGGGTCATTATGATAATTTTCCAGGTAACATGTTTCCTCTCTGTGTCTACTGGCAACACTGGGAATTAGAACCCAAGCTAGCTACCAGGTCAGGAAAGGTTGGCCTAAACTAATATAAAAGGAGTAGACATTGACTGGAGGACAAATTTCAGCTACCCTGTAACAACAAATTGAGATGACTATGCTGTGTTTACATGTGTTCCTTGTGAAAAAGCAGCTAATAGGCTCAATAACTTATTCACCTTTGCTGCTATTTTGAACAAATAATTATGGAAGGTCAATGTTTGGTCAAATGAAATGCCAAAATGAACAGAACTAAGATTGTTTCTCACCCTTAGGCAATTTTAAACCAGCATTTAATTCCTACCTACCAACAGCATTGTTAAGGATGGAATGTACTCCTAACTGTTGTTTTAACTGCCAGCACTGCTAATAATTAATATCAGCTATGTTAAAATGTTTTCCAAGTCAGAAAAAGGTCAGCACACAACTACAGGGGAAAAACACCTACTTTCTGGTTGGTATTACAATGCATCTAATAATTTTTCCAGAAGTATCTTAAAATGTACAACTCCAAATTAATTTTGTTAGTTGCCAACAAAGACCAAGCAATAGATCTAAAACAACATTTATTGCTGTTCAAAAAATATACTTATTATCCAGTAATTTCTGAAAAAAAGGATCTTGACTGTAACCTAAGTTCTTAAGAGGGCCATCATCTGCAAATTTACTTGACCCCACTGGAGTCAATGGATTATTTGTAAGTAATTGTAAGTAATTATATATAGAATTGCAGCCTTTAATCAATCCTCCCAATCTCACAAGTTTAGTAGCTAGATACAAAGGCAATTCATTTGAATCACCAAATCAAACTGTCTTTCTGAATATAGATCAACATATTGATTGAATTATCAAATTATATTAGATGTACATTAGATGTTTATTTGATGATTAGATTTGAATCAGGTGTTCAATTCAATTTGACCTGGTTAAATGATTCACTTTGAAATGTCAAATGGAATAAACCTATTTGTCCAAATTAACAAATTGAATCCACTTAGGTCAAATCAATAATCCAAATCAAAGCTGAAAATTCAAATTACATTGAAATTGTTTTGGATGTTCTTATTATTTTATACACCTATATAAAACCTTGTTTCTTTTCTGTTTATTTCTTTTTATTTCTTCAAATTAAAGGAGTTCAATTCATTCAGACATCATATTCCAGATGTCTTCCACTTCTTAAAATAGCTTCTAATATATTATGCAACTGACATCAAACATACTATTTTGTGATTCCTAAGCCTTTCATGAAGCTGTTACTTGAATAACAGTATTACATTAATTTCTCAACTGGTTCCATCAAAGTTAATGTGAATCTTTACTCTTAAAGTCTTCTGACTTTCTAGCATTTTCAAAAACACCCAACTGCTAAAGCAGATACAGTTTGGCTATGCTACTGATAATTTCAAAATTTATACGAGATCCCATCATAATTTTCCATTTATGATAAATGGTTCCATTAATATAGTAAGGGACCATTCTCACTGTACAGGTGAAACTCGAAAGATAAGAATATCGTGCAAAAGTTCATTTATTTTAGTAATGCAACTGAAAAGGTGAACCTAATATATGAGATAGACTCATTACATGCAAAGCAAGATAGTTCAAGCCGTGATGTGTCATAATTGAGATGATTATGGCTTACAACTCATGAAAACCCCAAATCCACAATCTCAGAAAATTAGAATATTGTGAAAAGGGTCAATATTCTAGGCTCAAAGTGTCCCACTCCAATCAGCTAATTAAGCCATAACACCTGCAAAGGGTTCCTGAGTCTTTAAATGGTCTCTCAGTCAGATTCAGTAGGAATCACAATCATGGTAAAGACTATGACCTGACAGTTGTGCAGAAAACCATCATTGACACCCTCTATAAGGAGGGAAAGCCTCAAAAGGTAATTGCAAAAGAAGTTGGATGTTCCCAAAGTGCTGTATCAAAGCACATTAATAGAAAGTTATGTGGAAGGGAAAAGTGTGGAAGAAAAAAGTGCACAAGCAGCAGGGATGATCGCAGCCTGGAGAGGATTGTCAGGAAAAGGCCATTCAAAAGTGTTGGGGACTTTCACAAGGAGTGGACTGAGGCTGGAATCAGTGCATCAAGAGCCACCACACACAGATGGATACTGGACATGGGCTTCAAATGTCGTATTCCTCTTGTCAAGCCACTCCTGAACAACAAACAACGTCAGAAGCGTCTTACCTGGGCTAAAGACAAACAGAACTGGTCTGTTGCTCAGTGGTCCAAAGACCTATTTTCTGATGAGAGCAACTTTTGCATCTCATTTGGAAACCAAGGACCCAGAGTCTGGAGGAAGAATGGAGAGGCACACACTGCAAGATGTTTGAAGTACAGTGTGAAGTTTCCACAGTCTGTGTTGATTTAGGGAGCCATGTCATCTGCTGGTGTTGATCCACTGTGCTTCATTAAGTCCAGGGTCAACGCAGCCATCTACTAGGAGATTTTGGAGCACTTCATGCTTCCTTCCACAGACGAGCTTTATGGGGATGCTGACTTCATTTTCCAGCAGGACTTGGCACCTGCCCACACTGCCAAAAGTACCAAAACCTGTTTCAATGACTGTGGGATTACTGTGCTTGATTGGCCAGCAAACTTGCCTGACCTGAACCCCATAGAGAATCTATGGGGCATTGCCAAGAGAAAGATGAGAGATATGAGACCAAACAATGCAGAAGAGCTGAAGGCTGCTATTGAAGCATCCTGGTCTTCCATAACACCTCAGCAGTGCCACAGGCTGATAGCTTCCATGCCACGCTGCATTGAGGCAGTAATTGCTGCAAAAGGGGCCCAAACCAAGTACTGAGTACATATGCATGCTTATACTTTTCAGTGGTCCGATATTGTTCTATGTACAATCCTTGTTTTATTGATTGCATGTAGTGTTCTAATTTTCTGAGGTTGTGGATTTGGGGTTTTCATGAGCTGTAATCCATAATCATCACAATTATGACAAATCACGATTTGAACTATCTTGCTTTGCATGTAATGAGTCTATCTCATATATTAGTTTCACCTTTTAAGTTGCATTACTGAAATAAATGAACTTTTGCACGAGATTCTAATTTTTTGAGTTTCACCTGTATAATACTGCATTTTGTGAACAAATAGGTTTATGAATCTAAATATTTGTTTCACCTGCTTATGATCCATAGTCTGCCATCATCTAGCAAAGAAATGATATACAAAAGTTAAAGGCAAGCAGTTAGACCAACTGATAATTCACATAATTGTTTGAGATTGAGAAAAACAAGTTTTATGGCTTTACCACAACAACCACCAGTAAAAATCAATCATCTAGTAGAAATTGCTTAACCATCCATGCCAAAACCAATCAGATGGTACTTCAGAGAGTTTTGATTTATGTAAAACTTTCTAGGTATTAACTAACTGTTCATGCACTTTACCAGTCCATTTAGAGATAATACATATATTATGATAGAAACAAGAACCACATGTTCAAAACTGAATAGAGTATGAATTTTGGTATATATTGCTTTTAATATACTTGGTACACATTATTGCCAGGTGTACTTTTTTTTTTTCTAATTTCCTCATAGATAATCATTTTTATATGTGGGTTTGAATGAGCCCTGAGCTCTTTTCCTTAATATGTATCCTAATGAATTTCTTCAGCTTAAAGTTCCATTGCAAAATATGGAAAAGAGAAGCTATTAAAATATGCTTCTGTTTATGTACCATTCTAAGGCATATTTTTCAGGTAAATTCACTTGGAAGTAAAAATCAAAATAAAGTTTTGTTCCTCCCTAATCTAGAAATGGCAGTTTCTTTATCTCCTTTATCTCTTTAACTTTTAGATAAGTTGTATGCTATTTTGGAAATGTACCTACCCCTACCTTGGAAACCTAGTTTTTAAGTACCTATTAGTACAGGCAGCCCACAACTTACAACAGTTCACTTAGTGACTGTTCGAAATTACAACAGCACTGAAAAAGATGACTTATGACCATTTTCCACACTGACAACCATTTCAGCATCCTAATATTCACGTGATCAAAATTCAAATGCTTGGCAATTAGTTCATATTTATGATGCTTGCAGTGTCCTGGGGTCATGTGATCACCTTATTTATTTATTTATTTATTTATTTATTTGTCAAACATGTACAAGATAACAAGTATAGTTATGAACATAAACATGAACAAAGGAAGTAAATACAGATAAATGGGGACAGTAAGACAGGGATGGTAGGCATGGGGTGAGGTCCACAGTAGACAGTTTGAGGTTGAAGCTGTGAGGGGTTGAGGCTGTAACAACAGAGTCAGGTAGAGTGTTCTGGGCGTTGACCACTCTGTTGCTGAAGTCGTATTTTTTGCAATTGAGTTCAGAGCAGTTTACCTTGAATTTGTATCGGTTGTTTGCTTGCGTATTATTGTGATTGAAGCTGAAGAAGTCATTGATGGGCAAGATGTTATAGTAGACAATTTTGTGAACGATGCTTAGATTGGACTGTAGATGGCTCAGTTCAAGATTGTCCAAGTCCAAAATTTCAAGCCTGGAGGCACAGGGATTTTGTGACCTCTGACAAGCAAAATCAATAGGGAACCCAGATTCACTTAACAACTGGGTTACTTAACAACTGCACTGATTCATTTAACAACTGTGAGGAGAAAGGTTGCAAAATGGGCAAAACTCACTTAACAAATGTCTCACTTAGCAACATAAATTTTGGGCTCAACTGTGGTCGTAAGTCAAGGACTATCTCTATTGCTATATAGAATCGATGCCATTCTCCTTTTAGTAAGTACATTAAGTTTGGGAAGTTCCTTAAACTCTTTGTTGGTCGATAATTTAACACCAAAATATTACTTTTTCTAGGCCTAAAGACCCACAGATGGACTTTCATTGATCAAATGCTAGAACAAATTATAGGCTTTAAGTATATTGTTGTTTTCCTCAAGGCTTCATATAACCTTCTAATTTTTCAATATGGAATGCTCAATAGAGGAGCAGCAATTAAATATTTCTTAATGAAATTTTGAGTTCAGTTGTTTTATGGGGCATAAATGGATTCATATAAAAGAAAGTTGGCCACCTCTAATCAGTTCAATGAGTTTCAAAATCTTTCCTTCTGGTAGTTTTTTTTTTTTTTGCTTTGTTTGGAATACATTTTTGTGCATTGAAGTTTGGATTAAAAGGTGTTCAGTTTAATCACCAGGATATAATTTTATTTTTTATTTTTGCTTAAAATTAAATTTCTAGTTGCATCTCTGATTTTGAAAGATAAATTCCTCTGATTTTGGAAGGTGAGGAAGAAATTGCTTCAGTATGGTCTCTTTTTAGATGACTTATGATTGTGTTAAAGTGGAGCTTAGACAAAAGATTCCTGACATCTTTCTGATGAAACCACGATAACAATATCAATCTGTTTAGGGGAAAATACAGCAAAAGGCCAACTTGATATTCAAAGTTCACTGTGCTGAAAATAAGATGAATTCATCAGCAAGTTTCTATGTGCTCTTTATAGCACCTTGAAGAAGGCAGGTCAATATAGCTCTGGTCCAATTAAAGCATCAGTTAACTGCTATAATTACATGGTTGAAGGATTTTTTCTTTCTTTTTTGGGTATCTTCAAGTCACCTGCATGAACAAATCCCTGCAGTTTTCTTGGCATGATTTTTTTTCAAGTGGTTTGCCTGCTTTCTAAAGTTGACAGAGAGTGACTAGCCGAAGGTTACCCAATTGGTTTTGTGCCTCAGGCAGGATTAAAATTCATGGTCTCCTGGTTTCCAGTCTGGTACCTTATTCAATATTGGCTCTGTGTTTAATTATACAATTATTTTCCTAACCAAATATCAAACTTGGTCTAACACAGGTTACATGGATCAGCATTTGCTCAACCTACCTCCTGAAATCAATTTGAGAATTGTCAGGTTTCTTTTGAATGCAGTTCATATTTAACAAATATTGGATAGAAAGTCATGAACTGCCATTTACATCTGTTTGATGTATGTATTTTTCTTTGAGTTTTTCTATATGTATGGTCAGTGACCAACATCTTAGTTTAGTATAGCTCTTCTGGAGCAAGGTATCCTTTTAGAATCTGGTACCACAATGTGTGTGTATGAGAGAACAAAATGTGCAGAGAGACTTATTAGGGGAGGGAGCAGATTTATCATTTTTATTGACTGTCAGATGGCAGAGATACAACTTGCAATAAATGATACAGTATGCTTTAATACACTATAAATTTTTGTTAGAAAGTTATGATATTTTATTATGCTTTTATTGTAATATGTCTTGAAGTCCTTTGTGGCTGAACCTCTCTGCCCACAAACCTCAGTGTACCTTCATTTATCTTTTATCATTCATTTTCAGTTGTGAAATAAAATGTTACTACTTCTTTTTAAATCTGTATCTTTTTTTACACTCTGCTCTGTTTTTTTTATTTGATAGATAGACACTTATCAGCAGATTGTAGAAACCTTTTCTTTGTAGGTTATCCTTGCTTTGATATCATAGAATTGGAAATATGAAAGCAAGTATTAAGGGCACTGTTACTACAACCGATAGCTTTCTAATATCTATCTGAATGAAACTTGGCTTTTTAAAAATTATATTTATTAAGAATTTTTATATAAGAGGAATTTAAAAAATAGAAAAGAAAGAAAAAGGTCAAAAAGAAAAGAAAAATTGAGTTAGGAAATATATAAATGATTTGTGATCTTTTTAACAGAACATTACAATATTATTGTCTTTATTCTCTCTTAAATATTTTACAAACCTCCTCACTACCTCATTTAGCTGGCATCTGAAGTGGCACTGTGTTACAAGGAGTGCAGTGACATATTTTGATTTCTCCTTGACATTAAGAAAATTTTAGAAGTTTAGAGTTCATTCTGAGCTATGTTTAACCTTCTTGCTTTTCACCCTTGCTTGATAAATAAAGGAAAAAGGCATGGAGTTTCACACAACAGCAGAGCACTGGCTTGTCTCAGACTTCTTTCCTATCCCAGTCAAGCTTGCATGATAAACAAATCCACCATCCAATCAAGGTTAGGTCTTGCAGTCTTGTTACCATGGAAGCAGAGTCAAAATGTTTTTCTGCCAGGTCTCACTACTACGATTACTACTACTACTACTACTACTACTACTACTACTAATAATAATAATAATAATAATAATAGTAATAATAATGTAATAAAACCCCTAGCATTACCAATGGAACAGTATTTGTAGTATGCAGCTCAGGCTTGAACTGTGTATTCCTTGATGCTCTCTAAGCGTGGTTGTTTCATGAAGACATTTCATTACCCAGCTAGTTAACATGTTCAGGACTAAAAGGTGTGGAGTTTGCTCTGTGTTTATATATGCTACCTTGCTCTGTCATTGTTGGCGGGGTATTGTTTTCTCTTTGGTAGTTCCTTGATCAGGGTATTGTTTATTCTTTGATTTTTTTAAATTTGGTGTTAGCCCTCCAAAACATCTTAAGTAAACCAAAAGGCCTAGTAGCTCAAACAGAAAAAAACAGGAAGCATTTACTATATAGAGTGTAAGGGGCTTCTAGAAACAGCTACTATATAGGACAGACAGAAGACTAGCAGAGCACATCCATGACACCAACTAGCATTTAGAAAACATGATGAAAACTCTATTTTTATAACACAAAGACAGATTTACTCATAGTTTCAACTGGGAAACTATGAGCATCTTAGACAAAGCTAAATCCAAATAATGCTGAAAGAGGAGTTATCCTTATCTTACTTTGTACGTTATTGTTTTTCATATATTTTAATGTGTTTAAATCTGCCTGCTAAAGTTACTAATAAAGCCGATAATCTGCTTGCCAACTGGTATGTTCATTGTTTCTGGATCCTCAAGGAACAATTCTTTGGCAACTTCTTTGGCCACTGCTTGATTCCTGGAAACACAGCATCTTTCTCAATCTTCAAATCCATAAATCATCAATTCAATTTTTCTTCTTTCAGCCAAATATCCATATAAGGTTTCTAGTCTTGCAGAAAAGTTTTTGCTGTTCTTTTTTCTGACCAAAGAGGTCGATTTCACCTTTTCTGCACACTGAGACATTTTCACGATCTATTCCTCCACTATGGGAATTTCATTATTTTTCCTCTCTAAGTGAATCGTGCGAAATGGGGACTACTATTTCTCAGGGTAATTGTTTCCAGTATTGAATTATTTTTAGCATTTTTCCCCTCTCTACTTATTCCATGACCTGCAGCCTGAAATGTTAGACAATAGGTTTTAACCTTCTTTTGTATGACATTCCTTCCATCTCTGAAGAATAGAAACATATCCTCTTTTTATTTATTTTATTTTATTTTATTTTATTTGTCAATCGCTTACAAGATAATAGGTATAAGGATAAACATAGTTATGAATATAAGAAATGAGTACATACAAGAAAAATAAAAGAAACAACAGGACAGGGACGGTAGACACTTTGGTGTGCTTATGCACTCCCCCTATAGACCTCTTATGAAAGGGGTGAGGTCAATAGTAGAAAGTCTAAAGTTAAAATTTTGGGGGTTTGGGGAAGAAACCACAGAGTCAGGTAGAGTATTCCAGACATTGACCACTCTGTTGCTGAAGTCGTGTTTCCTGCAATCAAGTTTGGTGCAATTAACCTTGAGTTTGTATCTATTGTTTGCTCTTGTATTGCTATGGTTGAAGCTGAAGTATTCGTTGACTGGTAGGACATTGCAATGTATGATTTTATATACTATACTTAGATCGGACCAAAGGCGGCATAGTTCTAGGTTTTCTAGGTCTAGAATTTCAAGTCTGGTGGCATAAGGTATTCTGCAATGAGTAGAGGAGTGTAGAACTCTTCTTGTGCAATATTTCTGGACTTTCTCAACTGTGTTAATATCAGATACATAATGTGGGTTCCAGACTGATGAGCTGTATTCGAGTATTGGTCTGGCAAATGTTTTGTATGCCCTAGTTAGTAGTGTGATATTACCAGAGAAAAAGCTTCGTAGGATTAGGTTAACAACTCTTAATGCCTTTTTGGCTATGTAGTTACAGTGGGCTCTAGCACTTAGATCATTAGAGATGAGTACTCCAAGGTCCTTGACAGAGTTTGGATCATCAAAAAGGTCTTGACTATTCAGCCTGTATTTTATTTTCTGATATTTTTTTTTGCCAATATGTAAGACAGAGCATTTATTTGTTGAGATTTGAAGTTGCCATTTGTTTGACCATTCTGATACATAGTCGAGGTCTTTTTGAAGGGTAGCAGTATTGTCTGTGGTGTTGAAAAGCTTTACATCATCAGCGAAGAGAACGCAGTTGCTCTTAATATGATCACAGAGGTCATTTATACAGAGTATGAAGAGAGTTGGTCTTTTAGTTTTGTATGCTCAAGGCTAAGCCTAGTCCATTCCCCTCACTTCCTCTTGCCAGATCCATGTTCTGGTTTGTCTGAACACTTTCTAAACAGGGGGCCAAAGATGGGAGGTCCTAATCCAGGTGGAGTCTGGCTATTGCAGAAAAAAAAAGTGGGATCATGGTTTTCTGTGTTTTAGGAGCCATATAGATGCTAATTTTACATTTGTTTGCAGATTTGGTGATGTACATTAGATAAAAATATTCACGAGTCATCCTTTCACCACAGTGTTCTGATAAGTAGATGTTTTTGGGAAAGGACAAATCTGTTTTTATAGCCCCTTTTAGCAATCTCTTTATAGGCCTAATGAAGTAGGTTCTTCAAATGCTTCCACCTGCTTCTACCATATTGCAGTACAAAGGTCATGTTTCCTACTTAATGGAATACATTGGCACAAACAATGTTATTCATGGGGCAAATTCTTACTGTGCATAAACTGACCGCAGATGTGAATTGCAGGAAGCAGGCCAGCTTTTCTCCCAAACTTGGCAGACCATTTATGGAAAGCCTTACAGAAGCTGGCAAATTGAAAAACTGCTTAAAAGGTCAGCCTTTCTTTTATTGCAAAAATGTGTATAATGATCCCCCTAATAGGGTTGTGTAGCCCGCCTTCCAAGATTTATTTTTAAGAACAAAACATGCTTTCCCCTCTCTTTTTTTTTATTTTAAGGATGCCATTAACCACAATTGTAGCAATTGCAAAATTAAGGGAAAGAAACGTTATTTTAACATATACGGCTTTTCATAAAATTGTTACCAGTACACAAAAAGGAGAGAACTTCTACACTAATTAGAAACATGGATATGTATGCTACCCCTACAGAGGCACAAAGCTGTAAGCATTATGGAAAAGGCCACTGAGCCATGATGAAATCAGCTGGCAAACTCTAATGGATAAAACAAGAAAAAGTTCCAGAGAAATGAGATATATAAGTCGTGACTCCTGACAATAATGTGACTCTTTAAATAATTCCCTGAACTCAGAAAGGGTAGCAATCTGTGTTGGATTATTAATCAGATTATTCTCCTAACCCCTCCCTCCCGCGACACCCTCCCTTAGTGGTAAATTATGCTTCAAAATCTATAACATTTTTCTTTGGTCACTAATAATATACATTGATGTTCCAAGATTTTACAAGTTGGCTTCAATTTAATGAGATGCTGCAGTAGAAAAAAACTCAGGTGGAATCCTAATTCTCATGTTCTTAAATGTTTACTGATTTAAACTGACTTGTCTTGCAGAAATCCTTGAAGATTTTCTAAATCAGTGTTTCTCAATCTCAGCAGCTTCAAAATGTTGGCTGGGGAATTATGGAAGCTGAAATCTACACAACTTATAGTTTGCTGAGGTTATTATTATTTTTATTATGTGTGTATGGCATATTTACATTATTCATAGGACCACAATGTTAGGAATATAAATCACCTAACAGGTATTTGGGTTAGAAATATATAAACCAGGATAAACATTTTAGTACTATATCTTTAAGGGAATGCAAGAGCATGCAATTGGGTGTGGTTTCTCAAACAGCCATAAGATGGAGCCAGAAACCTGGGTTGTTTAGTCTGAGTCTCAGAAGAGAGTGTAAGTGTATCACTGTTTCCTTCTGTTGGAAAGTATTGCCGTTGCTCCATTTCTTCTAATTGACTGATATTACTGGATGTAAGTCTGATACTGAACTTTTTTTGACACTGGAATTTGATATTTGGATTATCCCTGGATGAAAACTGACTGATTTTACCTGTGAATGACTTTTGGACTGCTTATCTTGAACTTTGCTTAAACCTTTCTGGAAGTAAAAACCTACATTTACTGTACAGTGTATCTGTGTACTGTGTGTGTATTATTCAAACACTACTCTCTATACGTCTCCCTGTATGCGCTCATTCTCCTAATGGGGAATTACCTCAACACTCAATGCTATTGCAAAATAACAGTTTGGTTGCCAAGTTAGCAGCTTTGTTGCATGCTTCTCAAGGTGCACCACAGGAAGTTGAGCTGGCTTTGTTCCAGAAAGAAAAAAAGACAAGTGGTTGTTCCTGCAGCAGCATCCAAGGCTCCTTCCCTTTCCCAGAGCATCTTGTCAATGGGTGTTGCAACTGGGAAGGTTCAGAGCTGGCTGGAATCTGACTGCCTGCATGGAGCACCAACACATTTCCCACCGAAGTGGTACCAATTTATCCACTTGCATAAAACATTATTTCAAACTGTTGGGTGTACAGAAGTGGAGATCAGTAACAGGAGCTCACTCTGCCACACAGTGCTAGGACTCAAACTGCTGGAGCAGAGACCATCTCCAGCATCAGTAAGTCAGGGAGCCACTGCACCTCAGTTTGCTGAGGTTGAGAAACTCTGTTCTAGATAGACAGTTTTTGATACTACTAATCAAAACATTTTGTGAAGATATTCCATTTTTTAAAATTTCCTGGATGAAAAATGGGAGAAGTAAAAAAGAAAAACCATGGGATGGTTCATCTGCAGACAACCACTCTGTAAATTTTTAGGAGTATAACAAAGCAGTTGTACAACAAAAGACTAATCTGAAAATACATGAGCTTCTTCTACATCCTATATAGATTTTTTCTAGCTATGGTTTGGTTTTGTCAGATTTGGTATGGTATGCTACCAATTATTTTTACTAATCAGATGGAAACATGTGTTAAAATATTCATTTTTTTTCATCACCAGTAAGAGTTTTGGGGCTGTTTCCTTTGAAAAACATTTACCGTATTTGCCGGCGTATAAGACGACTTTTTGCCCTGAAAAACATGCCTCCAAGTGGGGGGTCGCCTTATACGCCGGGAGGACTCGACTCCCACTTCGAGCTTGAGTTGCAGCCGGGAGGGAGGCTGGGGGAGCGGTGTGTGTGTGTGTGTGTGTGTGGCGGGTGTCACTGCGCACGCGCTGCGCAACCTTTCCCCTCTTCCTTCCTTAGCGGTGTGGGGAGGAGAGGATTCGAAGATCCTCACGTGCGGCGTACTTTTCTTTTTCTTTTTTTCTTTTTGCACGCAGGTTTTGCATGCGGGCGGCTGTAGGTTAAGGATGGGGAGCCCCGGTGGGTTATCAGGTTTTATGGTGCTTCCAACATGTGCGAACGGTGGGAGAGCGGAGAAGAGAGCGAGCGGCGCGCCCGCTGTGTGAAATCCTGCCGTCAAAAGCAACACTGGGGGAGGCAGGGTATAAATTACCAGGTTAATGTAGCAATGGTGATTAATGCCCAGAACATTGTTTGCGGGTATTGGGGGTGTGTGTGTGTGTGGTGGTGGTGAGGAGAGGTTGTCCTTTGAATGCGGAAAAGTAGGTGTGACCTTGTGTAGGAAAATAAAGAGATCCTTTTTAGCGTGTTTGGCTTCTTTGCCTCCCCTCGTTCGTTTTGATGTGGAGATAATGGCCTTCGGGCGGAGGAGGAAGAAAACGGTAGCTGGATCATTTCAAATTTCACTTACTCTCCTGCCTTACTTCAATATGTCTGAGCGACTCCAGATACTGGAAGACTTTTGAATGAAAGTGTTACCTCCATTTTTTTTTTTTAAAGAGGGCCACTTGGGGAAAAAAAAGATTCTAAGGAATTCCTTGTTTCTTGATTAAAGAGAAGGCATTGAATATACTGTTCCTTGGCAGCCTTTTCAGTGTCCGGGTTTTTGGTGTGCATGTGTGTGTGAGAGAGAGAGAGAGAGAGAGAGATCAGCTGTATTGAGAAGAGAACGTTTCCTGTGTTCTCATTTTATTTACAACATATTTTACGCTTAATGGTAAGCAATGAAAAATATTTTAAAACTCATTTCTAAACTCCATAGCTATTTGCATATTCTTGGTTCAAAATTGGATTAGCTCATTTCAAAATTGTCCAAAGCAGAAAAGTGCGTCAAAAAAAAAAAAGTGCAAAAGTGGAAGGTGTGTGGAAGAGGGGGTAGTCTTATACGGCGAGTATATAACAAACTCTATATTTTGAGTGGAAATGTTGGGGGTCGCTCTTATACGCCCAGTCGTCTTATACGCCGGCAAATACGGTAGATACGACTTTTGTTCCAAAATGTATTTAGCATGTGGCAGTGGTACATTGAAAATCAGGAGTTTACAATTACAGAGTAGTTGTTTGGCTTGCTAAAATTGTTCCTTTCAGTTCCTGCTTATCCAAGATGCCACTGCACACGGCGAACTAGCTCCACACAAAGTGGCTAATGGGATATTCAGGGCTTTTTCTCCTCCAATTTTGCCTTGCATTCAGGCAGGTCCTGCACAGGTTGATTTCTTGCTTGCGCACAAAACAACATTAGTTTTTTTTCCCCATTGGAGTAGCACCTATATAAAACAGAATAGAATAGAATAGAATACAGAGTTGGAAGGAACCTTAGAGGTCTTCTAGTCCAACCCCCTGCTTAGGCAGGAAATGTTACACCATTTCAGACAAATGGTTATCCAATCTCATCTTAAAAACTTCCAGTGTTGGAGTATTTACAACTTCTGGAGGCAAGTTGTTTCACTGATTAATTGTTCTAACTGCCAGAAAATTTCTCCTTAGTTCTAAGTTGCTTCTCTCCTTGATTAGTTTCCACCCATTGCTTCTTGTCCTGCCCTCAGGTGCTTTGGAGAATAGCTTGATTCCTTCTTCTTTGTGGCAGCCCCTGAGATATTGGAACACTGCTATCATGTCTCCCCAGTCCTTCTTTTCATTAGACTAGACATACCCAGTTCCAGCAACCGTTCTTTATATGCTTTAGCCTCCAGTTCCCTAATTATCTTTGTTGCTCTTCTCTGCACTCTTAAATTTGCTAGGTTGGCAGGAGCTGAGGCGAATGATGGAAGAACACTCCATTATGCAGTTATTCATACAAGCATCTTCTCCGGCCACTGAGCCACCGCACCTCTGTGTTTCAAAATGAATCTTCTAGATGCAGGTTCCTTGATTGCAGTATCTTATTCCATTATTGATTGTTATATAATTCCATTTCAAATTTAAGGTTGATACTTTGAAATTCCTTAGGGGGCCTTTAACATTTGAGTTTCAGTCTTCTGTTTCTTTCCTGGAGGTCTTATAAAGAGGAAAATAGTTTCATTGCAATGCCAGTTTGATGGAAGCTCCTCTCAAAAAAGCCTATGTCATCTTAACTGTAAATGTATGTCAGGAAAAATAATACCTTCATTTTCTAGAGACAGATTTGGTGTTGGCGGAGAGCAAGTTTTATTTTTCTTTTACCTTTCTTGTATCTGGGACAATGAGATGCACACTTTAATTATGTATCTGCTGCTTTTGTTATTTTGATAATCCCATTGAATGTATTGTTTGCTGCAGTTCTGTTTCTTGTTCTGACAATTATGGATGTAGATTAATTTAGGCTTATTTGAGAACATTATAAGATCATTAAATTCTATGACTTACATAGGATTATAATGTTAAATCCTGCCAATTGCTTTTATTTCCATGTTGTCAACATGCAAATAAATTTAATTCATAAAAATGTTTAATTCATAAATATGGTGTACCTTGGCACACCCCATCAATCTGAATTCTCACATTTGTATGCTATCCAAACAGATAAATATAATAAATGTTACAGTAACAAAATATCAAATATCATCTAAACTGTAAATAAAATTATGAAGGACAGACGCTTGAGGCTCTTCAGCTGTTTCAGGTTATAGTTTTTATTTCTTCTTCTTGGATATAATGGATAGGTCTGATATGAGATGAACTTTATACAAAAATTTAGACATTGTAGCAATCACACGTTCATCATTTGTACATAGTTTAATCTCAGCTTTCATCTGATATTGTTCCAGTTGCCTTTCTATCTGTATTAAATCTTTCTCTTAATTGTGCACATGAAAAGCATTGAAAATTAAACCCCTCTACAGTCAATTGTTCTCTTGATTTTAAGTTCCCTATGTTCCTGTATTAACAAATTTTGATATGTTAATCATTTCTCTTTGCCTGCTGTTTCTTTTCTATAAAATGCTTCTTGTGATTAAACCAATAAAGATATTTTAATGTACAGCCTGAGTTTACTCCTATTCCTATTCTCTGTTCTTATTAAGAAACTTCTATTTATTTTTAAAATGTACACTAATCTTAACTTTATTATACCATATACTACTGGCTCTAGTCTCATTGATTTAATTGTGTATATTCTGATATAATGTAATGTAATTATAAAATAGTTTTATTTAGTAATAATATTTTTATTTATCAAATTTCTATACTCATCTATCTCATCTATATGACTGGTTGAATTTTGTGTATGTCATTCAAAACATATTCTGCTTGGGTTTTTAAAGATGTAACTTCATTTACATTCTTTGCTGACACATTTCATTAGTTGATGAATGCCCAATAAAATTAATAATTATAAAGTCACATAAACACATATACAGTAGAATTATTTAAATATTTTCTGTTTCTGAGGCCACCACATTGTGCTTTTTTCCTCTTAAATTCTGTTTTCTATTTTCTTCTGTGTAATTTCTATTTCTCCATAATTCTTTACCAAGACATGGGGAAACCATTGATCCTTAAGTTACTCCTAATCAACTCAGAAATCCTATTTAACAATATATTGACAGAGTAAAACCTAAAATAAACTACAAATTGCAAATATTTAAAATAGTTAACATAGTGAGGGGTAGGGAAAAACAGATATCTTTCCTGTTATAGCAATGATACCAAATTATTCCCACAATCTCTTAGGACGTCAATCATCATTCATACTAAAAACAAACAAACCCATTAATCATTTGTTAATCATTTTTGCTGGATTTATTTTCCCTTGTTCCTCATTCTTATTGGTTTATCTAACTTTACATTGCCTTTCTTTACTACCATTCCTTTCTCAATTTTCTTTTCCTTTCCCAATATATTCCAAATTTTTCATTTATTTCTTTCAAGGCAATAATTTGATTTCTCAATTGTTACACCTCTTTTTGCAGCCATCCATTTCATATATGTTTCTATTTTTACCATGCAAATATTCTTATGGTAAATATGCATATGCCAAGTGTTTGAATTAATATGTTAAATGGTACTGGAATACTTGAGAACGAACAGGAATTGTAGCATTTCAGCTAAACCATTGCATTGATTAGAAATGCTGTGAAAGTCATCTCAGCAAGTGGTTGCTATGGTTAAAAAAAAGTGCAATCTGAAATATCCTACACTGGTTTCTGAGAAAGTTGGCAAGATCCACAATGATCTAATTTGCCTGAAAATTTCACTCCATTCTTATACTTTACCCCTACAAAAAAAGGTTGTAGGTGTCATCTCTCTCCCCCCACTCTCCCCCCTCCCCCCTCTCGTATGGGGAACAGGATGGCATGAGGATCCTTGCAAGCAAGAAAACCTGTTTGATTGAAATGTGACTCAAGTGATTCTTGTGTCACTGTAACCAAAGTCTAGATTCACTCCTCTTTACTTTTTACTTTCAATGGAAGAAAATAAGAGTATGGCTTATCTGCATCAATGCAGGGAGAGAAAAAATCTAGTATCACACACCCGGTGAAACAAATAAAAAGGGATGATTCTAATAGACTTCATAATTCCTAATTTCTATTCTTAATTTCTTAATGGTTTGCATAATCTTTGTCCCCTCTCCCTACCATACCTGGTATTGTAGGGTTTCTTGTACATTTGTCATAGGTATGGGAAAAATACAAGCTCCCTCTTGTGGCTACAATTTGCCTTTGAATATGTACCATTGAATTCATTATAGTTGTTGCACTAAGTAGCAAAATAATAAGGTTTCTTCTGCAATTTTTTAAAACAACTTTTTATTCTAGATAGGAATGGGATTATAATGGAGGCAATTTCATTCATCTTCCAGCTCTTTGAATGGCAGTCTTATAAACCATCGCACTAGGGGAAAAGAAGTACAGCCTTTATGCTTTCTTTGTAAATGTTGATCTAAATAATCTTTGGTGGGCCTATCCTTGTCTCAGATTTTATTTACTTATTTATTCAAAACATTTATATAGTCATCCATTTTATAACTAACTTGGCTTGGCTCCAAATCAACAATTAAAGTAACATTGATTAAAAACAGCATCACACATACATACCAGAGGTAGTATTCAGCAGGTTCTGACCAGTTTTGAAGAACTGGTAGCGGAAATTTTGAGGAGTTCAGAGAACCAGTAAATACCACCTCTGACTAGAGATTTTACAGTATCTTTCCCCTGCCATGGCCACCAAACCGGTAGTAAAAAAATATATACTATACTATAAACATTTTAAAAAACTTGAAACCAAAGTTAAGTTTCCAACATCCTCATTACACCCCTTTCATCGATCTCTAGCTCTAGTTTATGGGCAACCATCACTGTATAAGAGTTCCACCTCTGTCAAAATCCTTGTCACATAGATAAGAACATGAAGTTGCTGTTGAGAGTTTTCTGGGCTAGGATGGATTGGCCTTGATTTCTTTGAGGAAGCCTTGGCTTGTGTCAGTCTGGAAAAGCAAAAGAAATTTCTTTTGAACTGTAACCATTTGGTAGATTTTCTTCTTCTTTATTTTAATGGCATCCAGGGGTAGAACGGAGACTGACGTTAATTGGAAGGATTTGGGATGAAACCACAACTATCCTTTTAACTCCCAGCCCCATGGCTACACTTCTGATTATGGAATAAATGGGTGTTTTTTTTAGTTACTTACAAGGCAGTTTTCTATCTAACCATTTTGAAAGAAGCTTTACAATATTGTATAATACTTCAAGGTACATCATGTACTGTGTCCATATAAAGATTCTTACGAATGTAATGTAGTTTAATGAAGTGTATGACACACGTATATCTCATTGGACTTGATCTCTAGCAGAGTTCCCGACTGAATGTGATGTGAGAAAAGCTACTCTGTTAAGTCCCATTGAAATAGATTTCTGAATGTTTGGGAGTGGATAGGTGAGATAATCAGACCCTCTCCCCCCACACTTACTCATCATCTGCTTATTCATCTTTACTATGGAACCTATTGGTGTTGCAGTACAGAATTGGAAAGTTGCAGAAGAAAGGAGCCAATCGTTTGCAAAGGATAAAGCACCTGTTCCTCCTACTTCTGCAGAGAGCACAGTGCTGTGTGAGGCATCAGTCTGTTCTGTGTGCTATCCACAAATCAACTGCATAGCAAGTAGGCAAAGAAACGGGCAGCCGCACAAATGTTACTTCTTGGTTTGGCATTGCATTACTTATGCTGACACAAAATAACCGTTAACTAGCCATATTGCCAGCGCTAGTGCACCATATGCCTCAGAACTCTTATGGTATTTATGCTTACCTAAATTAAATTAGCACATTTCATGCATGGGATTCTTATCCATAACAAAGAGAGAAAATGTATTCCCGCAAAGATGACTGTAGTAAATGAGTAATTTGCAGAAGTCGTGTTCCTTCTGTCAGTTGATAGAGTTGTTCATTTCAGCCTAATTAATTGCCCAAAGATTCCTGGTACATTAACCATTGTTGTTGGCTGATTTTTAAATGACCATTATGCAGTACTTTAGGGTTGCCTGAAGCAATCTGAAGCCACAGAATGTATTAGAACAAAGTATAAGGAGGAGGAGGATCATTTTTGGAACTGCTGTTCCAAATGTTAGGTCCCAAATCCCCAAAAAATCCCCTAATTTTCCCTTTCTATCTTTTGAAAATGAATCTTCTTTATAGATTTAAACAATCCCCCACTAATAAAGACCAGGACTTTTATTAATTCAACATTTGCAGATTTTCTGTGCAGATTTTCCTCTTATGATATCTCTCATGTTATTTTGAATTTTTGCCTTGAGATTCCAAATTATTCCAAATTATAGTGAGAGAGGACACAATAATTTTCTTGTACTTGTGGACAGGGAGAGACTAAAGGTAGTGTTTGTTACCCATATCCTTCTTTGTTTATTTTTTTCCTAGTGCTAGCTTTCTGAAATGGAGTTTTGCAATAGTCTCTCTCTGTTTTTTCTCTCCATCTTTCTGTTTATATGTGCAACACAGTGGAAGAACAAAAGATTTTTTTCTTAAAAAAAAAAGAATTGGGTATAACTCCAGTTCCTTGAAAATACTATTATAGCTACCAGCACTGATGTTCCCATGCTTCTCATATACATGAGGAAAAAAAAAAGGCAAAGTGATGAGCATAGTTTTCTGGCAGACTCTTCCCATCACAATGTATCAACACCGACTTGATTCCCCCAAAATGTGTTACACAGCAATTCCTTTGTGTGTTGTGCTACAATTCTTAGCTGGAATATAACTTTGCTAGTGCACAAGGCTCTGCGGGCTTCAGAAATTATTCAGAAGGGCTTCAACCCTGCTTTAAGAGCTTTGTTCCCATTAATGAATCAACTCCTTAAAGCTGGAACATCTTTTCTTGCAGGGTCTCAAAGAAAAAACCCCCAACAATCTCAGTCTACCTTAATGAGGAATAGAATAGAATAGAACAGAACAGAATACACTCAGTATGCTTAGGTGCATTTCCTCTGAATCAATTTCAAAGCATCAAGAAATTTTGCATTCTGCAAGGGATGGCTTGCTAAATTAGGGAAGGCTTTATAACTTCAGTTTTCAAAGGAGTCATAGTTAAAAACACCTTCCTGCATCTTATCATATTCTCTAATAATATTAGATCTAGGCAGAAAAAGAAAAGGACCATGGCACTAATTGCTGTATCACAGCAGAAATATTAGACCTGTTAGTTATAAAAGATACCACATTAACATGGATAAATTCTAGAATGACTGATTCTGGGTAATCACATTATAAATGGTCCTAAAGGCTTCTATGCAAAGAGAATACTAATTCATCTTTGTTTGATCTTTTATAGATTATTTGCATCAATTATTACAGGGTCACACTGAGGCAATTGTATATGATGGGTATTTAGATTTTATCTCCCAGTTCCATTTTTATCTTCCTGCTCTTTTGCTCTGCTTGCATTTCTTATTACTAATTTCCTCATCTGTTTTTGGACCTTCTTCTCTTGGCACTTTCATCATAATATCCACTGTACCCTATAGAGGCAGAAGAGAAAAAAAAAAAAAACCTTTTAGAGGTGCAGCGTTGCTTAGCAATGCCATGTATCCTTTTTTTTTTGTCACCGTCAGAGCTGTGATAACTTGGTTTGCCTTGTGAAGCTCACTTGAAGACCATTTTGCTACATGTTCAGGGTTTTCCTAATTCTAATGATAAGAAATGGTATGGCCACTTGCATTGCCAAAAAAAGGTAGCTGAAAGAGACAAAATGTTTCACTGCTACCTCTTTTCAGGTTTTGAGAATTCAATGTTTTTTCTTTTTCTTTTTGTGCTTGAGACTGAATCGGGAATATTGTTTCCATGAATATTCAAAACACTTGGTTTCAAAATGCCTTAATTTGAAGAAAGAGCCAAAGCTATTTTGCTTGGTGCAGAAAAGGTCCCAGGTTCAAAGCTGAATCTCTACTAATAAGGCAGAGTAAGACTGCTACGGAAACCCAGATACCTGTGGGGAGAGCGCACTGTGCAAAGTGATCAGATATTGGATTCACATTTTCAGCCTGATTTTTCAATAGGCCAATGCCAATTTGAGGTGTTATCCGTGTTCTGTCCAATCCTAATGTCAAGATCTCAGCTATTTAGATTTACATTTCTACTTATTTACATTATTTTTCCAGCCAGAAGAGGGTCACTGTGTGAACTAAGCACTGGTATAAATTTGTTTAATAAAGAAATGCATAAATGCACCCCTACTACTACTTTCTGAGTTAAATTTTGAAGTGTTTCACATAGGTGGAAGTTGCTCCTGATATCCATCCACAATCTACTTCCTTATAACTTAAACTCATTGGTTGTCTTCTAGGGCAATAAAGAAGGGAGGGAGGGGGTGTGGAGTTTTGTTTTTTTTTTTTTTTTTGTGGGGGAGGGGGGTGGGTTGGGGGGTGGGAGGGTTTTTTTAGGGGGGGGGGGGGGTTTTGGGGTGGGGGGGGGGGGGGGGGGGGGGGAGGGGGGGGGGTTTTAAAAAAAAAAGGATTGTTTGGGGGGGGAGTTGGGGGGGGGGTTAAATTTATTAAAAAAAAAGGGGGGGGGGGGGGGGGGGGGGGGGGGGGGCCCCCTTCCCCCCCCTGGGGGCCCCTGAGAGGAGTCATAGGAGCCAGTTCGGGGGCACTTTTTGCTCCTGTGTGGGGTCGGCGGGGGGGGGGGCCAATTTTTTTGTAGGGACGGCAGTTAAAAAAGGGGATAATTTCGGACAATAATTGGCTGAAATTGCTTATACAGTATATCTTCCTTCATTTGCCTTCTCTATAGGATAAACATATTCAGATTCTTTAATCATTCCTCATGAAGATTTCCAGATCCTTCACCAACTTTGTAGTCTGTATGCCAAGTGGGGTCCAGTAATGGTAGAACTGAGTAGATTTCTTTCCAAAATCTGGATTCTAAACCAATGAAATCCAAGATAGTATTTGCCTTTTAATAACTTCATAATATTGCTGACATTTGTTTAATGTGTTGTCAACAAGGACACCCAAATCCCTTTCACACATGTTAAATTGCCAAATCAAGATATTGATAATAATTCAAACATTGGGGAAATTCTAGATTTTTATGAACATTTTAGAGTTAATGGGAAGAATATGAGGCTGTTATGGCCTGTAGGCGACCAGCCCCTCCAGCAGCTGAATCAGAGGAGGATGAGGCATGGGAGTCAGGGTCCGCATCAAGGCAACCTGAGAGTTCTGAGGGGGTAGAGGGAATGGAGCTGGCAGAGAGAGAGAGAGCCAGAGGCAGAGCCTGGGCCAACCATCAGCCCTCAGATGGAACATCAACAGCCCCCAGGTTTGGGGCTGGATGATGAAGAAGAGGAGGAACAGCTAGGTCCAGTGCCTGATGCGCAGCTGCGCAGAAGACAACAAAGAGGAGAGCAGTGGAAAGCCATGAGCCAATCCTGGGGAAGGAAGAGCCACCACTGCTCTCCCTAGCTCTTGATCATATTCAACATTACAAAAGTAGCACTGCAGATTTTATATCTACAATATTAGTCAGCAAGCTGCAATTATCTCTTCTCTACTGTCTATGTTTGCCTACTGTAGTAATATCACTCAAAAAACACAAAGATAGAGAAAATCATTCAAATCAGTCCACACTTGTAAACCATGCTACTCTCAGTTTAGTGTGTATCTATAATGAAAAACAAAAATCCATAAGGAACCTATATACTTGCAGCAACCATAATTAAAGATCTATGAAAAAATGGGTCAGGATTTTTCTTGTTTAACTGGTTCTTCTTCATCAATAATATTCTAGGAATACGAGTTATTATAATCCAGAATGTATTTTATATATTTCACAACTGTGTATTTACATCACCAAGACAACCACAAAATTACAGGCTAGAGTGACGGAGAACCTTAGTCCAGCAATTTTCTATCTCCTTGCAGTTTCTTGTTTTGTCTTTTGTAACATCAATTTGCAGAACTAAACAATTGTACTGTTTCTCCTACAGTACATGACAGTTCATCAGATACCTGAAAATAGCTATCATGTCTCTCTCTAAGTCCACAGTGTACAATCCAGTTTGATGATGTCCTTTTTGAACTGCAATGCTACAATATTCTAGATGTATAGTCTGACCAATGAAGAATACAACAGAATATGGCTTGTCCTTTGTTTTTTGCACTTAAATCACACCGTCAGTTCTTCTTTAACTTTTGATCCATTGAGATGTTTAGATACTTCTCTAAGTATTACTGCCCATTATCCAAGTTTTTCTTTTTGTTTTCCATTTGTGTATCCCAAACATCAGCTGGTTTCATTTGTATATCCAGTATAACATCTTTTTTTGAAACCTTTTTGTAAGTTGATATTTTAAAATCTACTTTCAAATAGACCCCAGTTTTATTCAGTGAAACACCTTCTTCTTTTTTAACAGTACAATCTATCTATAATAGTAGACTCATCTAAGATTAACTTGTGTGTTCATTGTTCAAAAATATCCTTCAATATATCTAACGTTAAGATATTTTGCTCCACTTGTGTTAATAAGTCAAGTTTAAGTGTTTTCCTTCAATTGTTAGTTGCTTCCGGTTTCCTCTAGTGTCCAGCATTCAATTTCCCATCTTATCAAGTTTTCTTCTAAGAATTCAAAACAACAGCATTTTCCATGAGAAGGATTCTTATTGTCAATTTTAAAATCTTATTTTAAATCCATTCTGACCCTTATAACTTTCCAAAATCAACATTCTAATCACTCCTTTTGAAGTTTATTCAAGTAAAATATATTTTAAGCCCTAAGATTTATACTTAAAACTTCTTTTGCTAAAGTTTAAACTGAACTCACCCCATGCATATTATTTAAACTTGTCAATAAGAAACTTTTTCATAGTCAAAAAAGCAATTAAGAAGCAACCTCCAAAAGTGATTAAGAAATGAAGTTTGGCATAACTTTATGCTCATGCTACAGTCTACATTGCAGCCATAAGTTTGGTGGAAATCCTTGATTCCCAGTTTCTCAACTCCCAAGCCAGCTACAGAAATTTCAGTTCATATTGTTGAATCATGAAAAGCAGCTGTTTGAAATACAGGTGGTGATCTGACAATTTCCCTCCATATTTTCTGGAAAGATTTTGCTGACTGCAATTCACTTCTATTCACCAATCTCACTGCATTGCCATCCCCATTCCTTTGGAGACGTATAGTTCACCATGTCCTCAACAGAAGTATTAGAAATAGACTTACATTTTAGTCTGCTTTGAAAATAACTCTGAGGCCTAATAAAAGTTTAATTAATAAAATTTAATTAATTAATCAATAATTAATTGTATCGGTGATAATAATAAATATTCAGCTAGAAAACACCAACATTTTGGCATTGCTTGAGTAACAGTGCTGATCACTTTTCCTTCTCCTGTTTCAAACCTGAGGGATATTCCCAAGTAGTCTGTAAAATGGCATTGGGGGTGGGGTTTAAAAAAAGGAAAGAAAAAAGGGCCCATGTTTAGCTTAGTCCTTAATGCAATTGGCCGATCATAGTTAGAAACTCTGCTTGACTAGATAAAACCTTTCCTTAGATGTAACAAGGCTCTTAATCCTACAGCTATGCATAAATTTTATGCCTGGATTCTTTTGTTTTATGTTCTGTTATAATCAGACAGTATTCTGAGCTTGCTATCTCAGGCTGATTTCAGCATGCAAGGTGTAAATCTCTCCTCTGATGGATGTCAGAAAAAAATATATAAATAGGATAACAAGAAAATTTGTAGTGTTAACTGTGCCAGTTAAATGAGCCCATCACCATATGTTATCTCCTCCCTTCTTTTCTCCTGCTTGTCTGGTGTAATTACTCTCAGCAGCTTGTCTTCTCAGATTTATTTCATGGGCTGTGAAATTATCACTCTGAAATGTTTGGGGTTTTCTATATATTATCATTAAGTGTGCCTGGCCTCCATTATATCATACAGCTCTGTTTTTGCCTAGTAGTTCAGCACTTCCATTTCTGCTTTAACCGCAGTGACAAATTGATGTGAATCTCAGTTGTTAGCTGAAGTGAACTTACTATGATCCCACCCATAATTTATACTAGAGAAAGAGAGAATGGGAGGGAGAGAGGAGGAGGAGGAGGAGGAGGAGGAGGGAGATCCAGTGTCTTTGCATCTTGACATCTGTACCTAGACATGAAATTACATATTAAAATGTGAGCACTGACAGGATTTGAGAAGCTGGCAATGCTACTAATAAAGAAGTGTGTAATTGTCATTGTCTAATTTTAATCGTTTCAAGACATTGACACACATAACATTCATGTTTTGAGCTCTTTTTCCAATTGTTTGTTTTGATTTGTTTTTAGTACTTCTTGGTGACATTCTGCACCTTTTGGCATTGGCGTTAATCAAACTGCTTTGGTTTAATTATTGCTATCCAGCTCACTTATGCATCTGAGAACTGTTTCTGTGATTCCATATTGTGCAGTCACTTTTATCATATAGCAGCTGCTCTTCAGTCAACTAGTGATCAATAATCCAATGCAGCCTAACTGTTGCACCAAACCCAGCAAGGGAAAAAATGAATTGTCCTCTTCAAATGACTTAGGTTTGTTATCCCTTTTTTTTTGCCAGTTGTAAAGGTAGATCATTTCTAACTTTTAAGGGGCATTCAAGAATAATGATCGTATCTAATAGTGGACCACCCAAGCTACAGTAACAAACAAACAACAATATGTTTTAGGAGGTGTGGAAAAAATGGGGAAAATCCCTCAAAAAGTTCTTTGCTTATAATATACTTTGGGTCCAACCTATAAATGAAAACAGAAATAAAACTTATAAGAAAAACTTAATAAAATGGTAAAAGACAAGCAGAAAATTTAAAGGAGTACAATGTTAAAGGTGAATCTTTTAAAGTTAAAATGATATCAAGTCTGCATCATCTGATGGTCTTTGTGGAGGTTTTCAACAGCTTAGAGTAGAATTTGTGACTTGTAACCAGCTACTCAGCTGGTCCTTGAAGAAACCTCAAAGCAAAACGAAAACAAAAAACAACCCACTTATGGCTTCGAAGATATAGGCAAAGTCAGTCTGTGCAGGTATCTGTTCATAAAGGATGTATATAGCCATTTGCTGGTTTTACAACCTCTCACAACATTTGAAATGAAACATACATTACAGATGGTAGAACTCATTAAAGATGCAGCCTGCATCTTTGGAAATAAGTGGATCAGTATCCGTATGAAAGCTGCTAAGGAGACTTCTTTTTAAATAGAAAGAAAAACCAGGGGAAGAAGAACAGAGGGAAAAGGCACCATAACTGCCAAGAAGAGGAGAGTGAAAGAAGGCAGTCTTGCCAAGTTCCTTTCTCTGTCTTGAACCAATCAGTGTCTCCATATGGTGGCTAGATGGTGGCTTCCTGATTTGCATCCTTGATTAGATGTGTTGGCACCGCCAGTACTTTTAGGACTTTTTATCATATATATTGGCAATTCACACAAAGAGCTAACTGAGTGGGAGGGTGATTCCATAATCTTAGGACCACAGTAAAAATCCTGTTTTGATCTTCATCAAAACTGTACTTCTGAAAATAATAGGACAAATAACAGTGCCTTTGAAGATGGGTGCTTTAGACAGACAAGATGACATAAAACAAGTCTTCAACAATTCTAGTGCTTCAAATATTCTGTGCCAGACCATCAGGATTGTCTTTCAAATATCCTGATCCAGATCCTATGATATTGAAGTCAGAACTTGGAGTTACACTCAGAAGCAAAGTGGATATATAAGTGATATTTGCATGGAAGAAATATGCAACAGAAAATTTTGCTTTGCTTGGAGCCCACAGGCCAGAAAATGTGACACAATTTTCCCCACCCCATAGATATTCTTTGTATGAAGCAAGCCTCAATCAATGGTGTTGGATTTCTGATTAACACAGGAAATCAGAAAGGCTTGGTGAATCACGTCATTGTTTCCAAAAAGAAAAGTAAAAAAATAAAGTAAAGCACACCAAAAAATACTTCAAATGAGGGACTGTTGTGAATTCATTTTCAGATGAGCTTTACTTTCTTCCCTACAGAATTGTATCTAAAACCTAGGGAAACATAACTTCATAAAGCAGAAGGATCACAAATATAAATAAGGGCAAAAAGACACCAGCAATTGCTTTAAAAGTTAGATAGTTTGAGAAAAGATACTAATGTATTGCTTCAAAAGATGCAATCAACACTTGAGAATGCACTCTTGGTGAGATGCACACTATTTTGAAAGAGGAAATATGAATGTTACAAAGTGTGAACTGAGAATATGATGTTGTCTAACAAAGTACATGATATATAGACAGGAAACAAGTAGACCAAGTTTTGATTTGTCCTTTTCACTGTAGCAGTACTTAGAGGTGTCTGATTGTGGATGATCTACTTTAAAAATTTTTTTTCCTTGATCAGAATTTCAAATAATTGAAAAGATTAAAAAACTGCCAGATCAAAGTGAACAGCTAGTGAAGATGTTAGAATTCCAAAGTCATAAATACAATTCTGCTGATTTAACCCAAAGTAACCCATTTAAAACACAAACACTTGTATCTTATTCTTTATGCAATGGATCCTTACCTTTTCTCTGCAGATCCCTATGCAGTCTTCCCACGTATTTTTAATTAAATGGCACAGGAACCAAATTCAAATTATTAAACAATTGGAAATAATTAAACTGTTTGCTGTTGTAGATTTGGAGAGTTCCATGTTAAAACTTCTTCAAATTGCTATTTTAACTCTGTTAATTCTTAACACCAATACAGATTTCCAGAAAATATGGTCAAGGAAAGAAAGAGAAGTTATTGGTCACAATTCTACTTGCCAGTAAAAATGTACTTTTTATTTATTTTTATTTCAAAGGGTGTGCTGTTGTTTGAAATGTAGTGATTAAACAAATATTTCAAGTGACAAAGAGAGTCACAGCCAAAGAATGGAACACACAGCAAAAAGCAGGGAAAATAGGCCTCCTTTATTATTTTTAGAGACTGTGTATAAGGGTACACTATTATATGCACTTTTTTCCTGAATAAACTCAGGGAAATTCAGCAGAGTTTACTTTCAAGGAGATACTACTGCACCTAATTTTGCATTTCCTTCATTTGCAATTTGATTGTAACTAAGTGGTAAGAAACTGGACATTTTCAAGAGGCAAATGTGTCACAGTAACCTTGAGTTAAATCATCAGAGCTCAGGAAGGTATAGGTGCTAAGAGTTTTTTGGGCTTTATATGTTGAAATGGGAATGTCATAAAGACTATAATATCACATACTAGGGCCATACTATTCAAACACATATAGCAGATAGATGATATGATTTAGTATGGCCCAAATTGTTTATAAATTTCTTCCAGAAGCTTTCAATAATTGTAAGGAAGGAAGACCAGCATTTATTAATTTAAGGTGAAGAATGATGCTTCCGTGGCAAAGCTACAGAAAGAAATACTTTTTTTACTGCATGCAGTTAAGAGTCTTACCCACAATATTACATCAGTCTTCTCTCCCCCCCTCTCTCTTTCCCTCTCCCTCTCTCTCTCTCTCTCCCCATCCCTTTTTTATGTGATGCTGATGTTTATACCGACAAATTCTACCTAAGCTTAAGCAGAGATTGGTTTTTAGAATCTTTTTTGGTTTTTAGAAGTTTTAGGTATCTTTTGTCTTCCAAAATGTTCTCAACTTTGTATTCATTCCCACAACTGTAATAGACAAGTAAATCTGTCTTGTATCTTGATGTGTGTGAATTTGTATTTGTGTTTTTGCAGATAATGTCACTGCATTAGGCTGGAACTCTATACTGAAATCTTCTATGTAAAAACAGATATTATGTTATTCATCCAGTATATTATTTGCCTTTGATCATCTACTTTTTGATTACTTGTGTGCCAAGTCTAAAAAAAGGATGAAAACCAACACCAAGAATGGATCAAATAAATACATTTCATTTATTGATTCTGTAACCTCTGCTATCAGAGGAAAGAAAGCTTACCTTTTCTCTCTGGTATAAGATCTTTCAAATTTAAAATTACAGCCAGAGGCTTTTGAACACAGAGTTATTATTTTTAAGCAAAGGATAACATCTGGGAAGTGAAGGCTGGGGTGTTTGCAGGAGGCTGTCACAAAAGAGGAGATCTCAGTTGTAAATACAACCAAGCAGCATGCAGCCCTTCCACCAAAAACAAAGCAAGAAGGGAGAAGAAAGGTTCATGCCATGTTTTCTTCCTCTTCATCGGGCTTGATAGATATAAACAGCCCCAAGGCATCTTGTCAGTGACCTCAGTCCTTTTTCATAGGACCAAAGGGATGTAGGCAGGAAGCCAAAGCTTGCCTTTAGTCAGTGATCTGTGAATAACCCTCGGTCCCACAATGACGTGAGAGAAGCCTCTGAAGAGAGGCTGTGAGTCAGATCCAAAGAAGCAAGGAGATTGCTTGAACAACCATCAGCACGTCACTGGTAATCCCAGTGACACCTTTTGCATCCGCCTGGCATTTGTCTTAATGCATTTTCCTGAAGACTGATACGCCGCTGATTGGGGGGCCTTTTCACCGGCTGCGGCAGATCTGTGTGCCTCGCCGTCTGCTGTGTGGTGGATGTGTGTGCTCCACTGAAGCTTGACAGCTTGCTTGTTATGGGAACGGCTGTTACCTTTGTGGGGTGGAGGGGGGCTGGTGAAGAAGGAGGGGGTGTCAGGGAAGAAACCCTTGTTATGATTTGATTGCATAGTGTTCAGTTTGCGGAGCGTGTGCATTCCAATAAAACCAAACAAAACCCCAAGGATGGATTTGATTTACTGGATTACCATGTAAACTCACATTGTTTAATCAAGAATAATGAAACATAAATCTATATGGGCTGGTTTGGTATTCTAAAATAGCAGTAGCCTGTAGCTTTGCAAAAAGGGATTCTGAGCAGCTCTGAAGCTGAACGTGTCAGAGGCAGAAGACGTCACTCATGAATCGGCAGATTTGTTTTTCTCTACTTTGATTAAACATAATATTATAAACATATTTTTAAAATGTACCAAACCTCTAGAGTAATTACTTAAACCAATAAAAGGTAGTGTTAGGTCAATTTTAGCTACAGGAAATACACCAAGATGCTATATGCATCTTCCCTTCAGGCAAAATAGCTCTAATGTGCAGTGCAGGGTGGTTTCTAGAAACAGTTCAGAAGCTTGAGCAGGTTTCTGGTTGCTTATAGGGGATAAAAGAAGGCCAGAACCTTACTGGTATGAAAGATAGTGGTCAATACAAATATCTTTTTAAACAGATTAACAGAGTTGAAAGGGATCTTGTAAGTCATCTAGTCCAACCTCCCGCCAAAGCAAGACACCCTACAACAGAACTGTCAAACTCTCAAACCGCGGGCCGGATGTGTCACATGCTGGCCCCACCCATGTCCAGTTTAGCAATGGGGGGAATACATCACATGACACAGCTGTGACAACATGAGTTTGACACTTCTGTCCTACATAATTTCTGACAGATGGCAGTCTAATCTCTTCTTGGAACCCTCCAGTGATGAAGCTCCCACAACTTCTTTTTTTTTAAAAAAAAATTTTTATTGGTTTTTAAAAACAAACATAAACAAACAAAACATAAAAACATCAAGCCATCTTCCATATGTGTACATACAGTGTGCCGGTTGGTTTACAAATCGTTTTGTGCTTCCATTTCGTAGTCTTCAATTACAATTACATTGCATATAATCTCATATTTTCAATCAAAAATTAAATACCTTAGTATCATTATTAATCAATCATTTGACTATACTTTTATTCATTCATGTTTTACAAGATAATCATAATTTACTTAGTTTATTTTATAACAGTTCATATCGTCCCAAATCTATCCTAAAATCATTTTGTAGATATAATAAGAAAGAAGTACATCTTTATATATTTATTATTTTCTAAAAGTCTACATATTTCATTACTGTATTTTATTGTCTAATCATTGATAGAAAAGATCCCAAATTTTATAAAATTGTTTATCCTCTTGTTCTCTAATTTCAAATGTCAATCTAGTCATTTCAGCACGTTCCAATATTTTCTTAATGATTTCCTCCTGTGATGGTATTTTCTCATTTTTCCAGTTTTTAGCAAATACAATCCTAGCCACTGTTAATACATTTACAATCAGATATTTCAAGTCTTTACTGTATATTTCAGGTAAAATTCCCAATAAAAAATCTCTGGTTTCAAGTCTATATGTTTCTTTGTCATTTTTTCCAACCACATGTGGATTTTAGTCCAGTATATTTTAGCATCCGCACAAGTCCACCACATATGGTAATATGAGCCAGGTGTCTGATGACATTTCCAACATTTTTTGGATTTATTCTTGAACATTCTTGCTATTCTTGTCAGGGGGAAATGCCACCTGTAAAACATCTTATACAAATTTTCTTTATATGCTGTTGACATTGTCATTTTATAATTTTGAGACCACAATTTTTGCCATTTCACTAAATCAATCCCATATCCAAAATTCTTCCCCCAAGCAATCATAGTTTCTTTAACTTGTTCTTCTTTTAATTTAATTTCTAATAAATATCCATACAGTTTTTTAATCACCTTTTCATCAGTACCTGTCAAAATCTTATCTAAATCAGTCAATTTATCATAGAAACCTTCCATTTTTGTGCATATGAAAACCAATTCATCTTTATACCTTGTTCCTCTAGTTTTTGTATAGATTTGAGTTCACCCTTTTCATTCAATATTTCACCATATCTAACTGTTTGTTCCTTTTTGTATATTATAGGACAAGAAAATGCTTCAAGAGTCGATAACCAGACTGGAATTTTCAAATAACATTGTCTTTTAATCTTCTCCCAGTTTAACCACAGAGACTCCCGTATATAATGTCTTCTAAAATACCCCTATGTTTTAGTTCCTTTATACCATAAAAAAGCATGCCACCCCAACAACAGATCATGTCCATCTAATGTCAACAATCTAGTATTTCTTAGTGTTATCCATTCCTTAACCCACATCAGATTTGTAGCTTGATAGTACAACTCCCAATCAGGCAAACCAAATCCTCCTCTAATTCTAGCATCTTGCAAAAGTTTCAACTTTATTCTCGCTTTCTTACCTTGCCATATATATTTCAACATAATTTTATTTTTATCTTCAAAGTAGTCTTTTCCAAGCCTAATTGGAATTGTTTGAAACAAATATAAAATTCTGGGCAATATATTCATCTTGATTGTTGAAATTCTCCCTATTAGTGACAGTTGTAAATGTTCTCATTTCACCAGATCTAGCGCTATCTGCTGTTTAAGTTTGATATAATTATTCTCTTTTAATGTACTACATCTTGCTGTCAAATATATCCCCAAGTACTTGATCTTATTCGTGACCTGAATTTTCAATAGGTCTGCCAGTTCTTCCTTTTGTCTTAATAGTATATTCTTTGTCAAGATCTTTGTCTTATCTTTATTTATTTTCAAACCAGCCACCTTTCCATATGTCTCTATCTTTTCTATCAATTTTGATGCTGTTTCTAAAGGGTCTTCTAAGATGAAAACCAGATCATCCGCAAATGCTTGCAGCTTAAATTCTTCCCTTTTGATTTTCATTCCTTTTAGATTCTTTTCATCTCTAATATTTCTGTTTAGCACTTCCAAAGTTAACACAAACAACAAAGGTGATAGTGGGCACCCTTGTCTTGTTCCTTTTCTTATATTGATAGAGTCTGTCAGTTCTCCCTCTATCATTACCTTTGCCGTTTGCTTATAGTATATAGATTCTATTGCTTGAATAAATTTTCTAGCAAAACCCATCTGTTCCAACAGTAATAACACGAATCGTCAATTCACATTATCAAATGCCTTCTGTGTATCTAGAAATATCAGAGCCATTTGTTTTTCAGGATGTGCCTTGTAGTATTCCAAGGTGTCCAAGATTACTCTTGTTACGAACTAAACAAACTCATTCATCAATAACCATACTAGCTTTACTTAAACAGCAGGCTCATAATCCTGCACTTCTGATTGGCCCGCGGGTAAGCGAATCGTGATTGGCCACCTCTGGCTGACCTGATTGGCTGACAGCGGGCCGTCTCTGATTGGACGCTTTTAGAGCGGTTAATTCAATCTCATTGGTTGTTGTGACAGCAGCCAGCTCTATAAAAGAGCTGCTGCTGCCCTAGTTGTTGTCATGTTCTGAAGTCACTATTAAAGAGTTGAGTTGAGCCCACTCCTCCAGATCTAACAACTCTCATATTGTCTTTAATTTGTCTCTTTGGCAGAAATCCATTTTGATCAGGATGAATACAATTATTTAAATATTTTTTAAGTCTTTCTGCCAATATTGAAGCAAAAATTTTATAATCTGCATTTGATAGAGAAATGGGTCTATAGTTCTTAATTTGTAATGGATCGGCCTCCTCTTTAGGAATAAGTATAATATAGGCTTCTGACCATGATTTAGGTATCTTCTTCTTTAACATAACTTCATTCATAACTTCTAGAAATAGAAGATTCAATGATTCTTGTAATGTTTTTTAAAATTCTGCCGGAAGTCCATCTGGGCTTGGTGCCTTTCCATTATTTTGCTTCTTGAGTGCTTCAGTTAACTCCATCATCGTTATATTGCTTTCTAACATTGTTTCAGTCTCTTTAGGTATCTGAGGTAAATTAGCATTCTGTAAGTACTGTTTAACTCTTTCCTCATCAATATTCTCTTGCATATATAATTTCCCATAGAAGTCTCGAATGATTTCCTTCTTCTCTTTAGTACCATAGCAAACTTGGCCTTGGTCATCTATTAATTGCAATATTTTCCTTGATTCTTTCTCCTTTCTCAATTTGTATGCTAACCATCTACCTGGTTTGTTTGCATCTTCAAATTAGTTCTGTTTAGCACTTCTAATTTTCTGTGCTAATTCTTCTTTTTCTATTTGACCCATTTTATGTTTAATTATATCCATTTTTAGCTTGATGTCCTTTTTCTGTGGCATTTTCTGTAGCTCTTTTTCAAGTCTTTTATGCTCATCCTCTAAGGCCTTAGAGGCTAGTCTTTTCATAGTATTCCTTTTCCTTGTGTAGTCTATTATCAAGCCTCTAACATATGCCTTCATTGTATCCCATACATTCTGAATTGATGTATCTTCTTTTTTGTTTTCTCTAAAGAAAAAAGCCAATTCTTTCTCCATCCACTGTGTGAAGTCTTTTTCCTTTAAAATAGTATTATTTAACGTCCATCCAGATCTTCTTTTTTGTCCTTTCCATTTAATTGTCATTGGATTGTGATCTGCCCAAGTACTTGTTTCAATATTTATTTCTTGAATGTTAGTTATTAATTCTGTTGACATCCATATCATATCTATTCTGGACCATGATAAGTGTCTATTTGAATAGAAGGTATGTTGTTTAGTTTTAGCATTTCTTTCTCTCCATGTATCTTTTAAGTTTATTTCATCTACCATTTTAAAAAAAGATTTAGGGAGAGTCTTTCTGTTTTGCTTTATTGTTTTCTGTGCTGTATAGTCCAATTTATTGTCTACAATTCCATTAACATCTCCCATCATAACTATATTAGCATAGTCCAGTTCAATTATTTTCATATGTAATTTTTTGTAGAATTCTTCTTGTTTGTCATTCAGAGCATAGATTGCAATCAGGAGTGTTTTTGTATTATTGTCCATTATTTCCACCATTAGTATTCTTCCATCATCATAGGTATAAATCAATTTTGCTGGGGTGGTCTCTTTAATATATAAAACCACTCCTCTTTTCTTACATTGTGTCAAGGAAGTAAATATTTTCCCTAATTTTGGCTGTATCAATAATTGTTCATATTGTTTTTTAATATGTACTTCTTGTAGACAAATTATATCAAATTTTAATTTCTCTAATTTATGAAAGGTTTTCCTTCTTTTAACGGCTGAGTTAAGTCCATTTATATTAATTGTAATCAATTTTTTCTCTTCCATGGTTATATTTTGTAGTTAAGTTTAGCAGCTCTCGTAGATCTTAGTTCACGTTGTTCTTTGGCTTCCACCTTTCCATCTACTGCACCTTCTTCTTTTTCAGTCGCCATTTGGCAGTCCTCTTGGAATTCAATTAGTGAGATCTCTTTTTCTGCCTCTTCCTCTTTCCCTCCAAAAAATTCTGTATAAAATAATTCCGCTTTCTCAGTTGAGTCAATTCTATGTCTCTGTTCTTGCCATGTGAACATTAAACCTTCTGGAATCAGCCATCTATAATTCACCTCTTTTTTAAGTAGCATTTTAGTCAGGAATCAGTATTCTCTTCTCATCTCTCTCACTCTTCTGGGTATTTGTTTCAAGACCACAATCTCCTTGTCTTTGTATTTCAATGTTTTCTCTTTTGCCACTTGCAATATTTGCATTTTAATGGCTTTCTTTGTAAATCTAATATGAACTTCTCTTGGTAAGCTATTTCTCATTGCATATCTTGTGAAAACTCGATAAACCTCATCTATTCCATCTATCATCTTCTCTTGAGTTATTTCCAAAGCTTCAGCCAGTATTTCTATCATTATCTCAGCTAAGTTTTGTCCTTTTTCTTCCTCTACATTTTGGAATCTAAGATAGAATTCTGATCTATCCATCTCCCATCTCAACATACCACTTTTATCTTGTTCAACCACCGTTAATCTATTATCAATATCTCCAATGTTCTTGTCTCTTTGTTTATCTTCTTCATTTTTTTGGAATCTCTCATCATACTTCAACATCATTTGTTGGATGTTCTCCACTTTTTCATCAGTTTTCCCTGTTCTTTGTTCAATGTTCTCTGTTCTTTGTTCAATGTTCTCTATTCTCTTTTCAACATTCTCTGATCTTGCTTGAATATTTTGAATTCCTTGCATAATCATCTGCAGAGTCACTTTTTCTTGTTCTTTTTCTTGCTTTAACATTGTCTGTATTGAACGTTGTCCTCCAGATGGTGGAGAGGAAGAAGTAGAAGTTGAAGAACCAGGAGCTGTAAATTTCCTACTCATTTTAAGCAATTCAAAATCTTCAGGTTCTTCTAAACCTTAATCCAATTGTGAAGTAACTAATTATAGTTCAAAATAAAAATAGTAGAAAAAAGAAGCCCAATAATAATGATTATTTTTTTAAAAAAAAAGGGAGGACAAAATTTCTTCAGGTTCTTGTATACCTTAATCCAATCAATAGTTAGATGAAGAAAAAGGCTTGAAAAAAAAAGAAAAGAAAAAGGAAAAATTCTTCAGGTTCTTCAACACCTTAATCCAATTGAAAGGTCTCAAATAGAAAAGAGTGCATAAGAATAAACCAGAAAGGTAGATGAAAAAACAAAAATACCAGGAAAGGGGGGAGGGAAAGGGCTATTCCCTTAAAAAAAAACATTAATACTTAAAGGCTTTCCCTTTAAAATAAAAAGCAAACATAGAGATTGGACTTCCAAAGAAAAAAAGAAAAACAAAGACAACCTCCAACAAAGCCAAAAACCCAGATAGTTATTATAAGAAAAAAAAAAGATAAAATGGAATACAATAACTTAGAAAAAGTAAAAAGAGCACACTGCACTTTGTTTAATTATCCAAGGCTCTTATTATAGCTCTCTTCTCCAAAAACTTATCACCTTTTTTCCCCCTAGATTTCAACATCAGACTCCAGCTGTAGATAGAAACCCAGAAGAGCACCTGCAATAATACTCTCCCATGCTCTTCCCTCTATCTTATCAAATAGCAATGTCCTTTAAAAAGAGTCTCAGTTCTTTCTTTCTCAGCTTTGTCTGGTCACAGGGAAATAGAATATTTTCAAGCCTCTAGTTGGCAGTGTTACAAAGTTTCTTTGCACTCACTTTCCCCCTCCTTTTCCAAGCAAGATATAATAAGAATTAATAAAAAAAAGAAAAAGATATTTTTTAAAAAAGAAATAACTAAAGGAAGCCTCTGGCCTAAAATATTACAAAATCAAAAAGGAGAAAAAAAATAGATGTAAATGAAAAAATCCAGTCCAGTTTCAAAATACAAGATCGTGTATAGAAAATCCAGCATGAGAAAAAAAAAACACATTACTTTGACATTCCTGTTTAAAATCGCCGCTTAATCACTTCTGTCAAAACTTTTACAGATTCTTTCTTTTCCTTAGGGTGTCCTTTCAGATCTTAGAATAAAGAAAAAGTTATCACCAAACCGGCACACTCTCTCTTTCTGTTCTCTTCCGTTTTGGAGCTGTCCCAACTTCAACAGCTTTAATGGCTGCCTCTTTGCTGCTGGCAAGAAGAGATTCTCCTAGATCTACCAGGGACTTTGTGATATCCCTGGGATTGACAGGATGTGCTCTTCACTTTCACCATCTCTTCGGGATGGTTTAGATCCGATAGGACCGTCCAGGAGCAAAGATATCAGCAGCGATCTCAGACCTCCAAGATCGCATGCTGTATCGTCGTGACGCCAGCTCCGCCCTCAGAAGCTCCCACAACTTCTGAAGGCAAGCTGTTCCATTGGTTGATTATTTCACTTATTTATTGGGTTTACATCTTCTTTCCACCAAGAGCTGAAGGTAATATATATATTGTAGTTTTCCTTCCTCCATTGTCTCCCACAATTACAACCCTGGGGGGAAAATTAAGATGTGAGAGAGAACAATTGGTCCAAAGTCATCCACTGAATATTTGTGGCCAAGGATGAATTGAACCCCACCTAATCTGACACTATATTCATTTTATTACACTCTTTAAAATAAACAGGTCCAAAAATGTGGCCAAACTCCAAAAGGAGAGCTACAGCATATATTTTAGGAGAGCATATGAAAAGGAGAACTATAGCCTGGCTTTTAATTGATCTGAGTTTTTATTAATCATTTTCAAAGGGGAAAAGAGGTGTGTGTTGGAAACTGGTTAGTATCCCCAAAGATATCATTATAATAAAGAAAATAATGGATTGTGCAGAAATGGTCAAACTGACACTAGAATTGCAAGATAGAGAAGACATGGAATACTATACAGTATGGGGAAAATGGTACAATTGGTTAGCCTGTAGAAATAAAAAATAATGTAAATATGTATATACCAACTTAAATGGAAATGTTGATGTCACATCACTGTGAAGATTGTAAACATGTTGTTTTTATATGTGTTGTTGTTTTATGTGTTGTTTGTTTTAAATGTGAAAAAGCTTAGTAAAATTATTTTTTTTAAAAGGGCTATTGAAATCCACATAAACTGACAGATAAATAATCTAAGAAAGCTCTGAAATTGTGTGTTGTATCAAGTATTATAATAAAGACCAAGAAACTAACTAGGAGAAGAAACAAACACTTGGGTATCATTTGTAAACTGCAGCGGAGTTCAGCTAATGAATTATGTACAATTCAGTAGCAGTGAGGATAGAAGAAAGAATTAAGAGTGATGATCCTTGTTTGAGGGGGATGGGGACTATTATTTTTCATCAATGGGGAATCTTCCAGAAAGAGTTTTCTGAGATTTCCATTGTTACTTGTATGTAGTAGCAGGGAAAGGGAAATTATCTTTAAAAACAAAAACTCTCTGAACAATTATGAAATGGATTGTTTTGAGGAGAACCTTGTGTGTTTATATAGGAAATAGAAACAGCTGTGGAGTAGATGATGTGAACACAAGCCATGGTATGTCCATGCACACAGACAATAACACAGATGCACTGACTTTAAGACACAGATGCACCGAGTTTAAGACACAGAAAACAGTTCAACCAACCAAAAATCCAACCAACTAGCTAATCAAAATCCAGGATATTAATCACCATTCCTCTTACAGCTGATTTCCCTAATGACATTCTCAATTGTGATGTGAGACCACCCAAAAAAGAGTGGGATTATTTCAATGGGAAATTTATATGAAAAAAACTTCCAGCTTTCCAGTTAGCATCCATCTTCCAGTCTAACTCTTCATAGTTCTTTTTTTTTTTTTAAGAAAGAAAATGAACCTCTCACATCTAATTTCTATCAAGTCATACCTACTTGGATCATACTCCCCTGTTCAAATCTGTGGCATGAAATCAATATCGGACACCAATATTTTTGGTCAATACATTATGGAAATGGCATGATGTTGAATACAAAAGTCAGATCTCATATATAGAAATAATACTCTGTGCTTATTGGACATGTAAAAATGACAGACAATTTTAGACTCAATTACATACAATAATACAAAAGAGTTTAAAACAACATAATTGAAACCAGAAACATTTCTTTTGAGACGGATGGTTAAGCAGCCAAAAAAAATATGATGAAACTTTGTTTTATATATGACGACGGCAGCAAGAATATTATTTGCACAAAGATGGAAAGATTTGGCTTTACTTGAACTGAGGAATGGATAGTGAAATGAAGGAACCTGCGTAGGAGCCAAATTGACTGTTTTAATTAGAAATAAGACATTGTCTAAATTTATATGACGATTAGAAACCCCTTATTGACTTTTTGCAGGAAACAGAAAAAAAGGATGTTATGATATACAATTGTGAGTATTAGAAAAAAACTAATAGATTATAAAAAAAATCTAAATAAAGCTGTAACCATAGAGAAAAAGCTGAATTTCATTTGATCTTTGTACCTTCATCTTTGTTCTTTTCTTCTGTCTTTTCTTCTTCCTCTTTTTCCTTTCTAAATATTAGTTCCTGTTAATTTTTTATTTTGTATTAAAAACTATACTATTTTTTTATTTAAAATGTATAGAAATAATACATATGCATATTTTAAGTGAATAGTTTTGTGCATTTTGGATGAATGTAAGGGTATTGGGAGTACACTTCCAATTTTCTCATCACATATGACTGACCATATTTGTGATTGGCTGAATAATGCTCCCAGTGTTATCCCAATATTTTTATGTATTATATACTATTTTTTGACTATCTGTTCTCCCTGTAGCTCTTTGTTTCTTGCTGAAAAAAGACCGGGTCTTAATAGGTGAGCCGTTACAAACATCACCTTTTTAGTAGGAACAAGGAATAGTTTTGTGGTATACTCCAATATTTAATTAATTATTGTTAAAAAATTAAACATGTATTATGATATCATTTTGTCATATATATTATTTAAATAGAATAGATATTCTTAACAGTGTTAAGAATAGATACTGTATGAACAAACTTAATCATTCGATTTCTCATTTTTTCTAACCTTAAGTAATTTTTTTCCATTTTGGCATTAGTTCACAGATTTCATTTATAATTTAAATGAATAGGATAGAATAGAATAGAATAGAATAGAATAGAATAGAATAGAATAGAATAGAATAGAATAGAATAGAATAGAACAGAACAGAACAGAATAGAATAGAATAGAATAGAATAGAATAGAATAGAATAGAATTCTTTTATTGGCCAAGTGTGATTGGATGCATACAGTAAGGAATTTGTCTCTGGTGCATAAGCTCGCAGTATACATACAAGCAACAAGTGATAAATTATGACCATAATCATAAAATACAATTATCATAAATCATAAGATACAAAGTCAGTGATAGTCATAAGATACTAAATAAGCAAATAACATAAATTATAATAGGTCAAAGGCAACCAATAATGAAAAATGAAAATATGTATGCGTTTTCATGCAGAGTTCATCTAGAGCACACACTTCAGTATGTAATATTTTTGCAAGCAATTTACATAAGATTTCTTGTAAATTCTCACCCATAATGCAATATTCTTTTTTCCCATACTTTCCATCCATCTTTTACTGAATATATATTTTATATTAACTATTTTATATATATAATAATGTTATTATGGTGTTTTAATCATAATCCACTATGAGGTGACAAATCTTAGGGTTTTATAGTGCCTATTTTCTTTTAATAAAGTTTTCTTATTCTTAACATTTGTAATCACAAATACTAGCACTACTTTTTTTTTTTTAAAAAAAAAGACAATTATTTTATACAATTCAGGAAGTCTAAATGTCAGAGAATAATGGATTTTCAGTTTGTGAGTTGATTCAGGAAATGCTCACGGAGCATCAGTTATAGTTAGCTCTATATTTTTTGCAATATCTATAGCTAACAGCAAGGGTTCTTCACTTTTCACAGAGAAAAAGGAAGGTAGTTGCTTGTATAAGCCTACAGGCTATTCCAATTATTTAAGCAGATTCCATTACATTCACAGCCAGGTTTATATAAAGCAGGTGCAAATTTGGGGCAGAAAGAAGAGAATGAAGAGAAGACACTTTTCCATTATTATTATTTTTGTACAAATTTTAAAATGTAGGAGAAAAGAATATCTGCAAAGTGGCCACATTTGCTGATTTGCATTGGGCTTATTTTTTGTGTCTTAATTAGGAAAGATTAAATTAAGCCAGCTTCCTGTTTCCAGAGCCATCAGGACTTTAGAATTGTTGCTCCTTCCCCTCTAGCACTTCTTTGAGTGGCATTAGGTGTAGGTGGGACATTCTCATTATGAAAGAAAGAACAAAGGAAGTCCTTCCCTAAACACCTTATTCAAGGAGAAAAATAGAGCTGATATACTTCATATTCTGAAAGAAAATTGAACACCTGCTTGTCTCTAGTGTGTGAAGTTAGGATCTACTGCAGTGGTTCCCAAACTTTTTCAGTCCACTGCCCCCTTTGTGCTACAAACTCATCCTCAGTGCCCCCACCCAGGGGTGGGATTCTACCAGTTCGCACCTATTCGCTAGAACCGGTTGTTAACATTCTAAGCAGTTTGGAGAACCGGTTGTTAGAAGAAATTACTGGCTTAATCCTGTAAGGAAGGCAGGAAGCAAACATTCTGGTGTTGCTTAGAGAAACTGCCCCTCCATTAACCCTTATTACATTCTTGGCAGGACTAGACTTCCTGTCTCAGGACCTTCTCTGATGTTATTTTTCTCTCCTTTGCTGGTACTTTGCTTGTGTGGAGTGACCATTCAAAGTTACAATGGCATTGAAAAAAGTGACTTACGACTGTTGCAGCATCCCCACAGTCATGAGAGGCCAGGTGAGGAGATGCATGCCTCGATGTGAGTGATGTTGAGTTGGCCACACCCAGCCAGTCACATGACCACCAAGCCACCAACTAAGCCATGCCCACAGAACCGGTTGTTAAAAAAATTGAATCCCACCCCTGCCCCCACCCAGGGGTAGGATTTAAATTTCTGTGGGCATGGTCTATTTGAGGGTGTGGCTTGCTGGTCATGTGACTGGCTGGCATGGCTTGCTGGCTGGGAGTGGCTTGCTGGTCACATGACTGTGTAGGTATGGTTTGGTGGTCATGTGACTAGATGGGCATGGCCAGGTGACTGGCAAATAAAATACAAGTGGTCCTCACTTAATGGCCAGTTGTTTAGCAAGTGTTCTAATTTATGACTGGCCTCCCCAGAGCTACTTGACCTGTTTTTGGAGTTTTGACAGCCATGCACACACACACACACACACACACACTCCCTTCTAACCCTGCTGGAGCAGGTCATTGGACTAGAATTGGCAAAGCATCTCTGATTAGATTCTAGTAGTGAATAAAATCTAATCAGAGATGCTTTGCTGATTCTTGTTGATTTGTTTTATTTGTATTTCTTTATTTTATTTTGCATTGACATGTGTGTCCCTTCTTGTGCACAACCCAGAAGCTTTTGTGATTCTTTGCAGCAAATATTACTGACCTCTGGCTTTGCTTGACTTTTCAAACATGCCACCACTGCCGCATTTTAGGTGCCAGCCCCGCAGGTCCACCCCATTGAGCCTGCTGCACCAGAGGGACCTGCCCAAGCAAGTCTGAGCGAAGCAGTGCAAGTCAGTGGGGTGAGCCTGAGAGAGGGAAAGAGAGAGAGAAAAGAAAGAGAGAGTGAAAGAGAGAAGAAAGAAAAGAAAAAGGGAAAGAAAGAAAAAGGGACAAAGAACGAGGGGAATGGAAGAAAGGGATAGAAAGAAAAAGAAATAAAGAAAGAGGGACGAGAAAGATAATGAGATATCTATTCTAGTCTAATCACCTGCTCCAACAGGGTTAGAAGGGAATGTGTGTGTGTGTGTGTTCTCCTTGTAATTTACCAGTACATTTTGGTTTTGCCTTCTTCAGAATTGGCACTGTAATATATTGGGGAAAAGTAATTTTTTAGGGTGTAGATCTGGTCCAATGGATCCTGTTTAAAGCCTCAACAAAATGTGAGAGCTTCCTGATCTACCATCACCCAAGCACGCCCCCAACTACCTCAATTCAAACTATAACGGGCCTTAAATGCAAGCTACTCAATGCAAGAAGCCTTGTAAATAAAATACCTGAATTTCTCCTCTTACTAAATATGGCTAAATTCGACACCATATTTGTCTGTGAAACCTGGCTCAATCCATCTCTCCCTGACTCCATTACCTCAGTAAGAGACTATCACGTTTACCGATCCAATCGTGAAATCTGTAGAGGAGGTGGTGTTGCTATCTTCTATAAAAAGTCCTTACATCTAAAAAACATCCAAGTTACCCAAGAGCTTGCTCTTCCTGAGACCTTTATCTGTGAACTGACCTTAAATATCACATTCCAGTTCTTACTATGTTACAGAGCACCTGATTATGACATCGAACATGTAAACAAGCTAAATACACTACTAACATTGGCAGCATCCTGCCCACATGCTTTTATCTTTCTTGGTGACTTCAATCTACCTCATATTAACTGGACCCTAAACAAATGTACAACTGAACACATACATGCAACCTTCTACAATGCTGTAACAAATCTGGGACTGGAACAACCAGTAACCAATAATACTAGGCTTAACAACTGCCTCAATCTCATCTTCTGCAATAGTTTGAATTCAATTTACGGAATACAAATTAAAGAACCCTTTTCCAACAGTGACCACAACATGATTGACTTTTGTCTCAACATACGTCCACACAAAAATCATCACAATGACAAAATCCCCAATTATAACTTCAAAAAGGCAGCTATGATCTTATAATCAACGATCTCACTTCCCTTGATTGGCAATTTCTATTCACTGGATGTAATACTGTTGAAGACCATTACAACATATTCTTACTAGAAATCAAAAGAGACATCAAACTATATGTACCAATAACAACTCCCAAAACTAGGAAAAACAGATTACCCAAAACAATAAGGAAGCTTCAATCCAAAAAGAGATCACTTTGGCGAAAAAACAAATCTAGTCACATTGCCAACTTCAAAAGCCGATACAAAAATGTATGCCACCAGATAAAAACTGAATGCACCAATTATAACATTAAACAAGAGGAAAACCTTCTACGCACCAATTCCACCCGTGCTTTCTACAATTTTGTAAACAACAAACTAAAAGACTCAAGGTCTATCCCACCCCTGAAAGGACCTAATGGCAAAGACTGCAATGATGACACCATCAAAGCAAACCTCTTTAACACATTCTTTGGCTCAGTGTTTGTAAACAGCAATGGATCATGCCCAGTATTTCCTAGTCGAACCACAGACAACTACAATGATCTAATACATAGCGATTTTACAGAAGACATTGTTGAAAAAGCACTGCGCAATCTAAAACCATCCCTATCTATTGGACCAGACGGAATATGTGCCTATTTCTTTAAAAAGCTATCCACTGCCATAGCCAAACCTCTAAGCATAATCTTTGAAAAATCTTTCAGGATCAGCTCCTTGCTAAAACTATGGTCACAAGCCACGGTCATCCCCATCTTCAAAAAGGGATACCCCAGCCTAGTTGAAAATTATAGACCAATATCCTTATGCTGCATCACCTGTAAAGTCATGGAATCGATTATTAACCAATCCATTATCCCCCACTTAAAGACAAACAACCTACTCTCTAATAAACAATTTGGATTCAGAAAAAAACTATCCTGTAATCTGCAACTCTTACACTGCAAAAACATATAGACTACACAACTTGATCAGGGCAAAGCAATGGATGCAATCTACATAGACTTCTGTAAAGCCTTTGATTCAGTGGTACATGAAAAACTACTCCTAAAACTAAAATCTTATGGTATCTCTGGACACCTGCATAACTGGGTAGAAGCATTCCTGTCAAACAGACAACAAATGGTCAAAATTGGGAGCGACCTATCAAATTCTGTACCTGCCAAGAGTGGTGTCCCCCAAGGCAGTGTTTTAGGACCAACTCTCTTCATGCTCTACATAAATGACCTCTGTGATCATATTAAGAAAAACTGTGTTCTCTTCGCTGATGATGTAAAGCTATTCAACATCACAGACAATACTACTAACCTCCAAAAAGACCTTGACTATATATCAGAATGGTCAATCAAATGGCAACTTCAAATCTCAACAAATAAATGCTCTGTCCTACATATTGGCAGAAAAAATCAGAAAATAAAATACAACCTAAATAGCCAATACCTTGTTGAGGATCCAAACTTTGTCAAGGACCTTGGAGTCCTCATCTCAAATGATCTAAGTGCTAGAGCCCACTGTAATTACACAGCCAAAAAGGCATCAAGAGTTGTTAACCTAATCTTACGTAGCTTCTTCTCTGGTAATATCACACTATTAACTAGAGCATAAAAACATTTGCTAGACCTATACTTGAATACAGCTCATCAGTCTGGAACCCATATCATGTATCTGATATTAACACAATTGAAAAAGTCCAGAAATATTTCACAGGAAGAGTTCTCCGCTCCTTGGCTCATTGCAGAATACCTTATGACACCGGAGTCGAAATTCTAGATCTAGAAAATCTAGAACTGTCTTCGGTCCGATCTAAATATAGCATATAAAACCATACATTGCAATGTCCTACCTGCAAATAAATACTTCAACTTTAATCATAACAATATAAGAGCACACAATAGATACAAACTCAAGGTTAATCGCACCAAATTTGACTGCAGAAAATACGACTTCAGCAACAGAGTGGTCAATGTTTGGAATACTCTACCTGACTGTGGTTTCTTCCCCAAACCCCAAAAACTTTAACCTTAGGCTGTCTACTATTGACCTCACCCCCTTCCTAAGAGGCCTGTAAGGGGTGTGCATAAGCTCGCCAATTGTGCCTACTGACCCTGTCCTATAGTTTTTTTTATTTTTGTTATTAGTATCTATCTCATGTATTCAAAACTATATTTATTCTTATACCTGTATCTTGTAAGCAATTGACAAATCAAATAAATACTAAATACTGATAGTCTTGACCATGTTTCATCCACAAAACCTTTAATAGAAGCCAAAGATGTTTCAATGTGGAAAAGGGTCTCAGTCTAAACTAGGCCTCATTTAAATCTGATGCATCAGGTCTCTCTCTCTCTCAATCTCTCTCTCTCTCTCCCATTTCTATCTTTCTCCCTTTATCTCCCTCTCCCTCCTTTCCTCCTTCTCATCTCTTTCTCTTTCTTTCTCTCACTGTCTCATTCTCTCTCTCTCCTCTAACTCTCTCTCTTTCTCTCTCTCTATGCCTCTTCCTTCCTTCTTCTCCCCCAATCCCCACCCCGCTTCCCAACTCCCACACCAGGGAATAACTATAAGGAAATCTCTCCTTCTCCTCTTGTGTGCACCCTCCAGGCCCCACCACAGCCGGCTCCATGGCTGTTCGCTGCTCTTGCAGCACCTGTGCAGCACACTCAAATTTACTGCACTTCATCCCCTCCTCCTCCTCCTAGAGCCCATTATAGTGCGGAACATTGGCTCCAGTGTCTCAGGCTGGAGAAAAGTCACAAATCTCTCCCAGCAGTCGAGGTGAATACAGCATTAACAAGGGCCGGAAAAAGAAGCAAGTAGAGGGGCGCTTCGCTCCTACCCTAGAATACGGAATGAGACTCCATCTGCCGCCATTGCCCTTTTCTTCTCAGGGCAGGCAAAGAGTGAGGGGGATGGGGCAGGGCCAGCCAGTGGTGGGATCATCTGACAGGGAGCCACAGAAGAGGGTCCAAAGGGCCACATGTGGCTCCAGAGCTGCACGTTGCCGACTCCCACCCTAGGTGATCCACAGATGCCATTGACTTGCATTGGAGCAGTTCATCAGAGCTGTCACATTTGAAGTGCCAGCTCCGGGAGTGGTGCAACGGTCAATGGGGTGACCCTGCGGGTCCAGCGCCTCAAATGCTCCCCTGCTGCCTTTTAGCGCCCCCTGCCAGCCCCCTTGCCTCTTAGCGCCCCCCTAAGGCATCCCACTGCCCCTCAGGGGGCGGTACCACCCACTTTGGTAACCACTGATCTAGGGTTACATCTACATCTAGATGTAAAATGTTTTTGCTCCCAGTAGAATCTGTGCTGGAATTTGTTTCAGTTCAGGATGACCATCTATTTAACTATTTAACTAGAGCATACAAAACTTTTGCCAACCAATACTCGAATACAGCTCATCAGTCTGGAATCCACACTGCATATCGGACATTAATACAATTGAGCAAGTCCAGAAGTATTTCACAAGAAGAGTACTACACTCCCCTGCTCACAACAGAATACCCTATATCACCACACTTGAGATTTTGGGCTTGGACAACCTTGAACTATGCCACCTATGGTTAGACTTAAGTGTCAATGACTACTTCATTTTCAACCACAACAATACAAGAGCACACAACAGATACAAACTCAATGTAAACCGCTTCAAACTTGATTGCAGCAACAGAGCGGTCAATGCCTGGAATGCACTACCTGACTCTGTAGTTACATCCTCTAACCCCCCCTCTTTTAACCTCAAACTATCCACTATTGACCTCACCCCATTCCTAAGAGGTCTGTAAGGGGCCATCGTGCACCATCGTGCCTTCCATCGCTGTCCTATTGTCCCCATTTATTTGTACTTATTTCATGTATTCTTACTCATGTTTATATTTATACCTATTATCTTGTAAGTGATTGACAAATCAAATCAAATCAATCAATCAATCAATCAATAAATAAATCTATGATGATCCTAAGAAGAGTAGCTGAAGAATCAAGCATTCAACCAAACATTTGGAAAATGTCAAGCATCTATTTTATATGTATCTAAAATATTGAATTGTTTTTCTTTTTGTATTTTATTCTGGGCCATTGCTTTGGCCTGTTTGGTTCACAGAGAGTAGCTGTTGTGTGACTGAGTGGGAGGTAATGCAAGTTTAAGATGTGCATGAGCATAAGGTGAGAGGTGAGATGGACAAATGAGCAGTTGGAATACATATGTTTATGGATATTTTGAGAAAAAATATAGAAAATGAAAACATTAGCCTAAGAAGGAACAAAATTATTTTAAGGTATGCAATGGGGTAAAATGTATTTAGAGATGCAATGGGGTAAAATGTATTTAGAGGAATAAGAATTGCCTTTGTAGGGAAATATAGAAATTAACTTCCAAATTCTCTCTGTTCTCTGAAAACCAAGATGACAGACACAATCCATAAATATCCACTAGTTCTGAACTTTCAGTTTTAGAACTGAGAAGCGGTTTGGAAACAAAATTGGCTTACAGTTTCAACTTCTGGAAAAAAATACTGGTAATAAAAAATAAAATAGGATAGAAATGGAAAGTAAGTAGGAATTGTAAAGTATTCCTCCTAGGAATGGCAAAGTTCTATGTGGAATTATTTCACTCTGAGGCTAAAAGTCTGGCCACTAGACTGTGTGGTGTGTAAAGAATGGCCACCAGACAAGTTTATGTGAAGGAGATGTAGCCATCGGTGAAGTAAGATATAACTTCAACCAGCTTGAGAGGAGAACCAGGTTTCCTGAAGCATTTAAAAGACCACTTTATAAATTTGGTGGAGCCAAGACCTGTTTTTTAAAACTTCTTGCCATTTCCTCCATTTCTTTTCTATTGTTCCTCAATTGAAAAGAATATATTTCTTTGCTCTACATTGGTGATGTATCCAAGCCAAGGAACTTTTACTTTAGAAATATTTACAGAACAAATTGTTAAGGGCCATCAAAACTTTGGTTCCCTCCAGTTCTACTAGGTCTTCCTTTCATTAAACAAATTTCTTATATTTTTTCCTAAGAAAAATAATACTTGTTTATAAGCCATTTGACTTGCAAATTACACAGCCTTAATTACTCTATTGTTGCCACACCCATGGACAACAACAACAACATATGAAGTCCAATAAACAAAATTCAAATTTCTACATACCAAATTAAAAGCCAGGAATTTCAGAGATTTTCTTGAATATGATCAGATCTACATCCAGGGACATTTAGACAAGTCCAGCTAATTCATCTTAAGTCATGGGTAAAATAGGATTGGGAATAGTAGGAGTTTGATGACATCAGGTTGCATGAGGAGTTTTCAGAAGCTAAAGTGCTAGAGTTCCAAATCATGTTCTTGAAAAATAATAGTTTAGTAATATTTAAGGGGCCTGGCCCAGAAACCAAGAGACTGATAGTTCTAGTACACGAGTGTCAAACTTGTCATATTGCCATCACATTGTGTCACAATGTTTTTTTCCATTTGCAGAGCTGGGGTGGGTGTGATCTGTGTGTAAGGCATCTGGCCCTTCGGCCACCAGTTTGACACCTCTGTATATAGTACCATCTTAGGCATTAAAAGTGGATTGGTGATCTTGGTCAATCACTATCTCAGCCCAACCCACCTCATAAGGTTATTGTTGTGGGAAAAATAGGAAGAAGAAAAAATATTAAGTATGTTCTCTTCCTTTAGTTAATTATAAAGTAATAAAGGCAGGATAAAAATATAATAAATATATTGATCTATGTCTTTCAGAAAAATAAGTCACTATCAACAAGCTCCAAAATGTCTATTAAATTGGAGAAAACTTTGGTAGTTTGACTTGTGTATTTTAATATTTTTCTCAAAGGTTCTATTTTTTGTATGGTGTGGTAGAATGGGAAAACCATCCATTCCAATCTTCCAGAAGACACCAATTTTCTATGGGGAGCCAATAGTTTATTCATAGCCCTTTTATAAAATGCTTTTATCTTCATTTGAGGCTCAAATTTTCAATATCAAAGAGTTAGTCCCCTGTAGATTAATGTCCACCTCAAGATATCTGCCATATGATCAGTCAATATATGGTTGAGAATTTATATACAAAGCAACTTCATGTCTAATTCCCATTCCTGTTGAAATAAATTATTCACCCATATTTTTGTAATTCAAATATTTTAATTTTTTTCCGGATATGCATTTCTCACAAGTAAATCACATCTAGTTTTAACTTTTTCAAAAAAGATATTTTCCTGTTCAAATGTTTGCTGTTTAAAAGAAGATGCTTTTAAACTTATTTTCCAACTTATCCCATTTAAATGGGATCTTTTTCTGTCTGCTAAAGGAATCAATATTTAAAGATGCAATTGGCATGATGCAAATATAGCAGCAATATTATTTTGGAGGGCCACATCTGTGCCAGCCTTCAAAACCGCTTCCAAATTAGTTTAATCAGATTTAAAGATTATAAAGTTGCCCTTAGGTAAATGCTCTAGTACACTGAGCTCCCCATGACTCAGATTAAAAACTGTTTTAGTGTATTCAGTGCTTTGTGAATCACTGCTACTTCAAATCTGCCTTATTTTTTTTACATCCTTAGTTACACTGTTGAGGATATGATTATTATAAACAGAGTCATTTTATGTATCCTTCACTTTAGATTTGTTTTATGCAAACAAGGAAAGGATGATTATTTTTCAGTGGATATTTAGTTCAATTGCTTATTTGTTTGTTTGATTGATGTGGTTCTTTTCTATTCAAATTAGGAATCATGATAGCTAAGAAAACAACAACAAAAAATCACTAATATAATAATCAGCCTTCACATGTCCTCCTCCCTCCTCACTTGCCAGGCATGTTGGTTTTGTGTTTGTGTGCAGGTGTATTAAATATCCCTCCCCAAAAAATGTACATATGTTCTAGGCCTTAAATATGCAGACTTGATATAACTCCATCAGAATTGGGAATATTAAAGTGTATAGAATATCAAAAAATCAACAAATGCATAATTTGACTATTGTGTTGTATGTGTCTAATCTGTCTTCCAAAGGAACATCAGTTCAGTCATGATGGTTGGTTACAAATAGGAAACCATACTTTTAAAGAACTTAATTAGCAGCCTCATTATAGCTTCTTTTCTGATGAATGATAAAAATATAAAACATGTTTTGTCCCAAAGGTGCTTTTTCAAAAGGCAACTGGACTTTCTGGTTTTTCTTTGAAGACATTTCACTTCTCATCCAAGAAGCTTCTTCAGGTCAGAGCTGAAGAAGTTTCTTGGGTGTGAAGTGAAATGTCTTCAAAGAAAAATCAGAAAGTCCAGTTGCCTCTTGAAAAAGCATCTTTGGGACAACCATGATCTAGATGACTGACAATCTCCATAGACATTATGTTTTTGTATTTCCACTGACTGAATTAAATTCTTGTTGCATACTCTTATGGGTTACAATCTGGTATTAAGTGCCCTCCAGTGAGAGACTAGGTTCATTTGAGAACGTTGTTTCTGCCATGTGGAAAAGTAATAAACTTTTCATCTGTAGCTCTTCAGGAAGCAAACAGACAATCAAGAGAAATGTCACAGCAAAAAGAACACTGCTTTTCTCAATGAAACATCCTGATGAAAGATCATAGAGAGCTCCATTAGAGTAATTGTTAACGGCATTCTCTATTAACAAAATAGAGTTGATTAGCATTTCTGAAATGAGACTATGATGTCTCTGTTTAAACAGTCAAAGGAAGAACCAATGAAGTTTTTATTTTATTCATGAGGAGGCCTGTTTCTCAGATTGGCATTACATCCAAGCCTGCACATTCATGCTGTTGTGACAAACAGACTCATCAGGCTTAGACTCAAACTGTGATTTCAGAGGGTCCAAAACTCATATTCAAGACTCAACCCAGCCTGTCATGTGGCCAAGCAGTCTTTATACATATAACAAATTTGGATTGGTCAATGTCATCCATCAAAGATCACTGCAAGGACCTATGATTGCAATTGAAGGATATGGCAGCTAATATGACTGTGGAGCTATGCAGCATTATATCTATTTCTAAGGATTGTTTGCTTAACCTGTGAAATACATTTTTGTTTTAAAAAAGGAAATAACCTATTGAAACTGACCTGTAGAAGCCCCCCGTCTTCCCAAAGTCAAAAAGACATTTTTCAGTTTAATTGGCCAAAATACCACTGAAGAATTAGCTTGGGGTAATAGCAGATAGTCTTCATAGATGAAACTATTTAAATCACCAATCTTACTCACCAGCCTGTTTGAAATAAACAATGGACACACACAGTCAAGGATACAAAGTTCCTTCTCTTTCCACCATGCTAATAAAGGGAGCTTACATACAGAGGTCTCTTCAAAGAAGGAGATACAAGCCTTTTGCCAACACTTGTGGGTGAGAGAAAGTTTAATTAACAAGTCCTTCCCAGAGAGACATTTTGTAGGAAGAATGACTCATAGGATAATAATACAACTTTGCCAATCATCAGGCAGGGAAGGAAAAACATAAAGGAAAAAAAATCCATTTAACAATGTAGAAGTAGTTATGATATCTTCAGGAAGTCTTAAAATTATCTTTGTTACCTGCTTACTTGTGTCTTTGTTCTAAACTCTGGGAAATTCTAAAAGAAGACTTTATTCTCTCCACGATCTTAAGGCAAGGACAATGATCAAACTATCTTTTCCAAATAAAAAGCTGTGGAAAATTAGAAGCTAGCTAAATTTGAGAAATTGGAAGCCAGATGAAGTTACCCACCCTACCCCTTCTTCAGAATGCCTCTTGCTCCAGAATTTCAGATATTCAAGGGGTTTCAGGGATAGTTCTGCTTAAGAAACAAGAATAGATGTTCAGCTTCAATAAATATTTCCTATCTTTGAAATCAATGGTGGCATTTATTTTTAAGTTCTCCCATCTTTCCTCATCACTCCTACAAACAGTTCCTGCCTCAGATAATAATGATGCATTGATTCTGGTTCTTCACTGTCTTTCCTTTCCGCTTGTAGGCAATCGTGCTGAATGCCAAATGTGCTGCTGGAGATCTCCCCCTTCCAAAAGAACGCAAGGCTCTTCCATTATAACATAGTCAAAAGGGTTATCTTGTCAGGGGAGAGGTCACTGTTTCTTTCAACAAATCAGCCAGCAGACTTTTAACCTAAACTGCTTTCTTTATCCAGAGGAACACCTACAAAGCCCAAGTGTTTGACAGGATTATATTCAAGTACAGAGTGTTCAACGAATGCTTTCAGATGGATTCCTTGAAAATTGTTAATAGTTAAAAGTCGACCAAGTTGCCAAAATTATTCATTGGAAATTTTGCTAGAGGTTTGGATTCAAATATAGTAAAAATTGCTGGGACCATGAGGTCAAGAAGGTTTTGGAAAGGGAATAGGTTAAGATCTTATGGGCCAACAGACAGTCAACTTGTTCTTAACATGCCTTATATAACAGTTATTGAAAAGAAGAAAGTCTGGTTCATTGAAATTATTATTCTGTGTGATGTTAGGATTGAGGAAAATAATCAGGAAAAAAATTACAAAATACTGGGACTGGCAGGTTGAAGTTGAATGCCTATGGAAAAAGAAATGTGTGCTATATCAGTCATGATTTCCTTGGTATCTGGAAATATTAAATGTAACAGACCTGAATGCTCTAATTTTACAAACACCATGCTGTTTAGAACTGTCTATATTCTTAAATGCTAACTTAATAATTCTTAGATCCTTGGTTAGGACTTAAATTATTAAGTTTCCACTAGTCTGAAGACTGTGAATCTAATAAAAATAAAATAAAATAATGAGGAGAACTATGGCAGCACTTTTTACAAATAACAAATGATATTAGCAGGCATATGCTTAATAAGATTTGTTAGTCTGAAAAGGTGCTACTGTTTCAGATTTCTCATGTGTTAACATCAGCAAACTGCATAACAATATTAAATATTTTTTACAAAAAATTGAAAGCAATAAATATTGTAATCTGAAGCTTATTGTTTAATAATTTTTTGAACCATAAATAGGTCCTTCTGAAAATCTAGATTACTCCAACATCTCAAAACCAGTCTTGTAATGTATTTAAAAATCCATCCCATAAGTGAATGTTCAGACCTCCTATGAAGAGTGACCACTGTATACAGTATTACTATATCACAGGGGTGTCAAACATGCAAACCGCGGGCCAGATACGTCACGTACTGGGCCCACCCCTGCCCAGTTTAGCAAAGGGGAAAAAAGTCCCAATACATCATGTGACACCACCATGACAACATGAGTTTGACACCTCTACTATATCACAAATTTTGCTGTGATGTAATGGCTAGAATTGGTGGTAGATACATTAATAACAATTTCTTTAGTGGCAGTTTGTAATTTTTTCTTCCTTTGTAGTTTCATTTTGTAGTGCGAAGATAGTATATAACAAAAAGGAACACACAGCCACATAATCCTCTGCCCATATAAGTGGCTTTTCTGGATATAGAAATACTCACAAACATATCCAGCTCCTTTTGTGCAATCCCCCCTTCCATTTCAGTGGTGGTTTTCATAATGAAAAACAGTATAAAACATGAAAAAAAGGTTGCACATAAACTGCAGGAAAAAACAGGTATCAAAATAAATTTTATCTTATATATTTAACATTTTGCTAAAAACCTGGGAAATGTGCAACTTTAGTTGGCAATACTGTTGAAGCCAGAACAATAAGAATTCTATAAACACAGTTCTGTGAAAGGAATTAAATCCATTTTTGGCTTACACTGTATCAGTAGCCACTATTCTGTAACTATGTCAGAGATCAATTCTATCTATGTTTTTAATACTTATAATTAAACGATTAAAGAATCAAGAGGAATAATTATACCTTGTAATTTGTTTAATTCTTGTAATAATCTCATTATGATGTTTCTACTATCTATATAGATTGAGAAATACTGGCATGCTAATATTTTAACTAAGATTTTGATGAGCAATAGGATTATTGTTGGAAAATACTCTGACAATTTTCCTTCATGTTAATCTTAAATTGAAATACAAGATATTTAAATAAAAATTGATGGTTCATTTAAAAAAATAAATAATGCTAAATAGCTTCTGCTGCATTTGCTTTAACTGTTTAATCACTATTTGATGTTAAATCCAGTTGAAAACCCCATGGACAACATTTGATAATGCTTTTATCTTTAAAAGTCTTAATAAGGATGTGTTTCATTGTTCCAGATATTGTAACAAACCTCTTAAAGTCGGACTATTGAAGAAAGCTTCTTCTGGTATTCATTGCTTGATATCCAAAACTCTTGAATTTTTCAGTCCAAACTCATTTATGTTTTCTGCATAATGTGATTTAAAGCATAACCTGATGCAGATTTTGGCAAATAGAATAATGTTTTAGGCACAGGAGTTAACTTGTGTGTGTGTGTGTGTGTGTGTGTGTGTGTGTGTGTGTAATTTAAAAAATGCTGACTTGCCATTTCTAATGTACTTGATTAAAGTTTAAAAAGATAAAACAATGAAGCAATGAAGTTATTTCAGGACTTATCTGATACTTCTAAAAATGATACAAAAGTAAGACACATCTGTTCTTCATTAACTTATTTGATTCACATACATCCTCATATTTTCTTTCATATTTTGGAAATATCTTAGTGGCAAAAATATTCACAAAATTGAAAACTACTTTAACAAACACATAAATTGACATACAAGCACACACAACAACCACAAAACAAAACAAAATATCTGAACTTGCCTTTGCAGCTATTCTAAAAATTAAGAAAGCAACAAGAAAGAGGATATTGTCATCATTGGTAGTAGTATAGTAGCAGTAGTAAGGTGCTTTTTCAAGAGACAATTGAACTTTGTTTTGCTTTGAAGATGTTTAACTTCTCATTGAAGAAGCTTCTTCAGCTCTGACTCCTTCCATTTCTCACCATCCAGTCAGAGCTGAAGAAACTTCTTGGATGAGAAGAAAAATGTCTTAAAAAAAATCCAGAAAGTCCAGTTGCCTCTTGAAAAAGCACCTTTGGGACAGCCATGACCTGGATAACTGAGAATCTCCATAGACATATTGATTACAATGAGCTTTATAAATGATGAGATCTACTCCTCATGATGGTGCCGCTTGATATTGCTTGGCCACCAGGGTAGTCCTAAAATGAACTCAGACTAAACCAACATCAGGCCCAGATAATGACTAGTTTTCAGGTTTTTTGTTGCAAAATGCAGATATGACTCAGATGCTATGTTTGATCATTTAAATTGGCATTCATTGATCTGAAAAGCAGAATCTACGCCTATGGGAATAATACTCAGAAAAGGATGATGGTTATGATGATAACAATGAACTTTGTAGATTCTTCTAAAACATAAATATCATTCAGTTCTACTGTATTTACACTTAGAAAAGTGGACAAAGCTTTGGAGTATTATTCGCAAATGACTGTAGATAGGATAATATTCAGGATATAGGGATATGATGAAACTAGTAATATATAATCTGGTAATCCTTGAGATTTTGGCATGCAAAGCCCCATTGACCAGAATCATGATATGCTCTATTACAAATCATAGTTGCCTTGAAATCTGGAAGCTATTTATTTTCAGTATTATGTTATTCAGATTGGAAATCCCTGTGGTCAAGCTTCTTGTAAGATCTAGGAAGATGTTTCTGTATGTTAGTGGTACTGTGGAATGTAATATTTTAAAGTCAGAATTACATGACAAGACTGATCTAGCAAATGAAGGAAAGCATACCTACTTTATCTGAGCCACAGTTCTAGAAATGAGTGTACAGTTTGGGTCAATTTACCATATGTAATTGAATGTATAGTCAAGGGCAACAGACCCAGTACCAACATGAAATAGAAAACTAGGGTCAAATTCCCCAGAATGGAAGTTTGTATCTTCCCTCATTACTATGATTCGTTGCACAATCAGCCAGATGTTTACAGTAGATGTGGCATTTTTTATCTATCTAGTGAGTCCTTCCCAAGGATGAGGGATAAGCATACAGCATGATTCACCAAAGAAATGGGTAATAAAAGTAGTTTTACCTACCATACTTTTTGCATTTCTTCATAAGGAAGAAAACTTTCTTTAATTCTTGTCAAAACATTTTCACTTGCTTTTTTTATTTATATCAATTTAGCACCTTTGATCTTTTCTCAACTTCATTATGATTACTTGTATTTGGCAACTAATTGAATGATTATACTGCAGACTGTATATTTCTATCCTCTTCTATTCAATATGCGGTCAGAAGGGATATATTAAAGCTAATTCATTTATGCAATCTATACACTTACTTTGAAGTTAATCCTTCTGAGGCTCTTCATTGTCAGCCAGTTACTCCTCTTGAAATGATTCTTAAAGCATCTGTAATTTTTTGAGTGAAAAGATTCAGCATTTATCTAAAAAGTGAAGTGAATATTGAAGTTATTGAAAAGAAGATCCCATGGCAACAACAACAACAATGAAACACTACAAAATTAAAGGTGAAGACCATAAAGAAAATAAACGGAACTATTTATTACTTAAGTTCTGGTGGGTATTTTCTTTTCTTTTTTCTTTTTTGGGTTACTCACAGAAAAGCTTTTAATGAGCCATTAAGAATATTTTTTTCCCTTTCTACAGAAATAGATTTTCACTTCTGGTGATTTCTCAACCATTTCCCAATCTCTCCCCATCTCAAATCCTCCCCATTGATGAGTTTCAATGGACAACTTTATTTCTCTTCCTAAGTGCCAGCTTAATAAAGTAGTCCAGGCAGAAAACATACCCAGATGAAATAATTGTATTGTACTATAAGGTTGCATTGCAGTAGGATTGTTTTTCTTGCAAGCCTGCAAGTATATTTCTCCCTCATCTCCTTTACAGTCCACAAAAAAGGTGCTAAATTGATATAAATATAAAAGCAAGTGAAAATGATTTGACAAGAATTAAAGTTTTCTTTCTTATGAAGAAATGACCATGATCAGTATATTCAAAACAGGAATACAAAGTGGCTCTAATCTAAACAGCAAGTTTTCCCCCTCTGCTTCTTTGTTTTCTAGATCTCCAGGGAGCAAAATGATTTTTCTAGGTTCTTCTATGTGCTATTATATGTAGATAACATTTTCTTTTTAAAAAACAGAGGCATCAATTATATCTGCCTGAAAATTTGCCAGAAATGTCAGGAAAGCAGGTGAACCAATCACCTTTATGAGCAGTCTGTATTAATATACCTCTCTCTCGTACACATTCAATAACTGTTACTAAGCAATTGAGGTATTTGAGAATGAAAGCAATTCAACTGTGGTAGCACCTGGACACTGTTTCTCAACCTTGGCAACTTTAAAATATGTTGGCTGGGAATTATGGGAGCTGAAGTCCACATGTCCCAAGGTTGAGAAACACTACTCTAGACCATTCTCTCACTGTTCTTAGGTTTGATATACATATGTGTAGGTAAAAGTCTTAGAAATAAAGAACTATGAAATGCATGTCAATATGATGAAATGGGGGTTTAGATTTAGAGTGAAAATGAAGTGGTTTTATTGTACTGCAGTTGTGTTGAGAAAGAAAAACACATCTTACATCAATGGACTGACAAACTTATTTCCCATGATTATGAACAGCAGTGAGAGGAGGAAGTATAGCAGAATAAACTGATAGTTTGACTAGAAGAAATCTGTTTTCGGAGAAATGGTTAAAAAAATTCCCTATTAATTCCCTATTATCCCTCTTCTCCCCCCCAAAATATGTACATAGTTACAAATGTTCATTTTTTAAAATTTTACTTTAATATATTTCTTGATGAAGAAATTTATTCTGTTTTGGTAGACCTATGACAATAGTTGTGCATTAAATCACAGGAAAGAATGGAAAATAATTAGTTACCCTGTGAATGTACAAATGAGACAGTGTTGTAAAGATTACAGTATGGCCACTCTGATCACTTGAATGTTTTCTTTCAGATCAAAATCCAAGATAACAATTTTAATAGGTTTTTGTTCTGTTCAGTTTCACTAGCCAGACAAGTAGCCTATCTTCAAATAAAGAATAAATATTGGCACACCGCCTACAGACCTCTTAGGAAAGGGGTGAGGTCAGTAGTAGACAGTCTAAGGTTAAAGTTTTTGGGGTTTGGGGAAGAAACCACAGAGTCAGGTAGAGTATTCCAGACATTAACCACTCTGTTGCTGAAGTCGTCTTTCCTGCAGTCAAGTTTGGTGAGGTTTACCTTGAGTTTGTATCTGTTGTGTGCTCTTGTATTGTTATGGTTGAAGCTGAAGTTGACAGGTAGGACATTGCAATATATAATTTTATGTACTATACTTAGATCAGACCGAAGGCGGCGTAGTTCTAGGTTTTCTAGGTCTAGAATTTCAAGTCTCATTTGTTGTTGTTGTTCAGTTGCTGTGTGTGTCTATCTCTTCATGAATAACTGAAGGTCATGCTACCACTTAATTTATATATTCATGAAAGTGGATTCTAGCACATACCATTAACAAAGCCTAATATCAAAATAATCTGAATGTTATGGCAATTTCCAAATTTTCACATTCCAAACATTGACAAAATAGGTTATCATGTGAAAAATACAATTAAAACATATTATTGAATCTTCCACCAATATTTTCTTTTTAAAAATGAAAATAAAAATGTGTTTATTGTAGAAACACAAAACCTCATATGCTGTGTGAGAGCTGAAGCCAGTGGGGAAATTATATAAAATTAAATCTGTTTTAAGATGTTGCAGATAGATACTTGTTCTGACCCAGCTGAAGTCTCCAAGAGCAAACACAGATAAACTCAATAACTCTAACTTTCACGGCTTTAATCTACAAATAAACCTCTTTGTAGATAACAGATGGTTTGCAACCAATTAGTCCAATTAGAAAAACCTTGGCAGAAATCTTCACATAAATCAGAGTCTGTTATCACACAGAGTCCTTCAAACGTTTTTGCCTTTTGCAAAGGCAAAAACCATTTGAAACCAGGCTTATATTCCCTGGAGGGAGGGGCTGTTATTTAGCATTCTTACTCCCGAGTCGCCTGTGCTGCTCTTCCATGAATCATCCTGCTCTCACTCACACCTAGCACAGGCTCCTCGGGAACATCCTCCTCATTGTTGCCAGCTAACCACAACAATACTGTATATTCCTGTGACTTAGTTAATCAAGTGATAAAAGAAATTTTTTGATTTTAGTTGCCAAATAGTATAGTCATATAAAGAAATTAAAACAATACTTCTCAGTTGTTTAAATGTGAGACCAGGAGTGATTACTTTATTTGAAGTTATCAATAAATGCTATTGCTGAGTCAGAGACAACTCAGTAATGGTTCATCTCAATAAATTTTTGTAATACTTAGCAAAATATTTTGAAAACATCTGCTTGTTTTGTGCAATTGAAATATATGTTTCCTTTTCACTTAGAAAAATTGACAGCCACAAAACAAGCCACTGCCAATAAAATTTTCAAAATATGCTGCCAAATTATTGTTATATAACTACAGTGGCAAGTCTTTTTTTTTAATTCTTCTTTCTCCTGACAGTTTCCAATGCTACTTTGTTGCTTAAAAGACCACAATTCCTTCCACAGCAGCTAAAAAGTATTTTGCAGAATCCAATCTAGGTTGGTCATTGGGATCAGAGGTTTAGTCTTATGCTAAGGCTTATTCTCAGGGAACTTCTCTCTCATCAGAATGTGTGCTGAGCTGGCTATCGACACCCCATCAACAACTGAAAAGCTACACACAACTAAGCACTACATAAATACTATGCATAAAGTAGCCCAGAGCACACATTCTGGTGAGAAAGAAGTTTCCCGAGGATAGCAATAGCACTTATATAGTGCTTCACATTGCTTTATAGCCCTCTCTAAGCGGTTTACAGAGTCAGCATATTACCCAACAACCTGGGTCCTCATTTTACTGACCTCAGAAGGATGGAAGGCTGAGTCAACCTTCAGCCTGGTGAGATTTGAACTACCAAAAGCTCAGAAGATTAGACTTCTGGTCTAGGTGACTGATCCAGATTGGATCATGCAACATTATCCTGGGACATGCATATTTCATTCGTGAAAAAGTATTTTGCAGCTTAAAGAGTGGCAGAGGAAGGAAGGGTGTACTACAAGAAAATTCAGTTCATGTTCCATATTCCCATTCTTCCTTCATTATTTGCTGAATTCCTGGTTTTTCTTTGATACCAATCTCGACTGTTTTCCTGAAATTTCATAACAGGAATGAGCAGATGTCACATGAAGTTGCTCACTCTTGGAACTTTCTAGATGGATAGACTTGAACTGTCAGAATTTTCAGCAATGGCCCTGCTGGCTGAGGAATTTTGGGAGTTGAACTTCATATGTCTGAATGTTTTCGGTTTTGGGAAACATTCAACTAGGCTTTATATTATCCATGCCAAAGACAAGAAATTGAAGACAGTTTCAGACAATAATCTTTTCAGTTATCCCTAGAGATATTGGGAAATGAGCTTGGTGCAATACCACTGATCTGCAAAACTTCCCTATGGCATAATTATTATACTTACATTTATTATTTTCATTCTTCAAAGGTCCTGTGTAAAATAGATTAGGTGGAATAATTTAGTGGCTGGTTCATGGCTGAATGGAAATGTAAACCCTGCCCTAATCTGACACTATATCAGATTCTCTGCCACATGAGTAAAATAAATCTTGAAAGGATGACTAATAAGTCAGTGATGCTCTTTTCTCTGTATCTTCTTGGCTGGCTTTGGTAAGTTAAACAAAAATAACTTCTTTATAGAATTTTCATAATGTTCAACTATTCTACATTGTCAGCACTTACATTTATATTCTTGATTTTTCTTTGTGTCTTGTCATTTTTTAAATGTGTATTATAACGTTTAAGCTACAATCTAGCCAATATCAAGCAACATGAGACTTGTTTCTTCTTTCTTTTGTTAAAAATTATGTCTTTTAAAGTTCTGCAATGGGCACATTTATTACAAATGAACCCCATTTTATGTTAGAGTAATAATTTTACAAAGTTCTTTTTATAGTGACTATTCATGGTTTATAAATTAATGATCTACTTGATTGAAAGGTAAGGTAACACATATGATTTGAATCCAAACAAACACATATTTAGAACTGACTTATTTAAATCACTGGAACAAAAGTTAGTTCTGTTCAGATTAACCATAATGGCACTGATTTCATATATTTATTGAAAAAGTGACCAGATTTAGATCCAATACAAAAAGACACAGAGTAGCAGCATAATGCTAACTTCATATGTTCTGTTTTTATTATTTGGTATTAGAATGGAATTATTGAAATGCATACCACTTAAAGGTAAAAGACTCCTTTGAATTGGGATGATGGATGGTTGATTTATTATGTTGTGCCACCCTCTGGAGTCTGCCTGCAATTTCAGCAACTAACAGCTTGAATTATTTTTGCACGTAGTTCTGTGCTTTGACAGATGCTGTGATGTGTTTTTCATGTTTTCCTGATGATTCTTATAACAAAATTTCCTGATGATGCTGAAGACAAATTACATTGTTACACACTGAACATGGAAGGGATTAAACAAATTTAAATGTCACATGTTCAAACCATTATTTCTAACTGAAATGAAAACCCTTTTTTTCTGTATGTTCCATATATTTTCACTCATCCCTTGGTTGCAATGTTGGCTATGACTAATGTGGCACTGATGATCTAAAATGAACAGTCAATGCAAACTCTTTGTCAGACTTTATTTTTATAATAAAGCTTTGAATATATAGTATAGTTAAACACACATTTTCAGGAGATGAATTATTCCATCTATATTGTAATAAAATTCTGAATCGGATATATAAAGATCTATGGATACTTTCTGTAACTTTGAGCTGGTGGTTTAGAATAGGGGAGATCTCAATATTTCAAGGTAGCAGAACATGGCAATTTATTAGGACAGTGCTGTCAGCAACTGCCTTTCCAAATTAGAAGGATTGTATTGCAGAATTTTGTCCGAAAGCTCCACCTAGTCCAATAACAGCCAATCAATGCCTACAGAAACTCAAGGCAGGATATAATAGTTGGCACCTGTTATTAGTCTGAACATCTCTTGGAGTTATGCCAAGTTCATTCAATCACTGAAGTTCCATTTGTCATGTCAGCATCCTCTGATTACCATCTTTTCTATGGAGTCATTTTATCCATTTCCAGTAAATATCATCTTCCTCAAATATTTTGACAACGGAATTAATTAATTAATTATATATGGCATAACAAGTATGTATCAAATTTAGCTCACATCAACATTGTCCAACTATTTGAAGACAGTTTATAGAATGACTGTTGTATTAATATACTGTACATACAATATATTTTAAACCAGCAGAAAGACAACACCAGCTAATAGACAACATTCAAAAAGACAATAAGTAAATTATAGAACTAACACGCTCCTGGTAATGGAGCTTAATTTTAGGAAGTGATGTTCAGTCTAGAATATCCATTCTTCATTAGATCCTACTGTAAATTTTCCATTTGATTCATCACATCCATTAGTATCTGAAATAAATTGTAGTACTAAGAAGATGTCAATTGCATTTTCCTTTCTTGAAGCCTTCTTAAGACCTTTTCCTTCTGCCTAGAAAGTTATTGCTTGGCTAATCTCACAGTTATATAGTTATTTTCTTCAAGTAAATGTATGCCACATTAAGATCACTTCCACTCCAGCAATTTATAGTATCTTCTAGAGACATCCAAATATCTTTGTGCCAAAATATTAGTAATGAGAATAGGTGGTATATCACCTCAGTGTATGATATAAGTGTTCATGAATGTGGAAATGTCCTATGGCCCCCATTCATCACATGCATAGAAAGTTGCAAAAAAAATTGCAAATCTAACTCTAGCATTACTTCTTTAGGTGAAAGTCAGGTGAATGCTAACCTCCTGCTAATATTAAGGTTCCTCTGGCATATTGTTATGAACTAACAAAAAACCATTTAATAAAACTTATTAACATTATGTTAAGCAGGCTTGAAATCCTGCACTTAGATTGGCCCTTGGATAGCAAACTGGGATTGGTCCTCACGGAGCAACCTGATTGGCTATTAGTTTAACATCTTTCATTGGCCAAAAGTTAAGCATGTGGCCACAGGTCATTGGTTAACAGGTCAGTAGCTAGCTCTATAAAAGGGCTACTGCTGTCCAAGGGTTTTAGCTCTCTGTTTCTGATCCTTAATAAAGAGTTGAAGTTCACTAAGTCACTGACTCGTCTCAATTACTTGCACCCATGCTCAGAATATAACACATATAATAGAAGAATAGTGAAATTTTGCCTTTTTGTCTTGATTTCCAAGCATCTTAGATTAACCATGGGAGTTGGGATAGCCTTCAAAACCTTGAAATACTTGGATCTGTAACTAAACTGAATGCCATTGTTCAGATATCATCCTTATTTTTTTCCTTCCTTGAGAAAACTTTTTATCTTGATATTAGAGGCATATTCTGGATCCTGAATCTGGCTGAGACTAAGCCCAGTCTTTATGCCTGTTCCACTTTGGTTTTCAAGACACAAATTTTGTTCAATTATTTCCACACTATGTATTTACTTTAAAAAAAGACATTGAAGTAGAAGATGATGATTCATACATCTGGATTTTTTCTTTATTAAAACATCTGCAGCCCAAAGAATGTAGATAATTCTTCCATAAAATAATAAATAGAAATGCTATTTTTGTTCCTTGAACATCAGAGTTTGTACACATGTGGCCTTGTGTGGACTGATAAATAGGAAGGAAGATGATAAGTATACAAATGTACATTTACAGATCCATTTGAACACAGAGGATAGGTTTAACTGAAGAGAAGATGCTGAGTACCCCTTTAGATGAGTGATATTGCAGGTTGAAAACAGACTGAATTTTAATTGTAGACTGGAGAGGTAGGTAGTCTGTAATACAGCACCATTGTCTGAAAAGGGCACACACTTTGTTGCAATACTTTTACATCTATGTAATATGAGAGATTTTTCATCAGAGACTAACGTTTCTGGTGATTAAATATTTACCAACAACCTATTGACCATATGTCACAGAGTTGCATGGTGACAGACTTGATTTTCATTGACATTTCATGCTAGTCCTATTAAATCCTCTGCATGTTCTGCAAGTGCACAACATAATTTCAAAGAATTTCCTCCCCCCTTTAAAACCATCTGTTTAAAACTGGTGACAACATTGCATTTCTGTTCTACTCAAAAGTTTGGCCGGAACAAACCTATCAAAGTTTCCATGTTTGATCTTTTTTTCCTTCTTTCCCCTTTGTGGACATCTTCCAAATAATTCCAACAGCTTTCCATCTCCAAGTACTATTTATTTGGCAGAACTTATATTGGTTTTATGATTTATTTCAGTGCAGAGATATTTTCCACAGAGAAAGGACAAACATAGGTTATGACAAGACTTAACCCATTGGGGTCTCAGTCTAGCACTTTCTCTGAAAGCAAAAACGCATGAACATTTTTGGAATGGCAAAGATATTTACCATACCCGGTATTTGCTCATTTTTTCAGTGACAAAGAGAGAAGCAGAAAAATCACACCCAGCTCTGTTGCTGTGAGGCAATTGGCCCTTCCAAACGTTCTGTAAAACTCACATCTCTGCCTCTACAAAACAATTCTGGTCCCAAGGTTTCAATTATTTTTCTATCAGGTAGCCATTTCCAGTTAAAGGTAAATGAGAATGTGATCTTTTTTTAAAAAAAAAAATGTGTATGCTGGCTTTATTATTTTTATAAATAACAAGTCAGTGAACATACCTAATACTTCTTCCTTCTATTTTCTCCACAACAACAAACCTGTGAAGTGTGTTAGACTAAATGAGAGTGACTTTACCCAGAGTCACCCAGCTGACTTTCATGCCTAAGGTGGTACTAGAACTCATAATTTCCTGATTTCTAATTTTGTACCTTAACCACTAGACCAGTGGTGGCTAACCTTTTTTGGCTCCTGTGCCAAAAATTGTGTGCACGCTTGCTTACTCGCACTCGTGTGCCAGCATCCAGAAGGCAATGCAGGCCCGCCATGTCCCCTATGCATGTCGTGCAATCCCCACCCACCCACCCTGCTGCCCCCTTACCTGCACTGCACCTCACAGCTGATTTTCGGCCAGTTTGAGGCCTTTTTCAGCCTCCCAAAGGCCGAAATCTAGCCCCATTTTGTCACTTCCTGTTTTTCTGAAAATACCGGAAGTGATGAAGCGGGTCTAGATTTCAGCCTACAAAGCTTGTAGAAGCCTTCCTCAAGCCTTTGGGAGGCCAAAAAAGGCCTTAAACTGGCCGAAAATCAGCTGTGACGTGTGCACATGCGCAGTGAGTTAAGTTTGCCTGCAGCTTGTGTGCCGGCACAAATGGTTCTGTGTGCCACCTGTGGCATGCGTGCCATTGGTTCGCCATCACGGCACTAGACCAAACTGAAACTGAAACTTACAAATACAGGTGAAAATTTTATGATTAATAAAATTTTCATGCGCATAATATTTACAACCGTAATGATTATTGCGCTCCTGGGTTTTTCAATTCTGTTTCTCAGTAAGAAGGTGGGGCAATGTCAGGTGACTCACCTCCTTCAGATGAAGGAAAATGTTCGATATATTTGTATTTACTACTTAAATAATTCACCTGCCTTTCAATCAAATACATTCTTCTCTTGTGTTCTTAGATCACTGTATCTGGCAGAATAGTAAGTACAGTACAGTATTTATGTTTACATATTCCTGCTGATGATACAGAATAACATAAAAAAGTCAGAATTTCTTTATTGAATGTTGATAACTGGTAGTCCTCAACTTACAACCATTCTTTTGGTTATCGGACTGAAAAAAAGGAACTTACGAATGGTCTTTGCGCTTATGATTGTTGCAGTGTCCCAAGGATCATGTGTTCAAAATTCGGGGGCTTGGCAACCAGTATGTAATTATGATGGTTGTAGTGTCCCCCAACTGCAGTGATTCTCTTCGTGACCATGGCAAAAAAAAAAGTCATACAATCAAGTGCAACTCACTTAACAACCTCCTTGCTTAGCAATGGAAATGCAGGCAGTTGTGGTTGTAAGTCAAGTACTGTCTGTATAAGATATTCACCTCTAACAAACGTGTGAGAAATGAATACTTGAAATACATTTAGACAGGTTAGATCCAAAAAGGAAAAAGATAAATAAAAAACAATAGCAGCAATAATATTGTTTAAATGTTGAAAAAGCCTTCAAAAACTTGGGATCGATTTTTCTATTATTGATGTTTTGTCTATCTAGACAAAAAGAATCCCCTCCCAAAAATTCAAAACTTGCCAATGGAAAACAGCAAAGATCGTAGTGAAAGCTCTTCAAAGTTCTCAATACAGTAAATACACAAAGCAGGTGTGTTCTTTCACCTTCATTATTTGCAATAGCTTTTGAAGACCTGGCAGGCAAGATCCCTTCTCAAAAAAAGTAATTCAAGAAACAGAATCAGATTAAATTCTAAGCAGATAATATTGATTGATTATGTGTCATCAAATTGGTTCTGACTCAGTGACTGTGTAGATTTTCTCCAGGATGGTAAGTCTCTAATCTGGTCTTTTAGGTGCTCTAACAATACACATATTACCACTCTTTCTGTTCATCTACCTTGTTTTTGGTCATTCTCTTCTTCTCTTTCCTTCCAACTTCCCAGGCATTACTGCCTTCTTTAGAAAGCTAGGTCTTTATATAATTCACATGATTTAAGTCTGGTCATTTGTGCCTTGTGTGATAACTCTGGATTGATTTGTTTGATCATCCATTTGTTTGTTTGTTTTTTGGTTGTCTGTGGTATTGTCAGTAGTCTTCTCCAACACCAAAGTTCAAAAGCATCAATACTCTTCCTATTCTGTTTCATCGAAGCCCAACCTTCATTTCATAGACTATCATACTATGGAACTATGCATTATACACTCTTTTGACCTTATAGTTTTCGAAGATATTCATGGTTTCTGAATATAATTTCCAGGGCCTTCATGGCTTCAGCACATTTCTTTACTCATCCTAAAAAGGCAGAAGCCATTTACCACTTTAATATCTTCATTATCAGTTCTAAGGCTTGTTGTTTAATTTGGATTTCTTTGTATTTAATTTTAGTCCCATTTTGTTCATTTGACCTTTATTGAAGATCTTTTGCATTTTCAATTATTAGAGCATTGTCATTAACATAGCACAAGTTACTGAATACTTTTCCTCCAATTTTAAAAACATGCCTATCTTTTTCCAATCCAGTGTCCCTTAAAATGCATTTAGCTTTTAGGTTAAATGAATAAGGGGAGAGTATACAGCCTTGTCTCATACCATTGCCAATTTGGAGCCAGTCTGTTTTGCCAGGTTCTCTCTATATTATCACTTCCTGTATATCTCAGTGTATCATGAGAACAATGAGATGTTAGAAGTTTCCAATTTTTCTAAGCACATTCTACAACTTGACATTAACAAAACCAAAAGTCTTTCTATAATCATTGAAGCAGATATTGAATTTGAAGCATATACTTCAGATAGTACAATACAAATGATTATGCAACCACAAGTTTCCTTATGCTATTTCAAAACAATCAAAGATTTTAGCAGCCTCATTGATACAAAATCAATACAAATAAAACTAAAATAATAAAAAATACAACTTCTGAAGAAAAAGACTTTGTGGAAAACGAAAAGAAAAACAGACTGGCTGTGAGATACTAGGAGATCAGTGAAATATACAGGATTGCATTTATCAGGATGCAATAAAAATATATTTCAAAACAATTACAACTATTTATGGTGGGAAATAAAACAAGACCTTGAAAGGAGGAAATGTTTAAAACTTTCTTGGCTTGGACTTCTTGAGACAATAAAAATGAATATATTACTCAAGATGAATTTCTTATATTTCATATCCAAATGGCACCAGTTCCAATTTTAAATAAGAATTAGCAGCAGTGGAAGAAGAATTAAGAGATTTACTGTAGATGGGGTAGAGGAAAAAACAAGAATATGATTTAAATCTTGCAGATTCAAAATGAAGTAGTAGGTTAGCATTACCTAAGCTTAGACTGTATTATGGAGCACGTTATGGATAACAGAATGGATAAGATGTCAAAACAGTGAAACATCACTTATAAAAGGAGTCATAGTAAACAACTTCATTGGCATTTATGGCATGAGGAAACAAAAGAAGAAAAGAACCTGATGGCGTATATTATAATATAAAGTTTGATTTTAAAAATATGGAATTTTTAAAAAGCAAGGATAAATGTGTCACGTCCCCACGGCATGCTGGAGCCGTGACAATGAGCATTCCACTGCATCTGAATATTCTACCATGTTAGGAAGTACCTGCTAGCCAACCAATATGGGGTTCAGATTGCCGATGGAGATTGCCGATGAGACCTGATGACGTCAGATGCTGAACTATCACAAGTTGTGGGCGGCTATCGGCAGAGCGATGAACATGCTGACCATTAAAATAATGACCTCAGGGGATGGATATTCACTAGGCAGGCACAAGGGCGATGGTGGGATATGGAGAGTATAACGTGGTGAGGGTATGGTAAAGGAGGGTGGATAATTAACGGACAAATGCACGGTATCTGGGGGTTATGTAGTGACTGGCAATTAAGCGGTAGCATTCACCAGATGGTGAATAAACTCATTACGTTATTATCTGGTGTGTAAATACAGCTCTGGCTGCGAGGTGCGCCAGAGCTGACTTTACTAATCTTGATGCTCGTTGTTACCCGAATCCAGAGCAGTATATGAACAAATAAAGACTCATTTTATAATTGCCATGAGAACTTTGTTTCCCTTTCTTTCTGGAATTCGGCTGAACAGCTGAGAAAATGTCAATCTCACCATTAGTATCATTGTCAAATATTTTTAACTACAGCGAGAGGATTTAATTGTATCTGTTCGTGTAATATTTTCAGATTTAGGAAACAGATTAAAGACCCACCAAGAATTGCTCCATAAAGGAAGAAATCTATCATGATTAATGTATTTACAAATAACTGCAGACTGTGACTTCTACTACTCCTGCCTTAAGGATACTGAGTGACTTTGGACCAGTCCTTTTCTCTTAACCCTAAGAAAAATGCAAGATCAAACAAATTCTGAAAATTTTGCCAAGAAAACTTCAGGGACTTGTCATGACTCACTTGAGGGCACATGCACACACAGACATGAAGGTAATAACCATGCAAAAATGTCATAATTGAACATGAATAAAGAGCCAGCGTGTCTCTCTATCCATCTGCTGCCTGGGGTTCCAGTTACCATTTAGAATCCTGATCTTCTAGCCAGAGTTTGTATTTGCATGAGGAACCAATTGAACAAAGGACATAATCTGGTGTTTAAGCGCAAGATAGTAGTCATTGTAACAGGAACCCACCACCCACCATCACCCAAGACTAGGCACGCACGCCCCCAACTACCTCAATCCCAACTGCTGCCGGACTTAAATGCAAACTACTCAATGCAAGAAGCCTCGTGAATAAAATACCTGAATTTCTCATCCTCTTAAATATGGCTAACTTCGACATTATATTTGTCTGTGAAACATGGCTCAATGCATCTCTCCCCGACTCCATTACCACAGTAAGAGACTATCATGTTTACCGATCAGATCGTGAAAATCGTCGAGGAGGTGGTGTTGCTATATTCTATAAAAATCCTTACATCTAAAAAATATCCAAGTTACCCAGGAGCTTGCCCTTCCTGAAACTATCATCTGTGAACTATCCTTAAATATCACAATTCGATTCTTACTATGTTACAGAGCACCTGATTATGACATCGAACATATAAACAAGCTAAATACACTACTAACATGGGCTACATCCTGCCCATACCCTTTTATCTTTCTTGGAGATTTCAATCTACCTCATATTGACTGGACCCTAAATAATTGTACAACTGAAATCATACACACAACCTTCTTCAATGCTATTACAAATCTAGGTCTTGAACAACTAGTAACCAACAACACTAGACTGAACAACTGCCTCGATCTCATCTTCTGCAATAGTTTGAATTTAATTTACCGAATACAAACCAAAGAACCCTTTTCCAGTAGTGATCACAATATGATTGACTTTTGCCTCAACATACGTCCACGCAAAATCACCACAACGATGTCATCCCTAGTTGTAACTTCAAAAAGGCAATTATGATCTTATAGATAACGATCTCTCATCCCTCGATTGGCAATCTCTATTCACTGGATGCAATACTGTTGAAGATCATTACAACATATTTTTACTTGAAGTCAAAAGAGTCATCAAACTATATGTTCCAACAACAACTCCAATAAAAAAACAAAAAAGCAGATTACCCATATCAATAAGGAAACTTCAATCCAAAAAGAGATCACTCTGGCGGAAAAACAAATCTGGTCACGTTGCTAATTTCAAAAACCGATATAAAAATTTATGCCACCAGATAAAGACCGAATGCACCAATTACCACATTAAACAAGAGGAAAACCTTCTAAGCACCAATTCCACCCGTGCTTTTACAATTTTGTAAACAACAAACTAAAAGACTCAAGGTCCATCCCTCCCTTGATAGGACCTGATGGTAAAGACTGCAGCGACGACACCATTAAAGCCAACATCTTTAACACATTCTTCGGCTCAGTGTTTGTAAACAGTAATGGATCATGCCCAATGTTTCCTAGCCGTACCACAGACAACAATAATGATCTAATACATATCGATTTTACAGTAGACAACGTTGAAAAAGCACTACGCAACCTAAAACCATCTCTATCTATTGGACCGGATGGAATATGTGCCTACTTCTTAGAAAACTATCCGCTGCCATAGCCAAACCTCTAAGCATAATCTTTGAAAGATCTTTCAGAACCAGCTCCTTGCCCAACCTATGGTTACAAGCCACAGTCATTCCCATCTTCAAAAAGGGAGACCCAAGCCTAGTTGAAAATTACAGACCAATCTCCTTATGCTGCGTCACCTGTAAAGTCATGGAATCAATTATTAACCAATCCATCATCCTCCATTTAGAGACAAACAACCTACTCTCCAATAAACAATTTGGTTTCAGAAAAAACTATCCTGTAATCTGCAACTCTTACACTGCAAAAACATATGGACTACTCAACTCGACCAGGGCAAAGCAATAGACGCGCAATCTACATAGACTTCTGCAAAGCCTTTGATTCAGTGGTACACGACAAACTACTCCTAAAAATAAAATCTTATGGTATCTCTGGACAACTGAATAACTGGATAGAAGCATTCCTGTCAAACAGACAACAAATGGTCAAAATTGGGAACGCCCTATCAAATCCAGTACCTGTCAATAGTGGTGTTCCCCAAGGCAGTGTTCTAGGACCAACTCTCTTCATAATCTACATAAACGACCTTTGTGATCATATCAAGAGCAATTGCGTTCTCTTCGCTGATGATGTAAAGCTGTTCAATACCACAGACAATACTACTACCCTTCAAAAAGATCTAGACTATGTATCTGAATGGTCTAACATATGGCAACTCCAAATCTCAACAAATAAATGCTCTGTCTTACATATTGGTAAAAAAATCAGAAAATAAAATACAAACTGAATAGTCAAGATCTTGTTGATGACCCAAGCTCTGTAAAGGACCTGGGAATACTCACCTCTAATGATCTAAGTGCTAGAGCTCACTGCAACTACATAGCCAAAAAGGCATTAAGAGTTGTTAACCTAATCCTACGTTGCTTTTTCTCTGGTAATATCTCACTACTAACCAGAGCATACAAAACATTTGCTAGACCAATACTCGAATACAGTTCATCAGTCTGGAATCCTTATCACGTATGTGATATTAACACAATTGAGAAAGTCCAGAAGTATTTCACAAGAAGAGTTCTCCACTCTTCTACCCGTTATAGAATACCTTACGCCACCAGACTCGAAATTCTAAAACTAGAAAACCTCGAATTACGCCGTCTTCGGTCCGACTTAAGCATGGTATATAAAATCATACATTGCAATGTCCTACCTGTCAATGAATACTTCAGCTTTAACCATAACAACACAAGAGCACACAACAGATACAAACTCAAAGTAAACCGCACCAAACTTGATTGCAGGAAATACGACTTCAGCAATAGAGTGGTCAATGTCTGGAATACTCTACCCGACTCTTTAGTCTCTTCCCCAAACCCCAAAAACTTTAACCTTAGACTGTCTACTATTGACCTCACCCTTTCCTAAGAGGTCTGTAGGGGCGTGCATAAAGCGCACCAACGTGCCTACCGTCCCTGTCCTATTGTTTCTCTTATTCTTTTATTTTTCTTATATGTACCCATTTCATATATTCACAACTATGTATACACTTGTACTTATTATCTTGTAAACAATTGACAAATCAAATAAATAAATAAATAAATAAATAAATAAATAAATAGGCTATCTTACTAGAAACATGAAAAGTAGGTCTGCTCTACTTTAAAATCTGTGGAAATTCTCAGTCATCCAGGTCAAATTTGTCCCAAAGGTGGTTTTTCAAAAGGCAAGTGGATTGCTTTTTCCTTGAGGAAGAAACAATCTTCTTCTTCCTTAAGGCAAAAAAAAATAGCCCACTTACCTTTTGAAAAAAGTACCTTTGAGATTTGGCTTTAAAGTATCTTGATCTGCACCTCTAAAGAATCAGATTTGATAAAAAAAAATCAAATTGTTCTTCCATCCATGCCTTGAACTAAAATGGAAGGAAGTAACCTGCTGGATTGAATTGTAGGCCAATTTGGCTTACCAAGCTATCTCTTCATTAGAAATGTGTTGCTGTTTATGCTCATAGTTTCCCTTTTAGCACTTTTTTATTTTTTATTTTTTTGTAGATTTTATTGGTTTTTAAAGACAAACAAAAACAAACAAAACATAAAAACATCCAACTTTCTTCCATAAGTGTACAAGCACTTTTAAGCACTATGTACTCCTATTATTATATCATGCTATTCAACATTAAGTTCCATGTAAAAGTTATTCCTGGCCAGATTCATCCTTGACCTGTAAACAATAACTTTTGTTGCCAGTTGAGACTTACATTAAAATGGAATTGAATATGATTTATTTTTTTAAAAAAAGACTTAATTGAGTCTTATCTTATTAATTGAGTCTTATTCAACACTACAGTTAAATGCCTTTTTTAATGTAGGAGTATTAAGAATTAACATTCATTGAATGAAATATATATTTTGCTAGACTCCAATTCTATTTGGAACTCTGACAGAATATTACTGGATTTTTATTGTGATATAATGCTTTTGAAAGGAATCAATGTTTCCAGAAAAAACACTGAATGAAGTGTTTGCTGGAAAATGATATAATTTAAGAAGAACCAAGAGGGGAAGGAATAGCACAGAAACATCTGTGTAAACAGCTGCCACATAATATTTATATGTTTTTGGTTAACATTCAAAAGAAAGATCATTATAGACACATTCTAGTAAGGGGGATAAAGGAAAAGAAGAAGAGGCTTTTATGCTAAACCACAAAAAATGCATTGTGTGACATGTTGAACACTTAGTGGAAATAAAGTTTGGATAGTTGAGTACACATTTAGCCTGTTTTTATTAATAAAATAACAAGAACAAAAACATTTGTTCCAGTAGTGGGACTCAATTTTTTTACTACTGGTTGTATGGGCATGGTTTGGTGGGCATGGCATGGCTTGGTGGGTGTGGCAGGAAGGATGTTGTAAAATCTCCATTCCCTTCCCACTCCTGAGGGAAGGTTACTGCAAAATCCCATTCCCGCCCCACCCCACTAACCTGCTTTCCTGCTCTGTTCTCCTGTACAGGGCAACAAAGAGATAACAGATAATCAGAGTTGGAAGGGACCTTATAAGTCATCTAGTCCAACCCCCTGCCCAAGCGAGGGACCCTACACCATTTCTGACAAATGGCAATCTAATCTCTTCTTGAAAGTCTCAAGTGATGGCGCTCCCACAACTTCCAAGGGCAAAATGTTCCATTGGTTGATTTTTCTCACTGTCAGAAAGTTTCTCCTTATTTCCAGGTTAAATCTCTCCTTGTTCAGTTTCCATCCATTATTCCTTGTCTGGCCTACAGGTGCTTTAGAAAATAGCTTGACCCCTTCCTCTCTGTGGCAGCCCCTCAGATATTGGAAGACCGCTATCATGTCTCCCCTGGTCCTGCTCTTTACTAGACTAGCCAAGCCCAGTTCCTGCAACCGTTCATTGTATGTTTTAGCCTCCAGTCCCCTAATCATCCTGTTTGCTCTTCTCTGTACTTTTTTTAAAGTCTCAACATCTTTGCTCACATTCATAATGTGGTGAGCAAAACTGGACGCAGTACTCTAGGTGTGATCTTACTAAGTCTTTATAGAGTAGTATTATTACCTCACTTGATCTCGATTGTATCCCTCTGTTAATGCAACTTAGGACTGCATTAGCTTTTTTGATTGCTGCTGCACACTATTGGCTCATATTTAGCTAGTTGTCCACTAAGACTCCAAGATCCCTGTCACAGTTATTGCTATTGAGCCTGATTTCACCCAGTCTATATGTGTACTTTTGGTTTTTCTTGCCTAAGTGTAGCACTTTACTTTTCTCCACATTGAATTTCATTTTGTTAGATATTGCCCAGTGTTCTAGTCTGTCAAGATCCATCTGGATCTTGAGCCTATCTTCTTGCGTGTTAGCTGTTCCTGCCAGCTTAGTATCATCTGCAAATTTGGTAAGTTCCACTTCTATTCCCTCATCTAAGTTGTTAATGAAGATATTGAAGAGTACTGGGCCTAAGATGGAACCTTGTGGCACCCCACTGCTTACTTTCCTCCATGTAGACTTAGATTTATTAAGGACTACTCATTGAGTATGGTTTGTAAGCCAGTTGTGAGTCCATCTATTGGTTGTGCTATCTATTCCACTTTTTTCTAGCTTACTAAGAAGTACGTTGTGGTCTACTTTGTCGAATGCCTTGCTGAAATCTAAATATATTATGTCCACAGTATTTCACTGGTCTATTAATTTAGTCACTATGTTGAAGAATGAAATAAGATTGGTTTGGCATAATCTGTTTTAACAAACCCATGCTGACAGCTAGTTATTACTTTACTTGTTTCTAGATGTTGGCAGATCAAAAGAAGACCCAGTCAATCAGCTGGGACTTGGGAGGCAGAGAATAGATGGGGGTGGGGCCAGTCAGAGATGGTATTTGCTGGTTCTCCAAACTACTCAAAATTTCTGCTACTGGTTCTCCAGAACTGGTCAGAGCTTGCTGAATACCATCTCTGATTTGTTCCCATAATGGGTTCTAAGAAGACCTTATACAGTACAAACTGGCCATAGATAAGGAATACAACCTTTGCTACATGATAACAAGAATGAATTATGCTCCTTGTATATAATGCCTATAATATGAGCCTCTATGTCCAGAACCGTGGGGTTACCATATCCAAGCTCTAAAATAATTGGTTTGGAAGTCTCTGCTTTCTCTGATTTCATGATTTCACAGCTGTCTGTGGCTCACTCAGCAGATTCTCCTTTTGTTTTAATATTTATTTATGGTATACATTACTGTATATATAGAGAACCTTGCTCATAAAATCATTATTTCTGTAGACTCTACTTCTGTATGTTCTACAATAGCCATGAAATTGCTTGATTAGTGTTTACAACTGATAGGTCAGATACCACATCTGTCTCTTTTGGAAGTCAGAAAAGATTTATTTTTATTTTGGCAAGATGGTAGAATCAACAAAAAGGTGGGTGGGAGGTGTTTTGCCAAGTGTCGGGACAGTGGTCAGGTGATTAGATTAGATGCTCAGGCAATTGTCTCTTTTGGCTCTAGAGACAATAAGGACAGCAGTGAATGATAATGATGATGTTATCCATTCAATTGAGTGGTTCTGTGGGCCAGGTGTCTCCACATCTTCCAATCTTGTACCAGTTCTTTGAGTTTTTCTATGCTCTAGCTTGTGTCAGCTCTGATGGTGTCCAGCCATTGTTTTTTATTTATTTATTATTTTATTTTATTTATTTATTTGTCAAAAGCTTACAATATAACAGAAACAAGAATAAACATAAGTTTAAATACAAGAAATAGGAACTAATAATTGGGGACAATAGGACAGGGACGGTAGGCACAATTGTGCACTTATGCACGCCCCTTACAGACTTCTTAGGAATGGGGTGAGGTCGATAGAGGTTAGTTTGAGAGTAAAGGAGTGGAGGTTTGAGCAGGTGACAACAGAATCAGGTAGTGAGTTCCAGACATTGACCACTCTGTTGCTGAAATTGTACTTCCTGCAATCGAGTTTGGAGTGGTTTACATTTAGTTTATATCTGTTGTGTGCTCTTGTGTTGTTGTTAAAGCTGAAATATTCATTAACTGGTAAGACATTGTAACATATGATTTTATGTACTATGCTTAAGTCCAATCTTAGCTGGCATAGTTCAAGGTTGTCTAAGCCTAGAATCTCAAGTCTAGTGCTGTAGGGTATTCTGTAGCGAACAGAGGAATGTAATACTCTTCTGGTAAAATACTACTGGACTTGCTCAATTGTATTTATGTCTGATATACAGTGTGGATTCCAGACAACAGAGCTGAATTCAAGTATTGGTCTAGCAAAGGTTTTGTGTTCTTTGATGGTCTGGTTTCTGCTACCTCTTCCAAATATGATTGCTTTCTCCAGTGAATTCCCCCACATGACATGGCCAAAGTGAGATGTGATTTTGGTTGTGTGACATTTTGGTTGTCATGTGCTCCAGTATTTTCTTGTTAGTCAACACTAGTGACTAAAGGGATTTTAAGCTTAATTATTAACTAAAGCAAACAGATTTAAAAGCATAACATAAAAAGTGTACATAGCAAGTAAGATGTTACCCAAATCTCTTAAAGCTTCCAGGAGCTCCTTAATACTGACAGCCAAGATAACTTAAAGGCAGCCAATTTCCGCAGCACTCAGTGTGTGAAAACTCCCCCCAAACAACAATAACCTGGTGCCATGACTTCATGGCCTGGCTTTGGCCATGAAACTGCAAGACATGACCTTAATTAGATAGCACATGACTCTGGGATTGGAATCTGAGACTTTCACAGTAAGAAGACTTTGCAGCTATGGAAAGTTGCACTTCTTTCTCCTTCATTCAGTAAAGAAGAGTGAAAAAACAAGAAAATTGGCTCAGAATAATCTCTAAACTTTCTACACATGAAATAAAAATGAAAATATGCCACTAAACTCCTTGGAATAATAATGGACTTCTACATTGCTACTACAGGAGGATGCTAACCATTGTACTTCTGATTCAGAAAAACAAATCAGCTAAATATGTATGGCAAACAATGGGAAGAACAGCAGCAGGAAAGAAATATTCTTTTCCCTATTGTGTGGCATTGGACAATTAAGTTGAATTGAAGCACTCCTCAGGGGTTTAAGCTTGTAATATAAATCAGTTTTTAAACCAATGTTAGTAATTTGGTTCTGACTGCTTCTTCTGGATCACTGGATGCAGCTCCACAGAAATAAAATAGAATCTAATTCCAGACTCAATGGGACTTTTAACTCGATCCGAAACCAGATCAGTCCCTCTGAATTCCACAGATAATACTTAGTAAAATTCTCATCTTTATATACTTTTGAATACATTCTATGAATAGATATGGCCCGATTAGAAGATGATATCTCAGTACAAATCTATTATTTTATTTATTTTATTTCGTACGGAGTGACAATGAAATGTATTTTGATTGCTGTTTCATTTTCCATTTAAGATTATTAAGGCATTTTTTAAAAAGTTGGTAAATTTATCTCACCATAATTACACACATTTCTTCTCATGTGAGCTTTATTTAATATTATTTTTCCCCTAGTATGACAGGTTTGAGAATTAAAACCCAGAGATTAATGATGTGGGCAAAATAAGTATCTTTTTTTAAAAAAACAAGTTTTATTTTTCAATACAAACAATACATAAATACACATAAACACAAAACATAAAAATATAAAAAATCTCTTTTCTGAAAGTTGCTTAATCCCGGGTTAAAACTCTTGGTACAGACACAAATTCAATTTCATATTCATTTTACATACCATTTCATATCTTCTTAACATTTTCAATTTTCTATATAACTTCTCCTCTCCTTTAAATTTTCTCAATTTTTTTTATCTCCTCTCAATTCATATCGTAATATTTATTATTCTTTGTCTGTTCTATTCCAGCCAATCATTTATTTTTCTTCTTTAAAAAAAAAGAAGAAATACTTCTCCTATACACTATATGGAGTATGATGCCTTTATCTTTTTCCCCTATATTTATAGTACTTAATATAAAATACATAACATACATTGGGATTCTGTCTGGTACATTCTAAAATTATACTATATTATCAAAAATAATACAAATCTATTCATTAATATTGATATTCATTCATATCTTAGATGTTTAACTCATTACTTCCGGTTTGCTAGCCTTCGGCGGCGGCAGGGATTTGCCACTGTGCGATCCCTGCTGCGTTCACCGCCAAGGTTCCCCCCATCCATTTGGATCTGGGGAATACAGCTGCCCTGTAGAGGCAGCAGAAGATAGGGGGATCCGGCAAGGGGTTTGGGGTGCCGCAAACCCCTCCCCAGCTGGCTAAACTCCCTTTTCCCGAGGCGGAGGAACGGCGGTCAGCAATGGCCGCCACGAAGAAAGCTGCAGCCGGGTAAGCAAGTGCAGGAGGGAGAAAGCTGAAAGAAAAGTGAAAGTTGCTTCTAACTGGGACAAGACGGGAGAAAGTGATTTGGAACCTTGAAAGCTGTTAAGTATCTATTGTTCCTTGCGAGAGTTACAAGCTGCGAATACCTTAAAGGGAAAAGTTTTTTTTCTTTGTTCGACTCTCCTTCCTAAAGTGACAGCGGGGAAAAAAAAATCTTTTTGGCTGTGAGTGGGAAGGGAGAGTGAAAAAAAAAAATCTGAGCAAAATTTGAAAATAAGGAGAAGATTGCCTAGAATTGCAAAGAGTTTAAAAACTTCCAAAAAATATATTGAAAAGGATTTGTGATTACTTTAACCCCAGAAAGAGAAAGTCAAGAAGAAGAAGGTATCTAAAAGAAACAGTCTGTTTGGATTGTTTGGTGATTTTGGAACCTTTGGAAATTACTTCTGATTAAATCATCTGGGTGGTTGTTTGGAAAAACTTTTTCTCTACACAATGGCATCATCTATGGATGAATTGGAACTTATATATCAAAAATTTGAAAGAGAAAAACAAGGAGAGGAAGATGGACTTGGCACTATTTTCCAATACTTAGAAATGGCAGTTTATATTTATGTGAAGCAGAATGAGGATAATGGGGACAAAGAAGAAGAAGAAGCCATCTTTGATGAGAAAAGGACTTTGATTGGAGAAGGGAAAAAGCGGAGGTCTTTAAGATCTGGAAAAACAGCCCAAAAGAGAAGAATAAGGTGAAAAAGGGACATTATGTTAAGAAACAACAGAAAGGGGAAAGCAGAATAAAAGGGAGGTGGGGAGACAAGGGGTTAAAGAGGACAAGGAGAAGAAGAAGCAAGGGAGAAAGGAAGGGATGAGAAGCCTTAATGGTGGGGAGCAAGATATTAAGAAGCAAAAGTTTTTCAGAGATAATGGATAAGTCTTATTGTTAATGGGATTCTAGAAAGGTACATAAGATTGCATTTTATATCTGTATTTAGAAGTAATTATAGAAAATTAGAAATAATATGTAGTTTAAAATGTGATAAAATATTTAACATAAACAAGTGAAATTTTTGTTAAGAAAAAGGAGTACTGTAATGAAATATGATTTAAGATTGTGATGTGGGGGGGTAATAATCGTGGAAAGCATAAGTGTTCCCACAAAGGCATGATATTCAATTGAAATGGATAAAATGTTTAAGATATAAATGATTGTTAATATTAATAATTAGAAGATGGTATATTAGCAAACCCTTTGTGAAATGAGATTTGAAGTAGAAGAAGGAGGAACATTTCAATGAAATATTGAGCTATAATATGTGATGTGGGGGGGGAATAATTTTGAAAAATAGGGCTCTCATAAAAGCATGTGATTTAATTGAAAAGTAATGAGTTAAACATCTAAGGCAAAATAAGTATCTTATTGTTTTCTGTAAAACTCTTTTTACAACCATTAAAGGGTAAGAATTATACTGATTTAATAAGAACAATTAGAATCATATTTATTTAAGACATAATCTAAAGGAAAGAAGATGGATCTACACATCTACTTGTAAGCATATGAAAATAATACATTGTTTACGCAAAAAGAACAGAAAAAAAGAACAGAATACTCTTCATTCAACAGTAGATTTTACGTATTTTCTTTATAAACTTGTTAACAAGTTGGTAAAGTATTTTGGATACTAAAGGTAAAGGTTTCCCCTGTCCAGTTGTATCGGACTCTAGGGGCCAGTGCTCATCTCTGTTTTTTAGCCAAGGGATCCAGCATTGTCTGAAGAAGCTTCCATAGTCATGTGGCCAGCATAAATATATACTGAGGTGAATGGAACATTGTTACCTTCCCACCAAAATGGTACCTATTAATTCAACTCACATTTGCATGTTTTGAATTGTTAGGTGGGCAGGAGCTGGGCAAATAAACTCTGTGCTCTCAAACCCAAACTGTCAGCTTTCCAAGTGACAAGTTCAACGTTGTTAATCGCTGAGCCATCATGCCCCCTGGATACTGCAACGTAGTTTTTAAACGTTTTGATTAAGCACATTAAAACATACTAAACTTTTTTTTTTTTTAATCAGCCTGAAGACCATGGGCGGAGTGCCATCCAGTTCTGTTCTGGGACCTTGTGGCATTTTATGATTTTATAAATTATTTGCACAAGCAGATAAAAGTTGAAAAACTGAAATAAATAGTCAATGCATACAACCCCAAAAGAGGGGAGGGAATAATCAAGGGGATCTTGAAAGGCTAGTACAGTGGGCTGTAACAAATAAGTTGAAATTTTATCGTGTAAACATAAAAAAGTATCCAAATGAAGAGGTATAAATATAAGATCCAGTTAAAAGATCTTAATCTGTCACAAGCTAAGGTTAGGATAGTATTTTAAGAAGAATTAACAAACTGGAGTTTTCCAGATAAACAGCCTGAAAATCAAGTCCCGTGACAAAAAATTGAAAAGTTGAGAGAAAAGACATGTTTCTTCAAGTCCCTTTCGAATGTACAAAGGGCTTGCAGAAATTAAAGAGATTATTAGAACTTTCTTGAAAGAGCTAAAGAGTTATTGATAAGTACAGGTCAGGTGGCAAGAATATATCGATGCAGTCAGCAG